>NC_073703.1:21206057-22456057 GCF_023634085.1 Falco cherrug
AGAACACAGGTTTGGGGCGCAGTTCTCAGTCCAGCCTTGACAGGCAGGGGGAGTTCGTTTAGTGTTCATTGCGAAAGGAACAAAATCCTTTTGAAAGGGCGCTAAGTAGTTTCACGCCAAAGTGGCAGATTTGGTGAAGAATGTGGGGTGGGACAAAGCCCCGCCGTTCCCAGAGCGGCCGCAGCGCTTTGGGAAACCGCACCGGGGGTTCAAGCTCACAGAAAATCGGGAGACCCCAAATCTCTCCGCTGCCTTCTCTCTCCCTGCCCCTGAGAAGCAAAAAGAGGCAGAACATTACACAAAAAGAGCGAGGCTTAGCCGAAACGCAGCCACAACCAGCAGCCTGGAGTTGACTTTCCAAAAAGGGGGAAGCTTGCTCAGAGCCTGGCATTGTGTTTTGCAGCCTAGGAAACCCTAAGAAGCTGGTACTTCCCCCCTCCCTTCTCTTTTCTCCCAACTGGTTTGTAAATATTAACAAGGTTGTGAGCTATTCTCTCACACAGAGTGGATTTTTTTTTTTATCCTTCGAAAACTTCTTGGCTTCCCCCCACAGCCCCTCTCTCACTCCTCCCCGCTGCAAAGCTGCACACCTGCTTGCAGCCACAAGGATTCAAAATCAATATTGTATTTGTCACTTTTCTCTCTCCTTTTCCTCTCTCAACAGCCCTGCTTGCCACTGAGGCGAATTGTGGATTTATGGAGAGAAATTAGCATAAATTATTACCAAATCTGTAAACGTGTGTGGTCTTGCTTGTGGGAAAGGGGGCTATTGCGAACCTTCCATGCAGAAAGGTGGTCCATGATGGGCTCCATGCAAGGGCTGAATGGCTATTGCACGAAATAGATTTCCATTGGGTTTGCACATTGATATAATTGACTTATGTGTATTTTATACAGTTTTCCCAACACTTCCCCTGAGCTCCTTATTTGAATTAGGCTTCAGAAAAACGTCTATTTGTTTTGGGTTTCTGCACAATGGATTTGGATTCATTTGCCCCCTCCCCTCCTCCCTAATGTTGGCTTTCAAAGTAAAAGGCAAATGCTACAAGTTACATTTAAATCCTATATTGCCCAAGTCTGTCATCTGTTGAGTGCTCAACACGAGGTGAAACTTTGGGTATCAATTAGCGGGATGGCTTTGCCTGCCCTACCCCTCCGCTCGCACATTCCTTTGCACTGGAAGAAAAGAAAAAAAAAAAAAAAAAAAAGAAGAAGAAGAAAAAAAACCCACCAACCCCCAGCCCCGTGCGCCTTACGGCCGTACCTCGTTCGCACTCGGAGTAGTAAATGACAACGGAAGTCGACTTTTCTTTAACTTTACAGCTTGCGGGTTCCCATTTGCGCCAGTGGTTAGTTGTTTTTTTTTTCTTTCTTTCTTCGAAAAGAAAAGGTACCGGCAAAAAGAGGAAGAAAAGAACTTGTCAGCCTGTGAATTTTATTTACTCCAGTGCTGTTTGTGAGCTCTCTTTTTGACAGGCATCCCACGAGTGAACTTGGGCTGAGAGACAAAGCCCGACCTGAGGGGTGTTAGAAGTTTGGGGTACGTGTGCTGTGTGCATTAAACCCACATATTTGGGGGCTCTCAGTACAAAACCAGAAACCTTCTGCCCGGCGTCTTAGGGGACGCTGGGAGGAATCTGTCCTCATTTCAGAGTATTGTCTCTCCTACCCTCTAACAAATGTCCGTCGGCTCATCACCTCTTATCCCCCCCAAAAAAAGTCCGGAGGGTGCCCTCCTGCCCTGCCCGGCCGGCACGAAGCGCCTCTGAGCCCCCTGACCGAGCAAGGCAACCCCGGGGCTCTAGCGGGCACGAACACCCCCCGGGGCCCCCTCTGCAAAGGGGGGTGACATGCGGCAGATCTCCCCTCAAAAGGGCTCGCTAGCTCGACAGCGCCCGGCTTCTCGCCTCCCTAGAAACACGACTATTTGCCCGTTATTCTCGAAACGACACCCTGCCCCGGGAGAGACGAATTAGACGGGACCGAGGGCAGCCGGGCTGGAACGAGGGGAACGCAGTTTAACGCACACGACGTCGGAGCTGGTTGCCGTGTGAAACGCGTTTGGAAGCTGCCAGCAGGTTCCAGGAGCCCCCTGCCTGATGGGGACTGTCCCTCCGAAGAGCCTGTGTCGCGCCCGCAGAGCCGCTCTCCAGCCGCCGCGCCGCTCCCTCCCCCACCCCAGCTATTTTTGCTGAATTAAGAAGGTGACATTATTCTTTTCTTCAAGTACTTCTGTTAATATTGAAAAACGTGCGCTTGCATTTCAAGCGGACGCGCTCAACCTCAGCAGCCATTTCAATATTAATGAAATTGTTTAATCTCCTAAATTCATCGTGTTTAAGTTACGTTTTGGTGAGTTATTGACCGACTCCGAAAATATTGTTAATGGAGTGGATGTGTATTCACCACAAAGGCTCTTTCTCCCAGGGCTTGCAGCTCCAGAGACAACCTTTTATCCTGGCTCTGGGGTGACAGGATGCACCGCAGGCTCGGGAATACACATCACGCAAACTTCCCTCCTATGCCAGGGCAAGCCTGGGACCTTCCGGGCCCTATCCTGCCCCCGGGACACGCGGCGAGTAGTGTTTGTCTGGGCTGCGGGTCCAGGATCGGGCCTTGGCTCCGGGAAGAAGGCGGTGCAGCGGAGCGGCGAGAGCCGCAGCTCGGGTGTTACACCCCCCGCCTGCCCCTCACCCCCCACCCCCCCCCCCCCGAGTGCGCAGCGAGCAGCACCGGGCAGCCCGCGGCGCATCACGCAAGCCCCGCCGAAGGCGCCAGGCTGGCGATGTTCAGCGCAGGACGCGGCGGCCCGGCCCGGCCCGCTCCCCCAGACTCGCTCCGCGGGACCCCCGGCCCGGCCCGGAGCTGGCTTGCGGCGCGGGGCAGCTGGGCACCGGGCACGCTGCTGCTCCGCCCCGGCCACCGAGCGGCAGCCCCGGCGCTGCCGTGTGTTTGAAGGCGACCGCCGCGGCTCTGCGCCAACAGGTCCGCGGAGCTGGAGCGGCGGTCCTGCCTGGGCTGGGGCGGGGGGCACGGGACTTCCCGGGGCGGCTGCGAGGAGCCCCGATCCTTTCTCTCCTGGAAAGAACCTTCGCTCGGGGAGAGCGGATTTGGCAAAGAGAAAGTCTCTCGTTACAGGGAAAAAGGCTCGCCTTAAGTTAGCCAACAATACAAATCAGATAACAATGCAGAACAAATAGAATACCACAGCCAAGCAATTTCCATGTCAAACATCCCACTGCTCAGTACCTCCATTTGTAAGTGTGAATTGCAGACTAAGCTTCCTGCAAAGTCCACAGAGAGGTTAGTGCATACCTTCCCCCCACCCCCAGCCACCGGGTACCATCGCGCTGCAATTCCGCTGGCGGAGCCTTTTCACCCCTCGCCTTGTCTTCAAATGAAAATGATTCCCATTGGCCCAAGGTGTCCATGTAAATAGGTGTAAATGAAACCAGATTATGCCTTTCTCTCCAGCCCCCTCCTCCCCGCTCCCCTCCCCCTGCTCCCAAGGCGATTGTCATATGATAGCAAAGAAGTGGCACATTAATGAAGCGCCTCTACAGGGGTCTTTTCTGCTCATGTCACCACATAAAACTATCAGATGGTTAGAGGAAGGACATGGAGGCAACTACTTAGCTCATCGCGGCTGCAGAGGAGCAAACAAGCCTCTGCTACAGTCCAGCTGCCGGTGGTGTAAAAGAAGCTGATTCAGCCCGCGGAGGAGAAGGGAGGGCTGTACAAGAGGATTCCCAAAACCAAGCCAGCTCGCTGCCTCCTCAGGACTAAACCGGAGCGGAGTGGCCGGGCAAGGAGCGAGAGACACGCCGGAGGAGCGGGGTGGGAAAGAGCCCGGACTCCCAGCCGCGTCCCGGATGCGGACTGTCAACTTCCAGCAACTTTAAGGTGGGCATATGCAGGGCTGGCATGGCGTGGGGTGGGGGACGAGGGGAGGGGGTGGGAGGGGAGGGGGTCCTCTTCCCCTCCTCGCCGAGCCCAGAAGGCAGAGCTACCGCTGGAGTAACTTTACGGGCGGGCTGCGGCGAGGAGGCCAGGCGGAGCGAGGCCGGGGCTGGCCGCAGGGCACATCGCTCTTCCCTCGGCGTTGGCGTCCCCTACGCCCTGCCCGCCCCACGCGGGCTGGGGTCTGCCGTGCCCCTTCCCCGCGCCTTTCCTTCTCCAGCCCGGCCCCGCACCCACCCGCTGCCCCGGCCGGGTGTCGGCGCAAATCCTCTCGGACTCACCCCTCTCCCCCCCTTACCCCGACCCCCTCCTTGTCGCTGCCCTTCCGCAGATCTCCGCGGGTCCCCTATCGAAGATGCCTCGCCCGGGCAGAAACACTTACAGTGATCAGAAGCCGCCCTACTCCTACATCTCGCTGACCGCCATGGCGATTCAGAGCTCCCCGGAGAAGATGCTGCCCCTGAGCGAGATCTACAAGTTCATCATGGACCGCTTCCCCTACTACCGGGAGAACACGCAGCGCTGGCAGAACTCCCTCCGCCACAACCTCTCCTTCAACGACTGCTTCATCAAGATCCCGCGCCGCCCCGACCAGCCGGGCAAGGGCAGCTTCTGGGCCCTGCACCCCAGCTGCGGGGACATGTTCGAGAACGGCAGCTTCCTGCGCCGCCGCAAGCGCTTCAAGGTGGTCAAGTCGGACCACCTGGCCCCCAGCAAGCCGGCGGACGCTGCGCAGTACCTGCAGCAGCAGGCGAAGCTGCGGCTCAGCGCCCTGGCGGCCACCGGCACCCACCTGCCCCAGATGTCTACCTACAACCTCGGCGTGTCCCAGCCCTCCAGCTTCAAGCACCCCTTCGCCATCGAGAACATCATCGCCAGAGAGTACAAGATGCCCGGCGGCCTCGCCTTTTCCACCATGCAGCCCATGCCGGCCGCCTACCCCCTCCCCAACCAGTTGACTACGGTGGGCAGCTCCATTGGCACGGGCTGGCCCCACATGTACAGCTCCGGCATGATCGACACCGCCACCCCCATCTCCATGGCCAGCAGCGAGTACGGCGCCTACGGCGTGCCCATTAAGCCGCTCTGCCATGGGGGGCAGACTTTGCCGGCCATCCCCGTCCCCATCAAGCCTACCCCCGCCGCCGTGCCGGCCCTGCCCGCCCTGCCCGCGCCCATCCCCACCATCCTCTCGAACTCGCCGCCCTCCCTCAGCCCCACGTCCTCGCAGACGGCCACCAGCCAAAGCAGCCCGGCCACCCCCAGCGAGACTCTCACCAGCCCGGCGCCCGCCCTGCACTCCGTGGCGGTGCACTGACCCGGGCCGCCCGCACGGACTCCGCCGTCCCCTTCCTCCCGAAGTTTCCTCGGAGCTCTCCTCCCTCCCCTTCTCTCCCTCCCGCCGCTTCTTTCCGCCCTCCGCTCCTCTCCTTCCCTCCAAAGCAGACGCGGCTCCCCGCGGGAAACTGAGGCTTGCCGGTCGCGCGAGCCGCCCCTCTGCTTCGCCCCCTCCGGCCGCCGTGCCCCCTGCGCCTCGGCTCCCTCCCTGGGGCTGAACTCGGTATTCGCTCTCCTGCGGCAAAACGGACCGACCCGCCCTGCAGAGCTGCCATATGCATCACTAGTTTCCCAAAAGTACTTCAGGCGTCTTCGGTTTGCCGGGGCGCAAGCCTGGCCCGGCGCCGCCGCTTCCCTTTGTCTGGGGAGGAGCAGGGGTCTATCTAGGACCGATCTTCAAAGCCACAAGCAGTGCGGAGCACCCGCAGCCTCCCCGCGTGCGAGCGGCGGCGCTTCCAGCCTCCAAGCCGCGACCGCTTGGATCGTGGAAACGCCGGGAAGCGCGGTGCCCTTTGTGCGGGTGGTGCGGGCTGCCGGGGGCAGGGCAGGCGCGGCGGGGCCCGGCCCCCCCTGGAGGCGCGGGGCGCGGCGGTGCGGGTCCCCGGGGCGGGCGGCCCTGGCTGCGGGCGGGGAGCGCCGTGGGGCCGCACCGCGCCGCGGAGAGGCGCCGGGCACCCGCCCCACACCCGCACTGTTTACAAAGCGCCTGTCGGACTGTAAATACTGAATTGCATCTGTGCTGTAAATCGGATGAGGTCCCCTTCGCAGTACCTGTTGTAACGTGGGTGGGTGTTCACTGTAGTGCTCAGGCGGAACAGAAAGACGAGTTGGTTTGTCTGTTAACTTCTGATTAACCTGAAGGTTTGGGTTTCTTTGGTTTTTTTAATTTTGTAGCTATTTATTTCATAGCTTGAAACCAAGGGATAATAACAAACCTGTTACCAAGCACAAAACCCGGCACAGCTTAAGAAAAGCCACCGAAGTCACCGTTAAAACGTGGAGAAGTAACACAAGAGCAGGTACAAACTGCGGAGGTCATCCTGATTTCTGCTGGAGCTTTCAGACAAGAGAGAGGGGGCTAGGGAAACTGTACATGTTTGTGCATAGGAATGATTATAAAATGTGTAAAATGCACTTTTGTTTGATATATTCCTTTCTAGTTTTAGGTAGTTTGCTGGAAACTGAACTGTTGTTCCGTTGTGAACTGCTTAAGTTAAAAAAAAAAAACAAACCCAACACAAAAAAACCCCCTCCAAACGGCATTAATGTCTATTGAAACTGTAAAGACATTTCTTTTAAACTTTTTTTTCCCTGTACAGATTAAGCATGGCATTTTAAATATTGGTGTTCTTGTTCCCAGCATGTGTGTTTTAAGATAAAGGTTAAAAAAGTGTCTACGTTAAATTATGAACCTAGTCGTCCAAATAATATTTTCTCATTAAAATATGTAAATGCAGATTTAGTTTCTGATTTGTCTTTTTAAAGGTTTACACGAGAAAAGTAAAAGCATTAGTTAATGAAAAAGAAATTACGTTATTCCAATGTTTAGATAATCTATACTGCCTTTTCACCGGGGGTTGCTATAAATATAGTTATTAACATACCATAACATGTTAGATAAAATTGTCATTATCGCCGGTTTACCGAAGATAAAACATACGCAAGTGTGTTCCATGGGTTTTATATCTATATATCTATACATATATGCATACACACACATATGCATTTGTGTCCTATGCACTTATACCGAATATAAACACGTATTACATTTACGCCTGTGTGTATGTATACTTATCATCTACATACTCCCAAGTCAATTTTTCTCTAAAGAGCATTAAAAAGTGAGGTTCTACAATACAGAACAAATATAAAAATCTTTTAATAATTAGTTACTTTTTAAGATTGAGAATACTGATTTTTTGTCAGTCGTGGTTTTTCTTACAAGTAGCATCTGAACATCTTTTCGAGCCAAAGTGAGCTATTGTAGTCTTTTACCTGTCGTTTAAACCTCCTCAAGCATTGCAGCCACTTCAGCCTCTGCTATAATTTGTCCATATCTACTGACACACTTTACAAAACCGGTAGATTGCAAACTGTAACACTAAAATTGTACCGGTTTTTTCTGCCAGTCAATACACAGTCCCTTTTAAAAAGTAAGGGCCAAGTAGTTACAATGAAAAACTGGATTCTGGGCACCTTCCAGTGGGGTTGTCCAATTCTTTTAGGGATTTCACGAGGATTCTGCAACTGCTGAAAATGCTAGAAGCAATCTAGTGAAATTAGTAAATAAGTGTTTCGGAGATGGGGCAGTCTGCGCCAAAAGCGCAGTTACGAGACAACCGAATACTTAAAGGCTTATTAGCAAGAAAACGACATTGTATTCTAATGAACGGCCAGGATTCACTAATTCTACGGCAACGATGTTACAGAGGTTTTATCTCTGCCTGATCTCTCTCTGAATTTCTGGACCATAAACAGCACAAGTGACATCCCCATTTCCTTATTACGTACCGCAAGGTCCTTGCAAAAGTTTTAAGATTAATGTAGAGGGTAATTAATCCAGTTGCGACCATTTTTGCTAAAAGAGAACGGATCCCACACACAGAAAAAAGGTGGAAAATACATGAATCATTGAGCTGATTAAAATGCATGAAGCTGCTAAAGCTTGTCAGATGGGGGACAACTGAACTCATTCATCAAGTCCAACCCACGATTATATCAACACGATCAGCTAAAGAAAGCATTCAAAACTTATCACGAGATCAATGGACACATAACTCGACAAACTTTTCCTAAACAAGCGATGACCTACATTTTTAGACTACGAAGACTCTTTTTCTCCTTCCTTTCTTTCTTTCTTTTAGGATCTAGCAGTCAGAACAAATCTTCAAAGATGAAATCCGAGCTCAGCTAAGAAGATGAAGCTGCACTTTCAGGGTCTTTTTTAAACTATATAGTAATCAGCGGAGATAATGATCTGAAAAGATTATGCCCCAAAGCAAAATATTTTCAAAAGGTGCGATGGCTTCCTCGCTACATAATCCTATAGTAAGACTAGCCAGCGAACTTTTAAAGTGCCATTTTCCTCTTCTTTATCTCTGCGGTTGCCCGAGACTGGCCAAGCGCGGGGACCCCCCGGCCGGCCGCGCCCCCCGCCCGCGCCCCGCGCCCCTCCATGTTGCGATGCTTATTTCAAACACATACGCAGCTCAGCGCGTCGCTTGAATTTACTGCTTTGACTTGTTAAATCTCCCTAATGGCTCAAGTCCAATGTCAATAAACACAGATCTGAAATAGAACAGCAAGAGACAACAGCGCGGAGGGAAGGGGCGAAGGGGGGCGAGTGAATCAGCCACGGCCGAGCTCTCCGTCGTGTTTAGACATTTCGTGGGGGTCGGACGGACGGACGGACGGGGGGATTTCTTTAGTTTTTATTTCACTTGCCAGAGAGACATTATAAGCTAGGCGTGTTTGATGCAAAGAGACGTTTATCCTAGGCAAAGGCTCTCTCTTCCGGAGGATGGTTTGAGCACGGCCGAGCAAGGTAAGCCCGCGAAGCCAGTCGTGCTTGGCGGCTCGGGTTTTGCTCCATGGTATGTGAATCTTTTCTCGTCGGGATATTTTTTTTTTTTGGGGTGTGTGTGTGTGTGTTTTCTTTCCCCTCGACATGTGACAAGACACCACCCCACAAGCCTGAATCCTCTATTGAACCAAGGCAGCTCTTTCTCACCCGGAATATTTATTTTCCCTCGGACCGCGCCTCGCGGGGAAGGGCGGGCTGTGCCAGGTAGGGAGAAAAGAGCTCCCCGGCGACCCCTGCGAGGGAGTTTTATGAGCCAGCCTCTCTGCAAAAGTGGTCCTTGAGAAAGGGAGAAGAATCTTAGCAGCTTCATCAACTTCAGCGCCGAATTATCTCGGAATCTTAATATAAATGTCACTTTGTGGTTTTTTTTTTTTTTGTTTTGTTTTTATTAACAAAAAGAAACCGAGGCTGTGAAGCCTTGGAGGGGCTGTATTTGTTTCTTTTAAACTAACAACAAATTATCTAATTAATATGTTTCAATTACAGCATGAAAAAGAGAGGCTTTGGACCGCCTGCAGTGGGTTTACAATAGCCCCAGAGCCCACTATAAGAATCTACAATAACTTCACATCTGTTTCTTTATTTCCCACTTTTCGAGTCTAAAACTCCTCTCGAAATCACTTCAAACCGTGGCCCAAGTTATGAAATATGGTCTCTCTGCCAGGAAAAAAAAAAAAGGTGGAAAGAAAAAAAGGACAAAACTTTGCAGATCGAGGCTTCATTTGCAAGCTAGAAAGTGAAAGCCCCATTGAAGAGCATTAAACAAATATATTAGAATTCTGTCACTTTATGCAATTGAGTAGATCAAATAAAGGGTCCCAGGCCACTTCATTCACTCTCATTCACTTGAATAGAAAATGCAAAGAATAGCAAACCTAGACTGGGCCACCGATGTAGATTTAGCCCTTTTTTTCTGAGAGACAAAAAGGCTGAATTTTCACAAACACATTGCTGACTCGGGGACTAGGAAACCAGCACTGAAACCCCTTTGGAATTTAAATTCATTTTATCTTCCTCTCTCTTTCTGAGTCCCTTTGCGCTATAGGGCGAGCTGCACTGGCACCCTCGCTTGGAAAAAATACAATGCAATGCAACACAACAGAAAAATAAAGGCTCGGATTTGTCAAGCCGCGCCACAGTACAGTTTGGAAGGTAATGTTTTTCTCTACAAAGAGAAAATGAGGAATCACCCGCCCTTTGCCCGGGCTGCCCTGAGAATCGCAGCCCCTTCGTGGGACGCCTAGGCAGAGCGCTCCCGCCCGCCCGCACTGCGCGGCCCGCCGCGCTCTGGGCACCGCGCAATGCGGGGGCTGCCGCGCCCACGGGGCCGGGGCCGGGGCGGAGGCAGAGCGGGGCAGCCCCGCCGCCTCATCCCGCGCTCCCCGGTGCCGGCCCCGCCCGCCGCCGGCCTCGCCCCGGCGACGCCCGCGGGCAAGGCCGGGCCCCGCGCACCGCTACGCGGGCCGCTCCGGGCACGGGCTCCCGCCGCCCTTTCGGGGGTCTCCGCTGCGGCGGGGCGGGCGGCCGGGCCCCGCCGCCCGCCCCGGGGCGCTCGGCCCCGCCGGGGCCCGCAGGCGGCATCGCCCTCCCGCTCTCCCGTGGCCGAGCCCAGCCGGGGGCAGCACCGCGCAGAGGACGCGCTGGTGCCGCATGCGGGCTGGGGGCCCTGCCCTGCCCGGCCCCTGGCACCGCCTGTGCCACCCTGCCGCTGCCGGGCCTCGGCACCGCCGCACCCGGGGCAGGGCACAGCACGCTGGCACCGGGGGGGCGCGGCCTTCGGGCCTCGCACGGCCCCACGGGGCTGCTGCCGGGGAGCGCCCAACTGCTTGGAAGGCTAACTCGTGCCTCAGTCGTAGGCGCTACTAAAGAACGGCTCTTACTTTTGCCCTGTTTAGAAGGGCCTCGGTATTAAGTAGTAACTAGAGTATTTTGCATTAATTAAAGCAGCTCCTTGGAGAGACATTACAGCCAAGACTAATCTTACACCACAGGAAAACGCTCCGCATCTCCACTGCCCCTGCTCCCAGCGGCAGCACAGACCACCTGCCTGTACCCGGCTGTCGGCGAGCACTGACCTGCAGGTGTTTCTTCTAACGATGAAATCCAGGCACTTTGGGGGCCTGCCACTTCCATCCTCCTTCCTTCCTTCAATGGCCACTGGATAGACAATAGATAAATAAGGAGGAATTGAGCCCCAGGTGTGGACCCGGTTCTACTCTTAGGTGTGCCCAGCTGCGCTGGCCTTGGCAGCAGGAGGTGCTTCCTCAGCCTTCAAAACCCACCTGTACGTCTAGTGCCTGCCAGAGGATGGGGGAAGTCCTGCTCTCAAAACTGCTCCCCTGAGCAGGCCCACACATTAGTGCCATGTTCTAACAATATAATCTAAACTACTCATTACCAGACACTGTTATTCCTGCTATCAGCAGTGCTGCTGCACTCCCAACTAAACACGAAACAAATATAAACATAAATGAAATAAGCAAAAAGACACCAAAGCCTCTACTTTGGAATGCCTGAACGTGAAAGCACACCATGTCATCCAGCTTTGGCCAAAACTAGCTGCTTTAAAGGTTAGGTCAACAGTAGGCCAGACAGAAAGCTGCAGGATACCGAGGTGGACGAAGCACCCATTTCAGAACAGGGAAGACAGTGCTCCATCATCAGCTGCAGACAGCACCCATCTCTTCAAACAATTGGAAGCCCATCTCTTCCACAGCACAAATGGGCAATTTTCTACCAAGCAAAGCAGTAACACCATCTGATTCTCCCCAACCTCTTCCTGCACTTCTCTCTTGCATAGTCTTTGTGGCTCTGGCTGGCACACGTCCCTCGGAACTCCTCAGCTGCCTGATGCAAGATGCTGGCAGCAGAGTACTGAGAAGCTGAAAGTGCAGGCTTCGTCTCAGGGCCTTTCACAAGTTACTGCCTCACCCCCTGAAGACATCCTTCCCCACAGGCTAATCGGGAATGACCAGTTCCCTGGGCCTTTCACACTGGAGTGCTGGGCTGGTGGAACAGGGCTTGCGTCTCCACTCCCTGTGCTCTCACCTCCCCTCAGCTTTTCACGGGCTCAGGCTCCTCAGGCCAGCGCTAAGGTTGCTCACACAACAAGCGGGAGGATGGGATTAGGCCTGCACGCACCTGCTGAAGGAGACCACAAACACTCAAATAGTTTGTGTTTCTTCTCAATTTGTGCTTGAGGTACTTGAGCCCTTGCTGAAGATAATTTCATAATTAACCCTCACAATTTCCAGGTTAAGGAAGTTCTCTGGAGAATTGGGAAGAGGATCAAGCGAGGGTTGGTCTCAGTTACGTGTAATTGGGCTCCAAACTGCTATTTTGTTGGTGGCTACGAGAACTCAGAGTCAGAATGGAATTCTAACAGACACAAAAGCAGACATTTGTGATTTCTACACCTGCAGAAAGTTAGTAGTAATGTTCATTTCTTTATTGAGCTACAGCTTCCTCATCTTTACTAGACCTAGAAGGGTCAGATGTATACAGAGGCTCTAAGAAGTAGAGATATTCCTGAATGTATATGGGGACAAGCTGGACCACATCGAGCTGCTTCCCCTGCCGGCCAAAGGATGTATTTTTAAAGTAAGTAATTTTCAACCATTCACAATGTGCAAGACTGGCACCCGTATTTTCTCCTGGAAAACGACAGGCACAGTGTATATCCGAGGAAGACACACAGCTCCTGTAACAGGCAGTTCCACAGAGTGGGAAGAGCTTGTCCCTTCCTTTCCTCATACACTACGCATGAGTTTCAGGGTAAAATTTTAGTTGCATTACAATCCACAGAAACTACTTAGTGAACTCAATAGAACAAGGGTTCACCATCAAGGTTTTTCAGAACATTCAGATGCTTTTCTAAGTTGGTAGGTAATTTACCTTGCTCTCAGTTTGGGGTCACACACAGTGCATATGGTAGGTCGTATACAGTATTCACAAAGGTGCCTTAATGCCATGTAGTCATGGGCAACTCTGAAAATATTGGAAAATATCTACGTTCTTTTTCTTTTTTTCCTCAAATGTTAGTCTAGTACTTTCAGACCATAAGCCAGAAACCTTTTTTTCCTCCCAGCCACAAAAGAACCAGCCAAGGAAGGACTGAACCCAGATTTATTGGGTCCTATGCTCCTCTCTGACTTCAGTGAAGTTTGGGATTTTTTTTGTTTTGTTTTTGTTTTGGGGTTTTGCTTGGTGTTGTTTTTGTGGGGTTTTTTTGGTTTGGTTTTTTTTTTTGAGTGCTTGGAGGAAGAAAGAACAACTCAAAATCCATTTTTAGGACTGCTAGAGTACTTTTTTTTCAAGTTGTGGACTAATCTATCTAAGCATCAACAAAATCACAGTCCGAAATACTTTTGAGATACAAAAAAATTTTTGAGAAATTCTCTCTTTTCTGTGCTTTGACTCTGGCTTCTCAATAGTGAAGAATTTTTCAGTTCCTTTTGCATCAAAACATTATCCAATTTTTCACTTTATCAGTAGACCTCAAACATACTCATTCCCTCCTTTGCAAACAACAAACCAAACACTGGAGATTCCCCAGTATTCAGTTCTCCAGGATTGTTAAGTAAAGCATCAGGCACTGTGAGACTTGCGATAAAACCAGAGTCACTAATACTGGATTTTCTTCTGAAAGTAGCACTAAAAGAGTTGGTAGATGAATTCCTGCAATGGAATTTCACTAATGACATCAAACATGACAGTATTAGGTCATGTCTGCATCAAAGCAATGTTTGTTAGATTGTAATGCAGCGAAGAATTTGTTAATTTTCTGTAGCATTTCTATGCAGGCAAAATCCCAAGAAAGCACAGCTACACTGGTATTAAACTGTTGGTGTCTTCACATGGAACTTACACTGTAAGTCACATCAGTGAAAACCCATTTGGTTAGTATAATCTATTTCAGTAGGAAAAGACTTGCTGGCCCAGCTGCCATGGAGAACATACAGAGACACTTTTTTCCCAGTTGCTGCCCTGGTGATGGTGTAGGCATTCACCCATGGATGCTGGCAGCCCAAACAATTCAGAGAGGATTTAGGTAAATCAGAGCCACTGAACTGGTCATGTCCCTGCAAGGGCTGACAGGAGTCCAGAGAGGAGAGGCAGAGCACTGGAGGGCTGAATTCCTGCTCTGCCCCCATACAGCCAGCACTGGCCAGCACAATCCAGAGAACAGACACCACCAGCTGGAATCAGGCCAGGGCTGACTACTCTGGAAATCACTTTATTCTCTTCCTCACCCATTCAGTGAACTCAATGAGGGACAACTAACAGTAAACTCCATTGACTGTACATAGTTACATATTAAAAATTCTATTATTGCCTATATATAGTTACATATTAAAAATCCCATTATTGTAAGATGTTTTGGGACATGCCTTTTGAAACCGCTGGCTCATGTTCAAGAGCCTTGCTTTTGAGGAATCTGGGGTAGGTTGTGTTCCTCCCCGCACCCTGCCAGTCAGAAGATATACAAAGATCTGCTGCCTTTTTATCAGCTTGGCATTGCTCTGAGATTTTTCCACCAGCTCAAGATCAGGCTGTTTTGAAGTCATCACACAGGAGTCACCAGGGACACCTACTGCATGTTCAGAGGAAGGCTCTCCATTGAAAAATAAACCCAGTTCTGCTTGTAGCACTGATTCTACCAAACTGGTCCACTTCCTCTATCTGCAATCGATTGTCTGAGTTGGGTATCAAGAGAACGTTTTTCTCCTAACTGGTCACAGGCATAAAGTATAAAACAAAATACATTTCTAAAGTGAAGTAAAGCCTTGTCAGACCACAGAGTCTCTGACTGAGACATCAGATCATATAGCCACCCAGAACATTAGAAAAGAAGAAAACACATGTGACATCTAGCACTCAATCACTCATTAGCCCACCCTTTGCAATAAGGGCTGTATGTATCTAAGTGCTGCTTTTTCTTTTGTTCAAAATATTGAAAGTCCCTTGACATTTTCCTGAGCATTCTCCTTTGTTGGTTCCTACAACTAAATAAAGCAACCCTGAACTGTTTTTCCATGATCAAGCTCTGGGTAATTTTTTTTCCTTTCGAAGTAAAGAGATACTGCTTAAAAGGACAGTTTTGGGGTCAAATGCCGCTGCAAAGAGACTCAATGGGATGAATTTGGGTCAGTAACAATGTGTTCTTTAGTTCTCAATGCAAGTCAGGGAGGTTATGGTTCTGTGAATGTGGATGTGGCACAGTTGGGTAGGAGGTCAACAGCACAGAGTTAAGTACTATTTTCAGCATTGTCTTCTCCTTCAGCTTTTGAGGATACAAAGCAGAAGCTGTCAGTATTCATCCACTTTAGCTCTGGAAATACCTATTAGGAAGGCTGGGAACTGATCTTGTAGAAAACCAGCAAACATTATATAAGCCTGGATCCTTGGACTATCCTGACATGAAGTGGAATTCCTTGTATCTCTCAGAACACCAATGGTTAAAGCCTTTCTCCTTGGTGTGGGGGATGGAAATCATGCCTGTCTACTTCTTCACAGTAGAGGAAAGCCTGAGCTACCCCTTGCACTGCAGACCACGGAGCAGTGTTTTGGTCATTTGTTTTGTTAGTTCAGGTAATTCATGCACCAGAAAAGCCTGTGCTGTAGTAGCACAAGCCCTCAAAGAGGCTAATTTTTCTTGCAGAAGCTCCAGACCCTGGCCTTAGAAAATGTTCCACTCTTCCAAGCATGCTACATCATACACTGTACCCTTTCTCTGTTTGCAATAGTAAATAGTAATTGTAAATTGGAAAAGAGAGAACTTATTTCCTACAAATATTTATTCACTCTTCCTAAACCTTCTCTTGACTCTGAAGGAATTACGATTGACTCATGTTGTCTTTATGGAGGGAAACCCCCCTAAATTATTGCTTTAAGTATAATAAATTGACTGAAAAAACACTACTCTCTTTAGAAACCTACTGAAATCTTCTTTGTGTGCTCCTTATTTCAACACAGCAGAATTGGTCTCATTTCAGTCATGCAGAGGAAGACCGTCAAACAGAATTCCACATAGAAAGCTCCTACGTTGCTAAATTATATATGCAAGTATCTACTATGCGTACAGAAAGCATCACCCACATTAGGCTCAAGCAAATGGGTGTGAAAATGTGACCAATTTTGTTTTCTTTTCAAAATAAAAATCATATTTCCCAGTCTCTGAGGACAATTCAGAACTCTAGGCAATAAGGTGCCATCTACTTATCTGTTCCTTGGAGGTCACCAAGAAATGCAAAACAGCATATACAACTGTTTAAAACTAATGATTCAGGCTATTCTTGGATGTTTCCGTATCAACTCTTACTTGCTGACACCACGTAGTTAACACACAATCACTGTAAAATCAACAGCCAGAGAAAGGTCTGCCAAAATACTGTTATTAAGTGTTTTCTCAAGTAGCGCAGCATCCAGACCCTGACACAATGAAAACTTTAATCTATTCTTATAAGCCCTCTCCATGACCTTGGGGGAACAGTACTAGGATTTCATTCTGCAAGGAGCTATTAGTACTAGCACTCAGGGAGCTCTCTCTGGACATGGAGGTTTTTCAAGACTGTACATCCCTGTTCTTTATGTTGTTATCCTTTCAGGCCATGCTACAACTCCCATTGATCTCAGTGGGGCTGGCTAACACAGAACAGTACTGAAAAGCATATTGTAGTGTAAGCACTGGAATAAACTTATCTGATTCCCTACAGATAATGCCCTTTGTTTCCTAAGCTATACCTGCCTGAACAGCCATCCCTTCCTATTTCCCGTATGATAGTCTACCCGACAAGAGCAGATGAAATAGCGAGCTGCCTGCTCTCTTGTCAGAGGATGCACCCACTGAGTGGCTTGCTGCTGCCACACAAAATGAACCGTGCTTGAGTTCAGACTGCCTTTCTCTCAAGAAGGTACTAGTTTGAGCCTGTCTTTTCTATCCAGACAATACTATTTAAGAAAGTCTTTAAGAAAACAATTTTAAAAATAAGGAATTCGGTTAGTAGAAAGAGGACTTTCATTCCTCTCAGGTTTGACTGAAGCTGGCCAAAACACTGAACATTGCTTGGGCTGATTGAGAGAAGATGACAGGCACAAAACATGGTCTTGTAAGCCTCACTTATTCAGCAAACCAGGATAAAACATTCCAAGTTTAGTTAATACCACCAAAACCCAGATGGTCACTAGGACTGCCTAGACAATATTTTCTATCTCCAAAATGATCTAAACCCCCAAGTGAGTACATCAGTCTCATCAGTAAACTGAAGCAATGCTGTCCAACCTTTAAGTTCCTGCTCTGAAAGGTGCAATTTTCAAATGTATTTTGTCTCCTTGTCCTAGCCTTTGTCCTGACTGCTTTAAACTCACTGTTTAATAACAGCAGATTAATAATGCATGTTACAAAGAGGAATTAGGATGGCTTTCATTAATACTAACAATGTGGCCACATTATCACCATATGAATATACCATAAGTAAAATATTTTTGATGCCAGATCTTGGGCTTATGACACATTGAATTATTTTGTTCAAAGTCCCTGTCAACTTTCCATTACTTACTATAAATCAAACATGCTAAAATGATGCAGCAAATAACCTCCTTCCTCCCATTTGGAACATGAGCTCTCTCTTTGGGGCTGGCCTATTTACAACAGCTATGATGTTCCACAGGCTTGGAAGGAACATGGGATTTCTTTCCTTCATACTCTGAAAGCATTCAGGGAGAGTTTTTTTAAGGTATGATTTTTTTTAACTTACTGTTTTCCTACATTTCCCATCACAGGCTCGCGTCTATTTTTTCCTTTGATCTGAGTATAGCTGAGTATAGATTGAGCCTTTCAAAACTAGTGGCAAAATTCTTCTATAGGAATTGCTTGTGTTGATGGCACCTCAGTTAATATAAAGCTAAACTTTTAAATATAAAGTTTCTGTCGTGTCCCGTCCCCTCCCCCCCCCGCCCCGTATTTTCTCTGCATGTTCACTTTTAGCTCTGTAACCTCAACGGCTTGGCAAATGCAGATTCTAGCCTTGTCCTGTTCCTTGGCTACAGCTATCTTGAAGGCAAATTACCACTGGACAGAGTCTCTCAGTGCCAAAGCTGGCTTCATTCTACCCAATTCTTAGCACCCAAAAATGTTTATATCTAGAAATAAGGACTTATGTGACTGGTGTCCAAAGCAGACTGGCTGCCCGGTGGATCTGGGCTTTGGGGTTACTTTTGTTTACTGATTTGCTGCCTCTCTCAATGACACGAATGACCCATGGTATGAAGACAGAGAGCTGCCAAGGGAACAGGCTTTTTTGGGAGACAGCAAAGAGATCCTGGAGCTAGAAAGGAAAGAAGGCAGGGTTACTAAACCTAGTCATCAAAAGTCTGACTACTCCACAGACAGTACAGCAGCCTATTACAGCCGTGAGAGGAGGGACTGGGTTATAAGAACTGTGTCAGTATCACACTGGGTTTGTGCTCGATCACTTCTAAATGTGCCTTAAAAAAAGAACTGAAATATGTCACAAGCAGAGACTGTCATATGCTCACCATATTTAATACTGCAATAGTCAGCAAGTTACTGGTTATTACTACGATTACTTAAGAACAAAGATTTTAGGGCAAAAGCAGAGTCTAGTGTCAGGTTTGTAGAGATTTTTTCTATAATCACAGTATACTAAAAAAATACATGAAAGAACAAAATCCGCTAGAAACAAACATGGAACAACTTGTAACTCTTGGAGGAATAATTCCGTCTCTCTCATATTGGCACATCCCCTATCCTATGTTTAACCCTCTATAGGCAAAGAATCCTCTCTCCTCTACATGTAGATGGATATTTTATCTTGGATCCCAATTATTAAAGACATATCAGATTCAGATATCTAATCTCTGGAAGAGTCTGCTCTCTGTGTCAACAGTCATTCAACTGATAACATTATTCATTATTTATTTATAGAACATTAACATTTGAGTCTCTGGCCTAAACGCATTTGTATGTTTGTGAGAAAATCCAGAAGTATTCTGCTTAGAAAGAAGAATTTCCTGCTTTTAAGGAACAACAAACATTAATTTAGAGTTACTGATACTCCTCACACTGGGCAATACCAATTATTGTTCAGTACCTGCAGAGAACTGGGCAAGAAATTGGATGTTAAATGACAGATCGTGCTGTGTGTTGTGCCCACCGAAAACATGGGCTGTTAAATGTTTCCAGTTAAAGGCCTGCCTCTTTCAATCCCTTCTGTTCTACCAGGAAATCCCAGAATCAGTCCTAAGCGACAGCCGAACTGGTGGCCATCATACACGCATTTCTATCATGTGACACTAACTGCTAATTTTGCCTGGGTGCACAGATTTTGCCATGTAAAATACATTGAACAACATCATAACTCAAATAGATGGAAAAGAGGCTTCAAAAGATTAAATAAGGGTGCAGAACATGACAGACTTTTCACAGAAAAATAGGGGAAAATTCCTTCAACCAGTTCAATGTGAAAAAATAAATAAGAGTGAAACAAAACAAAAATGTTTGGAATTGAATCTAAAGTATCTAAAGACATGAAAGTCATTAATATTTATGACATCAAATATTAGTTATATTTGATGTCTAACAAAGACTTGTCTGTTTCATTGGAAATCGCTTTCTTATTTTGTCATGAATATAGAGGCAGCCTTATTAATAAAACAAAATACCATAAAGGAAAACAAGCAGAGACTGAAGGTTCTGCTAGTTTTTTAAGGGTTTGTATTCTGCTATATTATGTACTTTTTTTTGATGGTTTTCCCCTTAAATTATGAGCTTGGGGAAAGAGAAGAAAATAACTTGAGTGTAAAGTTTAAACTGCTTATAAATAAGACAGACATGTTTGAAGCTGAATTGCCTTGTCTGGGGAAAAAGAGCTTCTACACAACACACTTGAGAATCATAAATCAGTCCACATATACAGTCCCTGAAGTCACCAGCTGGAGCACTGCCCCAGCTGTGGGCACAGTCCTGCGCATTGTACCAGGTACGACCACAGAGCCCAAACAGGCCCAGCTGTGTTGGGCAGCACCTAAGTCTGCCCTTCACTACCATATCTCTGGCCTCTGTGGTTAAAAGATAGGACAGTCCAAATGTTAGCATGCCTGCTACATCTTAGGAAAACTAGGTGAATATTCCAACTTACTCACAGATTCCCAAAGTGCCCTTAAGGTCTTGTAGAAAAAAAGAAAGAAAAAAAAAAGCAGATGAGGTTTCAGGAGATCATAGAATCATAGGTTCAGGCTGGAAAAGATTAAGATCATCAAGTCCAACTGTAAACCTAACACTGCCAAGGCCACCACTAAACCACGTCCCCAAATGGCACACCTACACAGCTTTTAAATACCTCCAGGGACAGTAACTCAACTGCTTCCCTGGGCAGCTTAATCCAATGCTTGACCACCCTTCCAGTGAAGAAATTTTTCCTAATACCTAACCTAAACCTTCCCTGGTGTAACTTCAGGCCGTTTCCTCTTGGCCTGTTGCTGTTACTTGGGAGAAGAGACCAACCCTCACCTCACTATGGCTGCCTTTCAGGTAGCTATTTGTGGAGAGAGATGAGGCCTCCCCTCAGCCTCCTTTTCTCCAGACTAAACACCCCCAGTTCCCTCAGCCACCCCTCACAGGACTTCTGCTCCAGCCCCTCTCCCCGCTCTGTTGCCTGGCTCTGGACACGCTCCAGCACCACCAAGTTCCTCCTGGAGTGAGGGGCCTGAAACTGAACTCAGTATTTGAGGTGCAGCCTCACCAGTGCCTAGTACAAGGGGATGATCCCTTCCCTGGTCCTGCTGGCCACACTGTTGGGATACGAGCCAGGATGCTGTTGGCTGCCTTGGCCCCCTGGGCACACTATGGCTCACGCTCAGCTGGCCGTCTGCCAGCCCCCTGGGTCCTTTCCTGCACCAGCCCCCTGGGTCCTTTCCTGCACCAGCCCCCTGCCCCCGCCTGCAGTGCTGCCTGGGGTCCTGTGCCCGGCACTGAGCCCCGTGGACCCTCACACAACTGGCCTCGGCCCATTGGTCCAGTCTGGCCATTCATCTTCCTGTACCCAGACAGTATGAAATAGGCCTAGACTGCCTTGAAAGTGCTTGTGTAGCCACTTCTCTAAACTTGCAAAGGGTTTCACAACATCGTACGATGCTCCAGCACCTAAGTGTCCTTACAGCTAGTATTTCTGAGACCTGACCTATATACACTTCACTGCAAAATCGTATGTTGGGCCCCTATGTGCCTGCTCCCCAAAAGAAACCAATGCCATTTGCCAAATGCACAGTGAAACTGTGCAGCTGCATGCACAAATGCTTGTGAAGAATTCAAATCCTATGGTAGGAGGAATCACAGGAGTATCTAAAACTGTGAAAATAACTAACCTTTGGTTAACTTTTGATAACTAACCTAACCATAGGTAGGAGAAAGCCTACAGGCTCAGAAAAATAGCACAGAGCTGATAAGCTTCGGATGGAATTCTCTCACCGCAGAGGGCCTGTACAAAGACCAGCACCTGGAAGAAGTGCAATAAAAGGGGACAATCTTACTCTGACTCCTGATTGTACCCTAGAAAACTGAGCTAAAGAAGCTGGGAGTAGATTATAAAAGCCCTGCACAGGACAGTTTAAATTCATCAGGCCTATACTTGTCTGGTACGACCTCAGAAAAGAAGACAGAATCACCAGCAGTACCCAGCCTGGTCCAGCCCCGACCACCGCTGCTGACCAGAGAGCACCCAGGGCCAGGCTCCCAGCTACAGCAACAGTGCCCTCACCAGCCACAACTGTTCTTACTGTGCTGCGGCTGACATTTAGATTTATCTGTCTATGTATTTTATGTCTTTTGTCTGGGTGAGCAGAGGGGTTTTTTGGGTTGGTACCCTAAGTAAATTAGAATACAGGAATAAATTGGAAAGCTTATTTAATTATCCACGGACAAAGGAAGCATGACAGTTGTTTTGAATAGAAAAATCATTTTGTGAATGAATCAAATTCCAGTAAGAAAAGATGTTGCACCTGCAGTACACTTAGACTGATGACTTCACCAAGTTTGCTACCCATTATCCATATTATAATCTTTAAAATATAATTAATTGGTTAGTTACATAATTCCAGCAGCACAGTAGGAGGAAAATGCATCTTGTTTCCGAGGTCAAATGCAGTAGGCTGGAATTTTGCCAGGGCAGGGAATGTCGTGTTGCTAGATGAAAACAATCTGTGCTTTAAGGTTTGAATTTGACTCTGTATTTCGTAAATACGGGCTGGACCTGCATGGCTGAGGAAAAAGAACACACAAAATGTGTGTTCATCAGTTACAGCAGAAGGGATTAGGAGGAACTGAACTGGGACACAGTCCAGACGTCACTCCTCAGTGTGAGACGTTTCGCTAGCAGGTGAATAACTAGGCCAAAATCTGGTGCCATTTCTTTTTCTGTGGTTAAACGGCTTCTGGGTACAACACTGATGGCTGTGCATTGTGGAAGCTCTTATGCTGTCTGTCATGACAGAAATACTTATAGATAGTTTAAATTCATGAAAATTCCTGCATTATTTATAAATACTGTGAGTACTCCCTGGTGAAGAAACAGGATCAGAAATCTACCACGATATAAATCTGGTATGGAGGAAGCATTAGGAAATACGTGCGCTTCTGTAAATTAAATCATAGCTGTACCAGCAGAGCTGCAATACAGCAGCTCTCTAAGTTTCTTTAACCTAGCAAGAGCTTCCATCTCTCTGTTGCTGAGGTTAGCTGATAGCTGTAAATGATTTTAGGACACATCTAAGTCATAGTTGCCAGACTTGCTTATTTCTTTACCATTTTTGTTAAGAGCAAGGATTTCTTATCTAGTGCACACACGCAGACACACACAGAGAAAAAAAGAAAGGCAGAGACAGACCAACTCCTCCATTTAACCAGCAGATGCTGTACTCAGTTGTTTGCAGTTTAGTTGCTTGTGCTTTCGCAGGTTGGAAGCCAGGCCCTGTGTAAGTAAGGTGTTTCGGTTGTTTGCACAGCAAGAACTCCCACTGCAGTCACCAGGAGTGTGAGGTGCAAGGAACACAGGACCCTGCCCTTTCAGAACATGGGGGAAGCAAACATCTGTGGGAAGGCTTGGAAAGGACTGAGATGTAAGAGGAATACAGGAAAAAGCAAGAACAAGACGACATAACTGCAGGATTTAGAGGGCTCAGAGTTAAACCAGACCAACAACAGGAGCTGGAGATCTGCATACCAGAAGAAACTAATCTTGAAGCTCAGGCTTACAATTCTTCCTGTCCAGATAACACAGTCAAGTGCAGAAAACAGTTGAACTATAACTGTTCAAATAAACCAAAATAAAATAATATACAATTTTTCTTTTTTTCTTTTTTTTTTTTTTTATCCTAGAAAGAAAAAAAAACCTCTGATCCCATCTTTATCAATAGAACTCTAAACCAAAAATGCCTGGAACAAATTTTAAAAAGGGATTAGTTTAACTGTGACTACTAGCTTTCTAACCAAGAACAAGCTTTGACCTACACATCGATATTGGCCACATTGCCTAGCAGTGATAGCAGTGACAGAGATGTTGCTTCAGTGCTGCCAGCAGCGCCCTTGTATGCAAGCATAAGAAATTTGTCAGTGACTTCCAGAGGCGCAGTATTTCCTCCCCTTCAAAACTGCACTGAAATGGTACTAGATTTCAGATTCTTTTGAGATGTGTAGACCAACATTTAGTCCATGAAGATCAGCACGGCTAGGCTTTAGGCTTCTTTTCACTATGAATGCAGTGAGGAATTCACCTATCCACCCCACCATTTGTGACTGACCCCAAAGCCTCCTTTGTTTTGGCCTGTTCTGGTAGGGAACAAGGTCCTGCTGTGAGGTGAAAGGCTCCCTTGCATGTGTTTCTGTGAGCATTCTGCAAGACAAGAAAGAAGATGCTCACTGAAAATGATCCTAATTCCAACCTAACCAGCATGAAAAAGAGGTGGCAGTTTGCACACAATGTTTTTGCTGTGCGTAAGGAATTGTGAGACCAGATATTGGCTGTGTATTTTGTGTGTGTGTACGTGTGTGTGCGTATGTGTGTAGGGATATTCCTAGAAACTGTTTTGGTTTTAAAATGTCCTGGAAATTTAACTCTACTCTCACATGGAGACAATTTAAAATAAAAGACTTGGCCTGGGTTTACTTGTATATCTTTCTTATGCATTTGTCCAATCAAAATGATAATGTAGACAAACTGTGGACTGCAAAGTGTATTATCCAGCAATATCTCATTATTATGCAAAAAATCAGATATTCACAGCAACTGTCTCATCTATTTATTGTTTGGTTACTCATCTGGAAATTTTAATACTTTCTTCAGGGGCAGGGGCTGGCAATAAAAAAATAGATCTATATATCAAACCTTTAACTCCCAGCCATCATTGTGTGCCATAATACAGATGGAGTAGCTATCAGCTCTCTTTACCATGTTGGTTTATTTACTTCAACTAAGAATAAAGATTTAAAGAGAATACAGTAACAAAGTCCACTGTGAGCTAAATTTTCATGTTCCAAAGTGGAAAAAACCTTGACACAACAATAAATAAATTTTAAAAAGTAACCAACATGCAGTTATTTAATTTATTAAAACTATACACCCAACCTTAATAACCTTACAACTTCTCTGTTTTTTCCAAGTACACCAGTGGGTCTACTCAAACACGTCTACAGGCCTGCACCTCCATATGTGTAGGTCACACCATGGCTACAACAGTAGTACCCGGACAGACATTTTGCTTCTTAGTTTAGTGGAACGCCGAAGTACATGGCTCGCTTCAAACATCTGACTAGTCATACTGAAATCTCCAGTAGGCTACGCATTACCTATAAAAGGGTCACAGCCCCAGACCAGAGTTCGATACACAAGAATACAAAACTCCTGGGAGGCACCCACATAGCTTTCAGTCTTGTCACCAAATTCAGCATCTGCAATTGTGGCAATAAGAAAGTGGCTTTTGTAGACTGAGCTTGTGAAAACATTTTAACTGCCATCATACAGCTACAGCTTCATATGTCATGTTTACATTACCAGGAAAGGATTCTACCTTCTGAAAAATTAATAGAGCTTGATTTTAAGGGTACAGCAGGTCTTTCTCCAGCCATAGTTATTTACATCCTGCCATATGTACTTATATCCTGCCATGTCTAAACTCTCTTCTGTGGTCCCCTACTACAATATTAATTTGTTGCTACAGCAATGGAGACTTTTCAAAACACATCAGAAGCTCCAAGTTCTTTCTCTGTACATCTTCTAAATACATTAACCCTCTCAATGTATTAGCAAATAATTTTTGTCATACTGTTATGCATGTCCCTTAGCTGCATACTTCCTTCCTAAGCGTAGTGCCTCAGTGCTGCATTCACCTGTGTGGGGACTGAGTCCCCTCATCCCAGCTAAACTGATTCCAGCAGGAGCTCTCTGCACTTGGAGCTCTTTGCAAGTGTGGGATTTTGCTGGAAAA
Organism: Falco cherrug; assembly: GCF_023634085.1. Classification (NCBI taxonomy): domain Eukaryota; kingdom Metazoa; phylum Chordata; class Aves; order Falconiformes; family Falconidae; genus Falco; species Falco cherrug. The sequence goes on from NC_073703.1 coordinate 21,231,436, forward strand.
AAAAAAAAATCACACAAGAACTAGTATGCTTGGACAATAGTTTCCCACAGCTGTTGTGCAGTTTCTGCCCTCAGCCACCTTACCACCACCGTGAGGAGCTAAGCCAGTCCTGCACTGGCCCCACTCGCCTCTTGGGCTGCAGCTGGTGGCTCCCTCAGCCCCAGATAAACAGGCTTTGGATGCCGCCTCCACCCAAGCACGCCGCTCCAGCAAGTGCCTCTGGTTTACTCACTTTGACAGCAAGTCAACTACAGCAAGATGCATATTTATCAAATCACAAGCATTTTTCCTCACAAAAGGCTACTTCTAGGAAATACATCAGCTTTCAATATCCCAGCCACATTGATGGCATGGTAGTTAAAAAAACACAAGCATCCATTAAGCAAGCCACACATCTTACAAGAAAGGAGCATGCACCTCCTGACTGGCATATACTCATATGCAGTTCTCATAATTTTGGTTCTAATTTTCATTATATGAATTATAATTTGGTTATAAAAATCATATTTTGAGAAAAATCAGACAAAGAAAAAATACAAAAAATGTATGGTTCAGAAAGAACAGCTAGATTAAAACAGAAAGTTAGATGGGAAACTGCTGCCACACATACTGCTTTTTTAGCCGCCTTGCCACAAAGAATCTCCCTTGCCTGTAGTGGGACAGGCCTGAATGACAGCAATAAAACTTTGTAAGTAATTCCCCCCAGCTACATGCATATGGTTAAGATGATTGTTATTTCTCATCCACACACCAGGCTTTATTATGATAGCTGACTTGGAATGGCCATATACCTACAGAGGAATAGAAATTATAGGAGGAAGCATGGAAAAGGGTTTCAAGAAATGAATCTGTGTGAATACTAATCTATTCCAATGTGATTCAGATTTTTTCTCTTTACATCTCTGGAGTAAAAGATATTAATTTCTACTTAGTGCTTTGTTTTGCAAATTAATTACTGTAGAATTTAGAAGCTGACTGAAATCATAGTAAACACTGAGTACTTACTCCCTGCACCTTCAAGTAGTATGAAATGAAGTGACCCCTGTGCCTTTGCAAATCCCCACTGAAATCGAACTCCTTGTTGCTACAGGCATTTGAACACATCAAATAATTTACAGGTTCCTAACTTTATTTTTTTTAAATGAGACATGTTCCATATGTTCCTTTCTGTCTGGAAAGCTGGTAACAGATTTGGCATGCTGGTACAACCTAAACAAACCATACAATGCCACAGACTACTGCTGTCTCTGTTAGTATCACCAGTTGTACACATGCTCCTGGCTGCCAAGCATTGCATTTTTAAAAATCTTCATTTTCTGGGGATTTCAATAACATACCAAAGGATTTTTAACTTCCAGAAAATATTTTTGATTAGAGTGAGAAAACAATAACTGAAACATAACAGTTAAAAGCCAGTCCTTCCAAGCTAATTCATTGCTACCTTATTTGTTTGTTCCCGATGCTCTTCAATAGAGGTGATCAGTCAAGAAAGGATGCACTTGCCTTGGGGGTTACTTAGCTTGGCAGCCGAGGGCTCTGAGAAACTTGTACGTCTTTAAAAAGAATCTAATGGCATTGCTTGAAACTGGTTGTGAAATATCAAATGATTGATGGGGTTATTATCATCTACTGCTTCTGTTTACCCCAAATTAATCTCGAGTTACTTGTAAATTATTTAGCTGTTGATATTCACTACCCTTTGCCTCTATAGACTTGTCTGAGGATGAGAATAAGTAGACCTCCTTTAAGCTAGCTCCAAATAGGAAAAAATCACTGTCCTGATAATGTTATTAATTTCTGCTCAGCACATCATGTCTGAATAACCAAATTCAGCCTATCCTGTGTGTATTACTTTTCATGAAAGAAGAGGTGCAGTCCATTCAAAAGTATTATCTCATTTCTGATGTCCTTCCAGAGCGATTCTTGACCTTTCAATAAAGAATCCAGATGAATTTGAGAATAAATTGGGCTGCATTCAAACACGTGTGTAAGTTTTCTGTTAAATCAACCCTTTAATTAGGAAACCACTCGTACTGGGTTTGTGTGCCAAGGTTTTGGTAGTGGAGGTAGCTTCTGTGAGAAGCTGCCAGAAGCCTCCCCTGTGTCTGACAGAGCCGATTCCATCCGGCTCCCAGCCGGACCCGCCGCTGGCCAAGGCCCAGCCCAGCAGCGATGGCGGTAGCGCTGCTGGGATAACGGAGTTAGGCAGGGGGGCAGGGTGGGGGGACCACAACCTGTGCAACTGCAGCCGGAGAGGAGAGGGGTGAGACGGGGTGAGAGCAGCAGCCCTGCAGCCCCCGGGCCAGCGCAGCAGGGGCAGGCGGTGCTCCAGGCACAGAGCGGGGATGCCCCGGCAGCCCGCGGTGAAGGCCATGGTGAGGCAGGCTGTGCCCCCAGCCCGGGGGGTAACGGGGGAGCAGATCCCCCCCAGCCTGGGGAGCGCCCCACGCCGGAGCAGGGGTGCCCCAAGGGGGCTGGCACCCTGTGGGGCAGCCTGCGCTGGAGCAGCTCCTGGCAGGACCTGTGGCCCCGTGGGGAGGGGAGCCCGGGCTGGGGCGGGTTTGCTGGCCGGGCTGGTGGCCCCCCGGGGACCCCACGCTGGAGCAGTCTGTGCCTGCAGGACGGCACCCCCTGGGAGGGACCCGGCTGGAGCAGCGTGTGCAGAGCTGCAGCCCATGGAAGGGCTCACGCTGGAGAAGTTCACGGAGGGCTGTCTCCCGTGGGACGGACCCCGCGCTGGAGCGGGGGCAGAGTGTGAGGAGGAACTGACCACAACTCCCATTCCCATCCCCCTGTGCCACTCAGGGGGAGGAGGTAGAGAAATCGGGAGTGAAGTTGAGCTCAGGAAGAAGGGAAGGTGAGGGAAGGTGTTTTAAGATTTAGTTTCATTTCTCATCACCTTACTCTGATGTGATTGTCAATAAATTAAATTAATCTCCCCAAGTCAAGTCTGTTTTGCCCATGATGGTAACTGGTGAGCAAAGTCTTCCTGTCCTTATCTTGACCCACAAGCCTTTTGTTATATTTTTGCACCCCTGTCCAGCTGAGGAGAGGTGTCACCGAGTGGCTTTGTGGGCACCTGGTTTCCGGCCAGGGTCAAGCCACCACAGCACTTCACTACCACATGTTACTTTCAGCATCATTAAAAGACACAAAAAGAAAAACGTAGTTATTTGGGCGATTGCAGATGCCTATCATGACTATGTATTTCTGCCAGTCACAGAAATTTGGAATAACTATTTTTGACATTCCAGACTTGTCAGAAGGCAGTCTATATACTCATGTTTGTGTTCGGTACTCATGACATGGACAAGAGAAGCAGTTTACAAGCATATAGAGTTTACAATCCCTTTACTTTCATACACAATGGTCATTTCTAGAGAATTCTTAAAATAGCTTTTTCACCCCTTGAGGCTAAAGATTCCAGAAGATGAACTCTTGGGTTTACAATCTGAATCTAAAGTGGAAAGAACATAGCAAATTGCCTAGTTTGAAGTGATGGTAGCCAAACTGATCTTGAATTTTGCCGCTGATGAATGAACTACTGTTGAAAAAGCAACCAGGAAATTAACCTCTCCTACAGGAATTTGGGAATGAGCTTTCCACAGCAGATAATACATCACTTTGGGACTCTGACACCTGGAGAAGTTAAGTTATAAAGCTTCTGGTGTGCCTTTTTTTCGGGGAGCTTATTGTTTGAAACAAGAGGCATGAAGCTGTCACCAATAAATGCTGGTTGATAAAAGCTGTATATTAACTGAAAGAATTCTACAGAAACCAAACTATTATGTAATGTTTGAACTGTAATTTCAAAGGTAATTCTAAAGCTTTAGTCTTAGATTTCAATTGCTGGGTAGGTAACTCTTACTTCCCAGTTCTCAGGTTGTCTCCAACAAAGTATCCTGTTCCAGGCTTTGTCTGTCTCTCCGTTACTGCTGTAACTGGAGTACAGCTTTGTAGCAGAGGTTTATAACCAAATGGATAGACAGCTCCTTTGATCCCCAATTAGATTTTTGTGGCAAATTTTAGAATTACTAGTGTGACTGTTTCCAGAGCTGGAAAACCCATCAAGAAACTGTGAAGGGCTGCTCTCTCACAGCTAGATGATCAGACTAGAAGCCAAAGCATCAGGTTTGGCTAAGCTATTCTCTGTCTTCTCTGTGTGAAGCTGAGATAACTACTGAGCCTAGCATAGGTACTGCCTGCCGTGGAACTGGCAAAGCAGAAATCATTTGTTTGATACAACAATTGGTCTCATTTTTACGTGCATCATCTTAAAATATTATTGCAAGTCAAAGACTAGGCCAACTAATTTCTGGTCAGCAGAGGTTTAGAAATTTGAAAGTTCAGAAAAAAAGAATGCACATGCATCTTTTTCATCTGGATGATATGCCCAAGTGCATATTCAGTATTGTAGGTTGATCCAGACTACAACAATGTTTTAGAATATGTTACAATGGGGGGATGTGAGTAGTATTTCTACGCTAGCTTTCAATTAGTTCACATGAGTACCAGGAATAGTGTGATTTCACTACGTTGCAATAGAGAAAGAAGACAGGAAAATTCCCCCAGTACTATTCTTCCATGCAAACTGCTGAAGGTATGCAGTAACTGCTGAAATTAATCTTTTATTAGCTCTAAGTAACTTGGTATGTAACCATGCTTTTTTGTTTATTTCTGCTTATAGATTCTGAACTTCAGATTTGCTTAGTAACCATTTTGTCACCTAGCAGTGCAACTTCTTATCTGACTCTCCATGACAATTTGAGGAAAGGAAAACATTTGGGTTGCAGGAAAACATTTGGGTTGTAATTTTCTTAATTCTGCTAATGCTGTTCTTTTGCGGGGGTTAAAAAAGCTGCAGGGGTCATGACCAACTTCTCTGACAATTAGGTGTACAAGTATAAGATATGCAGCTGTTGAATTAGCCCCTTGGAGCAACGCTGTCTTCAAATACCTTTGATACACATGCTGTACATGGGTTCTTGGTTGCCAGTGCTGAGAACCTTATGTTAGTATGGCATTGTGCCCAGACAGAAGGCGTGCTAAACCCATTTCATTCACCCGTATATGTCAGACAGGGGCACTCATGGGAGCTGTGCTGAGTCCTTTGGTTTCAGTCCCTTTCTCTATACCAATAATGTCACATTGGTTCCATAAGCTTCTTCATTCTTTATCATGTGCTAACACTTCCATGCTAAAATAAGAGTCTCTGACCCATGGAGGAAGCCACACAGAGGGTTTGTAGGCACTGGTGGCTGCCAAAAAGACAGGTTGTGAGAAGGCAGACACTTGGGAAACCTATTGAAACCAGATGGCTTGTCAAAACATATGCTATATAAGAGCACAGCCTGCAGGCACTGTGAGGAAGACAACCCTATGGCAGATAATGGCATCAAGGAATGACTGAAATCACACAGGAATCATTGCAATGAAAAGCAAAGCCTAAACTGTAGATTCACCCAAGGAAATGCAGATGAGATTAAATCTGTTCCAAAGTGCACATTAAAATTCATTCCCCAAACAGGAGATAGAGAGATGCAACATTTGCATGCCAGCAAATAAATATTTTTCAACTTTCTAAAATTTGGCTCTGTCTACATGGAATAAAACTGGTCACGTATTATGAGCACAAACATTTTAACTCATTTTCACAGTGAGAAGACTTTGCTTCCTAATACAAAATGTTAAGGTCAGCTATTGCCACAGAAGACCTCAGAGAAAACTAACAGAAGAGTCCAACACCAAATATTTAAACAAATCTTAGAAGCTGGATTGATGTCACAGATACAGTGTATTGGCCATTTCTCTTCATATCATACCTCAGATTAAATAGTGTAAATATGTAAAAACAGTTTGGATGGACTGAATGCATAGAGGCATGATTATTCCTGTCTTCATGGAATCATGAAATGGTTTGGGTTGGAAGGGCCTTTCACCACGTTGCTTCCCATATATATCACTAGAAATGGTTTCTGTGGTAGGAGATAACTACACAAATAACTATATGGGGCAGATCTTCCTTTCAGAGGAAGCATCAACGAAGAAACAACACCAAGAAACCATGACGGTGGGACCAAAGGACAAGCATGACATGGATTAAACTATCTGCGAACAGTGAATTTGAAATAGAAAATTCCCACTTACTACTTCTGGGGATGTACAACTTGGCTGGCGTACAAGTACCAACCAACCAACCAGTGAGCTGTGAAGGAAAGGACACAACACCATATTAACTCTGCGAGGAAACAGGACACGTCTGGCATGACTGACCAGGCACACATCTTGCAGTTATGTATGAAACATAAAAGATGGACCCTGGAGGAAGGTGACTTTGATAGATGGAACAGAAGGAATGTCAAGACAGGCAACCTTTGCTATTTTCCTTCATAAAGACACTGTTAACAGCCACCATGCTTCTTTGTAACTGAGCAGTTGCCTTGTCTGTCACTTGATGCACATCCAATGACGATTTTTATTTCTTGGACTCTGGGAAGCCACAGAAGCCTCAAAACTGCCAAGAATAGGTAAATAACAACAACAAAATAATAAACTCCAGCAAAAGGCAAAAGAGAAAAGGCAGATTTCATATATGGGGCCAAGGACAAAGTAATTGAGAGGGGACAATTACCATGTTTTCCTTTTAAGAATCAGAATCAAATGGATCATTTAGCCTCTGCTGTTGTTCCTGCTAGTAAGCTGCTGGTGCTGCCACAATAGACAAATTCTTTCCAGGTAATGGTGTAACTGTTACGCTGAGTTGTTGTGACCTGATCATTTTTAAGCAGCCAAAGTCACTTGCAAAGAACATACTAGAGACTCAAATAATTCTGCTGGTTTGCCACTAACATAAAATGCCAAGTAAGTGGGATGTCCTGGGAAATGATCTATTTGTGTTTGTTTTAGAAATTACCCACACTACACAATTCTTTAATTCATTCCTTCAAGACTGCCTTTCCTTTTCCTATGTGTTGGCCCTTGCCTTCCCACCAGAATCATAACTTTTCATTGAAGAATCTCATTTCTTAGCACTGCAACAGAACACAAACATTTTTCAAATTTCCCAGTGATAGCGAGGGTATGTTGCTTTTTGTATATACTACTTAAATGAATTAAACCAACTCAAATGTGTGATCTCTCCAGACAAAGATGAAGGTTACATAGTTTAAGGATGAAATATAGACCATCCTCTACAAAACCACTGTGTTGCAGTTTAATTAAAAGAATTCATTAAAGTCATGCCCCATCCAAGGTAATTAGTATGCATAATTTATGCTTTGCCTAATACACAAGGGCAGTAGCCTGAATAATAAACTCAAGTTAACCTTAAGTGGAAGAGATTGAATGGTCAGATGTTTATTTAGCTCAGGTTTGCTCAAGAGCTAAGGTTAAAGAGGTGAAATTCTGTTATAGTTAATTAATTTCTTAAATTTTCTTCATAAAATGCTGCCTACCCAGTAGGATGAAAGTTTTTTTTTTCTTTTCTTAAGGAAGGATACAAGTAAATGTCTCTTGTCCTCATCAGTTACCAGAACACAGAATCTGTGATGACATATGTGCAGTTTGCAGCAAGGATTTGACTTGAAGGAAGGCTCCCCTGAAAATTTTCACCAAGTAGTAAATATAGCAAAAGGCTCCAAAACCAACAACCCTCAAAGGTATAGATTCACAATCCAAAGTCAGCAGGTTCCACAGCATCCCATCCTGACCTATTACCTTTCCACTACCTACTTCTTCCAATTCCTGCTTCTCTTTCTGCAATGGTGTCTCTTCAGTTGCACGGCCTCACTGCATATCAAATTGGGAATCTGACATGACCAAGAAAAAACAAACACCATGCCTTATTTTGATGCACTAGTTTCAGTAGGATTCAGTTCCGTGTACCTACATAAGCCATCATGCCCGCATTATTGAGGGTGTCCACAAAAGGTTCAATAGTGCCCTGAGCTGCTACTGCTGAAGACTTTACTAACCTTGTTACAATCCATTAAGCATTAAGCAGCTGTAAGCATCTGTTCCATAGAGCAAAGTGAATCAGCTCCTTTATATATAAATTGTTAAATTGGAGCTATACTACTATGCTCCTTCATGAGTGACACCCCTAAGCCCCAGGGGACCTGCAGTTCAAATCCTGAACAACACTACAGTGTCCTTGTGCCACAGCGTTCTGTTCTCGTATGAGTATGTCAAAGCCAGACCAATGGCTTGTGGATCCTGTGAAAAGACACAGGGGTGTCAGGGAGACTTGTGATAACAGGATCTCAGTGCCTGGGGATAGAGACGCAAGGCAGGGAAGACAGTCAGACATCTTAGAAAGGATTTGTCATTGACAGAGGAATTGTAAAGTTTAGTGTCTGAAGTAAGAGCAAGAAGACAGGTTTGACCAAAGATCTTTTTAGACCCAGATCCTCTTTCAGACAGCAGCCAGTTGTCTTGGGAAAAGCTGTAGAACACAGGCAGGCTGTTACTGATATCTGGAGTAAGGTGGGATAGCTGTTTCACAGGAAACCCGTTCACATCTTCATTGACTTGCAACACAAGTTCAGCTTTAAGGCACAGTGTGGTTGGTGAGACAGGGAAGATCTTGTGGAGTGAGAGAAGACAGAAGTAAAGCTGTAGGGTTCTGCAAGATTTGAGGTCCAATGCTGTGGAAAAAGTTCCGTGTGCTACTTTTCCTGCCCTGAACATTTCCTTCTAACAGCAGAGCAAGCAGGTTGGCTGTGGTCTATTTGTCACTGGCCAGCTGGCCATCACAGATTTGTCAAAGGCCAGCTCAACCAACATGCCTGAAATACAAGGGTCACTTTGATGGGAAAGAGCTCCCTTACTCAGTAACTCATTAGCTGCTGCACAGGTAGATAATTTCCTCCAGTTCTCTGCCTTGTCAACGTTTGCCTTGCCTGCTCTCACATTTCTCCCTAGTCTCTACTCACACTTAGAGGTCTTCATATTTCCAGCCTTTGAAAAAAGCTGTGGTTTATTTGGTCATTTCTACTGATACTTGAGTGGAAAAACTTGCAGTGCATGGGGTTTGGATTAGGCCTAAAGCAGAATGCTGAATAGGTGTATCCTTTGAACTTACATTTGATTTTTGCTGGCTGTTAACATCTTCATGTTCCAGCAACAGCACTAAAACTAAAGGCATTTGTCTGAGGTAGCACAGGAAATCTGCAGCTGGAAATGAATCCAGGTCTTTGCACACTGTCCTATCCACATGCCAGCTTCTTTCCTAAACAGACAAGTGTGAGACTTTGCAGTGCTCAAATATAAAAGATCACATAATCACCTCGATATGTTTTGTGGTGGTGTGGTTTTTTTTGTGTTGCAGAACTAAACCGTTCTGAAGTATTATCTGCAGTAGGACTTTTGCTCCAAAATGCATACACGCTACTGAATCAAATGTTTATTTTAGGGTCTGTATCACCAAATAATCCCATTTGCTTTCTCTTGTATTTATTTGTATTAATAACCAATAAGCAAATTTCCTCGACAGGGTTAACTGTTATTTAGGGAACCTACTCCATGGCTTTGAATGACAATCCAAGTGTTGGCTTAAACATCTCCCACTACTGTGCTCACAGTAGGAAGATGAATTAATAAGAGTTGTCCCGTAGAACTAACTGATGTAGTATGGAAGGCCAGGACTCAATCTTACTGAAAGTGCTGGCAAAAGACAGGCTATATTTTGCTCTTAAGGAAATTGAATCTATGTTGATTGAAATGAACTCACCAGAGCCAACAAAAATCTGCTTTCCTTTGGATCAGAATACTCCGTTCACATTGGAGTCCTCTAGCTTCTGCCAGTATCACTTGGACACATAATCATGCAAAAATCAGGCTGCAGAAATCTGTGGATATAAAGATTTAGTCAAGACTGCTGGAATATATAGTAATAGAGAAATGCCAGACAGAAAAGTACACCAAATTTTAAAATTAATGTATTATTTATGCTACATGTTTCTGACCTTTTATTCTCCTTTCTGTAAACTTTCAAACAACTCAGACTAACTAAATTTCAGTTGAAGTCAAAATGGTGGAGGAAAATAATTTTCAGTCTCACATGTGCACAGGCTTGCATAAATACACCTGTATGAATTTCTGCCATCCAAACAAGAAACAGGAACACCAGAAGTATCCAACCTCTAAGATCACCTATCAAAACTCACATTTCTAATACTAAGTAGTGAACAATGGATACAAATGTCTCTTAGAATAATTACACTATGTTTATTTTTCCAACATTTAAATATTATTTATTTATATATATATATATTTATAAGTGACTGTGAAGAGGCGTATTTTCTTGACAAAAAAAATGGTCAGAGGGCAAGCAAATTGTATAAAGAAGAATCTAGTTTGCTGCTGTTATACTGGAATCCTGCTCAATACATCTAAATATACAAAGAGATCAGTGCATTACAGAGAGAAATTTATTTCACTAGAGCTAAGGTTTAAACTACATATATTCCAATTTCATAAAATACTATTAAAACTAATGGCAAATTTAAATAAATTTTCTCTGATTTCCATATAATAACAGAAGAACACTTGAATCTTATATTATTCAGTAATACTCAAATTTAGAGAATGATCCAAAACCAACTGTTCAGACATTCAGACTTTGGGGAAGCAACTATAAGGTCTTACTCAACAAAATTATCCAACTGAGTAACAAAAGCAGAGCAATAGGTTTTCTACAATTAACCAGCATGGATGTCATCATTATGCTGTTGGACCTTGTTACAAACTGTAAGACAAAATCATGACAGATTTTATTAATTTTATGATTAAGTTTTTTTAATTGTTTCTAACTTTGCAGCTGGAATTACTCCTGAAAAATCAGAATAATTCCATTAATGTAGCTGTTTTCCTGTTTTTAAGCTATCTTTTGTTGGAATGTTTCTCCAGAGGTGCTTATGCCCTTAAAAGCCTATCAGGCTTCCCTTCAGAACCAGTCGCCCACTCCTCCTCCCCACAGCTCTGCCATGTAGTTCACTCCTGTTACTTTTAATAATGTGGCACGTGTCCAAAGCTTTATCAGTGTCAATTTGCCAGGCACCTCAGTGTGTCAAAGGGTACTCAATGCATTAAGCCATATACCTCTCTTTCTTGGATTCTATTTTTAAGTTTAATTAAAAAAAGATGCACAAATAGAAGTAACTATGAATATAGTACTTATCCCACAGATTCCTTCAAGGCAGAGATGTAATAGCAGACACAGCTTCATTAAGCTTAAAAAAATTAGACTTCATCCTCTGACTTTTAGAATTCAATTACACTTATTTGAGTGCCTAACATCAAGTAAGTAAACAGACTGAGTAAGTGTAATGCTCAGAGTGAAACTCCTGTATATTTTTTTCAAATATCTTGAGCAATGCTATTTACAAATCTGGTCTAGAGTGAGTATGCAAGACACTTACATCAATCTTTATCCATTCCAATTACAAACAAAGGTAATATCACAGCCAAGCATACATTTAGCATTAGATGGTATGTATCTGGGCAGACCTGTGAAGCTGCAGAATAAATATTGATATATTAAGCCAGAGTCTATTACTCATCTTCTGAATAAACCACTGATTTTAATTTACCTACAATTTTGCAGTAGCATCTTTCCAAAGAGGAAATTATATTTTTACATATCATAGCAAACCACAAAGCCAAAATGTCAACTTCATATATCAAGCAATTACTTGTACTGTTTATTTTTGGGGAAAATTTTAACATATATTTACTTAGAAAGCCACATGGGTCCCTCCAAAATAAATAGGGGCTATAATTCTTGCCAAAAAAATCCACAGTTCCAGAGATCTACTCATCAATTTCCTGCAGCATTAATGAGGAAAGGCGCTGAGACAGTCATTTATACTGTCTTTATGATAAGACTAACCTACAGGGCAAATCAAGATTAAGGACAAAGGGAAGACAAATGGATAGAATACAGAACTAGTTTTTTTTAATCCATCGCTTGAAATTTTTGTTTACCATCTTAAATTTAAGTACTACACTCAAAGTGCACATAAAAAAAGATACTCTCCAGACAGGAAACTACATACAAGGTGAGGTGGAGTTATATTTACCTCAAGGTTTTTCATCTTGAAACACAAGAGATCTATTTGACTAAAGCTGGTAGTGGGGGACAGAATCCACATTACTCACAAGTTACTATGAGCTCTTGAAATTGCTACAAGTTATCCTTAAAAGAAGAATAAAGTTCAAGTTAAGAAAGACGAAGTCAGAAGTTCACAGTAACCTGGCTCTCTAAGGACATACTGTGCCACTGTCAAAGGCATGTAAACTTGCTCAAATCTGGAAACTCCTTCCAGAAATATTTGCACTCATACTGTTAACTACACCAGAATTATATTTCCATCAGGGTTTTTTTGGTGCCTTTCTTTTTTTTTTTTTTTTTTTTTTTTTGCTTTTGTGTTACTTGGAAAGGAACCAGTAACTTAGCCTACTTTAATGCACATGTAGGTCTTGAGGAATTTTATGTACTTAAGAATAAAGGATCAGAAAGGATGTACAAAGTTCACCCCCAGGTATCTGAGTACACAAATTCTTGCATAAACCATTAGATTAGATGCTCAAGGTGGACATGCTCAATAAAATACGTAATCCTGCTGGCATGGACAGTGCCAAACATCACCCTCTGCCACACACGCACTTTTTCACTACTATAACCAACACACATCCTGAGATCTAGACATTACTTTTTTAAACCTTGTGACATTTTCATAAGACTTCCTCTGTGCATCTTTGCCGGGCTGAGGGTGTCCCCATTTCTAAAACAGACGTATCAGCATTAGAAATGACCAGCTTGCTGGACTTGGGCTATAGACACTGGAGGTGGTTCTGCCAGTGCTAACCTTGGCACCAGAAGTTTTGGGGGATCAGTCCAGACGCGCTTGGGCTGGCTGTTCATGACTCAGCTAAAGTCCAGAAACAGTACAGCAGTGTTGATGCTGGCCAAGCCAACGAGCCTGCCAAGGGCGTTTCTCAATTCCCATCACTGTAAACCTGCCCCTAGCAGCTTACAATTTAGCAAACATACGTAATACTCCTGCAAACAAGGTTTGGCTTCTGTTAACTAACAGGAGAGGCACACAGTTACATGGAGTTTTCTGTAGCAATAGCAATGATTTTTCGTTTTAGTCATGGTACAGTCCTTCTCGGACAATAAAACAGTCACACCCAACATTGCATGAAGGGAACAAATTATATTCTTACCCAAATTCTAAACAAATTTATTCAAATAGATATCATTCAAATTGCTCCCAGTGACATAAGCTTTTGTGAATGAGATGGGCAAATAGCATCACCATATCTTTTTATTCTCAGGCATGTATTTTAAGTATTTTCTCTACCTTCTTTTTTACTGCTTTCTGTTGCTTTTTCCTCTTCTGTTTCACAGACACCATCCCTGCCTCTCTCACATTTGTGACTGCCACTTCAGTGAAAATAATAAGACAGAATTTACCACTAAGCCCCTCTAAATGTGCTACTAACCCCTTCAAGTCCTAATTGATTTAGGAGCTTGGCCCAGCTGATAATATTCTCTAATCCAGACACTGTATGTTTGACCTGATAGAATAAAAAAGACTTTGAAAAGGTTTGAAAATGCTTCAATCAACCCTCAGGTTTCATTTGCTCTAACCCTACTCCTTGTGTATGTGCCTGCACCTCTCTGTCATGCACTTTATCATGCAGGAATGCAATGACACCCAGAGCAGTCCATAGACCACTGCGGGCTTCTTCACAGGAGGTCCTCCCAGTGTGCTGTCTGCTTGTGCCTACTCAGCAATATGACTAGGCAGCACATTATTTTAACCCTTCTTTTGCTCTGTTTGCCTTACTTAAGCAGGCAGAAATGCTGCAAGGTACAGCTTGGTTTTCCAAAAGAATTTTAAAGTTCAGTCTCAACTCACTCATTTTGGTTGCAGTTTGGTGAGACACCAGCCAGCATCAGGAGCTATACAGCAGGTTGCCAGCTGATGAGGCTTCTTCTCTGTGAGATGCTCATATTGCTCCACTGCCAGGTTCTCATTATTCAAAAATATCCAAACCAAAAAACTCTCCCTTCCAGCCCTCTCCTTCTGGCCTAACCAGATGGCTGAAAACAAACAAATAAATAAATAAAACAGCGAGAAAGAAAAACAAAACAAAACCAAAATAAATCCTGATTGGTTTTTGCTTAGTAAATGGTTGATAAAATCTCATGCAAGGCCAAGATCAAGTGGGCAAGTCCAGGCACAGGCAACACCTGACACCTGCTAGCCTTGAAAGGGCAGGGATAGGGCAGCTTGTCAGTAATGAACCTCAGCTGCAGGGGTCCTGCCTGCTGACATGCAGAGAATGTGGGGGAGATGAGTGGCTCCCTTCGATATTTTTCTTTATTTTGGAAAAGGAAGTCCCATGGGCAAGCCAGAGGACTGTATCAGAGCATAGGGGAGACCATAGGGAGTCCAATAAAACCCACTAATGCCTCTTGGGAGAAATATAAATGGTGACACATTGCATTGCAGACAGAGTATCAACAGTATTAGCTGTTTATTTTCTTCTGTTAAACACGTATGAGCACAGGGAGGTTGGAAAGATGTAGGTTACCACAAAAACATCCAGCACATCCAGACTCTGAAATACCATGACAGGGAGTTGACAGTCAAAGAATATAATAATCTATCAGCCAGACCCATTGCACCATCCACGTCCAGTTTGTTTTGGTCTTCTATCAAAAGATTATTTTCTTCTTAACTGCTGATACTAAATCTCACCAGGTTCTTGAAACTTGTTCAGAGTGGGCTCTGCTCAACGCTTTCACAGCTATAAAAGCTAGATAATACTGTGTATTACTTGCTGAATTCTTATATTTGTGATGGTGTAAAACATGGACTTGAGCCCAGTTCAGGTAAGCCCAAATGTGCAGAAACTTCACCACTGACTAAACTTACATACAGACTTGCAGATGCCCTGCATACTGAGTGCATTGTTTAAAAGGAGGTAAGCTGGCACTTAAGAAAGAAAAAATGATTTGTCTTGGGTATTTTCCATACAAAGACTTTTCCGCCAATAAGCACAACTAATATCATGCAACTCTCAAAAAATCTCAGACTGAGCCATAGCATCCATAGGAATGTGACTTGGGGAAGCTGCTCCCTATAAAAGCCTGCATTTGGTGCCTTGCACGGAATTTCCACTGGTGGAAGGCAAAAAGCCCCAGCTGAGGCCGGACTAAACAGCTCTGGGCATGCAAACAACATTCATCAAAACTAAGGAAAATACTCCCGTGAACTGCCACACAAATGGTGAAAGAAAAGCCAGGGCTTCTGGCAAGGCCACTGGCTGAGCAGGAGCTGTGCTAAGAACAGCTCTGCACACTAAGCTTCCAGTTTGAAATCTTTGCACGTCCCTGAAACAGCACATCTGATACCAGCAGGGTTTACTCAGCCCTCCATCCTTCCAAGGGAGATAAATTCACTTCTGCACAATTTACTGAGTGTCATTCTTTGGACTAAAAAACCAAGTTCCTTTTTACTCTGAATGAACATTAAAGATCTGGCACATCTCAGACACAAGGACTTGTCCAAGTGTCTTGGCTAGAGTCTCTTCCCCTTCCACTACTGCGGTACTGCACATGCCAGCTAGATCCTGCCTTTCAGTTCTGTGTAGACAGCATATCAGTGGGCTGCACATATGCAGTCTGAAAAAAATCTCTGGAATCCTTCCAGAGGACAGGAGACCTGTATATGTAACTATCCTTATATGGTTAAGTTTGTGGCTCCCCTGTCAGAGCCAGGGCTAAACACTTTCCTCTGATCCAGGGATGCCAAAGCTGAAGCACTGGACTTCGGCCACACTCTGTTCTGGACCACAATGAATTGAAACAGAGGAGTGTCACATGGCTCAGGACTACCCGCTATTCTCATCAGGACTCAATAACAATCCAGATCTTTCAGAGCTTCCAAACACACACAAATTCAGGAAAGCAGCAAAGCAGGTGTTTTTGCCAGTTTGCTCTGCCCAATAATCAGGTGCCACCAAGCCCCACAGCAGCTCCTTTGGCATCCTTCTCAGCAATTCCACCACGAAGCTCTGGGAACATTTCTGAGATGTGCCATTGTGGAGTGCCTCTAGATCTGTGAATAACTATTCAAAGCCATTCTTTTGGCTTTGCCATGACTTTTGGGTGCCTTTCAAGAAAAACAAAAGACTTTCTCTAAAGCAAAATAAATCTGCTCTTTCACCACAAATAACTGTACTTTGCATGGAAGCGGAACAAAACTACAAAACAGAGAAAGAAAAATCCATGGTTTTGATACTTGCAAGATTTTAGCTGTATTTGTAATGAAAAGCTAGGTTTCTGAGGCTGACTTTGCCATGATTATCCCAAGAAAGGCTCAGGATTGTAGTTGATGCTTACCAAAGTGGGAAGCAGGTCTCTTCAGAGTGAGCTGCAGGCAAAGTAGGCCATTCTTTGGCACAGCAGACAGCCAGGGCTGTCCCTAAGGCAGCCCACTGACCACGCCGAGCCGTGGAAAGCCAGGCTTTCTGCTCTGACAGAGGAAAGAGGCCACAGGAGGCAGCAGTCCCTGACAGAAACGGCAGCTTCCTCGGCCATCTCCACGGCTCACCTCAAGCGCTCTGTGACAGCTGCACCTTTCTCCCTTGCTGTAGCAAAGCAACCTGACCCCAGCCACATTCTCTCTTCCTCTTTGGGATGACAGCCTTGCACTACTCCCAGGGACAGAGGTTATGATACTAAAAAGGACAAAGGAGAAGAACATTTAAGCCTTATAGCCTCTGATCAGTTTCTGGCAGGTGGGTGTCAGAAGCTGGCTGTAGTTTTCTCTCTGGCCAGAGTGTGCAAAGATTAGGTGCATATCAAAGCTGAATTTCATTTTAGCCCAGGTGATGGCTGCTTGGAATCAGAACTGAGGCACTCTGGTGAAACATCTTCTCAACAATCATTAATGGGCTTCAGACTCCAGGAGCAAAACCGTAACAGCTTTTGCATTTAAGCCACTTGGACAGAAACAGTTACAATAGAAATGTTCAGACAGTTTTGAGAATGAAACCATCTATCCTGTACAGGAATTATGAGAAAAATCTGTTAGACACACTGGATAAAAACAACAAAAAAAAAAATTTCTTTTAAGTACAGCTCTTCCTGTAAACATGCCTGTTCAGCCTACTAGCGCAGTCACAGAAGTTATCTCCTGTGAGAGAATAAAGGGCTGCACAGCTTTAACTAGCCCCAGTACTTTGCAAGAAGGTAGCAACTTCCCTTTGGGTGGCTGTGAAAAGGCCTTGTCTCCCTGATTTACACAGGTATGGCGTGAATGGCTCAGAGGCTGAGGCCTGCTCAGCCAAACACCCATGTGTGCATGAAATTAGAATGTCAACATTTGATTCATGCTGCCAGGCTGTGACTGTGAAACAAATTATGTCAGTGGGTGGCAATTGCAATATTAGTCTAAGCAGATAACATTTAGCTAAAAGGAGGGGCTCAGTTCACATTCTTCTCCCTACCAATTTAATGTCAACAATCATTAGACTTAGAAGGCCTGGAATTTTGTCAGAATGGAAAAAAATAAGGAGGCAAACAAAGATATTCTAGATTGAGAGAGGGTTTACAATAAAGCACAAGGAGCGCAACCCAAATACAGGTTCATCAATTTCATTACTGCTCCTTCCCATATACCTTCACTACACACAGTTCAGTTCTTAAATTTTGTCACATACATGCATCACCCCCCACCCCCTATTTAATGATTTTAAAAAACAGTGACTGAACACAGTGGAATGTAAGTGACAAACAGCATCATCTACAGCGTATTAAAAACTGCCTCTTTAGGGAAGAAGTGCCATTTACTTATTAATTTTTTATAAAGACAGCCTTGGAAATGTTTGGCTTGAGCTATCAAACTTTTAAACACATGAAAATAAGGATCTAAATCTGGCTTCTATTCAATTAAAAAGAAATAGAAATTAGTTCTTTAGAAGACTGAAACAAAACCAAGTTTTTCTAAGTTGCTCCTAGCATTTTCAAGTGCATTCCCATGGAATCAACAGTTTTTGAGATGTAAAATCAGTATTTTGTAGTAAATTAGGTTTTAGAAAACAAATCATATTTGAAACCAATACAGGATACTTAAGAGTCACTGGTTTTATTACAGAATTTATTAAAAAATACACAAAACTCACCATGCTGTAAAGATGCAAAAGTTATCCTATGAAACAATAATGGTTATTCTCTTCTTGGCTTTCTCATTTAATTCTCAAAAAGCCCCTATCTATCAGAAGGCAATTTTACCACAGAATCTACCATAATTCTATCTCCATTTTATTTTCTTGTTTTAACTAGCAAAATGGCAAAACATCAATTTAAAGTTTTATTCCATAGCAAACACCCATGTTGTTAAAGTTAATGCTGTGAAAAATCCAACTTGTAACAGTGAAGTGTTTATAGAAGTGGCCATTCATTTAGTTGTAGAACTAGGCAACAGCTATCAGCTTTCTAGTTAATGTTCATAAAGTCAGAGTTTTTAGATGATTCTGCCAAAAATTAATTTAACAACTTTATCTTCTGCAATATAAGAATTAGCTTTACCTGAAAGCCATTAAGTGGGAAATGGCTTGTAGCCACCTCCTCTGCCTGTCACCCTGCGCTACAGATTCCAGAGCAGTCACACACCTGTATGTGTGCTGCAGCCGGCTCAGAGGGCTGAACCACACCAGGTTCAGTGCTGCTCTCACCAAAGGCAATGAGAATTTCATCACTGGGTCAAATTCTCACTGCCTTCCCCACTTGAGAAATTTCACTGAAGTTAATGGGCCAAATAAATCACTGGCATAACTCCATTGACTTCGCCAAGGATCAATTTGATTCAATAGGACTATTCTCTTCAGTAGACTAGGACTGGATGCATGGACTTCAATGAGAGTAAGATGGGGAACATAATGAGAAATCCAGATCACTTAATTCTTCAGACTTTGCAAAGATTGATTTAAATTGACTTCAGAAAACAACATTGTAGTAAGACACATACATGTGTGTGGCCCAGCTCTCATTTCACAAGCTCAAAATTCTTAAACTGTTACCAGTGCAGCTACTATGTAGTGTACCACTGATTTCCAAAGCCTTGCTAAAGTTCTTATCATACTTCTCTAGTAAACAGTCTTTTAAGAAAACCTAAAAAACCACCGCATAAAAGTTTATGTGAAGGGACTATAAAGACTCAGACTACAATATTTTGCTACTTGGAAAAGACAAACAGAAAATGCAGATGTAACTGGCTCCCTTAATACAATTAATCTTATTTTATTTATTGCGATATATGCTACAGTATGACCTTTACAAATAATAACAAAAACTGGAAAAAATTCACAGTAGCAGACTGCAATGTTCCTGCCACTTCACCTACTTCAGGGTATGTGGTTTTGGAATCTTTTCAAAGGGGAGAATGTTTCATCCAAATCTTTCAGGATTGTCCAAATTGGCAGAAAAAGTTCAAAATTACTTTTTCTTTTTTTCTCTATGATACAAACTACTAAACTATTCAATTGAGTTTCCAAAGCCCTCAGAAAAAAAATAATGTTTGTATTAAAAGTTACATCTCTGTCAACAAACAAACAAAACAATGGAAATGTCTTTCTTCAGTTTAGCACACCACACACCCCCCAACCTCCACCCCCCCAGTAATTAGTAAATATATAATAAGCCCAACAAAACCGAGGGGAAAAAAACCCATGTAATTTAAAATAATTTTTGTCTCTTTGGACTACTTTATAGCGAGGAAAAATGTCTGGGAAGAACACTGTAACTCATTTTAAAAGCTCAGCTATTCACTTTGTATAGAAAAATAAGTGTAAACCATCAAACTTCTCCAAAGGTAATTTGGTAACAGTGCTTACAAAGAGGAAAGCAGAAAAGACAGCACTAAGACTGCAGGAAGGATTCTTTCTTTATGGTGTAGTGACAGCCTTGTAACTTCTCCATTATGATGGGAACCACAGCATAAAGATTGCATTATCATCTGTGGTTAACTGTCAAATGCATTTTAATGCTTTATTTGGGAGAGCTAAGTTAAAGACAAAACAATCCTCCTCTTCTTAATCTATCCATCTCTGAGAACGTACATACAGCTCATACTTGCGTGTCAGTGTGGGGAGTTAACTGTATTCTTTCAGCTTCATGTAAATTCCTGAAGATCAGAGAGCTGAGTAAACAATATTTTGATGTAAACAGATTATCAACATGAGAGGAATGACCGTCTGGTCACCTGTGGGGGTTTATTCACTTAACACTTCCACCCCATAAAGACAATTGTGTGCAATCAATGCATATAGGGCCTTTCACTGGGTTGCTAAGTGATATGTAGTGTCAACAGAAAAATGCATGATGTACAGAAGGCCTGCTGAACAGCCAAGAGAAAACAACACACATGGATGATATTTTAAACTTAATTCAGTGCGTTATGAAGATTGTGACAGGCACAGTGGCTGACCAGAAAGCACTTCAAAAATTTGACTTTATAAAGTTGGATCTCCCATGTGTGTAAAGAGTTTAATTTGGTAACAAGTGAATCACAGTGCAGAACAGTAGCTGGTTCAAATAGGAAAAGCCAACCCAGCAGGGAAGCACTGAATATTCATTCACTGGAAGGCACAGCAGTCATTTTACAATCCAGGCTTCAATATATGAGCAGATCGTTTGTCTAAGATTGTATATGCATTCTCTCATTTTCCTCATCTCTGGAAACTATTTTAGTAAAAGCCCAGAAGCTGTTTTCAACAGTTTCTTCAGAATTTCTAAAGAAAGGAAAGAAAGTTGAATGGCATCACATTGCCCCATACAACCATGAAAACCTGTTTTGTGGAACATTCTTGAAACCAACCCAGAAAGAAACCCTTAAGAGGTTTTGTATTTATTTACCCATTCTCTCCCCACCACCCACTTGATAGGTTTTATATTCAAATGCAAAATATATCTGCCTTTGTTCTAAGGATTCAATCTGATTTTGGTTTCATTTACAGAACAAATCCTGAGAAATACAATCTTTTGCCAAATTTTATATTCTAATAGCTGCACACAGTACACAGAAAACTTCCAATCCTCCAAGCTTTTCTAAATCACTTGCAATGATTACTGTTGCGTCCAAAGGTTCCTGAGAGACCACAAAGCTATGACCACATACATTGCTTGCTAGATCATTAATGCTGTTTTCTACAGAATATGTTTCCCAAAATTGCAAAATGTTTTTCTTACAACTTACATTCTTTATGAGCCCTGTGTTCCCCAGGTTGCTCCTGACAATACGTGGCCAACATGAGGCTCTGTGGTGACAAAAGTGATTTTTTTGAGTGGATTAACCATAACTCAATCATATGTATCAGACAGGCCTGGCTAAGCTTGTAAATCCCTGAGCTTTCAAAAAGCTAGTTTTTATTAATTTATAAGGGTTCAAAGGGATTTGTAACATATTTTGGGAGAATTTTACATGAGCATGAAAACATTTTATTGAGAGAGCCTTCTTTTGCCATGCTGACTAGGTTCAGGTTGGAGTAGATTGTTACCAGAGTTTCTGAGCTACAGGTAACCAGATGGTGACCTGCTCAGGAGACTCAACTTCCCAAATGCATTTGTAGACCTACCTCAGCCCAGGGGACACAAAGCAATACCAACTTTAAATATGCACAAAGTTCCTCCGGACACAGTGGGTGAGTTGAGTTCACACAGAGATAGTTTGTGCACTAATGGTAATAATCATATGGTTCCTGTTGCAGTAATACCTAGCAAGTAGGCACAAGGCAGATTTATTCTATGAAAATAGAAGCTGGAGATGGTCTCTGCCCTGAAGAGCTTGCAAGGTAATTAGGCAAGCCAAGCGAGAACAGGATGTAACAAGGAGGATCAGGACCTGACTCCGTATTCTTTAAAGAAAATATAGAGAAGTCCTTCCACTGGAAGGCCTGACAAGAGAGGAATCTACCTGTTCAAGAAAATGAAAATTAGGTTTGGGATCATTTCAGTGAATTGACTCCTAAAAAACACTCAAGCTGCTAGACTTCTAAACTGAAAATATAACAAATCAATAAAGAGAAGTTTGGAAGTCCACCTTTGGAAATATACCTGGGTACGTGACAGTTTTGAGGATGGTAAAAATAAAGTTCCTTAAACAATCAGCTCGTAGCTGAATTTGAATTAATAGGTAGGATCTGACTCTTAATAAAAGTAACACATAGAACATTATTCCTTTTAATACTACTATGTATTATTAACCTCAAAATAATCCAATAATTTATCAATAATAAGAAAAATCAACCACTGAGTCAGGAACTGAGTTTTATTTTCATCCTCAAAGAATTATCAGATTGCCTGGAGAGAAGTATGAAAAGATTTGTCTTCCACATAGGGAACTCTCATTCTGGTCAGAAAAGCTCTATACAAAAGCTAAATTTAGGATATCCACTTTATATACTGGAAAAAATCCCCAAGCAACAATACACACACCCCCACCCCCCATATACTGTATTATTTTTTTCATAACAATAATTCTGAAGAATTAACAAGGAAAAAGAGGAAAAGGCACAACCCACAAGTATAGCAAAGCTTTCAAGTCATTCACAGTAGTCATCTCAGCCTAGCAAAAGGAACATTGCTCCAAAGAAAGAATGAAGTAAATGGGACTGAGCGCAGATCGTCCTGATAAGCTGCACTCAGTCTACGGAAACATCTTACAGGCTGGCAGCAAAGTAAATTCTGCTAAAGGACTGGCAAAGTCTTGTACTACCTGGAACTGTGTAAGTGCTGTAAAACACCAGTCTGGATTTCACTGGTTGCAGGCCCTTTGGCCTGTCAGATATGGAGGCAACATAGGATTCTACCTCTTTATGCCAATTCTTTTACAATAACACATCATAAATCAGAGCTGCTGAAGGAGGTGGCTCTGGGTTACATCAGGGACAGATAACTTGGGAATAAGCTAGCTTCACATTTAGCTCAGACAATGCTGGGATAAAAGAGTTTTCCTTCGTTAACAATAGTACTCTACAATATTAGGAAAAAAAAGGTCTTTCCATGTTTACTTACTACTGATGCATGACACATTTCAAGCCCTGTTTGAGAAGTCTGTGTCTAAGAGTCCCCTTCACTAGACAACTCTTTTAGTCTTGGTCCTCAGTATTTAAAGATACACACACACAATCTACTTGATAACAGATCAAATGCATGGAGTTGCAAGCTCTATTACAGAATCCCCACAAATGCTGATATTCTGCTTATCTTAGTTTTCATGGTTCCATCTTTCTAGATGCTGTGTTAGGGACAAATTCAGTCAACAGGAGAAAGGACTCATTCTGCACTAAGCTCTGAAACGTAGTGCAGAGAAGGCAGGTTATTCAGAAGTCTCAGAGGGGCAGGACTCTCAGAACATGTTCCCTGAACTCCAAGGACAGAGGGCTTTGTCTGTGATCAGTGAGAAGAGGGCATTATACCGTGGAGATGCCACGTGAAACCAAAAATTGTGTTTCTGGTGTTTTGAATAACAGTTTCCAACATGGAATAAGCATTACTCAGTTAAGAATATTTTTTTCTAAGCAAAATATTAGATTTTTTAAAACCACATCAGAACATGCTCAACCATTATTTTCCTCTGCTGTATTTTCCCTGTTTCATTACTGTAAAGGAAGATGAAATAGACAGAAAAACGGAACAGAACAGAACTCTGAAATGGAATCTTTTTTTCTTTTCTTTTAAAAACTTCTGGAAAAAATGGACACAAGGGAAATTTCATTCCATAAAATTATTCCTCAGTTTTCCATCAGTTTTAATCATTGCCTGAATGCCCTATCCACTTTTAACCTCCACAAAAGCAAACTTGGTACATTCTTCGTACAAACTTGGTGTTAGGTTTACAGTTGGACTTAATGATCTTAGTCTTTTCCAACCTAAACGATACTATGATTCTAAGGACTTGATTCTGCTTTTATCAGCAGATGTTTTGCTTTTGGCTAAAACAAAACTAAAATGGGTCCAAAGTTACAAATTTATTTGGTCTTTTATTTCTTCAGTCAGCATGTTGCTACTTTGAAGACCTAAGTACAGGTAATTGCATAGCCAAGTAGCAAATCATAAAGGCTTTGTTTAAGTGTCACATTGCACTGTATTATCCAAGTTAATCTTGGCAACACCAGTTGCAGTCTGAACTGCCCCCCTCCCCGCCATCAGAACACAAGAAAAGAATGACAAATATTCCTATACAAGGGTCTCTAAAGGCTCATTCCAGGCAGCTTGCTCTTTCTAACACAGAATATCTCTGCTACAGCCTCACGATCCCAAAGACTTAAAGAGTAGTAGCTGTGAGTCTCAAAGGGCTTTGTTCACCTGGAAAGGTCTGTCAAGAAAGGCTGGCTGCTGCTGCTGCGGCTGGTGCAGCAACTCTGTTGCATATGCAAGGTCCCACCTGGACCATTGCTCTTCTCACTTTGCTTTGTAAGCAAACTTGGACAAGGCTGCAGGCTGCTCACAGAGTGGAGAATGGTTCTCAGCTCCACTGCAGTCAGGGAGGTCTGGTTTAGTAGGCAAGATTAAACCTTATAACTCCTCCACCCATCCCTCTCCATCCTCTTAACACAAACCCAAAGGATTACTGCAGTTGTAAGAAGCATTGCCCTAGCCCACGGAGATGGATGTGAACTTTGACACCCTAGTTACTTGGAGGAAATTTCCTAGGAAGAGAATGGGGGTTTAGATCTATTTCCATTTAACAGGAATTCAGCAATAAAATGTTCATTGTACCATGAACTTAATTGCATCCAGTGCTTTAGACTAGCTCAAATACCAGGCCAAACTCAGCAACATTGCTAGACAATAGATGAGACTTAAGCTTGACATATATTATCAGGTAGGTTGAAAAGCCAGAGTAGAAATCTTGGATACTGTAACTGTTGTTACGACTGAGTGCAGCTGGTTAATACTGGAAACTAAGCAGTAAGGGCTTAAGTGGAGGTATCTCGGGGGAATGCTGGGCCAGCACTAGATTACAGCAACCAGTCTTCAGGAAATCTATCCTCAAAACATTCTCAAAGCCTCTGTCATTGGAAACAAAGAAAACGTTTGCTACTAATTTCTGAGTCTATGGACAGATGAAAGAACTGTACAAGTGTGTTTCAACAATACTGAAAAGCTTTTCCATATAAAGTAGCCAATTTACTGTTATGGTTACGCTTAAGTCAATTAAAATGTTTTATTTGCAAGGATTTGAATCTCTTACCTTCATTAACATTTAGCAGTAAATGGGAGAAAAAAGGTAAATAAAATATTATCTGGCTTTTTAAAGGTCATTCCAGCTTGATCATTATAAAAAGCTAGGTGGGAACACAGAATATGCCCCTTTGTGTGGATTTAATAGAACTAGCCAGGGCAGAACCGTATCAGTAGAAGACAGCAAACAAAAAGTCAGTGGCTGGAGAGTCTGTAATGCTGGTGTTTAATACATGCTTAATTATAGCCACCCTTTGTTCATCTGACTTGTGATAATTTTCTTTTTTCCTTAGACATCCCATCATAAATCACCTGCATCACAGAGCATTTAAGTGATGCACCTATTCTTAGCACCTGCTTTTAAACAACCCTAGGCTAGCAATCCAACCTGATGAAATTACATACCTAATTCTTTGCATGCCTTTACCAAAGGAATATTTCAGCCAGGTTCTGGAATCTGGGTCCTACCTAGGCTGGAGGGTGCTTAGGAGGGCAACCCCTCCATTGTAATTAGGCAGTTATTACAGTGCCTTAACTTGAAGAGCTTTCATATTTCTGTTTATTAAAAATAATAACATGGTATTCAAAATTCATTGTCATGATTTTTTTTTAAATGAAGATTTTTATTATTTGTAAACAGATGTAAAACTAATGATGCAGGAAGACCCTATGTTTTTAATATATTAAAAAATTAGACTAAAAAAAAAAAGAAATATTTGTGCTCCTGTGGGCAAACATTTATTCAAACAAACATTTTACATCAAACTTAACTTCTTTCCCTTTCCATTTTACTACATCCCTGACTGCTGATACTAAAAGGCAAATAGAAATTCCCCACAAACCCCAGAATTACTATAGCAAAACGCCACTCAGTAGAATACATGGAGTTACTTTCCATCATGTCATTGTCCTTTGTAAACAAATTACTTTCAATGCAAAACTAAAAATAAAACCCCACAACAGATCAGTTCTTAGACATCTAACATAAGGGTTCAAATGCAATGTAGCTAGCAAGTTCAAACGCTGCAAATATCCATTCTGAAAGTACACTGAAAACTAAACCCCCTACCCCCAATGCCAGAGAAAAGTAGTACTTAAGAACCTTAAAACTACAACATCTTTCATGAAGAGTTGACCTATCAGTCAAGAATCCTACAAGCAATGGAACATCACAAATCATATCACATGAATCAAGGAATGCAAGTTGCAAAGAAATCCCCAGAGATCCAAGGAAGATGCAGACTAACTGAGTTTACACATGGGTGTACACTAAAGTTTTAATGAATATTTAGCTAAGAACATATTACTCTGTCTAAATTAAATTTTCACAGCGACAACATTTTGAACAGGATTTCCTTCATTTTCAAGTAAACTAAAACTGCCAGTAGATGTTTAATGCTTTAGGTTTTTGCAGTGGATACTTTGTATGGTTTTATTGGGCAGCTGTATATTCTTCATATTTATGGATATGTATGGATATCATATGAATTCCATATGTATGGAATGCTATAATAATGACTATAGTAGAAGACTATTTTAATACTCCTTGTTTATTTCTTTTCCTTGGTTATCTTTTCTTCACACAAGTGTTACAACCTCTGTGTATTTACAAGGGAAAGAAAATCGTGATGTGCCGGTAGTATGTACCACCTCACATTTCTCGAAATTCACCTCCCACCGCTCTGTTCCACCAGTATATGTATGTGGGTCATTAACACTTTAACGTTTATATTTGTAGTATAATATAGATTAGCTACCTATCGACAGTTATCTATGCTGATAACAATGTATTTCAATGCCTCCCATGTAAAATCTGTACTGTTATACCACACACTAGAAGAATGTCAATAGCTTTCACTGAGCACTGATTATTTTTTTTTAATATATTAGTAGCAAAAATATGATTTCAGTAGCTCAATAATATTTTATAATGTTTTGTGAAGCTTGGAAAATGATATGTCTTGAGGAAAATGTTTTAAAATTCAGGGTATAAATTCAATATTTTCTTAACATAAAAGGGGTTTTTTTTGGGTTTTGTTTTGTTTTGGGTTTTTTTGTATGGAGCCTTTCATTTCCTTTCCATGGAAATTTTTAATTTCAAATTTTTCACAGCTGCATTCTAGAATAATTAAAAATAATCAAGAAATTTACAAAATAAAATAATGTTTTTACTCAAAACGCATTTTTCCCTAAACTTCCTTTCAGAACTGCAAGCGAACAAACCAAAAATAATAGTTAGTGATGTGTCCAGCAAACATCAACAACTTAGTTTTTAGAACATCCTTGTGAGTCTGAGGGTAATTAAATGCTTGCTCTTATTTCCACAGGAGCTGTGGTTGTGAGAAGCCAGTAATTCAAGAAGCAGAGGATTAATAGACACAGGATCAAGAATATAATGTGAATCTCAGTAATCCAATTTGAAGCTTTCCAATTGAAGCTTTCTTCTAAGCTTGTGGAGAGCACATACTGCATTATTAAAATAAATAAATCTGCATAGCATCATGTATTTACATACATCAAAATATACAACATAATACAATGAATTTTTACCGTAGTGTTCTAAGTAAGCCCATCAGTGATCAACCCTGCACCAGTATCAGACCAACCCTGTGAATGCAGAACAATGCCTAAGCTGCCACATGCAGAATGGGTCAGCATAAGCGCTGCCCTCAGTGTGTGGACAGGGAGCAGCTCCCCCATGGATGGGCACCTGCTGAAAGAGCTGATCAATGCGCAGAATTGCTGTGCCCAAGTGCCAGGCTAGGTGCATAGAATTTGGCTCAACATAATTAGATTGCTTTAATAAAGCAAGAGCTGACCTGAATGTTTCAGTCAAGTTGAAGGTAATTTGTTAGAAGCATTCTAACATTGTTAGAAGTAACTCAAAATAATACTGCTGAGCAAAAAAATAAAATAGGTTATATTAATTATCATGACTGAGATGAAGATTTCATCTAGTTCTATGATTGCCACCACCACAGCACACACTGAAATGAAATGTGACTTTGAGGACAAACGAGGAAGGAAAGCTCTTGGCTAGTTCCAAGGAAAGCCTTTCTGAAACTGTGTTTCACAAGCAGCTGCCTAGAAAACATTTATCCCAGAGTACGTTAATAACTGCTTTGGGCAAGGTTGACTGTAGAGGAAGTATAGAGGACTGTACAAAAAGTTTATTTGTAAAAAGTTTGTGATGATTGTTAAAAACATGAGGTATGAAATGTTAAAAAGAAAAAGAAAAAAAAGGGTGAAATGTAGAGGAATGAAGCTGGGTTAATTAATATTGATAACATACAGCTGTGGGCTGGCTTCAGGGGCGGTGGGTTGGCTGATGTAGATAAGGTGCAGCTGTGGCTGGCTCTGTTAAGAGGCTGGGCAGCCAAGGAAGAAGCAGAGAGAGAATGGGCACCCTGGATGAGGAGAGACAAGGAGAAGGCAGCAGAGGGACTGGCATGAAGAATATGTTGGTATGAGATGTTAAAAGACCTTGTTGCAAACTGTGAAACAGCTCCACAGTTTGGAGAGTGCTGTGACAGTTGACCATTACCTTGAGCCCACTTCCTTGACAGGGTGGGAAGCAAAAAAAAAAAAAAAAAAAAAAAAATATTTCCCATTCTGCTGATACTGATGGAATGAAAAACATATAGGAAATCTGGAGGTGAGGTTTTAATTGCTGATTTAGAAATAGCTGGTAATTAATTTACATTCTCTTCAGAATGTAGTTTTCTGTATGACCCCGTAACCAAGCAACAGGACGAATAACAATGCAAAAGCGTGATAATCAAGCCCTTCTTTTTTTGATACAGAAATATTTTCAGGCTAATAATTATTTCTTATTCCATGCATAAATTTATTTCTGTCTAATACTGGAAAGGCCTAGACCAAAGAAGGAAATGCAGTTAACCTTAAATTGAATAGTTGGGAACAGCCTTATACCACAGTATTCACCAACAAATGCCTGCAGGTGCACTGGACACAGGTAGGAGGATCACTTCCTGCTGCTGTGTTTTGCCAGCGGTGGCTTACACTCACAGAGGAGAAACACTCAGAGCTACGTGACTCCTTCTCCAACCCAGATAACCATGACCAAACACCGAGTTTTGAATTCAAATCATACACACTAATAGAGACTTAAGGGACGAGTGCGTGTGGTATTTCTGAATGGAGCTATTAAGACTCATGGTTGAGTCTTATGCTAGCGCATGTCCTTCCCCTGCATGAGCATTAAGCATATGCACAGTCACCTTATCCTTTGGTACACAGATTTGTTTAGGTTGGCTCAGAAAGCGACTCTTCAAAAGCCAAATCCAGAATTCTGATCACCACTGAAAGATCGGTGAAGACCAACCATTTTGGCACAGGAACATCTCCAAACACATCTCATACTGAGTGTGGGAAGGTTTGCACAGCCCTTAGGAAGTGTTTTCTAGTCTTTAATTTGAGGAGCATTTTCTCAAGAGCTTTGCTATTAAAGGAACCAACTCCCAGCTTTCATGTGCTATGTCTTTAACAAGATAGGCCTAATCAAGTCTTCAAACATAAGAAAGATCAAAGACTGTATCTGTAATAAACCAAACGATATGTGTCTGGCATGTATTGACAAGGTTACATGGCTTTAGCTGTTCAGTTTCATTATTACTAACATTTATCATACAAAAATCCGGATGGCATACTAGAAGTTCCCTAACTTTCTAGCAAAAATATTGTCAAACAGTAATAACACTTGACTTGACCTCAGTTTTACCTTGTTAATACCTGCAGTGATCTGCAAGCTCAAACAACACAGCAGCACTTAGAAAAAAAAATTAAACCTGTCATTAGCACACAGTAAATTTGAAGAACAATAATTTTAAGGTAAAAACTTTAACTATTCATCGACACTAACACAACATGGGAGGGCTATACAGCTCTGCTGATGAACCCTTTAAAGCTTTCTGAACATCGGTTAAGCCTGCCTCCCCCCCTTTGAGGTATGTCATAGTTACTAGGGCCATTTTCTAGATAGGCCTGTCTAGGGCTTGAACTTTATTGAGCAGAATATTAGCTCAGAGATCTGATTCTCCGCTGCTCTAACTAATAAACAATATTGCTTCCCAATTAAAGGAGCCTGCACAATCTCTTGTGTTGCCTGGCATATACAGTCTCAATAATTGTATTCTTCCCTTTTCTTCTTGTAATTGCCCTGTCCATGCTTGTGCAACAGTTCTGTGGACTTCCAGCACACAGAGTAGCAGCACCAATCATCAATTTTGCTTAACTTTTACATAATGGCTGTAACAGATCAGATAAAAAAAAAATCCTTAATCAAATTGATGATTGATAGAATCCATGTTTATCTATGGTGAATGAGACTGTCCCTTTAAAGGTAGTGAGGAAATCAGTTACAAAACCAAAAATTTTATATATATATAAAAAAATAAATCACACCTTACTATCACAATCATTTGCAAAGTTTGAGACTCGACTTGGTGCAACTGCATTTTATTTTTAAGGTCATCCTAGAAGACTTAGGTTATTTTATTAGTAGTATATTTTTATTAGTAGCATTTTTATTGTCTTTCACTGAAAATGTCACCACTTTTGCCCCTAACATAATACAAACCAAGACCTACCACATTTGTGTGACCAATGACATTAACAGGACAACCTGCTTTGTGAATGTAGGCCTTCCCTTGGAAACAGGAGGAATATGAAGAAAAATAAAACCATTTACACCCACAATACTCTCCTTCATATCACAAGATGATGAAATGTTGAAAGCTGTGCAGAGCTGAAAAGCGACTCTGCTCTCCCACAGATGATCACAGCAGTTGGGTTTCAGTTACCTGGTTCTCAGCAATGGTTTCCACCCCCTGCCTCACACTGGAGAGAGACTCTAAGGACAGAAGCCTTGACTCGGAGTGCTGAACCACATCACAGTATGCATCAAATACTTCATTTGTGTATCATGGATTACAATATCAATGTCAGGCAAATAAGAAAATAGAATTAAGAAAATGCACCCAAGATAAAAACTGATAGTAAATGATTCCACAGGTCCAGCACTTATGGAACTTTTGAGCCTTAACTTAAGGAAACAAACATTTCAGTATGATGTTTATTAGTATCTTTGCATTTCAACTGCATCACCATGTTCTAATTGTTCTGACAAGTCTCCTAGCTGTTTCTGAAGAGTATGCCTTTTCTTAGATAAAATAACAAGGTTACTGCTTCATCCCACATACTGTACAACTGCATAACCATTTGTTAGGTCCTGCCTTAAAGCCAATTCAACTGTTTTCTATGATCTCTCTTCAGAAGTGTCAAAGTTCTAGCAATCTAACTTTTTGCTGTTTCTTTTAACAGTGTATTCTGCCTTTTATGGCAAACTAGCTGTCCACAGGTTGTAAGAGCCTTTGCTCCTCAAATGTACTGTATCTGCCCTGCTAATTATCCGTCAAAATCCGCATGGATTGGACAGAGACCAAACTGTCAAAGGGAATTGATCTAATCTCTTATTTTCAAATTTCTTACTGTGTGTCATACATCAAGATCTACCTTATTCTGGGATATCACAAAATGTTGGCACATATAGGCAATCCAATGCAACACTTCAGAAAGACTTTGAAAGCTTTTTATGCTGGACAGCCACCTATTATCCAGTGAGTGAGAATAATTCAATAGGAACTTAGGAACAGATCTACAGAGTGTTTTCAGAGATTTTCTGGTATGTCTGTATCAGTGACTATTCCATTATTTGTCTATTTACTTTTCTTTTCACAGGGAAGTTTCTTTTCAACCCTCAGTAAGAATAGCTGCCCAGAAAAGGCTCAGCCATTTCTTTTTACTTCCTTATTAACAGCTCATAGAGATGACAGCCAGAAATGGAGTCTAGCAGCCCTCAGTCTACTGCAGTCACTATTTCCAGTAGCTTACAGTCCATAAGCAAGCCGACAGAATTGGGAAGGAAAAACAGAATAGTAAAATTAAGCATGTGTTATATCATGGATGAACTAAATGTAATTTCCAACCAATTTTTTTTTGCCGCTTGTTTCGTAACACATGATAAATGAATCCTGACAGCACTATAGACTCAAGGAAGAGAGGGAACAGAGCAAACCTATGTTACAAGGCAGCTGAAAATCCTCATATAAAATCTTCAGCACTTTATAAACAGAGGATTCCAGCATGCTTGTTCTTTAGCTCTTGAACAGTGCGAGAGCAACATGCACTTCAGAAAACAAAGCAGGCTCCATACCCCACTTGAATTGCAAGATAGTCCTAAATTCTGTTTTGGCCTATGACTGGAACATAAATTAATCAATTTCTTTGGACATGTAACTATGAATATATACAAATAAATATAGATAATAATGTAGGCTAAAGAAATATAACATAAAATAAAACCCCCATGATTAGGAGATGATGCAGTTCAATTCCCTCTTGAAGGAATGACTTTGTGCTAAGCTACAGACAAGTGCATCTAAATATATTTAACAAACAACTTAATGTAGAACTGCAACTGCCCGGGGAAGCTCAGATCATGAGGGACAGTGATACAACACGTATGATATTCAAATGCTCAGAAGGGCAGGAGTCTCTGTGTCTGGTTTGGAACACTTGAATTCTTTAGTGAAGAAACCAGGAGTCAGATATTTTATTTTTTTTTAAGGTGGTAAAAAAGTGATCACACACCTAAATGGGGCTTTCAAAATGACTGTATAACTGGCAACTTTTGAAATCAAGACAGCATCCTTATTATTGTATGGCCAACTGGACTTCATATTACCCACCCACCCCCAGGGTTGCTCAAGAGTCTCCCCTGTGATAAATTGTAGGTGATGAGGTCTTCCTGTGGATGTTTGCTAACAGACCAGAGAGGGGTATGAGGCAGTTATGCTAAAATCCCATGGCATCATGACGATGCTTCTGGTATCCTCTCCTCCTCCACCAAAAGACCAGTATTTCTCAAGGAAATCAATCAGGGTTTTTTTTGCTAAAGAAACTTCAGTATGACATCCAAATATACACTGTAAACTATTTTAAGCATCCCTCTTTATTAAAAAAAAATAAATATGCCTGCTTTCCGCTCCAAATGCAAACTCACTTTTTGCTTGAGTCCAGTAAAGCAAAAGAGTTATAAGGATAGTCATTAGTTTTAAACATAGAACTCTTAATTGTGTAACGCCTTGCTACCTGGCTTAGCACTTTATTGAGGATCAGATCAGGCCTCTTCTCTCCCTAAAGCAGGTGATCTTCAGGATCTGACCCATTCATGCATAACTAAGATATGTATTCATTCATTCTGCTGCATCAGTTTGCTCTTTTCTCTCACATACTGGGCAGGCACAAAATAGGCATTTGGCAATTTCAAAATGCTTTTATTTTAAAGAAGAAACATTTGTTTAATTTGCTGCTGTTATTTCAAGCAAATGAAGATCCTCATTTTCTTTGGCTTCTTGGCTTTGTATATTAACAATCACCTGGACTCAAGATTCATTTTAAGAGTGATGATGATTATTTACTATAGCTCTGTAGCTTGCTCTTCTTGCCAGAAGAGTTTACACAAACAATTTCAAAGCTTGACTGGAGAACCGGCCAGCATATCATTCTGGTCAATTGCTAGAAATGCATCAGGATAATGACACAGTAAGGGATTGTAAGGCAATATTGTTTCCCCAGAAGCCTTTGTCTAACAAGGTAATTTATGACCTGTTCTGGAATCCAGTCTTTACAAAACCATAAATTCACACTTGTAGTCAACTTCAAAGGGACCATTACCAGTAAAGGTGGCAGAAGGCATCAGACTGCTGCAAGCTAGATAAACGGATAAGTGAGACTTTCATGGTTTTCTCCTCTAGGACTGCTAACAGGACAAAGGCACCTAAAGGTGCAGCTGCTCCTCTGCATTTGGCCCTGTTATTTGCAAAGTTCACCACTGAATGTGCTACTTCCCTTTTACAAGGTGAGGAAAGCCTTACTCACTCAAGTGCAAAATCTCACAGCACTAGCAGAGCTTTGAAAGCTCTCTGAATAGCCTATTAACGCTTTCGTAGGGAGCCCATACTGTCCTATGAACACAATGACACGTAAAGCAAAACCCAAGGAGAAATAACAAAAAACCCAAAGAGTCAGTGCTTTGCATCCTGAAGAAAGATAAAATGAAAGCCCTGCAGAGAAGCCAGCTTGAACTGACATATGTGTCCACAACTGGAAAACTTCTCAGGGTTCTTGCAGCGCTGCCCTCTCCGTAGCACTGGATAAGCAGTGCATGTGTTTGCATCGGTGCTGCTAAGTTCAGCTGAAGCCCTTCCCTGAAGGTGGGAGATCAGGGGCCTCTGGGGGGAGTGCTGAATGAAAAAAAAAAAAAAAAAAAAAAGAAACCCCCCCCGCCAGATTTATACTCACTGCCTTTCAAACAAAAGCCTACCAATTTTGAGACAGTCATTCTTGTCACACTGGAAATTCACAGACCCATACATTTGAAAACAATACTCGAATAATCCCATTTTACTGGAGCAACAAAAGGGTGGTAGGGAAAGCAGGCAGCTGTCCCAGGTGATTAACTGTTCTGGATATCACCAATCTGCCCGATTAGCCACCCAGACAGCATGGGCTAGGTCAGTAGCTGTTGACAGAGAGCAGTGCCTTAGAAGTACTCCCATGCTGACAGTTCAAACTCCCACCTACCCTTCCATCTCTTCTGGAGAGATTAATTAATGTTTGCACAGTGTTACGAAGATCTAAAGAGCTGAGTGTGATCGTGGGTGCTGACCAGAATTGCTTCTGGTTACAGTATTGGAAGTGAACGTGGCATTGCTATGGGAAGGTGTGAGGGTACAGAACAAATGCCTTTTTTTCTGGCCCAACTATCTAGCAACAACAGTGCTCTAGTAGAGAAACAGAGATTCAGCACAGAGGCTGGACAGTGCAGGCTGCAGAGCAGCATAAAGGGAGAGATTCAGTTCAATAACGCCAAACCACAGAACATAAACTACTCTAACCCAGGCAGAGAACCACAGATTCTCTCCTGCTGAGGGCCATTAATCTACTGATATTTTTTTATTCCAGATTCACGCAGAACACTCCTTTCTGGGATGAGGCTGGAGGAGTTGTGCTTGCTTAAGTTCTCTGCACAGAGAAAAATTTAGGCCACTACGTTTGTATCCCTGGCAGACAAAAATGCCTAGCAAAAATATGATACGTGGTAAGATTATTGATGGATCCTGACTGAAGGGCTGGATGACAGGCTCAGTACAAGCAGCATCTGCTCAGCTCCATGGTCTGGAAACCAGCCTTTAACCCTATTATTGTCCATGCTATAACTTTGTCTTTTTAGTTGAAGTTATTAAGACATCAGTGGCAAAATTAGCTGGTGTCCTTTAGACATTTCTTTGGCCTGGGTAGTCAAAGAAGCTTGCGCTGTCTTCATTCATGGACAAGCTTTCTCCCTGGCACCAGAGGCACAGTAGAGACAATGTCCAAGTAACTTCGACGCCAATGAAAATTTTGCTGGGAACTTGACTTGCAGATTTAAATCTTTTGCTGATTGCCTTAATTTCTGCAGCTGCTTCTGACATGCTGAAGAAAAAGTACTATCACTTTTGCTTGAAACTCTAGTAAGGATTGCCTGTGTTTAACTGATAGTACTCTACCCTACCAGAAACGATGCTGGACTTCATGGAGAGGCACCTTGCCAGCTGCTGGGGAACTCCTGCTTGCCACAGCAACGTTGTTCCCCAAGATAAGATACTGCCTTTAAAGGGTCAGTTTTCTGCAAAACCATGATGACTCTAATTTTTGATATTGAGGTTGAAAAAAAAAGCATTTGAAAAATGTGCACATGCTGCAAGTTGGCAGGACC
Organism: Falco cherrug; assembly: GCF_023634085.1. NCBI lineage: Eukaryota > Metazoa > Chordata > Aves > Falconiformes > Falconidae > Falco > Falco cherrug. Next base: position 21,267,540 of record NC_073703.1, read on the forward strand.
TGGTATTTTAGTCACAACTCATCACCAGCCAGCTGTGTCTGCAACTACTCTCTCTCAGAACTCAGTCACAGATTTCCCACTTTGCAGTTTATTATTAAATAAAGAAAAAGTAGTTGTACTTTAAGTGAGCCCCAAAACCTCTGGCATTAGAAAAAATGCAAATGGTGGGCCGCTGCAAATGATGTCGAGTACAAGTATTCTGGTAACAATTACTAATTCTCTGCATCACAAATAACGACTAACTTCAGTTCCCCTCCATGACTTCTACCTGTCCTTAAACTACTCATCATTCAGGAGGTAATTGCTGCTGTTCTCAGCAGTATTCAAGAAGTTTTAATACTTGCTTGATAGCCAGTCTAAGCAAGACGTAGTGACTTGGCCCCTTAATCTTCAAATAGCAACAAGAACCCTCGATTCATTAATCAAGGAACTGTTACTTAACTGAGGGCAGGAAGAAAGGAAAAAAAAAAAAAGAAAAATACCCACAAAACCAGACCTAGACCACGAACACAGCCACATCCTCAGGATAAGGAAAGTTTTCTGTCCCATCTCACTGTATGCCTCACAATGCTCTTTCTTGAAAGGCTGACTCCCCATGTGAGCCAACACTGATGCAGTAGGACACCCCTATGCTTGAAGCAGGGGAATGCTCACAGTAACTGTAACCGCTGCCCTCACTCTGCTTTGGCAACCCCACTGGAACCTTGCTCCTCCTTTTTTTCTCTGCTTTCTCTATCCCAAAACCCTAAGCAGCACAATAATCTTTATCACAGCCTGGGCAGGAGCAAACTACCTTGTTGTGTACTCTCAGTTCCTACTACAGCAACGCAGAACACAAACTGTAGCATCACAAAAATTAGGTTGTCAGACAAGTCTATTTCAAGCACAAACGGCTTAGTCCCAAGATAATATATATACATATGTATACATATATGTCTGCATGCTTCTGCTGGTTGTAGTGAATGCCCTTTAATTCATTCTATCCTGTCATCTTTACATTTTTTGTTTTACACCTTCCAAGTCTGAAAGTGTTCATTGCTATTTGCATTTACATTTTTCACACTGATATGAATACTGAATATTAAAGCTGGTCAAAAGAACAGAAGAATTGCATTTTTCTCCCAAAATTTTAAAATTAGGACATCATGCTATTTCATTGGGAAAAAACCCACACAAAAACCAAAAAACCCACCCACAAAAAAATCCCCAAACTTTACTATTTATCATTAATTTGTTAAAGTCTTACAGAATTAGTTTTTTCCCAGCTGGTACTGCAGTTTGGACTTCTTCACAATCTATTTTAGCCCTTAATTTAAGACAATAACTTGTCTCAGTTCAATACTAAACCGTGGAAGAGGTATTTCTGTATCTTATCCTATAGACTCATTTACAGCCACTATGTCCACTTTAGAAGAGGACACAAGCCTTCATTATCAGCCATCAAATGCTAAACCCAGTACTTTTATTGTTTCAACAATAAAAACTCCCACCTATCACATTGGGAATAAAATTGAAGCAAAATCTTGTACTGTAAGTTTCCTGTCCACCATAGTCTGCTACCATCCCTTGTCACAGATAATCAGATCATAACATTTTGTAGTTTAAAGATAGAATTTTTTTGAGTACATTGTTCCAAATGCCTTCCATAGTCCCCTCTTCTCCCCTGCTCACCCCACTCCCCAGAAGACTTGTAAACTACAAGTCTTGCTCCGCAGGTTCAGCCTGTTCCCCATGTTCTATTACATTACTTGTTTTTCCAGGGTTGTTTATTCCTTTTGTATGATAATAAAATCTGGCCTGGAATTTCATACATAAACTTAGGTCAGAATCACTGTGTCTTTAGCCTTCTAACTGAAAGGTATGGAATTTTTTTCCTGAAACAAGGGTAATATACCAAAAAATGTTGAAATAAAGGTTAAAAATATTAAAAGCAGCATATCCGTGAAAATGAAAAAGTAAACGACAGCTCACAAATCATTTCATGAAACACTGAATCAATATTTCTTTCTTTAAAACTGAAAGAGGGTAGACTTAGATTAGGAATAAATTCTTCACAATGAGGATGGCAAGGTCCTAGCGCAGGTTGCCCAAAGAAGTTGTGCATCCCCCATCCCTGGAAGCGTCCAGGACCAGGCTGGATGTGGCTTTGAGCAAACTGATCTATGGGAAGGTGCCCTGCCCATGGCAGAGGGGGGGGTGGAACTAGATGATCTTTAAGGTCCCTTCCAACCCCAACCATTCTGTGATTCTTAGAAACGTTACGTTTACAGACACTTCACAGACATTAGTTAAACCTCCCAACAGCCCAAAATAGTATGTACCAGCTGTTGTACCAGCTGGGGGACCAGAGGAACAGCAAGTGGCATGTCCTAAACTACAAAGCCAAACCATGTCAGAGGGAAAATGAAACCGCCAAAGAGCTTGACCTCTACAGCCCTGCACAAGCCACTGGAGCAGGTCCTGTCATACCTCCTAAAATTTTGTCCTGAGGAAATGGGAGCTGTACTGATTTTGTAATATTTCTGCCCAAGTTTTTTGAATATTGGATATATTGACAGATTTGTAAATGCTGACACTAGGAAGAACTTCTGTCAAGCTCCTCCCTGGCATCCTGCATAACAAAGGCCAGAGTACCCATCTTTTTTAAGATGTATAATTAGGAAAGGTTTCAACATAACCATATCTCCATCTCCAGCCACTGAATATCCATCAGTCTTACTCATCATCCCCAATTGTGATGGTATTGTGTCTTTCATAAAGCTACTACTCATGCTGAATTTTTCTGTGCAATGTCACTTTTTCACTCCATGGGTTAAAAAGAATGAAACTGAGACCTCCATCCTGTCTTCTCAATCTCCAAAGTCTTTAGGCAAAAAGAAACAGCAGTGTTAACACTAACAAAATGAATGAGCCCCGAAAATTGTGAAGTGACATAAACCTCATACATTCTGTTGATTTACTGTTTGTCATTTGCCAGTGGTGCAAGCTTATGATATTAATATAACTGATTTTTACTAGGCTTGCACTTCAAAATGAAACTCTTGAGGCAGGATATCCATTTTCAGTAGTGTTGCTGAGGAAAGGTGGGTAAGTACACTCACCCACAGACGAAAGACAGCCTGCTCCCAGCTTACTGCCTTCCGATGTTTTCTAGCAGGTTTATACACATGCTCCTTGCATGTCAAGTCTGACAATACAGCGGGAGAGGGAGTCCCTTTTAATTTATGATGTGATCTAGTGTAAAATCTTGGGTTTGTATATAGGTTCTATTGTAAAGATATGAGAATTTTCTATTTATGCAAGTAAACTAAAGACATTTCACATCAGCTGATACTTCCACTCTTAAACACACTTCTGTGCAATTCACTCTGAGCTGACGTACATATATACAGCACTGATATACAAATTGGGGACTCCAAATATTTTTTTGATTAAAAAGTATAAAAATCATATTAGTAGACATTAGCCCTTCCTAACTAGTATTTAGATATTAGGGTGACATCAAGTTGCTATATTTCTCAGTGAGGCAAAACTTCTTTCATAGCAGTCAGAACTTTGCTCGAGTAAAGCTCAAATGATTAAAAGTCTAAGAAGAAACAACACACACTGAAGGTTTGTAAGCAACATATCAGTCACTAATTGGCAGCTCGTAGGAACTTACAGTTGCCAGGGCAGGTTGGACTCTACTTGCCCACACAATAGGCCAACGTCAGCTGCTTTAAAGCAAGGAGCAAGAAAACTCACAATGAAGAGATAAGGAACAATCTACCCCTGCCTTTGAGGCCTCATCCCAACTCCTCTCAGACACCCATGCTGCTGTTGGAAAGCACTTTGGCTAAACCCTGCGTATTTAAGGTCATGCAAGTTGACACAAGTTGCCAGACCATCCAAGTGATCTAGTAGCGAAGGACAGGCTCCAGGCATGCACACAGTTTGCTTCCTTATGCTGTAACTCACTAATCTGAAAACTCTCCGTGAATGCCCAACCCCACAAACAGAAGACTCCAAAAAAGCCAGTACAGCCTCTCACCCTTATAACATGCTGCATTTAGAAAGAAATTCCATAAACTACGGTTTAGTCTACCCAGTGAGATCAGATGCCCTTGAATATCACTGGTCTCACAGCAAAAAATTATTTTATTAACCAGTGAAATGCTTTGCTTTTAGTAATACATCTGGTACAATCCTTTTCTAAGAGACTAAAACTTTAAACAAGCCAGCAAGTCCCAGAAAGTTCAATGGCAATTGAATTTGTGTGTCGTATCACAAGCTGTGTGGTCTTTGCTTTTCTTACAGAATCATTAGTTAACCTGTTTTCTTTTCCAGTTCAGTATACAGTTGTTTCTTTGAAATTGATATAGGTCCTCACCTTTACCTACACAAAACAAAATGCACCTAATACTATGCAGCAGTTTGCACTGCTTTACATCCAAAAGATTACCATTAAAAATTATTCTATTAAAAGACATTACCAGAGAAGTAAAAGGGGGAAAGCATGTCAAATAAAGCATGTAAAGCAAATAAAAAACCCAGGAAGCCTTACAAACTCCTAAACTGCAAGTTCTAAATGCAATCAGCCAGCATTCAAATGGCATTAGCAAGGAAAAAGAAAACAACCCTGAGCAGCACTGTTCTCCTGAAAGGAGTAGGGAAGTTAAGTCTGGTTTTCATGGTTAAAGGGAAAGAAGTTGGGCCTTCCCCTGGGAGCTGCTGGGATATGGTCACCACCAACAGATATAACACCAAGATCCACAGAAGTCCCGTTAACAAGCCAATGCGTCACTGCTTCCCACATCTTGTCTGTTAGCTTATCGAGCATAGGGGTTGCACTCTGTCTGAGTGCCACAAATCACTAGCTAAAATAGTTCTGCCTCTTCAAAGAGGAAGGAAGAAGATTGGGGAGTGGGGGGTGTGCAAGAGGGAGGAGACATGCTTAAAGTGATTTACGACCCCCCTTCGAGAACAAGCCAGAAGTGGGCAAGGTTTTTTTGCACCTGGACCATTATGAGGCAACAAGGATGATCTCTCAAGGAGCAGAAGACATTCAAATGTACAAGTCAAAGACTAGGATAATTCAATCTTCCCTAGGATCAGCTCAGCTTAAAGAAAAGAAAAATTCTGGGAAAAATATACATCTCCTCTCTCTTTCACAGAGTAAAAGGGAAAGGAGATTAGAAAACAAGAGGTCTTGTGTATTCAAAGTGCTAATTCAGAACTTCTTTCTCTAAGGCACTCATGAAACATTTTAATTGTCTGACTTTGCATTCAAAAACCTTGTTTGCAACTCTTAATTGCAGGCAGCTTTGAACAAATAATTGAAATGCATGGCTTGTGGGGCCTGCTTAAACAATTATAATGTGCTTTGCCAATAGGTGCTTTGTCCCATTCTTCTCCCTCCACCTTTTTCATAACGAAAACGAGCTAGCATGATATTTGGAGCAAAGTTAAAACCTTGCTAATTTGCAGCACTGAGATCTGGGACTGTGACAGTGGCCGTACCTGTACAACTGCTTGTATCAGCAAAAAATGCACTAATAGTTTAACTGAATGCAAAGAAGACCTTTTCATTTTCTGCTGAGAGCAACCCACTGGGATATTCTTTTCTAAATACAAATCCTTCATATGTCTGTTAGTTTTGCATTTCCTAAGATTTATGGAGCTATTTTCCTGAAAATTCCCTTTGTATGATTTAAGTAGAGGCTCTCACAAGTATATACAATCTTTCCAAGCAGAGTTTGAAAAATAATTTGAATAAAACTGTATCCTGTTCAGAAAACACAAATTATTTTGGCATGGTGTAGTCAAAACTGTTCTCGGCAACTTACTGTGCTCCTAAAGCTGTAATAATCTGCAAAAGAGTGTATTAATGATGAATTCACATTTATCCTTATCCAGAAAATACAAATCCGCTCATGCCCGTCTCTGAAGTTAAAAGTGCCTTTGTGAGAAAAGTGAAATTGGTTCAGGTCAGATTATTCAGTCATAACCTAAAATGGTCTCCTGTTATACTGCTCTGTTTTTACTCTATTGGAAAGCACCTTACCTGTTTATATCTGAATGTGGTATATGATTCTCATGTTGATGTCTAAACATGTGACATTTAATCCAGGTCTGGGAATGATTAAGCATAGTTAATACACCATTTTACCTCAGACACTTGTTGGTGCTGGGTGCAGACAGGACAGAGGCTCTGAATTGGTTCTTAGAATATTCTTTTCACTTAAATCTGTTGAATTGTTAATGTGCTGACATGCAGTGATGAGTAACATATTTAGCAACTGCGATTACTACATTTGCCAAAACCAGGACTGCATCATGTGTTTCAAAGAGAGAGGAGAGCAATTAATTAGGTGCTCACTCCCTTTTAATGCAGTTTCCCTACGACATTTAGACTCTTAGCTGGGCACAGGCAGCTTGGACACCTGATCACAGTCACTCAGCTTCCTTCACCTCCGAGCACAGGTCCTGGCCTTCAGCAAACAGAACTTAAATCCTTGAGTTTCCAGATAAAAACATCAAATCTAATTTAATGAAAAAAAAAACAAACTGTAACTGTAAATAAAATTTAATCAAAATCTAATCTAATCAAATCAGGCTACTAAGAGCTGTTCTAGCTGAACTCCAGAAGCTGGAAAAGCTGCAAGAATTTTAAACAGCACAGAGACATGTACCATTCAACCGTCTGCCAGTACAAGGTAAAGACCTTCTATTGCTATTGCTCCTAGCTAACATGCTAAAAAAACAGTAAAGAAGCTTTCTGTAGGCCCAGTTTTGTACTTCTTGCAGTAGAATCCACTGTGCAAAAAGCCCCTTATCTTGTTATCCCGCTGGTATTAAACAACATGAAAAGGATTCAGAACCTGACAGGATTAGACCATTAACATTTTCACAAGTAAACTTCACTGAGACTTTAGACATGTAAGCCAGTTTGGTTTTTATCTCCAGTGCCACCGTTTCAGTCTAAATAAATACCTTCTGAATATCTTGGCATAAAGAACCAACTCTATTTACAAGCATAGGTATAACTTCCTTCAGTTATAAGAAATTTGCACATATGCATTAACAAAATTTAAGCCTAAATTTATAAATCACCATGCAAGTTTATGGGGTCACATAACAGTTTTGTGATAATTATAATAAATGCAAGCTCTGGTAGGAGTTTAATAACTCATTCCGAAAATGCTTCCCATGTTCACTACCCATTTCATTGGTTACTCCCATCAATAACCCCACTAAGATAAAAACAAGGTCAGCCAAGCAACCAAAAGACTGAAAAAAGTGAAGATCAAATTCTTACAAGCACACCAGGGCCTGATAATTCAGTTTCAGAGTGCAGACAATAACAAAACCAGAAAATGGCCCAACTGGAACCCATTCTCCTAATAAAGTCAGCAACGGAACAAAACTAACCCACAGTTATTCACTCTGTGATTTTCATAGTGTGTCATGCAATATGGGTCTGTCAATGTGGCATTTCATTTGCAGTTTAATCAGCCAACCTGGGGCACACTATGAACAAAGTAGCAATCATCCCCCTCCCCCATAAGTACTGTAATGGCATCATTTCCATAACAAACTCATCCTTCACCAGCATGGGATCTGGATATTTGAATTCTCTCTCAAAACACAGCCAGTTCTCAGAGCCAACTATATGAACATGCAACTCTGCAGCAAGTCATGAGAAATACTTTCATAAAATTTTGCCATTAGTCACTAGGCAAAGGACTGTGACTATTAAGTTCAGAGTTTCACTGTGATGCAGGTTGCATTGGTCAGTGAAAGCTATGACTCCGAAAAAGAAACTAAGATTTAACAAATGCTTTAGGAGAGAATCTGGGTGCGAGTTCCTGGGTGTTGTAAGTCTACTGAAATAAATACAGTTAATGCTAGCAGAGGTCTGGTCTCCACATGTTCATTAATGGCATCTTTCTGTATTTGCTATCTGTATTTTAATACATTGCATTTAGATTGTGTTTTCTCACAGACAAAATAAAATAGAAATTTTATTCTGTCCTGTCCTGTCCTGTGACAGCAGGACAGCCACACATACTAATATATAGCTTAGAAAGTGCATTTCCACTGTAGGAGAAAACCTTGCCATAGTAAACTGGGCAAATAAGGGATTACGTTACAGAGCTGTGATAGAAAACTACTGTGTGGAGGTATTTTGTGAGAAGAAGCACGGCAATAACCTGTATTCTCAGATTCCCTTCCAAGGTCCATCCTTGATCCTGTGAATCAAGCCCACTGGAGGGAATTCCTGCTGAAACCTAGAGCTGTGCATTCAGAAAGCACAGGCTGTACAGTTGCGTGAACAGACAAGCATTTTTTTCACCTAATAAAAGCATTGTTTAAAAGTTAAGCTGGCTAAATATATTAGGTGAAAGCATAAAATATTTACCATATGAATTGCTTGGTACAGACCCAAATTTTGAAAATTGTTTAGTGGACAATTTCCCGTGAAATAACTGCAATTCCACACAGGTAATTTAGTCCCACAGTTACATCTGTGCATGCCATTTTGAGCATTTGGGCCTCCCATTTCCTTGTCAGTTCCTCCAAGCATTGAGAAAACACCTCACTGCCAAAGTTCAAGAGCATAACATGTGAAAGAGGGGACTACACCTGGCTAGACTTTGCTAGCTTCTTTTACGGAGGAAAAAAGGAGAAAACCTGAGGGGGGGTGGGGGTGGGTGGTGAGAAGAAGGAAAGGGACAGAATTCTATCCCTGCAGCTGCTTAGTGATGCAAAGTCCCTGGCTGAACTCAGGAGATGGGAGCAGCAGAGTTAAGCAAGCAGTTCTGGGAGCAGCAGAGCCAACAAACTCATCCAGAAATTCATCTGTCTTAAGAGTTGGGCATCCTCTGGATTCTTTGCTGATTTTTGGAGCTTACTCAAAGTTCTTGCAGTTTGGAGCTTACTGACTGGACCTTAGTGACACTGTTAATAGGGTTTGCTTCCTGTTTTCAAAAAGCTTACAGACCTTCAGTCTCTCAGCTCAGATTCGATGGGCATTGACCCACAGATCTGAATTTTACAAGGGAAGTACACTGATAGGCAAGGAGAGAATGACATATTCACAGCCGAAAAAAACACTTATTTCCTTAGAAAACCAGACTAAAAGAAGAAAGGATAGCAAATCAGAGGTTATGCTGAAAGACCTCTCTTCTCCAGTCAGCATGCCTCCTCTGCTCACATTCTGCAGCCTTGACTATTGGTGTAACTCAGTATCTCTGCACAAATCTCATTTGTGACAAATGCGACAACCCATCCGTTACTATCAGTAAAGCTTTTCTATCAGGTGATAGGTTGGGTCACCACTGCATGCAAAATATTTTTCTGTAGGATTAGCTTAGTTTAGGTTCAACATATGTAAATTAATTATTCCAATAGAATTTGTATTGCTAATAAAACAACCACTGCATTAGTTTCAGGACACCTGATCTCTAATTACAATATGACTCAAGACCCTTTCTTTTGATTTATAAGGTGCATATCAACTATACTTTTCTGTGCAAATATTTCACTCATCTTTTGTGCTTTATCTAGTATTCCAGCTACCTAGTAGCCAAAATAGTTCTGCTGAGAAATGTCTGAATCTTGCAAAAGCTTGTAATTACACATGAAAAAAATAAGTACTTTTATGGCACTGATGAAACATTTATCTAAAATAATTTGAAGCATTTGAAGATTTTTAGGCCACCTAATATCTTAGAACAGGAAATAATAAAAATATTTGCTTTATCAAAGAATTTAAACTAAGTTCTCTTCCAAGTGAAACTTTGCATGCCACACCGAAGAAATTTTAAAGCGTAGAAGGGAGGAAAAAAAAAAAAAAGGCATCTTTACATTAGAGCAAGATCACGTTTCAACTAGACATTTTCAGGAAGCAAAATGGGGTGAGCTCAGCCTGAGAATCATATTGCTGAAGAGTGAATTTCAGTAGAACCAACTGAATAAAATAAATCAATAATGTATCTCCAAACCACAAGAAAAATTAGTATCTTGATTTGGATTTGGGCATGTAGTGGGATACAATACATTCATGCCAAAGCAAATTTCTAAAACAATTTTATATATGCAGCTGATAAAAAGAAACCCACTGTACCTTGCAACATTACATTAACAGAGCAGAAAAGAAAAGCAGGGTGACAAGTGCAAGCAGAAAGCAAGCAATGGTCAGCTGACTGGCCTAATTGCCAGCTTTCAGTCCCATTCATGCATGCAGCAGTTGTTTCAAAATTGCATGAATTGACAGTGCTCTTTTAGATTTCTCAAAAAATAGGTTTGGAATGAAAATGCCAACAGTTATTACAGCTCAGGTGCCTGAAGCAACAGAATTATTGCTGAGGTGTTTAAGTGGCATGTGAGTTTCTGTTTTATTTTCATAGAGAAGTATGATTTTTGAAGTAACTGCTGCAATTGATGTGCAAATTTTGACACATTTTGTATGACAAGTGACTAGCCCAGTGGTACATCTGCAGATCAATAATAGTACATCTCAGTTACCTGACTAGTGGGTGTTTGGAAGGAGAAGGGAAAGGTTTGCAATCATGCCCAGCAGCTAAACGCTTCCCAGAGGCTTTTCCTCTCTACATTATTGAGCACCTGAACTGTTTTTATGGAACAAACTCAGATAGTATTGGCAATTCCCTGGTGTGAAAGGTTGAGGTGCATAAAAGCAGAAGTCAGAAATATATGGCTGCACTGATTTTAAAACATTCACAGATGACCTAATACTTTCCATATTCCAATGGGATATGATTTTCAATTCAATCTAATATGCAACCCCAAGTATTTCAGAAAAGTGGCTTTAGTTCCACCAAAATTCTCTGGAGATGTAAAGGCACCCACCTCAAACTGATTTTTCAGTTTTGGCTGCTTCAAAACAAAGGCATAGATACCCAAGCCCCCTTGTACTTATTAGGAAACAAAGTACTGAAAAAATATATCCTGAGCAAGAACAATAAGATACAGTCTTTGGACATGTAGTGCAAATGCCAAATTATTCCTCTTTCTAGAGAAGCCTTCTGGAATATTGGAAGCCCAAAGAATGCTTGATACTTTGCATTACAGAGTTTCTGCTTTCTTCCCCATGGGTATCTTCCCCTGAAAGGCCAGAAAGAATGTAGAAACTATCAAAAAACCTCTTTATCTCAAATATTATTATTTTTTTTCCCTGCAAAGGGAAGGAGGTAAAAATCTATGGAAATTGCAACAGGCTTCCTATGTAAAATGCTATGCAATTTTCTCTGCTAACATTTTTAAAACACAGAAATTTACTGAAATATCTTGGAACGCCTCTATGAAAAGCAGATATACACATGACCAATTCAAAGCAGTTAAAAAATAAGACCATACCTAGTCTGTTTTTCACAATGTTCCCAATTAAAAAAAAATTATAAAAATTGAAACATTTTAAATACATTCATCTCAACAATGTATTTTATGAAAGCAAATAATTATTATGTTACCAAAATGAGAAAGGTTATACCTGTCAAAATATCTTAGCAGAATAAAAGATTTATTTTTTTTACCTGATGATTTACTGCAATTTCATATCAGCCAGAAAAGGAAAAAAGGGGTTAATCAGGTCAGCTGGTGCAGAAGGTTTGAATACCAGTCTCTGATTTTATGGGAACTGCTGGCAAATGACTGGCTAAGTCATAAGAGACACAATTACCTGGTGCTATAGTCAGGGCTATGGCACAAGGGAAATAAAAGGATTCCACCTTCTTCTGACTTCAACAATGCAGTGTTCATTCACTTCAGAGGTTTATTCACTTCATTCAGATAATGAATACAAGCACAGCTGAATTAATCCTTTTTAATTTAGCACTATACCTGTGAAACAGCACAGGCAAGGACAGAGTTGAGCTGAAGGACAACAGTATGAACTTAAATGTAAAATGACACAATTTATTTGTCCCTAACTATAGTTCTAGTCTACCTAGAAGCAGCACAGTAAATTCTCTTACTTTCCACTCAATAAAGTGCTTTGTAGAAGGGTTTTATAACATCACCTTTGAAGCCTGTTCATCTTTGTTGCTTCTCACTCTTCAGCCTTTCTAGCCCAACCTTTCCATACAGTTTTATTAGGAAACAATTTATAGTATTATCATCAATAATTCTTTCTGTACCACTGGAAATATGCACAAAGATTTACAAAACTGATAAGGCAAGTTCCTGCTTCAAGGGCCTGTGTTAGTTGCTCAAGTCTTTATATGTATTACACTAATACACCTTATTGCAGGTTTTTAAAATGAATTATTAAGGAAGCTCAAAGTGAAACAGAGAAATTATCAAGAAACACCTACCTACAGATCCTAAATAAGAATAAAAGACCAGTTTGTTCTGACAATAGTGTCCAAAAATCCTTAGTTTTCAAGGAATATCTAAAACATTATTACCTTTAGCTCAGTTCTAATTTACTGATATCAAAGTTCGCAGCACCTGGAGCAAAATGTGCAGCGCAATACAACTAAAACAAAGAGTTTCAAACCATCCACACAAGAGAACTGGCATTCTGTCATCTCACAGTGAAAAGAAAGAAAAAGGGTTTCTCAAATTTACTGTTATGAATAAGCCCCTCTTTCCCCCCTGCAATTCTTCAGCTCCATGTGTACAGGCAGGACCCTGGGCCAGCACATGAAAAACAGCAGGCTGGCACATCCTTCATGCTAGCCCCTTGTTCCTTTCAATTTACTATTTAATTTAAAAACAAAGTCATGACAGTTGATGTGACAGCCTTGAAAACTGAGCCAAGAGCAAAATACGGTAAGATCTGCCAGCATCTGGCAAAGCCTAACACAGGCTCTGAGAGGAGTGGCCTGTACAGACTTTTTCTAAGAGTGCTATCTATCAATGCCAACTTCATTAAATATTTTGTTGACCATGAAAACATAGAAGACAAAGAGGAAAATCCACATCAGAGAAAATTCCACAGGAGAGCTAAAGCAAATGCAATCATGCTGCGAACATGCAGTTAACCCACTCGACTGGTACATACATGAGTGGAGTTCATCTTGTGGGAGAAAAAAAAGAGGAGGAAGTCTTGGGATAGCATAGAGAGAACGAAACTGGGGTAAAAGGAGCTAAGGAGGTAGTGAAATGGGAGAGGAACAGACCAGGGAGGTCAGAAAGCAGGCAGTAATCCACAGGATGGGGACAAAAGAAACTACTGGAGTTCCCACCATTTCATAACCCTCACATGGAATCAAAGATTCCTCAAACATTACCACTTCTCTGCTTTAGGCTGCCTCTGGCAACAGTGCCTCTCACTCACCTGCTGCAGAGAGACAATTTACTACTGCCATCAGCTACGCAGCGTTAATGTAGTTAGCAGAGTCACATGCAATGGACATGACAAGCAGATTACAAATTAACCATGGGTGAAGTAGGCTTAAAGAATTTCTGTTCTCTCAGGATACCACTAGAGAAAAAGTAGAAAAATAAGAGATGACATGACATATCAGAAAGACACAACATACAAAAAACTGTGCTGGTGAAATCTTTCAGGCTTACAAAACCAGGCCTTCAGAGATTGTTTAGCACTGGGATAAAGCCTGCCCATAGAGAACCTATTTAATTTCTCCTATGCATATGCATTTGAATATGTTTTTTAACCATATGATCTGTATTTCTCTTCCTTAAAAATGTCTAGGTTGTGGTTTGAGAGTATTCTTGTCTACTAGATTATCTATAGAAGTTGCAACTTCATTTCTTGCTGAAGTTGGTAAACATTAAAAAAAAGGGTATTGGAAAAAAATTAAATGAGCAGTTATTAATGAATCTGAATTTGCTTTGGAAGACTGGATTCTATCCCCAACCACTACTTAGTTCCTCAGCAAAGTAAGATTAAATTAAACTTTTAAGAGATCCTTTTTCATAGCACATCATTCACATCTAGATTCATTATTTGAGATCTCAAAATCTCATTTGCTGATATCTTCACTTGTGCCCAAAATCAACGTGAGTTGTATCTGAATATAAACACGGTATTTAATGCTAAAGAGGATAAAAAATAAGGTCTTTGCTTCTTGAATTGTGCATGCAAATTTAGAGATTACTTTTTAACACACTATACCTCAACTAGTAATCTCTATAATGGGGCTAATCCTATTCATTCACTTCATAAAGGTGAGAGCAATTTCATTAATGTTTGAAAAAACTGCATAGCCCCCTGGGCAAATTAGTCATTCACTCTTCAAAGCAAAGTGTGAAAAGCATGTACTAAATAAATGTGTCATGTTTGAATAAGGAAAATAAGCTACTAAAACACAGACATCATATATTCTGGTCCCTGAAAATGGCCAGGACCTTATGGAAAAAATAAATACTATCATAATACTCACCCATATATAAAGCTAGCACTACCTGCCGTCAAGTTAAGGAAAGTCAGCATTCAGGGTTTGACTTGGCAAGCTTGGTCATGGGCTTTTGATGTAGCTTCCTCTGTGTAAGTAGATCCATATAGATTGAAAATCTACACCTTGCTAATCACAGTTCTGCCAGTTTTCCTTCTGCATTCTCAGAAGTAGTTTAGAAAAGAGAGCAATACCTTGTGAGACAGGAAAAGATCATCTGCTGTCACAAACCTCTTTCTTCTGTGTCTATTTAGTACAATTTCCTGTTTGGTCAGCATCCTTTAAACCCCCCCTCTGTTGTGTGTCCATAAAATGTTGTGGTACCTTAATGTCATTTAAACCAGCTACTTACTTGTCCTTGCCTCTTAGTTCCTAACCTAGCATTTGTTACTCTCTGTATTACACAGTTCTTCCTTTAATGCAATCCTTCACTTTAAACTTGAACTTCTATCCAAGATGAACACTACCTCACCCTTCCTCATACTTCATGGCTGTCAGCTCTAGCCAAAGCCCTGCCACTTAGCCAAAGGTTACTGGAAATCCTAATCCCCCCTCAAAAAAGAAAAAAACCCAAGCAACATGACAGGGTCAGTGCACACAAAGTAAGTTTTGCTTAGTTTTCTTTCTGAGATACAAGAGATACCTAAAGTAAACCAGAGAAAAATTTAAATTAGTAAGAGAATATTTCTGATTATTACCTCATCAAGCTTATGATATAGATGGCAGACTCCTTAACTTCAATTTGTCATACCAACAGGCACCGACATCAGCAACAGTCAGAGCACGCAAGCTGGGAATGCAGGAATGTAGGACCTGACCAATTTGGTAGGTCAGGAGGTAAGAACAATTTCCAAGTTATGTATTTGCATGACTACCACACAGAGACCTCCAAGCACACTAGTAGACAGACTCTCTCACTTCATCTCTTTGTAGTCTACAGGGAGGACAGAGAGAAGCCACAGTGCTACTGGTATACAAGGAGACCATGATGTTTTGTCCGTGCTAATGCCCAGAAGGGAACAGTGCAATGGCAGTAGGGCTCGTTGATGTCAAACATCTCCCCATTTACACCTGCACAGATAGGAAGAATGAGTTCCGTCTAGTGACTGTGGCAATGATGACCTAATGGACATCAGAGAAATACTAAATTCAGCAGCTAATGTTGAGATAAACATGAAAGGTCTTGTTGCAAGTGACTGTGAATCCTCCAGCAGATTTCAGCAAGCTTTGGATCAGGCCCTGTTAGAGCAACTCCAAGCTCTGATTTTGATGACCAGTTCCAAAGCTCGCTCCTGCCCTTCATTTTATCAGTTCATTTTTCTCCAGCTCATGACCTCACTAGCAAAAGCCAAGATGCCAATCCAAGACACTCTGCTTTCACAGGAACACAAGACATGACTAATTTAGTATGATAAGCAAGATATAAGACTCAAATTACAAGTCACACATACCACCATGTAAGCGATTTCATTTAAAAATGAGCATAAAACTAAGTGCAGACAAGAGTAACTTTCATATCAGAATACAAATATCACTGGTATAATAATAATGTAAAATTAAAATATTAGAATCAGCTAAACTTAGAAGATAGATAGTAAAATGAATAATATATGCAAGTACAATCCAGAGTTCTGTTTTATGCATACAAGGGGAATAATTAACTGATCTGGAAACATGTAAATGAGGGCTTAAAAGCATTTTCAAAACAGCACATCCAATTTCAGTTACACACGCAGAAGTTGCTACATTATAATAATTAGATTTTTTTTCACAAAAGATTTATTTATTTTGAATAGGAGTATTAAATATTATACTAATTACTAGTTATTTTACTTTGTACCCAGGGAAAAGGAATGAATATTCATTAATTCCTCAAGCTACCAAACCCCAACAGACCTGACAGATTCCAGCATAGCTACTGATAAGTATGGGAAATGTTTGGTACAAAGTCAGGCTCATTCCACAAATCATAGCTCTGTCTTTCTCACATGTTAAATGCACTACAAGAAGCAACAGAACAACAAATAAAATCAGAATACATCAGTGTTTTTCCTTTTCCTTTTAAGTGTTTTTTAGTATAATGCCCTTGAGAAAGCTTTTTATTAGTATTATTTTGGGAACGTTACATCCATTTTGCTGTGGTAGCAAAGGTAAAACTCAACATATTCTGGAGATAAATAATAATCATCAAAACATCTTCTGCTTATTCACCTCTTCATTATTATTTTATAATGGAAGAAGCTTTACTGGCTTCCTGTCATCATCATAGCAACTGCAGGAAAGACACTTGTTCATCAGATACAAACTAGCACAGAATAATCACCTACTTCTCAGTACCACGTAAGGATGACTGTCTAGCTTAAAGACAAGAAACCCATTCAGATTGCATAGTTTTTTTTATTTATTTGTTAAATTAAGACCAAAACTTTTCAGTGAGGAATGATCTGGGTATTCATAACTTTTGAAATGCTCAAGTGGAGATACCATATAGGTGCTTTATTTTTCAGAGACTGGAAACATTGCTATTTCCAAAACAGAGCCATTTCAGGGCATTTCCAAATGGCTGTCCAACTCAAACTCTGGAGGTTATTTTAAAGGTCACGGGTTACCAGCTTGGCAAATGGCTAAGACAAAGGGAATCAACCAGTCACCAGAATCAGAGGAACCATCAGGCTGAATCACTGCAGAGCTTGCTGCCTGCTGTCAGACAGTGTTTGGACTCTCTGCACATGTGCGTGGATAACCCCTTCCAGGCTCCTCTGAAAACCAGCCACGCCTACCTAAACATCTTTAGAATGGTCAAAGACAGAGTGAAACCATCTGCCTGTAAGTTAATTTGATATTGATGTTGTAATTCCCATTTGTGTCATTTCATTCAAACCCAGAATAGTTGCAGACTGACTACATTTATTTCTCTAACTAGACCTAAAACTTACTGGAATTAGGTTGACTCTCTTGACAATGTCTCAACGGAAGGTATGAATTCTGCATGAGTTTGGATGCTTTCTGTTACTCTAACAGTAACTATTTCACTCTTCTTTTGAAATTGTCTTTATTGTACGGTTACATACAGTGCTAGATGAATTTTAACAAGCATAATTCAGAATGTATTAGGTCAGAATGACCTAATAGCAAATCCATTACTTTACATTATTGTAAAAACAAAACATTGCTGTTTATTGAAACAGTTTTTTTTAAAAAACCCTCAGAATTCACGAACTGCCTCCACATATCTCTAAAGAGGCCAAAATTTGAAAAGATGAAAAAATGCCTTAACAGAATTCTTACTTTAGCTGAAAGTTTTTCAACTTTGCACTTCACACTTTGAAATCAGTCTGCAATTTCACATTTAGATGCTCTCAAGAAAGCCTAAAATCTCTAATTTGGACACTCAAATTGATATAAACAGACATTAAAAAAGTCCCTCTGTTCCCTATACACAGGATCTACATCTGATCTAGTGATTTAGATGCAAGATTTACGTAGCTTTAAAGAGTGTTTAATAACATACCTAAATTTTGCAATAACCCAAATTGTGAACTCTCTTAAAGATACCTCACACTGCTCTCCCCTTGTAATTACAGAGTAAAATAGCTTTTCTTCTACTGACTGCACATTGCTTTCCTTGTGCACACACAAAACAATCTCTCCTGAGTTTAAAGAATGAACTCTGTATAATCTGTTGAGAAATTATTTCATGTAATTTTTTATATCTCCCTCAAAAAGTCCATTTAAAAATTAATTATCATATTAGAAGAACATATGTGTGTACTAAAGCTAAAACTACATCAAGTCCCTTCAGAAACACCAACCTTCTCCGAACTGACTATACCTATTTTGAGTTCAGACCTGGACTAAGTCTTACCACAATGAGAAGAATGAGGGGGTATTTTTGTTGGTTTGTCTTGCCTGAACTAACAACTAGAAATAGAAACACATTAAAACCCTGGCATTAATTTCACATTTCAGATGCAGTTACCAATATATTTGAACCAACTCTATCTCAGAGCAAAGCACAGAAGCATACAATGTAGTGCCTAAAAATGTATTGGGGGCCGATTACAGGTAAGCACTGGAAGCGAACTGATGCCAAATTCTTTACATCTTGGCATTATGTCCCAAAGGCTAACACTCTAATTCAGGCCATATGCCCTATTCCTAAACATTTAAATGAATCCTAAAGTTCTTTCCTGAAAAAGAGGATACGCGAAGAATTTTATCATGGAGTTAGCCAATTATTTCAATTAGTTATTACTTTTTCTTTTTTAAATGTTGCTTGTTCTTTTATAGACATGAGGTCGATTTATGGCATGCCATGATTGGTAGGAAACAATACTATGACATAAAATGCATCATTAACATTTTGAAAACCCGTATGATAGATCTGTATAGATAAATAACATAAAAGAAACCAATTAAAAAAAGGACACTGAAGTATAAATAATATAAAAAATTATCATCCAGCAAGCTACTGAAATAAACTAGTAATTAAGGTACTTACCATCAGTCTAAAACAATGCAGTCAGGATTAGGTTAAGTGAGCTGTGTGCATACTGGGTGGGGATACATTGGTCAGAATTATCCTTTACTAATTTGAGATAGCACAATAAAACATGCACTGAAATAATTCAAAGAAAATGTTATTATATTAAATGTTACCTTTTCCTGCTACTTAAGTAATTAATTATTTAAACTGTTACGAGAGAGTCTAGATTCACACACTTGTAATGACTAGGAAGATATTTAAAATTCATTACAGTACATTAAACTTCCACTGATTAGTTAGCATCACTGCAAAATAAATAAATAGCCAGTTTGCTTTGATCAGCAGAAATTCTGATAAAATCAGCAAAACACCAATTAAGATGTGAAAAATGTCACCTACTGTCATTACTCTAATGGGACTAAGACATATAGAAGAAACTGATTCAATGTTTATTTTCATATCAGCTGTACCTTCAAACTGTAAATCACTACAGCTTTTACTTGCATCTCTTTCTTACAACCCCAGAATTAATTCTGTAGATGGATTTACTATGGACCACATTGTACTAGAACAGACCATCCTATCATAAACAGAATAATAAGGTCTTGCTGCACTTCTATGAACTCCTGTTGGGAGGGGCAGTGGGGAGTAGCAATTCACTTAGAAATATGTGAACAGAGATGGAACTTGACGTGTGGGATTTTTGCCTGAAACTTTGTTCTTTGGAAGCAGGTGGAAGGGAATGAAATGATTAAGTAGAGGTGCTATATTTACAGTTACACACATTTCTTATTTATCAAGTTCCTCAGCTTTGAGGTCCCGAGCCTGCAAATAACCACATAGTTGCCTGTAAATTGGCTAGAACACTGAAGACATAGAAGGCAAAATCTCAGCAACTGGCTTGCAAATTTTAGCAACCCTAACTTTTATCAAATAAGGAGATTTCATACAAATGAACAATTCCTATACCTAAACAAGCTTCTGACATTGCCAGTGTTTCTAATTTTACATACATATTCTTCAGCTGGAGTGACTGCTTGGTATCCAATTAAGACAATCAGGGTAAAAAACTGAACATAAGCTGAACTTCTTGAGCATGGCTGTGCATTGGTTTGAACGACTGCATGTTTCCTATCACCTGAGAAGCCTTGACGGCTCTCAGAAAAGAGCGCCACACCATGTATCCTATGTACCAGCTGCCCATACTGGAGCATGGGTAACACCAAAGAAAAATCTGTGGCCTACTAGAGACAAAAGATGATTAGTATTTATTCCCTCTGAGGGAAATAACCTCTCTGGGAGGTTATTTTGGTCAGATGTCTTCTGGGTGAACCAGTCCCCACTGTGAGGTGTTTCTCTATGTACACACACCAGTTTCTTTGTTGTTTATTTGCCTTTTTTAACTTTGAATTGGGAAGTTTTCATAGTATCTGGAATGGAACCTGAGCAGAAGAGTTTAGTAGTCTATCCACTGTTACCGCTTGGCCCCTTACTGACACTGTCAGCAACAGCTGGCACTTGTTTAGAGATTAATCATAGACTTGCAACCACAGGAAGTTCTGGAATAAAATACCAGTTAACAGGCAATTAGAAAACTAAATTACAAACACATACTCCTCTTGGGCTGGAGCTCCTGTGAGAGGTTAATTATGAGTGCCCTTGCAAAACAGGATTCCTATACCAAATGGACTTCAACGAAAGGAAACCAATGAGCTGGCACACAAGAGAGAAAAAAACCCCACCAAACCCAAAACCCTAACAGGTATAAGGAAGTCAGCCCAAAGATAAGAGCAGCTGGTGTGGCAGCTGGAGAGACATGAAGAGAGAAAAGTCAGAGTTTATGGGCAAATGTGAAAGAAGGCAGAGTGCATTGCACCTTAAGGAAAAATATGAAAACTAACCTTGGAGTCCATGAAGGAATTCAACAGTAAAGACTTGTCAGTTATAGGATATAGCTCTTGAAACAACCTCACAAAGGAATTCCTCTTTTCCCAGCTCTCATTACCCTTCTTCCCATGTTGACAAAATTTGCTCAGATGGCACAGCAGCAAGGAAAAACCACCACATTGCTTCCTGAGGTGTGAACACAGACTTTGGCCCAAGACTTGCTTTCTCCCACCACCTGCAGCAATGTCAGGCAACAATGCGACCAAGCTAAACCGCTGGCTAAACAGAGTACAGATACATACTGCCCTGCCACAGTCAGTATCAGGTTGCCATGAGCCTCTTAAGTTTCTTAATTTTGGTCTTGTGGAAAACCAAAACCAGTTGGTTTAACAGCTGTAACAGTTCTTTAATTGGTATTTTGATTTTTACTGAATGATCATATTCTAAGAACAGATAGCCAGTATTCATGCTGTAGAACCCAGTTGCTAACCAGAATTATCAGGAATCAACTAGATACTTTTTGTTTCATTTTTTCTTTTTAAGTGGCAAGGGAAATAAGATTTATTTGCACAAACTACTATTATCCACCACATCGTAGTGTCTGAACTAGTTCTTCATGATGGCCCAGGTCTATCCGAACACAAAACAAGTGCACAAGAATGCAAAAAAACACCCAAGCAAACATTAATATATTCATCTGTTTCTCTAGCTGTCAGTCTTCATGCTCACTTTCAGGTCATCAGAAGGCAGGGAAAGTGCAGTCATGGGATACAGATCACGTACTCTAAAATGCACACCACATCATGGAGTCCTATCACCAGAATAAAAGGTAGCTTTGAGCCATACGCAGCTAATTATTAACAGGTTTTGGGAACAGCCAGGAAAAGGTGGGAAAGATTACATGTTTTCTGCTATGTGCTTTTTCTGTGTCCAGCATCTATAAGCCTCATGACATAAACAGGCATACAGTTTCTGTCACCAGCCCATGCCAGTATGAAATTTTGTAAATAATTATATTAAAAAACAAGGAAAGAACTCAGTGTTTAGTCTCAACAATGAGAAGAAATTCCTATTCTATGAGAAGACAAAATTTCGCACCAGATCCACAAAGCAGGTAACGAAAGTTTATGAAATATGAGGACCTGGCCTTACAGCTCTTATAATGCCTGCGTATACGATGTGCGAAGGTGACATTAAAGCTAATGGTTCTGGGTAATCAAGAAATCCTCACAGTCTGTGGATCCCTGCTGCTCTGAGAAGGTGCCATTTTACGATAGTAGAAGAATGCAAGATGCAGCACAGATTCTCTGTTATCATACTTAATGTCCTTGGGTTTAAGTCAGCCCTTCAACACTATTTTCACACAAAACTTGTAATTTATTAATTCATGTTCTATGATGTTCATTGTTTATGAAACTCGCATCTTTCAAAACATTTTTCTCTACTATTGCAGTGTTTTCTAACAGGAAAAACAGGTACTCAAAATGTTACTCAAGTTCAGTAATTTGGATGGAAAGTTACAGATACACTGGTAATCGTAAATGGTCTGAGGTTTGAATGATTTTTCCACTCCAGTTAAATATATTGAGAAGTATATTCAAATAATTTAAAAGTGCTGGAAATAAGCAGTATTTGGAATTAATGGAAGCCATATATTCACCCTGTTGCATTCATTATTTTTAAATTATAGTTCTCACAGATTAAGAAATGCAGTGAAGTTAAAATGAAGCAATTTTGTTGCTAAATATTGTCATTTAGATTAAAATATATGTCTGTTGAATCCAAAAGCCAAACACTACTGCTGCTGCTGCTTTTATTATTTGTAATATCTAAAATAAACTGCCAACAAGCAATGAGCAACAACTGGGAAAACATTAAAAACTCCAGAAAATAAACCCCTCCTTATATACCTGCCTCCCTGGGCAACCATTTTCTTACACAGTATGGGTTGTCAATCATATGATATGTAATAAATAAAGTAATAAATAAGGGATCTGTACATTATAGATGCTGTAATATATGGTTGAGCATCCAAAAGGCTAAAAGGTTGCTCATAACCCTCTCTCATCCATCAGTTACAGGCTAACACTCCTTATTTCAAATGCGCAACCTTTACCATATTGGTAGCACAGTAAATAATTAAAACCCTTTTATAAGCCATTTTTAAAATGAACATCACTGATTGGAAGTAACAATTAAAGGAAGAATGGAAATTCTTGTCCTGCCAAGAATTTCACCGGAGGTGACTCATGCAAATGCACAGGTCTAGAAACCCAAATATTGTTCTTCCAAATCCTCAAATCCATCTGGATTTCTGATCATTTCAAACCAGACCCTTTTTCTGGGGAAAAGTTCATTTGGAGCAAACTACCAGGCAATTTTACAGGCATCCTTTAAGGGTATTTGGCAAAATGTTGAATGCTAGCAACCTTTGCTGACCACGGAATAAAGGGTCTTCCACACCGGAGCGGGAAAAACCTCATTCTTGAATACAGTATCACCACCAATCAACATACAAATGAATGCTCATGACTGAATTTTTAATTACATTTAAAAATTGGTTTCCTATGAGGTGCATTTTCATCCCAAAAACTCAAGACAGATGGTAAAGTTTTATTGTGACCAATTATCCATTTCAAAAACTTCAGCATATTTTAAAGGCAAACATATGAAATGCATTTTAAATTTATTTTCCTTCACATTTGTATAGAATTTATATAAACCAACCAGGTCTTACCACATTTCTACGGTTCCATATAGACTTTATCAACTTCTTTTTTTCATTCCATTCAATGAGCTATTATATTTTATATCAAATTTAAGCAAATCATCCAAGGTAAATTCTTTCAAGGGGGTGAGGATGTATCTCCAAAACAATGTTGCCAAATAAGTCACCATTTTTAGCATTTTCCTATATTCTTTCCACGCTGTCTTACTTTGGCATAATCAGCAGCAGAAGGAACACAAAAATACTTTAAAATAAAACCTGTTTCTCCATTGCTTTGATGCAAAAAGTTAACATGAAATTCCAGGAAGTCCTTGAGAATGCCCATTCCAAGGACCTCAGCAGTGGCACAATATGAAATGACATCTGAAGACTTCATCTACGGGGAAACTGAGGTGCTTAACTGACTCAAGACTTCTGGGCTGAACAGTATCTGTGTATTTTCAATTATTTGCCATTCATTGTTCTCTTCACAGCAGCTTCAAAACCAATATGCTGTTAGTTAGCTAGAAAAGAAAAAAGAAAACAAAACTAAAATTAATTTAAAAGAAAGAGAATGAGAAAAATCATCTACGTTTCACAAGCGAGAAGAATTTGTTAACACATTTATAAAGAAGTCATTTTCAGTAAGTACATACTCAGAACACTATGAAATCTTTAAAGGGTGTATGACTAACAAGTCAAGGAAACAAGTTTTCTTTTTACGCTACTTGGTTATCCTGTTTATTTCCTAATAGTTCTACATCCATAAAAGGCCAAAGGACTCTGACCTTGGCAAGCTAACTAAGCAAGAAAAGGCAATCATGTGTGCAAGGTTGTCACCTACACTACAAATTATGATAAAATATATCTCAGTATTGGAAAAAACAGCTGTATGTCTTCAGTGACATCCACTGTAGTACACTTAAGGATTTGAATAGGACAGCAATTTATTTTGCACTAAAATGTTTTATGGTTATCATAAAGCATTATGTCTTCAGAGACTGAGAGGTGATGTTTTTATGGACTGTTGCTTCTTGTTGCATTATCTTCACAGATCAAAAATTATCTCTTTTTTTTTTTCCCTTTTTTTTTTTCCAGTGCCCCCCTATTGCCCCACTAATAAAAGATGTTGCACAATGGCTCAGCCTGATAAAAAGGAAACTGTGTTAAACAAATTGTACAAGGAACATATTTCTAACACATAAGAGTTTTACAATGAATGATTATCCAGCTAATTAGTGAAATAAATAATAATAATTGCCTGTCCCTCCTCATTAGACTCTTTAGAAAGAAAATGGAGCCCCAAAGCAGAGTTCTAGCTCTTGATTTGAAAAATTGGACCTGTTAATTTTGTTATCATTTTGCCAGAAAGCCAGTCCTCTTGCACAATGACAGCATGGAAAAAATGATAGGCAGACAGACTGACTGATGTGCAAGATGTCCCATTTTTAGCTTAATAGTTTTGAGGTAGTAATTGAGTAATCTGATGTGGTTAGTTTGCTCCTGATTTATCCCTTCTGAAGAGCCTGAACTACCAGTGAGGATTAGGTGGAACAAATATACCGTGTGTGCTTTTGACATGTTAATCTGATGGATTTCAGGCTTATCTAAGTCTATGTAAATTGTAGACAGTGTATAAATTGATTATGATTGAATATTATTAATATATCAAAGCCCCTTCCCCTTCATTACATGTTCTTCAGCCTCTGACCAATACCATGCTCCCACATGGCTGACACTGGTCCACGCTTCCATAACCTTTGGATTGTTTTCTTGTAGGCCACTTTTTTCCAGACGTTCCTTAAAATTCTACATTTTACACAGAAATAGAGTGCCTGCCAAAGCCAGCACATCTAAACACATTACTTGATGCTGAAAGAATTTCACTGGCTTCTAATGAGGCAGTGCATTAGCCTTAAGGGGTCTAGTTTCAATTTGATGCGTGCATTAAATGGAGCTACGCACGTCACGTAACTAATCAATTTATATAGGCATTAATATAGCTCTCATCACTGTGGTTTTCAAGCACTTCAAAACAAGCCCACAGAGGCCTTCAGAGGATTATCACAGAGAATGGGCCCACAAGAACCTTTTGTTTGCTGATATATTACACATTTTACCCTCTTACACCCCAAGTACTAGCAACACCTTGGAGGCTCTTGCACATTGTTGTTCAATACCAGTAAGACGGAAAAATCAAGATACCTTACCTAGGCCAGAAGAGATGAGACTAAAATATAGATAGGCTTTTAAGAACAAATATGGAATTTTGGTTTACTACCTTTAACACTCCCTGCCATAATCCCAGAGTGATTATACAAAATCTATAGAAAATATACAACCTGTCCAAAGATACATCCACAGAAGAAAACAGGAGTCTCCCAGTTTTCCACTGAACAGCACTTACATGGAGTCTCAAAATTCAAACCTCAGTGATTTAATCCATACATTCTTCTACCCACTTCACTGGCTCTTTCTGATACCTTCTCTTGTTTCCTTATCTTCATTCTGACTGCCAGCTCTAACTCCTCCCACTATGTTCCCCACTCCCTTGCAAGTCAGAGCTACAGCTTCTCTTTCCCTCTGCAAATCCCACATCAGCTTGGACGAACCTGGAGAGGCTTCATTTTTTACCAGCTGTCCTGAAAAGCCAGTTCATCGCTTTATATTTATTCCAACATATCCCTTTCAACAAAGTACAGTTACATTTAAGCTTTACACGAGGATTTTTTACCTGTTTGACATAAATAACTTCTTCAAATAATTTAATTAAAATAATGAGAACAGCTGGGTGGAATCCTAACAGTGGCTTCATTCAGCTCAGCATGCACCTGCTTTTCACTAGTGGGAGCAAAGCTGAAATACACTTGATATAAAACTCCACTCCCAATCCTTGACACTAATTTAGTTGCAGAATGTATTTTTAGTACCGTTTAAAGATCACTAATTTTCTACACTGCATATATGAAATCAAAGCCACAACCGCGGCTTTCTCTTCACAGAAAGCAATGTACTGATATAATGGCTTTGTAACTTGTTTCAGACAGGGAAGGCAGTATCAGAACAACTGCTTTTTCACTTTACTTTTACCTACTGCCACAAAATTTGGGGCATCAGGACAAATAAATGCAATGGCCTGAATGTTAACACATTTACTTACCAAAAGTAAACTTAAGGTCAGTGTAGGGAAGTGGCCTTATGCCATGAACAAGACATGAACAAAACAAGAGTTTTTAAAGAGCCTCCTTCAGGCTGCCGCATTGTAACACTGAAGCACTTCCTAAACGACCCAACATTATTTCTTTGTATTGCTTTATAAATTTAGTCTTTCAGAAATTAAGCTTCAGTTTCCAATGTAAAAAGCAAAACCACCACCACCAAAACAGCAAAACCCCCAAGACAGTCTTCTAACTTTTCCATTCCTCACTAATTTTTAACTGAGATCATATAAAGCTGCATATTTTCACATGTACTAGACAAGGAAACTTGCTTGCTGAGTAAAATGGGTAAAAAATGGCTCTTTTTTACTAACATAGGGAAGCATCATTTTGGGTTATATTACCAGAGGAATATTTACACTTCTCTAACTCCTTTGTTTCTTTGGCTATGCTTCCCAGTAGAGTAAGCAGTCATCATTTTCTCATCTTTGTATTACACATAGCACAGGATTTCTTTTGTCATTATAAAACACTCCTGGAGCAGATTCCATTGACAAACACATAGAATGTCTAAATAACTTCCATTTCCCAATGTGTGATTCCCAAAAGCGTGATTCATAGCACATAAACAAGAGCTCCTCCCTAACTTCTACCTTATATATTCACATTAATAAATGTTTTTTCAAGTTTTTAACTACAGCATATTTTTCTAAGGTTTTTATTTAATTCCCGACTAACATATCCCACAGATGACATGTAATGTGCTAGACTGAACTGAGCAACAGCTAAGGTGGAAGTAAATACCCCTTCAACAAAACACAAACTCTGGAAGTTTTTCTCAAGGACTGTAGAATGAGTGGTGGAGAAAGGCGTGACCCAACTCTTGTTGCCTGTGTTCCGAGGAGGCAGGGCACAGCCATTCAGGCACTGCACGCTGCCCAGACAGGAGACCCTTTCTCCAGTGCTTGTGGTCAGGCTGCTGCTCCCCAACTGAAGTCGCTGCAGCTGGGAACATGGCTCTCCCAGAAGAGAGAGATGCATCCACACAGCCCAGGCTTGGGTCTGCTATAGCTGATGAGTTTGGGCTAACTTGTAGGATCAAAGGAAATTAACAACTGTTGCTGCAGAGTTTTTTTTGCCTTGATGTGTATGTTCAGAGATCAGTTCTCTTCTAATAAGTTCCAAATGTAGAGTTGTTAATGCGTCCACATAAAGAGCATGTCCTACATTTATTTTTATTCCATGTACTTCAAACAGTATCTGGATAAAACATCAATATCTCTCATTCTCATACCAGGAGAACTGGATTTGAATTGAGCAAATAACAGTTTTATATACCTAAAAGCTCAGATAAAACCCTGAAAGAAAACTCTAAGGTGTTCAGAAATGCATCTACATTCTCATTCCCAAGATGTTGAACTTGGGCTCATTTCTGATCCAAGCTTGTGGGTTCAAACTCAACTATACATTCCTATTTGTTATTTTAATAATCACATTACTTTCATCTCCCTGTTCCAAGATAACTTAGTGCCAGCAGGATCAACCATATCATCACACCACAGTACCACAGAAAGCTAATATATGCTATTTCCATTTTTAGAAATTCTGATTCCTCTTTATGTAGAGCACACAATATGGCCCAGCACAGTTTATAAATCTCAAGTGAACCACTTTTCCAAATTATCTTGAGTCTGAGAGCTGTTCAGTTTTGCAGTCCTTCCTTTCCTTGATGCCATGTCATCTTCATTCAAAAGCTAATCCTTTGAAATATTCCTATCCTGACCGAAAGCGTATCTGGAGGGTCTTGGTGAATACGTAAGTATTTAATATGCTTTTATGTTTAATGAAGTTCTAAATCTTTCAAAGATCCCATCCCACGAAAGTTTTCTCCAAATTAATGCTTCTTACTGATCTAGCAGATTTAGGGACACTTAATTAAAAAAAACTAAACAACAAACAAAAAAAAAAAAAAACAAATAAAAAACCCCACACCCCATATTCCTCCCAGATATATAAACAAAACCCACAAGAGGGGCGGGGACAACGGACATGACACACACAAACCAGGACCCCCTCCCCCCAAAAAAGGGAAAAAAACCCCAAGCAAAGCCCCCTAAAAAGCTCCAACCCTGCAAAACCCCAGAATATAAAAGACTCAAACTGCTGCATTACATCCTACTGTGGAGAGGCATTTCAAGCTTAAGTCCTCAGTAAGTTCAGACACTTGTGAAGAACCAAGAGTGACAGTCAAGCTTCACGTGAGCAGTCCTGTGTGTCCCACGCAATTCACATGAGTAAGAGTGGGGAAAATATAAAACAAAATTAAAAAAGAAAATCAATACATTTCTCTATTCCTACCATCTTGCAACATCCACGTAAGTCTTCATTACCTTCAGTGGCAATATTATCGCTTTGTCATAATGGAAAAGAAGAGAAAGCTCCTCAAAAAGAGTGCAAAGGAGATGCTGGAAGAAACTGGAATTACAAAACAGAAAACAGAAGACTCTGAGGTTTAAGTGGCCAGTTTAGCCCAATCCAAGGGACACATCCCTGATTTAAACAGTTCAAAACCAGAGCTTGTTGCAGCCATCAGTGTGAGGTCCTTCCCATCCGCAAGAGCCTAGTTATGAAGGCAAGCCAGCTCAGTTGCTGAAGTCTTCAGATCACACTCTGTGAGTTACAAATGTGAATAACTGTCCTATGTTCCTCAGCTATCTGTTACAGAGTGATGGGTCTTTATTTATTGCACTGAGACACCACACTCTTTCTTTGACACCATTTACATATTGTTACTATGCCACATACTGCGAGATTGTGTCCACACATCTCTACACAAAGATAAAACTGTCAAAACAAAAACTTTTTGTAATGCTACTCATTAAAATCATTTTGTAAAGCTCATTAAAATCAATGGAAGTCTTTCCTCTTCACTGCAAGAGCAGAGAGACATATCCTTTCTAAATAATATATGAAAAACATACCACAAAAAGACAGGCAACTCAAGAAGAAAACACTCAAGGCAATCACAACCTATCCAAAAATGGACAAGCCAGGTTTGTCTTTAAGCATAGTTTTGAATGAAAGTCATATTGCACACAAGTGTCTATTATTAATCAATTGTAATCACAGCTCTAAAATGAAAAGTGAAAAAACCCTGCAACATGCATCATCCTGTTTAGTTTGGGAGAAGAGCAGCTATTTTGTCTCCGTCTTTAATGGAAGTGAAGCAGACCCCCCTCCCTGAAACATTAACCATTTCAAAAGATCTCATTAAAAGGTTTCTCTGTTTTCACTGGTTATTATGTAGCGACTACAAGAACACCTATAAATCTGATTGAATTAGGTTTTCAGGCCTTTATTCCAGATAATTTCTTCTCCCTGTGTGGACTTTCTCAGGAAATGAGATTTAATGAGTTATAGTCCTTACTGATAATCACAGGAGAGCTCATTAGCTTTCTGTCAGATTTGTACCCACTATCTGCCCTCAATATGCTTGTGACTTACTAGAGCTAAACATGATACTACAGAGAAAGCAGACATACTCAGGTGAAGCAATACAATAGATTTAAAATACTATAGAGATAAATATCTCTCCTTAATTTATTTTGAGAACTTAAAGGAGAAAAAAATCAACATGCCTTCTCTCCTTTTCTAACCTTCTTTCTCTATTATTATGGCATCATTGACAGCAAGACATACAGAATTAGAGAAAATTAAGAATGACATTTGAAGACTCCTTGCAGATACAGTAGCAGAGTAGTCTAAACAGTCCGTAATACAAGGCCCTGGGGACTGGAACACATGTCTGTCCTGGTGAACAAAATCGTGGCTTACCATGATCCTGAAAAGTATTTCAGATCAATGCATGAGGAAGTGCAGGTGAACCTGCTTTTTGACTGCCCCTCCCACATTTACAGTTCTCTACCTCAGTTTCAGGTATTTCTAATTGGGTTCTTTCCTCTCAGCCCATCATCTGCACAGCCTACTGCCTCCTGGTTCTGCCTGAAGGGCCTGGCTCTGAGCTGCTGTGCAAAGGAACTCTTAAGCCCCATGGCTGTAACGCTGGGAAAGATGCTTGTGCTCTCCTTACAATGCATTGTGGAACAGCAGTGATCATCTGATAGACTGAGATATGAATGGCCTTAGTCTTTTTGCACCTACAGTTCACATCTCCCGGAAGGGAAGGAAAAGTGAACATATGTTACAATGTTAACAAAGTTTATACAAATCATGGAAAAATTCTAAAGATGTGTTTTTTAAACATATTGAAAAGTCTGTTGAGGTAAGGAAATGACAGCAGCAAAGTAACACCATGTTGCTACATCTTTCTAGCGTGTTTATTTTAACACCATCAACAACACCCCAGATTAAGCCAAATTAAATTCCATCAGACAGAATGAAGATGAACCATAACAACCCATGACATTTTTTACTACATACTTCCCAAACTATTTTAACAACCTGCTTATTCTGTATAAAGAGGGCTGTTAAAAAGGCAGAAAGTTTCAGTGACTAACTGCATAAAGAAATACCAGAGGCCAGTGAGAAAAAGAGAAGAAATGTGATCAAATATTTGATCCCACTCCTTTTTCATTTAGAATTATCTGTTCGGATCTATCCTTTAATTTCACACTTGCACACTTCAGAACACATTTACTTTGTACCCCACAGCACTCACAAGAACACATCATCTTAATTTTCCATATGGGAAATAGGTGTGTGAGTGATTATTTTTGCTCTACCAGAAAGAAGATTCAAATACACATCACCAGCTACTGAGTCAGAAATTAGATCTTGTCTATGTTAGGCTTTCACACAGCTTCTATTCCAGTAATATATGAGCACTTCCATTACCATAATATTTGGTAGCTGTCTTCAAAACCTTCCCATAAGGTAGGAAATACGTTTATTTTCTTTCTTGCAGATGAAGAAGCAAGGCAGAGTAATCTTCCCCATGTTCACAAAGGAAGTTTGTAAACGAAAAGGAGACCCGAGTCTTTTGTGTCCAATGCTAGCGCACTTTATCATGAACCAACCCTTCAAAGCAATCAAATCATTTGAATGTAAATGCAACCAGCCAATTCTCCCATTAGGAACATGAGCGAAAGCTAAAAGCTGAAATAATCCAAATCTCGTGTGCCTTACGATTCATACTGCTTTGCACTAAAACTCATTTCTGTCTAGCTTCAATAAACTTTTGATAAAAGTTTAAATGATAATGAGATATACATCCATCTTTGGCTTTTCAAAGGAAACTACCTTGGCCACAATGTAGATTGATGGTCAGAGCAACTGAGTGAGACCAGGAATTACAAATTCTGTCACTGCCTCAGGTCACAGCTCACAGCAAGCTAATTCACCTGTTTCATATTTTTCCTTACTATAAATGCAAAGGGAAAACAACTTGTAAGAGACTGAGATAATCCAGTGCAAACTTATGTTTAAAAAAGTTGTAACAGCTCTACATTTAAGGGGGTAATTCAGCTATTTATTACCAGTTCACTAGGTTTCATGGAGAAGTAGTAGCTTTGCATGTCTCTCACCTAGTTTTGCACAGGATCTCTCATCTCCTCTGTGTTGAGATGACCTTTCTTCTCATAAAGAGCCTCTCCTGTGGGGGCCACTGAAGCTGCAAGTTCCCTACCACAGCACTTCCAGGTAACCACGGAGCAGAGGGTCAGCTGCACGTAGCAACAGGTTGTGTTGACATCAGATTTGCAGGAAGATCCTACATTATTTGTCTAACCAGACCAGCTGCACATTTATGTATTTTTTTAGCTGTCATTTTCATAGCAACAGAAATGAGCAGCTTTTTATGCCATTATATGAGCTCTTTTTCCCAGGAAGTTAATGGTTTTAAAGTTTGAGACATTGCAAATAAGGATTGCAGGTGTAATTCCATCTCAGGATGACTTCAGGGTTCTGGTGTCAGTCATTAATCACTTGAGCTGCACTTTCTGGGCTTGTGATTTTGACAAAATCCCTTCATTTGAATTATGGCCTTGTATTCAGCACTAGGGTATGTATTATTCTACATATAATTTTTAAACACAAAAGAAACAGCATGGAAAAATTAGAATCTATCACTTAAAAGTCTAGTCCTCTTATGGCATAGGCAAACAGAACGCTCTTGGCTTTAACCTATGGGTTCCACTTCATACGTGGTGTATTTTTCATACGTCATGGGTTTTTATAAATTTGCAGTATAAAGCACCAGAGCTACGTTGCCAGCAAAATATGAGGAAAACAAATATGTCAGGGTAATGATGCCAGGACAATTCCTTATTGAAAAAAGCAGTTTATTAATACCTTACTGCTACAAGCTAGATCTTATTATCATCTTGGGTCATTTAGAATCTTATTAGGTATTCTGATGGTGGATGAATAATCCTGTGATAAATTCTTTGCCATGTCCTTCACAGTTGTCATAGCAGGATCATAAACAGCATTTATAACAATCTAGCCTGGAGGAAAAGGCTTACAATGGTCTGTTTAACATGCAGGAAATATTCAGATCGGCCGTGTCTGGTTAGATTTGAGACCCACAGGAGAGATACCAAAGTTAAATGTAGCATGGGTTTCTCTGAAGATTAGCTTTAGAAAAGGCTTTGGGTCAGGGACACGAGGACTAATGCCAATGATATGGCCACAAGCAGCCTTCTTTCAAGACAGCCGACTTGAATAAAAATGGTAGCTGCAAGTTGCTTTCTTACTGAAAAACCACGTAAGACTACTTGAGCTGCTACTTAAAGAAACATGGTTGAAATTATTTGCAATTGATTGGCTTGGAGTTCAGTCATCTACTTCAGTGATTATTATATGAAAAAATAGTATATGTACTCACATATTGAAAAATATGCAGATTTTTGCAGAGCTATAAGATAACTTGCCTACACTGTACAACTTCTTGAAATCTTGCAAGCTCAGAACTAAGTTCTTTAGAACTACTACAGAAGTACCATAGGTAAAGTAAATTCTAGGGGAAAAAATAAGTTTATATTGCTTTGAGTGGGTATTAAAAAAAAAAAAAATCACACAGTCTACAGATACAAACGCAAACACCTCCTTATCACTGAACAGAAATTACTTCTACCTGTTGTAATTCAGTGTCACTTGCTAAAGTAGGATACTAGTTACACAAGTCTAAATGCAGCAAGTGCATCTCAAACCACCAGAATAGAAGTTATTTTTAAAGGCTAATAGCAGTACAAATTAAAGCTCAGCTAAAACTAATTGTGCAGGACCCATTAGGCATATTTTCAGGAGAACGATAGTAGAAATGGGTGGCTTACTGAAAGGGACTGTGGTGACAGATTTGAGTACAGCCATGTGTATACACAAACACCGTCCATAGTAGGTGATGTTGCGCTCTTGGCACAAGCAACTGTGACTACAGAAAGTGAACAGGAAAATTTGCCTTTCTTAGAAAAAGATGAATTGCTTCTTCCACTTGAATTTTAATTACACTAAATGAACAAGTTCTACAGCTCTAGTCCTTAAAACAGAGCTTGACTGTTGGAAAGACAGCAAAAATGTCCACAGCTGAGAAGTGTAGAAATAGAGTTCTGGGACATTCACTGCTGCAATCATTTGGACACCTCCAATTAGAAAAACTCTGTCATATCCTGGAACTGGTTTGCAGCTTCAACTGCCACCTACAAGAACTGATCTTGCAGACATCTATGCGTGCACCCTATCTTACTACCAACATACAGCTACAGTCCTTCCAAGGATAGTATGTATGGCACTTAAGTTAAATGGGTGCAAGTCACAGTCACCACATGAAGAGCAAAGTACTGCCAATTGCTTAGAATTTGTTCCCAACTTTAAAAGGGAATTGTGAATATTTGTAAAGTTGAAAATGCATCTCAAAAAAAGAAACCTTAAGCTGATCAGGTGAACCCTGAGAGAGGAAAGGGGCAAAGCTCATCAAATATATTATTACTTAAAGCAAATAGTTCCCAAACAACTGCATTATTTTATCTCCTATATTATCCTGCTTTCCTCTAAGTTTTTGTTAGCTGACTGCAGATTCTCTGGGAGGTGCAGCTGTACCTTCATGGGTAGCTTTTATCACTTTGGACATGTACCAGCAGTAATAAATAGCAGCACTGTAATCACAGAGACAAAAGAAAGAGAGCTTTGAATTAAGCAGTTAAATGAACAGATAGGAGCCTGCAGGAAAATTTACAACCTAAGTTTAGCTAAAGTTGAGGCATGGTTTTTTTCCTTTTGTGACTAACATGAATTTTTCTGTTTTTTTCTGGTTTGTTCTGGTTTGTTTTTAGCGCAAATCTAATTGAGTGGAAGGAAAGCTCACTTGTAGCACTCAGGCTGCCAAAGTAGCACAACATACATATTTCAATCACACTATAATCACGATGATATCTCAGATTTTCACATCTAAACCAACAGCAGGTAGGATATGGAATTATACTTCTGACTAAACAGAACTTTCATGGCATTTTTTCAAAATAATAAAATTCAGCATTTACTCCTTCTTAAAAATTGTGCCTTCTATTGAGAAGTAAAGGTTTTAATATTACGTTATATTTTTTCTATGTGAGAATTCCATTGATAATCTTGCTTGCCGATCAAAAAGCATCTTAAGTACACTATCACTGTGCACAGAAATTTAAAAATTTACTTTCTTTGTAAAAAAACCCATCACCAAATCTTTCCATCTGTGTTTTGATAACTGTACAGCTGTAAAAAGAAGGGCCACATGTGAAGATGATTCGTATTTTGGATGTGCAGATCAACACTTAACCAGACGGAAAGAGCAGCCGTGTAAGATTAATACCTTTTAAGATTGCAAGTTAACTGAAAGCCTTTGGAGGTTTAAAATCGTATCATTCTATAAATGCACAAAATCCCTTCCAAGGCATCTCTTGATATAATCACCTAAGCATATTAATTTACAAAACTTACAAACAAAGCTCTGATATTAACACATTTCAAATTCTAGATCTTCATAGAAGTTAGTCTTGGACTAAAAACTGAACTGTGACAAGAGAAAATATCTGCTTCACAAGTTAAACTTCCCTTTTTCTTCAAACTTAAAAGAGGTTAAATATGCTTATTTTAAAATAAGATTGCCTCTCCACCTTCTGCGCATGTCTATACAGCTGTTTTGGATTGAAGCAAAATCTCCGAGGCATTATGCAGTCATTTTTCTTCCCCCTCACCTGCTCATGTACAATTTCTTTTTCTGCTGAAACCAAAGGGACTTCTGCCTCTGATCTGGCCTCATCTGAATCTTACCAACCAATTTCCTATGAACTCATATTGCTAGTGTTGCTAGTAAGAGCACGCGTGACCCAGCAAGAACATCTGTAGTTAATTTCATAGCATTTTTAGTGTGCTATGCGATATACGTTTCATATGCAATAGTTCAGTTTCTACATGTATTATCCCAAGTAGTGTTACTTGGCAAACCTTATAGGTAGGTCTTAAATTGACATAATCTAGCTCCACTGGGCTGCTTTTAACACTAGTCAGGTGAACTTATTTAAAAGAAAACGCACATTACTACACTCAAATTTTTTAGCCATTACTCAGCATTTTCATTCAGCTTGCCAAGCCCACCAATGGAACTGTTCAGAGAGCTTTCACAGTTTTCTACAAATCTGTCTGGGAAGATTAATTTCTGTTCAGCTGCTCACCCACAGCTTTTTACAAAAGTGCTAGTGGTAAAAGGTGCAGATATAACCCATTGGCAAAGGCAAAATACAATTCAGTATGAGCCTACTCACACAGAACAGAGCTTGCTTTAGTTCACTGCCACAGATTCACAACTCTCTAAATCGAGTTACAGAAGCCTGTGCTCAGGTAAGGTGACAACTATGACACGAGCACCTTCCCTCTAGCTTGCTAATTCACCTTAAGCCTAGCTCACCAGAGCATCCAGCAATCTCCTATAAGGCTCATCACGAACCCCAAGAACTAATTTTTTTCATAATTAGGCACCACCAACTCCCAGCTCAGAGGTTAAATGCCCTATCATAATTTTGGAACTTTGGGAATTTATTTTTCAGTTGGCACCTGTGACAAAGCCTTTAACAGCAACACCACAAAAAGACATTAACATTCACCTTAATGCGAAGGATCCTCTTCTTTTGTATACAGAAGTAGCATGAATTCCTAATTACAAGCAAAGGAATCAAAATTTGCTTGCCAAGTGTGCTGGCTAAACTATGAACGCAGCAGCTAAGGGTTTCACTTCCTTCCCAGATGCTAATGAGAAGGAGGGTGGGTCAGTGGCTCAGGGAAGAGAAGCTGAGTCGGGCTGGCCCAGTTCTGGTGCAGACCACACCAGCCAAAAAGGGACTGGGCTCCCTACTGTGGCTGCAGGCCCGGTGCTACCTGCAGTTTGTGGAGTGAAGCTCAGTCAGCGGTGCCTGCCTTGCTGCAATCACAGCTTCAGATGCATTGAGGAGATGCAGCATTTTATGGATGTGAACCCAACACTGGCTCCTAAGCAACTGCAAGTCAGATTATACCTTCAGTGGCCAAAATGCCTTCGAATTGTCACTCAAATGTAAAAAACCTGTAGCACACCAGCAGGGGAAATGATGACTCAGTCAAATCAGCTCAGCTGTTCACCAATACAAGCACCAAGCAGCAAGAATACATGCAATGCATCTTTCTACAGTTGTACCTTGCTGCCAAGAGCCATTGTACTTCTGTTTGATTTTGTTATTGACCCAGAATGTATATGTGAAAGCAGCCTATAACAGTGCAGAATATTCTACACAGGCATTGTACTAGCCTCCCAGGTAACTGAAGTGACAGACTAACAGTGTGCAAGACCAGCTTCCAAATCACTTAGCGCAAAACACAGAAATACAGTAAAGACTACTGAAGGAAGAACAGGTTCCCTGTAATTCCAAAGAGAAGAGATTTGCAAAATTTCCCATCTTTTTCCTAAATACTTTGCATTTGGTTCTGTATCCTCTTCATAAGTCTCGATGATCCCCTCCCCACTCACTCTGCTGCAAACAGAAGTATTAGTTAACAGGTATCCTAGGACCTGGCTTGGCATTCTCAGTGAAACACCTCTTTAGCTTTCCTCACACACTGAGATTCATTTACAAAACTACTTCCATTGAGAACGTTCAATGTACACTATAAATCTAAATAAGTCCATATAAGATTTCGTACTGTAAACCAGCAAGATGCCCAAATGTTAGCCATGCTCTTTTGCACCTTACTGGCTATCTGTGAATGCCTAAACCAGTTGTCCTTTGGTATCAAAGCCACTCAGCTGTGAATAAGTAAATGCTTCTGGTGTACAAAGTGGATTAGATCAATCGCCTTTACAGTTCCTCATGAGTGAATGCTATATACATTCACAAACTGATTGTCTTAACTGTTGCCAATTAGAGCTTAAATGTCTAATTAACAAGAGATAGACAGAGTTCTCCACTGTTGACTTTGGACAACTGTGACCAATAGCTTTACCTGTACAACACAATGAGATGAAGAGAAGGAGAAAGTGGAAATGAGATGAGTTCAGAAATGTCTGGATAGCACTGATGTATATACATACATACGTGTATATGCATGTACATATATATAGCACAGGTTTACATTCTCCTGGCTTAGTTCTCAATACATAGTTTCTGCTAGAATATACCATCATTGTTTTCTATTGATTTCTCCTTGACTTCTATTGGCTTATCCTAGAAAATACAATCACTTTTGAGTATAAAGTAACTGTGAAATAAGAACCTACAACACTTCTATCCACAGTCATTTTTGCTACAATAACAATGGCACATATTCATGGTTCTGATATGCAAGTGTTTGGAAGCATCCTTGTAAGAAAATAATGTATGGACCATACTATATTTCTCCTTTAAAAATATTATATTAAGAATTATTGATTTTCCTCTTACAATAAATGAGATAGGGAAAAAGCAGAATAACAAACTCTACAATGCAAACTTGCTGGATTCGTTGCAAGTCTGAACAGTTCATCAATACAGATTATGAACTACTACCAAGATAGGCTTTAGAGCCAGTAGCTAAATATACTGGCAAATACCTTGATCATGAACAGCAACAGCATTATTCTTCACTGTTCAAAGCAATTTTCAAGAAGTGAAATTAGGATTAGAGTATACAACTGCCCAAAGCTATACAAATAAATGCAGTTTAGTGCTACGTAAAACAGAAATCTGTCGAGAAAACCATTTGAAACTGGCAATAGATGCAGGCACTGCAAATAATTTTTCTGCATAGATGGATGATGCACCAGAGACCAGCTTTTATCATAAAAACTACAGTAGCAGATGCCAGTGAAATAATATTTAGCAATGACATGGACATTCTACAAAAGTCAATGAGGAAAAAAAAAATCTTCTCAGGTACATGTGTATGCTGTTAATCATAATTAAGGCAAGTGTGACAGTTTCTTGGCAACAGACACTGAGTTCCCTTCCCTGATGAACAAATCCTGCAGGAATACAATCTCTTTCATTACACGAAGCCTGCAGTTCTTTACACTAATATCCTTCACTTGGAACATTCCAAGTCATAGGGAAACTTTTGTTTTGTCAATTGCTTTCTGCTGGATAACCACATGATGACCTCCACAAAAGAAAGGAGCAAGTTTCTCATTAGTAAAGTAAAAAGAGCTTTAAAAACTAGTAATATAAACAAGCACATATACTATTGTAGACAGCAGCAGGAGAGTAGGGACAAAAGAGATTCACAGCATCCAAGTTAGGGACTTAATGCTATCCGTACCCTCAAAGAAGATTCAGAGCACCAAGTGGAATAGCAAAGCATGATTACCATAAA
Organism: Falco cherrug; assembly: GCF_023634085.1. NCBI lineage: Eukaryota > Metazoa > Chordata > Aves > Falconiformes > Falconidae > Falco > Falco cherrug. The sequence continues at coordinate 21,306,951 of NC_073703.1, forward strand.
AGCAGCAAGTGAATGATAGTCCTGAATATGTATTTTTACTTGCATAATACAGTATCTATAACACCTAACAATGAGCATCTATATGTAAATATTTCCAAGAAAATGATTTATAGATATACTTACTATTGACCTTTTAGTAATTAGGGGATTTCTGATTCTTCAACAACAAAAAAAAATATTGATGATTTGGAGGGAAGCAAGCATTTTCAGACAACATTTTTTTTTCCTTTAAAAAACCTTTTTGATTACAAGGTTTTGTCCAGCTGCAAGTTTTTCAATTCAAAACAAATCACATGATACCATGATTCATTAATTCTTTTCATAAAAGGAAAAAAAAGGTTGATTAAAAAATACTGAGCCATTTCAAGAATACACTATAAATGAATGTATTAGCTAAAAGGGTTGCAAAGAAACAGGGTTATGATTCTAAAAGAACGTGTAAATACCACAGAGAGAAAAGAAATCCCTTATAGTATGTATAATTACATTACTGATAATTATATCTCAGTAATGAGGAAATTACAGCAGAACACCAGCAAAGCCTCTCACAATAAATTGCACAAGTTTATGGAACAATCTCTTCAGGGAAGTGTGTGGAAACTCCCTACATCATGTGAAAGACATAAAACACAGGAGATGAAACATATTCACAATGTGCTGTGGGGACAATACTGAGCTGGAAGAGAGATGGACTGGTCTTTTCCATTTCTTAGCACTGTGCCATGAGCCTAGGAGTGTGGTTTAAAATCACCACGTCTGCTGTCTTCCAATTTTGTTGTCTGTTCCTGGCTGTATCTCACATTAGTGAGATCCCATAAGGTTTGGCAATTAGCATGAGGAAAGCAGTATGATAATCAGAAGAAATTAATAGTTTAAAAACATAATCTTACACCTCCCCTGAGACTTTTCCATGCAATTGGATTCTCAAAGAAAAGAGAGAAAAAAATAATAATAATAAAAAAACACAGGTAATTGATTCTTATTAAGAGAATGATCTGCCACAAAATGATATCTATCTGTGTGAAAAGGATGTTAATTTTAAAGTGCTCTCAGAGTCAGTGTGAACCTAGCCTCTGACTAGCTTTCTAAGGAAAAGAGGCTCAGATCCTCCAGTGCCACCCTTCTCTTCTGCACCTGCTTGGAACAGCCAAGCACAACATGGGTCTTCATGGGCTAACAACCAGAATCTGAAAAAGGAAGGAGGATGTGACAGTGAAATAGCAATTTCTAGATTTCTGGCAGTAATTTCAATAAGAAAAGTGGAGGAATGAGCACGCACTGGATGCTCCTCAGTCAGTCACATGGAGAAGCTAGGACAGCTCATGAGTCATGGATATTATCAAACTTCATAAGCTATATATTGTACTTAACTATGTCCAGTGCTGAATTTTTATATGCTGCTTGGAAAAGACTGAGTTACAGACTTTATTCCCATGGTTAACTACACTATTAAACATGTGTGTTATTTATTCTGGCTTAAGTTCCTCTTTCAATGAATTGATTACTAATGTAAAAAAGCAGTCACATATACCAGAACACCCTTCCCCTCCCCGCTTCCCCCCTTCCCCCCCCAGCAGGGGGTAGGAACTAAGTGGATCTCTTAAGGACTTTTCAAAAAAATGAAATAGATGGAAACACTCAACACTTCAGTCCAAAATGCTGCTTCATATACTCAGTAAGTGACCCAGCTCTTCATTAAAATAGAGGAAAAATTCAGGATCCCTGTTGTGCAAGGAAAAAAAATGTTTCATATATAGCATTTTGACAAGCTAGTACAGGTGCTTCAACTCCACATTTTCTTTATACAGTTTTATCTATACAATACAAGTGTATTTCTGCAGCAGTTTTCCTGTGAATTTGTTCATTAGTAGTGTTCGTTCACACAGAGTAGCCTTGCCTCAAACATTTGCTCAAGTCAAAGAATAAGGCTGCATGCAAAATTCTGTTGCTCAGTTTCAGAGACTTCGTAGCAAAAATTAACGATCTAGTGCATCTTCCCATAACTGGAAATCAGCTCGCACAGCAGTTCGGCGGTCTATGTCAAACAGCGCCACCTGGTGAGCTTTGTCCTAATGACAGCATGTCTTTGCATGGTGCTCAAGAAGTTCCATTTTTCTCTTTTCGTCCAACATTGTAAGACAAGAAGATGAAAAAAAGGTAGAGAACACCCCAAATCCTGAAAAGTTGAAGTTAAAAAATTAAGATTTATATAAAATGTAAAAAATTTACATTAATCTGGATCTCAAAATTCCAAAATATTGCATACAATCTTATAGAGGTAAGTAAATTAAATTCTGCATGTAACCGAGTTATTGTTAAGTCCTTAATTTTTCTGTTTTCCTCTTCGATTGAAGTTTTGAAGCAGTGAGGTTAGCCATCCAAGTGTACTAATTCTACAAAAAGAATGGATTGTTTCCATTCAGGTGTTTGAAAACATTCATTTATACCCCCTTTTGAACACAGCTGCATCCCTAGGAGTGGTGAAAAGCATGCCTTCCACCCCTCTGAGAAGTTCTGCATCTGAACTCTACCCTCTGATTCTTTTCAGCCCCCTAGACATTTTGTCTTTCTCCAGACAAGATCTCTCCCTAACTTTACACATCTTCGTCTGTCAAAATACAACCTTCCACAATTTCTTCCATCAACCTAATCTTCCTTTCTACATCAAGTCATTGCCTCATGACCATTTTTCTCCAGGCAGCAAACCACATTCCTCTTGAACAACAATAGAAACAGAACATGTCACAAGCAAACAAATGTGGTCTTGTGGGTTTTGGTTTTGGAATTTTTTTGGGGGCGGTGGTGGTGGGTTTGGGTTTTTTGTGGGTTTGTGGATTTTTTTTTAAAGCACACCTTGTATTGTAGCATAGGCAAGACCTAGTCACTTGGAGAAGGCAGATCAGGAAGATAGGAGACTGACCTCAGGAAGAGACTCATCAAACCAAACTGAAATCAGCCATCATCAAGAGACCAGTTTATCACTAGTCACAAACCCACACTTTTCATAGCTGAGAGACAACACTGACCTCCCTGCAGGAGAGGTGGCTGTTGGTGCTTCCTCAGGAGGCTCACACTGCTGTTCCTTCTGCTGACTGGGACATGAGGCCATGAACACAACACTCGCATCAGACATGTATCCACTTTACCTGGGGAAGCTGAGCTGCAGAATATTATCTCAGACATCAGGAATCTCTACACTTCTAACAAACACAAATGATTTTTAAAACATATAGCTTATGTTCTTCACAGAACTGAAGCCCCCTTACAGTGACTGGCTTGCAGCATTATGCCCTTAACAGTTCCAAACAAAGCATCTTTTGTATCAGTCTGGCTGAAAAACAGCAAAAATACTGTATTCAGACAGATGTCAAAACAGTTCTTTTTCCCCAGGGAGAGCCTGCCTGACTGCCCTGCTGGTTTTGTCATTCTGAGAGCTCAACACAACTCTATTAGGATGAATTTTGTCATAAGATAAATTGCATGCTCAAAATGCCTCCTGAAGTTTCAAAATCCACAATTAACAATTTCATATTCATAATGGTAAACATCAATACATCTTCCTCATAGAGAAACTACCATCTGCATAAATTTAATGAGTACTTTAATACAGTAGTACTGTGGTAGCACACTCATGTCACTGTCTCTCTTGTGAAGTATGACAATATTTGCTAGAAAAATACTGATGGGATTGTGGTTTCTGAAATTATTTTTACAGGCTCCACAAAACAACTAGATATGTTCATGATTGCAGGAGAAACATACCTATCCCTCAGAGAGCAGTAATGTAGACATTGCTCTTTTAAATTTTATAAGGCTGGATATTCAAGGACCATGGAAGCTCACATCACTTTTCCCTCCAGAATCATGAATTGTGTTGATGTTTTTTTTTAATTTATACTCTGTTGTGGAGTATTAACCTGTAGAAAAGCTGCTAAAGGAGACAAAGATTTCCCTATAAAAATGTAATACCTTCTAAAATTAAATGTATTTGAAAGGAAAGCTGGATCCCAGGATGCAAATTTGTCAAATATCTTTCCCTGTTGCCTAGTGCCATCTTTTGCATTTTGGCAAAAAATATGAAATGGAAAAATATTTTCCTTGGTTTTGTTTAATTCTGCAGCACTGGATCCTTGTATTATCTGCTTGAACTGAGTTAAGTTACCAGAAAGTGAGCTTAGATTTCTTTCCCAAACATTTGATGCCAAGTGTCACAATTAGCCCTTTGGCATTAGAAGTAGACTCCGTAACATATATAAAAGTATGTGGTTGATTATGTGCTTGGATGGAAATAAAGGAGAATGCTGTAGAGAACTCAGAGTTGGCAGAAGGTATGACTGATGCTCTCTTTGAGAAAATACAGTAACTCTTCATGAAAGATTGCAGTAAGCATTTTGAAAGAGGACGCACTGTGCAGGAAGAAAAAGAAAAATTCCACATGAGCTTTTTTGAAACTGGAGATAACCACTTAGACCACAGATGATACAGTGCAAATGGAGTAGCACAGCCAACAGTTTGATCCATTTTGTCCCAGACCATTATCATTATCTAATTACGCTCATAGCCCAAACTAAATACTCCTGATCTGTAGCACAGACACCTTTCCCCCTTATTTATAAAAACAATTTACAGCAGAGACATTCCAACAAGTCAAACTAACACTTATGTTATTAGAAACATTAATATTTGATATTTCCTTTTATAAGGAAGAAGTAACACAATATTAAAGAAGGAATGGCCATGAGCAGTTAAAATTAAAGTCTTTAATCGTCTGCCACATGACTTACCAGGCCTGACTCTGTAACACAATCTTTGATTCTATTAAACAATTCCATACTTTGCAGACTGAAAGGGTGTTCAGTACTTTTTGAAATACAAGTCACCTCAAAGTGTACAAAGCTGACCACAAACAAGAATCAGCAAAAACTGCTAGCCACATCAGAAAACATCAGAGAAAGCTTAATGTTTTTCTGAATTCCCAAGAAAAATGCTATGGCGAGAAGAGATTGAGTATTTCAAAGCAGCTGATTCACTGGTAGAGGTAGGATTTTTGCACAGTGGAAAATGAAGTATAAAAGGAAATTTTCCCTAACTGTGTAAATGAACAGCATCCACCCTCTGAAAGGCAATATGCTGTTAGCTTCTGACACATTGATGCTGTATTATTACCAAGGGCTTCTCTAAATTCTGGCAACAGTAAGCAGCAGTTTTCAGAGTTCAAAATTACAGACAGGCTGTTAAACACCCACTGTTCTCCAGCATTCTTTTACTTACCATCTAGTTTGTATTTTTGTTATGAATACTGTGTTCAACTTGTAATTTTCTAATCAACTGAAACTACAAAATACTGATTAATCTAAATGATAAGATAATTATAATGAAATCAGATGCACCACTGATTGAAGACAGATGCCATTCTGAAGAGAGTCATTGGTGCTTTAAAAATGGCATTCTTGGAATAACAGCAGGAAACCTAAAAGGATTTTTAAGTCAAATGTTACATTTTATAAGTAAATGCTATGACATACAACTATTTAGAAAGATAGAGTGGAACAAGATTGAGGGGGAGTTTTTGGCACATAATCTCTTAATGCTTTGTCTAAGAAGTCTTGTGGATGAAGGAAAAAGAACTCAGTAAAGGATTTTCATTATTAAAATGTTTTGTCTACCTGACTTTCCAAATCACTCTAACCACATCTTCTATCAAGATCACTTGAAATTACTGGGTTGTTTTCTGACATGGTAAAGAAAAATCTAGTTTCTCCCAAAATACCCTTCGGTCCTACAGAAAAAGAAACACATGCATCTCAGGTAGCTTCAGACTGATCTGGAAATCATAAGGCTAAGTTAAAAACTGTGAAGAAGACTTTTTTATTTTTTTTTAATTAGTCCTGATTCAAGTTGGGCTTTCACAAGTCCCAGCATTTCTCCTCATTCCAGGTATCTAATGACTTTCTTCAATTATTTTTTAACAAATAGCGATGTACTGAAGTGATAATTTAAGAAGCGGTAGCATTCTTCAGGAAGAAGAAAAAAAAAAAGACAAAATAAACCAACCAAAAAACTAGGCTAGAATTATGTGGCAGTAAGTTCACTAAAACCAGCAACATTCTAGTGTAAACTTTCAAAGAAATCAACATTTTTGTAGTTCTGGGCCTTTGTAGGTCTAGATTCCATGTTTTATAAAATACCAGCAGCTACACTTTAAAACAAATATAACTAAAAATTTTAAGAGACCATGTTTAATCCAAACATAAGTCCTCTGTAAGCTAACATGGGCGAAAACCCACCAAACAACCTATCCATTAAATTGCTGTTTTGAATACCAGGGACTGAACACCCCAGCTACACAACACAAGCCTAAGATCACAAAGCACTGAGAAACGTGCATGTTGTGGCAGTTCCACCCCATGTCTTGCTGTCAAGCAACACTGATCATGTCACCCTCCCTTCATCATGCCCTAGGCTGTTTGATTCAGGCCATGGGCGTGCAAAACGAATCTCACTCTATGTTTGTTTACAGACATATTTTAATTGTACCAGAAAAATGTTTGTAATGCAGGTAGCGTATCGTAATGTCACAGAGTGAGCTCCCTGCCTCATTTATGTGTTTCCTCTTTCCTCAACTAATTCCAATGTAAGTAATTTAATTCCCACTGCCTAAATTCCCTTTTTGGTAGCTGAATACCATATTAGTGCCCACTACCTTACTCCGAAATGTAGAGTAAGTAACTATACTGTCACAGAGGTGAGAAAGGGACCCCAATTACAACTGTATGGGGACTTGGATGTTGCAACAGGCTTTTGATCCACCCTTTTATGTTGCTCGTTACTCAAATTCCATTAAGGCTTACCCCCTTTTTTTTGTTGTTGTTTTGGTTTTTACTTCAGCTTCCATGCAGGTTTTAAGTTTATGTAAGATCAGTTAGGTCTGATTCAAAGGTGTCTTATCTGAGAACATAAAAAAAAGACTGAAGCAATTTTACATCTAACTTCCCTTTAAGTCTCATTACAGAGGAGTCTATAAGAAGTACAGCTAGGTCATGTTTTCTAATATGATTGTTTCAAGTCAGCAAACTGAGCACAGTGATGATGCATTTTGAATTTGCTGCTCAAGCACATTTTATAGATACTTTCCAGTGCTGGAAGGACTTGAAAAAATTTGACTGATGAAGTAGAGCAAACCAACTATTGTTCACCTGCCAATATCATTCACCTCTATAACAAATAATTTTCAAGGTACAGATAACTTGGAAGCTATTGAATACTTATACCCAAACAGATTTCATTACAAGAAAGAAATACCTTGGGATTTCCTTTCTTCAGAATAATCACCGTAGCATTTGTTATCAGTAGCTGAAGTTCCACACCACACTTCCAGCCCACAGCCTTTTTCTTTTTAAAGACCCCGTTATCACTATTAAAGCAATCTGCAATCAAATACAAGCCGATCATTCTGACGCAAATGCATCATACTGAAGATTGCCTCCTGTGAAGCCCAAGTTTTCTGAACTTATCTTGTGTCTCCCATAACATGAAACAATTAAAGATGTGCTGCATTAAGTTTACTAATCTTTAATAGATAACTGGAATTAGGTCTCCAAAGGGAGGGTCTGAGTGTGTGTTTACCAAAAGAAGAATGCCCAGGACTGACCAGAAATAAACCCAGAATGTTTAGTCTGATTACTTTGTTGGTTATCTGAATATAACTCACATTTTATTTAAAATTGTTTGTCTAGAAAAACAAGATTGCCACTGGAAACAAGAAATCCCTTAGCTTTCTTCTTTCCACTGGCAATCTGCTAACAGCAGCAAATTACATTCAAATTGCACATCAACTAGTATTAGTATTAATTGTAAACTAACCTCAGTTCACTTAATTGTGGGCATAATGAAGTATTACAATTAGCCATAATATATTATTTGAATAAGAAATATCAATATTATTTAGAGCAGGTGCCAATTAAAGCAGGCAGTGAAATATGCCACCAAAAAGGATTTCAATTAGAAATTCAATTTCAGCAATGACAAAGGTCCCCGTCACTCTGGTAAAATGGCTAACAGTACTAAAGTGCATCACCTCCAGGTGGGGAGGGAGGATAACTTGGAGCTCACCTGCATTTTGCACCAAGGATTTGACAGGAATTCTGGAAAGGCATGTTACAGACACAGCTGCAGACTTCTGCAGTACAGGTTTATACAGCACTGTGCAGGAGAAAGAGATTACTACATAAAACCACTAGGTTCAAGATGCTGGTGCACTGTTATTTCATCTTAAGATTGCTTGGGTCAAAGTGCACATTTCATATCTGTATAGTCACTACTGTTTGAAATTATCTTTGCTTAAGAATATGATAAATACAAAACATAGTTTTTAATGGATTTGGATGCAAAAACTCTAGGGCAAATAATTACATGCCCCTTTTTCAGTATTTTAAAACTCAAGATTAATTTCTGTCTTCTCATCTCACTTCTCTGCAGTTCTGAGCAAAATACTAAAGGTTGAAGTTTAAATCCCCACCGACATAAATTTGGATTGAAGGTGCTTAACTCTCCTAAAAAAGAAAAAGTTACCTAGTTTAGTGTTTCTACCCCCAGTTCTCTATCAGGATAAGGACATTCACTCTAAATACTCATGTTAAACCTGCTGCCAGATAGCATAACCAATGTTTTTGCCAGAATACATTTGTCTTTCCAGTAAATACATTGCATCCAGAAGAACAGTATCTGCCAAAGTGGAAACAAGCTGCATCTATAAGCAACCTAGACTAATTTATACCAGTTAAACTAGTATAAGACAACTTATGCTAAAGCTGCCAAAATCTAAATTTCTTAGCTTTCATACATTCTCATTGCTTCATGTCTCAGTTTGCAAAATTATAAAGTAAATGTAGCAACTCGAGGTTAGCAAAACATGGAAAATCTCAGGAGAAAAAATCAAAATAACAAGTATGTTCTGTGCATTCTACGCTTACTAGAAATGCTCCTTGGTTACGTTGGACTGTAAAATTGGGGTTGTTGAATGTTGCCAACAAAACACAGCATCAGTGATTCTTTTAGTTTTCCAAGTATTCAAGAGCACTAGTCAGTTCCTGACATCATGTTGCAATAACAAAGTAAGGAAAAGATTTTGATTAGCTAGGAAAAGTTGAAGAGAAAAATTGCAAGCTGAAATATGCTGCAAGTATGCTCAAAGTTTCAGCCACAGGCCCATGGTGATAGAACTTTTCTTGCTGTACATTAAGATAATTTCAGTATACTACAATTATGTGCCTAATTAAAATTAAGAAATTAGAACACAGTTAAAAGGAATGATATTTTGCTCACAGCTAATTTCATTAAAGTATTAATGAACAGGACTCATTTTATGGCTAGAGGGCAACTACTTTCTGCAAAGTACTTCCATGCTAGCTAATTTATTCATGCATGAAAAACAATCCAATGAGAAATGAGTGAGCCGGGAACTGCTGGTCCTAATTAAAATATTTAAAACACCATGTCTATTCTGTTCCATCTAGCCAAAGACCTAAGCTAGGAGCCAGCACGATACCAATTAACATGGAACAAGCAAACACACAACACCCACAGATTCTGATTAAAGTGCATATTATTGCACCATACAATATATTGTTCTACGCATGTATGTAAATGTTTAATTAACCCATGTCTAAATTTCTGTAATGTTCAGAAATCGATACTTTAAATCCTAAACAAGAGACAATCAGACTGTATGATGTTCACATTTATCACAACACTTTCTTAGCAAACTCATTGGAGTCATCCTGCAATTCACACAGTGAAGTATTTCTTAAGGGAGGGAGGAGAGGCAGAAGCAGAGGAGGAAAAAGGAACAGGCAAAAGATTTTCTTCTCTGCATTTTAGACAGCAATGAGATTGCTGGTTGCCAAAGGCTTGGAAATGGAACGCAATGTTGGGTTAGCCTCAGGTAATACAGTATTTTTCATTAATAATTGAAGGAAGAGCCTGGGACTAAACCCATTTGTCAGTCTTGGATGGCAGCAACAAAAACAAAATAAAAATGCTTCCTTTATAAACCAAAGAGCTGTTTGTGGGGGAAGAACCCAAGGGATGGTTCCCACTAGAGAAGAACACTGCAAAGGCTCAGAGAGAAGTTGGAGACTTGCAAACTTAGTAGAAAGCAGGATCAGAAAAACAGAAAATGCTCTAAACTTCACACACAGATGAGAAAAATCTGAGTTCAAGGAGACTTGAAAAAACAGAAATTTGCCACAGTTTGCACCATCGTAGGTCTTCTTTTTTGGAAAGTTTCTAGGGTTCCCCCTCCCCCACAGTTAATCTTCAAGCATTTCATGAGATATCTGGCTCCCCACAGAGGGTTTTCTTCCCCTTTTCTATTCTGTTCCCCTGCAACACTCATACACCAGTTATTTCACTAAATGCAGCAACTGAAAGAAACTAAGTAGCCTTCCTTGCTTTTTCTGGCTGACAGGGTAGCTAGTTCATCCCTAACAGATGAACAAGATTTGCAACCTGTTGATGGAAATGACAAACTAAAGAGAACACATGTTGCCAGAAATCCCACTACAGCAGCTCTCATGAAAAATTTCCTATTATCAAACCACGGAAATCTGTTAGCACAGCCAGTACTCATTCAAATTAATGTGTGCCCAGACTTCATGCACTGGCTGCAGAGTGGCGAGTTGGTAAGACAAGAGTGAGCTCACACACACTCTGACCCTTTTCATTGTCAGGTATTTTGTGCGCTGGACTTGGGTCCTCGCCCTTCTCTGATTCAAGGGAAGACACCGAAAGCTCTAATCCTCTGGACAGCACGAACACAGAGACAGCCAGCCAGAAGAGAAACAGTCATGAAGAGTCAGGGAGCTCCATAAGACTGAGGGTTTGGAAGGCAGATGAAGCTGAATGCAGAGGACAGTGAAACTGAAAGGCTGCAAGGAGCTTTTAAGGAAAATGTATAGGCCAAGAACAATAAAAGTTTCTGGCAGCAAAAGTGAAGAGAAGCATCTGTAGGGGAAAAGGCCAAACAGAAGATCTGAGAAACAGAGAAGAACAGAAAGACAGCAAAGAAAACACATGTGCAAATCCAGCAGAAGCAGACACCCTTATGCCCATGCTTAACAAGAGACATGAGCACATCTTCCCAGTCCAGGTGAACCAAGAGAATGGAAATACTAAAAAAAGAGCAGAATAATCACCCAGAGGGAAGTACTGAAACAAATTGTGCTTGCATTACAACAGTGGGATATAAGTCTGATAGTTCAAATGCAGCTTGTGGCTTTGCCATACAATGTTAGGTAGCACATATAAACTGCTCTATAAAAACACCACCTGTGCTTTGATAGTACTAGTTTGCAGTCAAGGAGTTACAATTGAAATCAGTAACAGCAGCCACCACTGCTGCTACCATTTACTGAAAGTGAGCCAGAGATGGTGGTGTCTAAGTTAGAGACTCTCTCACACAGTATTTTTCAAGTGCTTAGCTCAGTTACTCCTCATCAGTCAGCTTGAGTTGTCAAGGCTCTGCCGTAACACAAATAATATTGTGTGGAGTCATAATGGAACATCATGAATAAAACAGGTCATAATCTCTTGGAAATATTTCAATGCAGTTAAAAATCAGACTTTTCAGGACCAGCACAAAGTTCCTCTTCCCTTTGGAATATCCCACCAAGAGGAACCTAATGAACAAACTTTACAAAATGAGAGGTCTAGAGGATTTTTCTTTTCCTCCCAAGCAAGTTCATTCAGGTTTCAATCAGAATGGATTTTAAATTTAAATGCTAAGGCTTACAAGTATCAGAATATATCTTTTCCCTGAACACCAAAGGCAAGAGTTTGTGGAGAAAGAAGGAAGAAAGGAACAAAAGAAAAAGAGATGTTGAGGAACTCAAAAAAGGACAAGAAACTACAGAGCACTATTAAAATCTCTAGGTACTGCTACCTTTTGCAATCTTTCTTTAAAAATTACAGTTAAATTTAAAAAGGAATGATCCACATCATGCTTTCTATCTGTTTGTTTAGGACTTTGACAAAGAAGCATTAAAAAAAAAAAACAGTTTCTGTATAATGTTACAAAACTTTACAGCCATGTCAATTTCAGCTACAACTTTTTCATATGTGCTAGCACAAACAGGGTCAAACCCAGGCAGCGATAGAAGAGCAGATAATGTAGGATATGGTTTAGTAGTGATGGCAGTCCGGTGGCATTCCTCCCAGACTCAATACTGAACTATAAGCACACTTGCAGAGTGTGAAAAGGCAAGAATGTTACTTGAGAAAGAAAGAACGTGAGAAAGAGGAAAGAAAAGGGATGCCTGGTGATAAAGAACGTAAGGGGATGAAGGTGGAATCAGACACATAAAAAAAGGAGCAAAGAAAAGATGTTCATAAGGGAGAAATATGGGGATTTAGGAAAGAAAAAGGATATGAGTTTTAGAAGACAAAAAGAACAGTCAACACAAATGAGAATAGTGGTTTAACAGCCATAGGGAGTGCATACGGAAGCCAGGACAGCAGGACCATCTTAAAAATGAAATAAAATAAATTTATTTTAACATCCCTAACCTTTGGATTTAAAGGCCAGTCTCTGTTCAATCTCATTTGCTATCAATACTACCTACAGTGCTGTTGATCAAATTAGACATTCCAGTTAAACAAGGGTAATTTTATTAGCTTTAGTGCACATTCCTTAAGACTGTTTAAGTGCTTTTCACTGTTTTGCAAACCTTTTTTTAGCCTGCAGTGTCTTCTGTGACAGAACAATACTATAGCCTCCTAAAACGTCTTCAGTCTCCACATATGTATTCTGGTCTATTCTACCAACTCCACCAGTGAGCTGCATTGCATGTCCCACTCCAGCCTCTACCCACTGCCATAACAGCACAAACAAGTCAGGTTCAGGGTCTGCTTGGCGTACCAGACAGAAAGATGACTTACGGCTACCTCAGTCCATCCTCACCTTCTGTTATTCTTGCGCTCAGCACAGTACCTAGCTGAGTTATTTGTCTCAGCACCAACGCATAATAATTTTCAGAATCATCGTTATTATAAATTTATCACCAGCTAATGTTCTTTCTTTTAGTAAGTTTTTAGTCCTGAACTGGTAAAACATATGAATAGGACCTGTAGTTCCATACTCTACAGCTTGGAAAAACACCTTTACAGCTGATAGAAGACTAAAAGTTGTTGTGGTTCCCCCCTCAGGACTCTCTGAAAACATTAGCTGCATATCACTATCACTGAGTGGTAATGCATCTGGGACCCTTGGAACTCTATACATTTAAGATAAAATCATATCTCATGCTAAATAATTCTGCTGCCTGTCCTGTTATGCTTCACAAGGGATCCACTTAAAAAGATCTTGTATCCCATGGTAACCACTGAGGGAATTTTGCACAAACTGCTCCACATGGAAACAAGACTGCTCGCTCAGCATGACTGGCAAGATCAGGACCAAAGAGAGCTCTAGCTTGTGGGTTTTTTTCTTATTTTCTGATTCACCCCATATAAGCAGGAATGGGTACAAATACAATATGCAATTGGCTTCATCAGTGTCGAAGAGCCTCTCTGTTATTCAGGCATCCCATATACCAAGAGCCTTCACTGTGCCTCAAACTCTGGTTGAAGCAAAGAAAGTTCTTCTAAGAAGTCTGCAGACTTTTTATCAGTAAGGTATAGTTTCTTTGCAAAGATCTAATATTTTTCTTGAGATTTACAACAGAATTTGAATAGCCCCTGTATGCTGTATACAGGGATATCACCTCTCCAAATTACTGGTGACAGGCAAACCTCTAAAGAATATACCTCTACGGATTTCATTACATTATTAGGATTTTAAAGACATTGCAAAACCGGTGTTTATCCATGATGCCTGATTTTCTACATTCTCCATAAGGAGACTGTGCTTTTACTTGTGTTCTAAATTAAGCAACACAGGTTAATTCCAACATTCTCAAGCAGCAGGAGCAAAGAGCAAACTTCAAAGGAGACACCACATTTTTATGCATCTTTAGCCAGACAAACATTAGTCCTTTTCCCTAACTGAAGCAGCTATTCTAAAGAATGTTAACTTACTGTTTTCTAAATATGCAGATGTTCTGTTGTCATAGTTTCATAAAGTAATGAACAGCTTCTTAATATTTAATAAACCTTGCATGCTGTCCCCAGGCAGGGAGCATAGACTGTTGATAGCCAACTACTAAATGTCCATTAAAATACAGTATCTCCTTAAAATGTGCTTAACAAACAGGTTATATCACCTGCAATGAAATGTGAATTGTTTAGCCACAAAACTGAAATACTCTTGCCCTAAAAGAAACCTAGATAGGTAGCAGGGAAAGCTTGTACTTCCTGCACTCTGTTCTGACTCAGAGAAAAGCTTCACCCTGTGACAAATGCTGGTCACGAGTGCCATTTAACTCAGTCTTCTGTATGGAAAAATGACAGACCAAAGGACTGTATCTAGTCAAAGAAAGTTACAGAGAAGCTATTTATAAAGCTGCTTCTTGGGAATCTTGTTTATTGTCTCTTGTGTGCAATGCAAGTCATAATATATTGCAATAATGATCTTCACTAATTGGATACAGAAGTCATTAATACAGAACAATAATATTTGTACACTTTAGTACTCGCTTTTTATGTTCTGAAAGCAAAAAATAATGCTAATGAGATTTGATAGAAAAAAGGAAAAACATTAACACAGCTAGGACTAGATGTTGCCTGCCTTTCATGGTGTTGCCACACTAGGGGTCCACCGATGCATCAGATTCTGTGCTGGACTTTGCCAGATGGCCTTGCAAGACGGAAGACGTGTCAAAGTGCTATGTAAGAAAGTGCCGAGCAAAACACAGGGAATTCCTTACTACTCCTGCCTGATCAACATGAGAGTGCAAAGGTTGTATCAACAGAGCTGTTATGTATTTGCAGTTATTCAGTAAAATCATCTTTGTCACCTGACTCTGCTCACAAATACCAGTTTGAAATAAAAGAAAAAAAAAGATACATTAATACCTGTCCTGCTTTCAGCTGGTATAGAGTTAATTTTCTTCTCAGTAGCTGGTACAACACTGTGTTTTGGATTTAGTATGAAAATAATGTCGATAACACCCTATGGTTTCAGTCATTGCTAGGTAATGTTTATACTAAGTCAAGGACATTCCAGTTTCTCAGGCCCTGCCAGCAAGAGGGCTGGAGGGGCACAAGACACTGGGAGGGGGCACAGCCAGGGCAGCTGACCCGAACTGGCCAAAGGGCTGTTCCATACCATAGAACGTCACCTCAGTATATAAACTGGGGGGGTTGGCCGGGGGGCATCGGTCTGCACAGAGTGAGCAACTGCACTGTGTGTCACATGTTTGGGGTTTTCCCTTTTGGATTTTATTCCTCTCTCATTTTCATTACAGTTATTACTGTTATTATATTTTCTTTCAATTATTAAATTGTTCTTAACCCTGGAGTTTACATTTTCCCAATTCTCCTCCCCTTGCCCTGAAAGCAGGGGCAGGTGGAGTGGGGCAAGGGGCACAAGGGAAGCGAGTGAGTGGCTGCATGGTACTTCCTGTTGCCAGCTGGGGTTAAACCATGACAATATCAAAACACAAAAATGAAGTCCTCAGAAATAAATATGGAAGATAACTATCCCACCGAAGCCCAGTGTAGCCAGCAGAGAGTTTGGCTCTAGCTTTATAGGAAACATAGAAACAGGAAAAGGATAAACATGGTGCTTTTAATTGAAAAAATTAAAGAATATTTAAAATTGATCTCAGTTAGCTCTGTAAGAATTTTGTGGACTGAACTTTAGCTTTTTAGGCTGTGCTTCTTCATATCTAATTGGTTCAGTGCCTGAAGAGACGGAACAAACATGATTAGAGAAAAGCAAGCTGTCTTTTAAATTCAAGAACCTCTTTGAATCTTGAATATCCCTTAAAAGTGAATTGGATCCAGCCAGCTAGTCCAGTGCTTTTGAGTTACAGGATCCTAACTGGGCTATATTTACTAATTTAAAAAGGTTGCAATAATTATAGAGTCAATATTGCCTAGATAAATGCACCTGGAATAAAATAATAACACCCCCCCCCAACAACAACCAAAAAAACCACACCAAAAAAACACCTCACACATTCCCTGCAAGAATACAAACATAAAAAGAGAAAAGTTTGTACAAGACATTACAAATTTATTCTTCCACTGATCAATATTTATTGGTCCTTTCTGCAGCAGCATGCGATCATATGAACCTGGGGTCATACCAATATGCAAGCCCTACCTGATTCGGAAACAAATTGGAAGTAAAAATGTTTTAAAAGGCTTTTACTCTGACATACCCAAGAAACAAGAAGGCACCATGCATTGCAAATAAAGAACACCTGCTAAAGAAATCCAAAATAATAATAGAATTTTATATTTTGTATTTCTTATCAAAGTACCACCATCCCTTATTTTTCATTAAGATTTTAACACATCTATTTGTATAACAAAAAACCTAACTGTAACTGTTCATTCTGCAAACACTCCTACTCTAACAAACTATATTCAACCTGTGGAGCTTTAAGTTTCAAAAAGGTGTGCAACAGTAGCTTTCCTGTGATATTCTCAGCAGATATTCTGATTGAAATCAGGATGCCATCTTTGCTCCTGGTCTTTTTCTGATCAAGTGATTTAGAAATATAACAATTTGAGTTATTCATAGGCATTACATTGCATGAGTGAGAACAGCCATGGAGAGAGTTTGCACTTTCTTGGGAAAGAAGAAAAGCAAAGGTCTTTCATTCCCTTCCCATAAGGACACAGTTTTGCTGTATCTTTCAAGTGAGAGATCTACTTTCTGATTTTATAGAGTAGCTTGACTTGAATGAGCCAAAAGCCAGTGAACTTCAGATGCTGTGAGGAAATCATGGAATCAGGTTATGTTAATACTGAAAGCACAGAATTGCACTGTAGCCAGTAACTGTTTTCTCTAAATGCTTCAAAATTATTAAAAAGATGAAGAACTTTTTTAGGAACACTGAGATATATCTGCTGTGGTACTAGAGCCTTCAATGTCAGCAAGAAACTACAAAATATCAACACACTCAGATAACAATGTGATGCTAAAATGTCTATATAGAGACTGGCTTTTTCTTAACTTATTAAGTGAACCTTTGAGAATCAAACATCTCTTGAAGTAGATGAGACCTTGGTCCTTTCCTGCTACAAGACACAGTGACAGCAAATAACCATCACACTTGCTGAGTTCAGGCCTCACTTTCCCCCACCTGTGACCTTCTAGCAACCACTGGATGAAAATGACCAATCAGCCACATTTGTTAGGCTGAGGTGTGGTTCTCCGTGTGATGAACTGCTGGGATCAGTAGTTCTATCCTGTTATTGCCCGTGGGTAAGTCTGCTTATAAATAGATAGGCATGGATAGTACTGCCCCATGCTTAAAGCTGAGGTCTAAAACCAGAAGACATGGCTACAATCAGAAACAAGAATTAGAACACAAGCTAAAGTTCAGGAAAGGTATGCTCCTGCAAAAAAATAATAATAAAAAAAATATGCTGCAAGCAGTATTCAACCAAGCAGGAAGGATGGATGCTGCTGCTCTTGGCATCCCACTGCAGAGTGACTCCTCCAATGTTTACTACCATTTCATCAGGGAGAATGTAGATATAAACACAGTTACCAATTCTGAATAAATTAACTGGAGCCAGACTACAACATTGCTATACAGTAAAAAGGTTTTGTTTCTCAGACAATCCACTGGGCTCCTCAAAAGCTGCACCAAGCTCCTGACAAGAGATCACCTCCTGCGAGGCTGCTGTTGAACCGCTGACCAACAGCGGCACCCAGTTTCCAAAGGGAATTTCTACCATATAGTTAACTAGCCATACTTTTTATATACTAAGGTTGAGTGTGGTGTATTATGGAGGAAAGTAGTTTTAATCTTTTAACTTCAGAAAACAAATGCTTATCACACATCAAAATCCTTCCTTAGTAATACAGAGACCTTGACACCCCAAATCTTGAGCTTAAGACTCCCACTCTGAGTAGATACTGTGATTAAGATAAATAATTAAGAACTGGGTATTGAATAAAAGTTATAGTTTACAGTAGTAGGCAGATAAAACCCTGAAGACTAATATTAAAAGGTTGAGTGATGGACTAGCATCAAATTTCTGAATTTCTTCAGCTTAATAATGATCTGCAAGTTCTCCCAGACAAACTCATTTGAAAGTTCCTGGCACTAGGTACCTCTCTGTCCTATATTTAGAACTTTTTTCTAGCATAATACGGCTCAAAAAAACCCTGTTTACACAAAAAGGCTTGTACAGCAGGCTATGAAATTGCATGTCCTAATGTCTGATTTCCATGACACTACTTCCAGCTATCACAATATATATGGATACAGTTAGGCAACATCTGTGAAGAAGGGTCTTTAAAGCAAAGAAAATAAACCCTAAACAGCCTGAACTGAATAATGAATGAGAAGTTTTGAAGCTTCCAAGCAAATAGAATGGCTGACTGCCTGTGGAAAGCAGAATCTTGAACGAAGATGCTATTGGTGCATCAGTCAGAATCTATCATTTAAACACCTTACACAGCACTCATTACATACAAAAAGGTTATTGAAATTATATTGCTTAAGCCTACAGGAGTGTTCCTGGGTAAGGAATGCTAAATAGGGCCCTAGTGAGTCAGTGAGGTGTTATTAGTGAACATCAGCCCTACTGCTCCTCTAGTACAAAAACTCACCAAAAAAACCTATTCCTCTTGCCCTTGTAATGTGACTGAGTTTGATTTTAAGTAGTTTTACTGATACCTAAAAATTCACTCTTCTAGCTAGTAGTCAAAGACACTAGCCCATTAGATTTTACAAATCTTCACACAGACATCATTGGCATATTCATTATAGGTGGCTATGCTAACACTCTGCTACTTGTGCTGTGGCTGCAATCTTGAAAGATCAGTATTTGTATCCCACACAACTGCATGCAGCAACAGTTAAAGTAGGAGCACACATCTAAAAGAAAAGATCTAAATTTCTAAAAGCATTTTATCACCTGCCTGGTTGTGAATTTGTAGTTTTAAGAATTTTAGAAAAATATAAAACCTACTTTGTTTTATCCTTGAGCTTGAAGTTTCATGAGGATTAGGATCTGACCCTGCCAACACCCTTAAATGAAGAGCATCTTTCATTTTCATAAGAGTCCATATAGAGATAGTTTCATTCTCATTTCATTCTACCACAATGCTATACCTAATGAGCTCTTTCTTTTGAGAAATATTCTGGGGAATATCATCTTCCAAAGCAGAAAATGTCTCAAATTAAAGAATTGCAAGTGCTGATTGGTTGTTGATAATATTAGTTGTCAATTATTAATTTAACCAAGAAGGTATCTGATACTTTATTTAGAAAATAATTAATTATTCTTACAAACATTCATTAAAAAACATACACATGCTGCATAAACTGGAGATGCCCCGAGCAATGATCCAAACAGGAAGCCTATCAGAGGAACACATCAACAAGCCTGTCATCAAAATAGCTCACTCCAACAGCCACTGATGCTGCACTCTTATTATAACTTGGATTAACTTAAAAAAAATATATATAACCAGTACTAGAATTTTAAGTAGAAAATGGCCTTTTTTTAATTTTATTTTGATACCACAAAAACCATTACAGACAACCTTCTCCCTCTGAACAAAAGGACTTTACGTATGTACGGTAACTCTTTTCTCTGTGGGTTTGAAATTACACACAGTGGTGCCAAAGGTAAGTCATTTCTAGAGGTTTAATACATTTCTGAGGGTTTTTTTTCTTTTTCTCCCTCTTGTGAAATATATTTGTGGCCCACAGCAATCACTTTAGACTTTTTAGACACGTCCGGATAGAGATAGATGACACAAGTAATCTACTTATCTTCCTTTTCCATCACCAATAAAAGTGACAGCCTGCCTAATTAGGCCTAATAAAGCAGCAGCCAAGAGAGGGGCTCAGCAGCGATCTAAAGAGAAATGGCATTGACCCACAGATACAGGTGCCGCCTTGAGGCAGTACTGGTATTGCTTTATCTTCAACACATTACATCTAGCTCATACCATATTCAAATGCAAGTAGCATGTTTTTCTCCTCAATTCTTAGATCAAGAACAAAAAAAAAAATCTCATCTAATCAAAAAAGGCACTGACAATTTTTCTGCCTCACATTAAAAGCAAAGAGTCATTCAGAACAGTGCACTCCATATTCTATTTTATAATATCACTTTAAGCTATTTCTTTGAATCACAGACATTTCTTTGTTAAGAAGGAAAATCAAAAATTCATCAGAAGAAGTTCTCAGGTTTTTTTTTTTCTCTTTTTTTCCCCACCCCTTTTTTCCTCCCCCCTTTCCTTCCTTCAAACAGGCTATTGCACAGGGTTTTTAGCTGGAACCAACATTTATAGAAGTTAGGGATCCTTAAGCAATTATTAGCGATGAGAGTTTGACACGCCTGAGAGTTGTCAACAACTCACTTTAAATAAAGTAGAAGGAAAAGGAAATAAACGGTGCTCTCAGCAAAATTAATACATAGCCTTGCAAATTAAAGATGTAGTGTTTTTTAAACAAGGAAAAAAGTGAACTTTGCATGAAACAGCATTTTAAGTGTATCTTTGTAAAAATTATCAGATTGTCAAATGGCATGAAAGTAAATCAAG
The DNA here is from genome assembly GCF_023634085.1 of Falco cherrug. Classification (NCBI taxonomy): domain Eukaryota; kingdom Metazoa; phylum Chordata; class Aves; order Falconiformes; family Falconidae; genus Falco; species Falco cherrug. Next base: position 21,327,631 of record NC_073703.1, read on the forward strand.
TCCGCAGCTACATGTGATATTTCTACATTTGCTCAAAACAATACCAAAAAGTGTCTTGGTTTTTTTGTCTAGAAGTATTCTTCATTCTTATTAGCTCAGATTGCCAAAGGCTGTTTTTGATCAACTAGTGCTAGAATACCACCACTTTCAGTACATTCCTTGCTAGTGAAGGGTTTGTACCAGGAAAGTTGAACACACAAAGGACTTTATTGCCAATTATTATTGAAGTTTCTCTCTTTTCTGAATGAAGCGTAAAGGCTACAGTTCTAAGGTCCAGAAAGGTTGTCAATGGTTTGCATAAGAACACCCTAAGTGCCCCTACCTCAAATGCCAGCTTGACTGTTATTAGTAAATAATGACAGTGATACCTGTTCCTGACAATATTTGGGTTTGATGTTCAAAATGGATGCATAGTATTGTGAGTGAAGCAATCTTATTTCATTAGAGAACTATTGCTTTGAAAATATGCAGTACTAGTCTCTGGAACAGACTGTCACAAGATAATCATCAAGACTCAGGCCACTGGAGGGGGAAGAGGGAAAAAAAAAGAAAAAAGGAATTGAATGTAACAATAGCCAACTAACAAATTTTTATAAGGAAACAGACCTCCTAGTTCAGAGCATTAACTAGTCCTTGAGCACCAAGAATTATTGAAAAACACCCTTTTTGTGTGTATCTTAATAACAGACCATCTTATATGCATATTTGCATACTACAAACATTCTGGTTCAAATCCAAAAGACTTTAAATTTAATCAGGAGATTTCAGCTTACCTTGATAGCCTTGATTCAGATCTTTAAAGATCACAGGAGAACAATGTTGCAGAAAATTAGAACACAGGAGAAGCTGACTGGTTGTGAATAAGAATAGAAAAATGCACAGTGATATTTTCTATCCTTTTTCCATCATATAAAAATGACCCTTCAGCATACAAGGCATTGGATAATGATACACACTAGTGGGTGCCAAAGAGCAGTTTTACTTTTAACTAATCAAGCTTAACTTGTTAAAACAGTCCTTCTAAGGAAAGGTTTAAATAATCCCTTACATTTAAATTCTAAACATAAAACTAGGCAAAATAATAAATGATGTCCATGCAATCAAAGCATGATGGAAACATGAAAGATATGAATAAGAAATCTATGAAAAGCTTCTTGGGAACATATGTAAAGCCATAGGTTCAGAGGCTGATATATCAACAGGCACAAACGGCAGAAGGACATACAGAAGAATTGGGATCCGTTATTCTGATTTGACCGATTCTGATGAAGCCCAGTGTTCTGCCTAAAGATACTAATATTCTACTTCTCATTCATCAGTATGATACCTTCTCAACAGCTGATATCTTCTTGTTATTGTTTGAAGCAGTTTTTTTTTTTTAAAAGGAAAAAGGCTTTGCTGGATCACTAAGACAAAGAATGACCAGAAATTCAGAACTTAGCCCTCACCAAAATGTTTACCTCAGGAGCTCCAGAAAAGGCAGAACCACCACTGCTATTTTTAACAGGTTTTTGTTCCCCCAATTCTGTTAGAAACAGAATGAAATTTTTAAAACATTTAGCCAGCTTTAATAAGCCAAACAACATGCAAGTTACGCTGAGCTGTAACATCTGTAATTGGAAACTAAACTTAAGTAAGGGACAACCATCTTTGCTGATGTGTTGTTTTTGTTGTTGTTGTTGTTTTTTGGTTTGTTTTTTTTACTAGCCAAGAACATAGGCATATTAACAGAACCACTTACAAGTACTGGGAAAATAGCTCTGCCACCAAAAACATACTACCACCAACATGATGAACACAGAAAAAGCGTAAGGCCACGTGAATGACGAAACACATTTTACCTACTCATTAACAGTAAGAAATTGCTGCAAGTTAGTCAATATGTTCAGCTTCAAAACCACTTGGGGTGGGAGGGTGGAATTGCTGTTACGATAGGCTTAGCCACCAGAATCACTCAAGCTAATGTTAATATCAGCTCTATTGCAATAAGTACTTGGAGGCCCCAGACTCCAGCCTCAAAATGTTCAGTAAAATTACCAAAAATGTGTACCTAGGCTGGGCAAAAGCCAAAGGATTTCCTTAAAGGCAGCAAAAACAAGAGCATCTTTTGTCTTCTTGTATATCCACCTTTTGTTTTTAGTGGCTGCCATCTTCTCTGTTTCCTATTTTAAAGCAGTCATTTCACACAGACACTCTGGAAGGTTATTTAAAGGGATCAAGTGGAGAGGTTGTAGTGGCTCAGCAGCATAAATTCAGATGACCTTAACAGACAGAAAAAATAATCCCTTACCTTTAGATTCAAACTACCTCAAGAGTCAACCTGTCACCCCGCAGCTAATCTCACTGGTTTAGGATTCTCAGCAAAAGAGGAGGATCAAGGAAAAAGAGGAGTTACCCCTAGATAATGTCTCTGCATAATCACAGGGAATAGGAATTAGCTTACTGTATTTATTGCTTCTGTCTTCTCCATGTTATGAAGGCAGAGAGTTATTCCTGCTCCTTTTACGCCGTACTGAATTTGTTACTAAAAGGAGCCAGGACTTCTCCATAAGGATGTGGAAACAGCCCAGAGCAGGCAAGCACAAACATCAACATCCGCAGTTCCATGGGGTCTGAAGAGCTGGGAAAGGTAAATGATCCAACAGCATTCAGAAGGCAAGGGTTTTGTATGAGGAGGGCATTATTTTGGGTCACTTACTCCAAGAATCATAAATTTGGGGCACAGAATCAGTTATGTTTCTTACTACCTGCATGCCAACTGTGCTTACTAATGGCGCTGGTTTACAACATAAACACCAAGCCCTTTCCCAAACCCTCATTTGAACAGATCCCCAACAGCACTGAGGGCAATTGTGCTGAGAGCAGAGGAGAGATCCACCTCTGAACCAGCTCTTGATACTGTGGCATATGCTAGCTCAGCAGTGCTACCTCAGTCTGAACTGGTAATAGACTGACATAAACCCCTTAACCCTTAATGAAGTGAAATAATATAATTTGCTGAAAATGCTGGGCCTTCTTTTTATTATTTGAAAGGAAATAACAGATGTAGGTCAGCATATGAACATAACAGATGAACAGCATTTCACTGCCTCGCACTGGTCAAAGTTAAAATGCTCTGTTGGGACTCTTCTACCTGCAAGTTTGCAACATGCAACATCTTACTCATTTAAGACTATGGTTTCCACTTCAGTGCATTCATGATAGAAAGCTTGTCATTATATAAATTTATGGGCCAACCGGGCATTAAAAAGCGTGTACATTGTCTTAGCTGTTTTAAGACTGGGAAGTTTTAGATATCACTAACAAGCACAATTTAAATGAATCTGATATTATTAGCAGTTTCTTGCCGCAGTGATATCCTCTTGTGAATGAGGCCATAGCTCCAGAAGTACAGTGAAGATCACTGCCAGATCCTGCATTAAGGAATGGAATTTTTCTGCACTAGCTTTCCAAAGACACTACAAAGCTTCCTGACTTGACTGAAGCCTGATGAGGATCGCTCTCTTGAAGACTTAGCCCAAAAGACATCTCTTAGCAAATTTAAGACAAAGTTGCCATATTAAACTTACAGTTAAGAGTATTCATTTTTGCTGACACCTTCCAAAAAGACATAACTAATTTTAGTTGAAAATATCCAGGAAGCTGTTGCTTTCTCATTTTTTAGTCCAAGGTTATATTAAGAAAAATCTTGAAATTGAAGTTGTGATCTTTTCTAAGTAGGAAGGAAAAGAGAAAAGCTTTTCATCAACTCAGTCCATTGAATGAATCTTTTACCTGGGTCTCAGATTCACACTCCTTGATACCTAAGCAGCAAATTCTTTTGGCTCTGATTTCAGTAGGTCCTCCTACAAAATCCTGAAAGTACATGCTTATGCTTGTTACTAGTTCTGCTGCTAGCAAAGACTTGTCCAACTAAAGTTAAGCAAATGTACTTTGTTAGATTGGATTTCTTGTTCATGTATCATTATCAGGAGCAACTGATGAAGAAAGAGGTCTAGATGGAACTGATGAGTAAGTGTTTTTCTGCCAAGTGGTTTTCTGCATGTTCCTGTCTCACCTACATCTTCCCTAAGTCTGTATGTACATCACCTACCCTCAAGCTGAGGAAGTACATAGATTGCCAAAGATAAATTTTAAGATAAGCTATGGTAGAAAGTGTTCCAAAAAACTGTCCTGTATTTTGTATCAAACATATCAAAATCCCACTTCATGCCCACAGAAATATACATTCTTCAAATGCTCTGTATGCTTACTTGCACTTTATGACCCCACACCTCAGAGTTCAAGGGCATGAGCATAAGAAGATACAAAGTTATGTATTTATGAAATCATCATGTGTCAACTTTTTCTTTTCCCCCCTTCTCTCTTTTTGTGAGGGATTGGGCAGGTCTAGAGAGGCAGATATTTGTAACAATGCCCTAAGGGTTAAATAATGATGTTGAGGGGGGGAAAAGTTAGGTCAACCTACATAGTTTTATATGGCCTTACTGACCAGTATGGAGCTGATCACCACAGCTAATGATTACACAGCGAAAAAAATTCCCCCCAGTGCTCCGTAAGTAAATAGAAAATGCTAACCTTAGCATATTCAAAGGAGCATTTTAGCATGCAGTCATTAAGTTATCTCTTGGTTATTTATTTCTTCTGCTTGTTATTAGCTGTGTGAAGAATATTATTCTAATTATGTCAGCCCAATCAGCAGTATTGCATGTCCAGGCTCATTTCCATTAGTTTGAGCTTTGTCTTTCACACTGTGATACTAATTCAATGAGACATCAAACATTTAAATCGACCCAGGATTCCGAGGTCAGGCAGTTTTGCCCTTCCACTCTATTAGCACTCGAGTGTAATTGTGTTTGTCACTCCCCGCATGACTAATAGTATCAGGGTGACTATCAGAGCACAAATGAGCAATGCACTAATATATTATTTTGTTCTATAATATCAATATGTGTTTATTCAGTGGTTGTGTTAGCCAAGTTGAAATGTTCGCTTTAATATAGTAACCATAAACTGTTCACTTAAACAGGGGCACTCACTCATACAATTACTTTACAGCAATAGAATTTTTACTTTGCAGCAATAGAATTTTGCTTAAGTGAGAAAAATGAAAAAAACTCACTTTAAAAATAAGCTTTCAGAGATGCAGCTTTGCAACCTCCATTTGGCCTAAAAGCATCAGTAAAATTATGCATAGTTCATACGCAGAGCATATATAACAATTTGCAGTGTATAAATATAAATGTATTATGAGCTATATATAATCAGAGAGTGCATAAACCATTGAAGCAATTTAAAAGCAGTTCGCATCTTTAAGAACGATTGCTAAAAACTTTAAAGCACCAGCCCTTGAACTAGAATATTTAGATGCCCAAAGAAAGGGAAGCCAAGGGATTTCCTTTACATCACTGCTATGGCGCAACCCACTGTGGAATTTCAGCATGTGGCTGACGTGAAAGATGCAGGTAATCACCAGCTGATGCTGCTCATGTACTTAAAGCTACACATTTGCTTTAAATTCCTGAAAGGGAGACATGACTAATTACCTCAAAACTTACACAAACAGGGAAAAAGGAGGGGAAAGACCCGAAAACCATATAAAAGCCCCCTAATTATTAATTCAGCAGATAATTATAAAATCTGATAATTTCAGAAAAACCTAAATTCATTCTCCTCAGAATAATAAAGCCTGTGAGTATTTTAAATGCTGCATCATTTCTTTAACAGATGGTTTCAGAATATCTAAAACTATCAATGTGCTTATTCATTTCCTTTCCTTGCTTATGTTTCAAATCAAGGTAAAAATTATTCTTTATACTTTCTAGAGCAGAACTTATGCCACCTTCGGGGGAGGCTAGCTTTCACCTATAGCATCTGCACTTTTGCACTTTCATTCCCTAGTACTGAGACAAGAACGCCTTTTTGTGCCAGTTTTAAAAATGCCAGTCAGAAGTATTACCTCACACCAGCATTACAAAATTAGCTCATTCAAGATTTGAGGGGGGAGCTTTTTTTTAATTGAGCAAATACAACTTGCTTCTCAATAGTGTACAGTAGCTTTCAAGATTTTTAATGCACTACATAAAAGTTTGAATTATTTTCTATGAAGTTTATAATCTTAAATTCACATCCATTAAAAAAAAATCAAAACTACAAAACACACACAATTGGTCAATTCTAAGAGCCATCTGGCAAAATTTTGGGATGCTTTATTGGCTGTCATTATGTACGTGCACCCCTGCCTTTAGGCAGGGTTTCAACATAAGACTTGAATGTATGCTACAATTTACACTTACATCTTGAAGTTTCACTGACTCCAAGCAAGTATGTGAAGATCTTGGTGACTCAAAATGATAATAATAATAAAAAAATGTTCTTTTGAAGATGCTAAAAGCTCCCAGATTTTAAGAGATTCTGAATATTAAGAGATGAATGACCTAATCATCAATGTCTGCCTCCTCCAGGAAAGCACACTGTGTTTACATGTACAGTTGCCTATTTCACACATACATCTTTAAGTGCAGATAAGGTTCTTCCCGTAGAAGTGCATTCCAGATCATATCGGGAATTGTTTTAGAAGGAATTGTTTGTCCTGTGATGTTAACTAGAACAAGTAACTTCTGAAATTTCAGACTGAATAAAACCCACTCAGCAATATTAACTTCAGCATGTTAAGTTAGTATAAACAAAGCAAACAAACCCAGCTGACCCAATCCTTTTCTTCCCAGCTGGTTTTGTACTTCTTACTTTTCTTCAGCAAGATTAACAAAAAAACTACACCCCTGACTGGGGACCAGAGTACAGAGATTTAGAAATGGCTTCAAGTTACAGGAATGGTATCTCAGCTGAACTTCTAGATGTTTGCACATAACTGAGCATTAGCAATCTGTACCCTCTTCACAGTCTCAGCTTGTTGTGAATCTGCAGCAGACCAGATTTGGCATCATGCCCAATCTAACTTATATATCTTCTCCAAATCATAAACTTCCTAAACTAATGCTTCCCTGTGCAAAGATATCAGGAAGAGGATAAATCTTCAACTTTAGCAGGCTGTTTTAATTCATTGAACCTGTGTATTAATTGAAAAAACGGTCCTTATAAATACAGATCAGAGACAAGTACATTTTCAAAGTACTCAAGTACAAAGAGACAAGACCTTTCACTATCTCAGCATCCTCTCAAGAGAGCAAACACATCTAACTTCCTACCACATCACATTTTCTGTTTATTTCCATTTCCAAGGGAATTGGAAAGTGCATTTATTAACTCTCCTAATTTACACAGCACCCTTCCTGTTCATTTACATCTTAGACAAAAATGACATTTTTATTTAATCTCCATGAGTTGCTCAAACAAAAAACAATCCCAAACCAGACAACACCACCTTTTATGGGATACATAACAAACGGGACAACCACTTTCTAGCTTCCATAAGAGTAGAAGCCCAAAGCATTGTCCACCCTGACACTGATTCACAATAGTCTTGGATGAGTCACCAAAAAGTATCTTTGTATCTCACCGATTCCTGTGTGTTGATGATGTAGTATAAGCCGCCAAGTGAAATTCAAGAGATTTATTTGGCTAAAGTATGTTTATTTCTCTACCATACAGATGCAGCAAATGTTTATGTTCTCTTCTATGCCCTTCCCAATTAGGGTATTATGTATTTCTAATGAGTAAAATTAGCTTTCATTGCTTTGAGTTTAACTTCAAAGATTTTTATCTTTCTCTGTGACAAGCAATTGCTATATATGGTAGAGCTGGTGCATGCTTTTCTATCAAAATATTTATTTTGATTAAAAAACAAGGAAAGTGTGGGTGGCAGGAAAAAATGCATTTTCTGCCCAACTCTAATTATATATGTATATATACACACATATGTGAAGAGTAAATGTACTGTTTTGCATACTTTGTTTTTGCCTACCCATTCATGGTAATTAAACCCATGTGTATTATATTTATTCCCAGCAGTTCAACCCTCCCTTTTGACAAATCAAATGTTTAAACATATTCTTTACTTCTAACAAGGCTCTATGCAATGCTAAACTGCTGCCACTTAGTTGCAGGAGCTTTGCTTTTTGTTATACACACATTGCTTTCTTAAAAACAACCAAATGTCCATCTCTTCTTTTTTTTTTTTTTTTTTTTTTTTTTTTTACTTTCCCCCTTTACTGATGCTCTGGTAAGCAGCAGCTCTAAACAGACAGCATTCTGCTTCCTACACAGAGCACATTACCCTTGTAACTTCTATGTGGCAACAAACGTCCAGCTGATGGCTTGTGAGGAAGTTGTACTAGCATTTTGAGGGTTACCCAGGCATCCCTAATTACACCCAGGGAAGGCTGAGAAGTAATTATCACATAGGTAGTAAAACCATAGCACAAAAGAAACCACTGCTTCCTAGAGAAGGCCTCTCCACAGATTGCATGCCACGGACAGCAGGCAGCATAGACAGCCTCAGAGGTTCCTGACTAAGTAGTACAAAGGAAGGTTAATGACAGAACTTCCTGTTCATGCCCAGTATGGTTTTGCTGATTTCAGTTCTATTTTCTATAAGATTTGATATGAATTCTTTAACTTTCTGACACAGGAATTATCTCCATCATCCATATGACTAGCTAGGTCAGATAGAATACTTGGATTCCAAGTCAGGCTGCTTTGTAAACAAACATATTCTGCAAATGAGTTACACAAGTACTGCATGTTTGGAAACAAAAGCTTTTCAAGAAAGCCTGCTATCACTCTAGACATAAACAAAAAAGTCTCAATAGCAATTTAAATGCCACTTCAAACTAAAACAATATGGCCCACTGGGATCAAGCTTATGAGCTGGTACTTGAGCTAACAATGCAGATACTGTGAACAAGGAATACAAATGCTAGGAGTGCTATGGTACAACGCTTTTGTCCACCAAACTAAATGAGGAAATGTTTGGTCCCATCACAGATAATCAAAGCTAACACTGAAAGAAAGCCTTGAGTTACTTTGAAATTTCTTTATAAAGACTACAGTGGTTACAACTTAAAGTAACAAAAAATCTGTATATTCTTCCCATTGATTTGTAAAACACTCTGTGTGTGTGTGTAGGAAGTTCACATACTTTAAACATTGTAAATTGGTGTGCTATTTTGCTAGCCAAAGAATGAAAACATAGCTTCAGGCATTCATCCCGGAAGACCTTTCTTTCCAAGAACAGAACAAATGAGGGGGGCAGGGGAATTTGGATAGAACAGACAATTTAAGCATTCAGGTTCACTGTACTCCCTACTTTTATTGGGAAGAAAAGTGTCCATGTTCTCTTTCTTATGCTTCTTCCCAGTTCCACACCATGTCAAGGCCTGCATATCTTTTATAACTTATTCATGACAAGTAAAAGATTGGCAGTTCAGTCGAACAAATAGTTCATAACGGTAGAGCAGCAGTACTAGCACTTGTCCAAGCCCAAGCAGAACTGTTGAGACTGCAACCCATCAGCATCCCATAATTCCACATGTTTTAGAGGAGGATTTTAGATTTGGTGAAGATTACAGTCCATGTGAAGGATAAACATAGGTAAATGTTAGAGGAAAGCCAATGCAATGCAGACAAATCATGGGTGTTTTTTAAAGTAGTAACATGGGAATTTAAAAGTCAGTAGTCTCAAATAATTTCCTTATTACAGTCTGTTGAAAATCTCCATATTTCAAATCCTTAACTAATAGTTGTCTCATTAGTTTCTAATGCAGATTAGATTGTATTACTATAAAATGCCACTTACTACAGCTTTGAAACTCAACATGCATAAATTTATATATATCTCTCTCTAAGAAAGCATTGATTTACCTCCTTGAAGTGAAACACACAGGTGTGACACTTCAAAAGGATTTGCCTTTATTTACCAGACAAAATTACAGACACATCACATTTGCAGTAGTGGCCCTGATTCCACTTTATGTGAGATATGTTGTCCCTTTGTTTGCTGCTGACAAGCGTAAAGAGCCACTTTCACTGCAGATAATAATGGTTAATTTATCACACAGAGCAGTGGCTGACCTCTGTGCGTCCCTGGCCCTCCATCACCTTCACACCTGCTCAAGCTAATTGTTAGAGCCAAGTGTAAATGAAAATCAACTGGGCTAATAATGAATGGAGGCCATTACTCGCAACAGCACGTTGCTTTACAGAGGTTTATCAAGCTACGATATAACTAGTCCCTTAGTCAAAGCTCCCTGTTTTTTAAATGAGGATAAGGCAAACTCTTCAAGCCAGGAAAGAAAACTAGACAGTAAGGCAAAACACCTACACTTGGCATTGTTTTTATAGATCCTTAGCACAGTAAATAATAGATTGACTTAGACAATGTGAGCCAGAAATCCCAGTTCGTAAAGCTAGAATAGTATTTTTAAAATTCTGGAGCGGTGGAAAGAATTTCCCCTTTACCCATTTAACATCATACTAGTCTCCCAAGATTCATGGGTACAAGTATACTAGTTAATGAACAGGCAAACATAGATGAAAACCTAATGCAGAAGTCCCTCATAAACCATACCAGAGACATTCCTTGTAAAAATCACAAGACAACCTAGCATTTAAACAACTAAAACTTAAGGAACATTACCTTGCGTGTACTCTTGCTCCAAATAGCTCAAAACTAAACCTAAAACTCCAAATAACTTGCTATCATTTAGCAAACCCAAGCTCCTACATTTATATCCATTTATCTTCAGATAATAAGAAAAGAAATTATGAAAGTATCCAACCACTTGCTCTCATAAAAAAAAAAAATTGTAAAATTTAGGGGGGAGGTTGTCCATAACTTCAAAACTGAGAATATAGAGTATATAAATAATCATGTAAGAGCTACTAAAACCTATTATAGGATCCCACGTCTGTAGTTGTTTTCTCATACAAAAAAAATCACCAGGCCATCAGTGGGTTTTATGTCTCTCCTCCAACCTCACCGAGAGAAAAAAAGACAATAGTTATATTCAGAATCACGCAACAGATAAACAGACAGCTTGATAAAGATTAAAAAAAACCCCAAACCAAAAAAAATTCCACTTCCAGTTTCTCATCCATGTTCAGACTTTTTCAAGCAAAAACTCGGGGCCTACAGAGTGTGAACACTGTGTAACAAGCTTTAAACACATCTAAGCCAGGTCCTGCTGCCTTCAGTGATTTACCAGAAGAAAAGCAAATATCTGTCTTTTTGTAAGACTCTCATTACTCCTCTGTACATAACACCACAATTTTGATTTTTACTCATCTAAAAGGAACAAAGAGTATGTATTAAAATTGTCCATAATCTGATAAAATAATTGTATTTACTTAACTGAATCATTTTTATTAAAAGCAAATGCATACTTGTTCCCAGAGTATCATAAAAGCAGAGCTACTGATCAATTCAAAAGCACTTTCCCCTAAGAAGTTAATAAAGAGAATGAAAACATGTATAATACTTTCCACCATGTACAGTGCATTAAGAATGTACTAGATGCTTTCAAATTAGTAAAATCAAGTGTTTTCTTGCATGAATCTGCAGGACAGAATCCAACATCAATACAAATAAATAGAGGAGCTGCAAAGAGTTACTGAACATCAGATTGCCTGTGGCAGGGCAAAGGCTAAAGAAAAATGGAAATAACTTGAAAGTGTGACATTTGGATTTTAGACAGTATTTTAAAAAAACCACCAAGGTCAGTAATACCGTTGAAATTGCATGCACACCATTCTGAGAGAAACCTCTCTGGATATATATGTATTTTACAGGTTCACACAAGCCATCCAGATTAATTTAGTAAATTTGCTTGACTTCCAGTTTTGCTACCTATTATATTTTCTCTTGGTTTTTTGTTCTCATCAACACAAAGCCAGCACAGAACTGTTATATGACTTTGGCTCCGTATTGCATTGCAAGACAAGGATAAAAGAGAAAATTCATCCAGGCTAACTTGTACACAGTCATAGCATATACAGTTTGAATAGAGTTCACAGGATCTCATCACACTTAACAACATCTCAATGACAAGCAAAACAAAAGCCCAAACTGATGTTCCATTTTCCTTAATGGGAAAATACTTTTCAATACGTGCCAAGAGTCTTGCGAAAGAAAATATAATTAATTTTGCACTCCACATGGTCAGACTTGTTTAATGACACTTACAACATTGTATACTCCACTAACTGGTGCTAGCTATTCCAGTGCTTAGGGTCCAAAAATCTTATTTGACATGAAGGTATGGCAGACAATAATTTAATGGAGCTGTACCCATTTACCCCAGAATGTGTGTGTTTATGAATAAGTAGTGAGCTATCTTCAGTTATTTCCAAAAGTAAAGTTAAAGACTAAAGAAATACAAGCACATGGAACTGTTGCTCATTTCCAGTGAAGGCTCTATGCCATTTCATGTTATTTTTAGATCACAGAGATTTGCAGAGCTGCTTATGTTTCCCATGTCACAGAAAAAGGTAACTACCTGTTAGAATAAGTGATAACAGATTGCTACCCAAGCTACTCTAACTATTCTTTAGCAACTGCTCTTTTCCAGACTACTTAGGTACCCCATTCCTTTCCCATATGCTGTCAGTTTGCACATGCTGTCACCGTAATAGCTAACATACTTTTTCTATAATTCAGTTTCAATTCAGTATTCTTTGTTCAGTTTTAGCTGCCAATTGAAAAAAAAAGGCTATTAAAAATGTTGAACGAAGAAAAAAATTCTGCACAAAGTTGCCAAAGAACTTTACCCCAAGAAAGCTGTACGTTAATGCCCCATCATCGCTGTGACCAGGCTTGAGGATTCTCCCCATATGCAGAAAGCCCTGAATCAGGATGCAAAGGAAAGTCACTCATGTACAAGTAAAGGGCACACGTATTCTTTTCCAATATGTAGATCCCAAAACATTTTTTCAGAGTAAGAACAGATCCTTATAAAGAGGATACAAGCTTCCTCATGATAGACTTGATTCTCTTGGTTACCTTTTGAGCCTAACTAGAGGTAAAACCATAGACTCCAACAAGCCTATAAATCACATGCTGCAAAACAGGAACTTCAGTTCAACACCATTTTCTCTGTAACTGTTACGCTGACAACATATTTGTCTAGGAGATGGTGTACCTTCTTCCCATCCCCTCCTGCCCCACAAGATACATATACTGCTATCTGAAAGGGCATTGTGATTAAGAGTGCTTCGAGGCTATTTCAGCATCTACACCCCCTCTCACCTCCTCCCTAGCTCAGCTGAAAAACACTGTCTTTTCTCAGCATTCTCTACCTCCTCTGCTTATGCTCTGGCAGCAATGCTGAGCGTGGAGGAAAATTCTCAGTTCATCTATGGAAGCAATTTTTCAGACATTTTCCCAGGAAGACACCCAGGCCAGATGAGGATCTGTGAGTAGAACGGAAAACTGTCTTCTGCGCAGGTGCCCAGGGCTCTTCAAATACTACAGCAAGCATTCCAGCTGTCCATGATTTAAGTAAGGAAAATACATGTGCCAGGATGAAGAACTCTGATAAAGCAATTACTATGCTCATACTAGCACACATTTTGTATTATAGTCCAAAAGCAAGATCATTCTGAATATATAATCTAATTGTATTTTTAACTTTTATACCCATTAAAACTTCAAAGTATTTTATGAACAGAAAATCTATGCTACATGTCCCATGAATCTGTGCTAACCTTTTGGAGAACTAATGATCCTACTAAACAGAATTTTCCCTCTCAGTAATATTTAATACAGTAGAGGGCTTGATTGCGATAGCAAAAACAAGTTTTAGTTCCCTAGAAGAGGAAAAACACTCAAGAAGTCCAGGCTTGAACAACTGTTTTTATACACAGTTGAATTAAAAAGACAGGGAATAAAGCTTAAAGCAAAGTTCTATTTAGTGTTGCATACTTCCATATTAGTGAAAAAATGTATACTTGCAAGAGGGAAGCAAAACAGTCATTTAGATTATATAGCTTATAGAAGGAGTGCAATTCATTAATGGTAGGGGTATTCAGTACATCCAGTTAAGGGAAGCAGCCAAAAAGAGTTGATGTAATCAGAATATTCTATCCATCTATTAGGCATACAACATTTAAGAAAATTTACAAGCACCAACATTAACTAGTGTTCCCAGCCTTTACAATTTGTACAATGAACTCAGCCTTCAACAGACAGAATAATTATGCTAATAGAAGAAAAACTTTCCAAAAAAACCCCAGCCAAATCTAAGAGACCTGTCAATGCCAGTGTCATCAGTGGAGTGATAACTAGTAAAGAGCAGATATCAAAGGCTGTTTTTTTCTTCCCCTCCATGCTCTGTTCTGTTTGAGCCCATGGTGGTCACAGCTCCTTTAACAATATTTATAATGAAGGAACAACGTTGGAGATGTCAACCCTGATTATTCATAAAGGCTCCTCCTGCCCAGCTCTCCCCTTAGGCTAACTGTAAAAGTACCTGATTCCCAATTCTCAAACACAAAGGCGCACAAAGCTTGAAAGCTGAGCTGACTAATAAAGTTTGCATATCCCTAAGAACAAGAGCACACAATGAAGAAGAAAAGGAATGGCAAGATTAAACAAAAACAGTAAGCTTGGATGGGAAATAATAAAAATTTAAAGAGGCAAGAACTTAGATCCCCCCCCATACTCCTGTTCATTTACATTTCAGCATGTCCTAAGAAGCATCTGTTTTATCTCCTGACTGCTGCATCAAGGTATAATATACACCACAAAACTTAAATCACATTTTGGAGCTGGAATGATGAGAGGTTATGAGCCATATAACTTCTAGGTCATTGAACTTCAGCTCAAGAGGAATCTAGAACAAGGGGATAAGACTGACCTTGCAAACAGTTCTGGGTTACTGTTTCATTTTGGGCCTTTATTGGTACTGAAAATACATATAAATGTAGGACACACATTCAAACAGGGAACTGGGCTTACGATAGGACCTTGAGCTGGATTTGCCTGCAGTAGAGCTTCGATGCATCTGTGAGCACTTGACAAACAACAGGGGTTTGGAACTAGACTGTCTCAGATTTTTCTTAAACACACAGGGGACTAAAAGGAAACAAGGCTTTCTTTATCCCTCTGTTCTGCCTTGCTTACATTATGACTGACTGCTGGAAAGAGTAAGGGTCATCTGCCCAGGACAAGCAAGTGGGCAGGAAGGAAAATGAGATAAAGGGGTTCATGCTAGTCCAACCAGCCAGCTAGCTGCAGAAAGATAAGCCTCTTCGCTGGTTCCTTCTTGAGGCTGACTAACACTCAAGGCTTTGCCTCACACATTGAGAGGCCTGTCTAGTCAAAAGACATATAGGACTTTTATTACAAACTACTACTTCTTGAGAAGAGCCATGAAGCTGTTTGACTGCACACAGCAAGATGCTTAAGGTAGGAAGCAATAGTAACAAATACTGTATCTCACGAAAGCTACAGGGGCATTTTGAGGCAGGAATAATGAAGTACAGAATCATCCAATACAGAGTCTAAGCAAGACGCTGGGATGAACTTTCTAAATGGAGGAAATACACACGAGAGCCTCTCTCCAGAGTTCCCTTACAGGTATTTACTTCCATGACAGAATGGTTCCAGGGTTCAGAACTCATAAGCTGCCAACAGGCATGCATCAGAATGGCTGACAGACTCAGCTGGGTAGCAGAGCTACAAGTCATCAACACCTGAGATGACAGGTCCCTTGAAAGTGGGTCCAGTGGACTGCACTTGTTCAGTCTCTCTATCTGTAACCACTATGGGAAGCATACTTATAAGTAATGAACAGGAGCAAAATCTGTTTTATTCCATCTTGAATAAAAATGGACTTTCCATCACCTCACTTTCATAGACTGGAATAGTCATGGATACTGGGAACAAACTATTTTTATATTAGCAGGGTAACACTTTCAAGAGACCTCCAAAGCTGTATTTAAAGTGTGAACAAAATGGAAACAATGAAGCAGACGGAAAAATATATGAAGCAGTAACATTTTAAAAACAACTGTTACAGTGGCAAATCCACTACTCCACTAGCACGGTTTTTGGGTTGTTTCATTTTTACCACAAATGCACAAGACAACCACCTACAAAGCTGTGACAGACCTAGCATAGCTAGTTCAGCATACAAGGTAACCAAAATCTTACACAAAAGACAACAGGGACACAACTGATCCATGCAGTTCCCTCAGAGCATTGAAGACCTGTTGCTCCACTCAGTAAAGACAGGCTATACTTACAATCTAGAATAACTGATCTATGTCCAGACGTGTCATCCCGGTGGGTGTGGCAGAAGATACAAGTCATCACCAATCAGTTTAATATACAGCTGAGAAAAGCACCTGAACTTTATAAATCTATAAACCAGGTAGCAGTGACAAATTTAGCAGAGTTAAAAATTGTAGCAATTATGTAGGCTCTCCATATAATTCTAGACAGACTGAAAAAACATTTTTCATTAATAAATTTACATTATCCATAACAACTTGTGTAGACTGGAACAGTCTCTCTGGAAAGGCTGAAATAGTCCTTAACAGTGACAACAAAGGACCCGCTTTCTTAGTGCAACTGCAGACACTTTCCTTTTTGTGCAAGACTCCTCTGCGCTATGAATGGAAATGGGCAAGGCCTATCTCAACTGATTTTACCAACACGTGTGTACCCTTGTGCGTCTTTTGCTGGAAGGAGAAAAGTTGCGTAAAATTTCAGAGTACCTCAGCCTAGATAGGTTTTCTGTCACCCTTTTAGCTCAAGCTATTCTGCCTCAGATGACAGGAAAGTCATAGTATTATCTCTGGGGCGCAGCAGTTTTGCCTTTACACCAGTGTTGCGCTGCTCTGATTTACCATACATTACACAAGGCAAAGGATGCTCCTGCGGGTAGTTTACCCACAGAGGGCATATTCTTTATTGGAGTATGTAAGCCAGCATTGCAGAAAGGTCAAACAGAACCTTCCTTTGAAATCTGCTTCACTTAATTCATAGTTTACAAGCGTGTCAGAAACAAACCAACTTTCCATCCAATATAGTCTTGAAAGATTTGTGCTTTTGAAATGTTACAGCTACCAAATTTCAGCCTTTCAAATTCTCCTTGTTGACTCCCCTACATACAGTGGGAGATAAAAACTAGCAATTCATTTTCAGTTAGATACTTTTTCTATCACAACCATGCTAACCTGATCTAAACAAGAGATGACTGCAGGAACAATTTAAGCACTGAGAAGTCCATAGAGCTTAGAAACTGGTAAAGCATCTCAGTTATACATCTTTCAAGTGGAAATGTTTCTGTTCAAGGATCAAAATGACCCATTTCAAAATTACCCAGTTGTTGTATCTTTGCAACATTTTTTCTTGAATTACAAGGGTCTGACATACCTAGTTCCTGCAGGAGTTATGGACCTGTGTCTAGCTAGCTCAACAGCTATGTCATTACTCTGTGACGTGCATGTATTTACAATGTCACTGTCCTCCAGAAGAGTTACCTCTGCTCAACTTTATTTATGTATCTTTGTCATCTGGAAACATAATCGGACACATTCATCTCAATTGCCACCCTCATGACCTCAGTGTAATCCTACCAGGAACACGTTTAGCCCAGTACTTGTGATACATATCTCACATCTCTAGCAAAAGAGCAGTGCATGGAGTGATGAGGGAGATGAGGAACAATACCTGACTCAGCTCACTAGCCATGAGGGCATGGCCTTTTTACTAATTAGCATGATTTCAAAAATAATTGGCCTTCTTGACTATGCCACAGTGTATCAGATGAAGTTGAGCATGAGGAAAGAAGCACAGTAAACTCATTACTGTTTACTCATTCACTGCCAAATTGTTAAAAGAGGTCATTTAAAAGGTCAAGAATAATACTACACTACATGAGAGCTTTAATCTGAACATATAAGAATAGCAACCTAATTATGAAACCAGAATTAATAGGGAGATGGTACAGAAAAAGAAGATAAGCACAATACAGTCAGAGAAGAGTAATTAACCAAAATAGTCATATATCTTGGAACAAGCCAGCCTTACTTTTCTAGCCATTGTAGTACACTGCACATGAATTTTACAGTATACCTCACTAGTCCACTACCCATTCACCAGACTGCTGCCTGAACCTATTCACTATTTTAAGTCTCTGCAGCCCAGACAGAGATAAGAACACTAAAAAACCCTTCTTCTTATGTTCTGAGACACCCTACTGTGTGCAGTATGAGGTTGCAGGCCAGCTCTCCTGACCTGAGTCTTTAGGCTCCCCCCATAACTCACAATGGCCCTTCACAAAAACATCACTCATGAATTTTCAATAGACAAATGAGCTTTTCAGGAGATTCCTAGTAGATGCAAGCACCTCATCCTTTGCCAAGTTTTATACATAAGAAATAATAAGTCTTTAGAAAAAATAATTAGCCGGAAGTGACTCTTTACCCTAGGTTGCCTTTCCCTAGGAAGATCCACGAGCCCAACTTCCATTTATGAAATAAACTTACAAATCTCTTGCCCACTTACAGCTTTCCACTGATTTTACCAGAACGGCCCTTAATAAGGCACTATCCAGTGAAAGCAAGAACTGCCTTTGTTGAATAGGAGTCAGCTGCTTTTCCAGGTGGTTTGTATTTGAACAGATAGCCATTTCTATTTAATGGTTTTTCAGTGTTAAGAGTCACACCCATCCCAGCTGTTTAGTCTCTGTTCTATGTAAAGCTTGAAGACAGAAATGTCTATAACACTCAAAAGAGTTTGCGGCTCACTGAAGGCACGCATGGGAAGTTCATGCACCCTAGGAAGTTCTTCTGGGATCTTCAGTCTGTCTTTTCAGAGAAGTTCTAGAGCTTGTGAGCCAAGCTCATGTGCAATTTACAGCTTTATTTACATTTGATAACACATCTAGTAGGACAACAAATTTAAAGTAATACTATCACAATGACCTTGTACTGAAATATTTCCACAAACAAATCTTGTTCAGTCTCTCTCCTTGGTACACAGCTTTCCCTGTAAAAACACTATGCCTTAAAGAAACAGGGGATGGGGAAGGAAGGAAGAATCACGTAAGCAAATTTCCCCCACACCATCACCACAAAAAACATTTAACCTTTCTCCTCATGAGCTCCTTGCCTCAGCTGTCAGGAGTTATTACCTGCCTTTGACATTCCAGCAAAGCAGTCACATTTTTGCAAGAGTGCCCATGAATCATCACACTGGAATTTGCTATTTTACCAAGAAAGAAGCACTTATTTGCATCTGACTACCTAGAACCTTTAATCAAACTCTCACTAGAAGCTAAGGACAGCACAAGAAACTTACAGCAAGTTTCAGCAGGGAAATGAAGTAACTGTTTAAAAATAACTAATTTCCTGGCAAGTCACTGTTGGTAAACTTAGCTTTATAGCATCTGCAGAAAAACATGCAGACATATGTGACTGCAGGAGCCAGCTCTCCATTTACTAAACCACACATTTAATTTAGATTTAATAAGACAGTAATTGCACATTAAGTACTCATTGACTACCTAAAATATATTTATTAAGAAATAACAGCTATGTAACTCATCTCTGTTAGATACTCACATATCTATTAGAAAGCTGTTAAACAGCATCTAAAAAATTAGCATTCGGCTAACATAAAATACACATCCTATTTAATCGAAGTGAAATACATGTTGAAGACAATTAAAGTTCCTGCTGCTTGCCTCAATTTTTCTGAACCAAGCTGTTCTCCCTATGTTTGAGGTCTCAGCACCAAACCTTTGAATAGCCATCTTTTTCTTTAAAGATTCAAGAAATTTTAAAGGAATTTTCAAGAAGAAATCTCAAGCCTTTCAAGAAATCATTCTTAGGGCCTCATTTGCTTGGCAACAGCACATCACCCTTCACAGCTCTGCTGCTCCTGACTGGGCCACAGAGGAGGGCTCTTTCTACCATATACTCCATCCTTCAGCACAAACAGGCTCCCAGGCAATTGGTTTCCATAGGCAGCAGGACTGTGCTCCTGTTGCTGTTCTTGGGATTGCTTGATTTTATTATTTAATATAAGGATACTCTGAAACTCTAAGAAGGCGTCAGCAAGCAGAAAAGTGGCTGTGGAGTTGATAACAGCTGAACTGAGGTTCTCAAAACAGTAACTTTGGATATAAAAGGAATTTGTGTATTACATCCCTACTTATGCATCAGTGAGGAATGTACCTGCCTCTGCTGAACAGGTACACACCAAAGAGATGAGCAGAAAGGGAGGTGGCATTCAATGAAGTAAAGAAAATTGCAGTCCCTAGGGATAAATTTTATAGAACTAAAAATAACACTCCAGCCACATCTGGCCTGGATCAAAGACAACAGACTTCTGACAAAGAGTTGGCGGGAGTCTGGCAAAAGACACCAAAACAAGAGCCAAAAGGAAGAGGCTGTGAAAACAGGAGTGTACGGACCCTGGTGACAAGGTCTCTACACAAATAGGAAATACTGAACTAACACATATACGAAAAGGAAACTTCTCTCTGAACATTTTCTTTAAGCCCAGAGAATTGCTTTTTGGGTACAAAAGAGCTACTGGGATGAAATGAGGTACATTCTATCCGGTGGACACTCCCTGGAATCACATCTGAAGCACCTATGTAGGGCAGCATAATGAAACTTTATTTCTGCTGCTCACAATTCATCAATTTTCTGGGTAAGTCCAAAACTCCTACAGACTCACTGGCCTCCTGCTGCAGCAATTAATTCACTTTTCCTACTAAGCTATTAATTAATTTTAAAAAGCCCTTGTTGTTGAGCAATGCATATACGTCGTTAACATCAGAGAACTCTTTTATTGCATTATTGTTTATTAAAACACAAACTCAGAAAAAAGAAATTGGGAAGAGGGAAGGTTATAAAGCAAAAAATCAGAGATGGGTCTGGAACATAGGCATACTCAGTCATGGAAATTCTGTTTGAAGCTTCACTGTCTGTTTTATTATGGATTCCATAGGCAGCTTCTAATTTAGTGCAGCTGTTAACACTCCTGCTACATCAAAAATTCCCTCTGCTGAACTTTTGTAGAGGTTTTTGTGTTAGACAAGCACCAGTCCTTTCCAACTTCAGTTTCCTAATTATGGTATTGCAGTTCTTGTTTGTACTGTAAAACCTGATCAGATTTTTAAAAAAACAAACACACAACCACCGAGTAATTTACAACTGTTGATAGTACTGTTTTTACTAGGTATTGCATCTACCCAGTGATACATGAAAGGTGCGCAATAGCTGGTCAGTAACCAGATTAGCAAATTGTTCCTAGGTATATTGATGCGAAAAGTGTATTATAACACCTTCTGTGACAAAGCACCATGTAAAAGCTTTGATCTTGCTATTGAAAGCCTTAATACTAATTTATTTTAACTGCATATTTTCAGAAAATTAAGATAAACAAATACCTCAATTACCAACAAATGAAGGGTAAAAACCTACAAGAAAGATTAACCCACTAATTGAACATTTAAAGCTTTAAATAGCAAACAAACTCTAAATGACTAATAAAAGGCTGCCATTGATAAAACATCTCTGATAAACAAGATAGATTTGTTTTTCTTCTAAGATGTTTACTACAGCCACCTTTCCTTCCAACAACATCCACAGAAGTGTTTCCCTTTTCTTTAACCTATTGAGTTTATTGTAGACAACACAATTCATACCTTTTTCCAGTAACAGTTGTTCTGAAGCATTTGTTCTGCAAAGTGACATATTGTGACAAATCCAATGATAATGGGGAATGTGGGAAATCTGACAGAAATACTTTACTCCTTGTTTCCACTAATGAGAATAAAACTGTAAGAGAGACACCTATCAAAAAATTGCAGTAAGCAATTTATTTGGTTGAAACACAAGCAGTGCTTTTTCTTTCCCTGCTCCCCTTTCTCTTACTTTGCTTAGAGCAGGCTTTTCATTTTTTTTCTTCATTTTGCTTTATATTGTCAACCAAGAACAGAGTTCCTGAGGAGACAAACAGGGGGTAAAGAAGACAAATCTGTCTCCTTTGTGTGAGAGCTGTAGGCCAGAGTTATCAACTCCTCTGCTATTCAAGACAGATTTGCATATCCAAGGCCACCCGAGGCAGAGAAGGCATTTGGAGTCTGATTTTTTTTTTCCACAAGAACACATCAGGGAGTGAAGCAAAATCAGGAAACTCTGAAAAAGATCCAAGTAACTACCCCTCAAAAAAAAAAAAAAGAAAAAAAAAGAAAAAAAAATCACCAAACTTTGTGGAGGGGAAAAAACTCCCATTCAAGAATTTCTTTCCTGAAAAAAAAAGGCATTTTATACATAATGAAATTTCCAAATATCCTTATTAAAGAAACTTCATGGACAGCAACTTGGCACAAGAACTTCAGATTGGCATCCATGCTGTTTCTGTATATGTCTTAATACAACACCACTACTCTGCACACAGGAATCAAGGATGATGGAGTAGCCAGCCTGCAAACCTGCAGGGTGAGTTACTTTCTCAGCAGTCTTGTACCTTAACTACAATTTGGTGATAGGAAAAATAAATAAATATCCTAAACCACAGATATAAAGCCACTGTGGTGGCTACGTACTACATTATGTATTGACTCTACCATTATTAATATACCTAATATTTGGAAATACCGGAGAAATGATACTGGTAGGGGGTAAGATTCCAATACAGTCAATCTCTAATCACAATGCATGCCTTTCTACAGATATAATACTGGAATTAATGGATCACATAATGTCAACACAGTGACACAGAAATTACTTTTAGAAATGCTCTCAGGAAAATCACAATTAATACAATTATATTTAAGTTAAAGTTAACCCTTTATTGAGAATATGTATGTGACATACGTGATGCTATGGAAACATTGTATACATTCAGTACTTCTATTGACTAACAAGAATTACCAGCTAATTAGCTGTTAATCTCTTCTCCTGCCATATAACCCATTTTTACACACACACTTGCCTTAATCTAATACAGAGCTACTTTTGGACTTGATTTTGCCATACTTCCTCACAAAAGCATTTTTTAATGCAAAAAGCTGTCACTGATAATGGTATAGGAGTACTCCGGTAAATCAAGGTGCTATTAAACCTGAATAAAGATAGCAGAATTTCATTCCATAATACACAGCTCAAAGACCCTAAGGTCCCAATTCTTGTCTAGTACCCATAATGAATAGCTCTTAGAAAAACAATCCTGACTGAATACTGAAGATAACGCGTACCATAATTGGTTCTTGACCTAATGAATAGTATCAACAACTACCTTAGCTAGACCTGAAACACTATTCAACTGCCCAGACAAAAAATCTCTCATAATGTACCATGAGACAGCATGCTACAGAACAGTACTTAGCAAAAAGTAATATACAAAGCCAAAATTTGTTTCAGCAATTAAAAATCAAAGTCCTGAGCCTAAAACTTTTAACCTGTCATTTGTTTGGTTTAAAAAGAGTGGTTGTGGATGTAACCAATTTTCCTGACGTGTCAGTAAGCATCCGAAATTAAACACTCCATAGAAACCACTAGACCTAACATAATCGTACCCATATTGTACGTTAGAGAGTTCATATTCCATGTATTTATTTATTTATTTATTTATACATATTTTCCAAAGAAAGTGAGGAATTTAGATTTGCTGAAGTGGAATCTGAATTTATTATCTTTACCCATGCTGTCAACATTTCTCAAGGATTTAGAAATTCGGCAGTTCAAGTGCAGGTTTCATGAGTGTTGACCACTTCCTGACATCTAGAGCACATCTCCACTTGCACCATTTTGCTTTGTTCAGCTGCAAATACTGCATGCATAATGAAATCACAGTACTAGTCACACTGGCAACTGCTTCCTCATTTCAGCTAAATGGTACTAGACAGGTACAAAATCCATTTAAAAAACCTGTTTCAAATGGGTTGTTAATGCCTGTTGCTACACCGGAAGTAGAATACTGCAGTTTCAAAATACTTACACCGAGTTGGAAAAACAAGCTTCTAGAGGCCAAATACACTTTGTTTCCTAATATATACAAGACTTTTAAGTATAAAGAGTGTGCTAACATCTAGACAATAAGAACAGTTATGATTTTAGTTCTAGTCTATTGGTTCAACTCAACGAGCCAGTATGCCCTGATTTTTTCAGTTCTAGAGGGTATGCAAGCCGTTTTCCTTGGGCTTTCTCTGTACACAATTATTTTTCAGACGTAAATAGACATAAATAATGCACACAGAGAATCTGAAGCAATTATGCCCAGCTCTCGCCCCCTTCAGGAACTACCCCAAATTAAAAGTATCACACTAAACAGTCTGTGCATTTGATACACTAGATTTTACTTTAGTATGTAATTTACCATACATTGCTACCTCTCTGGAACATTCTAACAGAATATGAGCTTTATTTTAATATATAAACTTTGCACTCAGGTAGCGATCCCAAATTTTCAGCACTAGATTTTAACAACAACAAAATAAACAGATTCAAATTAAAGGCCATGGTATAACTGCAGCAAACTAGGATTAAATTATCAAATATGAAAACAGAGGTTACTGTGGTGAAAAAAAGATCTGTTGAAGAACAAGGCATGCACTAAAATTCAAAAGTTAGAGGAACAGAGTCATGCGACCCAACCCCCCAAACATTTTGATTTTTTTTTTAATTCACTTTTTAAAATACATTTGCTTCTTTTTCTCTGCATTTTGGATTTTGGGGTTTAATAATAGTATGAGGCCACATTTTTCAAGTATTTTTCTAAATAGGAGTTCTGAAGGAGTATATTAAAAATACCGCACACAGAGAACCAAACCAAACCCGTAAAAGCCTCTCAAAATCACTGATTCACACAGGACAGAAGTTGAAGAAAAGAAAGAAACCCACAACCAAATACTCAGAGATCCGTTGAAACAAAAGCCATAGGTATTCACGGTCTGGCACAACATTTTCATGCCTTCCTATATGCAGAGAAATCTTAGTACAGCCACAAATACTAATGACAACATAAAATGGGAATTTTGCTGTGTGATACATTGGCTGGTAGCAAGTAAAGCAGCAGAACTACCTTCTCTGACCTTTCCATCGCCTGCTGTCACAAAGAGTTAAAGGCTAGCAGATGCATATATGCGAGAGGATGAGAAACCCAGCAGAACAGTGTAGAAACTTTGACCAGCCCAAGCTTTTCTTATACACCAACAAATTTCTTCTCATAATGGCATTTCTCACATGGTACATTACCTATTAATACAGTACTGAAATTAATATGTTCTTTCTTAGAAGCTACACAGAATCCGTGTGGCTGAAGTGAGATTTCTCCCTGGGTGCCCAGACTGGATTCCCCTAATCTATTTCCTGTCTCCAGGTTAGCGGTTGCTAGAAATGTAGTACACAGCCTGTAGCTCCTATAACTAGTTGGAGGGCAAGGTAGAAATTCAAATCTAGCAAGGTCACTATTTTGCAATCCTACAATGCATTCAAGAGCAGCAAAACGAAAATTCATCTAATTATCATAACTGGTTTTTAAGCCTATGAAATTACTTCAAAGTATCTTCTAGGTCATCCAAGAAAGGTCTAAGATCTGTTCTTACTCCATCCATTTCAAAAGTATTATGACCCTCCAAGTATTAAAAGACTCATTTCAAATGGCAGACAAAAAAATTCAGCAGTGAATCTTAAACAAGAATACTCAAATCTCACATCAGGCTGTTCTGCAGGAAAAAGATAAGTAACATATAACATGTATATGTTGCTCCACAACTACTTAGCATTCCTTTAGGATAAAGAATAGATCATAGTGCCAAGATGGTAAAATTGCACAAGCGCCACAAGCTATACCCTTGAAAGTACACTGTCATGAAACAGATAATATTTACAGGCAATTCTGCTCAGTTGCAAGTAATACAAGCCAGAGTTTATAGGTGTAATAATGAGATTTCACTGGTTTTGTTTCTATTTGCTATGGTTAATTTTCAGAACAGCAGATTCTATAGCCCAGACTTTGAAGAGTGGACTGCTTCCTTTCCAAGAAACCTGGGACAGAGAAGAAGCTCCAGGAGAAGACAGGTCCTTAAAGACTGTGTACAGGCAATATCTGCCTTGGTTTTCTACAGGTGTCACTGTTTCAGCTTTTCCAGCCAGTCCTCCAAGGAAGAGAACAACAATTATTTCAGCCTTCTTGGCCAGGGGCAACCTGCAGTGATTAAGGCAATCAGTAGTTTAACAGCTACAGAAACTATGCAAAACAATTGCCATAAAATTTAACTCTTCTTTGAAAATGGGGCTGCTGAGAACCATTGTAGTCAGTTACGCTTCTTAGGGTATACCTTCAGAAATACTAATTCTTTTTTTCAAAGCCTTTATGAAAATGGAACTACAGCTTCTTAGACATTAAAGATCCTTTTGAAAAAGTTGATAGAAAGCTACACTTAACTACATTAGCTACAAAAGAGCATACACAATAGACAAGGTTAAGTCTTACAATAACTCTCTTTTCAGACTGATCTCAGTCAGTTCTTGCCCCTATGTTTGCAATACTGAATAGATTTCTTCCTGTACTGCTTGTAATTGCTAGGATTGGTCAATTCTCTTATACCTTTTAAATACCAGCTCCCAAACTAAATATCGGCCTCCTCAATGAAAGCAAGTCAAGTAATTGGTCACGCTGTTACACCATAAGGGACATTTTTTCAGCTAACATAAATCAATATGCTCTGTAGTCATATTTACAGATTTACACCCATCCTGGTTTAGTTATTATAATTTGTTTGCTATAATGCTCCTTTTTTTGTTAAGGGCTCTTAGCATTACCTCGCCTAGACCTGCAAGCAAGAAGATAGATAGAAAACTGACACGAGAACTGAAGGTTCTAAAATTCTGTCCAAAAATATCTTGTTAAAGAATTGGTAAAGTGACACCATTTCCACTTCCATATGCCCCTTTAGTATATAAAAATGCAAGAACTTTATCACTGTTTAATACAGTTTGAAAATATCATTTGAAGTATTATTTTTGAGTGAATGCAAATACACAGTCTCCCTGTTTATTACTGCCCCCAATATATTTTTACAAGGATTTGCTCAACAGCAGCTGAATGCAGGATTGGGAGAGCTTGAGGAGAATTTGAAGATACATGTAAAATCGAAGTAATTCAGTTGTAAAGTTACTTTAAATATTCAAACATTCAAAGACAGTAACAGCAGCAGAAAATTAACTTTTTAAAATTCATGTCTTTTCTAAGCTCAAATGGATTAGCAGCAGATTTGCGGTAATTAATTATAATTACAAGTTTCCTAGGGAAACATGGCATAATAGACTCATTAACTGTAATGGTACATTTGTTCTGTGTTTGATTCTCAGATTATTTTAACACAGTGCAACACTTGTTAAAAGTTTTTTGGGCCAGACACCTTTACCTACGCTGAATGTTTGCTGCCTCCATGAGTAGCCCCAACTGACTTCAAAGAAAACCCGCTTGGGCCCTTAATTAGACATTTTCAGCCTATGAAGGTAAAAGTCCTTCCTTCTTGGACAAATTCTGTGGTCTCTATTGAACATGCGTCAGTGGGACCATTTCTCTGGGAAGGACCATTGAATATGGCCTCACAGTTACTTCCTGGTATTCTCTTCACTCCTGAACAAAAGATACACCACCTAACCAAATATCTAACTAAATAGCACATGCTGTTTAAGAATGCACAGTTTAGAAGCACTCTTAATAAAGGTCTCAATTATATTTTTAATTTTCCAACTATCTTCTGTTTGATGCTATTGCTAAGCAAAGGAATATTTTACATCCTCATTTCATTATGGAGACATAAATGTCATTGAACTCCTTATGAACCAAATACACAGAAAACTCACTGCAGCCACTAATACACAGAGAACTCCACATAGCTATTAATAAAACTCCTCATACAAACCACGGCACTCACAATCTAGACAATGTCAGGAACACGAAAGCTGCCTCTTGGTGCATGCAGAAGATCCCCACTTTGATGCCCTTGTACTATTGTTCTCAGTTTGAAAATCAAGAGAAACCGATGATGCACTTGTCAAAGAAAGTAGCTGCAAAAATGAGGAACTGGTTAATTAAAAAATGAATGACTATTTATTTTATGGTCTTATGTGCACACAGGAAGTTCTGACGCAAAGAGAAATTAAACATCTTTTCATTTTGTCTCTATGCTTTGAGAACCATGCCCAGTAAGATTACAGATAGGAGAGTGATAGGTCCAGCAGGGATTTCTACCAATTAAGCTTCTACACTCTGGGGGGGGGTAGAGATGTTTTTTGAACCATGAGTTATTTTTGTACATATCATGGGTTGCAGTGTCTAGCCACAAAAGGGCTACATTAAGAGCAATGTTACAGGCTTCGCTCAGAGCTATCATGCTTTCCTGTAAGTCCAAACTCTAAGAAGATTTCAGTGAGAGAACTGAGAATGCTCAGTTCTGTAATACTATCAAAAGAATGATAGGAGTGCTTTTACCAACCTTTATATTTTCACAATCAAGGAGAAAAGAAAAAAAAAAATAAATTACAAGTTTTAATTAACAACTGATACAGTTAGATGATGCCAGATTTTGTTCCACTGCCTACTTACATTATTTTCTCCTATGTGCCACCTAGCATCCCAAGAAGCTACAACTCAGTATGTTAATCTGTTAATGTCTATAGCTAAAACAGAGCTTTCAGATTACCACCTTTTTTTAAAATCAAAGGCACTGTTTATATCTGTTCTACATGCAAATAATGGTAGTATTCCTGGTACCTCTACCATACGGTGTCTTCAGAAAACATCAGTTCAGAAAACAATGGAGTAAACTACTTTTGAGTCTGTATCTCACAGTATTATGAATATCCCACTTTGTAGATGGACAATTCAAAGTCACACACATGCACACAGGATTCAACAAAGGTATTTTTCATTTGCTAGTTCTACAAGTCCATCAGACCACACCAAAGGTAACAATTTATGTATCCACAGACAGTATGATGTAAGTTATACAAGTGCGGCACCTATCTTGACTATTCCAGCTGATCTTTACAGGACTAGGATCAGGAGGCAATTAATGTATAACTTTACTTTTTTCCTTGTATAGAGTGAAGACCTGTATTTAGCATAGCAACATTTTGGCTTAAGTTTTAAGCATATTCTGAAGCTCAGGCTCTTTAGCAAAAAAGTAAACTTCATGATAATATAAAGGCATAGTATTATAAGCATGTGCTTACATGATTTTTTAGAATCTGGTGTTACAGGCAAGACTAACATACAGTGTCAGTTTTTCAGCTTGTCAAAATCGGAAAGACTAATAAAAGAAAAAAGCAAAGCTGCTTTGATGAAAAGCTATATAAGGTGAGAATATACTCTATTGAGAGACTAACTGAAGCAAAAATTTACTGAAGATCATGAGACAGATTCAGATAGTTGCCTTTATTTCAAATTTCTGTGAGTAAAGCAGGTATGGAATCAGACATTTGGAAAAAAAAAAAAAAAGAAAAAAGAAAAAAGAATGGATAAAGCCACCCTGCCTGAAAGTGTCACTTTTTTCTTTTTTAAAATCACAAAATACTGTTTCATAACACATGAAAGAATTTATGAATAAAACTTTGATTTTAACCATTCATGTACATTAGCCAGGTATAATCTCCACTTCTTGGAAATGCATCCAATTTAGAAATGGGGTGGGGAGAGAGACTTAAACTAGATGTGCCTTAGGTTCCATTTTTCACAAAATTTTCTACCTTTATTTTACTCTTTATTTAATGCTAACTGAAATCTTAAAAAAGTAATTTAATCTGTTGCTCAGCCTCAGAATAATTTTCCCAGGACCATTCATTTCCTATTTTCACTTATTTCGCCCAGGCTATCAAAATGTAGACACACCTTGTTTTGCTTTCCTTAAGGCCAGAAGTGGAACCTGCAAATCTGGGATTCATATTTGGCCTGTTGCCTGAAGAACACAAGCTACTTCATTCAGTCTCAGCACAGAGTTGTTTTACTAGGTTGATACATAAAACTAGGCTTTCCTCCAGTTAAACAACAATAATTTGTTTCAGTTTGATATGTCCTTCTAAATAATGGTGTCATCAGTAAACATCTGGCTTCTTCCTAGCAGATTAGGCCTCCAATGAGGAAAGTGTGTTTATAATTCTAATTTGAAACACAGCACATTAATATGCTGATTCTCATAATGTTTGCCTTAACCTGTTTGGAGAAATTATGACTACAAATATCTTGTACACAACACCTCTAAACTACCAGCTTGTACAAACAACACAAGAGCCGATGCAGTCTCATACAGATGATTAGAACCACTTCAGAGGCAATCATGATTAGCACTTTGGCTTGAAGCCATATTTTACACATAAACAAAGCATCTGTTTCTGAGTTCCTGTCCCAGGCTAATAGATCCACCTCCACTATTACTAATAAGCCCATTCAAGAGAGCCAGATGGCCTATCTGAAACAGCCCTGGCTTTTTCCTGAGCTAGGCAAACCAGAGCATGGAACCAGAGTTGGCTCCAAATCATATTTCCTTGGGCTCTAGGAGCCAGTAAAATGACACGTAAACTGGCTCCACAAAAGAAGAATACAAATGCTGGTACTATCCATTATTCAGAATTGGTGTGAAGCCAACATCTGCCCCACCAGATGATCCTTTCATGTAGGTACAATGAAGGAAGATGAAAAGTACAGTACACTTCTGCAGGAGTTGTGTATTGCAACGCAGACTCGCCATTCCTTGCGGGATTTTTTTGCAGACTTCGCAAAATCCGGCCTGTGGCCAAGCAGCACTGCTCAGCTGTCCTTGCAGTACATTGTATGTACTTGACAATTGGGTGGTTTTACATATTTAATAAAAGTGTCAGATTTAATTAGTAGAACTGGGCTCTAAAAAGGAGCTTGTGCTCCTTAGTAGCAACTGCAAGTGCTGAGAGCCAAACAGAGCAGCACTTGGCTGGCTCAGTTCTAAGATCGCTTTTCTTTCCTGTGACCCAAGTTCTCATTTAACCAGTTCAGTTTCTAAGTAGATTAGAATCAAAGATGCTCCACAAGCCAAGGAGTTAATGCTGCAGGTAAACCCATAATTGACCTGGCCTAGGAAGACTATTAGAGAGAAATGTCTTTATATTTTATTTAGAAGAAGATAGGTGGCAGTGACAGGGAGAGATGGCCATTTAGGTTGCTTGCCCCATCAGACCACGTGTATAAAGAGAACTTCATTTTCCCCCTTCCACTTTGATGCATAGGGTGCTTTGTTCTACTATGCTGACAACTGAATTTCAGCAGAGTGTATGTCTGCATGAACTATCAAAGACAATTCACTACACCAGGAGCAAATGAACTTCACTCTAAGAGCAGCAGCAGGTCACATCACCCCTGCAGAAGTAAGGAAGTTTTGCAGAGATAAAGTCCTTTCAGAACAGCACAGACACAGTGAGCATGCTTCTTGTGTGTTACTATCCTGAAGCTACAGACGAAAAATCCTTTACTTCTGTCTCACGGGGATACCAGCAGATTTGCAAAGATGTAAACGTCCCCAAACACAGCTATCTTCCCCCCACCTTGCCATCAGAGACAGAAAAATGAATCACTGTATGAGGGGAAAAAACCCTCATGGAAATGTGCTGAAACAATTGAGGCCTGTCACTCCTCTTCATTAAAGGCAGGTTCCACAGTAGTTACTGAAGCTCTCTGGGACCTCTTGGGATAAAAGCCAGAATAGAAATGTGTATTGTTCTTCATATATTTTCCCCATACTGCCAGTCTTGTGAGCTATGCACACAGGGCATTCTTTGATTTTAAAGGAAAGCCCAGAAGAACAGTCACGTTTTACAGCCCAGGTCAAATGTGATCCTGAATCTGTGTCACTGTCCACACTAGTAGCTGAGAGCTCAGCTAGACTTTCCTTCGGAGCATAAAGGATTTAGTGGAAGATGCATAACCAGTATCATCCTGCTACTGCAAGGATTTCAGCTGTTTTTCCATGAAGGGATTATCTCAGTGCAGGTAAGCAAAGTATAAGACCTGAATAAAAAAATCTCTTTCTACGTTCCTAGAAATGTAAGAATGCACTACCATATACATCTGGAAAGAATGACACGCATGTTCCAGGTTTTCTCACTTCATATTTTGAACTGCACAACACTAGGCATTTGGGGGGGAGGGGGAGAGGGAAGAGAGGAGGTTTTTGTTTTTCCCAATGAGGGACAGAAAGAAGGAGCCAAGTAGAAAAAGGAAGGGAGGAAATGTGATCAGAAGCAAAACTGAAGACCTTGCTTCCAGAGGAAAAGCAGGTTCATGGGTCTTGCAGACTTCATGTAATTAACAAAACAAAATGCATAGCACTGATACCAAGCAGTGCCCACACTAGGCATTACTGAGACCAGCATGTTCTTGCAGGCTTTACCAAATCAAGTTATTTGGAATAAATCTTCGGGATTAATTCTACCCTCTGAGAAAGTTGGTTTAATAGGACAATTGGGAATGAAGTCTTAATCCAACAAAACATTATGTGTCCTGAGCAGCCCCTTGGAAAAGACACTAATGGAATTACCAAATTTTTACAGTAACTCTCAGAAGCAAGCTGACTTCAATCTGCTGCTTACGAGGCAGGGGGAAGCCCTCTATCATCTCCTTAGAGTGTGAAGTTCTCTGTACCTCTGCTGGACAATTACACTGCAACAAGGGTGCTGCCCTCGTACTCCTCTGCCAGCGCATCCTACTTTACCAAAGAGAATTCCCTCATGGTGCCACTCAGTCTTCACTTTTCCTGAGACTGATCATGAGGTTTTATCAATTTCATCACAACATAGGGATTATCAATCTAATGAAAACCTCAATGCTTTGCCATTTTTCAGAGAAGCCTTCAAATGCTATTTCCACTATTAATCTATTTGAATAAGAGCACACTGGACATATTGTGAAACAGTGTGAAACATGCATTATCACTCCTTTTAAGCTGAGTTGAGATCTCTTTACTTATTACTGCCCACCAAATGTTAATGCACAATTTATTTAATGCCTAGGTTTTGTGTGCTGAATTAGCTCACAACACAGCTGAGTGTCCCTTGTGAGTGAGTGCTCCATTTGCACGTCAAGCATCCTAGTCTATTTAGTCCTATCCCAACTGCTTAATGTCTGAAACAGAAGCATCCACTACATTCTTCCTGATATAAACAGCTAATTTAATACCCTTGGACAAAAGGGGCCTGGTGTTTTGGTAAGCTCCCATGGGCCTAACTATTACAAAGAAGGGATTGTTGAATACACACATAAAAAAAGAGTAAGAGATAGGAGGCAGGCGATCTGATCTTTATGACCCACTGATTATTCTATCAGTAAGTAGAAGCATAAATCTAGCTCCTGACCTAACAAAATACTATTTTACTTCCCTTTACTCTATATTTTATCTTTTATAGCCAATAAAACATTAAACATTACAAAAGGTTATGTTCTCACCAATATTTTCACTAAATGACAATAAATTCCAAATAGAGCCAAGCAGAGGTTTCACAGCAGCTATCCTGACAGTTGTTTGACACTTTTCCTGCAATTCACTCTGAATACACTAGTGCCACTAATACCAAGAAAGCCCATCTGGAAAATCTGACACTGAATTTGAATCAGTCTAATGACCCTCTTAATGATTTAATGGCAAATCTATACACTAATACAAAGCTGAGCTCTTTTCCAGTGATTTGGTATAGTAGTATTTACTGTGGAAAGTAGAATTCCTTCCCTCTCCCTGCCTTTTTGAACATCCCCAAATACCAAAATCAGTATCAGCTTTCTTAGCTGATCTCCCTGAGCTTTAGATCAAGGCTCTAGATTTGTCCTGGGTTTGTATTCCACATGAGTTAACAGGGGAAAATTAAAAGAAGGGGGGTGGGGAGGGTGGGAAGAAGAGAGATGAAGGGACTTTAGAAGGATCAGGAAGGGAGCAGACTAAATCTTTAATCCCTCGCAAGGCTAAGTACTCCAGTTACTCAGACTACAGGTGAACGAAGGACAGGCAGAGTGGAAAATGGGTCTGAAAAACTATACACATTTTATGGGCCATCGATGTGGGAGACAATGGCAGAGCATGTAGTTGTTTTGAACTGGATACAGTAAAAAACCACTCAGAACCACTGATCAGCAGAGTCTCAAAAGACTGAAGACAGGACAAGAGCACTGGCAGGACAGACACTGCAGGACAGACAGAACAGTTCTCCTAACACAACACAAACTTTCCCTAGATGTTTCAGTCTAAAGGGTTCACTCAGTCAGCAGCTGTTCTGTTTATTCCATGAAGCATTTTATGTTGAACTGTGCATTCTCATCTCATATGCCTGGTCCCAAGTTTTCAGAGATTCACTATTGTCCCAGTACAATGTAAGACCAAGACCTGCACCTCAGACAACTGTGAAAGTACTTAACCACCTAAGAAAATAAGTTCAGATACATAGGCTATGAAAATTGGATCAAAGCTCGAAATCATATTTCCCAATCAGTGTTTGAGCTGTAACACAATCTTTAATGGTCATCAGTCCTATAGAATGGAACTTGGGAACTGAAAATATGAATGAAAACAGCTCAATACCTGTTGTAGCAGGTTTGCTATTTCAGGAATTAAATAAGAATATATTTTTTTAATTTAAAAGAGGAAATTAATCTCTAATTTAAAAGGGAAACTGAGGCACAGATAAGCTAAATTACTTGGATGTCACACAATAAATGAAGAACAAGAAAGGAACTGCAATTGTATAGATAATTCTGTCCCACACAGTGCTTCTTTTTTTCCTTCTGTCAATGAGTCCAAACTGCTGTCAGCCCAATTAAGCAGAGA
Organism: Falco cherrug; assembly: GCF_023634085.1. Classification (NCBI taxonomy): domain Eukaryota; kingdom Metazoa; phylum Chordata; class Aves; order Falconiformes; family Falconidae; genus Falco; species Falco cherrug. Next base: position 21,362,406 of record NC_073703.1, read on the forward strand.
ACAGTATACCTTAGTAAGACTGTTCTAAAACATGCAGTCATATGCAGTCATGATTGCACTGGGAAAACATAGAAAATATTAGCTAGTACCTTGTTTGGGGGAAGAAGAGGACAACTATACATATTAACTACTATATTAATTCTGAATCAAGAGCAGTTTCACAACACAATGTCTATTTATAATTGGTGATGACTCAAATGATCCTTTCAATTATGATTTTCTCTAAAACAATTAGATTTTCTAGTGGCATAAGAATACATGACGACAAAGATTAAGCTAAGAAACAAAGAAAATCTGGGATCAACCAGCCAGGACATTTGCAAACCCAATTATCTTCACTGTTTAAGAGAAACTGAACAAGGTCAATGGAGCACTGTCCTGGCTGAACTGGAACACTTCAAAATGTGGTAAATACCTGACATTAGGAGGCAGTCATACAAAATGAGACTCAGACACAGAAAGGTATGTAGACGCCTAATTCCCATTGCTAAAAATGACAGGTCTAGATCTTCAAAGACATTGCAGTGCCTAGTATTCTGCATTGAAGACTAGAAGAGACAGACCTGAATTTATAGATGACTCAAGACTCAGGCTGAGCATTTCACTTACTTGGACAGCTCAGGCAGGCTCTTACAGCTTAACAGACACATCACACCAGGGACCAAAGTATTACTTTCCTATCTCATGGGTTTTGTTTGATAAATTACGCACAACATTTTCTTCTTTTCTTTCTAATATTTAATCAGAGCAAATCAATCTGTATATGTGTATTATCTGACACTTACCCAAATTCATGTCCTTTTAAAATACATTTCTTACACACAACCAAGAGAGGCATCTCTGCAGCTTATCTAATGTCAAGCTGTTTTCAGAGCTATGACCTACACTAATCCAAAATATATGCAAAATAATTCATTACAACGAAAGAGACAAGTAGACTGCAGTTTCTCTTCCTAGGTCCTATGCTGCCAAGTCCGAGTTCGACTCATGCACACATGGTCAGCCTCTGAACATTCTGTCAGTTCATCAGTTACCTTACTAAAATCCATTATTTTGAGCCTTTTGGGGCCTACCTAGCTGCAATTACTTGTTTTAAAACACTGCATTAGCACCATCTCTGATTACAGATACAGCAGCTTATTTCTGAAGTAACTGCACTTCTGATTTCTCTCCACAATCCTGTCTTCTGTGTATGGCAATAAATGGTGGAGGGAGGAAAAAAATGAAAAAGTCAAATCCCACCTTGTAGGTTTTTTTTTTTTAATCTTCTTCTACATGACACACAAAACCTAATACAGCTCATATCCAGACAGGTTTTGAACTGACAGGCCAACCCCGTTATCTCCCAGTAAAATAAATCAGCTCAAGACAGAAGGGGAACAGAAAAAGGAGGAAAATTGTCCCATCTACCCACATCAAACATGTAGCGTGTGAGACCTGAATGTATTCACAAAATAAAAAGCAGTTGTTTTAGTAAGACTTTCTCCATTAAAAAAAGGAAAAACCCCAGTAGGCCACCGTCCCAGATGTCATTAAAACTTACATCAGGCTCTTCTCACCTTGATTTACTCCAAAGATTTACTAAATAAGATCCTTTATTATAAAAGTGTTTAAAAAAACCCGATTCAAACCTTGAAGTGTTCAATGCATTTGCAATACACACACATTTGTGAGACCAGAAAAAAAATCCTCCTGTCATCCATTATTTGCAAAAATAGCATTATGAGGTAGTCACAGTTCAGAACCACTACATAGTACAATGTTTTCTGCTTTCCTGCTTTACAGGGAAAAACCACCCTGCAATGACAAAGGGAATTCAGAACTAAGAGTTCACAGTAAAACATAAAACACACCTAAAGAGCTCCTAACACAATTTTGTTTTTTTACTGGGGAGGAAAAAACCAGAAGTGGGAAAGAATCTCAATCCCTATTATTAACATATTTATTGTAAAACGCCAACTGTTGCTTTACTGATGTATTTAAGTACATAATTGTTAATACATTTGTAATAAGTTAATTGCTGTACCATCTCAGAAACAAAATTTAATCTACTATATAATCAGAGAAAGTCTACAAAGCAATACTCAATTTTTTTATTACAAAATCATTTAAAATATATTTTTCAAAAATACTCATCTTCCGTGCTTCATAAATCTAAAAGATTTCAGAAAGATTTTTTGTTGTTCTTGCATTTATTTTAAAATCAAATAGTACTAAAGCTACTTTAAATAAACCTTTCTCTTTCATGGAACATAAATTCAAAACATTTAATAAATTTAACATTTCATAAAACAGTTGTTTTGGATCAGATAATCCATCCCGACTTCTACACATAAATGATAAAATATATTTCATGAGTATTGTTTCAGTAATAACAATAAAAGCAGATTTTTTATGATTTCTACAAATAAGTGATAAAATAGTATTTAATGAGTATTCTTTCAATAACAACAATAAAAGCAGATTTTCAGCTAAGTTCTGTGTATGCCTAGAAATAGCCTCCACGAGTCTTAAAGCTTGTTTTCACCTTACAAGTAGTAAACCATTACCTGAAAATAAGCAGGTATAAACCAGCCGGATGATACTTAGCAGAGGAGAGAAGAATATTGGCCAAATTACTTAGCAGCTATTCAATCAGGAATTCACAAGCAATATATCTGTTCTACAGTTAACATACCTGCATAATTACCTTGCAATCAACCTCCTTAAAGAGCAAGGTGTGATTTTTTTTCTATTAAGCATTAAACAGGACCTTAAATAAGCCATACTAAAAAAGAAATTCAATTAATATCTTCTTTTTTTAAGACACTAAAAATGCATAACCTGAACAAAAACAAATTCACCTCACATAACTGAACAAATTCTTCCTGTATTAAAATTTTTAAAAAGATTCCCTATTAGGAACACATCGGTCAGAGTGAAAGGAAGAGAAGATTAAAATACATGAATAAATGGAAATGTCTCCTTTAGAAAAGCTGCCTTAATGGCATATGTATTTTATTATTAGTAAAGATAGTGAAAATGCAAGGAGTGTGCAATGGCTAGCAATTAAATCCTAAAGTGCTAATATGGATATAGCAAAAGATACAGTGATGTATTTAATTTTCTACAGAGAAAATAAGAATGAGTACCTGTTTTAAATCAGGAAGCAGAGGATAATTTCAAGAGCAAAACCACTTCCTGTTAAAGAAAGGGGAGAAAATTCCTTTACAGTTATTGTCATTATTAGTCCACTCTTTGAAAGGTTATTTATAGAAAACCTTTCCGTTTTGAAAATTCACAACATGATTATTATATAAGAAAACATTTGGGTTGCCTATGCCTAAAAGAGAGCAATTATAAAATTTGGTTAAGTATTCTAGAGAACATAGACAATTTCTAGATACAGGAAAAATCCTGGAAGATGAAAATGAATTTTTGACATGAGGGCTTAGAGTCAGGGAATGTAAATGTTTGGAGAGAGCAGAGTTCATAATATATAGGGAGATATACTAGGATTTTTTTTGTTTTGTGTTGTTTTGACTGGTGGAATATTTGACGCTTTCTCCGAGCTCCCTCTTGTGAGCAGTTGCTGACAGTGCACCAAAAGCATCACCAACAGGAGGACTCGAATATCCTAACGAGCTGCAATTTTGTATTGTTACTTGTTTGTTAACGCATCATGCCCTAACGGACCCTGCAAATAGAAACGTTTGGTTCCAGTTTTCCCTTCCTAGAAAGAGCAGAATATAAATAGAATAACACCGCACTCCCCAACCAAAACCCAAAATCTGCTTCTTGTCTGAATAGTCCTCCACCCCTTGCCACAGTGAGGAAAAAAATCACACTTGAACAATGTTTATGAACAGTCGTAGCGTTGTTCAGAGAGCAAACATTTCCCATTTCAGACACAAAATTATATATACCTTTTTAATATTAATTAAAAAGGTATTTTAAAAGCAAGCATTTAAAGAAAGTTTCTATCTTGCAAGGATCCTTTTATTTTACAAGGATGTAAACGTTAGCTTAAGTTTTGACTGAACTACAATTAATTTTAATTAAACCATTCTAAATCTGTTTCTCACTTGTAAAACATCTTGCATTACTCCTTACCAATGCACCTCTAATAATAAACTGCTTGTAATTATAAGATGTTCAGATGCTGTGCAAATAGAGTTATAAATTGCAGAAATAAGGATTTTTGCACCACTGAACTAGCACAGCCTGATACAGACCTGACAGCTGTTCCACACTTGCAAGCATTTAGTGACTTTATCTTACTCTGAATTAGACAGTTTAGACTCTCACTTAAATGGATTCCTCTGAAATCTGAGGAAGGAAATTCTGTATACAGAACAGTAAGTCACCCTTATCCATACGGCCGGAAACCACACTGAGGAAATCACCTACCGCCATAATAGAAACATATTACTTTCTTAGTAGGTGTTTAAGCTGATGCTTGCCCAAAGATACACTTTAACCCTATATTCCAATGTCTGCGTTACACAGCAGGTCTGATAAGCGACTAGTACAAATCCAATTAAATTCTGCTATTGCTATTTGTATAATTTGGGACAGACAAAGAATCTGTGGCGATGAAGTGTAAAATATCAAAGGAAAACTTTTTGTTGTTGCATGTATTACTGGAATGGGAACTCCACAGAGCAAACACGAAAAGCTAAATCAAGATCTGACCTGAAAAAGACTGAAACTGGAACCTTTCTTCACACATTCTTTGGACAGGAAAGATCTGGTGAGGCAAATTTTAAATATTTTTTTGCTTCTGAAGGTAAACAGTTCTTAAGATAGAGTAACAGTCTAAATTATATAATCAGCAACTAAAAGGTTGACTTTATTTTTTTTTTTAATTATGTGTTCAATTTGCCAGGTGGGGAATTTTTAGTGAAAGGTTGCAACACTGCCAAGCACCATTCTTCAAGGTATTCTTGACTTTCAAAGTCCCAGAGACTTGATTTTGCAGTACATCTGCATGGACAGGGGCCTACCTTGCATATTAGCAAGCCTGCAACCAAATGACAGGATCACCAGAGCTTGCACATTTGTTCCTACCTGAACATCAGCAAGCCAGTAATACAAAAAAAAGGAGAAAGTTTTTTTTAAAAAAATCAACACCACCAACAAAAAACTTCAGTTACATTCTAGAAAGCTTCTAGATCTCACAGGAGACTAATTTGCTTTCTAGTCTGCAGTCAGCAAAAATGGTCCTGGCCATTGAAATCACGCTGGTTTGTTTAACATTGCCTTGCTCCAAAGAAAGACTGCCTGCAATTTTGAACATCCTGTAGCAGTGAGGCAGAGCATGCTAGCCATCAAATTCTAGTTGTTCATTCCACTGACTGGAAAAATGCCTGCCGTTTGATTTCTTTTATAGGGCCACATTTGAGCAAGCAAAGTTTATAGAGATGACTTACCTAATTAGATTCAAAGACTGATTTGCTATCTCAGCGATAGTTTTTAAACGTTCAAATCTAGAGAGAGAAGCATTTTGTAAACAGGTGTGAATGACACTGCTCCATCAGGCATTAAATTGAAGCAGCTCCTGAAAAATAGTATCATTTATGCATTTAAGTTACCAATATTTCATCAACTGCTGTGTTTTTACACCAAATATCCCTTGTAGTGTACAGCCAATGATATTTCAGCAAGATTTCTCACCCTTTTAATAGCAGCATGGAACAGGCTACTGTGCTTCTCATGTCTTTTCTGACAGATTGATTTAAAAAGTCTCAAAATTACCTCTGAGAAGTGCATCAGCCTTTGAAACAGGGCTATAAACGAGGTAATGCCTGAGGGAAAACAGTTGATACTTGCAGGCAGTTCTGTATTTCCAAAGGAACAACAGCTGGGAAAGGAAAAAGCTATTTTCTCCTATGGTAATTATTTTATATTTATATTACAGTTGTACCCAAGGCCTCTGCACTAGGCAGCGTGTGGATACGCAAGCACCCAACGGACATGCAAACTTGGCCCTTGTGCCAAGATGGCTGCTCCCCTCAGCCTGCACATACAAGGGCCTCAATGTCACATGCCCAAGCTGGAGAGAAAGCATTGCCCTTAACTCATTTTTCCAGATGTCTGGATGTGACTTTCATACCATAGTAGGAGTTAACATTACCATAAGACAAGAAAAATGCATTCTAGCAGGTAAGCTTACTTTGCCACGGCTACAACTGCAGACTGAAATACATGGAGGACACAGGAGTGCCGAGTGCCCTGCACCACTGCGGGGGCACAGTGAGCGCCTCAGCCCCTGTCAGCTTCGCTGTGTCGCCGACGGTGTCAAGTCGCCTCAGGGAGACACGAGCCCACCCAGTCTCCCCGAGGTGCGGAGGCGGCCAGGGCACCGCCGCCCCTGGGGACGGGACGGGGAGGGGGGGCAGCCCCCACCTCGCACCGAGCCCGCGCTGAGGCAGCCGGGAGGGCGGGAAGAAGAAAGGCGGGAAACTCCCCCCTCAGAGCCGCAGGCAACACGCGCTGCCTTCCCCTGCTTGTGCTTCCTGCGCTGCCCTCACGCAGCTCGGCACCCCAGCCCGGGCCTTGTGAAGGGAACACCTCTGTCACTGGCAGCTGTCTAAAATGCTTACGAGGGATTTAAAACTGTTTACCCCTTGCACACAGGCACAGGAAATGTTTAAATGTTTAAGAGGGAGTGAAAAGTGTTTGCCCCTCACACATGGGCGGAGAAAGTTGGGGCTCAGGGTTTAGTAGGAAAACCCCAAACCTAAGAGAATGGTTTTGCTTCTGCTGAGAAATTGAATCATTAAACACAGTAAGGGCTTTGAGTGAGGAAGCAGTGAACCCCAGGAGGAAAAAAAACACCACAGAAAACAGACAGCAAAGGCTAAATACAGTTCATACAGTTTTCAAATTAAAGGTCTGAAAGAGACCCATTGTCTTAAAGTAAAACTTCAGTTTTATTTATGTTTTATTAGAAACATCGCACAGAGAGGCAGTCTTTCACAAGCATTTGTAACCTCGTTTATCTTTGGAAGGTTAGTTTCTCTGGCTATATGCTGTTAGGGCCTTTGGCAGAGCCAAGCAGAGCACTGCTGCTGAGAGAAGTGCACACAGCACCAGAAAGCATACTACATCAGTGGTCTCGCAGATACAAAGGCAAGTCAAGGTTAGCTAGGCAAGTCAATCTTTTCTAGGATTACAGTAAAATGAAGAGCAAGAGAGGCACATTTGGGTTTCTTCCATCACAGTGTTCAGTCCTCTCCACCACACAGGTTCAGCAGTGCCCTCTGGTAATCCCCTTTTGTGTCTTGCTGTAAAGCAAGGGAAGAAAAATACAAAATATGTATGAGGAAACAGTCACAAAATATGAAAGTATATGCATTCTAGTCTAAACCTGTGGGGCAGAATGTTTCACAGTTGAAGCCTTGTCAGTGTGGAGGAAACTAAACTAAGTTTTACTTATGTGTAAACTGAAATTATTTATCATTCTTGCAATACAAATGCAAGGCCAAGGAAGGAGAGGAATTTTGGTACAAAAGAGAGCAACACAACAAAGGAAAGCTGAAGGACTGACTTCTGTTCCTTCTCACTGATCACTGCAAAGAACATATATCAAGTTCACTATTTTGACAATTTGCTTATCTAAAATTGACATCTTTAGGAAAAGGCTCTGAACTTCATCTACACAAGGAAGAATGTATCATATGCTGTTGTGAGGGTGTGTAGAAGATCAGTTTTCAAATAGATGCACAAGCTCTTTACCTATGCCCCAAAAGTTAAATAAAACCTAGCACCTATAGCTCCTGTCTGATCACAGAAATGGACAAAAATCACTCTAGCTAAAATGCCTACTCCCTGGGCACTGAAATGAAAGGGAGCAACCATTTAGGTGCTCTATTTTCATTCAGCAATTACAGAGCAATTAGGTTTTTTCTTTTCTTTTGGTCTGAGGCTAGGGACAGGTGAACAGAATTGTCTTTCATAACACATCAGCTGATTGCACAAAGACAACATACAGCCAAGTGGCTGCCAGGAGTTGTACCAGCTGTAGACGCTAAAGTTAAAAGGTGGGTTTTTCAATAGGGCACAGACAATAACATAATGTTCTCACTGCAGCCTCTAAAACACCTCCCGTTAATTCTAATGGTACAATTAATCCAATGAAGACTGATGCAAAGGTCCATGCAACTGATATAAAAAGAAAGCTGAAAAACTTACCTGGATAAAATAATAGAGAGATTTCCCGTATTTCCGCTTGAACTCACTCTTAATTTTCAACATGTCAACTTCACAGCGGGAGACCATAATCCTGATCAGAACCTTGTCACGGGTTCCCTTGCCCTATAAGCAGATACACATTTAGAACTGTAATAGCTGAAATGCATAAAAGGCCACTGTACCTAATGGTAAAACTCCAGGCAACTGAGATGTAACAATAAAAGATTTCTGAGGTCATTATTATGATTCCGGAATTTGAGCACGAATGTACCTTTCTCATCATCAGTGTTTGACCAACTTCCAGTCACCAACCTAGCTGCTTTAGACTGTTAAGCAGCAGTTCTGGTTCACCAGGAAGTCTACATGGAATTGTTTAGGTTGGAAAAGACCTTTAAGACCATCAAGTCCAACTATTAGTCTAGCACAACCAAGTCCACCACTAAACCATCTCCTTAAGTGCCACATCTAGACAGCTTTTAAATACTTTCAGGAATGGTCACTCAGCCACTTCCCTGGGCAGCCTGTTCCAATGCTTGACAGCCCTTCCCATGAAGAAATTTCTCCTAATAGCCAACCTAAACCTTCCCTGGCACAACATGAGGCTGTTTCCTTTCGTCCTGTTGCTTGTTACTTGGGAGAAGACTGACACCCACCCCAACACAACAACTTTTCAGGTAGTTATTTGTGGAGAGCAATAAGGTCTCCCCTTAGCCTCCTTTTCTCCAGACTAAACAAACACCCCCAGTTCCCTCAGCCACTTCTCACAGGACTTGTTCTCTAGACCCTTCAGCAGCTTCACTGCTCTTCTTTGGACACACTCCAGCACCTCAACGTCTTTCTTGAAGTGAGGGGCCCAAAGCTGAACACAGTATTCACAGTTCCTGGTATTGCCTAATGCCTGTCACCAGGCATTTCTCTTTCACCCCTTTCCTTGAGAAAATGTTTTGACACAAATTTAGTATTTTATTTTGGCATGTCAATAAAAGCTTTTTCTGCTATCAGCTCTTTGTTACTTGCAAAAGATGTGTCTAAGTTTGCTAATTATAATCAGCTGGCCTAATACAGATCATTATTATATGATCCTTCCCTGTATTTCCTTATACCAGATGCAGCTGAAAAGATGGTCTAGGCTCATAACTATTGAAGAACGCATTTGAACAATGCAAAGTCATTGTGAATTTATTCACATGCTAGTCACACATCATATGAATAAAAGCACCTAAGCAATCAAAATTTGGTGAAAACAATGCCAAAAAAAAAAAAAAAGTAGAAGGAAAGAACAGTCTTCCTTACCTTCATGGAATCATACAGTCTGTCTGCAAAGTACAGCTGCTTGTTCTGAATGCACTGGACTGGAGAGAGAGATAAGAATATTTAAACATCCTGCCCATACATGGAACAGCAGAACACAGAACCTTGGAGCCATTTTTAAAGACATGATAAGTAGTCAAAAAAACGTTTTCAGCAAAATTTTCTCCAAAAGGGGACAGAGAAATTACTTTCACCCGAGTTGTTACTTAAAAGTTGTTTGGCTAAGCTTGTGGTTGAACCACAAATGCTTACAGTCTGAGGAAGTACTTCCCTCCCGTTGCTAGTATTGTTTCAGAATGCTAGCCCTCCTCCACAGAGACCAGAACTCATTCTTCTGCTTCTATAAGCAACCTCTTTTCTGAAAACACTCATTGTATGCTAATCCATGAGATGTCCCCCTTTCAAGGCTGGGCTCTGTTTATTCTCCATTTGCATTACAGAACTCTCAGTTCACCCTTAGCCTGAAATGGATTTTCCTCTTAAAGAATTCCCTCTTAAACTTGGCAACATCCTTATCCTTTTCCTGTCATGCCACAGTACCAGCCTCACACCCTGCCTCCCCATTTCAGAGATTCCAGTGCCAAATCGACTCTTTAATTACCCTCTGGCATCCTGCAGTGCTTGTCTTCTCTCACACACATGCTATTCTCTCTCCAGCCCATGTCTATATTGAATACTTACTCTGTTCAGCTACAGTTCCACTCTTTTGTTTTGTTTGGGGAAACAAACATTAAGACTCCTTACCAAACAGAAGTGGAACAAACAACAGATGAGAGAACACATCCATTTTTATTTTCAGCTGGAAATCAAGGTTTCTATTTTGAAGAGGGAAAAAATATGCTTCTTTTCAATACCTGTAATGTGCTAAAACATACTAGTGGATCCAATAATGCCAGCACGTCCAGTTTATTTCTCATCCAACAGCACAGAGGAAGATGGGCCCTATCCTTATCACGATTTACTGCAAGAGCACTGAAAATATCCTATCTAATAGTCTTTACTTCAGAGTAACTCACCAAGATTAAGGAAGGCATTCTCCAAATCTCCCTTAACTTCCTTCTTGATGCTCTCCAACATATCATACGGGCTATAGCTCTTGTACCTGTCAAACACTATCACAAGAAAGAAAATAGGTGAAATCAAAACCAGATCAAGAACTGGTAAAAGTAACCACCTGAATCAAAACCACAGAGACAGCAATGCCGAAATACATGATTTAAAAATACCTGTCCAAGTCCTTCTGAGACTTTTATATTAAGTACAGCCTAAGTTCGTCAGCTAATAGTGAAGTTCTATTGCTATTGCCTTTTAGTTTTCCTTGAGCATCTCCATAATCTGGTAAAATACCATCTTAACCCTGTACTAGTGTTTTTTGAAACAACAGTGATTTAGGCCCTGAAAGAAAAGCCTTCAAATGACTTTCCCATGTGCTTCTTACAGCAATATCAGAGCTGCTTTTGTGAGTCTTCACTGTCAGATTTAAACACATGATGTAGCTAAGCTACCCTAGAACAGAGGGAAGAACTAAAGGGCTTCTCAAGGTCTCCTGCAACCATGTTTTCTAGATTTGTAACATTTTTGTTCTCAAGTGTACATGATGTATAATTGAGCATTGTTACACCTGTGTAAAAAAAGAGCTCTACACACACATTCACACTGTGAGATTAACACATCCACAGAAATAACTGTATTTTCTGAAAGAAATTAAAAGCTAGGACATGAATTAAGATTTATGAGACCTCCTATTTTTATGAGTGCTTTTCACACTCATTTCAATCATATCTGGGACAAAATAGTTACCACTTCAGTATCATTTTCTCTTCTAGGAAAAAAATAAATCTGTCTCTTGAATAATACCTTTCTGCAGGTGGGGGACACTTCTTTCAGTCATAATGTTGATCCACTTGGGGACATCCGTTCCCTTTCTCTTCACACCAGCATCATAGAGCTCCTGGGGTTAGAATGAAAAGCAAAATCATTAAAATCAGGAGTTACACAAGAAGCCATTGCAAATGTATACCATTTCCTTACTGTAAAACAAGCACTCCTGGAACTGTGTCAGTGGGAGAAACACAAACGGACACATGGTTAGGCAGACCACCAGGACAAGATCTATGGATCTAGTCCGAAACTAAGCCTAATTGTTTCATATTTGCCTCTGTCTATAAATTTACTCCATATTTAACTCTGTTTACCTCTAAGTGAAGAACTGCTCTTGACAGGTACAGATGTAATAAGACAGATATAGATGTAATAAACAAGCATCAGCAGCCACTAAGTTCAATGATACTTCTCTGAATCTTACACAATTACTTGGTTGCAACCAGTGTTCACAATGTATGCGTTTCCTTTTGTTACAGACTCTCTCTGTCAATATGCCTAAGGGAAATACCAGAGAGCTTCTGTGTAAGTACTAGTCGGTAGCAACCCATGAAAACTGATAAAACTGACAACTGAAGTTACCAGGATTGCAAGTGGCAAACACCTTGACAGCATGCAAACATTACTGTGCAAGAGAATCTGAAATATACTTTCACACCTACTTTCATAAATGCTTCTCACTCCCACAGTATTTGTACTTTCAATATCCCCAAAAGCTTGAGCAACTTAAGATATTTAATGGTATTACCAGCACTTACCCTAGCATCTTGGTCAATCAGCTCATAATCAATCACAGAGGTATCTTCACACCTTTTGCCCTTCGAACAAGGACAGCAGTATTTAGAAGATGTTTAATATACAGTTAGCAGTTTGCTATACACGTTCTTTTCTCTTTGATTTTTTTAACCTGAATTTGTTAAAGAGTAACAGTACGCTCCATCCCCATTTTGAAGATGCTGCTACAAATGCTGCATTTCCAAGACAGTGAAAATATAAGGAAATTGAAAAGTGAATCAGAAATCCAATTGTTTTACTGGCAGCCATCAGTCAGTTACCAAAGGGCGGTCACATTAGGAAAAGTGGAAAAATAAGAACAGACCTACCTTGGCCAGGGCAACCATTAGCTTGCGGAAGTCACCAGATGTGTCTGATATAATGTCCTTTTCCAGTTCTGTCTTGTACACTAGAAAAGAAGAAATTATTTGCAAGTGAATGGTATCCTACAAATACTCCTTTACTAGAAAAACAGCCGCTAATTACTGTGTTTTATGCACATAAACAGCTACAATCCAAGTCAGGTGTGGAAGACAATGTAAACAAAAGCATGCTTGCATACTGCAGCAACAACAGTGCTATCACCTAGTCAGGAGAGTTTCCATGCAATCAAAGTCTGTCATGGAAAGGTAACAGGAAAGCCTGAAACTACTAAAAGGATGGGAATACTGTTTTAAGCTCAGTATCTTGTTAGATCATTCTTAGCTACCAATTAATGTTTGTTTGGTTGATAAAAATAGTATTTAGGTCTTTTCTGTTCAGGGATTTGACCGGACAACTGCAAATACAAATTTAATGCAAAAGACAAAATTTGTTATGATGAATCAAAAGGTATACTCTGTGCGATTCTGGTCTGATGTCTAAACTTTTCCATTGCTTTCCAAGTGACCACGCTCTATATTGCCAGAAAATCACATTCTTTCCTCTTTTCAACAGCAACCTAATCTACAGCAGCAACATACTCTTTGCTGATGTTTGTTTGGGTTTTTTTGTTTGGTTGGTTGGTTGGTTTTTTATATATATTGTCCATTAAGACTACATTAGTTTTGCTTGTCCTTTTTGACTTAGCTGGCACTTTACCACAATTGCTTGACAACTATCTAGCACTAGCACACAGCAGTTTTCTAATTTCAGTCTATTTGCAATGAAGCTGAACTCTGAAGCTCAGGCAAACCAACAGGCACTGGACAGCTGCACTGCTTAATTGCAATAAACATAACCAGAACAGCCAATATAAAAATAAAATTAGTAATTTTTGAGGATGGATCTTAGATCACTCATATATATATTTATAATTAATTAAGAATTATAGCTTCAATCAGATAACATGCTTTAGAGAAGCTGAAAAACAGAATATATGCTTTTATGAAGTTTTATTTCATGCCTTTTTTGGCCAGTCTACCAAATAAACTTACAAGCATGTTTCAGTAGATTTCACATTCACCTACTTATTACATAATTGATCCTAGAGTCCATAAATCTGACATCATCAATTCTGTTGCTATGTAAGCTACATGCGTTCTGTGAAAAAAACTCATCTAGACACAACTTCCATAAGTGGTAAATGTTCCCCAATTTGCTTGCTACCAAGCAACAAGATGAAACTATAAAACACAGACAAATATCCAGGACACCAGTACAAAATACTCTCTTATGTTCAACTGCCAGAAAATCAAAGCAGATGCTGTGTAACTAATAAAGTCACACCCAGGTGAACTTATCCAAGTAACTTAGTGTAAAAACACAGTGCATCGAAACTTTCAAAGTAAACTTACTTTCCTTGTAGACTCTGTTAATCTCACTAAGCTCCTGATTTGTTCGTGAGCAGATGATTTCAATGAGCGTGTCTTCATCAGTTCCCAGACCCTGTAACACATATATGATTCAATTAGGTGCTAGAAATGAACAGGCATACTTGAATGGTTTAAAAATATTTTACAGACATCTCCTTTCTCCCACTCTAACAATTTAACAACCATTCAGGGATATTTTTTGCTAACTGTGCCTCAGAAACCCCAGATGGAACATTTTTAGTGCCAAATACTACTCCGATACCTTTGAGATCCTATAGACATTATCTCTGGGCAACATGCCTTTGCTGTGAGCTTCTGTAACACTCAGTGGCCGCTCCACTAGCATAACTGGATGAGATCAACTTATCACGGCCCATGTATGATTGTTTTCTGTCCACTGAGAACACAGGAAGAAAATCTGATTTTTAGCATGCAAATGGGCAGCAATCAACTACTACTTCCCTGCTTTTCTTCCTTATCTCCCTCCATACACCTCCTCCACTGTAAATGCAAAGCCAAGGACGACACCAACATTAGCTTTGGCTCTGTCTCCAAGTCAGCAAAGATTTAAGCATGTTCTGAATTTCTAGCTTACAGACCCTCTTGAATTGTCCCTATCTTTCATGTACTTCACAATGCACAAATACAGATGAAACAACATTACTATTAGCTGTATTAAGAAATAAAAATTTATTTAGTACGACAAACTAAATATTCAGATTTTAAATTTTTTTGAAAAAGCTGAATGAATTGAGAGGTCTTATGTAATATTTCAAAGCCACTTTTGTGATCAAGGTCAATGAAAAATCAGTACTTTGAACTAAGCTGCATTACTACAGTTTAAAAAGTGATATGGGTATTAGCACTATTACAAAAATACAAACCACATCAACATGTATCAGCAATCAGTTAAACCTTCTAGTTGCTCCGATACTCCAAAATAATGTGGCTTGATCAATGTGCTCTAAACCTCGTTTAATTATTTTACACAGATAAACAGTCAAATTAAAAAAAAAAAATTAAAACTGCTTACACTGCAATATTCTTGCGCCTGGAGAAAGACAGGAAACTCTGAAGGACAGGCTCAGAACAGAAGACTAAGTTGGATGAGCTGAAGATGCTTCTCTCTCGCATGACCATTAAGGATGTCTGGGTTACTAGTTGGTACCGCTACCTAGCAGCCAGATGCCTCAATATTTTGAAATTTTTTACGAATAGGCTCCACTGGTGATTTTTAAATTGTTTTGTTTCTTACCTACCAGTGAACAATGCTCATGCTAATCTCATTACCCTCATCTTCCAGCATCACCAGGAGATGGAAAAAACACTCCTATGCCTCCTGTTAGGATGCTATTTGTTAAGCCCATCTGTAACAGAATGCTACTTTGTATGTGGCAAAAATGGGCATGGTTTCCACAGGACTCCATGAGGAGTCTGCTGGATAGCATCTTGGGAAAACTTCTCTGCAGTCTTTTGCATGTGGAAAATGGAGGTAATTACGTGGAAAAGTACCCTCCTGGAAAAAGTGTTGCTATTGAAGAAGGGGGAGGGGGGAGAGGAAGAGAGGACTAAACCCAAGCAGTTTTATAAAAATGGCTTACAGCTAAGAGAATTAGGAAAACTTTCCACAGAGTGGTTCTAATGGGTATTTGGGGAAGAAATGAAGGCTAACAAAATTAAAGACTTTCTAAAAATTTTTGAAGTATTTCATAAGAAAGTGTGCCAGAAAAAGAATTAACTCCTCAGAGATAACTTTGCTTTACTCAACTTTGATTCCCATGTCATAGTTTATGACGCTGTATGTATCAAGTCAAACTTAAGCTCAGGCATATTCAGAACATTAGACTAGGTGCCTGGGAGTGGGGAATAGCTGACCTACAGAGAGAATACAACATTCTACATTAGTGGCTACTCTGAGATAATGGCCTGGTCTGCGGGCTGTATATACAGCATAAAAGCTATGTAAGTATATGGTCATCCTAAATATATCACTTGTAAGACGTTTAAAGAAACCCAAACGCAACAAACCGAACGATTTTGATTCACAGTAAATTACGGCTAGCCTCTACTTAAACCAGAAGAGGGCAGCATGTGGTTACTCAGATAATGGATTTGGCCCATAATTAGAGTTACCATCTTCATACTGGGTTGGTTTTTTGGGTTTGGGGGTTTGAGATGGGTTTTTTTTGGGGGGTGGTGGTGGGTGGTTTTGTTTGCTTGTTTGCTTTTTAACTGCTTTTATAGTGTGGAGAAATTAATTAATTGGTTTTTTGTCTTGTTCTGAATTTCAACAGACAATACTTGATTTTTAATTATTTAAAAAAATACAAACCTGATCAAGTCCATTCAAAATTTATGTGATGATGACAAATACAATCTCTCAAACCTTAGTTTGCTTAGAAAGATGGATACACCAGTATGAGCACCTCTCAAAAGTCTTGATTCAGTGGCCTGCAGCGTGGATATTTCTAAAGTAGCAATCTATTCCATGCTTGCCTGTGATTGTAGGGGACCGAACACGGTGACTCACTGCTGTGCTGTTTCTCCAACGACTGCTTTTGATGCCCCATCCTCCTTCTCACGTTCTACACAGAGGCAGGTTTGGTACAGGATGTTCTTTCAAGATCAGTGATATGAGCCAGTAACTGAAAACTACTGTTTAAGCCTATAAATGCTAACGGAGGATTTAATAGCTCCAGCTAACAGCTGCTCTCTTAGTGTCTTTTTGTACTATGAGCCTATATATTGTTTTTTAAGAGCAGTCAGCAAAGCAGCAACCAGCCAGGACAGCTTATCACTTATTCTTGACCTGATTAAAATTATTTCTTTCCTTAAAGAGAGGATTTAATTAACAGTTTAAAAATCAGATGGTTCCAAAATTTCATTTTGGATGCCTTGCAACTGGATACTTAAACTGTAGTACTACAATAAAATAGTAATCAGTGGACAAGTTTGAAATCTGTGGCCTTGGACATGAAGTCCGTACTCATTCTTGAGACAGCGACATCAGACTAACATACCTGAATTTCAAAGCTCATTTACCTTCATGGCAGCTTTCAATTCAGAGGCATCATACTGTGCTGGTGTCTTCAGCAAGCCCAAGATCACTGCCTCCAAATGACCTGACAGAGCAGACTTGAGCGCTGCAGAAAGTTCCTGCGAAAAAGGAGGGATGATGGAAGAAAGAAATTAATACTTACTTCTGATCTCCAGAGAATTTAGCCTGTAGTGCTTTAAGTCTCCAAGCCTACTGTTTCTTACACAACTGACAAGGAAACAGAACATAAAGAGCTTTTCTTTAGTGAAAGCATAAGAAAGAAATTAGGGCAAAGGAATTTTTTCTCATCCTTTGAAAATAAGAAGAAATCCACCAGTGGCTGACAAAGTGCTGGGAAGGATGGTGCAGACACATCTGAACAGCTCTGCTCCAGTCTTGAAGCGCTGACACTTTGCTGGAGCTAATAAGCACAGTGGATCTGCTTATTAGCGGATCCGAGTTTGACTCCCTGTGGTCAGTGCTTCACCAACATACTCCCATAGTTTTCCCAGTAGCACCGTTTTTCCTGTTTTCCCAGCCTTTTACTAGCTGAGACATCGGAAAATTGCCTGCACAGTTATTCCACTGTACAGGCCTAGTTCCTAACCAGCTAGTTGAAGAGAAAAAAATTGTCCCTAAGCACAGAAGAATTACCCCTGTCTTCAAGGAAACTATCAGAAGAGCACAGTCAAACTCTATTGTTAATTTTTAGTCAGTCCTAGAGAGAGAAACAGTCAGGTATGTTCACTTCACAGGATACATGCAAATGTGTAGAAAATAAAGTCAGAGGCATGCCCTCGTTCATGGGTTTCAGATGCAACTTGCATAATGCTAATTATCAGCTCCATTGTAGCGTACTTACAAAGCTGAAATCCATTCGATCAGCCTGGGCTTCACACAGATCAAAGTATTCCCTAAGCTAAAGTCTGCAGCATTGAGAAGGGAATTGCTGCATTTCAATTGCTGGTTTCTACACTAACAATCTGTGAGCTTGAGGAGCCAGGAAAAAGGGGGTAGAGAAAGTGACCTCAACAAAATTGCAGAGAAGTTTGTACCAGAGAGATAAAGAGCCAAGGCACCTAGTTCATTTCCAGAGTCATCTATTTAATCCAGGGTGCTAATATATGCTAATACTGTACGCGCTTACTGCATGAATTGGCCAAGACAGTGCATGGGGGTTTGGGGCATCTAGCTGCTTTAGTCTCAGAAACATTGTAGTAAAATAACTCAATTTTGGATATAATGTTTCATCGTTTATTTGTGTGAAAACAGGTTCTTCAGCCATTGGCTGAAACAGCGAAGATACCACATCTCCCTATAATAAATTTTAGGGCAATGCCATGAATTCCAATCAGTTGAGTGAAGTTTTTGCCATTTTTGCACTTTGGTGTGAAGGCTGAAGGAAATAAATCACTGCAGTAGGATTTACCAAAGTAACTGCAACAAAACACCTCAAACTGAACCAAGCACCTGCCCTCACATTAGCAGGCTTCTGGAGAAGGTAAGGTCTTCTCCCCCCACCAGGACAGCAGGGTCTCCGCTCCACCATTCTCTGCCACAGCTAGCAGTGCTCTAAGAGAGAGGCGGGGAGCAGATAACAGACATGGTTATTTTATAAATAGCAAAGAGAAAAGGTTTTACTAAGTGTTCCAAATGAGCATCCGGATATTAGCAGTTCATTCCAAAGTTAGAGATTATTGGCTGCAGTTCGGACTGACCAGAAACACATGAAGACACCCATGCAAAATCCCAGTATTCACAGTTAGCTCCATAAACACTGGTGATGGGGAAAGATTGCATAGATCAAGCACCGTTCCTCAAGATTACCAATAGTTTCCATTAGACACAGCTCAACTCTAAGGAATGAAAACAGAGGTAGGTCTGACTTTTTAAAATTGTAAAGATCTATTGAGAAATCCTGCAGCACACAAAACGAGCAGCCTAGTATAACACGACACATTGCCAGAGAAATATGAACAACCTGTTACCAAAGAAAACCATGAGGTACTGTCCCTAGAAGTTATACCTACATATCTTTTCATATCCCACTTCCTCCTCTCTTGCCATTCCCTTGTTTACTTCATTGAGTGGTTTTTACTGCAAATTTCCATTGTTTCTACAGACTGTTCTATTATATGGCACTTGCTAAACTTGATAAACTCAGTTTGCTCTTGGGTCACAGCAAGGAAAAAAGGTGAGAGAGAAACAGATGAAAAAAAGCTGCAGATTTTCTGGACTGTGCATTTTTGTGGTCATGCAGAACATTTACCAAAGCTTTAAGCAACACATTTCACCAAGGAGCCCCTTTACGCACGCTTCCCCTAGCGCACACAGGGCCTGACTGCCAGGGTGTAGATGTGTGCACACACGCATGCATCCAACTTGTGCCTGCTTCCGCATGTGGCTATAGCAGCCATGCATTAAAGTTAGTGAATTTCCAAAATTCAACTCTAGATTTACATTTGGTTTCAGATGAGCATTCTGGGCTGCTATGGGACGACTACCATTTGGGGTCTGGCAAACCTGAAAGAGATACATTCGTCATAATCCTAACTCTATACAAGTTTTCCTGGGTTTTGTGGGCATAACACTTCAATTACAGTAAGATTTTCTAAAGTTCACAGGTCAAGAGAACTGCTCTTGCCTTCCAGATAGCAAGACTCATCGAGCAGAATTCTCCACACATTTTACAGATTGCTCTCTGTGAGTAGATCAGTACCTAAGGTATTTCTGACAGAATAGTTTCTAGGGTAGTTCAACTCATTATATCACTTTGTTCCACATCTGCAGTGTTCATAGCACAACTGACTGTATTTTTTCTCACTTAAGCTAGAACTGTGAACAGAAACAGAATACTTGCCTTATGCTGAGTTGTTTAAACAACAGCAAGCATTTCCCTTTCATCTTTTCCTTCAAACTGAGGCATTTCAAGTCAATGGCTTTTCACTATTGTTTAGCATATTTCACCAAGGAATCCTGTGCCTGCCTGATGTGTCACCTGTTGAGATTTCTAGAGGTGCTAAGAAACCACCGTCTCCAACAGATGTCAGTTCCAGCTGTGCATACTCAACCAATTTGTAAGTCCCACCAGTTCTAAACTATGACAGTGTGGACAAAATGGATACATCTTTAATTTCAGTGAAAAGATAAAGCAAATAATACTTATTTCCAGTTTATACCCAGTTAACTGTGAAACTTGCAAGCCCTGAAAAAAAATCTAACTGTCCACAAGAAAAATATTCAATACTTGGTATTTCTTCATATTTTGCTACCTTTTTAGTTCTCCTCTGATAGGCAAAAGCAATATCCTGCCTCTGTTCATTGCTGCGGTTTGTCAGGATGTTGATGATGGTGACCTCATCCACACCTATAAAGACATAAGACAAAGAGTTAAAGAAGCTTTCTTGTTACTGTTCTCTTGGTATTTGTATGTCCTCTGACACTCAAAACATAGCATATGTGACATCTGGAGCAGAGCTCAACAGCTCTCATTAGTTAGTCTATGTCATGTCCTGGCCCTAGCAGAAAAGGCAACCAATTACAACCCAAATTTTTTATGTGATTCAGATCTTGGTGTACACAGGCATGTATACACCTCAAAAAAGTCTAGTTTGTGACCAGCTTTACTAATTCTGTTTCCTTTGTTTGTCTGTGCGCTTGTGTTTGGTCACTAAGCGTTCTGCACAAAGCTGTGCAAGAGCACAGGCTTTAAAATTGATGTGAACTTGTACTTACTAAAGCCTGCCCTGTCATTTTGATTGACTGTTTTCAAATAAGGCTTAAGAAAGCACCTGTATTTTCTATTTAACACATAGTCACTTAACTATGACTCTAAACATAAAAATGAGAAAAAACAGTGTATTTCATTATCTCAGCAGCTCAGAAGACAGATGGGGTTTTTGACACTGGAAGAACTACGTATGTGCTATTTTCTTTGAAATATTCACTCGAAGATCCATGCCGAGTTTTAACTAGCATGCCCAGAGGACTTGGATGCTCAAACTCCCAACCAATCTTTTAAGTGAACTATGTACCAGTAAAGGTTTAGTTTTAAGTGAAGTTTTCCGAATCCATGCACTTAAATGCAGCTACAGGCTGAATGCAAGGAGATCATTAAGATTTTTTGTAAGTTAAAAGCCAAAGCATCTAGGGTTCAATACTTTGGTTCTCAGTAGAACCTAATGCACACCACAGTTTTAGATCCTGTAGGGATCATCGATGCAGATCAATGCATATAGAGAAAAAGCTTTATGTTGTACAGGAAGCAGGATTTCCAGATGTTTTTTCCTAAATAGAGCTAATTGCTACTCTACGTTATTTCCAATGCAGGCAGCATCCTGTGACTTTTTCACTTGCTGCTGCTTACTGCTACTAACTTGCACTTCAGATTCCCCCTCGTTTTCCCCACTTCACTTGCTGCTTTCAAACTGGATTCTCCTGAACTTGCATTCCCTGGACTGGCACAGTTCTTCCTCTGATCACAATTCTCACCCGCAGCTTGGCCTTGGCAACTCAAAAGATATCCCAGAGCTTGGCTGTGCTGGAGGCTCTTGAGCTTCTTGAGATAAACGTGGAGCACCTGACTTAGCTCTGTAACATGTTACAGGGCTCTGACCCAAGGGACATACAATTACCACGGCCTGCAAACATCCATGTCTCTCAAAGCGCTCTCTGCAAGGACAGCTACCATTTGTTTGTTCACATCAACAGAAAAAAAGCCAAGCAAGCTGTATTTATATTCCCTTAACTAAGTATTAAAGTCATATTAAATAGTTTCCCTTACTATGAGAGCTTATAGAAACTACCCTTGCAAGAACTCAGTCTCTGTTACTCAAAGGAAAATGTTTAGAAATGCAAGTCCTCCTGCCACAAGGTAAAACAACAGAATCGTTAACAACAGACATGAAGCAGCTGGGGCAGGGGGTGAGGGAAAGAGCTGGACTAACAAATAAGAAGAAAAGGGTGGCACACTTTGACACTGGGTGTATCTCAACAGAACTGAAATGGTCAGTCCAGGTGTACTTAAATGGTAGGTGGCTGAGATTTCCAAAGGCCTGGATGAGGACACACTAGTTTGCTCAAACAGAATCTGATTTTGAACTGAATTTTCTTACTCAGTTTAAAATAGCAAACACCGCTACATTTTTGCAAGACAATTACAATCTTTTTCCTAGAATGCTTTGTAAAAAGGTACAAGTGAAAGAATTGGAGCCCCCTGCCCCAATTCTTCAATGCACATTTGTGTCTATATCGCTGAATTCAGCCCCTAGGTAAAATGTCCATTTGTATTTCATGTATATTATTGGTTAAACAAAGCTCTCTGGCCATGCCATGCAAACACAGGTGGTGAGTAACAGCATAGCTGGAAGTAATGTCCAGATAATAAAGTCTTCCAAACAGAAGAGTTAGCAGAGTTTATAAATGGATGGACAGAGGAGGCAGCTAGAATAGCTCTCGTCATTATGCTCAAATACCAAGCTAACCTATAGCTATGCTGCGTAACCATTTGTTTTGGGCTATTCTAGGCTAACTGGTGAAGCTTAGAAGAGGCAAAACTAATTCTCAGTATTATGCATCTAACACAGCGCATATTCTTCTGCAACAGGAAGATACTGTATATCTGGGGTTTTTAGTCTGATGAGTTGCGTGCCAGGTTTTGAAGCAAATAGATGAGTCTAATCTAGAGGTCAGAGCAAGCCCAGAGTTTCAACTCAAGTCTCTCCATTTACTACAAGTATTATGAATAGCTTCTTTCACATTTGCACACACATCAGTGTAAATGATGATTTTTTGATAAAACCCAGAAAGGACTGGATCAGCAGCTACTAGCAGGAGTCAAATCCC
Source organism: Falco cherrug (assembly GCF_023634085.1). Lineage (NCBI taxonomy): Eukaryota > Metazoa > Chordata > Aves > Falconiformes > Falconidae > Falco > Falco cherrug. The sequence continues at coordinate 21,385,221 of NC_073703.1, forward strand.
TGCCAGAATCCATCTACATTTATTTTCCTTATTACCCAAAGCAACCCCACAGCAACTGGAAGCAAAGGACTGCAACAGATATTATAAGATTAACCATACAAAGCACGAATGTTACAAAAGACCTTTTAGCCACTAGCTACAGAACCTAAAATGATGGGTCACATCCAAAATTCCCTTCTCCCTCTTCACCACATTTTTCACGATGAAATACTGTACTTGATAGCCTCACATCCTTAGCTCACGCTGAGGCAGACCTACATCAGTGCTCTTATCCACACAAGTTTGGCCTGCGAAAGCCAAAAGGCCCTGGAAAGCATCGTCTTAGTTGCAAATTTTCGTTTGAAAACATGCTGACTGCACATTTCAGCCATAATCTAATCCTGCACATTTTAAACTGCTCCCATTTTATGAAAGAAAACAAATTCTCCCAGCACAGAAACGGCCACACACAAACACACTGACACTGGGCCTTTCAGCTGTTGCAGGGCCAACAGCTAAGCCAATCTCTTGAGCTTTTTAATAAATCCTAAATTTAAACCATTCTTGGCATTCAAAAAAGGCAAATGACATTTTCAAGTTTTATCACAATTGTGATAGATTAGAAGCCCACAAACATTTGCATCCAAGTGTTTTATTCGTACACTTTGTGGATGGAAATATGAAGTTAAGTCATTGCTTTGGCATTTAATGGGAAATAAGTGCTTGTACTTCACGCTTGGGAATCGTACAGCACGGACAGGATGCTGACTCACATCTGCTGAGACGGGGTGGAGCAGGACAGCAGCTAAAATATTTTTCTTTGCTGTTCACTAAAATCTCTGGCAGTTTCAGGGTAATGAAACAGAGTTTTATTTCCAAATTTATTCTGGCTGGGCAGATTTTATCAGTGCATTTCTATCAATGGGCAACTGAAAATTAGATATTGTGGCTCATGATTTTTTTTTTTTAATAAGAAAATTCCTTGCAGATTGAAATGCAATTTGATAGGGGAGGAGGGGGCAGGAAGCAGATCTTAAAAAACCCCTCTCTGATCATTAACCACTTCTAAAAGAGGCAATCTATTGCTTTGGTCAGATTGCAATGTTATGGCTCAATCAGCAAAAGAAGAGGAAATTAACACAACCCAAATGATCAGTTAGAGTTTTAAATTTTTTTGTTTACAAGACATTGTACTTCAATTTCCATGGGCCAAAACAACAGCACCAGCATTGTTCTGAACCAAATGGATGGTACGGACTGCCACTTAACTTTCTAGGATGAGGTGAGAAGAGGCCTAACGAACTTTTATTTTTCAAGAACTAGCATGCATTCATCCAGTTTATTTACTAGAAGTCTGTCCTCTTAAATTTCTTTTTCAAGAACAGCATGGACAGAATACCAGAAGCTATTTCTGTCCTATCAATATCTAGGTACTACAGAGATAATCAATCTGCATGAATGAATTAAATGGGGTTGCAACTGGCCTCAAATTATTAGTGGGAGATTTACATCAGTAGCCCTTGTGAGACGCCAACACCATTTTGCATCTGGTACTAACACAGTCTTAGGACTATTTGACTGAGCTCGTGATCTGCAATGTCTTATTTTCCTTGGATAAAACCCTGGTCCCACTGGAGTCAAAGGGAAAAATTTAGATAAAATAAGACCACAATTGCAGCTCTGCTATTTTGCTTAGCAAGATTTCACCAAACCATGTTGCAACGAGATATTTCTTTACTGATACTATTAATACTCTGCATATGTGACTGATGCAGTTTGGCACATTTCAGGCACTGTCTTCCCCCACCAGCATGTCAGCATATTTCATTTAAACTTCTGCATTAAATATTCTCTTAAAAGGTATGGGCACGTTGGATGTATTATATAAACAATGAATTAATCTCACAGAAGACCCCTGTTGTGGTCTATGTTTAGGTCCCATGTTTACACCTCATCATTGTTTTACCAGTTTCTGAATACAATTAATTTATTATAGACGCATGTTCTAAGCACTTTCCTACAACAAATTTGTGTTTGAATTCTGCCAGTCATGGAACAAAAAAGTATACCCTGAGACCTCAATACAAGGTTGCAGTTTAGGTTGCAATTAATTAACTATTCACAACCCAGTCTGATAATAAAATTATTTAACAAACTATTTGAGAGACCCACAGACGGAAAAGGCACACTTCAGCAGTCGTCTTTCCTACAAAGAATTAAAAGGAAACCTAATATATGCTCTGTTAATACTGTTCTATTTAGCTGGTTTCTTCTATTTAGGCTCATATACTCGAGCTAATTAAACACAGGGCACAATGGAGCACTACAGAAATCAAATAGCCTCTTGTCCTATACAGCAAAAAGCCAACACTTATAAGCAACATGCTAAGGCACCAGATGAACTCACTACAGAAAAAACTAAGTAGCACAAAATGAAACTGGCACAGCAATGACATTTATTACAAGAGGAGCAAGCCAGAACTGTTAACAAGTTACTTGCATTACGCAAACTCTAGGATGAACTGTTGCTAGCTACAAACTGATTGTATATCGAATAGAGCTATTTTTCCACATCTCCCTTTCTAGGCTGTTGGATATGTATAACCCCCCTGCATTTAATCCAACTCCACTCAAAGCTCAGCAAAGGGCTGGGCAATATATTTGTGCAGGATTGTTTCTGCAGATAGATCTAAACCCTAATAAAAATATCACAGTACTTCCCACAGATCCCACAATAGATAAAGAGATGGCTAACCCCTGAGGAATTAATCTGAAGAGTGTGAATGAATGCTGGAATATGTAGATATTATACAGAGCAGTTCAGACACTACCCCAGCTCTTTGCCCTAAACCAAATACACTGTTCAGCCAGTAAAACAAGTTTTGTCCATTTTACGCACAATCACCAAAATGGAGATTCATGACGCTGACTCAGGGAGTCCACATTACTGCAAAACAGCTGGATAATTAATTAGATGGTAATTTTTCAAAACTGGCCCACTCTGACTGCAAATATTGTACTTGCATATTGTTTATATCAAAATGCAAGAGGTATAACCCAAATGGTTTTTCCCTTTCTCAGTGGCAGAAAAGTTGTAGAATTTGAAGTACTGATGAGTCAAGAGAAAAAAGTGAACACTTTCAGTGATAACCTCAGCAATTCTTGGCTACAAACTTCAAAAGTATATTCAAAGCATGCATTTAGAGAGTTCAAAATCTAACTTGGTCAAGATTTCATCAGTGAGGTCTGAGAAATCAAACACCTCCAAAAATAGGTATCGTAGAGTAAGGATATTAAAATGTTGGTCTTGAGACACAGGTGTGGTGGGGGTTTTTTTGGTGTTTTTTAATTTTGTCTTTCTTTCCTTTTTTGTTTTGTTTTTGTTTTGTTTTCTTTTCTTTTTCCACACCAGCATTCTAGCTTACAAGCAGAATCAAAACCACAGCGCATGTTCCTCACCTTTGGTCTTGATGGCCGTTTCCAGGGCAGCAGCATCCCGGTCAGCATCAAAATTTGAGTAGGCCTTAACGGTGGCATATGCACTTGGTGGGAGAGAATGCTAGAAGAAAAAGAAGAAAAACAACCTCAAAGTTAAACCATTTAATCCTGTCCTTGCTGCAGTTAGGAAAACGTGTGCCTCTTCGTCAACTAGTGTTTAGCCAAATTTTTAAATACAAGAACTGCCATAGGGTATCTGTGAAAATGGAATTCTGCTAAGAGCCACCAAACTCTGTTCTCCTGATATGTATTGTCCAGAAACCCACTCACAGCTATGCTTATTATAAAAAAAGAATATATACAAATAAATATCATATATTATTGCAGCAAAAACCTAACACATTCCAAGTTTACTCACTAAAACTCAGTCTTCTAAAATCTGGAGTTTTCTGGCTAGGTCTGAAGGAAACTGGCTACAGAAAGATAATTCACAGGAAGTTTAAGTCTGAAGTTTTTTAGATTTGAAGCCAATACCTTACTTTGGATTACAGGTTATAATTATATTTAAAAAAAGAAAAAAGAAAAAAAAAAGAGGAAGATGGAAGATTAACAGTAAGTCAGAACAAGTTTTATGCCCTATATCATGGAATTTAAAGGTAATAAACCCCCCCACTTTTTAAGCCTATAGTTGTAGAAAACAGAAGTTACTATCTCCTTTTGGAACTCTATGCCTGCTGATACTTGGTTTAAGCAGCACGAGGCTAAGAAAATCAAATGACATTTCAAACTACCTGTGCTGAGAATAAGAGGATTTGCGGGTAAGATCACTTAGTAAACAGTTGCAACATTTTATAAGTTACCAGATGTTATCAGCTGTTTATTATTGTCCTCTCCTGAGGATTACAGCTGGTAACAGGAGGTCACCAGAATAGAGACTCAGCTCTTCTCAGCTGTTAGCTTGTTTCACCCTCCACGGGCACGTTAAACTAAACCACAGATTTTCATATAAATAGCTGAGAAATATTTACAAACCCCACCCCACCCAGTTCAATTTAGAGACCTAACCCTCTAGCAGAAAGGTGTCGTGACTAACGGCTGAAATGGCCATAGCTGTTTCCTAAGTGGATCAACGACCAAGCTTTCTTGGTAAAGACCCCCAAACCCGTTCGTTTCAGCCCCTAACTCCAACAGAAGGCCAGGTTCATGAACAGGGCTAAGCTATCTTTGTATCCCTAGCAGATTTTCTTACATGCAAACTGTTACAAGGAGAACAAATATTAACTAAAATATTCCATGATTTTTTACTCTATCCTATAGAGGTCAACTGTCCTGAACAGATTCCTCTGGCAGCAGCCACTGCGCCTTCTTGAGACAATCTGTGTTATGCTGTGGAGACAGGAACTCAAAAAAGCACCAATAAACTGAACCATTCTTTTGTCTCTTACCATCAGCTCAGTTTAGCAAAGTGGCCCCCGTCTGGCCCGGAGCCACACCACAAAACACAGCCTTTCCTGTTAGCAGATCGAATTGCTAACAGAAACAGTACATGGAGATGTGCAGGGCAGCCTCAGGCAAATCTGTGTGCTGAAAGATTCCTAAACCAAACCAGTAACATACACAACCATGTGGCACCGCTATCTAATTAACCAGCACTCCAGATAATCTGAAGCAAGTCACTTGGCACTTAGCAGAGTTGGGCACCTCTCCTTCCACCCACCTCTAACACTGTCTGAGTCATTCGGGCAGAGTATTTTACTGTAAGGTGACATCATATATGAGAAAATACATCGCATATTTGCAATCTGGGAGCCATCTTTTCTGCTGCCCTTCCATCCAATGCATGCAAAAGTTGGATTCGGATCCCCTGACACTCGTCAAACGACCCAGGAAGCGCCATGTACGTATTTATACCCAGGAAAGACGGAAACCTTCTGTTGGCTGCTCTACCAGTCAATGGACCATCTTCAAATTCAGCACCCACCAAAATTATGCTTTAGCCTCTCAGGTGACTGTCTTGGCTACTTCAGTGGAGTAGACAAAGTCTTACCAGGGTGATTATTGTGCTTATGAAAAACAGCCATTTAAACTCCAGACTATATGGTCTCAAAGCACTCCGGTACACTACAGTATGGCAGTACTGGTACTTTATGTTTTCCAACTGACATTCCATTTAGTTCAATACAAAATTTTCCAGGATGGGGCAGTAAAAGTCCAGTTAGTACGTAACTGCACAAGCAGCCTGGACCAGACTAAAGCAGAGAAAGATTTTTATTTTCTCCCCGCATATCTAGTGTGCTTCAAAGGTCCTCCAACTGGTCTGCTTCCTGTGAGCTTGATGAATTCAGTCCTACTGGGAAGAGCAGAACGCGAGGGAGAAGCATATATCATTAACAGGAAAGTTGAGGAGGCTTAATTGCTTCTAAAAAAACCAGGACCTTTTCAAGATATCTTCATCTCAGTATTGCCTGTCCTCAAAAAGCTCATCAGTCGGGTTTGAAAATTGAGTAAGTTGACATCATCCAGCAAGTAACCTATAAATCGTTGACTAAAATATAGGCTTCCAATCCCGAGTGCAAACATGGAGCATATGATGAAGCATAACAATACGATCTTTGTTACAGAATCTTTCTATACTCTCTTGTGGAGGCTGCAAGCATAGGTTAACTGCAGCTCATCTCCCTGCCCTCCTTAAAGAAGAAGAGAACACCACGCTGAAGCAAGCAGGCAGGTTTCTTCACCTTGAAACACATCAGTCACTATGTCGCTGATACCAAATGCACAGATGCACACGACAGGACTTGAGTTCAGCTGTTTCAATATTGAAATTATCAAAATATTGAAATATGAAATATGTCTCAATATTAAACATGTTTTATTGAGAAAAATGGCTGGCTGAATCAGTTAGTTGTAATATTGTAAATATTGTAAAATAATATTGTAAAATCAGTTAGTTTGCTGAATCATTACTTAGAGGAACTGGGCAAATCCTTTATGTAAATGAGCTACTCAGTAATTCCAGTTTCCAACTTAGGATCTACGGAACAAACCAGCTGCCTGGTATTTCATACACTCTGTGGCAGGATTTCTGATGAAAATGCTGGCATGGAACAGTATTCAAATGTGACTTTTGCAAGTACTCACAAGCATTACGGAAGAAACATTTCTGCCCTTGAGAACAGATTGCTCAAATATTATTCCAGAAGTAATCTTCTGCTGAAACAAACACAGCCAAGAAGTCTGAAGAGCCGACTGCTTTTGCAGTACAAAATCAGGTTTGCTATTTACCTATAGCGCGTTAGCCAGGTCTTTGCAACAGCCGTTTCACAAAGATCATATGGTATAATTTATTTTGCAAGAAGTAATAAAAATAGGCAATAAGTTTGTTTGCACTGATCTCAAATCTGGAGTTACTGACTATAGAATTTAAAAGTACAGCAAGTTTATAAGCAACATGATGAAATAATGCATGGATAGGATTCACTTCCTCTTCAGTGACAGTCACAGAACCACAAATTCCTGACACTACACTGGTAACCCTACCATCCAGTGTTGCAACATAAGAAATCACACAAAGAGGCTGTGGCTTTCTGGTGTTTCAATACAACTATCAAGCGAGTGCAGATGTGGTAGAAAATACGCAATCAAACCCAAGGTTCTTTACACTTTTCAAAACAGCAAATGAGAAAAGAAGTTTGAGAAAAATAATTTTTTGGAAGAGGTAGTTTGGTTTTGGTGACAACCAGTACAGGAATAAGATCCCCAATATTTTTATTCCAATTAAGTAATGTTCTCCATTTTTACTTGAGGGGGGGGGGGGGAAGGGGGGAAAAGTAAAAGAAAAGAAAACTCAGGAGGTGTCAGCAAACCCAAACACACTTCCGTCTTCTCCTGTCATGCTTAACTCACTTGTTCCTTGGGACCACAGATGCAAACCAGCCATGCTGTTTGTCCTGTGATCTCTTTCATGTGGCCCAGCATATGAATATTGCTCATGCTGCTGGCCAGTTGGAAGGACTGTCATTAAATCTGGTGACCTCATATAACTGTCCTATGGTTTACAACTGCTTTGTGGCTGAAAACTGATCGCTGCCGACTAGGTTCTTAGTCAATGTAAGTTTGGGTAGAAGAGATGTGGGGAATCTTGTAAACTGTACAGGTCAGTACAATTGTTGGTAGAGAGCCCTGCGAAAGAAACAAGATGTGGCATTTAAGTAAAATAAACTTTTCTTGTTTAGATAGTAATACTTACATCTCCTTCAAGGCTGAGCTTGCTTAAAATTTCATGGACAGTAGACATCTTGAAAGAGTGCTGGAGGAAGAGGAAAAAACAAACCACAAGTAGACTTAAATATACTTACAATTACATCAGCAGATTTAAAGGGTTTTAAGCCACACCACCATTAGTAGTGCAACAGTGAGAGGTCTTCATTCTATTGTAAAATAAGAATTTATCTTATTATACCCATTTCTTCTGCATTTTAAATACTTAAACTAAGGAACTGGAGAATCTCTACCTTAGAAACAGAATCAATTAAGCCTGCAACTTGGTACCAGGAAAACTGTTAGCAACATTATAGTCCGGTCCAGCCCAAAGCCAAAAAGCAGCAACAAGCGGTAGCATTTAAATCAGACGCTGAATTCCTCAAGTACTCATGGAATACATTGAAACCATTTATATTCATGCAGTCATATTATAAAATCATAATGCTGTTCAATCTTTAATCCTGGACATAGGCCACAAATGCCTCTAGTATCATATGGTTTTGTAGTGGCTCCTCAGTAATAAGAATCACAGGACAAGCTACAAACACTAACATGCTTGTCAGATACTAGCTAACAAGGACTCTCCTAAAACGACAGCTCCAGAAGTAAGAGCCACTGAGGCAAGAAAATCAGTATCATTGCTCCATTGCCTGAACCTACATAACATCTTGCTAATGCGTTTAAAGAAAAACAGGGAAACCCCAGCCCTAAGACAGATGGCACACACTGCAGAAATGAACACGGATGTGATATGCCGGTGTTTCAATGCCCTGCCTTTCTTCAACTCTGGTTTGTGGCCAGGGAAGTTTGCTATTATTACTGCTTTACTGGAAGGGTCTCCCAACTAAGGAGGAAATTTTTTCCAAAGGTTAAAAACCAGAGGCACTATTGAAGAGGCTTGATGCATTCCCACAGCTCTACTCTCAAATTCCTCCACTTGAAGGGACAGACATTGCCACTCACATTACCTTCTCATCATCCAGGTTGGCACCTGCAGAAAACATTATTTTTCCTGTTGAAATTAAAGCTTGTTTCTCAGGAACTCTACAATCAAGCTGTAGAGAGCATTAGCAAATAAGGAAAAGAGTTGGCTTGATGAGAGGTAGGAGACAAAGGACGGGAACGCCTGAGTTAGTGACATTCCACTGACAGATAACTGATCCTGGAACCCAGGCTGAGCCTCGCAGGGTGCCACTCCCTTCACTCCCATACCGATCCCAGTTCCCCCAGCCCAGCTCCCAGGCACTGTGCCCTCCAAGCCAACTCCCAGCTATGGTGCAGCCAGGCCTGGGTATGTTCTTTCAAGTGGTTTTCAGATTCTTTTTTTATCCTCCATCAGTCACACCACTGATGGCATTGGGGCTTTCTCAGGCAAGCGGTACTAGCCACCCAGGCAAATCTCCCAGACAAACCACGCTCCACTCAATGATCAATCTGAAATCAAGAGCTCAGAAAACCAGCAAGGAGTTTGAAATAGTTTCTTAATATTGGAGATCTGAAACACATATTTGTATTTTGTTTTAGCTCCTGTAAATCTCCTGTGCACCAAGAGAAAAAGCAGAGAAATGCTGACTTTTAGCAGATATAGCAAGCATTATGAGACTGAAATGCAGAAACAGTTACACGGCTTTTGTGGCATAACTGCTGTAACCGGCCCTTTCCTCACCTAGAATACAGAAAGCAAGCCTTTCATCTTCTGAAGTAACCTAGGTGTAAGTAACAAAAGCAACTTTCCGTCAAGGAAAAATTAAGATCCCAGGGGAGGAAAAATAAGAGAGAATGGAAATCACAGCCATGCATCAACTAATTTGAGAATAAATCCTTTTCAGAGCAAAAATTCAACCCAGCCCTTTAAGAACAGGCTGCAGAAGTGGTAATAAGCTGCTACCTGCTATTGGCACCATTAACCATGATGGTTAGAGGGACGATCTGTTACTGAGTTATGAAATTCTCAGTGTTTACTCTTAATAAAATGAAGTGCCTAGCAACGAGCCCTTTTGTACTCCACAAGCATTACAACCGATACCAAAGATGAGCAACTGAGGTCCTTCCGTCTTGCTTGACACAAAGAACTAAAAACCACCAGTGAAAGCTGAAGCAAAGCAACTGCAGTGTAATCTTTCACAAAACAATCACGGAACAGCTTTTTGCAAGACTGCCATTTCTAAATCAATTTAAAACCACACTGAATCAGGCTTGTTGGAACAAAAAACTTGAACAAAGTCCAGGAACAGAACTAACACACCCTCACGTAGAGCTGGAACTGGGAGGTTCCCATCATCAGCACACAATGCTATGGCAACTGACCGCCCAGCAGCAGCAAGCTGGCTAAAGAAAAAAATGGGAGTTTTTGCAAGAATTCTTCCAGAGAAATATCTTTACTCAGAGAACATACACATATCTTGTCACACCCTGCTTTGAAAGACACTCATATTTGAGGACAGACTCACTGTTCTCTGATGGACTCATTTAATCTGATGTCGTTTTGACAAGTTCTGGTGAGTTTGAACATGTAAAGAGAAAATACTTGCACTAACTTGTTTTTACTTACACTGGAAAAGATTCAACTTCTACCTTCCAGCTGTAAACTAATACTTCAGTACCTTAAGGCGAGTTTCTACAACCGGTTTACCTCCTAAATCCACATTACCTAATCCTGAATCACAGTGTCTCAAAGAGATAGCATCTGTTTCCACCTGGACTCCCCCCCAGCAATCACTGGTTTGCCAGTCTGTTGCTGTACTGGGCCTAGTGTACACGCAGCTCCTTACTCCCAGAGCTGCCTGCTGGCAGGAGAGCCTGTTTAAAAGCAGCCCCGTATCTTGGTTCCCAGAGGCAGCTCACTTATATTACAGCAGGAAAGACCCGTGTGAGCCATGGAAAAAAAAAGTGTCAGGTATGCACAAACAACCACATTGCTCAATAAGCAGAGTTAGCATTTTAAGAAGCACTTATTATACTCTTGCAGACAGAGACTGAGCAAAGGGTGTTCCCAAAGATGGGAGCCCAGGAATCCCCAGAATGAGAGAATGGAAACTGTTTCACTTGGAGCACGTTTGGGTCAGGTCCAAAAACCTGCTCCGAAAACCAGGGCACCGCAACAGAGGAGATAAGGGAAAGCAAGGAAGATCCACAATATCTGCTGTAAATGAAATAAGGACAAAAAAATCATTAATTGATATACAATGCTAAGCACAGGTACAAATGAGCCAGGCTGCATCTCCCCAGATCACTCGATAAGGTTTAGCAGATCACTTAAAGCTACTACTTGGAGAAAAAAAAAACCTTTAAAGAAAAGGATTTCAACCCACTAAACTACACTACCACAAACATGCTTTAACCGTTGGCTTCCACAGACACTGCTAACAAGCCAGGAGATACTTTGTTCCAGGAAGGTACTGGGCACATCAAAAATTAAGGGCTTTTATTTCTAGAATTCAAGCTATTCTCACTTCTGAGACTTCACAGAAAAACACCTTTTTTTTTTTTTTTTTTTTTTAAATCAAGGCAAATAATTCCATACATTAGCTAATGGGAACTATACTCACTAGGGCTGCTCATGACAACTAGCTCCACCAACAGAAGCCACACGTCGGGAGGGATCGCTCAGGGCATGGGGGTTCCAAAAGGTTTTTTCACCCTTGACCCGTGTGTCAGTGCCTACGCGCCCCTGAGCGGGTGCAGCGTGTGAACACGAGCGCAGAAACGGCTCACACCGAGCGGGGCCGGAGCTGTCGGTGCGAGAACACGGCTCACTGCTGCGTGGCCCTGCAATCATCACCCCTCTCCCAGGGAGGGGCATCCCCCTGCCCCGCCCGGCCCCTCGCTGCGGGGCCCAGCCGGCGCACAGTGCCGGTTGCGGGATCCTGACGGGCTGCGGGGTCCCGGCGGGGTGGCAGAGCCGTGCCCGTGGGGGGCCGCGCAGGGCCCGCTGCGCTCCCGGGGCCGGCCGGGCCGGGGGCTCCGGGCTGGGAGCGAACTTGCAGCGTTCCCGTTAGTCGGGCTGCGCCCCGGCGCACCTTAGCGAGGACGAGAGGAGCGCAACCGGGGCCGGCGGAGCTGGGGGCCGGTTCCCCTTCCTGCCGCCGCCGCCACACCCGCAGCGCCGGCGGGGAGCCCCGCCCGTGGGGCCGCCGCCCGGAGGGAGCCCGGCGGAGCAGCCGCGGGCGGGTACAGCCGCGGGCAGGGCAGGGCAGGCAGGCAGGCGAGGCAGGCGGGCAGGCAGGGGAGGCAGGCAGGGGAGGCAGGCAGGGGAGGCAGGCAGGGGAGGCAGGCAGGGGAGGCAGGCAGGGGAGGCAGGCAGGGGAGGCAGGCAGGGGAGGCAGGCAGGGGAGGCAGGCAGGGGAGGCAGGCAGGGGAGGCAGGCAGGCAGTCGCGCCCAGCCACCGGCCCACTACTCCTCCCGCCCGGGGTGCGCCCCCCGCCCGCGCCCCCGGTGCTGCGCCTCCCGCTCCGGGCCGGGCCGCCCGGCGGGACTCACCTGGCCGGGGCGGGCTGGGCGGCTCCGGCGGCGGCTGCGGCGGCTGGGCCCCGCGGCGGCCCGGGCGGGGTTTTGTAGGGCCGGGCGGGCCCTCCCCTCCCCGGCGCCCCCCCGGCCCGGCGCTGACTCAGCCGGCCGCGCCCGCCTCCCGAGCAGGGAGGGGAGCGGGACGGGGTGGGCGAGGGCAGGGCCGCAGCAGATTCCCTCTCCGCATCCGCGTCCCGCAGGGCGCCGTCCCCGGGGGGCTCCGGGGCAGCGCCCGGGGGTGCGGGGCTCAGCCCTCGGCCCCAGCTCCGCCCGCCCGCCCCGCAGACGGGAGGCAGGCGACGGGGCCCCCGCACCCCTCGGGACCTTGCGCTGCCGCCGGGGCTCCCCGGAGCGGCCGGGCCGGCCCTGGGGCCAGGCACGCACCTCGCTCCCAGCCCCCCCCCCGGCCGGGCTGCCCCTCCCGCTCGGGCTCACCCCAGCCAGACCCTCCGCGGCGGCCGGCGCTCGGCAACGAGCTCCCCGCGGCAAGGAGCGGCGCCCGCCCCCGGCAGCGCCCGGCCCGGGAGCCCGGGACACCCCTGCGCCCCCGCCGCCAGCCCCGGAGCTGGGGGACCCCGCTGCTGCGCTCCCGGCCCCGGCGTCGAGCGAGCAAGACACGGTTAAAATGTACTTGCAAAGGAGCTGCAAGTGGATCGCTCCAGATGACTGTTTCACTGCAACAGTGTGGCTAAGTTACCGGGGGTCGGCCTCGACTAAAGCAAGCACTCCCCTTCCCGATCCGTGCCGTTATTCCTGTCATTTAACTGTGGGACTCTGTCCCCCGGAGGTGAACACATTGCAGTAGCCCTTTCAGCAGCATGTTGTCACCCAGTGGTTATTCTACAAAGAGGTATTTGCCTCTGCTATAACGGGTTTTGTAGGCACAGGCAGGGCTGTTGTGGCAGGCAAAGAGGGCAAAACACATTACCGGTTTGGCCAGGCACATAAAACCAGCGGTGGCAGGAGCAGGCAGCACAAGGGACACAGGAACGAGCCGAGACACAAAAGTAATTGCCAGGATGAAACAAGGTCAGAGATACAGAAAGGGAGAAATATTAAGAAATACTGCACTAGATTGGCACACAGAGGCAATGGAGCAGGCTGGTAAACCGATCATTGCAGAAGGTGAAAATAACATTAATAGGCCTTTTCTGAATAAATGATAGTGACACGAAGGGGACGGCCATAGGAAAAGGCCTATCACGGAACAGCCTTTCGTCAGAGAAGAAAACCGGTGCCAGTATTGCATTAGCTTGACATGTTACCTTTCTTTTTGGCAAGGCCACTGGGGTTATTTCTCTGGGTATTATAATGAACCTGTCTTTAAGAATTAATCCCTGGGTATCCCACCTCAACTAGTGTCTGTTGCAGATAATTTCCCCCTGCTTTTCAAGTTTCTTGGGAAAAAAAAATCACTAGTGACTTGGAACGGTGATTCACAGATCAAAAACACATTCCTAGAAGTCACAGCCATCCTGTACTGCAGTCTCGTTAAGGACTTTAGGGGTAAGCATGAGCAAAAGCCGGACACAGCCAATGTGCCTATCATGGATGCAGTTCCTCAGGGACAGTTCTTTTACCTCTCTCTCTTGTCAAACATTCTTAAAGCAAAAGCAGAAAAGCATAACCACAACAGCCTCAACTGAAAAAAAGAAGTATTTTCACATATGCAATGTATTGTTAACATGCAACATACATGTTGCATTCTTGTATAAGATCTGCTGAGCCACATATTAATTAATTCACAGATGAGCACATCACTCTCTTAACCGAAGGCCCATTTACCTTTCAGTCCTTCACTACAGCTTGTTTCAATGACGCTACTCTTCCCATTTTCTTAGAAAATTGTTCTCTTTTTAGTAACTCAATACTTAGAATTTGAAGTAGCTCATATATCGCCAACATTAATTTTGGTTACCTAGATCTTCATATAAACAGTCCACAAAAGCTCTGCTATCAAGCGGACTATTATCATTACAGCCACAGTAACTGCAGCATAAAAAGATTTCCCAGCAATTCCAACAGCTTCAGAAATGTTGTCTCCAATATCCAACTTAATAATCAATTATTCAACCTCAGAATCACACATTCACCTCGTTTAGAACAGACAGCAGCCTTTCTGAACTTACACAAGCTTCAGGGACTTTTGAAGAGATTTCAAAGGAAAAAAGACTGACAATAGGAAACAAAAGCAATCAGAGCCATGAAGACACAAACATCATATTCAAACATATTATGAATTCCCTCATTTGCTCTCCGCTTATGTAGGTCAACCGACATCAAAAGCACTTGCACCAGCTGGGGAATCCAAGTCGCATGAACCGCAGAAAACACATTAACACTTTTGGCAGAACAACCAACCATCCCCTCGTACCAAGGCCTGGTGACTCTGCCCATGGAAATATGATACATCCTTCATACCTTTAAGAAAAAACTGCAAAACCAGCCAGCTGAAGGCAGCAGTCAGACTGTACAAAAAGGAAAGACTTCACTTATCTGCCAAACAGGGAAAGGAAATTGATTCAGTGGAGGAACAGCAGCCAAATGCCTGAATCACTTTTTCAAATGAGATACAAGCTTGTAAGTCACATGGGTTATTCCTGAAGATCTACCCAAAGCTCGGAGGGTTGGTACAGCACCTATCACAAGGGGCTCCGGTCCATGACCACTGCTCCCGAGCACTACATTGAAGTAACTACTGTCAGCATTAGGCTGGATAAAAGGCTAGAACAAGGTCTGCACTTAGGGCAAGCCCAGTGCCTCACTGTGCCTGCCTCACACATGATGTACTGGAAGAAACACGCTACAACTAGCCTGCAAGTAAGGCCGTGCCAAGAAAGGTTCTCAGTTGTGTTCACACCGCTTACCACCCGCACCCCCTTAAAACATCTGCACAGAAGGTCATATTCCAAGTAACAGGCAACTCCTCCAGCTGCAGCTACGTGCTGGTGATCTCCGGTTCCCTGCATGCTGACCACAGCAATCAGAGTGCACTTTTGTTGACTGGAGCTCCCCAGAGTCCTGCTGATGGAAACCCAAACGTCACTGTGCTAACTGCTCATTCCTCCCTTCCGCCGGCTCACTGTGACTGTGGTTCATCCTATACCCTACGGACACGCTGTAGGTGCGTTTATTCCACCCTCTCAGACTCAGTGACATTACCACTGCTAACTCCCCCATTGTTTTGTTACTGTTTAATATAGTTTGATAATTTCCCCCCCCTCCCTCTTTCAATTCAATATACCATTGTCTGCCACCTCACCACCACCTTTAACTTTTCTTGTCATTATCTCCTTCTTATGTTACACTACTGGAGGTTTGACGTGCCTAACTTGAACATTCAATTTAAGTTCCCTCCTGACCCAGGCTTTACCTCTGGAATAACATTAGTGCATATGGGCTCACTCCGGCTCTCAATAGATTTTTCTCTCCCTTCTGTCTGATTGTTTGGCTCCTTCGTCTGCACAGATCTTACTCATACTCTTTCAGGATGCTGTCTATAAAGAATCAAAGAGTTACACAGGCCATAATTATATCAATATGTATTGCCTCTTTAAACTTTTTTCTTCAATATAAAAAAAAAAAAAAAAGAAAAAAGATCAGGACAAACGACTTTCTGGTTTAGGTGTGGCTGAGCCTCTACGTAATGTTGCCTCCCTGGAATGTGTTATGTTGCAAGAGGATAATATAAATTCCATTCTGATTAACATATTGATGGGGCAGACCTCTGGGTGTTATTTTTGCGCTTTGATTATCTGGTCTAATTTGGGAACCGCCATGATACAAATACATGCAATTTTTATTAAGAGTAATCACACGTTATACAGAAAGCTAAGTCTAACTTTAAAGTTACGCAAGTTGGGTTCCCACGGTAACAACTTGGCAAGTTATGATGCCAATGGCTATAAAGAATGGAGGAAGGACTCCAGAGAGCACACCTAGGCTGCATTAGTAAAACTCTAAACACTGGAAGTGTTAAACTTGTTTTGGGTTTGGGTTTTTTTTGGAAGGGGGGTGGCAGGGGCAAATGCAACGCCTTTCATTAAAATCCATGATGATTTACTCTAAATCTTACAGAACTGTAATTCCAGTGTATGATTTTTTGAAAAATAGATTGAATACCAGAATACCAATGCCATCTTTCAACTAACACGGTACCAGAGGACCAGAATTCTTGTTAGGTAATACCTAACCACCAAAGCCCTCGGATCAATTCTGTTCTGCAAAATCTCTTTCCTACAATGCATGCACATTCCTGCACAAATGTTCCTCTCCACTCAGAATTTCATTTACTTGAAATAATCCCTTTTAAAGAGCTAGACTTATCTCTGGAATGATCTTGTGCGTTAGCCAGGTCTCTAATATTTTGTTACATGTGTATTTTACAAATGAAGCGTTATAATAGCTAAGGTAGGTGGCATGTGCTAGTTCAGTCTGGGTACAGAGAGGCAGTATGCTTCTGAATACGCAATCCAGGCTAGAAACTGGACACCTGGGCAGTATGGCTCCCAGCCCTGTGGTTTGCTGTGATGTTAGGTTGCTGCCTTCTCACTGATCAGGTCCTGGCTTTCGACTGTTAACTCTTCAGGGCAAAGACTAAGGATTGCATCCACTAAAGAAAATGTTAAACGACATAAATCACTCCATCAACATACAGGAATAAATCAGATTCGCCAAACTACTTCCAGTGTATTTTCCTCTGTTTCATCCAAAGTCTAAGTTACATGAAAGCTGATGTAACCTTGTTTAAGGGATCTATTTTAGCAATTGCTGCAACTGACGAAGACGTGACAGGCATTATGTTCTACAGTTACTTCCTATGCAGAATCTCTAAGCACTTGACACATTATGTTAGAACCTGACAGCAGATACTTTTCATGGCAAGTAAAACATCTACCTCCCTCTTCCACCAGATGGCTGCACCTTGCATGTCATTTACAAAAGTCTCCTCTTACATCCTGATACTGGCTTATCACTGGCTTTGTCTTCAGCTACTTCTTGACTCTATCTGCAAATCTCTGCTGTCAGTATCCCTCCTCTGCCACATTCATGCATGTCTGACCATAACCTTACTTTAAACTCTCTCTTTTCAAAGATATCCCTCATTACCAATGTAAATAACACCATCACCCTCTTCCTTTTATCTCACAATCTCAGTGGATCCTTTCACTCTAACCCCATGAGCACACAGAGCTTCCCTCCACAAAGAACCAGATGCCTGGGTGATTTGGGATCCAAATCAAGACAAGAGAGTAACGAAGCAAAATATTAGCTAAGACTAGTTACAGGACGCAGTCGGAAAGAAACTCGTTTAACTATGCACAAAAGCTAATAATAAGCAAGCTCTCTTAGGGCACATGTACAGCCTAATTAGTCACTACCAGTTGCCAAATCCCAAAAAGTTTGAGTCACCATGGTGGAAGTCCATTGCACTGGCTGTTGGCTGTTAACAGAGAACAACACGGAACCATCCAGGCTCTCTCCAGATACTCAGAAGGTAGCAAGATCCTTTGGTACACTCACCTAGCCAACACAGGTAACAACATGGGCCAGCAACTTCAAAGGTGCAGTAGGCTTGTTCCCCTCATGACTTAGCCCATGCTATTGCATCTTCTTTCCTCCTGTGTGGCATACTAACTAGCGTAAGTCAGAGAGGTACACGCATTCAGGTGACACTGAGATTCAATGAGGTATATGCATCACGAACAAATGGTAAACCAGCAATTCAGACACGTGTACCAAAGAACAGAAAACTCCCTCCTCTGGCATACATTCACCATGAGCATTAGTAGCATCTGGGGTTCGATTTGATTTTTAAACTAAACTGTGAATCGCTAGCATTTTGGTTTTTCAGTGTGACCCACAAAAGTAATCATCCAGTGTGTGACTAAGAGACGTTGCCTGGATACACACATAAACAGAAATGAAACACACTTGCCAAATTCCTTGTACTGGTATTGGCGGCCTGAATACACTCTGCATCTTTACATTGAATGAAACAGTCACAGGATATACAAACAGTCAGTCACTATGTGTGTAACCATGTTTCAGTGAAATGCCTCAGTCCCTCAGGGGCTTCCCAATGCCCTGCTTGATAGCCAGCAGCTGCCTTTTTATCCTAGGATCATGCAATCTGAGGCAAAACAAGGCCTGTAAAGCATTGTCAGACATTAAAGGATGTGAATTTACTTTCTGTTTTCAGGTTATCATGAACACTTTCAAGCTCAGTTTAATCTACTCAGGATTGGAGAGTTTCAATTCCATCTGAATCTAGATACCATGCTGTCTTTGGTCCTATATACATGAACAGGTTAAAAAGACATTTCAAACCCATTATGATGATTTCAGCTTTCCAATAATATCAGCAAAGTGCTGCTAGCATAAACAGACTACCATTATATATTATAGCATTAAGAGAGATTTAGAACCCATTTAGATGGCACAGTGCTTAAAACGATCACAGCTGCCAGCTCTACAATAACGTTCCCCAGACTGCCACCACACAATGTAGGAAATATTAGCAATACATGTCAGAGCTCCTGACATCATCCAGAGCAGACCAGCATGAATAGTGACTAGTTTGGTTTGTCTTCCCAAAGGACAGAAACAGCTATAAAAGATGGAAGCTGGCAAAAGTCCTTAGGGAATTTTTCCGAGGAAGAGTGTTAAAAAGTTTCATGTAACGCAAAGTCTGTTCTGCTTCATTGTTTCCCATTATTATGTGCTTTTTCCACTTTAGTGACTCAGAACACAAACAGCCCCGTGGTTTGGATTAAGCTCCTGGCCTCTGCCAAAGCACAGGGGAGGCTGTCACACCTTAAATATATCCCCGAGAATCCTGGGGAATAACTCTGACAGTTTCAAGGAATCTAATTAAGCACCATCTAAACTTACTCTGAAAATTCTTAAACAGCAGGTTCCTACAGCAAATCTGCAGGCTGGTAACTGCATACTGCAAAAAGTATCCCCTTTTTACTTACCATCGTGCCACCTCCAAAATGGCCCATGAAAATGAGTTTAAAAATCACTTACAGAATACAGTTCGCTGACAGAAATCAGCATATTATTACTACAGCTGTAATATTTCAATTAAAATCAATGATTCTGTAAAATAGCAGGGAAGTTTATTTTAAAACATAGCAACCCATTTTAGTACAAAATAACACAAAAGACTTGTGATCTTGAGTTAAGTTCTTACATGACCTGAACTTCATTATCTAATCCAGCTCACCTGAGGTACTAGCTGGGGAACAAATGATGTCTTGCAACTCAAAGGAATGTCACAAATTCTTGATTAAATGTGACTGTCTATGCTGATGGTTTTTTGCTCTTTCATAGTAGTGGCATCTCATACCTTTAGACAAAAAATCAGGCAAAGTAACTTGACTTCAAAAAAGTTGTTGCTTGAGTGAAAAGCAAAGGCTGTTATGAAGAAATTGGTTTCTGCCAGGCAGGCTAAGACTCGCTTTTCCAGGTCTGAAGCACAGGTTTGAATTCTAAAACCAGAGATCGCTTCCTTGAACGACTCTGAGAAGTACATTAAAAGCCTATTGTTTTAGCATGAAGGCGCACATGTAATGCTTAATGTTTTCATAACGTTTGCTTTCAAATAAGCCTTCAGTAAACAGTTCTACTTGACCAAGATAACTTTCACTGCTGTGTCCTGCACGCTAGTAGCTATTGCTCACACAGGGAAGCAGTCTAACCTTTAAGCAGGTGAAACAGAAGACTGTAGTGTTAACACAACTACAGATAATTTTCAAACAGCTCCTCAACACTAAGGTTTATTTTCCTAACGCTACTATCACCCAGGAAGTCATTGATACAACAATGAGCAGCCACCACAGAGTGTATAGAATAACCCAGTTCAAAACAGCCGAGGGAAGGAGTGGAAGCCTAGCTGACTGATCAGCAAGAACAGACACGCAGAGACAGGTGGCTGTTGACCTTCCTGGGGAGACAGAAGCTGGACCAAAGAAAACCTTCAGGAGGGTTTTGCCAGTATAGAAAGCTAGAACCCAAAATTTAAGCCACAGCCCGACACAGATGTACACACACACCGAGTAGCATGAAACCATAGATACTTAAAACCAAAGAAATTTATACAATATTTTATCTTCTCAGTTTATCTCTTTGGTAGAAAACCTGTAAATGGAAAACAACACACACATTTGATAAATATGATGTTGTGTGCAGTATCTTCCCTGAAGAAGGCAGGAAACAAACTTATTTATGCATGCATCTGCATACAGATTTACTGCTTGTTGTTAAACAACAAAAAAAGCAGCAGCCTGTAGTGACAGGTCTGTTGACCCACAAGTTTATTTTTCTCCAGACAGAACGCCAGTGTCAGTACAATATTCTTTCCAGGTTTCTTAACACAATGTGCTTTTGGATTAAGTAAGATTAAATAAGTCTGTCTAATCAGTCTTACTGTGCATTCTGCTTAGGTTAGGCACAAAGAAGCCAAAGAATTTAACAAGTGCTCACATCAGAGTTTAACTTGGAAATGACTACAAAATCTGTTCAAAGCAGCACGTGCAGCTATGCAGTAATTATATTTCCTTTTTATTACTTTTGCTAATTAACAAAGAAGATCCAGTGAGTTGCACAAGACTGTCCTGTCAATCAAGGGAACAGTACTGCACAAACACAGCGCTGGAAGTGTTAAGTACAAGGTTCTGAAATAAACCGGGTTTGACTGTCGACGTCGCTTTTAACATGGCAATGCAACCTGCTCAGCAGAGGGGACAAGAAGCAATGGGGTTCTGACAGCTACCTCCTTCCCTTTTTTAACCTCAAATTTGACTAGACTATTAAAATATTTGTTGAAGTGCTCTGTCTGCCAGGCAGTAGAGCCCACACTAGACAGATTGACAAGTGACTTGTTTCAGTAGGAATTTTTCTGCATTCTTCCTGATTTTTTTAAATTTTATTTTGATTTGCTTGTGCAAAGATTTGGTAGGTGGAGCTTCTGAGCGTAGTGAAACAGAAGTTGCAGCAGGCCTGGCACAGGATGGCACTCATGCCGTTCACTCAAGTATGGGATAAACAATTTTAAAAGTCCACATTAAGGTAAGAGCCATGACAGACTTGAATTATTTTCAAAGTTGCATCATTACTCCAAATCTGATTTTCAGTGATGAAATGAAGTTCCAAATAAATATTCTCATTTTATTCATAAATGCTTTCTAAATAGTTTCTGAAAAATACACTACAACTCAAAGTTGTTTTCTGGCATTGAGAAGGAAATTGAATTTGTGATATATAATAGAGCAATGTATCTTTGAAAACATTTTAATGCAATAATTCTGGCATGGAGTAATGGAATTTGAATCTGCAAACAAAACTTAAAATTTTATTTTTCTGCAGAGATTCTTAACAGCACCGGAAAAAAAGCCAAGATACTTTTAGCAGAGAAATATATCAGTGGCAGTACTTCTGGGAAGGACTGTACCTGTGCTTGTAAGAAAAGCTGTATCTTCTTAAGAAAGGAGCTGCGACGTAACTTCTCAGAGAAGCATCTGAGAAAGTTATACGTTCCGTCAGACTTCGATGGGGGGGAGAGGCTGAAAATGCCCCAATTCCTTCTACTACTAGAGCTGAAAGCAGCTTAAATGGAGGTCAGCACCAAACATTCTGAAAGACCATGTCTGAACTGATTTTTAATGTTCTTTTGGTGACCAGCTGCTACTTAAAATACAGGGCAAGCAAATTAGAAGCAGAAGTAGTACCTCTTCAAATGGTTCAGTGTCTGCTACTGAACTTCACTGCATGGGGTTGGACAGGCACTTGCTGTTGGCAGCTCCCACCTGCCAGCACAGGAACGGATGTCTGGTCACTTGGTCCCAGCTCTCTGTGCTTCCAGCTGCTAGGCGACATCAGAAGACAGAGAAAAAGCCACAACAAATCTATTCCTAACATATTTTACAAGGGCAGTGTCTATTGTATCCCCAAGGGGTTCTGCAGTCAGAGGAGGTGAAGAGGTTTAGTCAGTCACATATGGGAACGAAAGCAGTTCGTCAGCGGTTCAACAGTGCAAATAAAATTTGAAAACACTTATTACTGCAGAAATAAAGAAAAATTAGATTTTACAACTAATAGCCCATTGCACTTATTCATGCTAATACAAAGAACTGAAAGTTCCATGGCTTTGCATATACGTCAACCAGTAACCTCCAATGCCAGGTAAGAATTCCCCCTCTAGTCCTCTAAAACTAACTTCCAACTGCCCGAACACGATGCAAAGCTATCTATACCTCCTAACACACACCAGGAAACAGGGAGAACTGGATTCAGTATCAGTGACCTTGTACAGCACGGAAAACCACATGTTCTCAGAGGGCTTCTTCCATTTTTAGTGGTTGGTGGCTCAAAGCTGAACTAGCAACAGAGTTGGTCATGAACAGAGCTGCTCAGGGGTTCGCAGTAGGTCCAGTACTCCTCAGTATCCTTATCAGTCACATGGATAATAAGATGGAATAATTTTTCACCAAGTTTGCAGATGACGCCAAATGGGGAGAAGAGGTAGGTAGAGTGGACAGATGAGCCAGTATTCAGAGAGACTTGGACAGCCTGCACAATGGGGCTGACGGGAACTGCGTGAGACTTTGCAAAGATAAAGTCCTGCACCCAGCATGAAATAATCCCAAGCAGCAGGACAGGCTGCTCCATCAGCGCTGGACTACAAACATCCGCACTGAAAAGCTGAGAGAACAGAGAGATCCCTGTGAAATCACTCTGACCAATTCTCCAGCACTTAAGAGCTCCCTGTTCTGAAAGACAGGACAGCACATGCTTCCCCCTTTACAGCCAGGTAAATCTGCATAAAGAAAATAAAAACTAACGAGGGAAAAATATAATCATAAGATTCTCAGACTGGGTAAGTTACGTCTGACCAGGCACTCCAAATACATGTGTAAAAGATATTCTTACAATACAGAGTGACAAAGTAGTAATTACATTTTAAAAAAGCCACATAAATTGCAATGTAAATGCACACAATCCATTCCAAACGCAGAGCTGAAGACTGAAATTACAGGACTGTGAAATCTGTGACATTTTCCCCCTAAACTCAGTGGATTAAGGCAATAAAAAAGACCAGCGTTCATTATCTGTAAAACAGCAGTTACCTGGAGAGCAAGATCCAGGCCCCTTCATTCTCCTCCAGCTGTAGTTTCCTGCTTTCACAGCTTTACAATCTGTGTTACATTTAGGAATTTACAATTTGGTGGCATCACAACAGTCAGGCTTCCCTGTATTCCTTCGTTCTCCACAGCTAACCCTCCCTTCAGGACCAGTCTATATAGAACCAGTCTATATAGAACCAGTGATCCAGCAACTAATATCAAGCTCATTTTTTGGCTTTACTGAAACCTTTTTTACCAAATTATTTTGTGTAGACATTTTCTTTGTTTCAGATTTCAGACGTTACTGCCCAAAATAAACACGCTAACCTTTCTCCTTTATTCAAACTCCTTTAAATAGGATTTTATTTTAGATGCAAATATAAATGGTGTATACTTTGGTTCTCTCACCCCTACACAAGTGAACAAAACTGGAGTCTTTCAAACAACCAACTCATCTTAGAGCAAATTACTTCAGTGCCACTTAATGCAAAAGGGAACAGTCAAACAAAACGTAACAGTGAATTAAAAAGCCATCACAGATTCCCTACCTACTGAAACAGATAAGAAACTACAATTAGCATACTACTAGAATACTACTGTAGTGTAATAGTATACTATGAAGAGAAAGATGCAAGTCTTCTAGGCATAGAGAGATATGGGCAAATAGACCAAACATTTTTAACATATGAAACTGCATCAAGAAACTAAATTCCATACAAGTCTGGCATAAGGTTTTGTGTATACAAACTGAAAGCTGCTTTGAATTCCCCCCACACGCTTAGTTATCTGGCAAAAAATGACTCATAGCTAAAATATGACTATTATGAGAGGTCACTAAGTGCATTTGGGATTTCGAATCAGAACTAGCTGTAATTCACAAACAGCTCTACAACAGTTCAACCTGTGATTAGTGTTATCACTGCAGCTATAAGGCAGTGGCCAAAAAAGGATTAAACCGAATAATACTATAAATAGCGCTAACAGTGTGTGTGAGAGGGAAATATCAGAAAATGCTTTGAATTTCACATAGAAAGGTTTTTAATATACCTCCATTGTTTAAGCCTGCTTTAAAAAAAACTGTCTTCAGGATTTTATAAACAGGTATGCTCCAGTTAACAATTTAAATAGTTTACTTATACTTTTATGACATTAGAATCTCTCATGTCAAGCCCATGAGCAGAAGAATGCTTGATCAGATGTGTGTACTTGGTATCTTTAGTCTGAACAAAAGACTTGGAAGAATATCTTTAAGGCCTTTGTTTTTTGTGTTAGCAGTTTAAGCACGCATACAAACAGCTCTCCAGAACATGTTCCAAACAAAAATTGGCTCAGATATTTTTAAATAGTTGTGTTGTTTGAAAGGAAAAAATGGGAAAGATTTTATTGGAGTAATTCTTGTAGCTTTCAAGAATTCATGCACTCTTCTAACAATATTCTTAATAAAGGAAAATATAGGCAGAAATCCAGAAAATGCAAAACAAAAGCGATGATACAGAATGTAATTTTTGACTCTCAATTTCAAGGTTTCTGCTGAAATTCTGTTTGATGAAACACTAAAAGCCTGTCCCATAAAACAGCTGTAATGCAAAGCAATCCTCCCTCACAAGCAGTCACGTTAGTTACCAAAACACCACAGAATACAATGCATTTACATACTAACATTCAAAACTGCCATTTTACCACACAACTGATATTCGCTAGGAAACTGCATGTCATCCCATTGCCTGGCCTTTTCATAGATGTAAGTATTCTCTTTTCCTAACTTCATCGTGTCAGTTGGGCTCTAAATCTCAAGCAAACTGCTGGTGTACAGCATAGTCTGGTTGGGTTTCTGGGATGATGACGAAGGCCCTGATCCTATCACTTGCTCCTCCAGGCAAACCTTAATACCTCAGGTAAGCACTAGTGCATATCAGTGTGCAATTTAATAGATTTAGGCTGTGGCCATTCAGTAATACAGTGAATAACTGCTACATTCATTTCTGAAGTAATGCCAGAATCCAAACAATTTCTGGAAATGGTTTTGGGGAAGCATAAAAATACATATTTTAACTATTTAGCTGTACTTGTAAATTTCCTAGTGCAAATTTATGGCTCTTACTATTCAAATAAACACACTTTTGTTCCCCAAACCTCATTCGTTACATCATCCTAAGAAGAAAATGTATTTTTGTAAGTAATTTAAGAACTGGCATATACTGTGCATTGAAACGATTCAGTAATTAAACCAAGTTGTTTCCCTTCCGCACATTACACAAAATAAAATACAATTTAAAAATATGTCAGAATAAAAATCTGTAGTGATTCTGGAAGAATTCAGAAAGCTGAAAAATTATTTTTCTTGTTGTTATGCGATACCAGATATTACCATCAACCACTGCTTCATTCTTCAAACTGTAGTTTTTCTACAAAAATGAGACCAACAGAAGATACTTCTGTCCCCTAACCTCAGCTGCAGGCACTCGCTTTTTCCCCCCTCTGATTGAATCTGAAATTTTCACTTGAAATATGCCCACTGAGGTAAGAAAGGGTTAAAGGTTTACGGAATGTTTCAGCTATGGAGCCATTTCCCCTGCCAGCTCGTTCCAGCTCCTTTGAAGCTGCAAGAAAGCCTCAGATTTTTTGTTAGTCTTGTCCTTCTCCAGGCCATACTTATCACAGCATGGTTCAGCTATTTCTACTTCAGCTGCATTTTGTTGTACTTCCTTTTCCAGTTTTTCTTCATCATTCTTTGTTTGCAGTAATTCTTCTTCAGCTTCTTTGTAGCCACACCTTCATTTCTAACAGGCTTAGCTGGATTGCCTTTTGTTTCCATAGCTACTGGATTCCCCTCGCTGGGTGTGTCAGACCGTCCCTTCGCCCCAGTCATCTACACACATATGGGGAGAGAATAAAAAAAAAAAACAAACCCACAAGAAAACAAACAAACTAGAATTAACAATCTTAAATCTGCATTAAGCACAAACATAGACAATTACCTTCCAAGAACTGCCTTCTACTGCTTGCCATTCAGCCAGACTCAGAGGCCACATCTGGACTGGTGACAGGCACAGCTGCTCTTCCTGCCACCAGCAGGATCTGACCAGCCCTGCCTCTTTCTTGCCGATGTGCCTGAATTCCCTTCTGGCAGACACCAAAGTGCATGAGGTAATCTGGAACAGAACCACAACTATTTTGCCCTCATATGAAGTCAGGATGTGGCTAAAATATCTAACTAGGCCTGAAAAGCATCCCAGAGTTCACTCAGCCAGGCACAGTTCGCATGTGGCTTTTACACAAGTAAATCAGGCTGAAGAAAAATTAAAAGTAAGAAAAATTTCTTACTTTTAAAGTGTTGTACGACCTGTTCAAAATGTTAGAGCTGAGACTGGATCTCTGAGAAATTTCTAAAGCACAATATGCATCACTTATTCACCAGCATAAATTACAAAGCAGGCTGGATTTCTAAGAAGCTTCCATAAAATTTCTATTAAAAGTTTCTTTAGATGAAGACAATTAGTTGTTCTTAAAATAAATTCTATTCTGTTTTAAAACCAGCAGCAACAAAACCCAAATGTTAGGCAGTATTAATTGCTACTTATCCTAATGATATCGGGAAGGAAGCTCACATTCAACATTTTATTTCTTTAGATTTAACTGCACTCTGAAAAAACTGCAGAGCAAATGCTGTGTAAGGTTGTTCACATTCAGTAAAAAGGAGTAAGCCATCCACACAAAATTTTGTATTTACGTCTGAGACACAGAAACTGTGTTTTCCTAAATTAAGGTACTTCATGCCTCTAGACAAAAAAGCATACTATTTTTATTTTTTAATTTTTTTTTTAGAAACAGTATTGCATATATATTGTCACAAATGTGTTGCTGTATAGAGAATGGCATACCAATGAGATTTAAGTTTCTGTATGCCTGGGAAGCCATCTGAATTGCGAGGGAAGTTTCCGCAAAGGTGAAGGAGTTCAGAGCAACCAGAGACAGAGATCAACAGCAATTTGTCGGCCAGAGCTAGCATACTTTAGAGGGCCAAAAGGAAACCTCATTTTTGCTGCAGAGAATCACTGTTATCCCTACATGAGCTTGTTTAAAGTTACAACCAACCAAGAATGGATCCAAGATGCTCCACCCTAGCTGCTGAAATTAATAAATTAAGACACAAAAGATTTCAGAGTGGCATGAGGGGACTGAGGAGAGTATTTAAGCTTTCAGGAAAGGGTAACATCAGCTGGATTTCTGCACTGCCATATGATTATCCCACACCTAGTAATGTAGCTG
Organism: Falco cherrug; assembly: GCF_023634085.1. Lineage (NCBI taxonomy): Eukaryota > Metazoa > Chordata > Aves > Falconiformes > Falconidae > Falco > Falco cherrug. Next base: position 21,412,806 of record NC_073703.1, read on the forward strand.
ATTTTGTGTGTGTGGCTGATTTGCATACAACCTCTCTTGTCTGCATGAGATTCGGGGTATCAAATATTAACAGTTGGGTGCTGACTGGCATCTCCACAGAGGAAGCATAATCTGGATCCCTCCCCAGCTACTTATTTTCAGTAAGCAGGTTAGAAGTTAATATCTTAGGCCTCCAAAAGATATCAGTTTCTGCTGAAATGGCCTGAAAAGTTCAAGATCTGTGGGAAAGACAGACAGACAAATTGAGACAAAGATGGGACTGAAAAACCAGGAAACCAGGTTAAAAAGTTCCTTCCTGAAATTGATTGAAGAAAAGAAGTACATCAACAAAAAGTGCCACCACAGAGGCAAAATCAGAAAATTCTTATAAATGCAAATATTTTATGTTTCAGCTGTAATGCAAGCCTCTAAATTACAAAGCATTTAATTAAGCCAAATGCTCCACACTTTTTGCTGTTGATAAGCATTAATAGCTCACATTAAAAATAAAAAAATTAATTTTGAAAGAATTTTGCCACAAACTGGGGGAGGAAGTGTATTATTATTATTATTTTTAATAAACCCAACACAATGTATCAGTGAATTGCAATAAACTGCAATAAAGGCTCAATGGAATAGACCTTGAAGGCAGAATTCACCTTACCTGATTTTACCTGTTTACAGTTGTGCTAATAATTTTTATTCCTGTAGTCATTTGAAAGAAAAACGACAACTCTATACCATGACTCCAACAATCTACTTAAGAGGCTCATCCTGTTGTGGAGATGCATCTTACAAAATATTCCATTTCTCTCTGTTAACAGCACAGTAAGCTTAAACATTGTTTTTCCATACTGTAATGTTTAAAGGGAGGTGAGATGAAGCTCATCCAAAATATTTTTCAGGGAAAAGGTATTCCCATTCTTGGGATCCAGAACGCTAAAGGGTCTCTCTGACCCCCAAAGATGACAGATAAATATACTAGCTATATATCCAAGAGACTGAAACCCAAGATTATTTTAAAGCTGCTCATCTGCTTTTCCATCAAGTGTAATACTGACCTTCTGTTTCCACATGGCTTCCTGAGGTGCAGGTGGAAAGGTGCATGGAACTCTTCCATGATTCATGTGATAGGGCAAAGGGAGGCTGGGATCTAGTGGCACCCATGGGACTGAAAGAGTGGCGGGTACAGTAGGCAGATCACAGTGAGCTTTATGTAAGTTATACGATGCTCTCGTTGTCTTGTCAAGAGAACTCTTGTAGATTGCGACTGATGAATCTCCTGCAGCATGAGTCAATAAATAAGAGCCCTCCTGCAAACTAAAGAAATAAAGTTCAAAATAAAACAAAGACATTAAAATAATATATTTTGTTTCCTTTGATCAGGATAGCTACTAAGTTTTGAACGCAAAAGCAAAACATCTTTAGATACTTACTTATCAGTCCCTGTTTTATAAAAAGACTAGAGACAAAGCATGAATTAAATTGTATTGATAAATACATACTAATTTATGCATTTATAATATATTCATAACGTACTAATCACCATCTGTGCACAGATTGTATGCATTCAACATAGCATTGAAGCATACACTGAAAACCATCCATATTTGGCAATTCTTTAACCAGCGCCTTACAAAGCATAATGCATATATGGACACAGACACAAAAAACAGACGAGCTTTAAATACATACAGGATTAAACAGTTTTTCAGGAAGATAAATATCAACTGAACTGCTCATATCAAAAATCTCAGCCACAAAACACAAAGCTATAGAAATTATGAAGGAAAAGTCTTCTGTAATTCAAATTAAGAGCCTTCACACACAGCGCAAGAAACTTGCTTCAGAAAAAAATTAAAAGATACTTGCAAACCAAAAGCCTTGAAGTAGCTAAAAAATACATGAAAGCAAGAGAAAGGTTGCGACATTGTACAGAAAAAGGCGTATGCTCGTGTAAGTCAAGCTAAGCAGATCGGAACACAAACAGTATTAATTCTGCAAATTAAGCAAAAAGACTAACAAAACCCACATAAATTCTATATTACATACGTATAATATTACATAATGCTTTATATTACACATACATAAGATTACATAAAATAATACTACAACTCACTCCTGTGAACTGTTAATCATCTCAGATATGTTCAGCCTCCTCTCCTGAACAAGTGGTTCATAAAAATCAAGTCCTTATTCTTTTGCATAATTTATACAAAACCTGTAATCTCAAGCACATTTTTACACCGTACATTATACTATGCTAGACCTAAAGGAACCTGTAAAATAGTTCATGTATCTAAAGTAATAAAGATCAAAGAGCAGACAAGCATACAGAAGAAATAGGATGAGCTGGGTCATGTTGCAAATACAATGAATCAGAACAGAACACTTACTCGGACACTTTCTTCAAAATGTGATGAAGTATATTTAATGAATTTGCAGGCCTACAAAAAAAGAAAAAAAAAATACAAAACGAGTAACCTGCAAGGCTTGTTAGGGTTTCACATTCATTGCTAAAATACCCTACTAAAAATACTCACTTAATCATTCCAAGTTTTTCTCTTAAAATTTCTGGAGAAATCTTTTCTAGCATAATAAGTTTTGATGTAAAAGCATCAATACGTCCTGAAAAATATTAATTTGATTAATACACAAAAAATAAAACAAATGCAAAAGCCTAATTTGCAAACTTAGTGGATTTTAAAAGGAATAAGTTTTGCTCTTTTACAGTGTAGAACAGTGAAAAGTATTTATCAATTTTGCACAACGTAAAATATCTAGCTGCTTCAGTACAGACATCTGTATTTGGGCTGACTTTCTAAGTCAAGGAGATGCCCATGACTCCAGCAAATCTTACGTCTTGCATGATGTCTGAGATCTACAACCTCATTTTGCCATTATCTCATCAGTTAGTTTGTATCTTCTCAAGTTCTTTTGATCCTTACCACTACGCCTCCTTACTGGACCCATCACGAATGTTCATCTTTTACAACAAGTTTACTTTTGAGACCAATATATTTGATATTCTGATATGTTAGACAATTGTATTATTTGATTTTCTGGGAATTCTGTACCTTTGTCTCTTGAATTCCCCCCCCCCCCCCCCCAAAAAAAAAAACCCAAAAAACAAAACCAAAAAAACCCCACCAACAAACCAACCCCAAACAAAACCCCAAACCCAAAACCATTTACGGTTCAGGCCTCGTTCATGGCAAATCATTAAAGACTACTTGTCTTTGACATATCTAGGAGCAACGGTTCAAAGCTCTCTCCATTACATTTTTAAAATAAAAGCTAACAAGAACAGTGTAGCCCACTTTTTCACTTGATAAGCAATAAAGATCATGAGCACATCTTGTACGCTGATGTTGTGACCACGTGTTACCTTCAGGTTCTCTCTCATGCTAAGGTTTTCTCAGAAATCTGTTCTACTCCAGCTCCCACAGGGAGGATGAGGAAAAGGCAGCATAATAAAATACGACCTACTCAGTGGAATTTACTGCCTTACTACAGTAAATGCCTCAATTGTACAGTTAAAACTGCTAAACCAAAGCACTTCACATTCCAAGCTAAACATTACTAGCAATTTGTTATGTGATGCGTAAGAACACCAAGTAAGAACTCTCATTTTAATAAATAAATAAAAAAAAAGCACCAGGACAACTCATTTCTTTTAAACACTGTACATTTGTTACTTTTCTTGTTACTGGTATTTTGTGCAAGACTAAGCATCTAGATTTAATATTCTGCATTGCTGACTAGAGGAAAAGGAACTCTGTCAAACCACCAACCCACAACACAAAATTGTTTGTGTTCTCTATTCCTTATAACCTGTCCTCAGATCAGAAATTTCTCCATTTCTAAACTCATTGACAGCATAGCTGGGGGGGGGGGGGGGGAGGAGATCTATGAACTACTTATACCTGGTTTATATTACTATATCTTGTATTTGAGAAGTGACTGAAACACTTGACATTCAGTAAGTCACCCATACAGTAAGTACTTCTTTCCAACCCATTTTTTCAAATAATTTTCAAATAATCGTAATTTAAAGGCCAATATTATCCTAGCCAAGTGAAGGTTAACTACTTTTTGCAGTAAGTTTTGCATAGGCGCTTAATGCAAATAAGTGAATAATGGTCAGGATAAAGTGTTCCCATTAACTAGCAAATCTTATCACTACTTTATTTACTGCTTAGATCAAATACAATATCTTATTTGGGAAACACGTCACAGAGATTGCTCCCTTTGCTGATGCAGGATTTCCTATCTGAGTAGCAAGGAGACTTTAAATCAACAACTGAGCAAGGCGCGCTCTACTAGCGAGAGGAGGACAGCACTCTTCTGTTTGATGATAATACCTCTGCTTTTGTGCAAGCCCTGCCTTCTTTGAGAACACACAGAATAACAAATTCAAGTAAATATCACTCCTTGCAACTTCCGCAGGAGGCTGTAGTTACACCTGCTTTTCTCCTCATTTCCTGAGTCGGCAGCACTGCTGAGTCACTGTGCTGAGCTGGGAGATTTCTCCCTCAGCCACAGAGGGATACAACACTGAAGAACAACGCCAGACAATTACCGGGCACAGACCAAGGTCCATCCATATGTATTTGGCAATACAAAAGATCCTTGAGACAGTGAATCAAGTTTTTTCAAGACCCAGGAACTCCTAAGCTAATTTAATACTGAGAGGTCTGCCACACGCTCAAAACTTTAGAGTCTTCACTTAAGATCTCTGTAGTCTCAAAACTGAGACTTGTAGGTACTGTGTTAGTAGTGGTAAGATCACAGTTTTCAAACAGTTACTCCATACTTTCATGTCATACTGTGGGGTAAATTTTAAAAAGCAGTAAGTCTGCGGCTCTACTATGGCTGATTTAAAAATTCCTTTATTACAGTACATGATCTTTCACGTAAATTATAGTATGATCTGAGAGCTCAATTCTGTCTTTCTGCTTACACCAAATACATGATAGCAGTAGTCTTACTTTCAGGTATCAGGCTAATGAAAAATGAGATATTCACCCTATTTTAAGTTGTCCACAATACAGGTTTATTATCAGGGGCCATTCTTTTAGGGTGGAGTTTCAGGACAAAGCTTTCCGTTGCCAAGAGCACTCTGCATCAGTTGTGACATTGTATTTTTCACAGCTCCTCATAAATACAAACTGAAAGGCAGAAATTCACAGCTACCTTGCAATGTTTCTCAAAGAATCCCCAAGCAGAACATTATAACAGTTCCCTATTAAAAGCTGGGGTAGATGCTCTCTCGTAGAACAGATCAGTTACTTCCATGTACATCTTTTTACCTACCTCTATTACCGAAAACCTGCAGTCTTCAATTTGCCTAGCTAAATAAATCACATATTCTGTCAGTATCAAAACTTGGTGACTGCTGAGTCCAATTCTGTATTTGCAGCAGAATATTTTTTTTAATTGTAAATTGTAGTGGGAAGGGGTCATGCTGGGAATTCTAATTTACTGTGCAGGACAGTGACAACCCACAGTAATCCTGTGTTCCTTCAGAGCACGCAAAAGGAAAACCCCTGTGGACGCCAGGGTTTGCTGTTGGAAGCAGCACATCCAAGAGCTGACAAAGAAACATCACTGGAATAAATGTGTTTCTTAATCCCAATGACTTTTTATCCCAAGCACACAAGAGTGTTTCGGAGGGCAGGCCACTGAATCCTTCCAGCCTAGGGCTCTGTGCCCCTTTCACGGCTAGCAGTTATCTACAAAGGATACACTGGAACCTCTGTATCAGAAAGGGATGGCCATTTATGCCAGAACAAATCCTGCAGCACGTAGCCTGCTTTCTTCTACTCTCCTCAGAGCCTCTGTAAAAAGGGGTGTTGGCTGTCTGCAAACTTCTGCACGTAAGCAGTATGTTAAGTATCCTGTAACTGATGGGAGATCAGATAAAACACAAATTCTTTCAGTTTGTGTACTTCCTAAACAGATTAGCCTTCTTCCTACAGTTTCATATTTCCTCATGCAGCTTGTGAATCTGGAAATAATAAATTTTGATAAAATTTTCTACAGTGGAATTACAGTGCAATTCAGTATACTGTTCTGCTTGTTAAAAAAAAAAAGCAAGAAATGCTTCAGTACTGTACATTAAGATATAATTAGAAATGGAGAACTACCTGTGTTATTTCTCTTTCTGTGAGGGATTTTTTTAGAGAAGGAAAACCCACAGCAAATAGCTTTTTCATATTTTATTCTAAAAATTTAATTTTAAAAACCATTATTTTCATTAAATATGGACAGCAGACAAAGATGCAGTTGGCAAAACTATTACTGCAAAATATATCAGATTCCACAGAAAACTTACAATTCTATAAGAGGATGCAAAGCTTCTATGCAAAAATCAGAAAAGAGAACTCAGGATTTCAAAAACAGTATTCTGATGTGAGCCACCAACAGCAAAAGTGTAATTCAGTGCACAAGTGGAAAGGGTAGACAACCACAGGCCACAACTGCTGCCTTAGCAACCATAAAAACCAGAATTTTTTCTACAACAGGAAAGCAAGGCAGTCCCCACTGACAGAACATTCATTCACTGTACAAATGGGATTGCCCGCACTCCGTAGCAAGTGCCAAACATATTCTAAAAAGCATTTTGACTAACCACCTCATGGCAGATTTTCCCTTTTAAAATCTTATTAATTACAGGAGAATTGCTATCAGAGAGCTTTCCATATGTTGAAAAAGTTGTTAAAATAATCTGGCCATATTCTTTATATGCATAATTTTAATTTCTTTACAGAACATATGTATCCTAATAGACATCAGAACTTTTCTGATGCTTAAAATGTCATTGTACAAACATGAATATAGCATTTTCTACAGGACATTTGTTAGTGAAACTTTCCTTATAACATTGCATTCCTAGCGTGCTTGGTTTATGGATTTTGGATAAGTGGCCTTTACAAGTAAGATACCTTTCTGCTAATATTTCCATGCTTTTTATCCCTGTTTTATTGTAAGTTTATTTTCTGTACTCTGTATTAAAGGTGTCGTCTTTTGTACACAAGATTTGTCATTTCCTGCTTCATTCTCACTGAATGTATGTTACTTCTCATTCACAGATTCTACATTATCTCCTGTTTCCATCTGCTGCATGATACAGCACAAGGAATAACATGACAGGGATGTTTCAAGTTATATCACATATTAGGAAATTAAATTTCATGGATCAGTTAGATGCGGATGACAGAAAACCTGGAAAATGTGTGTAAGCAAGATCATTCAGTGATCAAAAATCCTGTGGAATATCATAGCTATGGAAAGAGGCTTTCAATAAACTTAAACTATGCATTATTCTTCTTCCTGTTAGGATTTCGGTTCTGTAAAGCCAGAAAATTGTTTCCAGTGCCTTAGATACGAGGCACATGTATACTGTTTTCAAAGGACGTAATTTCTCTTATAGCTGAATGACAGAACTTGGTTTAGCCCTAATCTTGCTTGGTTTTCCTCACTCTTGTATCTTTTCTGTCTCCACACTATCAGTGTAGAAATACAAACATTATTGCCTGTTTTCAAAGAAAAATAAATAACATTTGACCTTTCCCCATACTACAAGGCCAAGGAATCTGTATCCTCTGAGCCATACATCTGATCCTCTGTTTGTCTTCTATTTTGGTATGTAATAACAAAAGTATTTAAATTGATAAGATATACCTATCTATCTATCTCACATTTAATCAAGAAATATTTTTACCACTCATGCAATAATTCATATTGTATATAATTCATTAAAATAACACCAAAAAATTCCGTCCCAAAACCAAAGATGCACTAAGTCATGAAGATTACTGACCTCACAGAACTAAATTCACACTTACATTTGTCTTTGAAAAGCAAATAAATGCTGTTCTTGAAAACGAAGATTACTGGACGCTATTCATCTAAAACCAAAACTGACATATCTTCATCTACCACCCAACAGAAATTTTTAAAAAAGAGCATAAGATAAATGTGAAAAACAGAATTAGAAACTTAAAATAAATAAGGAGATATGGAATATACCTTTAATATAAATATTTTTCTCTTCTGTTATTCTATGAATATTCAGACATACATGTTTCTTAAGCAAAAATCAACACATAAACTTACCAATATAAAATAAGCATTCAGAATGCAACATACTCTCTGTCCACAACTGACATACTTCACTTTCTGTAAGAGCTTCAACACCATAATAGGCTTGGTATTCTAGTTTTGGCAACAGGAACATTGGAGTAATCTATAAAGTGAAGATATATGAAAAATCAGCGCCCACCATCCACAAAACACCCACAATTGAACTACATTTTGTAGTTGATAATCATCATAGTCTTCCACTAAATCTGAAGCAACAAAGACATTTCACAGATTGTGTGTGATGGTTCACATTCCACGAAACCCACAGTACAAACTTCAAACTACAGAGAATTTATACAGAAGAAGGTGAAAAGAAAAAAGCAGCCTAGGCAATCTTTTACAAGCAATAAAATTTTGCCACTAAGTAACTTTTCCAGGCAACTTAATTAATCTGTTCACACTTCGGTGCTCTACTGCCCTCTGCAGGAATTTAAGAAAAAAATACGTTGTTACATTTCTTTGTTAGTGGAATCCTGCCACTTACTCCTCGTCTGTCTCACTTGAAATTAGAACCTAATACTTGGCCTCTCATTTGAAATCAGAGGCTAACCTTCGTGCAGTAACACTAACAGAAAATATAAGCTTCTTCTCACTCACAAATCACAATTTAAACTTCAGCAGGAATTTTAAAAAATAAAGTGTGCAGTTTCTCATAAAATAAGCAGCTATTCATAGGCATTTTAAGTAGTGGATCAATAGGAAAGAGATGGCATTTTTTCAAAATAGGATTCTGAGCATGGAATCTCAGCAAATAATCAGAGTAACAAAGATCTATTTCCATTTCAAGAAAGCATAAAGACCTCACAAAATGCTTGCCTACCATAATTATGGTATCCTATTCTGGAGAGGAAGATAACCGTATCATATTTGTTGAATGATTCAGAGGACAAAATAATGTTACTGAGAGTTACAGAATAAGCTTTCCTTCTCCTGATGTTACAAGAATATTTGGATTACACTTGCATTTAAAACATTTTATTCCATAAGACAAATGATTTGCTAAGACATATACCATAGTCTTTTCAAGCAGAATGAATATGAGCCCCTTTTATATTAAAATTTGTGCTCTGTTGTTCATTCTATCTCCTATTTCTCTGCTTAACTAGGCATAAAAGCAAGGCTGAATCCTGTTAAAAGTATTTATGATCATGTACATCCTCAAAGCCTTGGGCCAAAAACCTGATTACTGCATTAACTTCTAAAGAATAGTTCAAACTGACATTAGTTTACATAATTACAGATGTATGTTACTGTAATGCAGTTATAGTCAAAAAATGCAGAATCATACTTGCTTATCTTCTAATCAAGTAGGTTTAAAGAAATCACAAGCTATTCTTCTCTCTCTTCCTACAGCAAATATTTACTTTAAAGGAGACACACACTGTAGAATTATATCTGAACGTACTAATTGTCTGAGTGAGAACACAAATGCTCTGAAGGACTGGGAATCCCAGAGATGCCAGTCAAGCACAACTGTTTTAAAAAAAACAAAACAAAAAGCTAACAGCAAAATCTGTACCTTCTGAGTTTTTTTCTTTTTATGGTACCGTGGCAATGACTTCACTTTTTGCACACTGCAACGCACAAGTAACGACAGATCATTCAAACTGAATAGCTTATACACAAGGTTGCCATCCTGAGGTGCTTTATACTCTGAGGGGTCTTCTTCAAGCATCTGAAGTTCATTTGGCAGCTTTCCTACAGAAAAATAAATAAACCAGAAAACAACAGGCTTATACATTCTTTACCATGAAGCTAATTAACTTTCTTCTCTTGCAGTAGGGTTTGTGGAGTTTTAAAATTATTTTGGTTTTTTTTAATAGGAGTTTCTGAAGTAAGATTATGGGGTGAAAACCATCTCATCAGGCACAAGAAGTCACCTACGTATTACAAAAAAAATAAAAAATTGGAAAACGTCCACTGTTACTTCTAAAGAGTGTATTTTCAAACATTCACACATATTTTATCCTAATCGTTAGATTTCTTATACAAACAGAGCTGAGAGACTCCATTCCTGTACAAATGGAGTTCAAAAGCTGATTTTATAGCCAGTGACTCAGCACAAAGGAGACAAAGCTGCTGTTTACAGCGAACGCCTCCTGAGAGCCGCCACCCCTTTAGCAGTTACTGAAGTCACTCAAGCCTCAGGTTTGGGTGGTAGCATAAGCCTCTGCTGCAAACCGAGTTCGCTTCAATTGCAATACTCGCATATTCAAAAGAAATGTTAGATCTCCAAGTGCAGCTCTGAGGTAGTTTCACAAAGATCCCTGTATCCCGTAGAGATATTTTAACAAAATGCTTAAACAAGGATAAATCCCAACTTAAGATTTATTGAAAATTTAGCCAGTTCTGGTTTTTGTCCTGCAGATATGTGGAAATACGTGTCAAAACTACAACTACAAATAGACATTGCTGTAGTGCTACGAATAAATACATTCAACATTAAATTTAGAGTTTATTGTGCATCTTTGAATTAACGTATACTGTGTGAGATGATATCATCCAACTGACCAGAAAGAATTTATTAAGAAAACATTTAACTTAGTTCTGGCTTTCTGCAAAAGAGACATGCATAGGTGTTTATCAGATTGCTATGGAACTTTTAATTTGTAGCAGTATGCTTTCTATTCTTTCATAGTCACATTTCAGCATCTTAGCAATACAAGTTTCACTACCTACCTTTCTTGAAAAAAAACCCCAACCTAACAAACTCTATTATCAAGCACCTGAATTTCATACTCTGGCTTTTTAAGAAAAGGAGAAATTGAAAGAATATCATGCTGCTCAATTCTTCAAACTGAGGGAGGAGAAGTGCTCTTGTAGTGACTAGTAAAATTCAGTGAAACTGATAAAAATGTAGGAAGTGATTACACAATTTCAGCTAAAACAGATTTAGTTGTGTTAACTGTTTCCATTACAGATAAAGTAATTAAGATTCATTCCTATGTGATCAAGTGTACAGCTAGTCAGAAAACAACAGTGAAACATGTTTTCCCACCAAAATGCATCCATGCACTGGAATTAAGTATTTTGAGAAAAATATTACCTGTCTTGATGCAACCTGCCTGCTTTCCTGTCAATTTACCTAACACAGCAGTGTTGCTAAATTCGGTTGTACAGTGCAGAAGCAACTCAGGCACGTGAGAAAAACCTCAAAGTTCATGGTCTCCATGATCCGCAAGATTTCTAGATCTTGGCTGAGGTCTGGGTGTAGAATAGGTTCAATTTCCAGCTAAACGCCTGAAAACTTGGAGGTGGCTTGTAGCGAGTCCTCATTAGTCTTCTGGAACAGATTGCTAGGAGCTAAGATAGAAAGCAACTGAACTAGGAGGCTCAGAACTTAGACACTGAAATTGCAAGTTTTCTTTCAAGTTTTAATTGCATAATTTGAATAAATTTTTCTTCTATAAGAAATGCAAAATAATTCCATTTTTGATTGGCAAGAAACTATCTTTGTAGACCAGACTACTCAAATATTTGAATTTCTGAAGAAACTCAGAAAGTAACTCTTCTCACTACTAAGTTATTTCTTTTCCTTGCCTAAAAATCTTGTGTATAACAACTATGTTTCTCTAAATAAAACAGTATTTCACATGCACTCCATGGACAAACAGCTTCTTTCTGTGGGTAAGACAGAGAAGCGTATTGTTAAATACCTCCCCCTGCCCCCAACCAAACCCAACTTTAAATCACATATCCAAATAAATGTAACAGAGGTACTATTGGGATGCTCTTCAGATGAAGGAGTTAGAATTTCGGTAAAATTTTACAGAAAAACATTTTAAAATTTTACTCCTTACACAATGCACTCAATTACTTACTCTTTGACATTCCCTGAAAAAGCGAAGTCCATGTATTTCTGGACGAGCTGCTGGGATTTGAGGCAGCGGCTGGCACAGTTTCTGTGCTGGAGGTCACCAATAGTTTTGGAGACTGATGCACATGGGCTGGCGTAGCACTAGAACCATCACAGCTCACCACTGGTTGCTCATGAGCTTTATGGGAAGGTGACTTGAGAAGTTCAGTTTGCATTTTCAAAATCTGTCCAACAGGATCAAATTCTTTGGACAACTTTCTGGTAGGCTTTCTGGAGGCATTGTTTCCCTGATCCACGGTATCTGTGCAATCTGTCATGCTTGCTAATGGAATGTGGGTGGGGGAAAGTGATCTGGCAGTCTCTGCTGAGGTATGAGAAACAGTATTTGGTACAGTTCTTTTGCAACAATCGGTGTTTTTACATTCTGTATCAATTATCAAACGCTCTTCATCCGTGTCACTACTGCATAAAGAAGCGTAAGTCTCATTTTTCTGAGTAGCATCAGACTCTCTCTTGTAACTAACAGCATTAGATAGCATACTTAGCTTTGTTTCATTGTCCAATACTTCTTTGGTCATGACATGCTGTGCTTCGTTCAGTCCTACCTCCTCCGAATTAAGGCTTTTATGAGATGAATTTTCTTCAGAGCTGAAGCACAGAATGCCATCTAATGATGGAAGCTGCATGCTGGCACATGCTGAATCACCAGAAATGGTGTTTTTTCCTTCTTCATCTCCACCACTTATGGTGGATGTATTTTTTTTCCCCATTTTTAGGTCTTGTGATAAAACTTTAGCAGTGTTACTAACTGTAGGAAAAGTACTTTCCATTTTAGAAGTTTTTGAGAGTTTGACGGTTGCTCCAAAAGTTTCCAGTTCTGTAACATCATCATCAAAGTCCATCCCTGTGTCATTTGGAGGAGGAATCTTCCTGCACTGGTAAGTATCAGAAGACATCTTAACACAGGGAGGAAAAAATAATAGTATTAAAAAAACAAAACTAAACCAAACCAAAAATTAGAATGTGTTAATCACAAATGAGACACTGTCACATTGAAAACATGAAAAATGTTCTGCTATCCATATTTTGGTATGTTGGCTGAGAAGGGTAGTATTTGAAAAAAAAGCAAAACGAACTCCTGTGTTGAACATAGAGTATCTTAACTCCTAGGAGTTGAAAGGGCTTTCAAAAGAGAAATAAAGGTCATAGAACTTTTCCCACTTAAATGAACTGATCAAAATGCATTTTAACTAAGTAAACTAAAGCTGAAATGCCAATGTATTAGAAGCATTTAAAGGAACTAGACAGACATTTTAAAACATAGGGTCTGTAATTCTGCAGTAGAAAAACTACCAACAGGAAACCTAAATTTTCCTTCATTATCACAGAACAAGTAACTCTGCAATTATAACATAGGCTTTTGGTTTTGTTTGTTTGTAAGAAGAGGTGAAGCTACATACATCCCACTGAAATAGACTGTCCTCAGCTGGTTTGTCCATCAACACATTCGAAATCAAAACATAAGATGCTTTGGTTGCTAGGAAGTCCATTGGAATGTCATGGAAGATTTGGTTCCTCTCTCTTACTGTCATTTCCTTTCTCAGCAGAGGTGAATCAACATAAACCACTTTAGCTGGTTTGCTACCTTTTCAAGAACAGGTAGAGATTGAATACAAATTAAATTAAAGAAAAAAAAAAGACTGTAGTATAATTTAAATAATAGATCTTTTGACTTCCAATTCCAGTCAAATCCATTCCATTTTCATACTAGGAAAAATGAAAAACTATCCTCTCATTCATTAACAACAGAAAATAGAAATATGTCCAGATACAGTGTGAATTATTAAGAACCCGCAGCAGCGATACACACCACATTAACAGTCGATCATATTTTAAATGCAGTTCTAAATAAAGAATTTGTAAAATAAGAATTTGGGATTCATCATTCCTTATACAGCATTATATCATCAAATGTGTTCTGTTTTCCAAAAAGATCTTTCGCCTTCCTTTGATGAACCTCCAAAAAAAAAAAAATATTTTTTTTAAAAGTCTCATTGGCCAAAAGTGATGGCTGCAGTTTATTTTTCTTCTAATCAATAGCTATGTCTGGGCTCTGCTGCCCCACTCTTTTGTTTACACCTTAAACCACATATGAATCATCTATAGATTCATTCAAAAGTAACAGCAGTACCAATATTATAAAGAAAGCAAAGGCACGTCGTGAACATAGTATCACTGTCTTAAAAAAAAAAATCTGTGGATGAAACCCCCCCATAATTAATGCAAGAGGGAAGGTGCAAAAGGAAGGAGAACCCCTTTCAAGAAACACTATATATATATCTAACATATTCTGAATGCCCTTTAGGTGTTATCTTTTAGCCTAAAAATTAAAGACTGTAAAATTGATACATAAAATGAGTCAGGCATATCTTTACAGATAAGTAGTTTAATTGCATGTAGAAAAGTGCAAAATTTCTAAGATTTACCGATATTTGACAGCTTATTTACTACTATCCAAAAGTCTGCTATACAGATTTGTGTGAAATGCACACAACGTGGACATTCTAAGACAACAATCATGATAAACACTCATCATGAAAAAAATACCTCGTGTACTTAAAATTAAAAAAAAGAACAAGAGAGGAAATCTGTATTTAGATTACTAGTGGAGTACTTGACAGCTCAAGTATAGCATTCAGATGAGTAAATCAGTTTACTCAAAACAATTTTTGTTGCAGTTGGGAAGAGCAATCTCCATGGACATTCATTATTTATTCATTATTCTATAATGTAAATAGGTCCATTTAATTCCAGAAAATGCTTGCTCTCTGTTTTTTCATAAAAGTTCAGGATTTCTCTTTTTTAGCTTACTGAAATCAGTTCATATGATAGTTTTAACAGCTTCAGTTTCCTTTCCAAGGAGCAGAGCTTACAGTTTTGAAAAGCAGAAGGGCATTTAACTGATTTTTTTTCCAAGTAGAAAATAGCTGTATGTCCGAATTCAATGTTAATGATGATACCTCTAGAGGTTGTTACTATTCTCAGTAACAAGGTGGAACAAGGTATAGAAAACTATGAAATGACCTTGCTGTCAGCTTCCCTCCTTGCAAAACAGAGGACAAACTATAGCAATGGATTTTTTTAAAGTTCATTTCTTACAATAACTTCAACTAAATTAAACATTTTTCTTTACAACACAGAGGTGTCTGACTCCTTACCAGATGACAGCTGAAAACCACAAACTTCAGATTTTTGCCCTTTAAGCTGTGTGAATTAAAGTCAGTCAAATTTTATTACTTACTTTGGTTTCTTAAATTAAAAACATGGAATTACTTCAGAGAAACTATTTTCTTACAGCTGCATTCTAGACTGCTGCTTCTCCAGAAAAGGTAAAAATCTGAGTTTACAGTTTTCATTAATCTTAGCTGCTTTCTTTTTTAAAACAAAACCCAAATTAAACTATTCTATTATTCTGTGAACTAAATCAGACTACCTTCCACTTTCCCACAGTTGGTTTTACTGGATTTTCTAATTTCCTGTCCTTCAGTCTGCTCAAAAAGGATTATGAGAATATATAAAGATCTTCATAGACAAAACCATAATTTTTGTAACAAAACCATACTATACCTGCAACAGGCATCATTTTAATGCAGACTGGAATTTCCCATTGTTCCTTGTAGTTTAGTCCATGATTATTCAGTAAAGTAAATAACGATTGGTTACTTAAAACAACTTGAGGACAGTATTTCAAAGCAAGTTTTTCTGCATTTGAATCTGAACTAATATCCTAAACAAAAAAAAAACACCGTCAAAAAATGAACTTTTTTTAAAGAAATACACACAAAAATTTCAACTAATAAGAAAACGCCCAAACAAACATGGATTAAACCCTGCCTCCCCCAAAAAATCACTGCAGTGCCAGGCTTCAGAGTCAAATGAAAAAGCAAAAGATTCCCTGAAAGTTTTTGGCTGAATCTTATGCATCCACCTTGCAGCATGACAAAATATACTTTAACTTGTACCTTTCAGTTCATTCCTATTAAATCAATTTACACGGTTGAATAGGAATTTGGGTGATCATGAACTATGGAATGTATTGCAGAACGGCCCCCCCCCCCCAACCAACCAACCTATTAACTCACATATATTAGAGATGGTCTTAGGAGTTAAGTAATAGCACAATAAACACATATAACATTAAAGTATGGTTAAAACTGCACAGTTGTTTGAATACAGATAAAGAATCTTAAAACAAATACAAAACCATGAAGAATACAAATTCAGAATTTAAATTATGTAATTGTTAAACATTATGACTACAGGTTTCCATGAAGAAAGGAAGCTAGGAATGCTCATGAGGTGGGAGGAGAGATAACAGAAACCCAGGAGAATGAGGACCATGAGAGAGAAATAAGAAAAATCTAGCTGTGTTCTTTTTTCTGCCACCTGAGACATGATCATAAATGTTCTCTGTTTATAGCTATAACATCTCTTGAGGCATATATTATTCTCCTGTGTCATCTCTGCTACTTTCTTAAGCAAAAGTGTCTTTGCAATCACAGTGCCTCTGTTGAAAGTGTGGGTTTTGGTATGTGAACAAAGTCCTTAAAATAGTGGCTAACAAATTATCTGGAATAAACAGTCACAAAACCCGAGTTCTACAGAATGAAAAACTCATTGATTTTCTCTGCAGAAGAACACAAAAAGAAACACTGGATATTTAATGGTAAGGTGGAATGGACTCTAAAAATTGTTGAACTCTGAAATGGAGCTTATGCTGTTTAGCAAAAGAAATTCCCAGGGTAAGCTAACCTGATCGACTTTTCAGAGAACTAGACAGTTTGAAGTATTTCTTCTTACCCTCAGGACTTCTTTCTTCAATCAGAAGCCGTTACACCTACATGCATTCATATGTGTGTTTACACATTCACACAGGCCAGCTTAGAAATTGCAAAGCAAAATTTAAAAGCAACAACACTGTGATAAAAAATTTGTCTAGATTTCACTCAGTGTGTGCCAATTTAAGGACCCCTCTACTGTTTCATTGAGGGAACAGAGGTTCCCTTCCTTCAAAAGGCACTAGGTCTAAAAGATAATAACCCAACATTTGAAGAGGGCAGTGTGATTGCTATAAATGAAATACTAGACAAATTAGTAATACAGTGTATGTTCCTATGGTACAAGATGTGCAAGATTGCGCGGGGGAGGGGGGAGCACGGAGAAGAAACTTAATGCTGCCACATAAAAAGAACCAAATTGCTCTTCTCTACAAAATATGCCTTAAAAATTACAATAAAAAATTACTTACATTGTGCATAATAGAAGCCTTTTCTTCTGGAGTTATAATAGATGTAACCGTTTTATAATCTGTGGGCAGCTGAACAGGCATAGTAGGGAAAGCTGTTTTACCACGTCTCGCTGTACCCTTGAAGAAATCAAGCCGTATCAGAAAATAGCTTTAACTGAAATCATGCTGACCCAATATTGCAATTCTTATACTGAAAAATACTAAGAATTTATGCAAGTACATTACGAAGTTAGCATTATATTAAAAAAACCTACTATTATTTTAACCTTTTTACTGCTAACATACAATAAAAGGGTGTTAACAGCCTTTACTACCAAAATAATTTACTTAAAATTTTCATTAACAATTATAAATTATAATTCCCAACCCAAGAATTGAGTAGTACTTGTAAAAACCCCTGAATCCTGGCATAACACAATCCAGACATAATTCTAGTTATTTGAAAGTAACACCAAAACAATACGTATGATATTACCATTACAAGAAGATTTTTTTCCAGCCTAAAGGTCAACTGTGTATGAAACTTTCCTCCCATGATACTTGTGATCTCCTGGAGAGTGTAGAACTCAGGATATTTTTGCACATGTCCAATACAAGCACGTAATAATTCCTAACATACAAAGAAAAAGTAGTTTATACATTTTATCTTTCATAAGGTTTTAATTTTCAAAAGCTTTTTTCTGCAGTTGCAAGTTGCATTTGCACACACCTTCTGAAGAGAATACAGATACATCTAGCAAATTACTGCCAACAGGCTTATTCAACTTTTCCAGTTAAAGACAGTATTTAAAAACTTAGAGATACCAGTACAACTCTATAGTAAACTTATAATCACTGGTATCAGAACTGAAACATCCTAAATGCTCCTCAACTCTTCATATGAGGAGCTAACAACCTATGTACCGTCTCAGACCAATCATAAAAAAAAAAGAGTTTAGTGTCGAACTGTGCTAAATCAGGTAATTCTTTTCAGTTAAACTTATTTACCTTGGCTTTTAGAGGGACCAGTATTTTTTTATGTTACTAACTAATTTACACCAGGCCTAGGTAAAAGTCACAAAGGGAAAGACACAGGAAGATTCTGTATGTGTTGAAACTTGCCTTCATGTCAAATGAGTTATTTCTGCAAGTATTTACATATTGGTCTCCACTTCATTTTTAACTCCAGATACCAACTTAACTATAAACAGGACTTGGAGACACATTTTGTGACCTGACGACAAGCCAACTCTAAAAAATAGGCAGAAATGTAAGATATAAAATTACTAAGCCAATCTCAATTTTTAGAAAAAAAAAAGATAAATTTGTGTCCTCACATGTGCCCAAACCATGTGTTAATTGCAGAACAAATTTACCTTGTACATGAAAAAGCACATAAGTTTATGGTGGAATAGAAACAATCCTTCTGAATTTAACTTAATGCTCTACTCTCTGGTAAACGCATTTATTATTATGTTTTATTCCGCAAAAAAAGTGATGCAGCACTTACTAGAAAAGACTAAAAATTTAACAAAAAGTATGAAGGTAGGGCACTTCAATTAAGACAAGACACTATGAGAAAAACAAGCAAGAGCAAATCAACCCACTGATGGGAAAGTTTAATGAACCTGTATTCTGGAATTCTTTTCCTGAAATGTACTATTAAACCAAGAATGATATATAAAGTTGCATTCATGTTTAATTTTAGAATCAGAGTGAGTATTTAACACAGCATGAACTTGCAGATAATGATGATTAAAGCCTGAGTAACCTCTGATTAAAGTCACTTTGTAACACGCTACTATGGAGGAAAGCTTAACATTCTGTCCAACAGCGTATACTTAGGAGCAGCTTGTAAACGTAAATGCACACTTAAAATGCAATTTCTCCCTTCCAAATAAAAATATGTCATTTACTTAATTAACGACTAAAACTTTGTTGAGTGTTGCATTCAGTGAACACACATGATATCAAAAGATATCGTATCTTAACGGCTACAATAAACTGTGGGCCAGACCATGCTGCACAGACTAAGGGAAATGGCAACTTCTCACGTCTCATCCCAACATAGAATCAGCAGAAGTTCAGGAATTATCAGATTCCATGAGCAGCTCCTCTGTATCTTTAATCATGAATCTAATAAGATTATTTAAGAAAAGGAATTAAACACAGTATTGGTAATTACCTCAGTATAACGCAGTGCATCTTCAGAGATGGCATCATAATCTTGAGCACAGCTTTTTGCAGCGTTTTGGGCAAATTTCATAAATTCTGCAGTTTCGTTGTTTACTACTTCTTTCATTTGCTGGAGGGAAGGGGGAAAAAATAATCCAGTTTTTTAGGACAGAATGGAATCCTATAGGGTAGGTATGCAACCAGCAAAATTTCTAGAGAGGCTGTACAGGTGATGGTATGAAATAAGGCAGACTCTACCTGCTGCTCAATTTGGCAAGTCTTTGCATATGTTGAGTTTCACTGAAGTAAAAAAATTTTTTGCAAGGCCCATCTCCTTAAAATAGAGTAAATCCCAAACCAATGAAACACCATGCCCCAACAAACAGCAAGCTTCTCTTGATCATACACTGGTGGTTTATAAAAAGAAATGTTACAAGACATTGTTGGGGCAAGTTTACATGACAGAATCAAAAAGATACCTGAGCTCTGACTTCATAAGCAATTACATTATATAATAACAACATCGTAGGTACTAATTTGCCTGGGAATGACATTCCCATTGCTACAGCATAAAATAAAGGAATTAGCACTAACAAGGAAGCATGGGAAACCAAATGCAATGGCTCAAAAACTCTTCCCAATTAATTACACTATATAGGACTCAACTGAAATGGTAATTCCAACCAACATGAGACAGCCTTCTGCTATTTAAACAGCATTGCTGAGACTAAGCAGCAAGTGTGAACTTGTGACTTTCTACTCCCATAAGCACTGATGTGGCAAGCACAGAAGGTCAACGCACAGGCCCCCTCACACGCTAATGAAGAAAGTTCTCATTACAGGGTGCTGTCAAAGATCATATAAAAACGTATCCATCTCCTAACACTATACATGACTGCTACATGCCATTATGAAATGCTACAACCACAGTAAGGTAACTAAACTACCTTTTCATTAAAAAGTGGGGGTGTGTTTGACCAACTATCAAAGATCTACACTTACCACCAGTTGTTTAGACTACTACTAAAACACAGAATATCCACACAAAAAAATCCCACCCACCTTCAATGAAATAACCAAACACACTTTCAATTTACATTAAAAAAACGTTATCCTGAACACTTACACTTTAAACCTTTATTACCATTCATAATACTATGTTAAAAGGAAATCACAATGAATTGAATTTAAAAATGTTTTTGTTACCTTTTTCTTGACTCTTTTTAATAAAAAAGTTGTATGACTCTGATGTTCGTATGTACATATATGCAGACTTACCAGATATGTGAATAATTCTCTTTGACTTGCTGCGTTAACTTGAAAATGGTTTCTTTTTTTTGAGTACTTAGTCATCAGATATAAGTATGTTTTCTGCTCCTTCTCAGTCAGACAAGAGGTAAATGGATAGGGAACTCTAGGTTCTGGAAAAGGATCATCATCAGTTGTGCTTTTAGCCTCCACCTCAACTGGATCCACAGCCTGCATACTACAAGTCTGTTTGTTTTCTGAAGTGTCTGCCAATGCCTCCACATTTTTCTTTGCCTCTCTGAAAGAAAAGTAATAAATTAAACTTTTCACATAAATATTAATAATTGTCAGAATTAATAAAGGCAGTCATGCAAGCCTAAACTTCAAATCCAGCAAAATGCACTGTGAGATACTGTACAATGTGAATTCCTAGTCTATGTCTTAGGAATTTTCTTATTCTAAAACCTTACCTGGACAATCTAACTGACCCTTAGTACCAACTGCAGGTTTGCCACTGGTTAAAAAAAAAAAAAAAAAAAAAAAAAAAAAAAGAAGTTTGTTTTAAACAAAATGGTGTATATATTAGTCTTTATACTCAATATTTAAGTGACAAGCTAAATAACAAATTTCTGGGAAAACACATTATTAATAAAAAGACAGAGTTGCCACATTTTGTCATTCACTGATGGCTGGTGTTCAGAAAGAGTTTGCACTCAGAAGGGTCTAACTTATGAGTCAAAATTGTGATAGTAATGCACAAAGACTTACCTAGAAAAAGCCTTTCTTTCATTGTAAAATAAGTAAATTAAAACTACTTAATTGTAACAATAGAAATTCCTCACAAAAAAAAGGTACACAATTCAAGAGTTTCCTTTTCTACTCTAAACTGGAAATCAGTTGCCAAAAATAATATTGGGCTAATAAGGGGCGTAGCTGCCCTAAAAACAACGAGGAAGTAACATTATATAGCTAGTTCTTAAAACAACTCCAGTATATGAAGGCCATCTTAGCCCTGCTCTATTTAAAATAACTGTTCTTAAGAGAGAAAATATTTAAGGTTAACAAAATGAACATTAACTGCTGATCTTGGAAATAGCATATTTTTAAGATACGATTTCAGCAGTAGAAAACATCTCAAGTGTCATTCAAACCCAGCAGTATCACGTCCACAGTTCTTAATAATACTTCACAGCTGTCTCTCTGAATATGAGAATGTGTCCATCCTCACGGCACAAACTGGCAAATTTAATTAAGCTGCAGCAGCGACAAGATGCTGACTCAGATATGCCAATGTAGGAACATAAAGAAATTCTAGCAGCTTAAATTGGCTATATTCAGCACGGAATGGAATGGCAGCACATCAAGATCATTTCAGTATGCAGTACTGTCATAGTCTTCATCAGGGTGCAAACCAAAATAATCTGACAGAGCTTTTCTGTCCATATTTACAGCATTATACTTTATTTGAGCTGATAGTTTAAAATTTTTCCTCTTCATTTTATCAGCAACCTGCCTTCACAGCTTCTACAGTAAGATATTTAGTGAAGTGTGTGTTCTCTATCAGAAACCCCAATATAAAAATCGACAATTTCCTCCAGTTTTTACTTTCACATTTGTCCCAACAGGTTCCTTTCTCTTGACTATGGCGACACAACCTGGTTCTACCAATTTACAAATTTTTCTGGTTGCAGCCTCTCTTCTTGCTATAAACCCATGTCTACCCTACACAACTGAACACAATCCCACTCTTGAGTGCAGTCACGTCTACTCCAGAAACACTTTTTCTACATCATCTAAAGGAATAATCCTACAGTAATACCCAGTGTACCCAGTAGCAAGCTGTGAGGGCTGTGCTCATCCAACAGATGAACAAGAAAAGCCTTCTTTAGCTGAAGACATGAGATAGAGAGACTCACGTGACATAGGCAGGTACTCCCTTCTAATGTGCATACCCAGTGTCAGTTCATAAAAATATATCATCTCCTCCAGAACAAATTGTTTCTCCACATGCTGGACTCCTCACTTAGAGCACAGTAGCTACTTTGGTCTCCCATCCACATTCTTTGGGGTGTGAAGGTTCATCCACTTGTCACTTGTACCTCCCTACCAGCTTAACAACTTCTTAAAAAACCCCAATACCCTAAATACAGTCCTCCAACTTTTGAAACCCAGCAGCATGAGCCATGTTTTTCACTATGTGAAACAAATGTTGATTCTACTGCCTCAACTTAAGAAAATAAAGATGTCAAAACTGCACAAACAATGCTATCTGTACCACGGGTATTCACATAATTTCATTTCCCATTTTTCAGATAATACTCTACAGTTTCTTCATTACTCAAGGAATTAATTGCATCTCCACTGCACCCGAGATGCTGTTGGATCTGTGTAAACAGTGTTAGCTATTTCCAAAAGATACAAGTAAAAAGGCTTTCAGTGTACACTATTGTCAGCCTTCTACAAAGTGAGAAGACACAGACAGACAGCAAGACATCAGTTTCTAAAAAGAATTAGGTCTGGTTCATGGGTTACAGGATCCTTACCGTGACCAGTCAAAAAGTGTGGCTCAAACTTCATCCCTCATTGGTATGTAAATGGAAGCAAAAAACAACTAGCGCCACCCCCAAAAAATAACCCAAGCTCCATCCCACCCCCCAAAAGACACAAAAGACCAGTGGTCCCAACCTAACCTAAACTCTTCCTGCTTTCAGAGGTTTCCAATAGGTAAAGCACAGACCAACTGCTGGAGTAAGGCATCAGTAACAAATCCTTGCACGCTGGATAATAAGCAGCTTTCCCCCAAAACAGTAAGGATATTTATCAACAGGATGATGACAGACAGCAGAAAATTATAAAATAGCAGAATATACCTGTTTGATAAACGCCACAGTTCAGAGAGGCTTGGAGCCAATGAATATTTTTCATAAATTTCATGTGAGAAAAATACTTCAATGCCATTTTTTGGTGAAATATCCCTGATAATAAAAAATAAAAAACAAAACATGAACATTGCAATACACAGAAAATTAAAGGCCACATCTGCCCGAGAACCAGAGCACAGAATTATTTTTTTTTAAAAAAAAGGGCTATCTACAGTGTTCATTTTCCCTTTTTATGGAAGTTACATATATACTGTTTAATTCCTACTGTCTTTCAACAGTAAAATACATGTGTTCTTCACAGTCCAAAAAAGCGCAATTTCATTAATATAGAATATAAATTGTAGATACGGTGAAATTCTGATGGAGTTACATGCTTTCAGATGTTCATTAATCAAAACCAATCACTGAGTTGAACTTGCTGGAATTTTGAGAAAAATATAGAAATCTTGGTTTTAATTTTTCAGAAAAGAGATATTTTGTCTTCTACGCAGAACTTACCTTCTAACCTCTCTTGTTTATTCACTTATTTAATATAGCCCTTCCAGTGCACGGGGCTTACACAACGCCAATCTTCCCAAACTATTCTGAAAGGCATGAGGAGAAATATATTTCCGCCTTTCTCACGAATGAACTAATTCAAACCCAACTCACCTCTCTAGACTTAAAAAGCCGAATTACCTCATTGTAGGGCTTTTCGTATAAGAACAAGCACAACGCCCCGGCCCTAACCCCGCACCGTGGCCGTGCATTACTGAGCCGTCCCTCACGGTGAGGGCCCATGAACCCAGGCACGGCTCGGCCCTCCCCCGGGCGGACGCCCTCCCCCTCCCGCCTCTCGCTTCCCGCCGCGGCGGGGCGGGGCCGCAGGCCCGGCCCGCTGCCGCCGTGCGCCTCCTTCCCTTGGCGGAGCAGGCGGAACGCGGGGACATCTCCCGCCCCGCAGACTCGCCTGCTGGCTGAGGGGGAGCGGGGGAGCGCACTCACCAGGTCAGCAGCTGCCCTCTGCCCGCCATCTTGACAGGCCGCTCAGGGAAGCGTATTCGCCCGGTCCTCCTCTCTCCGCCGCGCGGGAGCCTGCCTCACGGCATTAGCCAATCAGCGTAGCAGGGCGCCCGGTGGGCGGGATCAAGTGTAAGCCAGCCAATGGCAGCGTGGGGTTGAGCAGCGGCTAGAGGGCTGCGGCGGCCATCTTGTGGCAGGCGGCACCGCTGCGGGGCGGGGTGAGGGTGCGGCCCGCCGCGCCTCGCCTCACCGGGAGATGGCGCGTGCCTCTGGCCTCCCCGCGCCGCGGGCTCTGCTCCGCCTCCACGTTCGTCGCTGAGGTTCATCCCTGATCAGGTGCGGTGCCTCGAGTGGCAGTGGCCGCCCGGGGTGCGCAGGGGTGGCAGGCCCGGGCGGGGCAGGGCTCCAGCGGGCGGCTCCTCCCTGAGAGGGCCGGGGCTGTGGTGAGGGGCTGAGGTGCCCCGTGAAAGTTGCTGCATTTATGACCTTTCCTCCTCTCCCAGGCTTCCCATTTCCCTGGCTCACTTCCCACTTGTTAACATGCGGACAGAGCCACAAAACCTTTCTTTCTGGTGATCAGGCTTCCCAGTGTGGTAAAATGTGGAATTAAATAGTCAGTACCTGTAGGTCTAGGTGAGGGAAACTCATTTGCTTGTGGTGTTACAGGGAAAGGTGATCCCCTTCACAGTGCTACAGATAAGAGAAATGAAGAGGGAAGTGAGGATTGTGGCACGAAGCAAAATACCCACCTAGTCCTGTAACTAAAACTCTGGTCACTATATACAAATACATAAAAATACTGAGATAATTCAGAACGATGTCTAAACCCACCAACAAAGGAGTGTCTTTAGCTTGCTGGCAGATCAGTTTTAAGGACATTATTTGATTTTAATTCTGCCCTTTTTTGGCTTGTGTATCTCAGAGAAATGGAAAGCTTTCTGTCTCCCTACTGGATCCACCCAGAGCCCAGTCCTGGAGGTAGCTTTGCAAGGAGTAATCTTTAAAACCCAGGTATGACAACAGTTACATAGCTGAATGTTTAGTAGAACTATCTGAGATTGTAAATGTGGCGGGTTAAATCCTACTTCAGTCTGCATCTCTTGTAAAATCTGCAGTGCCCATTTTTGGGTTTTGTTTTAAACCATGCTACTTCCTATGCTCCTATGTGATCTTTTTACTTCTGTGGCACAAAGATGAACATCAGGAAGCTTTTTCACTGTGAGGGTCACTGTGCGCTGGCACAGGTCACCCAGGGAGGTTGTGTTGTCTTCATCCTTGGAGATACTCAAAAGCTGATTGAACAGGCTCTAGGTGGCCCTACTTGTGAGCTCTGGAGGTCCCTGTGAAACGAAACCGTTCTGTGAATTGGTCAGGGGTCAAAACCACTGCCTCCTAACCTACAGTTTAGCTTTCCTTATGGGTGGGCATGGCAGTCCTCTGTTCGCCTCTTGCTTCAGAAAAATTCCTGCGTTTTACGTTGAACTTACGTAGTTGTTTATATAGTTGCTGTCTAACTTGTCACCTTGGTGGTTAGGAACTCTCCTGTGAGTGGAAAGATGGGGCAGGAATCATGTCCTGAAGATGAGAAACTTAAATCTGGATTTTCAGTGTCTCAAAGACTGGTTTAATCATGGAGCTGCTGTAGAACAAATGGCACTACTCAGTGCTACAGTTCTAAAGCAAGTGATCACTTGCACTACTATTTTTTGTAGACATGATCTGTAGGTGGAGGCTGCTTCCAGATACAGTGCTTCAAAGATGAATGCTAATACCTATTTCTGGATTATGGTCAGACATATAAATACTGAGCTGTTAAAGCTCTGTCAAGATAGGAATTTCTGGGTAGGTGCAGAAGTAGAATTTTATGTGCCTGCAATCTAAAGACCAAGCATGCTGCTGACACTCAGGTGCTCCCAAAGTTAGCACAGCAGGGTGGAGTTACAACTTTGAATTTTGATGCCTAAATTGTGTTAAAATGTCAGTTTTGATACCCAAACACTCATTTAGATCTAGCCCAAAGTGGTATTTCCAAAGCCACTGGGAAGGCCTTAAGCCAGGTTTCCTGTATCTCTCACTTGATCCAGTGAACTGTGATTTCAAGCAAGACCTTCAAGGAAAGGGAAGCTAGATTAATGCATATTCATTCTGAGGAGGTTTAAAGTTGGCCACAAAGGGGAGCTTAAAAGGTGCTCAGAGTTGTCTTGTTTCCCTACTCCCAAACATTACATGATGTATGTGCTAAACAGCTCTGACAAATGTGCTTGAAAGCACAGCCTAATTTTCCAATTGGGCAACAGTGCATTCTTAAGGAGCAAACCTAACAGAGCACAATACAGAAAAACAAATTAGATGCTACTGACAAAAAATTAAGACAGATTTTTCCATTAGAAGCTGAAGTTTTATTACAGGATAACAGTACATAAAGCACATCTAAAATCGATGTGTTCAATGCACTTAATAAAGGTAATGTAATATTAAAGGTACAGTTTCTAAGTACAATATAACAACATTCATATTAGAATGAAAATTGGAGTATTTAAAAGACAACATTAAATCTCTTATTTTTACAGTCATATTTACAAAATGAATCAAAATACTTTTTTTCGGGACTGAGTAAAATAACAAACTTGAATATAAGCAGGCTATCGTAAGAGTGAGTTGGAAAGGTCCATGAAAGTGAAAAGTGATTGGGTAAAGATCATTAGCAAAGGTTTAGTACAATACTACTTTAGTATTCCTCTTGATGGCTTACGTTTTATTGTGGCTAGAAAAGGAATTTATACATACTGTACACATAACAGACAGCATATATTTACATGTACAGTATAATTGCATTTAAACTTGTGTGTATTTACAGAAATTTGAGCGTATCACTCAACGAGGTTTTTTGAAGTCTTATGTGCTTAATCTTCAAACTGATGTTTATTTGTAATCAGCATTTATTCTGGTCTTGTTACGTTGAACATTTAGTAAACAGGGAGAATATACGTTAACCAAATGATTTTGCATAAATATATCAAACTATTAAAACAACAGGGAGAACGTGTTCCTGGTATTATGTTGGTACATACAAATTTAAGAGCGAGTCCTTTTCTCTTTGAAAATATCAAAAGGTGACTTAAATCAACAAGGGAAAATAAAATTGTCATGGCTTATATTTAAATAAGATTGTAGCTTCAAGAGGTTTTTATAATTGTCCTGATAGTGTTTGCAGTTAAAACATTCCACTTATGAAAATATACCCACGGTGCAGTAAAGTTTGTATTTATTTTTAGGACAACAGTATGTTTGCTGTTTAAAAAAAATTATTTATATATATATATTCCTTGGATTGAGGGTATAAAAGCAGTGCATGGAAGCCAAGAACCATGGCTTTAAAATTCACTACCTTCTATTATCAAAAAGTGCAGTAAACAGAAACATTGTATTTAATAAATTGCTCAAAAATCTTTGCTAAAGATCTTATAAATTCAGTAATATTACAGAAAAATTCTAATAAATATTTAAAAGGTTAATTACCTCCTTAGTTAGATATTTGATATCCATCAGTTTTTAAGAATTAACATGAAAACAATTATCTAGAATGAAGGAACAGGGGATAGGAAAACTTTCAAGGGTACATGACTACGTAAATTAAGGTATACATGAAAAATAAAAACAAAACCCCCAGACCTGACAAAACATTGCAAATTCCACTTCTTAATTAACTTTAGTCGCTAATGGCTGTCCTTGGATATGTATGCATGATTTATAAAGCATATCCAAGGGCTGAATTTAGCCATCAATCAATCATGGAAAATTTACAGAAAATTCGTATTTACAGTAACTGGAGTTAAGTGTGTAGGCGTGGCCTAGTAACATCCGCAGTTTGAGTGTGTACAGATCCTATTTAAAGTGAAGAGGGAGGAAGGCACCCAGCAGAATAACATCTATAAATATCAGATGCAATGACAGGATAGAACTCTCCCAACAAGCCAAATAGCTACCTCCCTTTCAGACAGACAGCATATTGTAATTACTTTATACTGGCAGATTAGATGTTTTTCTTTTTTCTGATACAATACAGGCAGACTGTTTTAGTAACCAAAAGGATAACAAGCTGGACAGAACATTTTTAATAACGTTAATAATTAATAATGTTAATAATGTAGAAAAAAATTCTACATTTGATATCAAGTATCTGTACCGGTGAAGTAATTTTCTCCTTATTAAATATACTATAGAATAATTTATATAATGACACTATGCATTTAAAGAGAAAACCATGTCCCAAATCTTGTACTCTGATACAGGTACTTGTTGGGCATATGTTGGTGTATATATATATATACACAAATATATATATATTTATATATAGTTATACTCAGTGAAATTAACAAGACCCAAAGGTGGTATTGTCTAGGAATAAAAGGGGTTTGTTTGCTTTTGTTCACAAAAGTAACTTATCTAGCACCACACATCAGAAAAACACAAAAATAGCACACTCTAGTTCTAAACAGCTATGTCTAAAATAGATTATATAGTAAAACAGATATTATACAGCATAATGTGGTATTTGATAAACAGATAAATATTTGCACTGTGTAGGCTGTTTATAGTATAAGTTTATCTATACAGAATGAAAGCAAAAAGTTAACTGTATAGAGGTGAGCAGAACAACATTAAATATTATGACTCCAAAGCAGAGACAAAGTTAGAGTTGAAAGAATAGAGCAAGATAAAATGTTTACAGGCCATTACAAGTCCTTAAATTAGTAGTAAAATAAGGAATCAGTTGCTCAAGTTTAAGAAAGCGGTAAACAAGAGATTGCATTTACATGCAGATGTCTAAAACTTGTATTTCTTTTAAATCTATGCACAAAAAGTCATTTGTTTTTATTGCTTGACATTCAGTTATGGCTAGAGTATTTTTAACCTTTTTTTTTGTACTTTGGAAACAAGAATATTGTTAAAGGTGCCATAAAAATGGACAACATTGAAAACAGTTTGCAAATAAACCACCTAACACTGCAGTTCTTTATACATTTTAAAAAGCCTTGTCTGGGGTTTGTCGTATGTTAAATATATTTAATCTGGGAAAATACATTGTAGCTTGAAGCCTCCCATTGGCCCAAACATCCAATACAAAAACACATCTCCAGAAAAGGAGCAGGCAGACAGTACAGTTACATATATAGAAGCAGCCAGTTAATGTCCTAATAGTTCAATTATTCACCACTGTTCTGTAACTTGTTTCTAAATCAATGTAGAAATGAGGAACTTTTGGATTTAGAAAGGTGTACAGTACGTATGCCTTTTTGTGAAATAAAATTCACTGTATTGCTTATGAATTCTCTGCATTAGATATAGATAGCGTTACAGATTGCAAGTTCCTGTAAAGTTTGTGCATCTACATTAAGACTTTGTGGGGTAATTTAGGGTAGTGTTTCTCAAACTGAAAGTCACAAACATTTGAAAGATGCCAAAGTGTTTAGATTCCTATCAAAATGCTGTACCAAGCAAATGTAGCTTGGTTCTCTAGTACAGAGCGAGTGCTTGTGCAGGCTGTAGACGAGCACACCGGCCAGGAAACTCGTCCCACTTAGTGGTTGCAGCTCAGCCCCCACAGTGTGGAGGAGCTGGAAGAGCTGGCTGTTGGCTGCAAGCATTTGCGCTCGCCATGGAGTTCCCAAGTACCAGCAGCAGCCCAGTTCCTTCAGTTACCGAATGCCGCCAGTAATTACAGCTGGTTTGCACTCCCTGCCCCAGAAAAAGTAAGGTCATTCCAACACATGGAGCCCTACAAAGAAATATAGCCAAGAGAGATTGTGCTTTCAGAAACCTTGAGAAACACTGACTTACAGGAAAACAAGTATACAAAGGACATATGAACACCAAAAACATGCAGATGTTAAGAAAAAGGTGTGATGTCACACAAGCTGAACAACTTGATTGTGAAGTTCAGCTTGAAGAAATGATGAGATTATGAGGGAAGACGTACAAGTGAATATTGTGGCAGAAGAAATGAACCTGTGAGCATTGATCTGAAGCCTTTATCATGTTTTGCTTCTTATTTGGATAGCCTACTTATTGCTATAAAGTTATTGCTATATTCTACCAATGATAAAGGCAAAAAAAAAATATAAAAAAGCAACATTACATATGGAAAAGGTAGAATACAGCTTTATTTTGATGTTCAAATTCTATTTAGTACCTGAATAAAGTTCCAAAGATAGACTGTATATTGTCCTAAACATTACATATTTTCCCCTCAAGTCCAGTGACTTAGCATTATTTAGTGAGCTATTATCACAGTACTAGGATTAAAGCACATACTGCAATGATTTTTTAAATAAATACTCATTTAAATTTTAAAACTTTTCTTTTTGTTGTTTTATTTGGTATCTGTATGCATTTGCCCTCATTTCCACCAAATGATTTACTGGAAGGAATATTTAAGCATAAAGAAAATAGGACACTAATATTCAAATATATTCATGGATGAAACTTTTAAAGTAATAAATATTAGCATTAGTAATTAAAAAATAATTCTAATAGTTATATTTCTCCAGCTAAGGAAAATAAAGGTGTTCTGTGCAATCTGAAACAGCTAGCACATATAGAATTTCACATACTGAATACTCAAAGAGAAAATTCTTATTATTTTTGGATATTGGATAGTAAATGCTGTTTCTGACTTTTATATTAAGAAGTTTATCTACATTAGGGAGTTTAGGAATGTGTAGAGAAAAAGAATACACGTCGTTTACACAGCTTACACTGTGCAACCTCTTTTGTTCATCAAGTACAGACTGGGGAACGTATGCCAATCCAAAAAAAGATACTGTAATATTTGGATCACCACACTACATAGTTGAAACATCTTACAGATTGTACATATTAACAGTATGTTTAATTGTTAGGCAAGTGTGTAAAGAATATGTTCTATTGTGAATCAGCAATAGGAATTTTCTTCTACTGAAGATGCCAGAACATCAACTGATCAAGAGGTCGTACTTGCTAAGCAGTTGCCTGCCTTGGAAGGCCATTCCAAGCTAAACTGGACTGTCAGCTTGTAAAACTGTAAGAAAGCTTTCCCTATTTATTAAGCAACCTGAAGTAAACAACTGGAAGCCATGTACCCAGTGAAAAACCCCTCAATAACTTAAAATATTGGAGAATTGATGCTTTTTGCAAGCAGACATGTTTGGTGGAGAAATTCACTCTTTTCCCAGTCTACCCAAAGTCTCGAAATCTTGCTCATTTTGTTTGTACTTTTCTACCTGCTTTTTCAGGTAAAATATTGGATCAGGCTTCTAGAATTCTACAGTTTGGCACTTGGACACTTTCTAGACATTGCTGTGTTTTGGTGCTATTGTCATCACTTGGAATTGCTGTATTTGATGTACTAGATGTGACAATGTCTTCAACCTCAGTGTTTCTTTCCAGTCAGGTTTTTTTGCTTTACCATGAAGCAAACGCAACAATGACAGACAATGTCTGAAACGTTGTTCTTGTATTCCTGCGGATCTATGTTCTTTTCTATGTGACTTCATTGCCAAAACCTAATCATTACCTTTCCATGCTTACTGTACTACCATAACCTGATTTGTTCCCTTTGACAATAATTTAAATACTGTAAACCCATTTTCTATTGCAAAACACTGAAATTCAGCTGGAAAAATAGTCCTATCATTATAAAAGTGTCCAGAGGGTATTGAAAGTACTTTAAATAATTTATTTAATGAGTCAGCATGAATTTATTTTCTAAAACACAATTGCAAAACCTTTGCACTGTTCGGAGTACTTTTGTTTTGAACAAAATAAAGACCAAAGAGCAGCTATACTGCAAAAACTGAGTACAAGAATGAGGCACACCTAGAGCACTTAGGTAAAAATAATATCCAGTTCTCTTGTGCCTTGGGGGGAGGGGGAAGGGAAGAAATACTAGCATATTTTTTTAAAAGTAATTTGTTCCACCAGTAGTACTGGCCACCCTGTTGAGTTTTAGAAGATCCCTGAGCACATTAGTTTCTGACTCTTAACCCCAGCTCCAAAATGATAGGGCTTCTGTTGTTGGCAACGAGATGGATTGTCATTCACAGTTAAGTCAATCATAAGGTGCTTATCTATTTACCCTTTTTTTCACCAATCAGCACAATGAACTGTCAGAAAATAACTTTTATTTTTTGTTTTTAAATAATAAAAGGGCACAAAATTTAAACAATCAATGTTTTGTGACAGTGGTTTAGGATTATTATCTGGCTGCCCCTCAACAACAGACAAGTGATTCAATCGACATTCCTTAGCAAAAAAAAAAAAAAAAAAAAGAGAAAAAAAAAAAGAAAAAGAAAGAAAAAAAGAAAAATCCTGTACAAATATGTATTTTTCCCTGAGGGATCAAGGTTACACCCGCAAGTGCTCTATGTACATATTGCACTGTAGAGGAATGAAGAACATGTGCAAAAAAAGCAACAATGATTGAAGCTTACTAATCAAACCTTTTAATCATGACTGCTATGTCATCTTGCATTTTGGAATGTCGGAACACAGCTATTCCTTTAATCTAAAAATGTAAAAAAAAAAAAAAAAAAAAGGAAAGAAAAAGGAAAACACACCTCTACTATGGCACATTCAATGAAATAAAAAGTTTTCCAAAGACAAATAGACAAATTCCATCAAGAAAATAATACAAAGTTCGTTCGTTTGTTTTTTTTTTGTTTTTTAGAAAAATTACATTACTTTCTTTCATTGTTTCACATTACAAAATCTTTTTTTTTTTAATGTTTACACAAATCACATTTTATTGCAGGAATATTTCAAGTGCCATCAAACATTTATAGAAGGGTTAAAAAAATAGAAGTCTCTCTAAAGTGGTCCAGACAAGGCTTTGTATAGAATAAATTCTTTTTTCCACCTTCTATTTTTGACTTAAGTATTTTGAATACATTTTCTTTATTCCATTGACACTTAACAGCCTAGAAGCAGCCACTCACACGTACCCACGCATATATTCATGTGCGCACACAAATGTACTCTCTCTCACACACACACAGGTGCACATACACGCACAGATATCTTGGTATCCATACTAAGATAGGTAAGCTTTAATAAAGAACAACCAAACTTAAAACCAGCCTCCCTTTCCACCTAATCCCATAGTTTTGCTGGCTATGTCGAAGTATATTAGGGTGTTCAAAGGACAGCATAGTATAGTATCTTTTTCATAGAAAGCCTGAAAACATCTTTGTGGATAGATAGAACACCCAGTGACAATCTCTTTGCAGACTTTAAGGAACAGATCATTTGAAATGGATATATTACCACCTATCCTCATGTTTTTGTTTGTAGTGAACAGGGCAGATTATGAAAATACTTATGTGAATATCCATTGACCCCCACCCAGTATGTTTTTTAACTGAATATTCAGTTGATCATCTGATACCAGGCCATAGTCCCAGAGGTTCTGCAGAGTGCATTTCCTCTGCTGCGCTGGGTTCTTACATGCGTATGGCCGTTGCCCTCAGCCGCCACTGACATTATTCTGTGTCTCCTTTCATAAAAGCCTCCTTGGCAACAGAAGTCTTATCAGCACATCTGCCATGCTGTACCCCTTTTTTCCCCTCTCCATGAAGAGCAACACAAAAACAATACTCTACTGCCAAGCAGCTGTTAACTGTAATCAGGAAAGCTGAGTTACCTGGGGTATGTACGCAGAGCCTGATTTAACAAGGTGTGAGTACACAGGACAAAAAAGATAGCACTTTCTGGCCTGGATGTTCACGTCACAAGCTGTCTTCAGATGCAAAGGGCTTTCAGCTAAGGCTCTATAGGGAACCTTTTTATTGTTCTGTATTTTATTAGTAAATGCTCCAAAGTCCGTGTTGTCAATGACTTATGGGTGTAAATATGCTGAACTAGATACCAAACAAAACCATCAGCACCTAGATGCCTGGTAAAGTACTAATATTCATCAGGAAAAGGTAAGAAAAGGATGTGACTGAAAATTAATCCCCAAATATTTTGCTTGGTAGTCTGCTTATTGTCAGAAGTAGGAGTTGTACCTCACTCTCTAAAAAAGTACAGGTCTTACTTCATTATTCATTAGTTGACACTGAAATTAAGTTTAGTTGGTCTTTACAGGACTAGCACCTAAGGCTGGTCACATTCGGAAAACATTTGTTAGTTAAAAGGGTTGCTTTAAAAATAGAAACACACGTTAGAATGAAAGTACCATATCATGCCAGTTACTCCAATAAAGTAAACAATGGTTCTAGGAAGAGTGTTTCAGTAGGACTAAAGAGAGCATGTGCTGGGCTGCGAGCCACCACTTCGGGAGCAGGCAGGATGGAGCAGTAAAAAGATGGCTCTGTGGGCTTTTTCCAAAAGCCCCCTCATGCCTCCATCCCAGTGCTCACAGAGGTGCAGGTGCTCTCCTCCCGTACTCCAGGGGCTTACTGCTTTGAAGGTGAAACATATGATGCTCATCTACCCCTCCTTTCAAACCACAGAGATCAGTGATAGCTGTAACTTCCCTGATGGGGAAGACTACAGAATTTTTAATAGGTGTCATAGCTAAATGTCTCAATTTGACCTCAGAGGAAACATACTTAAATCACAGAATAAACCTCTGTTTTGCTTATAATAACCCACTGACCTAATTTTCCTTTTTAAAATAGTTAGGCTTTGGTGTGCTTCTCTTCAATTCTGTTACTTCTCAGCGACTCTAATATATGTAAGAGACTGTTTATCCTTGGAAATTAAAGCAGTGGAGCACATTCCATCTCATTCCTTTTTCTTTTTTAAAGTTTCTGGCTTTTTCTTATGTACTTCATCAGAAACTTCATTTGTGTAGGCTTACATAGCATTCGGTTATACATGTTCATCTCATTCAGACCAATTATGCACCTCTGGCTCAGCCAGCCAGAGTTTATTTTGTGATATTGTTTATCGTGAATCTGCTTCCTTCAGAACTAGGTTTACTTGCTAAATGTGCTCTGAGACAGTGTTCTTCCTAAAGGGAATGGTAATTAATAATAACAAAGACTGTGAGATTCAGCTTATTGGTTAGTTATGCAAAATGGGAATCACAATTTCAGAATTACAGAATGCAGATTTATCGTATTAATGATTTCCAGGCATTATACAGAGTACAGAAGAATGCTTTCTAGCAACAGCGTGTCTTTAGTTCGTTACTCTGTCCTCATCAACTTTAAAGTGCATCTTTTTAAATAAGGAGAGCAATGGACTTCTCTGTTCAGCTACCTGAAATTGAACTGCCGGATGCTGGAAGAACATGGGTCGGTGTCTCATAGGCTAGAGTTTGGAATTTGAAGGCATTGTTTACGATATGGAGTACAAAAGTATGTAATATTATGTATAAAAATTACTTTTCAACATACATGTCATACACACATACTTTTACTGCAGATATAGACTTGAGTAAATATCTTCAAACCTGGATTTACAGTGGGCAGAAAGACATGTTATTTAATAGCCTGATTTTCAAGGACGCTGTGTTACTCATTTGTAAACGATCTGTAATTGCTTAGTTTAACTTTGACCACGGAAACTCAGCACCTTTGAAAATGAGGCTTTTGACTTGTGCACCTAAATTTGAATTTAGGCATGTAATTTTAAACATCCAGGTTTGAAAGATTTGAAAATAAAAAGTACCCTTGCATTTAACAGCTGAAAAGCTGATTTTAATTTAGAAAATTGTCATAATTTTCAACTCTTTAAAAAAAAACAAACCACTGTAACCATTTCAGGATATGACCAGCCTCTCTTTAAAAGTAACATGGAAAACAGCAGCATAAATACCTCCCAATGTACCAGTACCTGCCAAACCTTTTTCAGTTAAACTTGAATTTCTGGTGCACATGCAACACAACAATGAACACGCTAGCATTTAATTTAAAGAAAAAGGTGCAAAATGAAAGTGCCTTATCAATTCAACAAGAAAAGCTATACCAGTAACTACATTTTATATTAATTAAAACAATATATAAACAATATCTCTTTTGCTATATATAGTCTTCATGCCCATTTACCCTGTAATATATTATAATGCTATTGTTGCTATTGCTATGGACCCTTTTCATGCCGTTCTGTCTACTGGCAAACAGTGGTAGGTGAAAAAAATCGTCCTTCATGAAACAATGAGCAAGTTGTGCAAACTGATGCTGAAATCTCTGCAATGCACACCAGTCGCTGATTACTAGGTGGACTCTCTGTTCTGATCAACAAATTGATTGTTCTGTCAAAAGTCTGGGCAGTGAACTACAAGAGAAGACAACCTTCTGACATTAGTACCCTCAGTCTGTGTAAACAGAGGTCAAGGATTGAGAAGTTGAGACAGAAAAAGGGTCCATATTTGTAGGCATAATGGAAATCATATGCATGAGAAAAACAAGTTCAACTTTGTTTCATTGTTTCCCATCCTTCGCCTGACCCCGACCACCAAGAGATGTGCAGTGTGTTGGCTCCCTAGGTCTGTGCAGGGCCATATAAAGTGTCTTGGTTTTCTTTCTTTTTTTTTTTTTTTTTTTTCCTTTCTTTTGTTTTAATGTTTGTACTTCGGACATTCTAGAAGTGCTTAGGTGATACGTTTACCCATCAATTTGCATCGCTGGCTCAAATTCTGAAGTGAACAACTCCTTGTAAAGTGGAGGAAAATGAAGTCGTACAATGTCTGGGTATATTGCTTTAAATGCCATAAGCTTTTCTGTATGTCGTCCACACAGTGCTCTTAAAGTAGACACTTTGCATATTAACTGTAAAAAAAACGAACAGAAGTCATACGGTCATATATGGAACAAAGCTTCCCGATCTTGCTCTTGCGATTAAAGCTCTCCCAAACACTTAAGAGTTCATTTCAACTGTGTACCTTAACAATGACATTTCAGATGTGCAGTCATGGATGTTTGTTATGTTAGATTTTTTAAAAGAAAGAAAAAAAAAAGACAAAGCCACTAAAAAGCTACTCAAGTTGTGAAATAAATCTTTTAAGTTCCTAGGAAAATGTATCATTAGGTTGCCTCACTTGCCTACCAAGCACTGGACTGATACAGAAATATTTCCTGGCTGGGTGTTCGTTCATGCAGTTTAGTCATTCTCTTGGAAGAAGGCAGTCCTGACTGCTTTTAAACCCACTGTCACTATTATGGAGGGAACTGGCAATGCAATAGATTAGGCTTTTCTAGTTTATGCCAAATAAGGTGAAAAGGAACAGACCAGAAAAATCTGTACTTCAGGTGTATCACTACAGTACTCCCTGAATTTACTGAGTGAATTATTTGTATCAAAGCACATACAAGAAACTTTCTTCCAGTAAAGGTATCCAAAGTATACACTGGGAAAAGAATTACATGAGCTAGGATTTGAAACAAGGACAATCTGCAAAGCCTGGGCTGGACCATCCTGCTTCTGTTGCAAGCAATGGTGTGAAACGAAGCATAAGCTTTCCGGCTGTGTAGAGTTCTAAAACGAGCTACCTCTGTAAGGAAGTGCCTATCCTTCCCCAGTTCTTCAGGTTTATTTTTTTTTTTTTAACATCACACCACTTTTCCATTTTTGAAAAATTACACAAAGATACTTCAGATTAGCGTAATAGTATGTAGGATCTTTTTTCTTTTCCCTAGGCACCAGTATTTGGAAGAACTGCTGAGAAAAAGGCTGGGTGGGGAACTTCTCATGGAAGACTGAAAAACAAAGTTAGTTTGGGTGTTGCATGTTGTAACAACTTAATTGTCAGGCAGGCAGAGATTTCACAAGGATTAAGGCATCCAGGTTGTAGAACTGAAACAGTATTCCATGTGGCAGAAATATTGTGTACGCGAAACAGGATAAAAACTTCCCATTGGTTTTTATGAAGTTCAACATTGTAACACTTCTTTTCAGACCATTATCAACCTTGCTCCCTAGCACAGTGTCATTTTGCCTCTCCTAGTTTTTAGTAAATAGTTTCAGCTAAGCGCCTTGATTTTGAACAAAGAATTCTGGATTTAACAAACTAACTGCAGAAAAGCTTTTACACCACAATTAGGATACCATTCATGAGAAAGCACGCTTTCAGAGTCATATGACATGTCACAGCATGATTCTTACCTTTGTTAGAATTCCATCTTCTCGGTGGTTCTTCTGTAGGACATGCTGAAGTGCTAGCTGGATCTTCTGTTGGAGTTTTTCAATTTTTACTTTCTCCTGAAGCCATGAGCGATCTAAATATAAATGGAGTTAACACCTCTAGTACTGCTCACGTCAATCACAGTGCACCAGGAAGTACTAAGCCTCCTACAGATTCATCTTTCT
Organism: Falco cherrug; assembly: GCF_023634085.1. Lineage (NCBI taxonomy): Eukaryota > Metazoa > Chordata > Aves > Falconiformes > Falconidae > Falco > Falco cherrug. The sequence continues at coordinate 21,451,636 of NC_073703.1, forward strand.
TGTTTGCAACCTTCCTTCCACTTTTATACTATCATATAGAAAATGAGTTTCAAAATGAATAGGGTTTGGAGGGTATTTATTATGTGCATTTAAAATTACTTCTATAAAGCCTTTAATTAGAAGAATGCAGCATATCTGTGTAAGATTTATTAATCATTTGCTAACAAAGTTTGTAAAATGCAGGGTATTTACAAAATGAAGCTAGCAGCTTTTTAGTGGGAAATGAATAGATCGCATAATGAACAACCAGTGGGAGTGGATCTTCTTGCTAAGCTCTACAGTGACATACAGAAAAATCAGAGCCAAATATTCAGCTAAAAAAACCCAAACAAACCACATAAACTTCCTAGCAGAAAAGCTGTATCAGCTGCTACATCCTCTGTGGCAGAACTGTGGGATTCTGCAGCTTACATTCTAAGACACAGGGCTAACACACTTCCAGTCTGGCAAACAACATGAGAACGTATTTATGATAGTCTCAATAAACCCACTGCTGCTAACAGACTCTTCCACCACCACTCCTGAGTACGCTGTGCTGCAGTCTGAAAACAGCGTTCATTTCCTTGGGGGTTCTGCCAGACACAAACTGATGTTATGCCAGACACAAACGGAGGTTCTGCGCTGGCACCTTGTTTCACCCAACCCAATAAGCCTTCCCAGAACCTGGAGTACTGTGCGTATCTACTTGAAATTATTAAGTTATTTTAGTCACAAGTATGGTAGACACAAGCTGACTCCTGGGGTGACTTGTATATCCGGCACCATCATTTTCAGGGTACCCAGTTTCGTGATGGGTTTAGATACCTAAACTACCTCGGTACCTTTGTACCAGTACACACTAAAATGGTAACCCCACTTAACAGACCTGAGGGGACACTGGAAGTGTCCTGTCACGTGCTTGAGATAATTCTGCTACAGCTGCAAGCTCACGTACACTGAAAGTTGACTGTATCTATTCAGTGGCTACCTTCTGCCTGTCTCACCTAGATTGACCCAGTGGTCTCACTCACATGCATTTAAGGTTTTGCAAAGAAGCTGAGTCCTCAATGAGGTGAAAATTTGGAAAACTAGGGCTTAGTTATCACTTCCAATTTAACAAATTTATTCCTGAATTCATAGTTTTAATGTGTTTGCTGAAATAAAAATTTTGGTCAAGGAGACACTGAAAAAGATGATGACATTTCACACTGTCTGATAGTCTTAACATTATCATTAAAAAGACTTTAAAATAAAAACAACCTCTAACAAATAAACCTGGAGCAAACCTTTATCTCTTACCTGCTGACATTAAAACAAATGCAGAAAACAAAGCTATCTCATCTTCCGTCAGGTGCATAGAACATAAACTTTTTCCAAATTCAAACACAAAACTAATGAAGTCTTCACAACCTGCCAAAAAGAAGGTACAGCTCATACCACGTTGTTTAAAACTACTTCAGAGCTACAGAGTTGTTGATTTATTCTGACGGAGGTGAAAAATGGATGTAAAATACTTCATAGGTGAATGGTCATCTTAAGGACTGTGGAGTGATGGGAGTGAATCTCACTCACGCTTGAGCTTACTACCCCATTCCCACGAGTCCCCAGCTCCTGCACCCTGGCAGCCAGTACTTTGAAGGTTTTGCACACTGTATCTTTTCCACATTTGGTTCTTCTGGGGTAAAAACGGATAAAAGCCAAGCCATTTTCAAGCTCAGAATTGGTTTAGCTTTGTTTCTGTTCTAAATGGAACTTTCCCATGTCACTGTGGACTGGAGGTTTGAATTGTGTACTTGAAAAGTGCTGATCTTAAGACTACTGAGCACATGGAAGGTGGGGAAGAGAGGCATACAAGGTACATGCAAAAGCGAAGGGCGAAGCCAAGGTCTGAAAGCTTTTCATGCAGAAAAGGAACTCTTGTCTCCTTTCATCCATTCTCTTGCTCACACAGGTGTAAGTCAGGTTACTGCTGCTGTTACACATGCTGTTACGCAGTTCACGACAGTGGAGCCCTGCTTTGAAGGGGATTGCAACCTGATGGAAGAGGGCTCTCCTCTGCAGACCTCAGCCCCAACCCAGCCTAAATTTCTGGATGTAGTTGGTAACAGATGAAAGTTATGTTTCACTGAAACGCACATCTGATACTGCATTCTCTGAATTGTTTGCACGCTGACCTCGCACCTCGAAGTGATTTAGAAAGGCAGAGAATACTTCAGTAATTGACAGCATTCTCTGCTGCCGTATTTTCACTGCCCTCCGAAACAGCTTACATCCCAAATCTATACCGAGTGAAAATCATCCTTTTAAATCAGCAAAAATATACAGAAAAAAAATCGAAATGATAAACTGTGGTTTAATAAAAACATTGATTTGCAGTATTTTACCTGCAAGTAACTGGACTTTTTGTATTACAAAACACTATTAACATCTTCAAAGCAGTAGTGTCAGTATATCCAAAATTAGCTTATAATCCGCTGTCTTTTCCAACAGAATATATATGACTAGATATGAAATCTGGGCTTCTGTTCTCAACAAGTGTGTCCAAACCACTCTACCCTGATCTAAGTGTTGAATTTCAACACCAACAGTACTTTGCTGCATAAAGTTAAGCTGTTTTAACTCCTGAAATCAGCTTGACCTCAAACAGAGCCAGCATGACCGCTTACAAAATAAGCAGTTTGAGCTTTGGAACTCTTTTATTTGGATACTATAGCCTGAATTTTTCAAAGCAGATGTCCCCTCGCTTTTCCACCTTTTTTTTATTCTGTGGTTTGGTTGTTTGTTTTTTTTTTTTAAGATACAACACTTGACATTTCCTTACCTAAGGACTTGAAAACCTCTGGGCTAGCATACTTGCCATCAAAGTAGACTGTGTTGTTCTGGGAGTCAAAGGCACGGCACATTCTGATGAACACAACCTCTAAAGACCCTAAAACAGAAACAACGTATGATTGACTATTTAAGTAGAGACTTCAGTTGCAAAGAGCAAGTGAGGATTTAAAAATTTCCTACGCTCTGCATTCAGTATCAATTGCGTAGGGTAGTAGGTTTCTGCAGTGTAACAGGGCAGAGGTTGATTTGCTAGTAGTATTAAAAGAATTCCCATAAACCCCTTTAGAAGTTTTTGCTAAAGCAACTTAGTTAATGCTAATAAACTCTTAATATTTTTTATTAGAGTAATGAAGTCTCTGAGGTCAAAGCAGCTCATTTAGATTTACATTCACAAAGCTTTGACGACTTTGTCCAGTATTCGTAAACTGCATTACTTCTACAACATGTTGCAATGAACAATCTGGATTTTTACCTTGAAATGTGTTATTCACTACTAGCAAGCCAAAATAAAAAATTTGAATCCAACTTTTCCATCTTTACACATTCAATGCTCCCCTTCTTCATAATGAAAGTTTCCTATGTAGACTTGAACTCATTCTAGCCAGAGTAACTAAGAAAGTATATTACTTCAAACAGACACAATTTGCAAGGTTTTCCCCTTGCATTATTTTAAATGATCATTGTCCAACACACATATATGTGTATACAATCACTATATACAGGTAACACCTTCCTCAGTCAAAACTAATAGAAGCAGACCTTAAAACTGACCCACATACCTGCTTTTAAAAGCACAATTTGATCGTTTTGACACAGTTCCATAAAGCCATCAATGCGTTTGGCAAATTCCACTACATACTGTATAGCTTCTGTTATTTTGACTGCGCATAACTGCCACATTACCTCCCTTTGCTGTTTGAGAGAGAAGAAAAATTGAAAAATTACTAATCAAGGTTTGGAAAGCCCATTTTCATAACGTAAAACTGAGCTGAAAAAACAGGTGGAGTGAATTCCCTCCAGCACTCCTGGCTACACTCTGCTTGCAAGACAAGGGGAGTTAACCTCAAAGCCAAAGCCTGGTGTGGATGAGTGACAATGCAAACACGTAAGACTTCTTCAGGGATGTCAGAAGAGATCCAGGGTGGAGTATTTCTATTTCAGAAGTCAGAAATGTCAAAGTATAATGATTCTGGTCATTTCAGTGGGAATTTTATTTGCTGCATGAAAAGAAAATGCCAATTTACACTAGCAGTGCATAATCACATTTTTCCCATCAATAACTGTGTTTTGTACTGAATGTAAATTTCCTAACTAGTTTGTCTTCATAAGGATGCATATAAAGATATACATATATATGAAGATCACCTTGTTAACGACACAAAGAAGGCATGCAAGTAGTGATTTTTTCATATGTTGATAATATTTCGGAATGAAATTACCTAATGAGTGGAAAAAATTATATTCTGGAAGGTTAAATATTTTTTTGTTGAGATGGAATACATGTTCAAAGAACAGTGTGCTTCAACAGTGCTTCCCAAGACAGTTTTCTAAAAGTAGCCATTTAATAGTATTTTGCGGGTAGGAGGCATGCTGGAAATAGAAACATCGATTGAATCTTACAATTCCCACTGGTGGTACAGCAGCGCTGGGCTGCTGTTGTACAGGTAAAACTGAAACCTGCACAGCAATTGTAGAATGAATCGGGATTGCAACCAGGCGCTGAAGGCTGGCAGTCTAGCAGAGTTCTGTGTTTGTAAGCTCAAAGAAACCCACACTAAAATTACAAAATTTTGTAAAATTACAAAACTTAGTGGTATCAGCTTTTGTTGTTGCTGACCCAGGAGATTACAAATTAAGAAATGAAAATAAAATTCTGTTTAGGACTGAACAAATTTCTCTGGTTTCTTATCCATCTTTATCACAGAGAGGTAGATTTTAGGAATATGGCTTTGCCTTTTCCTGTACCTGTAGAAATCGCAGACGCAAAGGATACGCTAATCATCTCGCTGCTTTTGATTCTGGCATATTATTTTTTTTGAAAACACACAAAAATACACATTCCTGATAGTAAACAGAAGGCTGTGAACAAGTGAATTTTGCAGTGTGTTATGGGAACGCCATGCTTTAACCAAAGCATGCCCCAGCTTGGGGTGCTTTTGTACCTTGTTCTGGTAGTTCTCTATTTCCTCCTGCAGAAAGGTCTGCCATGTGATCTGCTGCAACTCCTCCCGCAGGTACTGGCAAGTTTCCATGTGCGACTTGGAAATGTTCTGTGCCAGGTGTTCTGCAAGGAAGAGCAGAGCGCGCCGCGCGTCAGGCGTGCGGGCCGCCCCCCGGGGGTGGGTGCGGGGGGCGCGGGGGGCCGCCCGCTGCCGCGCCTCCTGCCGGTGCCCCCGGCTGCCCGCCGGGCGCGGCCGGGGGGGCGGCGGAGCCCCCGCTAGAGGGCGCCCCGTGCCCGCTGCGGTGCGGCCAGGCGGGGCCGGCCGGGGCTGCGGCAGGAGAGCGGCTGCCGGGCCGGGCCGCAGCCGGGGGCCCGCAGGTGACACAGCCCGCGGGACAGCGGGCGGCTCGGCCGGCCCCGGCGCCACCCCGCACAGCCACCGCCCCCGGGCAGTGCGCGGGAGGGCGATGGCCCCTCCAGCCAGGGCCCCAGGGCCCCGCCGCCGTGTCACCCACGGGGCGCGCAGCCGGCCAACCCGCCCAGCTGCCCCAGCTCAGCTCCCGCTGCCCACGGCACACGCGTTCTAACAAACACCGGCAGTTCCCACCTGCCCGCTGCTCCGTCAGCAGGACACTGCCACGTGAGGCTGCCTGGGTGGGAAAATTTCTTTTCTACTCTCCGATCAGAAAGAAAAATACTAGATGACACTTACTAGAGAATCCTGATAATTAATGTAACACACTAAAAGTTTTTTTCTTCAGCTTTAGAGTACTCGCTTAGTTAACTGCACACTATTTAAAATTTCCTTAGAACATTTCAATTCCAAATAAACTGTTTTCTGCTGCTATACTTGGTTAAAAACCACCTGTAAGGCAGATTTTCATTGTATTAATAAACTAGATGCCAGAAACCTTTAGGGACACCTTCAAAAACATGAACAGCACACCGAGACACCCAAATCCCACTTCTGCTTTGTCTTTCTCTTTCCCCCTCGAGTCCTCACATGTGTCTGTTGTCCCATTTCAGCACTTTGGCTGTCATCATAGCTTTCATGTATTTCAGAGCAATTTTTTTTTATTTCTTACAAGTGTGTACTTAAAACATTTGCTCTCGCTAGTAGCACCTGACAGCATTATACCTGTGCCCTTGCAGGATACAGAAGGTGAAATATTACTGTGTTAGTCACAAACCTCGGCCTCAGCTCTGGACTGTATTTCAGCACACACCTAAATACTTTCATTGAACCAACCACACCTTTCTAAATTGAAACCTTAGTCTGGAAGACAAACATTCTTCAAAAGTTGTTTGGTAATGCCAATGCTGGGCACCCAAATCATGCTCTGTAGGGTTAAATGCAAGCACTATGTAAATAAAGGTAAGCAACGTGACAAACTTATTTTTGGCCAGTGTTCCAAACTCAACACCTGGCTTAGAAAGGAAAAGCCCCTTCTGTTTTCTGTGGGCTTATTGCAAGTCTTTTAATAACCCCTGTGAGAATATTAACAACCAGTTGATTGAGACAAAGCTCACAGCAGAGCCTTTATCCTAATTTTTTCTTCTCATTTTTACCTATCTGTAACTGAAGTTATTTGAACTCAAGCCAAATGCAATATTTTGGCTGTCACAATGAATTATATTGCAGAGTACTGCATTCTGCAACCTAAGGACATTAAAAAGTAAGTATCTTCATCCCTTCCTCTCTGCAAAATTTCCTAAAAGAACATAAACTGAACTAAAAAAAGCAAAATTCGTATCACATACTTGTCCCTAATTAAAAAACGTTAGCAAAAAGAGAAAAATTTAACTTGGGACACCTGACTTTTCAAACTATGTTTAGATTTTCATAATGGAGTAATTAGCAAAAATGTTGCCTAAGCAAGCAAAATCAGTTTTAAATGCCTGACTGTTTATGTAAGTAACAGAATCTTAAAGCTACTTCTAGTGTCCTGTTCCTGTTCGCTTATAAGCAGTTCACACAGCATGCTCTAACTCGGCTCTCAGATGCTGACAAGTCACAGTTGCGGAATTCAGCCCTAGTGTAATCATTTGGGGAAAAGTTTAAAGTAAAACATGCTAACTAATGTGGTCATTATAAGGCTCTTAGGGAAATTATCAAAACTTGCTACATTCAGAAATTTTCTTGAAGTATCTGGGGCCAGATTCTCTTCAACCAGTGGCAAAGAGAACCACCCTCAGATTAGACTGGTGCTTCAGTTTCATATTTCCCAGGTAATGGGTGAAGAGCAGAAATAAAATCAGCCTCATCACTTTTTGTTAGAAAATAATAATAAAAAAAGCGTATAGAGGTAATGCAAAAGAACATAAAATGTTCAAAAACAGCCTGCAAAAAAAGAAATACTGTCTGTTTGCTCAACACTAAAAATAAGCTTGTTAAACAGTATTCAAAGGGTCCTATTACAAGAACTACTAGAGCTGATACCCCAAGCTCCTGGTTTTTTTAGTCCAGTCCCATAAAGTGTTCACCGAGTACCCTGAGCAGGGTGTCGTGCACTTCACAGAAGAATGCCCATCCAGGCTAACGGCTGTACTGAAGCAGCATTCTTGCTGTCACCTGGCTAAACGTGTCACTTTAATCCAAAGGGTACTATTAAGACAATTACAATGGAAGCTTTTCTCTCTCATTACCTAATTCTGCCATGGACACAGTTGGAGAGGTCTCCCCATTTGTAAAAGAACAATAAGGGAAGAAGCCCGATGCTGGTGTGTAGTCACATATTGGTTCTGGTTTGATTCCATTAATATCAAGACCCGACTGATCTGGAGAAGGCTGTATGTCTAAGTAGAAGCTGCTAACTGCAGAGTCTGCTTTGCTACCTTCAGGGGTATGCCCATCAATGTAATTACTGAGGTCATCATGTAGCTCTGTTAACCCATTGGTGGTGATATTGTATGTTGGTGTTAGTGGTTCTGCCTCTCCTGGTTGCTGCTGATGATCTCGCTGCTGCTGCTGCATTCGATGTTTCTGCACCTCCGCGTACAGGCTGTCCCTCTGCTTTTTTGACATTCGACCAAACTTTACAGCTGAAATACAGACACACAACATGTTACATCTCAACAAATCCACTGCTGCATTTTCATTGTCTTGGGTCTTTAAATGCTACGTGGAAGGACACGGTGTAAAAGGCACATCAGTGGGATGGGCAGAGCCAAGAATCACTGCTGTCAGTTACAGGTACAGAGCTGCAGCATCTGCTCTTTAAAAGACCGTTCTAACACGCTACTTAAACAGACCATTAGAAGTCATTGTTTTAGCTTAATTCATTAACTTTCCACTTCTATATTGAAAAAAATTTCTTTTATATGTCCACCAAAGTTGACAGATGCATCTCTTCAGCATTCAGATCCTACCTAGAAAAGCAGAAGATGAAACAGAATATGCTGTCCTGAGATAACGGTCCAGTTCCTACTAGTGTATGTTCATACCACAGAGTAAACTTGGAGTTAGGTATAACCGTGTGCAGTCTATCTCACGGAGTACCTAAAGCAAGCGCTGGTGTTAGGACTGAAGCACACAGGAAGAACCTGCTTTCCATGCAGCTTACTGTGATAAGCAAGAATGATTATCTGGTGAATTACTGTTAAAAATATATGCGTGTCCGTGTGCACGTGCACATGTGTGCGTGTATCTCTCCATAAAATTATTACTACTTTGAGAAGTATTAATGTGAAGCATAAGCCAGAAGCAAATGGTTTGCAACATCCAGGGGATTCCTAGGGGCCTAGTATGTGATTTCGAGGACCTGTATTTGCTGTAAAACCTCATTGCTGAGGAAGGTGACTACCAGCTTGTACTTTTCTACAGAAAAGCAAACATGTTGGAGGGAACAGTGATGACTTGATCACCCATTTCAGGTTTTCACTATCATGTCCGATAAAAATATTAAGGCAATGTAATTCAAGAAGTAAATGCAATCTGAAAACAATCTCCTTCATCGGGCCTCACGTACACAGAACAATGAACGTGTGTTTGTAGAACTTGTAGCGTTGCAATCACTACGGCAGGGGAAAAGACTGAGTCAGATGTTCAAACTGGGTAAGCGATGGCGGCTTGGTTCCATCTGCGGGGGCGGCACCAAGTGTCAGCTGCGGATCCAGTTCTAACCCAGTTATGTAAGCTTCCATTTTACAGAGGTGGGTTTTTGTCATTATACTAGGTGCAATTTTGAGCTTAATATTAACAGCACTGGAATGCACTTTCTTTGTGAAACACATTCCTATCTTTGAAAAATCACTGCGCTATTTTCTCTTTGTGTTTTTTTCCATTATTCATTATATACATTTAAGCTTCCGTATTGTGAAACGGTTCTGATCTGTACCAGTACGGCAATCAATGTTACTTGCAACTATAGTATGTCACTTAAACTGGAATGAACACATACAGAAAATATTAACTGCATCTTCAAGAAGTGACCAGAGGCAAAACTCTTAACCCGGGAACTGCAATACTCGAGTAGGAAAAAAAAAAAATCCAAGAACTTCGTACATGCCTCGATTTATATATATATATTTATGTGGATACATAGCAACATAAAAAAACCACTTGATGGTCTCAACTATCATCCCGATGCACAATTAACTTTTAAATTCTGTGTTGTTTTATTTGAACACACAGTATACTAAACATTATTTTACTTTTTGCGATTAAGCTACGTGCTAGCAGAGCTTACCATCTCGAGACATCCCCACAGCAAGGCATTTCTGTAATCGACAGTGTTGGCAGCGGTTTCTACTGGTTCGGTCAATCAAACAGTTCTTCTGGCGAGGACAGGAGTACGTAGCATTGCTTTGCTGACTCCTTCTGAAAAAGCCCTGTAATAGAGTTGCAAAATACAAGTCAAGAAGCTGTTAACTGATGGAGCAAATAAAGACTCTGAAAGGTAGCATGCCTAACAGAAAATAAAGTTCAAGTGTACTAAAGTCAACTAAAGGAAGTTAAGAGGTTGTGGGTCTTTTTTTCTCTTTTCTAGAAACAAATGAAAGCCCAGTAACTAGCTGGGAACAGTTCATTAAAAAAGTGCTATGCCACATAAAGGAATTATACGCTTTTTCACTGATTTTACACATCCCATATTACATATGGTACACCAGTTCTTTCCAAATGAGATAAAACTAATCCTAGACCTAGGTTTCCTTGATTCCCTGTCTTTCCTGGGTCAGCACCGATCTCCAAAACAGGGAGGATTCAACAGCTGCTACCCTGTTCTGTTCTTTGGAGCTGACAACGGCAGGCTCTGATGTTCAGCCTCACCAACATACGTATGTGTTTAAAATGCAGAACGTGATGCTGAGCAGTTCCTTCTAGAAAGAACCATTTTTAAAAATTATTTTTCTTGGTTTGATGCTAACTAATGAGGTTTTATTCAGCTTGGTGCAGGATTTAGATTTTTAAAGATGGGGCAAGCTAAAACAGATTTTCTGTATTATCTCTTTTCTGAGTCAACTGCAATGGGTAGACCCATCTCCAAAGGCAGTCAGGGCTGGAAGGTTACGCAGGAGTTACAACTTAGTCCTCACCATCAGAATGGTGCATGTTATTAACCACTATGCCAGTTGTTTGCTTTGAAGTTCATTTCATCTTTTTGCCACAGACTGTCCAAACATATGCTTGTGCATGTGTAATACCTACTTCACAAGGATTCTGCAAAGATGTAGTCATTCTAAAGAGGCATTTGAGATCAGTGAGCACAGTATTTTAGTTTTATGGTGCCACATAATGGATTAATTAACAGCGCTGCAAAGGAAATACTTCCTCAGAAAGGCTGGGCACCTTTTAATTAAAGCTGGACTTTAACCAAATTTTATTTATTTGAAGGCCACATTCTGGAGTTCCTCGGCACATGCACACTCTGTCCAGACACCTGGTGAAATAAACAACAGGAAGGACTTCGCCGTGACAAGTAAGAGACTTCCCAGCAAACTTTCCGCTGACAGGAACATGGCAACACACGGAGATAAAGCCCCCCATTCCACCTTACAAGGAGGGCACCAGTCTTTGTCCATTACGCCCCTTTTATTAAAGCTTTAATGGGGAAGCACAGAGTATAAGAAAAAGAGGAACATGAAGATGCCTGTCTTTAATCCTGTTCGCCTGTACATTATTTCTCACTCATTTATCCTGGTCTTTGCTTCTATATGATTGAACTTTCAACTGCTTTTTAATATTGGCCAATAGTGAGGTGATCATCACTGAGACTGAAAGTATTGCACATATTGAGCTCTGAGTTGCATCTCATCCTAAAGAAATCCTAAAATACCGTGGAAATTTCTACCATTCCAACACCATGACTGATCCCTCTGGAGGACCAACTCTGAGATAAGCAGACGGCTCAATTTCCAGTTCTGTTACCACCCTTAGCGGACCCTTTCTTTCACTCCAGTGCAAATACATCTGCAAGTGCAGTGCGACTCACTAGAAAAACAGGATTGGGATCGGCCTGATCAGTGACTTACTGATCAAGGTCCTGCATCTCTGCATTACCAGTCCCTTAAAATTTCAGTTCTCCAAACACTTTTAACAGTTGCACTGAGTGACATGCTCACATATGAACTGTATGAAGAAGTCTCTGCCACCACTGAGATCCTGAAAGTCAGGTTAATCAATGGGTAAAACAAACCTGGGCCAATAACCCCAAAGATCTAGACATTTTCCTCTAGCCGAGATGTACACTGAGTCTGTACTGCCAGTTTGGCATATTTCTCTTTATTAAAAATAGTCTTGTCAAGCTGAGGATTATTTTTAGTATCATAATAGAGAAAATACTGGGCTTTTCGCTTTTCCAGATTTTCCCTAGAGACACAGCTGCTTAATACATTTTAGTGGACCATATATCAGCTAAGTTACAGCTTGAAGCAAAATTTTCAATAGAGCAGAGTTGCCTGGAACTGGGGCCTTTAAAAGCACTTGCACTTTACAAACCAGAGATGTAGTAGAGTGCTTTTAAGAACAAACCCTGCAATGCTACGTGGGCTTGCTGAAAACATCAGCAGTAGCTAAAGGAAAAAAAACCCCTTGCCTCAAACTTCAGAAATGAATCTAAACTTGTCCAGAGCTCAGAAATACACGCATCTGGGATGTGGGATTGAACTGACAATGAAGTCAAACGGAGGGTTTTTTACTCTCAAAGTTCTCCTACACTGTTGTCATATACTTGGGAGTGTTCAAACCTCTTGGTGGTCCTTGGACCCCCCACAGCCTTACAAGACACATGGGGAAGCCCCTATTACAGGAGCCTTCTCTAAGTAAATACAGTTTCTTCCCAGGTTGTTTCTTCACCCCTTTTATTAGAAGAAGAGAAGGTGAGACTCTATATTCTGTTGTTCTATTTCCTCGCTTTTGCCAGAGGCACAGAGCTAGCTGTAATTTTTCCACCAGGAAGGAGGAGGTGGATGCATGCATGGTACACGTGTATACGTTCTGGCATTATGCAAACCAGCCCAGGCCACATGCTTTTAATTGCATACATGTTCGCAACCCTTATTTCACATTCAGACGATTGCCTAATGGGCCACAGGCAGAGCGGACCCCTCCTGATCAAACACACGAACCCAACCACTGCTGCACTTGAGAGGTCACTGCGACGGCCGGCAGGGTCCCAACCCGTCTCTGGTAGCGAGTGCCCAGAGCCCTGCCTCCTGCTGATGTCACTGTAAAGATCCAGCTGGTTTTGATGAGGCATCATTGAGCTTTGCATGTCTCCCTTTTTATGTAGATGTGTTACCACAGTGCCAGAAGAAGAGCGGAGCAGATTACAAGCCATAGCTTCATCTCTGCATTTCAGACTCCTATTTATACACAAAACAATATATGGGTTTTCAAAAGCTGCCAAGAAATCAAGTTTGGGGAAAAAAAGGGCACAAGAACTTTTCATCTGCAAGTCAGTTTGAATAACAACTTGTTAAAAAGAACTTTGAAATGTAAATAGCGAAGTCTATTAATAGTTTCAGTAACTTCCCTGCTCGGTGGCTCAGTGTTACCGATGTTTGTGCCTCAGCTGGCTCCTGAGCTGGGGAAGAGGCCGTTGTGCTGCCCTGGTGTCCCAAACGGCACCGCACAGACGCCCTCCCCGCTGCGGCGCAGGCTGAAATGCTGATCTCATGTTTGGTCTTTCGACAAATTTTCATTTAATGAATTGATTCCTACAGTTCATTAACATACCCACTTCCACTTCTGTATACACATATGTCTTAATTAGCTGCTCATTGGCTGTTTAATTACAAGAAAACAGCTGACAGCTGCCTTGCTGCATCCTAGTGGCAGACGTTTTGGAATGACTGTATGCAAGCCTGTGACAACAAAGGCTTATTCATAATCCCATGATTTATGGCTAATACTTAAAGACTTCCACGTATCATTAAGTTTTGCAATATTCTAAGCAATTAACAATTAATTGCGGGGGTCATTCTTTTACTGTTTTGTAAAGCAAACTAACACAAATTTTCCTCAAAGAAACATCAGAAAAATACGCTGCCATATGAAAGGCAGGTGAACATTAAAATTGGACTTTTAACTCTTTTATGACAGTGAGTACATATTTTAGTTGTAAAGGGAGGAGAGTGCTGCGACAATATTGTTTAATAGACTTTGTTAATGAAGTATTGATAAAAAAGTTACAGGATGACTGAAAAGAGAGGAAAGATGTTCAGGTTTACATCTGTAATAAAGGCAGGCGTGAGACTGTTCCTCTGGTTATACAAGGCCCCTGACCAGCCCTTTCTGCAACATGGCTCGTCTCTTTTCTAACATGTTTTGCTTGAAATGGGCTAGGCAAAAAACTAAAATACAGAAAAACTTCAAAAGCATGAATTCAAGGTAAATGTTTGCTACACCAATATAACACTCCACATTTAACAGAGTAATGAGAAACCAGCTAGTGAAGAAAGCGAAGTAACAAACATGGACATTCCTTGTAGTTACAATGACCAAGACCACCTCCGGTCTTGAAAGACACGAGACAAAAGCCAGCACCTATAAACCTCTGAAAATGTGTGAGCCGCCCTGCACGGGTGGTCTGATGAGACCGGCTGCGTACCGCCAAGTAGGGAGGGATCACCCTCATGCGTTTGTGGGTTAGCTGGGCATGAACTGACATTATTGATGGCAAAAGCCAGTAACTGCATCTGCAAATTAAAAGACATAGTTCATTAATAAAAACTTAATGTCAAACTAAATGCTTTGCTATGTCCTTTTGAAGCATTCATGTGTTTTCTGACAATGCTGAACTGATTCAGCTGTCAGCCATGAGAAAAGAATACGGGTGTGTACAAACCAGCCTCCTTTCTCAGCATGGTCCCCCAGAGCAAAAGGCTGTTTTCAGGCTCCTGCGGCTAACGGCTGAGGAAGGGCTCCATACAGGTACTAGTTTTTTTCAGTAGTGCTACTACGACAGTATTATTTCCAGTCTTACACAGGAGAATAAACTTTCATTCCCGAGTCATGGTACAGTCTTGTGTCATTCTTCACCCGTGCTTCTGAGTAAAAGTCTGATATGATTAATCGCATCTTCCCTTTTCTCCCATTATATGTTGTATACTGGATATCAGCAATGAGTGGATAGAAAAAAACACCTCTCTTAAAATTTATTTTATTTATAATAAGCCACCAGAGCTCTCCTACATGAATTATAAAGCAGAGCCTGGTTCAAAACTTAATTTTTCACTGGGGAGAAAAAGAGGTCAGGGTGTTAAACTTAATTTTTTAAAGGCAGATTCAAATTCAGCTAAATAAGTTGATGGGTTGGGAGTACTCGGCGATGTCTGTGCAAAAACACAGCCACCAACCTCATAAAAACAGCGAGTAACATTGTATCAAGGCAGGAAATGAAAACTTCTCAAGAAACACTAACTGGCTTAATTACAAATCTTCAGTGCTAGTTATGTGAAACACAATACAACAGCAAAAGCTGGCTGGAGAACTTTCAGCTGCGTGGAATGCAAGGGTCACAAACCTGCAGAAGAGCACCAGGACCAGCAAAAGTCACTTTGACAAAAGCTTGCCAATGATTTTGTATGTGACACAGATTAGGATAGCAAAATAGCTCTTGGCAACTAAAATGTCACTTTAGGTTTTAAATCAATTCTATTTCTGGTGGTTAGTTTTATTTACATGGTAGCACTTAATATTACTATTAAGTAACATTAAAGCTCACACCAAACTGGAGCGAAAAACGGTGAGAGCTGAAAACATCCCACTTTGCTGCTGCGGCTGCCGCTGTTGCTGCCTGTAGATCATTCTTGACAGGCCAGGCTTGAGAGGGCAGCAGCACATCTGTGCGCTTCTGATGACTAAGGGCCTGATCCTGCCATCTGATGCACATGGATGGGTTTGCAGCACCTGTGCAGAACCTCACGGATTTCTCTGGGACTGTCTGTGTGCAGGACATCAGCTCCAGGAATCAGAGCACAGGACTGGGAAACCAGGGCTTCAGAGCAAGGTACTTTTTACAAGGGAAGGTTCAGCATAACATGAAGAGCAATGTAAGCATGCTCAAACCTGCCGAGATCACAGCCACAGAAAAGCTGGGAAAAAAACATACCCATACACACCTGGCTCATTTGGCAGAAGCCAAGCTATGCCAACCGCTTCGCCAGCCAAAATAGTTCTGTTGGGTGAGACTTTGTTGACATTACCGCGGAAGAGCTCAGCACAAACAAAATCCATCTGCTACAGTAGGACATTTTAACTGCTGCCTAGGCCATGATCATTTAAACTCTTCCTGTGACCTGTGCCCACTAGCACTCCCCCGTCTATCACTACCTGCAGGTCACCTGGGCCCTGGCATGAGAGAAGAGTGTCAGAGCTAGCTCCCTTCAGAAAGGGAGATAACTTACTTAACTCAGTGGATACTCACCGGCTTTAAAATTCTGCCTGAAATTGTATGGCTGGAAAAATTTATTCTGCTACTCCAAGGAAAGGAGAAAATGCCTAACTTCATTCTCTGGGCCACAGTCTTACTCATGCACGCTCTGCTTTCAAGGTGCCAACGGGTTCCAGTGTGCTGAGCATACTTGCCTGCTTGCCTTCCCTTCTGCTGTCTCCCTCCTCCTGGCCGTTCTGGTGGGATTCTCAGAAGCAAACCGAGGACTGCACAGAGCACCCGGAGAACTCCATTTATACAGAATTTGAAGGAAGATAATTTGTTCTAAAACATACGGAACTGCACACGCATTCCTCACTATCAGGCTAGCATCTGTTGTCCTGACTGCTGGAAGTACACAAAGGACTTTTCTCCTAATAACTCGCATTTGCATTTATTCCCAGGAAAGCACAGTCACTCTGATGGAGGATGCGGATACGTCTGTGTCTTGCCCGCAGTGCTAAGTGCCTACCAGCTACATACTAACAGCTGTGACTGCGAGTATGCACTCTGTTGCTTCCTTCTGCATGCAGCCGTGCTGCTGCTTTTGGTGGGGGCTCTTCTTGCGTACAGGGCTTAGGAGAAGGCAAGGCCAAAGAACTGTGTGAAGGTGAAGCAGAAAATAATACGGCTGGCAACTTTTCTTTTCTTTGGCAGCCTGCTCCTGTTCTGCAACCAGCCCAGTTGAGAAAGGCCCGTTTTCTGCGCATACGAGCACCAGCACTACACTAACCTCAGTCTGCTGACAATGATGTTCATCACAGATCTTGAGGCAGTCTCTCAGGTATAGTGGTCCCAGACCATTTAAGGATTAAAGAGGTCTCAGACCTTGAAGGTAACTTGATGCTCTTTGACAAGACAGGCATACAGCAGAATTCTCACTGCAGATGTCTGCTGCTTCACGCAGTTGAAATTTGACAAATGCCGCTCAACTACAGAAAGCTGAAACCACTTTATTATCAACGCAGTTTTCGTGCATTTCTTGCATTTTCCACAGCAACAGCAGTTACAAAGAGCAGAAGGTGCTGTCCTGTACCATTCTACCATTCTCAGATTTATTTTTTTACCTTCCTTCTTACCAATGCTTCTATGAGACTGAGAGAATGTGTTAATGAACCACATAATAATAATAATATATAATATTATATATATATATGATATATAATTATAATATATTATATAACCAGCACAAACGCAGAAGAAATCTCTGTAATGGGAAAGCAAGGGAGTTACTTTTGGAAGATGCGTGGTAGCACCAAGCGTGTCAGGAGAGCAGACTAAAAACTGTCATAAATATAAATTCTTCACACCTAAAGTGTAGATTAAGGGTAGAAAACCTATCAGCATGGGATTGCAACATGTACGTACATGAGGAAAGCAACAAGCTAGAGCACAGCTGTGCACAGTCTCATCCCAAGCTAGCACTGTAATTCTGTACTGCTGATAAAATGAGTGATTAGCTTCACAGCACTCTGGCCTAGTGTTAGCGTTGTCAGATTTAATTCTTGGTTGTGAGAGACAAACTAAACAAAACAGAAATGCTTCTAGCGTAATCCTTGTTCACCCGAGTAACTGAAGGTACAAATCCAGGAAAAAAATCTAAGCCGAAACCTTACACAGCAATGGCTGCACTGCAAGGAGTAAGCACTGCTTCCAGCAAGACCTGAGTATTCCTAAATGACCTGAACACTAGTAGCATGTGCTGTTTGCACAACATGATGGTCCATGCCAAACAGAAGGGATCTGTAACATGTAGCAGATTACAAAAGAAAACTGAAAAGTTGGAGAGTTCTTACATATTTCAACACAGCTTCTTAGCAAGTTACAAAGCAAAAATGGAGAGGGAGATTCAAGAAAGCCACAAACTCCCTCTCAAGTGAATCCACGGAACAGATTCTTTGTGGTATGCTAGAAGCAGATCATCTTTCTGTAGACAGTTTATAGCTCACACAGCAGAACTGCATCATTTCTGAAACGTGTCCCAAAATTTGGGGCAGGCTCTGTGTGTGTGTGTGTGTGTGTGTGTCAGAAAAATGCTCTATTTAAAACCCAAATAAAACTCGAGATTCCCCAATTGCTTCCATATTCTTTGAAATAGAATCCACCAATCCAACTTCAATGCAATGCTTGCTCTTTAGAAGAGGAAGGAAAATAATCGCTATCAAAAGGCTAAATGCTGTTTTAAGACTTAATATTTTAGAAACTTACCTTGCAGCCTTCACATGTAATGACACCATAATGGATTCCTGATGATTTGTCTCCACAGATCTTGCATGGAATAATTTCAATTTGAGCTGCAACAGAAGCACGCAGCCAGTTAATTACATTTTCTTTTAAACACCTTATAAAAGCATTCCCTGATCAGCATTTGTACAGTGAAAACTAATAACCTGCTAAACATTATACTGCATTAACTATTCATTGCTGAACTGCAAGGGTCCCCTAGAGCTTTGGACTAAATTATGGCTGCTCATTATATAATAGCTTTTGGGTTATTAAAATGGGTCATTTGAGAAGGTGTTTAAGAGCCCACAAGAAGGCTAGAATCAGCATTTCAAAGCCAAAAAGAATAGGAGAGTTCACATTTTGGCCAAAGAGCTAAGATGACACGAGAAAGGTTTCTTCCAGTCTTATTCATGCGAGATTGTAAAAGGTAAGTTTAAAGTTTGCCCTGCCTGAAAATGACTGCAGCGCCTATACCGGAGGCTCACCAGCACGCCACCCGTGCACCGGGCTGGCCAATCCTGAAGAGAAGTAACAAGGCAAACAGCAACCATGTTTTACATGAGAAACCCAAAATTCACGTATCTGAATTATCAGGACATGTTTGTGTATAAGCTACCGCAAAACGAACAAGGGAGGAAAAGGCAGCAGCATTCCAGTCCAAAAAACAAAGGAGTTGGTGCAGTCTGGAAAACGCCAGAGGGATATATGACATGAAAGCCCTGATTTTTTAAACTGCACTTCATACACAGAAAGCATACCTACTCCATTTGGGTCAGTATGTGGAAGAACCCGCACCTATCTCTAAATCACAGCACCTTCCCACACGGATACGCGGATTTAAGAAGGGAGCCCTGCATGCTCAGGAATACCTCATCAACTGCCTCTGGAGTATATGGCTGCAGTCATTTCGCTAGCGAGTCTTTTTGGATAGGACCGGTCTGAGGCAGTGCCACAGACCAGCAGCCCATGTTTTACTTTTGCTTGCCTGTGCTCACACAAAGCACAGGCTCTACACATGAGGCAGGTGATCACAATATCCCAAGAAAGCCTTTTGCTGCAGTTGGGTCAGCGTCAGGCTGTCAGTTCTCCTGAACCAGCTTAGCCCCAACAGGAGCACAAACGCAACTCTTGCTGTGTCTCTAACTGTGACATATTAACCATCAGAAGTGCTGCTAATCTCCTGCGAGGAACTGAAATCTGTTCACAAGGTGCCCGATTGTCTCTGAGAACTTTTATTTCACCCAAGTCTATGGCTACCCAGGCTGTGACAACCCACAAAATAGCGTCTAATACTGTTTTACAATGCATTAGCTTAACTTCAGTTGTACTCCTAAGGCTGCTTTCAAGAAGTCATGTCCACTCTTAGCAACACTGCATTTTACAGGCCATTAAACCTCTAACTGACTGCTTATTATTGAACAAGAATCATCTACCAATGCTGCTGCGTGCTCCACTTCATTGCAGCCCTACATCACAGTTCAGCATCAGGCCAAACCTAGAAGATAACTGTGAACTAGAAGACCAGAAGACTTTTAGCATAGCACTGACTGTGCTAAAATATTTCTTCACAATATTCTCTAGATGACATCAAATGCAACAGTGTGAGCAGCCGAGTAAGCAACCGAATAGCATCCATGTGCTCCCAGGAACCCATCAGCAGCTCAGATGCTCTGCAGAGGAAAGCAGAGCCCAGCAGCTACGGGGCAACCCTGCTTTTTCCCTGGCAGTTCCGTATCAGCAGCTTTCAAAACAGTTTCATACAGCAGGACACCACTTGCATCTGCTTCCATCACAAGGATCTTTGCATTCTCAACCTTTAATCCCCCACCTTCCCTGCAGCAACAGAACGATAGGCTGAAATTAAAAGGTCTGTTTGGGACACTTAAGGAAGGAAATACTTCTTCCCTGCAGTCCTCCAAAAACTGTTTTAATTTCACTTTGCTCTCAGCTAACACATTAAACACAATGGAGCAGGAAGTGAACTAATAAAAGGGAAAAATAAAGTGTATGCTATTTTATTAATGTGTTACATTAATTATTACTAGAGCATCATATGTTTACGAATAAAGCTGCGAGCAGAAAGGGTAGCATAACCCCACTTTACATCAACAAATTGGACAACAGAGTGAAATTCTCAGAAACTCAAAATTCGTACAATGAGCAGCTCGGATTCAGAGAGCAATCCTGCGGGCAAGTTCTGGAACAAACCTACCAACTCCCAGTCGCGCCTTTTCAATATATGATTGCTTTTCTACTCTGCTACAGTGAATCAGCAGCCTTCTCCAACGCCTTTGACAGGGTCGTGACAAGGCTTATCTCAACAGCTACATGGCAATGTATTCTTTACATTTCACTCTTACATAGGATAATTACTGCCTTATTTTGAACAGGTATGATATAATTGGATCTTGTTTATCTACAATCTCCAGCAGGTTAGTTAAATCACCCATGAAGCCTGTCTATACAACCCCTATTTCTTAAGCAACAGGACATTTGCAGAGTGTTTCTGAAGGAACGTAACGTGCCTTCAAAGTGATGGCCTAAAGCTAGGTTACTAATAGTCTAAAAGGTGCTGTAATTAGTCCCAAACGCATTTTCCAGGGTGCTTTACTGTTAGAACAGAATCTCCACAGATTCACAGGCTCCAGCTGTGCCCGCGTTTGCTGATCGACCACTATGTGTGTGAGCAGCCACACCAAATTTGGTATAGCTTTAGAATTCCAGATTTCCTCCAATTTACTACATCTTCAAGGTACTTCCTTCCAATTAAGCAGGCAGCACTTAAAACTTCAGCTTATCATTTCACTCTGAGATACAGGACACTGGGATGAAAGTCAGAAGCATAAACCGCCTGGCACTGCCACCACCAATGGTATTACAAATTAATGCACGGAAAGACATCAGATCAATTACTGCTCCACGTGGTTGCCCTTGCGAATCAACTCATTGAAATGGAATCCCTGTCACAAGTTCATACACTTTCCATATAGCATGAAAGGACTTAGATACTTTAAACTTACTAAATGCAAATTGCCTGTGCCAAGATTATGCATTTTTCTTACGAGGGTGAAAATATTTTCCCCACTTTTAACTTTGACATGCAAATATGTACTTGCTAAAACCTTGTTCTTATGCAAACAAGGCAGGTGGGAAATATTTTTATATGTCAAGAATATGTTCCAACTTGGTTTCTCACATTCCCAGAGTTACTTAAAGCTTCCTACTGTGCTCACATTAATTGTACCTGTTCTGTGCTTACACATTATTTGTATGGTATATTTTCCAAGATTATATAAAATACTCTAATTCATGCTTTAGACTAGAATTAGCCTAAATTACAGTTTACAATTTCTGTCTCCTGGGGTGGTGCTCAGGCTGATTCTGGTTCATGCATGAGCAAATTATTTCCCAAATATGAATTGCAGAAAAAAATAAACTCTTGTGGTTGCTTAGAAACCGCTACAGATACCCAGGTGACAGATGTAGTTTGTATTCCCAGATTAAAGGCCTAAGAATCTTTCACACCCTGAAATAACAGTGCTTCGGAATACTACCGAGGATGCCCTGTGCCAAAGGAGCAATGAATAGGAATAAAAGCCCAAACAAACCACCAAGAGCAACAAATGCAAGCTCAAGCACAGAGACCCACCGTAAGCATCGAACAAGTTGCTACAGAAATGGCTCCCCAGAGAGAGAGGTGACCACTGAGAGCCGGGGGTGGTCATCGCTACGAACAGATGTCAAACACAAGGCAAACCCATCTCCAGAGGAGAGGGCATCTGACATCGACTAAGATCTCTCAGTGTATATGACTTTAACATGTCGCTATTCCTATCACTGGAATGTCTGGCAATCTTCCTACTGCTGGAACATCATATGATCTTCATTTCACAGCAGGAAAACTGAGCGCGGACTCCCGTTTACTCAAAATCAGACAGAATAAGAATGTGAGCCCACGTATTACATGGAAAAAAAGCCTGTGTTTTCCCCCTGAACTTTTCTTCCTCCTCCATCCACTGTATCTTCACTTGGCAATTGCCTGAAGCAGCTCTGGTATGCTTAAATTACACGATGGCCTCCACCTAATTCCTAGTGAACGTGCCTACCAGACAACCAAAGCAAGCACCGAACGACATCTTTTGCTGGCATCCAGAACAGAAGAATACATCTTATTGCCTCCTACTCCCGGCTTCACTTCTTTCCCCAAATCTGGAACAGTTTCACTGGGCTGGCCTGCCCTTCTCAGCCTCCCTCCCGCAGCCAGCCGCTCCAGACAGCCTCTCCCTTTTCATTAATTCCCACATCATGAAACGCTGCTTTATTCCTTGTCCGGTTTGAGCAGTAGAGGAGGAAAGGAATCTAACTCTGTGCTTGTAAGGAAATGCTCTGCACAAGCTCATCACAATCTTTAGTATCTTCTAACTCCTTGGGCAGTCTCAAATCAGGCCAAGAGCCCGTACAGCCAAGTAAAGCACAGGGCATCTTCCCCCCACTTCTGCCACTTAAGTAGAAACTGAGCCTCAACACAGGAAAGCATATTACCAGCCCACCCCAAAGAAAAGGTTTTTCAAAAGAAAAAAAATTATTTTCCAAAGACAGAGGTTTTTTCCTCCCCAGTAGTGTGTCCAAATGTTTGTCTCTAGTGAATTAACTGTCTTGGGGTAGAAAAAGGATTTTCCCATTCCTCCACCTGCTTTCACAGTGTTATTTTGCAGTCATACACTCACACAGATCACATTATTTTTTCCAATTCGCAACAGGCATGAAACTTCAGATTTGGCACCCTGGGAAGGGCTCTTCAATGGAAGCAAAACTCGGTCCCCTTTCCTGCCTTTTAGGTGAGATTCACCTTGCTGACCTGAGCTATCTTGAAAGTTGGGTAATTAGCTACAGTTAATTGCCTTGTCTGCTTCTAGAGTGATGAGGAAGGAAGGGAAAGAGAAAAAGAAAGGGAGGGGGGAAGAGAAAGCAAGAAGGAAAAAGGGAGAAGGGTCATGACTCATCTTATTCGAGACAAGTGAGATGAACCCCTGAGTGGAGATACCTCCTCTTCACTCACCAGAGAAGGAATTTAATGATACCTTAATTACAAGCCTAACTTTTAGAAGGTGAAAGTCAGGTGAATCCTACTGCCTCTTACTATTTCCGAATTGAAAAATCAGAATTTTCTGGAAAGGAAACCCTGAGTACACCTGTCCCCTCCCGTGGTACAGATGGTCCCAATCACTGTGTACGCTGGCACCATCGAGGCGAGAGCATTTCTATGGAGCTGCCATCACAGCTCCCACCCGGCAGCTCTCAAGGCAGCAACATCAAGAAATCCCAGGTACACACGTTCCTTTTTTGCTCAGCAAAGACAGACTCCAGCACACACTGGTTAGTCTGCCAGGTCAGTCTCTGTTCCTTAAACCCCCTACGTGCGCTGAGCATCCTTCTCCAATCCACTGGCTTTCTGAGGAAAGCACCTGACCAAAATTGCTAGCTGAACCGAGGGCTGTGGTGAGGCTGGGTGTGCCGAACGCACAACAGCCAGGACTGCAGCTGGCATCTCCTGGGTCTTGGCATAAAGCTTAAGAAGTCATCCCTTCTCTGACTGCAAGGACGGTTTAAATTCCTTTCCCTGAACGCGGCTCGCCTGTCCCCCCAGCTTCACGGGGTATGTACAATTTTGCAGCTAATTCAGAAGGGCTTTGAAATGAATACGATACATCTACAAATTGGGCTAACCTGCTTCTAAAGGGATGCACTTTGTGCCAGACATCACTGCTAGTGCTGTTTGTAAGTATATTGATTAAATTAGGAGGCATACATATTCACTGACATATTCATACATATTCATCGACTCAAACAAGGGTGCTGCATGTAATGTGGTATTTAAAGCAACATGATATCTGATCACAAACTGAATTAACAAGGAATGATTTTACTATATAATATTCTAATCTTCCTGCATTTTCAGCTTCATTACCTAAATAATTTGCTCTGTCATGTATCCTAAGTAATTTGAGCTGGCTGCAAATTACTTGCCTCGGAACACCTGCAGCTTACCAACCCTGCAGTTCTACTGAGCTGAAAGCCAGTGGCAGCACAGCTCTGCCCATTCCATCAGTACACCACATTAAGTGACCATCTGTCCACTCATATATATTAAAATACTTAAACGCCATGTACTTCTAAGGATGAGTGCTGGTTGGTAGATGTCTGAGGCATTTTTAGAGCACACAGTGTTTTGATCAAGAGCCGATGGAATTTACCTGCCCACTCCCTGTGTGAAAGGTCTGTTTAATCCATACACAATCCCCACCGTAATGGCACTCTGGCCATGAGCACGCCCCGCTGGAGCCTGCAATGATACAGCCGGTAACACGGAACACCCGAGAAGAACTAACAAAGCCCGATATCCAAGAGATGTGTGTCTCACAACTGGCATTTCTGGGGTGCAGTAAGGTTGAAATTCCAGCAGAAGCCTTCCCAGCACGTGGGCCACCCCCGGCGCCTTCCTCTCCCTTACAGATTCCCCTATCCATAGCTGAGCTGGGGCTGTGCGGTGCTGCTCAGTGCGGTACTAGCCGGGCATCTTTCTGGGCATGCTTTTCCATTTGCATGGAACGTGTAGGAACACATCTTGGGGGCTGCTGATGCTCTCAAGCCTGGCTGAAATGGGTTTGGAAATAAGGAGCATCAGGGTGATGGGCAGAAAACCAGACAAACACAAACAACCTCTCCAAGCCTCGTTTCCTTAGGAAATCACACTAGTAATAAAATAAAATAAATACTGAGGTTATGCTGGTACAAATCCTTTGAAGTCTGTGGGTGTGATGGGTGGAGTAGAAACGAACATGGCCACCAAAGTATTAATTAAAAGTAAAGTATGAGCAACACCTCAAACACACAGGGCAGAAATGCTGCAATGCCAAGATAGATCTTTGGGGCTGAACACAGCTGGATCCCTCTTAGTAGGTCACTTGATACTGTGCAGCGCTCCCTAATGCTAAAAACATTTGGCTTCAAAGAGTATTAAAGGAGATACACGGTAAACAGTATGGAACAGCCTGAGCACTTTTTGGGGCTTGTAAGACTTCTAAGAATAAATCTGAATTCTTTCAGCCTGTGTTACTGATGTGGACACATCGAAGGGAACAGTGCAGTACGAGCTCATTCTCATGCCAGGATCACTGACATTTATGTTTATTGTTTTTCTTCAAGCCAAGAAATTTTATTTACATGACTTTTAATTTAAAGAACTAAAGCTTTGATATTACATGAGGCACTGGCTTCGACAAAGACACCTTGAGTGCCTAATGAAAGAAGCTATATGGAAAATTGGTTGAATTCTCTAATAGACAAAACTGCTTCTGTGAAGTTGTTGTGGTGAGGTGTCCTTGTATATTTTTAATGTTATACTCAAATAGAAAATTGCTGAAAACACTTAACAGACCATCATAATATTCTTAACTATTATAAAGAAAAAAATAAAACAAAGAGAAATCCCAAACAACCAACCTAAGACTTCTGCAAGTGTTTAGGAGTACCAACAAGCTAAAAACCACTTTCAGGTTTTCAGAGGAACTCTGAGAGATGATGTTTGCTCCCTCTCAGTCATGTGTGCAACACAAAGTGATTTTTATTTTCCTTTTGTGTAACAGCTGTATTTCTCTCCGCTGCCTTGGCTTTCTCCTTCCAGAAACAGTCACACTCTTTTTTGACCCAGCAATGCAGCTTGGTATCTCCACATTTGTATCACTGAGCAGCTGAAGGCGTATTTTTCCTTGTACTTTTGAGGCAAGAAGTCTGGCCATCTAGTTTGCAGCTGAAAGCCAGATGATTTGATTTCCCTTGTTGAAGGAGTGACAGAGACAACTCTAGCTTGGGACTCTGGTCACATCATGAAACCAAACCACAGACCAAACTATAATATCAGACCACTGAACTACAAGCCTAGGCTCAAAAGAATCAAGACTACTGCATCCAGTGTGTTCAGCTGTGCAGGAGCCCAGAGAAGTGGTTCTTTGGAATCAGTCTCTCGTTACTTCCCAGGGCACAGCTAGCATCTCCCCAGTTTGGGAAGGCTAGGGACTTCTGAAAGCTCCAGCTTTGTTACTACTTTCATGAACTTAGATCAAACACAAATTAGAAGGTGGCTGAAATATACATGAAGAGACGTACACTGTAGCAAGATAGAGAATAAGGATACTCTTTTGAGAGGATAAAATGAAGGCAAAACCACAGCACCAACTCTGAATACAAATTCTGTCCTTTCACAGTGGAGGAGAAGATTCATTCACTAGAGACACCACCAGGCACAGTAACAAGCAACAGTAACCAAACTTTGTGGCAAAGAACACGGGAAGAAGGACGAGAGAGGAGTTGCTATGCAATCTCCTACGCATTTCAAAACCAAACCATTTGAAAGCCACTTTGATTATTTCAATATGATCAGAAGAGACTTTCAAATTTGATAAACACCAGGTTTTGTCCCGTAATATTTTTGACTTCTCATTTTCTTTCTCGGTGACTCAGGTGCTTATGAACAAAGATTTAACCATTCCCCCATTCCACCACCACCACCCCCCCCCAGCTTAAAATTAACAGTAGTTATACTGGTTGTGATGAACACAGTTTGGAGTATGATTAATGTGAAGACTAGGCTAAATGCAGTTCTTGTTAAATAAAGCAATTCAGAAAAACAGTTTTTCACCAGAAAAGAAAACACACTGACACGGCAATCAAGTGACTCTCTTCAGTGAAAGATAATACAGTTTTAATCAAAGCCCTGAACTGCATGTCAAGAAATAGATACTATAATCTTCATTCTAGTGCTGAGCTGCTGTGTGAGTGGGGACGCTAGTTGGTGTCTCATTTGCTCTGTCTACGTAATGAGGATAATCATTCTTTATGTCTACCTCTATCCACAGCTATCTTTGGTGACTGCTTACTTACTGCCAAATCTTGGGTCTTGGTCTTACGACCCAAGCAGCTAGCGTGCAGACCTCCAAACACATCTCCAGTGTTTTGCACTGCTTAGAAGCTGCCAGGAAACTATACAACGGGACTGCTCCTCGGCTGAGCCTTCTTAGTTTCCTTTTTCAGCTTTTAAAACCAAAGCTTACAGGTTTAACAACACAGCTACAAAACACTGCTCTTGACAGAATTACACAAAACAGAAGTTTTAGAAGTTTTCTGTGTGAGCTATTACCACAGTAACTGCCAGCACTGACTTCTTCCACTCGGATTTGCTACTGCACTTAGTAAGCAGCAAGCCAGCGCCTGCATCAGTCCTCGCTGTATGCTTCTACAGGCTTCTAGAGTTCACTCAGGTTTTGACATCCCCAGTTTCTTCCTACAGACAACCAATAACCTGGGGTGTTTGTGAAGGGGAACACCTGCAGTGGGGGCACAGGCACAGTTCTGCTATGATACAATCTATATCGTGCTGGTATAACATACCAATGCATATTGTCTTGTCAAACAAAAAAAAAAAAAAAAAAAAAAAAAGAAGAAGAAAAAAAGAAGTGACCTGGTAGGCCAAGACACATGTGCACCTTGAGGCAGGGAAAGTGCCCTTACACACCCTATCACACTGAGGCTTCTCATAGCCCTTGTGATTTATTTTTCTCTTAGGAAAAGCACATCTACTGATTTCTCCTTCCTGATGTCTGTATGTTGGTCTTTCATTTCAGAGTATTAATGGAGAGGAAAACAGATGTTGAAATCTGCAGGAGAACATAATTCAGAGTACATTTATTTGCTGTAGCTAGCTGGACAATACTAAATGCATTCTCCCTCCTCCCACCAAAAAGGAACCTGTACCAAAAAGCTTAAATATATTTGTACTGCTGTCCAATTTCCCAATTCTCTGGAAGAAACTATTAAAACTTGATAGTAATAAAGTCTTTTAATAACGTAGCATTTCAGAGTGAAAAATCTGTATTACCTCTGACACTTGCTCTACAGATTAATGCACAGAGCCCCCATTTTATATGAAATTTCCTACTCTCAAGTGTTGGACCTGCCCTTCTCAAGAAGCTTTCTGGAATTCGTTGACTCCAGCACTGCCCTCTCAGCTTCTTTTCTTGATTAAGTATACTGGCTTAAGGGAACATCTCAACATCTCTGTTTACCTGCTTGCAGTAGGAAAACCAAGAAGAACTTCCCAACCACTTGTCAATTTTAAGCCTCACTTCAGCAAGTCAGCCACAAGTATCACAGCACAACAACCTTTACTTGAATTATTTTTCATAGATTGCAAGCAGTCTTAAATGATCAACACTTCGAAGGTAATCATTTTAGTCCCTACTACAAAAAAGCATAGTTACTGTATGCAGGATCATGAGAGTAACTTAGTTGCTAGCTAAATTACACTAGCATTCATTAAGGAAAGATCTTCTACTAGTTTTTTAGGACAGTGGTAAAAGGGTACTTAGAGAGTCTTAGATGTCTTTTTAT
Source organism: Falco cherrug (assembly GCF_023634085.1). Lineage (NCBI taxonomy): Eukaryota > Metazoa > Chordata > Aves > Falconiformes > Falconidae > Falco > Falco cherrug. The sequence continues at coordinate 21,480,154 of NC_073703.1, forward strand.
ACAACATGAAACCCCCGTCATTCCATTCTGCTAAGAGGCTATGAACATTTGTGCTACCCAATTGCAAAATTACATGTCAGTTCAATGGTCTCATTAGGCTATCTACCAGCACAAATCAAATGACACCTACAGTTACTAGATGAAGAAAAACACACCTGGGAAAGGCTAACCGCTTGCAACATAGTGTCAAAATTATTAACAATTTCAACTAAATTCATTAATAAGGTGACAGGCTCCTGAATCCTTAAAGGGACATTAGGTCAGTGAGACTACAGCACCTCAGCTAACTGTGGATAATGCTGCAATTTCATTCCTTCAACTCATATGCACGTAGCTTTCAGATCAAGCATTAATACTTCCCGATACTACTACTTACAAAGTTGTCTCTGATTAGCAACCCATCACTACCACACGTTCTCTGTCACCATACTCACACTTTCCTTTATGCTTACTCATCGGCCAAATCAAGTTCCACTTCAACAGCTCCCCAGAGACAGCAACAGTCAGGTTGGAAGAAGGAATGTGGAATGAACTCAGAAGAGGTAACAGAGCAGGGGGGAACCCAGTAAGGTAAGCGTCCCTCTAAACAAGGTGTCTGTCATGATTCGGCTTTGTCCTGCCATTTTTCCAGGCTGCACAAATTTTATTGAGGGTCTGCCCTCTGCAGAAATTTCAGGATGAATCACTGTGTGTACTGAGAAAAGGGACTTTGCACGATGAAGTTACAGCCAGGCAAACATGGCTGGTGCAGAAGCCACTTCCTCACAAGAGGGCTGCACTTTGACGAAAAAACACCCAAAACCTCAAGTTACTTCTAGAAGAAAACGTTGCAGGGGAAAAAAAACCCAGACTAGAAACTCCATCATTCTGAAGTGACTGCATCTGCATTTTTAAGATATTTTCTTTTTCTTTTTGGCTGTACATGAATTTGATGTCATTAAAAAGGCTTCCTTTGATGCTATATGCCAAGTAGAATCATTAGTTTCTCACAAAGGTGCGCTTTAAATGTCTAGTTTAAATTTTCATTTTCAGATGATTCATCTAAGAGATGAACAATAACAACCAAAACCAACTTCAGAACTCTAAACAGTAAAAAGCCTTTTAGCTGCACTCACTCCTTTATTAACTCCCTCCAACACCTCCTTTCTGGATTCGCATGGCAGCCAACGCCAAGCATGAATTCTGCAACTCCTCCTGCGATACACAGCTATGGGAACAAAACCACAACCAGAGTCCCTCAAACCCCACACAAGAGGTGCATCTGAAGTCTGTATCCTGCGTCCTTCTAGCTGGCACAGGGTCGCTTTTTTCTATCCAAGGATGCTTTCCGTTGCCACTGCTGCTACCGTGTATGTGGTGTTTTGTCACAGCTCCTCTCCACCAGTCCTCTTCAGAGGCCATCAGAGGATTAGTGAAACTGAGGGGTGCTCCAGGGGAAGCCACAGCCTCAGCCAATGTAGCTCCAGCTACTCCCCTAGGTTTTGAAAGGGGGAGCACAAAATAGATCAATTATACCTGTGCTTCCTCCACCTAAAAGAAAAATGTCACTGAAATCCAAGAACAATGATTTACATCCCGTATGTGTTTCTTGGTACATATTAAGACACTAGAAAGTACAGACACTACACAGACTTACAGCCTGTTTTGTGATGCAGGGTCAAACCTCTGCTGACCAACCAACCATGTTTTTTCCTCTCCAAGAAACATGCTCCTTTCAGCCCGGTCCCATCCCAGAGGGAGCAGTGTTAGCAGTGTTAGCTCCCGCCGGGGAAGGGGACGAGAGGAAGGGTGCAGCACTTAACTGCCTACAGGAGACAGCCCAGGTAGTGAACAACGCGTAGAGTACAGTTTTGCTGTCGCTCTTTCCTAACACCTGTACAACTCTGAACACCCAATTACACCGCTTTGAGGAGACCTACACGCTCCCCCCGCCAACCACTTGCCCACGACAACCTGGGTATGTGGCAGGCCTGCTCGCCAGACCCTGCTAGCACTCAGGGCTACAGGAATGGACGCCCACACACCCCGCGCTAGGTACGGCCACACGTGCCTCTGGCTAATGACAATTCTTACCCACCTGCAGCTTTTGCACCAGAGTCTCCCACCACCTCGAACGGGCTTTACAAGGCATTTCTGCCATACTGCAAACTGACACCCTTCCCCTTCCCTCAACCACTGACTGCATCACTTGGGTTTCATGGTGATAGAACTTTTTTTTTCTTTATAATCTTAGTGGGACTTTATTGACTTGCATGAAGTTACACGACAGTCCTTCACATCCGTGATGTGGGCCAGGGCCGCCTGGCCGGCCAGGGACTGGAGAGAAGTGGCAGGAGGGTGGCCAGCTCTGCCTCTGCAGTCACGCAAGCATTGTTCTCCTCCCTCAGATGTTCTCTTGTAGAAGGACACAGGAGGAAAACGCTATGACCTGTCCAGAGATGGAAATTTTATAGGCTCTGGCTTACAACAAAATAAACCCAGCTTCAGTCCATCGAACAGTCTCAGAAACATTCCTGCCAGAGAAAGGTTTTTTTCCCCAACATGTTCTTCAAACCATGTACTGCAGTGCTGTCCCCCACCAGCCATGCTCACACCATCTCCCTGGACTCCACTCTGTTTCTGTGCTTCTTTAGATCCTCATGATCTCTGTCTACACTACACTCAGTGTTTGAAAACCACCTTCATTTTGTGACAAGGATCATGAAAGAAAAAAAAAAAAAAAAGTAGTTGTCCACAAAAATGTTTCAGAAAATTACAAGCCTGTGAAAAAAAAGGGTCTAGCAAAAGCTCTTCTGTTGCCACAATTAGATTTGGTGTTACAACCTTCATTAAAGGCCTTTCTTTTGCCTACTCATTTCATAGCATGTAATTTCCTGCCTCTCGGTGATTAAACCAACTGAAACGTAGTAGATAAAGCAAGTTTGCTTGCTGTTTCAAACAGATATAGTAATGCTTTACACTTAAAAAGCTTTCAGAGCATCTTCAGACGCTGATTAACAAACATTGTACATAAAGCCATGTCTGAGGTCAGGCCGTGGCAGCAGATATGTGACTGAAACTTACTCCAACAGCTCTATTGCAATGCTGCATGCACAGGATACCTCCATTGCATACATTAAGGCAGCTTATAGTTAAGCTTCACATATTTAAACACTAACGAAGTCTACTTAATGGCAGTCTTCAAAATAACAGTGGCCTCCTAATCTGCTGGAGATAAAGAAGTGCCAAGATTAATGATTACATAAGTGCATCACAGAGCCCAGAAACAATAATCAGCTCTTCTGTTGTTATTTGTGTACAAAGGCTATTAGAGTCATCTGACATTCCAAAATCCAATTTAAAGTTGTTAAACTCCTTTCACGTACTTATTTGAGGTTGGAAAACTGAGAAGCTTGAAAAGGGAAAGGAAGGGTTTGATTTCCTAATTCTTTTCCCCCTTACTGAATTTGCTCTAGGCCAAATCTCTCTCTAACAAATGCAAAAAAATAAGCTTTTAACAATGTGTGGAGTAACCAGTATTGCTGTTGAAGGAATTATACCAATAAACCCCTAACATGCTTAGATAGCAAATTTCAAAAACAATGACTATGAGCAAATGAAGTAACTGTTCCACAGGAAAAGACCCTATTGAGTTGAGGGTGTCACTGCTCTCAGCTGCACAACTGACAGCAGCGGCTGTCTTCAGCAAACCAGCAGAGCGAGCGACCAAAGGTGTCCGGGCACCAGCGCTCACCTCCACCTAGTAATGGACTCGGGCGGAATTTGCTCTCTGGATTCACACAGGTACAGTATGGTTTGCAAGAGACCAGGCCGCCCTTTGCAAAGTAAGGCAAACAACATGTCAGACTGCGGCCTCTCTAAATATCGTAAAATCAATTATTTTTCCATAAAAAATCCTTTAAAATGCAAAACCACCCTCTTCGTTTCTGACAGAAGATTGAAAAGCAAGTTTAGAGACAAAATGAGCAAAATGGTCTTCTCCTGGTTCCTGCGTTGCTCCTTCGCATCCAGAGATGGCGCAGAGAAGGGGGCATGCTGACAGACAGCTCCGTCCCTGCCTTTCCCCTGGCCCTGCCGTGTGCCCCCCAGCCCGCAGGGTGCCCCCCAGCCCTGTGGTACCCCCCGGCCCTCGGTGTGCCCCCCGGCTGGCTGCACAGGTGGAGGAGAGGCACGCGGGTCGATGGGCACGCTGCACATGGCGCTGGCCTGCCAGGGCCGCCCGCACTCATGATCCCACCTGCAGCACAAGTCGCGGCAGCCCTGAGGGCAGAACATTCTGCCCACCGCTGGGCCTCGTGCCAAGGTGGCATCTACTGCAGCCGCTCCTGGCGGGGGCAAGGGCCGGTCCCAGAGCCACCGGCCTCTGGAGGCCGCGGGGCCCACTCCCTGAGCTTGGTGGTGGCTTTCTCTCCTTGTATCAGGAGAGTGGCGAGGTGACAGCTGTGACTGCAGCTAACGAGGGTAACCACGAGGATACACGTAAAGGCAGGACCGCCACAACCCAGCTTGCGCAGCAGCAGACCCAAGGCAGGCCTCCTCCTTCCCCGCTGTGACATCGGTCGCAAAACAGCCTCAGTTTCTCGTACGGTGGAACAGAACCATTGCGGACTACGTGCAGAAGTTTTTTTCCTTTATGTTTGTGAATTGATTTTTGTAGTGTTCCCCAAGGTAAAGTCAATTAAGTGATAACTGCATCTGTGCAGAGTATTCAAAATGCTAATAACCCCCACCCAGATAAGTCTTCAACTTTGCCTGCTTATTTATCTCCAGCTCTTAGAAATTATTGCCATGAATGCTCCAGTGCCTTCACCCATTATCATGGCAATCCTGCTTCTTCCTAACAAAGAGGCTAAAAGTGCCACACGTAGAGATGTACAGCTCTGACCACACTGGGGAGTAAAATGATGCAAGTGAAGAAGCATCAACAGACATACTGCAGTGTAGCTATTGGTGTATTTTGCTGCTCTCAAAGTTCATTCAGCTTTTCATCTAACCTATAGAGGTAAGAAAATCTGCTATGCTGTCAGAGGCTCACATACTCTAAAAAGTAACAGCAGTTTGCGTCACCAACTATCTAACATGATTTACCACTCCAGGAAAAGAAAAGCTATCACATTTAGTGTGGTGCCATTTGGCCATCAGACTCTAAAACTTTAATGTTTGTTATCTTTGCAGTGGAGATAACGCAATGCTGCTCACAGGCACTCGGCTCTGCGATGGCTTCGTTACCTCAACACGGGATGACACACACTACGGAGCTCTCTGGCCACATGCACTCAATGTGTCCCCATGTTTTTAAGTTAAAAAAACCCCACACCGAAGCTGAAAAACCCAGTACTGAAAACAAAGGAACTCGGTGATGTGCTGACTTACCATCAACATCTATATGAATGCCTTAATGCTTAATTACTTTTGTTTGTAGAAACCACAAGATCGCAAAATGGCCACCAGAAAAACCCAAACAGAGAACGCCTACACCTTCTTCAAACTAGTCTGACAGCACAATAAGAAGACAATCCTGTGTCCCACAGAACCAGGCAGAGTACACACATTGGGTAGAATACGAGTACAAACAGATTACAGAATAAAATGATTGAGTCAACTATTGCTAAAGTGTTTGACAGATTAAAAGGAAAACCCCAACTTGCCTCACATGGTTAACACTAGGTTCCAAAGGCCAAACCATCCAAAACGGTGGAAGCTGGCAAGCAGTGAACATATTGGATTTGTGTTTCCTCAAATAAAGGAGGCTTGATAAAAGTCAGAAGAAAATAATAGAAACAGCACCTGTATTGTTGCAATCCAAAAACAATCTAAACCATTTAATGAGCTAAGCTTCATCACTTTGTCAAGACAAGCAAACAACCTTGTAACCAGAGCTAAATGAAGCCATACAATAACTTATGAGAATGACGAAGGTAACCTCTCAACCCTTTTAAGACAGCCTTTACCTATCATTCGTGCTGACGGCTCTTTCTACGCTTGTGTTCCACATGCATCAGAAAACAGACAGGAACGAGCACCAGGCAACTCCCAATCTGTACAGTTTTAACACTGTACTATTTTAAAAGACTCACACACAGAGGCAGTTACTATACTGTCCTTGACGAAGACCCAGGACTTTTAACTAGCACTCTCCCATTCCTACTCTCTGAAGAATACTTGCAGCATAACTTTGATTATCCAAAGCTCCCAGGGGACAACTGGAAGCAGAGGTAAGCGGGGGAGCAGCCAGAGGTCTTCTGAGAATAACGGAAGTGAAAGGAGAGGAAACAAACTCCACAAAGAACTGTTGGCTCAGCTCAGCCCTAAAGTTTCCCTATTCCTGAATGGAGCATTCATTAAGCAAAATAAGCTTCTCTAAGCAAGCATTCCAAATGATTGTAAAAACCATTTGACAAAGTGAAGAATTATCGTTCGTTTTGGTACTCGACTCTCGAGAGAGAGTGACAGCTGTTGTTCTTACTGTAGCAATTTATTAACCAGTGGTACAGCTGTAACAACGCTCCTGGTAGTGTCTCAATGGTTAACAAACACCCAGATTCTTTCCAAATCTGTGTTTCCCAAAGTATTATTTGGAAAACATTGCTGGAAAAGGTTCCAAACTGAATAAAAAAATACAAACGGATACATCACAAGCCTTAACATCGGGGCAGAACATCCACGTATAGGAAATCTGTTTGGGGATCTGTGGGTGCTTTACACAGAAAGTACAAGTTTTTATTTATATTATTGCAGCACAAGTTAATGCCAATTAAGTAGGAGAGTCACTTTGGATTTAGCACAGAACCTGGCCCAGGGCACTGGCACACAGAACAGAAATAAATACTAATCATGCTTGCTCACACTGAGAGGATTAGATAACTACAGACGTAGGAAATTAAAACCACAACAAGATGACCCCATGCTCATGATTTCCCTGTTGTACCAGGTCAGTCAATATGAATAATCGACAACATAAATTGAAATCCTCAGATAAAAATAATGGTTTTACTGCTTTATTTCTCTTCACTTGCACATAAATTGAGTTGGCTATCTCTGACAATGCCATGGTTTAATATTCTAAACACACTATCTCCTTTAACAATGACTGGAATAGAAACAAGCTGCTGAGCCAGATCCTCAAGGAGTGAAAATCAACATTGCTACACAGACTTCAGTGGAAGCACATTGATCTCCACCAGCTAAAGCTTTGGGCCCTAGTGGGCAATTAGGTTTCTATTATATGCTAATTTAAATAATGTACCACAGAACATTTGCTGTACAATAAAGCAAGCCTACATTCTTCTGTGGAGAAGGACAAGCATTTGCTGTGCCACGATGAGAGTTATGGATTCTGGTTTCAAACAGCAGGATGAAGTTTCGGTATGAACTACTACTCATAATAACATTTTAAAACCTGCAATTACTCATACTATACTACTTTAGGAAGCCTGTAATTATTTGGTAAGTTCTTACCAATGTCTAGTCTAGATCGTAATTGCTAACACTGCCTCCTTCACAAAGGAACTAGTGACTATGTTAAAATCTGGGTTTTGTTAGGTTCCTACTACACACAGTGGCTGTGCTGTAATGTTACGATCTGTATTCAGTGGAGGAGGAAAACCAAACTGATTTACGTACCAACCCTGAGCCTTTGAGCAAGGCATAACCAAAGAAAACAACAATCCCACACATGTTTCTTTTGAGGCTTCTGAGATGGCCGTGTCGGAACAGGGACTGTGGCCGCAGCTGACACAGGCCAGAGATTTTTCTCAACAGAAGCTGGTGGTGCTGAGGACCACCTGCAGCACCCTCACACTCTCATGCTCCAGCCCGAAGACAAAAAAAGCAGAAAGTGGGGGGACAGGGTTCAGCCACAAAGATGGCAAAAAAGATTTTTCCAGGTGGTCATAGGGCAGTTCAGGTGAAAAAACACCATCCCCACGTAAAAAACGTTAACGGCAGTCCTTAAAAAAATGTTTTGTTCTTTTCTGCAGCAATTTCTTAAGTACAAGAACTCCTTCTCGCAGTCTGCTTTTAAATACCATTGGCGCCCTTCTTCCTGTCTTAGTCATCAACAGCCACGCTGCTAGCACGCCAAGGTCCCTGCTTAAAAGTTTTTTTGACTTCTGATGCAGTCAGGATGAGGGCACCATTCCACACTTGCAGGTTCTCCTGCGCTGCAGTCCTTCAAGCAGAACGGCAGGATTCAGTACACAGGCCATTCTGAAAGCTCCCGCAGCACAGCCAGGCGGCAGCTCTCCAAACGCCACTTCTGAGCGCGGGATCCACAAAACAGCGGGATCTCCCCACGTGTGAACCTCGCATGTGAAAGTCACAGCAGATGGCTCCTGGAGGTAATACTCCAGCTAACGACTAAAAACACGCATGCAATTCCAGTTTGTCTTCTTTTCTCAAGGCAAAAAGGTGATCAATGCGGGCTCACGAAGGCTGGTGTGGTGCAAGGTGAGATGTGCCATTAAGCTGTAACACTGGAATTAGGCAATTCCTTTTATAAACGGACTTACCCTGGTAACAGTGCTCTTCTCCGGTTGCATTTGTAACCCCTCAGAAATAGTTTAATTTCAAACAGAAGAAGTTTATATAGAGTCAAGCGTTTTTAATGATAGGCACACAAGGAAAACTCAACATGCAAGGAAGGTCTAAACCACCACCACTGTAAGAGCTCATCCAAAGCTGCCCCTGCACTCGACTTCTCGGCTGCCCCGCCACCGTGCTCTGGGTAGGCTCTACAGACACGGGGGAAAGTCAAAGCACGTGATCTGCACTTGAAAGAAAGAAGAAACTAGAACTGACTTTGGTTAAAGTTTTGGTGAACTCGACCCCACCAACTCCACCAGCGTTTTTTGCCCGCAGCAACCTCCAGCCACCGAACAGCACTGGCCTCCCCTCCCTCTGCCCCTTCTCCTGCTGCCCCTACAGCTGCACTGCCGGCGCCAAATGAGGAAGCGACTCAGGTTGGAACCGTTCCTGGGGGATTAACTTTAACCTGAATCAGTTCCCTGAGTTAATTCCTCACGTGACTGCCGAGATGCTGCTTGTGCTCACATGAGAGAGGGGTGCACTCGTCTGGCAATGCCAGCTTATGGGAGGCCAAAGACTTGCAGCACTGAACCGTTGGTTTGCTAAATCGGTAAAAGGAGATCTGGGGTAGCAGGCAGGAGGACAAGGAACACAGGGCTGGTTTTCCAAGAAACAGAATAGTTTATGAATAAGTCATTGGTTTCTATGTGCAGTCTTGCTGTGAAACTTTAAGCAAGTCACTTATTTGATGTGTCAATTCCTCAGCTGTGAAACGAGGACAACGCTTTCTTACATCACCAAAGTGTCGTAAGTTGAAAATTAATGACTGAGGTACTTGGACACTCTGGTGCTGAGGGCCAACTTAGTACGTAGCTCCAAGAGCTCAGTGATTAGTGACAGGGAGGGGCTAAGGAATCAACGTATTATTTTTGGTGGACTATTTCCTTAGAGGATAAATGAGAGTAACTGCTACTTACTTGATTGCAATGAATTGAAAGAGCTCTCTGTAGCTCCCTCGTGGGTGGACACCTGAACAATTAAATAGCTATGACCTAATTTTAGTCAGAAACCTTATGTCACAAGGAATTTACAGGGAGGTGTCTTCTGTATGTGCAAAATAATTGCACTGTGGAAGCATAATTGACCAATGTGTTAATTTAGCTGCACAACATTTAAAGATAGACTGTATCCCATTCTCCTTCCTCATATTCCCAATTCCAAAACTTCTGACCGTAAGAGATATATCTGCACGATGCAAAATACCATAGCATTAGGACCGAAAGAAATGTGAACACATTGCTTCCAGCGTCAGAATGCTGGGGTCAGGTTAAAGAAAACTTTCCAGAAACAGAAAGATAAGGCTGGCAGGTAATGTTACAACCAAATCTCACTTTCTGTGTGACAGAAATGACGGAGTACCACCCAGCAGGTTTCGTATGATGCCCGTACACACCAGTGACACTGGAAGGCACTTCTTTTTAAAGTGTCATTATTATGCACGTAGAGCCATCAAGCGATAGAAAATGCAACCCAATTTTACAAGAAGTTGCTCCAACAGGTTGTTTTCCTTACAGCTAAAACCTGTCCTTTCCTTCTAGCCTGAATTTTCCTGCCTTCTTTCAGAGGAATATGGGAAACATTTCTTCCTCTCAGGCTAATGCAGGATTGCTACTAAGGGATTGAGAAAGTTGGACTCCAAGTCCCTGTGCAGTCACAAGGATTGTGTGTGGGAGCCAGGGCCAGCCACGTAACCATCACAGAGTTATGCAGGCACTGAGCTTCTGTAGGATGTGTAGGTCTCACTGCAAACACCAGGAGTTAAATGATTAAATAGCTTAATGGAGCTGGGCACGTGTGTTTCTGTAATTCAGTTCATATCTGTAGAACATTAGGATTCTGGAGGCTCCTATCTGTGAAGATCCACAACACCATGTTGTGTTTCGATACATCAATAGGAATAAAAGCCAAGTAAATACTAAAATAGCTAAATAGCGTTTCAAGTCTTATTGAGCTTATGAAGTCTCAAGAGCTTATTATGTCCTTGCTAGATTAAATAGTACATATTAAAAAAATAATAAGGAAAATAAGAATTTGCCAAAGAAAGCTTGAAAGTTAAAATACCAAACTCAGGATTTTAGCTTCTGCCTATAATTTTGAGACATCGGGCTGACAATGCTAAAAATCCCCAGAAAGGGCTAAGACTGAAATTCCCTTTCCTCGGTCCTCTGGCCAGGGGATCAACCTTAAATAATCACGATTACAAAGTTGTATCAGTGGGTTTAAAAAAAAAAAAAAAACAAACCCAAAATAACCCCAAAGTGGCAGGAGAAAGTGAAAATCCTGTACTATCTGGATTTGCACTGCAGCCCACCGATACAAGGCAGGCTGGAATCTCTGCAGCCAGTCTGGCAGATTGCAGTTAACTGCTAGGAATGCACAAGCATTACTGGCTTTCCAAATCAGATCCTTCCAGTTTTATGGGCAGACAGTTAAGCACCCTGTAAATTGTACCCAAGACTCAAATCCTCAGTGTTGCATCTGCTTTTGTTCAACTTTTTATTTTCTGAAGTCTTGTGGTTAGGCAATGAAATGTGGATCTGCTGATTCCTGGCTATGACACAGGCTTCTTGTGTGGCCCAAGCCAAGTCTCTTAAGCTATACTTTAGTCCCCTGCTTGTGAAACAGGTAAAACACATCCTTCAGTGATGTTTTATGCATAAATTAACTTGTGGAAGCCGGTTTTTCAAAGAGTTCACTAATTAACATTATAGACAACCCTATAGATATAGAGATTGTCAGAGGGCTCTGTCTGGCAACCCTAGCCCAGGGAAAGAGCACATTCCAGAACTGATGATAGAATCTGCATACAATTCCAGAAAACCAAGTTTACTGAATTTCACAAAGTTATTTTTTAAGAATGTGTACTTCTTGGTAACATACCTTAAAGATTTCATACAGTGTAGGGCATCTCCTACACTTAGTCTTATTTGGAATGAAATGCCACCATCGGTTTTCAGCACCACTTATACGTGTTATCTCGACAAAATGTTACTGGAGAAATTCTGAAACATTTAGTGACTTTGGAACAAAGACTTTATCATTGGACACCCTGTTCTCCACAAATATACACTTACATGTTGCTGGAGAATGCAAAGACAGTTCTACAAAACCCATGTTCGTTGGCATGTATTTTCAGATGTAATCACAACAGGGTAGATAATAGGTTTTTCTTGTGTTTATACAGGGCCTAGTATTTGGCTTGTGCTTAGAATGCAGACAAAATTCCACAAACAATTTCATTTTCTAGTTTTCATAAACCAGTATAATATCTAAGCACAAAACAAATTAAATAAAGCGCAGTTCGCATACTAGGATGCCCAGAGATTAACTAGAAAGAGGCCCGACATTACTAATCCTTGTTCTGCCTACACTGACAAAAGAGGCTAAAACAAGCAGAGACTAGAACACAAAGCTTTTTTAATTATTTTTTTACCCTCTTTTCTTTAAATGGTATAGGATACAACTTGATAGATCTATAGTCTTCACTATCACATAATTTACTTAACCTGAAAGTATCAAACCTTTTAACCTCACCTCATTCTCAAACTTGTATCAATTCAATATTGAAAGACACAAACAAAATGATGTTTTTACTAGGTCTACAATTACAGTTTTCAGGAGCCACTGAAAAGTGACTGTAGAAGCAGAATCTGAAAATATGCTTTCAAACAAAAGCTGAACTTCTGTTTCTAGTTTTCTTTCAAATGTAGCAGCTTACCGATTACAGGAACTAAATAATAATTTCTGCCTTTGATTTTAAGACCATAATCCAGTGCTGGAAAATGGATTTGCCATTGGTGCACAGCGCCAGTGAATTCACTTGCTTCATTTCAAAAGTAACAACCTTACCATCTCACTACAAGGCAAATATTTGAACAGTAAGACCAGCTGATGTCAATCCTCAGAACACAGGTAACAAACTATAATTTTTGAGTTTCTCAGTCAAAGCTCAGGTGAACTTCATCTTTATTTGTCTTGTGTTTGCTCACAGGTGATGTAATTAATCCATCAAAAGCTCTGTTGCAACATTAATGACATTCAGAATCATCATGCACAAAAATTGTTATTAAGTTTATTTAAAAAGTAAGTTGCCTATGATTTCATGACCAACTAATCAACACCATTACTTTTCTAAAACATATATTCAACTCCACGTCGCGCGGAGTGTTACATAAGGGAGGAGGGCCTGTCGCTCCCTCCCAGAGCAGGCAATATGGAGCTAAAACGTGACCAGGGCTTCCCTCGTGCCTCCACGCAGTCCTGCAGCTGGGCCTTTGCCACCACTGTGCTTCTGTGGAGTTCCAGCCTGCCTACCTCTTGGTGCCATCAAGCGTACTTCATCATCTTCAAGCAGAAAAGCACGTGTGATTCTAGAGGGAATACAACCATTGCAACCCCTGCAACTTTTAAGTATTTGGAACCCCTTTTCTGTGCCGGGGTGAGGAGAAGCACTCCTAGCCGTCAGAAACCAGACACGCTACTGCTGAATTATAGACTGTCCATTTCTGGAGTACACACTGCTGGTGCACTAAAGCAGTGTTCTGCTAGTGACGGTGCTGCTCCAAATTCTCCCAGTAAGACAACAATACTAACCTTTCAAACCGTTCTGCTATGCGCTTGTCTCAATGAGCTTAACAGGGAATTTTTTGACCAATATACTTTTACCTTGCAAGTGGAGGCAGCAGCAAAGAGCCAAATACCTATTCCAGGCAGAACCTACAGTGACAATCCAGAATAACAGGGCAGACAGATCTCTTACATGTGACTGCCTGAGCGAGATGAGTTGGAAAACAAGCATTACCAAACTGGGCTGTAATTTTAATCTTTGCCCTTAAAATTTAAAGTCTTCCCAAAACCGAAGAGAGCAGTTTAATGGAGCCTATGCAAACAAAGGATTACTAGCCCCTTATCTGATGGCACTGATCCTCCGAAATTAGGTGTTACCCAGGAAGAGCAGTGGGAAGGTACAGGGCTTGCCACTCCTAGGTGGTACCCATCTTAAATACATTCCCACGGTTTTTCACATTGCCAGAGAGGAAAAATAAACTGAGCAAGGCCAGCAGTGGTTCTCTGAGAAAGCTGTGAAAAAGCAGTTGCCGCTCCTACTATGGGGTGCAGTGGGGACACGACCCTCCCCTTCCCACCAGCCTCCACCCAGCCCTAATACCCGAGCAAGCCGTGGTGGCTCTGCAGTAGGAGGGTGCCAGGCTGGGAGGGGGAAGGCTGACGGCAGCTCTCCCGAAGAGGTAGGAACGATCAAGGAATAAGCAATGACTCACACTATATGATTTATTGCTGGGCACGGTTCCCAAATGTGTTAATAAAGTTGCAGCCAAACAAATGCACATCCCTTAGGTCTTGTCTTTGTTCCAGCACAGCCAAGACAATTGAGTATTATTTTCAAGTAAAACAAGGATGAGATTCTAGACAATATTCCTACCACAATTAATATTTATGTTTCACCGTTCTACTTCACAACATTGCCAACCCTTGAGTATTTAATAATAATTAAAAGTACAAAACAAGAAAGAAGAAAGCATACATACAGACACAGAAAACTAAGATTTTTAACAAATAAGTCAGAGCCACTCTATCTGGGTTTTAGCTTATCTTTGGTAATTTCAGGTGGTGTAAAAGAGAACAAAGAAGCGCTCCATAATCACCACATTCAAGTGAAGCAGGGTGCCAACAGAAAACCAATTAACTGTCAGGTGGTAAATGGCTTCAGTAGTTCATGGCAAAGCTCTTCTTGGAGGTCTTCTGGAAATGGAGAGAGGCCAAAGAATTGTTTGCATTGAAATGTTTACTTGATTAGCAGCAAAGCTCTAGGGAAGTAGTGATGAAGCATAAAGACCTGTGACAGGTTTCTGTAAGCAGCCCGCTCAGGTTTCACGTACCAGCTAGTGACAAAGAAACACATTTCCATATAGTGTGATCACTGTGCAAGCAGATGCTCCTTTTAGCTTTAATTAGCATTGAAAGAAAAGCTATATTCACACTTTGACTTCTGATACAGCTTTGAATCATGAGAGACATGATAGCAAAATACGAACTGCCTGATTGAATATGCATTTCGCAGGGCAGTTCTGTGAGGAAGAGAACTGATGAAGCTGTTAGAAGGCCAAGGATGTACACCGGAGCGATGCAATTTATAGGATATCCTTTCCCTAGGATCACCCATTGGTAGTTTCTGAATCAAGTCTGGAGATCCCTTTGCTTCAGAAACTAGATAAGCCATGAGTTAGATGCACGGAATCACAAAATATTTCCAAGCTATATCCATGAGTAAAACCAGCAGGAATATTTCTAAATGATAGCTGAGAACCAGCTATATCCATCTGTTTCCAAAAGCCAGAGCTGGACAAAGGGAGAGGGGAGAGCAGGAGATGGAAGCTATAAAGTGCACAATTTACAAAAAAAAGCATTTTTCAGTATGAATTATGCTTTGCATGGATGAATGGAAAATACATGGGATCACATGTCAGCAGCCTGTCAAAAAACTGCAAGAAATTCATGAAAATTGGAAATGTCTTTCAAAACTGTTCAAGTCATTCACGATCAATTGATTTATCTGGTAGATTTTATTCTATGAAGTGACTTTATTGCCCACTACCCACCCATGGGGACTCACCCACCACAACTTCCATTCACCCTTACAGGAAGAGTTAGGTAGTGACTATAAAGGTACACCTTACTACGTACAGTCCAGGTCACCCATGCTCCTAGCACATGGAGCTCAAAAATTATTCTCTCACTCTTTTTGAATTCCTATTTTTGTGTTCTATAATGTACATAATATTACTACAGTCGCACATGTATGTAACACAATAAGTATACCTATATTGGGGGTGAATGCTCAAATTTATCTGTATTTTGGTCATGGGCTGTGCGATCAAAAAAGTTTGGACACTACTGTTCTAAGCAACCCAATATGCAAGAAACAATGAGGCTACCTGTGTTAACGAGTGTACACCAGCATTAGGTTCTCCTCTTGAAAATAAAGTTAGCAGTTTGGAAACCCACTTAAATAAAAGGGAAGGACAGATAGCTTGTTCATCGCTGTTACTACAGTAGAGCTGAAGAAGCATAGCTCCACACAGGATGAGAACCTCACACACACACAAAACAGTATGTATAAATGCAGATAAAAAGATGGTCCCTGTTTCAAGGATCTTTAATGGAAATACAAAATTGTATGTTCTTTTGTGTTTTCCTTGCTCCCTACTATTCAGTTCCAAAACTCGCTGACCAGTTCACTTCACTGTCATTCTGGTTTTGTATACCTTATATGTCATCTAGGTGACAACTGCTGTGTTTTGTAAAACAGCTTGTTGAAGAGTGATTGCATACAGCTTTCTTGCTTCATGCTAGTTTATTTTAATAGACTCAAATTTACTAGGTAATCTACGAGCAAGGCAGAGGTTTCATTGACACCCCCCTAAAATCTAGCCTGTGGTTGATTTGTTATTAATCACACCGGTAACCAGAACCACTTGTGTATGTTTAGGAAGCTCATGATATTAAATCAAATGTTTTAGATAGTGCAGCAGCTTGGCACAGCAATTCCACATCTCTTTCCTCCAGCCCTGTGAACCTGAGAGCAGCAGTTTCTGTCCAAGTAAAACAAGAAACAAATCAAGTTTCCCGAGTGTGCCAACAGTGTCTGCTGGTGTCCCTGGCACAGACTGCCAAAAGGTGGTAATAAAACTCCAAAATGTTTTGGGGGTGGGCGACATGGCTTTAGAGACCAGACATGAATCTCGGTAGATGGAAAGACAATTAAAGTTGGCCTGGAGAGGTGGTTTCTTCCAGTTGTCACGACCCTCTGGCACGCTTGGAACTATTCCAGAAGGCTACTAAAGGAACAAAGATCTCTTGAAGAACTGAGTGTGCAGTGTTAGAAAGGTAAAGCACAGAGGTGTCCTAGAGGGCCCTGTCTTTCATTCTTTCATGATGATCTGAAACAGCTGGCTATAAAGGGCCTAAAATGTACAGTTGTGTTGTTACGCCTCACTACACTGATAAAGAGATTAAATAAGGCACTGGCAGTTTGCTTTCAAAACAGGGTGAAAGAAGAACACAAGAAAGTGAATTAGAGATGAAGAATGTTAACATGAAGGAGCAGAAATGAAAGCAATGAAATGAAAGAAATGAGAAACTAGACAGCAAAGGAAAGAGGATCAGGCAATTACACAGCACTTCAGCAAGATGACAGTTCTGCATGCAGCCTATGCGATCCAAGGGTGACGTGAATTCCAAGCAGGAAAATTCTTACATCCAACTAAATGGAAGAGCCAAAATGGAAGGATAAAAGATGGAAATGGCATAAGTACCATGCTCCAATCTAAAAATACATACACTACTTATTTCCCAAACTGTCTTTGGGAAACTGCAATCACTAATACTTAGTTTTATTATTTTCTCTCTCAAACTCCTGAAAAGAACAAACCGGAATCCTATTAATAAAGTGTATGTAATGAGCAAGCTCACAAAAATGGCATTAAAATCCACTGTGTTCTCATTGCATCTAGATTTTAGTTTCAGTGATCAGTCAGCACTTTATCATAAGCTTCACACAATATATTTAAGAAGTCAAAGCTGTAACATATCTTTCTTACATTAAGTTGTTTGAATGTAGCAAACCAATTATTCAATTGAACATACTTCAGAAGAAATTCACGTTGAAAATTTACCAATCTGACAAGAGTTAATGGATTTACTATCAAAAAACAAGGGAGTCTTTTTCTGCACAAACTAGTAGGCTCACTGCATAGCCAGATCTTATTGCAAAGCCAAAGACCTTAACATGATAAAAGCAAAAAGCATCAAGTGTATTAATGCCTGTTCAAAATGAATTGTCTTTTCAGTATAGCAACGCATTATCTAGTTTCTGTTCACACTAATTAAAAAAACCCTACAACTACCAACCCAAAAAACTACTCACTCTTCATAGCTTAAGAGGCCCCAAAAGCTATTCACAAAACAATT
Organism: Falco cherrug; assembly: GCF_023634085.1. NCBI lineage: Eukaryota > Metazoa > Chordata > Aves > Falconiformes > Falconidae > Falco > Falco cherrug. The sequence continues at coordinate 21,497,728 of NC_073703.1, forward strand.
CTGTTGTCACTTTTATATAGGGTTAGTTGATGCCTCTCCCCCTCTTTTTTCCAATGAGCTAAATATAATTAATGACTTGAAAATGGAATTAGTTCAACGGTATTTGGCTGAAAGCATTTATTTATATGAATCCAGTTATAAATCATAACTCAAAGGCATATTGTAAAGAAATTTACTTCACTGAAAATTTAAATAGCAGCCTTCTATATAAAAGTGGTATTAGAGCTTAGACATTAGTACAGTCAACATAAATTCTGATTTTAACAAGCTTAGATAAACATATAAATTTTAGCTTAGTGAGTCTGCTTCGGCTGTCAATACTCTGAAATAGACACAAGCTTTAACAAACCTTTAATTCAAAAGCCCATTATTGTACCAACTGAAATAGAAAGATTCGAGTATCAAAGAGGAGTTCTTCCCCGCTGTCACGGCATTACTCTTCTAAGACACCAACTGATCTACAGCCCTTGAAAGAAAACAACTCGCTTCCCTCTCCTGGATAAAAGTCAGCGCAGTTTTTTTTCATCCATCACAGTGTAACAGCATCAAAATACACCCTCTGCATCAGCTTAAAACAAAGAATAAAACCTGCAAACCACAAAGCCATTATGTGACACATCAATTTACTTTGACAGATTCACTACAGAAAAAAAAAATGTTTTCATTAAAAAAAATCTAAATGAAGATTTGTTTAAAGCGGTCGGTAAGAAACGTGAGGAAAACAAAGCGAGAATTCATACAGATTTACCTCTCGCTACCGTTATTCTGAGGTGCTCTTCAGCTTCATCAAGACAAGATGGATAGCTTCCCTAATCCAGCAAGCGAGACACCACATCCCCCCCCCCCCCCCCCCCAGGCGCCAAGCCCCCTGCCCCAGCACAGGCACCGCGGTCCCCGGCAGTGCCAGCGGGACGGTGCTCCAGCGCTGCCCTGCACCGGGAAGCGGCGGCTCGGGCACAGCCTGCCCAGAGGCAGGGAAAGCCCAGGACCGAGCAGAGGGCTGCCACCGGTTTAACTTTTGACAGATTTAAGCCCTTTGCCAGCTTAGTATCAGATGGTTTGGAAAGGACGCGAGAGGCGTGCTGTGACTGTCACGGGCTGTTCAGGAGCCTGAAGGGTGCCCGGTGAGACGCCCCGTGCCCGCTGCCTTGGGGTGGGTTCCAGCCCGCTCTGCTCCTTTTAACTCCTGCCACGAAGCCTGCTCCTGCCGGCTGCGTCACGGGCAGGGCTTCCCCAAGACATCCACAGTGCACGGCCGCCTGGCATGGCTCCGTGTCAGGTGGCAGCAGGAGATCCGTCCAGAGCATCAGAATGGAGACTCAGCTTCTAAACTGCAGGTTGTTTTTCTCATCTAAGACTGTTTATGCAATGTCCTGAGATTTAATAAATTGCCAGAGTAACTGCTGGTTACTTCAAAACTAACAATATTCACAACATTTAGCAGCATCTGCTAAATTGTGTAACAAAATTAATTTACCCTCTCTGACATTAAAACCATTTACTGTTAATAAACAATGCCTTCAAATATTTAGGTGGGTTCTTTAATTCAACCAAACAATGTACTTGGAACTACTGTGATGGCATCAGCAGACAGGCAAACAAATACATGCTTATTTTCATTCCTTCAGTGCTACAGGTATTCTCACTTGAAGAATACAGTCCCTCGTGTGTTCTATTGCTATACACTGAATGCCACCACAGCGTTCACACTCAACTTTCTTGTGGGTGGAAATGCCTTTTGTTCTTCCAGGCCACGACTAAATTCTCTTTGATTAGGTTGTCCCAATACCTGATGTCACTATGAAAAAGAGTATCATTCTCAGGAGTAGTAATAAGCACGGCTTCGCTAAGACCTTATTTCCTTACTGGCTCATATTAAAGGAGGGAACAGTTCTCCTGCAAGGTTATCAGAGAGAGAAAGCAGCTCAGCCTGCCTGCGCCTGCTTACAGGCACCGCTTGCACATGTGATGCACACAAGCAACTCGGCTAACATGAAGAGAAATACCAACAGGCTCCACTGCACCAACCTTACGGCCACTTGCTATGAACCAGGCTACAGGACAGCTTCCTCCTTCAGATGGTCTCTGCGACAACAAACAAGTTTTAAGAAGAAATGTAAAAGCCTAACAGTGGGTTTGGAATCGTTTCTCAATTTCTACTAATATGATTTATGAGCATTCAGACTGCTTGGGACACGACATTGTTTTCACAAGGAAAAAATGGCTAGGTACTTAAAACTAAATGAATCTCATGACTACTTTCTACTGACATTGTTTACGATGGGCTTAATTATTTACGGGAAGAAACTATCCCATTGTACATCTGCCTGAATTTTTGAGAAACAAGTAAAGGGAATAATAATTAAAATCTTGTTTGCAAAGCATTGGATTAGCAGTAAGCAATCTGGGTTTTGTCTCCTTGGATAAATCTCTTAGATAGCTGGATCAAAGTAGTCCTTTGTGAAACAGACACTTTACTGAGATGTTTGGAGACTTGGAACATTTTCCAAAGTGATAACAATTTTGGTATCCAGCTTAATACAACTTCGAAAGCATTTTCTGAAAACTGGGATTAATTACAATTAAATGTAATTCTTCTCCCACATTATATTTGGTGATTACATTTGAAATCATGCTATGTAATTTCAATTATTAAGGTGCTTTTACACTAGTAGTAGATAAAGAGTCTTCAAAAACTGTAAAACTTCCAGCAATGAAAGTATGTTTGCCTAACAAAAACTCACTTGGATTTAGAAATAATGCCTTAGCCAGTGCACAGCAGTGCTTCTCATGTGAGATACATAGCTTTATGCCAGCTTTGGACATGCTCCTAGAACTTTAACTTCAGGCTCCAAGGAGACAAGCTGGACATCTGTGCGTGTTGCCCATTCAGAACATTCATTCACATGTAAAGAGATCCCACCACTTCACATAGTTACCAAATTGCTAATAACGCAGGAACAATCCACAAAAAGCAGTTAAACTACACAACCCCACATTATTTTTTGTTGGCACCTCCTTAAGAAAACTTTCAATTCAATTCGGGGGGGGGGGGGGGGGGGGGAGTGTTGAAGGATTTTGATTTTACGAGTTGCTGGCAATGCTCCTTGTGCACGCGCATACACACACTCTACAATAACAAGCCATTAACTTGACAGTTCAGGTATTTTAAAGGTGGGAAAAACAGTCTCTAAAGAGTTAGTTGTTTGGGTTTTTAATTCAAAAGTAAACTCTTTCAAAAGTTCCTTCAATTTAGCATATAAATTGAATTCATTTGATTAGTCTTTCTAAAATATAAAGCTCATCTCTTCCAAACACACTCTATGCCAGCTAGCAGGCCAGGACTTGACATACTCGAGTAAGGAAACCTCCACCTTCTTGTAACAGCATAGTACAAACATGCCTGCTGTTAATTCCTCATAGCAAGGTACGCACGCAGCCATTACATTTACTTGAGAGCAGTGATCACTATTTACATTCAATTATTATAATTTCCTGAGAAAAGGCTTGATTTCAGCATGTTGAGCATCCTCAACTCTCCGCAGTGCCCTTGTGTGCAGAAGTGAGCAGTGCTGTTAGGACTCAAGCATGTTGCAAGATCCAGGTAAAGCCACTTGCCTGGTAAAGCTCTTCAAGCACAGCTCGTTTCTCCCCATCAACAGGGTGAGGGAACAGATACAGCAATAGGCCTCCATAAAAACAGCTGTTTTTCTCTAAACAGAAAAAATATGAACCTATTTTCCCTGTAATGTCTTCTTCAAATCACCAAGAATCAATGTCTCTGAAATGCCAGAAGCTCATGGTAACAGCTCCTTCTTCCTCCGTGGCCACAGGGACACATCACAGTACACGTACCGTCCCAGAATGAAATGCTGCAATGGGGCAGCAGCAAAGGATTCCATACCGGCTTTAAACTTCTTTCCAGAAGAGTAGCTTCTTCATGTATCATCATGTCCACCCTGACCTCCACACACACAACTACTGCATCTCTTTACCATAATGTTATAGAGGACCCTGACATGTCCAAAGAGGTAATTTACAGACTACTTGCTGTCAGTTATTTCTAGGTGTCAAAGCAAACAAGACAAACACTGGCAAAAATCAGCTATCCATTTCATATCTCAAGCAACAACATAATTATTAGAACAAATGTATGCAAAGCACAGTTTTAACAAAAGGAGTATTTTAACAATACTTAACCTGACACTGTTTAAAAAATACAAGAATACCATCTAGGGAACTCACAGAACATCAACGTGAGGGTAGTACAGAACATCGCGATCAGTGAGATCAAAGGTGTCCACAGCTGTTGCACTGCAAAAGGAAGCGCCAAGCACAGGCCTGAGCCTCTGCAGCTCCCTCAGCCCGGCCTCCTGGAGAGCCTCTTGTCCTTCCACCAAATGCAAATGCTGGTCTCTCCTGAGGTGCCCAACACGTTACTTTCAAGCCTTGATGTCTTTACATAATTCCCAGCAGTTCGTCTTAGGCTTTTACATTCTGACTTCTGTTTACTGATGCAATATTTCTCTAAGTGTGGTAGCACATCAATTAATTATACAGTAGTATGCCTAATCAGGTTTCCCAAGGGTTTTTAACAGAAACCCTTTGTATTTCTTAATGATTCCATGAGATCCTAACTATTTTCAGCCCTGCAATAAAAAAAAAAAAAAAGGTCTGCTGACGATACTATCTTCATAAAAGGTGAAACCGGTATTAAACTATTGATCCAAGCACACTTGGAACTTTGAAGAATTCAGACTTTATCTGGATTTTATGATTAACATTTTTATACACCACATAACCAGTCTGCACTTACAGAAAAGAAATACAAATGAAGAAGAAATACTGGAACTGAAGAACTGATGTGACCTACTTTGCGTTTTAATATTAAAACAGATACATCCAAATTAATAGCAAAGTCTCCACTGCCTTCAATACAATGCTACCACCAATTTGTCAACAGCAGCCCAACAATTTTCTGTGATCAATTCTCACGTCCTGCCTTGTTCTGAAAGAGGACATGTGCTCTAGATACCCAAGATTACTCTTCTTTAGTTCTAAGGCAGACATCCAGAAACTTCCTCATTGATTTCAGGGAGAATTCAGGATTAAAAGCAAAACCAAAACCACACCGAACTACTAAAAGCCCCAACTGGCAAAAATACATCCAGCTTCCACACTACAAAAGCTCAGAAAAAGCAGTAAAACCCCCAGTTTGGTTGACTCTCACTGTGCTGGAGCTGGTCACATTTTTGGCTGAACTGCAGCTTTTATGAGGAAGGGTCATAATTAAGTAAGTGTTAATCTCATAGAATCATGGAAGAGTTGATGTTGGAAGGCACCGCTGGAGACTGCCTGGTGCAGCCCCTGCTCAAAGCAGGGTCAGCTAAGCTCAGGGTTGTGGCCAGTCAAGGTCTGAGATCTCCAAGAATGGCAACTCCACAACCTCTTTGGGCAACACGATACAGCGTTTGACCACAGGCACAATAATACGTACAAAAAAATTAATCCCAAAGTAGACATTTAACTTACATATTTTATACAACTTTTGCCCATCCTCCCCCACGCAGTGCAACAGCAGCGTTGCACACATACCTCCTACCTGTCACCTATGTTTATACACTTGAGTCACACCGCAACAGAGACGGCACTGCTGACATCACGTAAGCTCAGACGCTCTTACCTAGTTATATTGGCAAGACCTGATTCGGAGACACTGCTTTTAATTCTTAATCTTACCTACTCCCCAAATCAGAAATGAAGATATGCCAGAGATAATTTCCACATTATGAAAGCAGCTTTCTCTAGTATTCCACGGGGACCTGTCTGCAAGGCTGAACTGTATCTCTATACAGCTCCTTTTGTCCTGTATTTGTTCTTTGATGTACAAATATGCCACAGACTAAGCGGTGATCTCTTTGATGTTGAACTTTTATACTTTATTGCAACTAGCATGCTTACAAGAGGAGCTGCCAGTCATTTTCTCTTCTAAACATTCAAATTTCATGAGGCACTTGCTTTATGAGTCAGATTTCTTACTTGTTTTCAGAATTTCTACAAGAACTGTGCTACCCTTCTGGAATGATAACTTGATTAAACCCCAAGATCTGATCAGGTTTTTCAAGTATTACAAATTGATACAAGTATTAGCTAATATATCTGAATGTATTTAACATAAAGTATAATTACCTAGTCAAGGTATGCATTTCCTCAGTTTCTTTTTGATAATTTGGGCTCATGCCTGGACTCTGGCAGTGACCAGGAGCAGCTGCATTAGGAACAGAATAAAGCCAAGGCAAGCATGTGGTGGTGCCTCTGCCTCCTTTGCCAGCCTCCCTCCAGCCTTTACAGTTCAGGGGCTTCCCAAGGCAGAGGTAGCCTCTGCAGTACATTTTTTTCCATAGTGCAGACTGTATACCTAAAATTTTAGACTGACAAAACCAAAGCAGATTAAGTTACAAAGTTAGTTACTTCTGTGACAAAACACTAATCAATGCTGGCAGGAATAACGTGTTATAAAGTGCAAATTCACCACCAGCGCATGCCAGAGCTGCCAGTGCGATATACAGAAGAGCTTCCATTCCAAAGCACTTTTGGGGGGCTTTTACATCAATTCTAAGGGCAGAAATTCTTTGGGGTGAGATTTTGCTATTCAAAAGGTCTCTGTTTAGAGTGACCTTTACGTCTGGCTATTTTTCCCTTCTGCAAGTATAAACACTGTGGTTGAGAGGGAAAACATCAGAAGAAAATCAGAGTATTTTGGAACAGTGACAGCAAGGAGGGAACATTTCCCCATAATGAGCTCTAGGTTTCCACAACAAAATCAGTGCTGCTACTGGTGGCCCTCTCCAAGGCAGCTAGTTTAAAGACACATTGTCAGTGTACTGGCCAGAGAAACGTGCTGCTTTGAACATTTTAATTCCAAGTTAAAATCTGAAAGCGAGGAACCTGTACTATAGTTAGTTTTGTTTAGTACGACAGAAAAAAGAATCTAAAATTAAACAAATTGGTTACAGATACTGATTTCTCTTCTAAAAACCATCTAGCAGCTGAGTAACGCGAAGCACATGTTAAGAGCTGGATGTACTCAGAGGAGCAAGCACTCCAGCACCAGCCAAGCCAGGCAGCCAGGTGCTGCACTCCTTTCTGGCTGGGAACTGCAAAGTTATTCCCAGAGATACGGGTAGACTTTTAAGAAAACTGGTTAAACAGAGCCAGCCGTAGCAACAGCGCAGACATCGCTGTTTCAGGGTCCTTTCAGGTCCAGGCAAAAGTTCGTTCTCAGCACTCACACAGATTCTATCACGTGCAGCAAAATAACCCGCCAAGAAAAACGCAAAGGTGACAAATCGCCTGTGTTACTGAGAGGTTTCACATAGAGCTTCTATCGAAGCAACCCATGCAGGACGCTGGAGAGAGAATTTTGATCCTCCTTGAAGAGAACAATAGGAAAATCAATTCCTTTCTTTAGCTGCCTCCGCTGGCCCTGCTCCAGCCCCCACGCCTGCGCCAGCCCCATGCCTTTCCACACTGCTGGCTGCCACAGGTGCTGCCAACCACTGCTGCTCCTCCTGCTATCGCTGGGGCGCATCTGGGGAGGCAGGAATGCTCTCAGCCTGTTTTCCTCGGCCATTTAGAAGGCGCCTATGCATATGAGGTTTCTCAAATGAAACATCTCTGGCTCTTTAATTAACCTGTCTGGTTTTTTTATTATCTGTTGATACAAGAACCTATCCAGCAGTTATAAACATCTTTGTGTACTCATATTTTAAGCAAATACTTCTTTTAATTCAATAATGTACTCACGGTACAAGAAAAACTCTACCCAAAGCTTAATACAATACATCTCTGTCAATCTAACAATTGCAGGGAGCGTCCCTTTGAAGGAAAAACAACGCTTAGCGTAAGCTCAGCTGCTCCAGACGATCCCCAACAATCTGACCCTGTCTGTGTGGCAGAGCGCGACCCGGCAGCAATAGTTGCAAACATACCTCTGAAACCCCGGAGTGCTCCAGCTGCATGTTACGAGCCTTAGTACCAAACCATAGTTTCACTTACATTTATATTCCCCAAAATTCATTAGTAATACAACATCCAGAACGTAAACATTTCTACGGCAAACTAGACGGAGCTAGTCTGAGGAGGGGCAAAACCAGGGGCAATCTACAACAAGCGGTTTTCTGCAGTGCAGAAAATGGGTTTATTAATTCCCAAATTGAGCTTCAAGCAATCACTATACATTTCCCAGAAAATGTGTGTTTTCCCCACAATAACTACTCTGCCAAATCAAACAGAGACAAAGATGAGCTAATTAATTTAGCTGAATGGACAAATGCACCCATTATGAGCAACATTACAGTTGATACAGGAACAGTAGCTGCTCCTGTCAAGTAGCAAAGCAATTTATACCGTTCAAATATAAGTCAGAATTAAAGCATGCAAATGCCCGTGTATGGAAAGGAAGCTCCAAATATTTTGGTGACCAGGGATCATTTTTTACTGGCTTTCTACACTCTACCTAGACTAAGGGCTTCAGGGCAAAGAGCACCTGGAGCTTAGAGATAATTTAACCTTCTTCTGGGGTGAGAAGATAAATGACACTTCCAATCATGTCCCACTAGGCATAGGGCCAAGCAGAGGTGGCTGGACAAGACAGCACTTCTCTCTTCAGAATTAAGAGTCAGGTAAACATCAGCTCATGGAAGTTTTAGGCACGTTTAACCCATGGTGCTGCATCAACTTCTAAGACCCCTGGCAGTCTCACAAGAGGTGCAAATTAAGTGCCACATGCAATGAGAACTTGATTTCTAATTGGATCGGGTTAATTGTACTGGGTCTTAAACAGCAAATGATACTTAGATGAAGGGAGAAAATTGCTGAGCCAATCCTGGCTTCCGGGGTGTTTTGGAAAAAGAGGTAGAAATTCAGTACCACAAACACATGTCCGAGTACAGCCTTGTCCCCTTTCAAACTGCGGAGACTGAAAACCCAAGGCCCTGCATACTGTCCTATTCCCACTGTTCCAGTTCATCTATTCTGAAATTACTATTTAAAACTAAGACAGTTCTGTCCAAAATAAGCAAGCTGAAACAAACATGGCTTTCAACTGCCTTCCACATGCACGCCACCTAGCCTTTTAAGATTATTTAACTACAGCGGTTCAAAATACCACCCTACCTCCCCTGTGTAACTTGGTATATAGAAAACCTCAGTGCCCCTGCTGCCACCCCCTTTGCCTCTGGGGCAGAGAGGTCAACACATCAGCTCCTGCCATCAGGGAGAGAGGCAGCAGGAGCCACGGCCATACTGCACCCTTCCCCAGGCTTCCGTTTTGTGCAGTTAATAAAATAACAGTAGGAACAACAAAGCCTTTAGGACTTGGAGAACACTAAACAAACAGCACACTGCAGAAGACAGCATGTGCAAATGGCAACACGACCTTTTCCTTATTTTCAGTTGACAGTGCCAAGAGTATTCTCAACAGCCCAGGTGTGAGCAGAGGTGGCAGGCGGGTGCCCGCAGCGCCTCTGACGAGCACCACCTACAGCCAGTGAAAAGCAACCCTGGCACGCAGGAACACAGCCCGTGGTACCCTGCCAACCAGACAAAACTCCGGCTTGTGGTCACTTCGGTTTGAAAGAACCCTCTGACAAACCCTTTGTCACAGCGCATCTGTCTATGTAAAGATTTAATGTCACTTTTTGGCCCCCTCGTTTGCGAATGATGAACTTCGTCTAAAGTGCATAAATAAAGAGTCATGCAGTTGGTTTTATGAAGCACCTTGTCCCAGGATTCAATGGCAATAAATAGCCCAGTATTTCAAAGAACACAAACATTACACAATAATTACATGGCTGATACCCTATAAGTATGCTGACTATTCTATTTGCATTGTTCAGAAGTGAAGAGGTTAGACTTATTTACATCCAAGTAGCTTTAATTAAGCTTTGAGATAAATGCTCTTAAAATGAAAGCTGGGATGATTATAGCTCGCTCGACATTGATTTTAGCCTAGATGGCTACGCATGTAGCATGACAAAAGGCCCAAAGGCTGGAATCGCACAAACAGAAGAGCCACAAGCTATGGGTCCTGCATCGCTCTACCATGTAGGAAAGAAAACACAAAATGCAGTGCAGTGGTGACCTTGCTGTGGTCAATGGCTTAACTGCAATGGAGCCAGGCTGAACGCTAAAGGGTGGCAGCACCCACTGCTGCTGACCATGGCAAATTCACATGAAGATGAACTGCACCCAGCTGCATTCCCTGGCAGCAATGGGCTATGTCTGGTGGTGAGGGCAGCAGGCTGCCCCCCCTCAGCAGTGCTGTGGAACCCCTAGGCTTCTCGGCGGGGGACAACGACACAACGCTTGCACTTGCGAGAGCTTTATATGTCACAGATGCACATTAGGTTGCACCCACAGAGCGCAAGGAGCATTAGCCACCTCAGAGACTGCCACTGCGTGGCTAACAACAGCTCTGGCTTTGCACCTTGGAGCAGACAGCACACGCACTAAGCAAGCGGCGGCAGGCTGTGAGGGAGATACCCGACCATTCACAACACTGCACTTGGATTTTCCTGGATACCCATTTGCTTCCATCAGCGTGAAGGCTTCACTTTTCCTGACAGCAAAAAGGAAACGGGCAGCAAATGCTAATTAAATTGCATTTTTTCCAAAAAAAACGGGAATCTGCCTGTGAACCTGTGCAGGCAGGCAGTCTCCCTGTAGAGCGGTGGTACTGCGAGGGGCTCTCTCCAGCTCACTGCCTTTCCCAAGCCTGTCAGCAAGCTGCCTGCTGCAGCTAACCCCCACTCAGAAGAGGGGAACAGCACGACACCCCGTGAGTCACTGCCGCCCTGAGTCACTCCCTGGTGTTCTCAACATAAGGTGCAGGCAACTGGGAGGCCGCCTGAAACTGCACCGAGCTTGCCAACCCGTATTTTGCAGAACTTCTTAGCCTAAACGCCTCTAGCAAGAAAAGAGAAAAAACCCTGGGCAAACTGAAGACTTTGTTAACCACAGGCAAGGCTCCCTTTAAAACAGTAAGAAGCACAAGAAGAAAGTCCATCTGCCAAATTCCCTAACAAGGCCTTCTGCTTCAACTTTTCAGTCTGTTTTGGTGTTCTTTTGCTGTGGGTTTTTTTTTGTTTTTGTTTTATTTGGTTGGGATTTTTTCATCCAACAAGCAGAGGTCTGCACTGTACACAGTCACCTTTTTTTTTATAACACAACTGTTCTTGGAGGCCAGAATCCTCCCCTCCCCTGTTAATGTTTATTGCAAAAAATGAGCGAAAAAAACCCACCAAAACAATCTTCAAAAAGGAAGGAGAGGTTTAGAAGACAGGTTTCTGCACCATTAGTTATACGCATATCCTTTAGATATCAGTCCTCAAGGAAAAGAGGAATCACAAAAGAACTACTGCTTGCTTGATCTCAGGAGTTATCAGCTATAATTGCAAATTACAGCTCACAGATAATACAAGAAAGGTGAATATTTATGTTTTCTTGTCTCATTGCAAATGAAAGAAACTCACAGAATAACATTCTAAAATTTATCAAGTCTGACTAATAACTCAGTCTTGTCACACACAGTTATTTTGCACACTACAAAAACTTATCTCATGGGAATACGAAGGGAAAAAGACCAAAAGAATATGCTGCATCTCAACTTCCTCTAATACTAGACAGAGAATTGCAAAGTCAGGTGAAGCTGCATGTGTAACTCAGGAGAGACATAAAGATTTGCCAGTTTTGAGTTAGTACTTGTAGTTTAGAAACAAATACACCAATTTAGGATTCTGCTGTGTAGTGAAGATGAAATACTAACAACACTGTCAGTAATTAGTACACGATAGCGATCATTTCTATACTGTACCACAGGTAAGAGAAGCAAGAAAGATTTAAAACCCCTTAAGGTTAAAATTGAGCGCTGTATCATTGGGGGGGGGAGGGCGGGGGGGCAGGGGAGCCAAACATATAAGGCTCTCTATAATGGAACGAGTAAAGAAATCAGTCTTTTTCATACACACGGGGGAAGTACTCGATATAAAGAGGACTCAGTTCTTGACAGAGGTCTCTAGACACTATTCACTGAACTTATAAATGCCAATACAAACACTCACCTCCCTGCTGCAAAGCCAAGCTTCAAAGCAGCAGGCCATTAGCCTGCATCACACCCCGAACCAGCAGCATCTCCCCCCCCCAGCCCCACATCAGCTCGCTGGATAAAACCTGACGGTGTTTCCTATGAGTGCAGAGCCCACACCCAAACACCAGCAACGCTTAACTACCCACTTCTACCGCATCGTCCCTTCATGGATTTTTTTTAAAGGGTACAGAAGTCCTTGCGTGGTGTCCACAGACCACTCCAGTTTTGCCCCGTTTCCAGAACTGTTCTAGAATTATTATTTTTAACATTGTATTGCCAGCCAGTTGGAACAGGCTTGCCGTTTTAGATAGGCAAGGGCTGTACATAAGTTGCAAGAAGAGTTTGATCTAGTGAGATGTTCAGCACCCACGGTTTTAGCTGACTCAAACAGGACGTACAGATTCTCCTTACTTGAAAGGAGCGTCCCCAACCGAGACTTGTACAGAGCATGCGACTGCCTTTGATTATCACTGAGTGAGACATAAAGGCAGATTTCCTCTTTTTTTACTTTCAAATCTTGAGAGTCTTTCAAAGGACCTGAAAAGTACATTTCAGCTATACACCTGAAACCAATCTTATCCTGTGGATGTGATGCAACAAATACCATAGGTACAAGTAAGTCATTCACATCAGTCATATGAAATTAAAGCAGCAAGAAAACAGCCTCTCAGCTAGCAATTCCAAAGGCCAGATTCTGTTAATATTTAGTCAACAGCAGTTCTGTACCAGGGTATTTGCTAAATTGGATTTGACTTTCAATAGTGCCACAATGAAGGCAAATTTAAACATACTTCATTTCGTAAAGCATTTTTTTCTTTTTTTAAAATCCATGGCAAGGTGTTTTTTCATAGGCAGCTGTTTACTGGTGAAAAACAGAGTAATTACCAACACGCTGGCAGGTTGCTGCCAAGATACATGACGAAAAACACGTCAAAACCACGTCAGGCTTGACAGACTTAGCAAAGCTCACCCACAGTAAGCAGCACTGCACAAATCCCCGACAGGCAGCCTCCGAGCAGCCCGGCTCTGCGAGTCCGGAGCGCTGAGGTCACCTCAAGTGAGGCACGGTCCCTTTAGCGAGGCAGCAAGGGGAATCCTGCCTATCTGGGTAGGCAGAAAAAATACAGTAAGATCCAAAAATTATGTGCACTAATAAGGAAACCAGAGCCTACTTCCTTAAACAGGTATTTGTATATGATTGAATTTTCATTCAGAGACAGTCTCAGTTATAAAGCTAGTTACAGTTCCAATGACCCAACCACAGCGCCCCCAAAGTGAAGCAATTTTTCTTACAACCAGGTAACAACCGAGCCTGCTCATCATCTGGACTATCCTCCACAAAAGGGCAACAGTTTCAACTTCATCAAGGGCCACATGGTCAAAGTCAGGATTAGTAGTGCAAACTCCGCCTCAATGGTAAATGTACCTGTGTAGAAAAAGCTTAGAAAATTTACATCTGCTTTCCCACCAATCTCTATTTAGAAATGTCCGTACAAAGTGTAGCAAAACTGTTGCCAGGTTCATCTCCATGCTTTCTAAACCCACCAGTGGGCTGAACCCTTCTGTCCAGGCCTGAGGACAGCACCGGTACTCAGCTCTTGTGGGCACCAGGCCTGGTTCACCCCTGCCTCTTTACTAAAAACCCAAAAGTTAAACACTACCCTCGTGAGTCCTAGCCCCCTCCGTCCTGGGCTTGCCTCCAGTTATGTACTGGCATGACAACCAGACCCATGTTTCTGCCCCAGCGCAGGTGTTTGCTCACCAATTCACAGCACCTGGTACTATTCTCCTTGAAGTCAACCTTGAAGCTTCTACCAGTGAAGATTCTCCCAGGAATAAAATTAGTACCAATGAACATGCTGGTGAAACTACCCGATTCTTTGCAAACTTGTACTGGCAAACACGTGAAGTCACACCCTCCCTTAACGCTATGAGCCGGCGACCTGGCCTGCACATACTGTAAACTGGGAATGTGAGCAGGATGGATCCTCCACAGACTCACAACAGTTGATAAATAATTTTTTAAAACCCATCAAATCTAGAAAATACTTAGTCATTATGAACTTCGATGCTTCGCCACTGCCTATTTTCTTAGAAACAGAAAAAAACTCTCCTTCCTCTCTGCTTGAAACCAGAAAGTTATGTTTCTTACCACACAGCCTGTTTTAAGGACACATCCAGCCCCTCCATCGGGCTGCTCTGTTCTCCAGCTCTGAGCATACTGGTGCGGCTATCAGCGTGTGACAGCGGGCCAAAACCTTCACTCATTCAAACCAGTATATAGTCTGGCAGTCCGAGAACTTTTCAAAATAACTGCAAGCATGTTTGTCAGAACATTATGCTGCTCTTTTTTTGTTTTTTGTTTTTTTTTTAAAAAAAAGTGCCACAAATTAATTTCACATGGTATTAATTTGGGCTACCTGAACAGCAATAGGAATGAAATTAATATTATTTTTTTTCACTCACAAAAATCCAATATGGAAATCTGTAACATCCCATATTCTCCTGCAGACCATGATTTTCTGCACTTCAGAACTGTAAAAGATCATAAGCACCAGAAGATGCCATTACAGCACCAAGAACAAATAAAATATGCAATTCACCTACATGTTTTACATTTTTTCCTTGTACCTTTAAGCTTATATAAAACTACATTCCCTATGCTACTGGTCTGCTTATCTTAAATCACAATATTGGATTGCAGATCTATTATTTCATGGCACTCTCAGACAAACGACAACACATTTCCTCCAGCTGAACCCCGTCCAGCAAATTAGAGGAAGGACAGGAAACCAAAAAAAGTTTTTCTGTACACTAGAAAACTAAATGGTATTAAACATGAATTAAATATACTATGTAAGTATTCTGTGAAAACTACAGAGACCTAAGCATTTTCATAGTAAAGCCATTAAGAATTATACTTTAAAACCCAGAAGCTGGGCTCCACCAAGATTTTACATCGGTGTGGGAACAGGTTTAAATGAAACTCCCAAGAGAGTAAAAAAAATATTTCAAAGTTGAGTTGCTGAAAATCATCTGCCTGCTCTTTTATAACACACCTTAAGTCTCTGTCCAGAAGCATACAAGGCAATTACACCCTCCGATTTTTTTTTGTGTACTTTCCTCCCCTTTTTTTTTTTTTGTTTATTTGATTTCATGGTTCTATCAGGCTTATGAGGGATATGTTGAAAAAATCTTATCAGAAAATGTAGAATTCTAAGGGACTGCTAAAATACCCATATAGTTTGCACTTGAAAAAATGCATTTCCTTTTGTTATAGATGCGCGTATTTGAATCGACCCAATTACATTTTCTTGCCAAATACATTCAGCATGGCTAATGATTAATGAATATAGTGCTTTTCTCTTTATTCACATAGGCTTCTCTCCAAGAAGAAAAGGAAGCCCAGTAATTGAAAATTACCATGCCTCAAACACTGTGCTGCTGCTGGTGTGCATTACCTACTGCTTTTGCAAAGGGGGGGGGGGGGGGAACACAATATCTAGCTAAAGCAGGATTCAATTTCCCCCCCCCAAGTAATTATTTTTTTTTAAAAATGCGAAACTTTACCTACACAATCCAGGAAAGTATTTTAGAGGGTAGAGATTTAGTATTTTAGCAAGGGCATCAAAAATAAATGTTGACAGTAACACTCCTGAGATCACTATGAAAGAATATCATATTTAAGAAAAGCCAGTTCCCGGTTTTAGTTGTTTTGGGTTTTTTTTGTTTGTTTGTTTGGTTTTTTTAAAAAACAAATAAAACCAAACCAACTGTGACTTTAAAAACGCTGCAATGCAAAGTTCTGCTGCGGTCCTCACTTTACGAGGAAACAGGGCAGACCGAAAACACACCTCGAAACTTTTCATTTCTCATCACAAACTTCGCCCGCCGCTCCTCAGCCGCAGGCTGCCCCTCTCAGGGCTCGGGTCGGCAGGCAGGGAAGGCTTCAGGTGTAAAACACCGCGCTCACTCGGGAGCTCCGATTTCTCCTTTCATTCCAAAGCCTTTTACGAACGAGCAGCCCTTTCTTCGGACGGCGTTTCAGCCCCGCCGGCCGCCTGCGGGCTCCTGCGCGTCCGCTTCCCCTGCGCTGGGGCGGATCTTGCGGCGCGCTGTGCTGCGGGGCCCCGGGTGAAGCTCAGCCGGCTCGGCCCCGCGCCCCCCCCGCCGAGCCGTGCGGCAGGGAGGCGATCTCTTACCCTCCAGCTCGCCGGGGACGGTGCAAAGTGCAGCGGCTCCGCGGCCGCCCGCACCCAAGCGGCGCGGGAGCGCGGCGGCGGCTGCCCCGACCGCTGCCCGGCATCACGGCCCTGGCCCCCGCGGGCTCCCGAGCACCTGCCCCACTCCCGGGGCCGCTCCCCGGCCCGGGCTCCCACAGGCCGCCCCGCAGCGGCGGGACGCCGAGCGCTGGCACCGGCGCACGGAGAGGGGAAGCCACGGAGCGCCGCAACTCCAGCCGGCCCCGCCGCTCCCGGGCCGGGCTCCCCCCGCTTCCCCGCGGCACGGCACGGCTCGGCACGGCGGCTCCCGCGGGCTGCGCCTACCTTTCATCGCGGCGAGCACAAAACACATCATTTGTCAGGGGCGAAGCGGCGGGGAGCGGAGCGCGGCGGGCAGGGAGGCGGGAGCGGAGGCGGGACGGGACGGGCCCTGGGCGAGAAGCGCCGCCGCCGCCTCAGCAGCAGCCGCCGCCGCCTGCCAGCGGAGAGCCGCGCCGCGCCGCCATCCCCCGGCCCATATGAGGCTCCATGTGACCCGCTGACATCAAGCCAGCCCCGGCCCCCCGCCTTGTTTACACCGCTCGCTCCGTCCCTCCCCTGCCGGCGCCGAGGGGCGGCGCGGGCGCCCGGTCACGGGGCGAGCCCGGCCCGGCAGCACCGCCCCCGCCCGCCCGGCAGCGGGGCGGCCCCGGGCCCGGCCGCACGGCGCGGCGGGGCTGGGCTGCGGGGCTGTCCCGGCCGCCGCACGCTGCTGAGACCGGCCGGCAGCAGCGGCAGCAGCGGCGGCACCGGCTCGCTGCCCGCGGCCTTTCCCCGTCCGCCGTCCCAGTTCACCCCCCCTCGAAAGATCTGTAAGTGTTATTTTAAGTAAAAAAATCCCAAAAAACAAACCCACACTGTATCGAAGCCACATCTGGGCATAACACGGCTATACACTTAATAGTCGTTGACTTGATGATTAAGCAGAACAGCATTTACATTTTAAATCCGTCTGGTGACGGGTTTCATGCTCTCCTAGGATTTACGGGGAACGCGGGAAGCATTATAGCACTGCTGGAGTTATTTCCATGTACGCGGTAGCATCAGCTGTCACCACACTGTCAGTTTGGGAGGTGAAGTTTTGCATCATTAATACGCACACATCCGCCCTACAAGAGGGGCAGCGCAAGGCTGAACACAGAAAAAAATTCTAACCTATGAAAAAATAAAACCACTTTGGTGAAAATTGCATTAACAAACCCAGTAGCTTTTCCAATCCCTATCCTAGCCGCTGGAAGAGAGTGTCACAACACATAAAACTGAAGAAAAGCATTGATGCATTACAAGCTATTTAACAGGGGACAGAATATAACATTTCATAATAATTTAATCAGAAGTATAAGCATTTAATGAAAATAAGACAAGGGAAACCAGATAAACAGAAGCCAGAGGAAGCATCTTGGTATCTGAAACAAAACCCTGTATTTAGAAAGAGCCTTTATGAGACAAGGACACTGAAACAATCCGTTATTAAACGGCCCCTAATGACTAATTCTCACCTATTTCCTTAATGAGTTCTTGATACAGCATGATATTATTTAAACATGATAAGACGCTATCCAGGTGTACTTACCATTTATCAGTCTAGTCATTCAAATCCCATTAATGCAAAATATTGTTTAAATATTTTATTTAAAAAATAATAATCCAAGAGCTAATCTGGTGCAGTAGTGTAAATTTAGCTAACATCTTCAGCATAAAGTTTTTGATCTGGGTTTGTCATCCTTACTTACATTAAGCCGTTCCTACCAGTAGCACTACAAGTACTGTGAGGTACTGCTCAGACAAGTTACAGTGGCAGATCTGGTCCCAGGTGGGTTTGTGTTCATGGAGTTTTATCTGCAGCACATGTTTTAAAGTTGCGACGCACTGCATAGAAAGCTTACAGGTCACCCTGGACTGAATCAAACACCACTGACAGTGCTGTTCTGATCTCTTCAGAACCTGGAAAATGCTGCTTTTACGTGTGGGCCAGCTGCTGCTGTGGAATTTAGATGCAGTCAGACGACTTGCAGCAAGCACGAGAGAAAAGAATGTCGTCTTAATATATTGTAACGTGGAGTTAGATCGTTGTAAACATTTCACTCTGACACAGCAAGTAATGTCAGACCTATGGCTTGAAAAATGTCACAGTCCATTAGCGCTAGTTGTCTTGTCAGACATTTAACCTTAAGGTACACAGCATTACATTATTACTGATCTGTATTTGTTTCCAGTCCAACTGAAATGCAACTGGTAATCTGGAATGACATCTGATGTGCTAAACGGCTTCAATAATAAGCAGGCAACACAGATTTTGCATTCTTACAGATGCCTTGCAACGGTTGCTTCATAAAATTATAGAAGATTGGTCATCAGATATTTTAAGTGAGAAGAGCACATTTAAAATACTTTATTGTTGTCAATATCCCATCTAAAGCCATCTGCTAACTGACTTCTGTATGTATAAACATCCATTCACACTTCAGTTTTCTGGCTTGGTTTGACCTCATTATGAAAATGCAATTTAAAATCCGTTTCCTCCCAATTTACCAAACTATTGCAACACTGAAAGTCTCACTCAAGTTCAGACACCATATCAATGACAACACAAAGACAATGTGACAGTCAAATAATACTTAGCTCAGTATTGCAGTTTACTCGTCATGCAACTGCTCTCACCGATTTGTACAGCGGGGTTTCATTTGACATCTATGAATGCTCCTTATTTTCCAGAAGCTTGTACTTGATTGTGCTTGTTACTCAAGCATTTGATAAATACCGACAAAACACGGCAGGATTCATACCCCTACTGTTCACAGGAGCAAGAAACCACACCTCAGCCTACACACAATTCTTTCCTGGATTTCTGCATCCAAAGTCCTCCTGAAGGCATCAAATCTATGTATTAATGGTTCAGACTAAGTAGCGGCCTGCAGAGCAGACCCTGACCACATCATGCGTTCATCCTTTGCGCCACCTTTTCTTCAGAAAAGGCAGCAGCTGGTCCCAGGAGACAGCCAGGCCTGTTACCCAACAGCCAAGGCACCTTCTGTGCACACTTGGCAGGGCACACAAGCATCTCCTGCTCGGGTACGTGCCCCCAAATGTGGGGTGGTTCCAAACCTGTGCTGCAGCTTCTCTGTGGTGCCAGAATGTGGCCATTTTGGCAAAATGGAAATTCACGTTTCAGTTGCGACATTGGTTGGGAGCAGGCTGCCTGGACCTACCTGGGGCTGGCCTGCTGCCCTGACCCGACCATGGCCAGCACAGGGTGCAGAGCCTGGGCACAGGGCACAGGTTACAGGGCACAGAGCCCCGGCGCAGGGTGCAGGGCACAGTGCGGAGAGCCCCACCGCAGGGTGCAGAGCCCTGGCGCACAGTGCAGGGCACAGGGTGCTGAGCCCAGGCACAGGGCCTTGGCACACAGTGCAGGGCACAGGGCGCAGAGCCCTGGTGCAAGACACAGGGCGCAGATTCCCGACACACTGCGCAGGGCACAGGGCGCAGAGTACAGAGCCATGACACAGGGCACAGGGCCCCGGTGCAGGGCACAGAGCACAGGGCGCAGAGCCCCAGCCCCGGTGCCTGGCATGCTCCTCGCGCAGCCTGCTGGTGAGCAGCTCCGGGGGGCCGGGGGTGCGCGGTGGGCTCCTGCCCTGCTGCCCAGCTGAGCCACGGCAGTTGCACTCTCGCCCGCCCCAGCCCCAAGGCCCACCGTGGCCGGGGGGAAGCTGTGAGTGCTCAGGGCCCGCTGCAGGGGAAACTTAAATTCTAACCACGCTCGAATATCCAGGAACTACAAATGTAAGATTGCCAGTTTAAAGGTCTCCACGTGTTGTGTAACCTTATCACGTATTGCTCTGGGTTGTGTCGATATAAAGGGTGTTCAACTTGTTAGCCTAACCACAAGCTGCTGCAGCAATCAGAGGGAAACAACTGTTTCTAGCAACCTTTTCAACCTCTGCTAGGGGAAAAAAAAAAATCTAAAAAAATTAATGTTGAATTGCTAACAGAGAAAGGGAAAATACCCATGACAGCTATTTGCACTAGTAATCAGGGAACTAGTATTTGAGTAGTCTAAGCACAGGACAGAAAATATTGAAAAGCCCTCCTCCTCCACCTCTTTTTAAACCTACTGAGCAAAGTAATACATTCAGCTTCCAAGATGAACCAGTAACCACTCCTAACTACTTGTTCAAAGACATCCCCAAACAGAAGTAGTTTAAATGCAACTAATTAAAGAAGGATGTTTATGTTGTCCTGACTTGGAACACCAGCGGAGGGCATTTCTGCGGACTGTCAGGTCATGTCCATTCTTGCCTAAGTGAAGCTGCATGGTTATGCTTCATTCAGAAAGAATTCTGAGACCTCCTTATCGCTGAAATGTAAGATTTGACTAGTAAATGCAGGATGTAACCACTACACTCCTTCTGTATACAGCAGTGGGGAAAAAATGCTCTTAAAAGAAGAAAATGTGTCACATAATAACCCCGTCTGAAGGAGGTATAACCGCACAGGATTGTTATGAAGCTGAAGTTGTCAAACAACTACAAGGTACAGCATTTACCCACTGCTCTATCACCATCACATACACAACTGCATACAAATCCTCTGGCAAAGAAATAACTGCATGCTGCGTTCTCCCATGAAGATGAAAACTTGACTTACTGGAAAAGAAATGTGATATAAAACCATTTCAATAAAATCATCCAGGGCCTCCATATTTTCAGTTTTTGCAGAGACAGCTTCTTCCCTTTGTTAAAATGACCTAGAGCTAAGTTTTCCACATATGTTTTTGCTTAACAAAAGAGCTTAGACTGTCAGTATAAATTTACACGATCATGCATATTTTTAATTGTTTTTCTGAAGTTTTCATGGGCTTTTAATGAAGTAAGTTCTTTAAAAGTTCCAGGAAATCTTGTATTGATTCAAATAGATAGTGGTAACATTTGGAAAGGCTCAAGTATTTTTCAGTGCTTCAAACACCTATAGAAAATTCCTTTCTTATCAACATTTAAATATCTCCTCTGAGGAATTAAACGCTGGCCAGAGAAGGTGACAGTAGCTTCCTGGTAAACAGGAAAAAGCAGGTGATACTGAAAGTGAAGCCTCCCCCAACTGCAACCTAATCCTAATGTCAGGTGAAGTGTTCAGCTCCCAGGTCATTACAGGGATGCAGCGCTAGATGCAACAAGAGTTTGAAATGCACAACAAGTTCTAAGCATTGTGCTGTTGCCTTTTTGGCTTCTTACACAACAATAATTATATGTGAAACCACACAGGTGCAGCAGTTGCAGCAGCCTTGTTTACCAAATACATCCAAAACAAAGTGCAGGAAAACTGCAGCCCTAAATAATCTTCAAAATGCAAGTCACAATTCTGTCCACCCTACCGACAATCACGTTTTAAGGAGTTTCTAATTGATATACGCAACACTGACAAAAAGAAAATTGTTGTTCCTAAACACATTTCCCTTCTCTAGATTCAGTGGTATTTTAATCTTCATTTATTTCTAGCCCTCCAAGTAGCACACTGTCGAAGATGAATCTAACTGAGGTTGTCCTCATTAAGTTGCCTCTTTTTCATCTATTTAAAACTGCTGCTATGCTGACCCTGCAATCATACCATTTTGCTTCAGACAAAATACCTTCCCAAATTCTTGCTGAGGAGGTGTGCTTTTGTGCAGCATGGGCCTCAGCTATATGTCTTAATCAAGCCATTTTATACACTACCCCACAACTTCCAATTAAGTACATTGCTATCCACAACTTTTGAACTGGTTGCTGTGCTTTGCCCAACAGCTGCTACAGTTCTGCACCTGCTGAAATGAAGTATGACTTGACAAAACGTTTTGGGGTTCATCTGGATGAAAGGCAAGTCCAGAGTCATTATCATCAGCTAGGTATGCTGTCGGCAGTACAAGATGTTAAAGATCTAATCAATTGGATTGTCACCCAGTTTCCACTGGCCTTGAAATCCCTTGAAAGGATGTAACATTTGCCGCTTTTCAAAATATAGGGTAACAGCAGTACACTTTCGAATTAAAGTGATTAGAAAGATGAGGCTATGGCCAATTAATCACCTGCCACCAACTGCAAGTGGGTCCATGGAAAGATTACAAGGTTATCAAGAAATCAATCCAACTGCACTTAGTAGCCTCTGCCTTCTCTCCACACCTAAAACATGGTTATGAAGTGACGGGTATTGGAGTACTGATCGTGCTGCCACTGCCGAGTCCCTGTTGGATCTCAGAGAGATTCTCATCTATAGGCTTTAAAAGTTGGTCTTAGATCACACTGTCAAACCTTCTTACAATGTCCTAACATTAATGCTGCCAAAAAGCAGGAATTATTTGAAAGCTGTTAGAGCTCTCAGTTTCATGCATAATCTTACCTGCCTATTTTTGGCCGGTGTTGCTTGCCAAAAACTGCAGCTGTGTATTGTTCAGCATATCCCTTTTGGCGGGGAAAAGTCAATGGATGGTGTAAAACCTACTGCTGAGATAACTGTCAATAGCACAAAGCAAAGCAAGATACTGGTTATCCTCAAAGAAGCAACTGTTAGACTCTTGTTTAAGGATCATCATCATAGAGTCATTCTTTGGCATAAACAGGCTCTCCAAAGAACCACCTTTCCCTGTAAACCTGCTCAAGAGAATTGTGTTGGTTGTGGTGAAACATCTTCAACATATTTTGGAATCTTCAAAAGTCCTTTTGCTCCTTTTCAGCTTGACGTTCGAGCTTCAGCAGCACAGAAACAGCCCTTGGGAAGTTGCTCAGTTAACTGACCATACTGCTGGTGACAAACGAAAACAAATGCCCAGATGCAGAGATACTGGATGTCAGCCGTACAGGCGATAGTGCCTTTGGAGGCTTGCTGAAAGCAGACAGAACTGTGTAAGCGCTTTGGTCCCTTTCTGAAAAATATCTTAGTAGTATTGGAAAAGTTCTTACTTGTCTAAAAAGCCTTCGGCCTGCAGCCTTTTCAGTCAGTTTTATGGGCAACAACTGAGTTTCACGAAGTATTGGGTCCAGTTCCCCAAACTTAGCGCATACAAGTCATTTGCAGAAGAATCGCAATGCTCACAGGGCAGCCCGGTTTTCATGCATTCCCACAGGAAAGGAAAGTGAAAACTATTAAGAATGTTCCAAGCCTGCCTACTTCTCCCAGCAAATTTATGACCGACCTGACCACTGGCTTCAGGTCTTTAGCCAGTTACGTATCAGGGTAAGTAACAGTTGGGTTTTTTTTCCCTGAGGCACATTGATCAAATGGTGGTGTTTTGTTTCTTTAATCCTTGGGTTTCTCTTTCTGCCCTCTTCTGAATCATCAGGGATGGCCAAGGCAGGGAGAAAAGGCAGTGGTGAGCAGTGTGTGAGATGAAGTGAGATTATTTCTTTCTCAGAATCCCCCTCACACACGTGTCTGGCCAGATGCAGCCCCAGGAGGGAACCCAGTGGGTTTCTGGCCTTCTCCTGAGGCATGGTTCAGCAGTCAAGATGAAATGGGCATAACCCAGCGGATCCTTTGCCACTCCGTGTGCCTAGGGCATTAATAGCATTTTAGTCTCTTTTATTTCCTCTCTGCTTACAGCACAGGCTCTAATCTGTTGACAAACAGAATACTTCAACTACGCTTAAGAATAACCAGAGAAATGTAATAGTCTGCAGCCTGTGGACTGCAGCCAAACAAAATTGTCTCTTCTGCCTCCAAACTGTGGAAACTATGCCTATGTCACAGCTGCCAGAGAAGAACCGAAGCAGTCTCATGTACGGAGCAGAGGGGTGAGGGTGAGGAGCCTTCATGTGCTGAATTTGCCCTGCACCCACTTCCAGATTGATCTAAATTAACCTAAAAGAAACTGTAAGTATGCCAACATCTAAATTGTTTCAGGTCATGTCCAGCGTCAAAACTCCCTCTTATGCTACATGAGATCAGTAAACAAATTTTCCCTCTTTTCAAGAATGTAATTAAGAATGTGAGATTTAGTGGGACAAATAAGCTGTGCTGGGCATTCAGAGAACCAATGTGGAAATTATTTTTCTTTCATGGAAAACAGAAGCATCTGTCCAGTCAAGCAAACCAAGCAATGATTCTGCGTTATGAAATACTCTTTTTATAACTATTGACATTTCAGTCAGCTGTGCCACATGTCAATAGTGGTTTTATTGCTCACATTTAAACTACAGCTTTCAGGACAGGATTCATCTAACTTGACATTGTCTGATCAGCAGCATATTTCCTGCTCCTGTGAGCATATACATTATTTATACAGCTTTGCACTGGAGAGTATTTGGGCTATTATGAGAAAAAATTTAAGATCTGGCATGCTTTTATGCCTCAATGCAAACTACAAGCTTAGAACCACACATGCTTTCTAAGACAATTAAAGTTTCATATTAGGCCTCTCTCCAGAATTAGTCTTCAAGTCACAGCTTATCACAGCCTTCTAAGCCTGTCTGACTCCCTTCTTTCCAGCACAGCACTTAACAGACAGGTCTCAAATGCTGTGCGTGTCACATTTTCTCCAGTTCCTCCTCAAATTAATACTGAGCTCCAGAACAGAAATACTGGAAAGCCTAACATACCTTCTGATCACATACCAGCAGATCACTGTTAATTTCTCCCATTTCTCACTTCTTGGTATTCTGATGGTAGCTGGCAAACTGGTTTTTTTAAGAGATCAAATGTTATTGTTCTAATTAAACTCCAGCAGCTTTCACTCCAGATGTCCTCCCCCACAGCACCATTACATTCTTAAAATCATGGAAGAAAATTCATTACTTCTGATGTGTTAGTGAAAAATACATGGCAGCTGATTATGGCTTTCAAGGCTTCAACCTTAAGGATAAAATAAACTTTACTGATCTATTTTCAAAATTCAATACAGCCTCAACCACTCTATTTCAAAGAAACAAAACACTGCATACCTACTTAGAGTGATAAATAAACGATGATACAGTTCCTGGGCGTGAAATCCATACAGATAATTCCTTTGCGTAGCGCTGATTAATAGACATGATAAAGTGACACTGTTGAAGGATATTAGACTTTAGCAGAAGCAAAATAAGAAGATGATTCACTCACAAATGTAATTATTTGAGAGCATTGTTTTACTAATAATCACCTAGTTCAGAGGAGAACACCTGCACAGTACCTTCTTTTACTTCAAAAGGGGGGTGGGGAGAGCAATATTCTAAGCTGATGAATTTGATTACAAAGCAGAGCATATAGGGCAGACCACCTATAGAGAATGATCCATTGTTTTATATAAACCCTGATTTTTATAACCTGCATTTGTATTAATTTAGCTCGAGACAGCATTTTTTTAATCCTATTTAGAAAGCAAAACAGGTAAAGGATTTAGAAACCTTCTCATTTTCTATCTTAGTAATTTAATCTGAGCTACTACCACTTGCTTGATAAGAATAATCTTGAACTCATAATTTAAAACTCATTAGCATACACCCATCTTACAGAAAAGAATCCGCCAAGCATTTTTCACATAGGCACATCAATTCTGATTACTTCAATTCAATTTTAAAGGATCTTTGACAGGGCTACTGAAAGGCTTGTCAAAGAACAAGGAAACATTATGACATTCTTTCCCCATATCCCTTTCCAGAGCATGAAATATGAGGGGCATTTCTAATAGAATCAAGGCTAATTTAAGATACCGTTAATCTTTACTTTAAGGCTGCTGTGGCTGGGGAGGTTACCTCTAGCACACGGCAGCTGTTCTTCAGCGCACATCTGTAGTCCGGTTCCAATGCATACCCAAGTTATTAAATAACAAACTTCTTGACATAATTCAAAGCAAACATATTGCAAGCATGTATTTTACAAGCTACAATGAGAAGACATACTTAAATTTCAATAGAGGTTGTTTGGTTGTTTTTTTTTAATTTAAAAAGGTATCTGCTGCTTTTACTCATTCTGTTCATTTTTAGCTGAAGGACAAAGAGTATGTTTTTTCTTTTTACTGACTGGAAACTGCTTCCCCAAAATACTAATTTTGCTATTTTAAAATGAGTCATTTATCTGCTTTCTAGCATGAACAACTGAAATGGCTTTGTATTTTCAGTTACAGTGCATCATCAGAGCTGTTATGCTTTACATCTGTTCAACAAGCCTGTTACAATTATACAATCCACAAAAAGCCGCACGGTAGCGACAGGTAAGATACACCGCATATAGCGGGCCAGACCTTGCTTCCTGCACACACCCCAGCAGCCCCGCTGAGACCAGTGTGGTCGCCCACGCTCTGGGGGCAGACGGCACCGACCAATCCAGCACGCTGGAACACGGCTTTTCTGCAGACCGCATATAAAAAGAGCCAGGTGTTCTGCAATACCTGGGACAGATGAGTAATTTTCAAGTGAAACAGAGGTGCGTGAGCTGGGCTATGAAGCAACGAAAAAGGAGATACGTGCCAAAGAATCAAAAAAAAAAAAGAGAAAATAATTACTCAAAGACATAGGATGTATATCAATAAAAAGTAAAAGACAAAGAAGACTGTAAAAGATCAAGGTATGTTTCTCTATGCCATCACCAGAATGATAGCAGCGAGAAGAACCCCTACAATTCACTGATCAAAGACAAAGTGACAGACTGCCCACTGCTGAGGTAAAGCCTGTGAGGGACGGAGACAAGCTCTTGTGCAGGTGACTAAATGGCTGCAAGGTGCTGAATGAACAGATGACACCATTTTTTAACAAATCTGAGATGAATGGAAGCTGGATCACTTCTAACAGAAGAACTGAAGAAAACTTCAAAAGGAGGTGAAGAAGACCTGAAGTTCGGAGATATTGATGCAATCTGCACCAAACTGCTGAGGAAGGAAGCTTCTGAAGCACCACTAAAGATAGTTAATGCAACATGGAATGAACACAAATTGTATCAAATAGGAGAAGAACTACCAATGTGAAACTGCTAAGGTAGGGCAACCTACCTCTATGTGAAAAAAGGGAGAGGACTCATGCTACTTGTAACCAGAAAATCATGATCATTTTTCCTTCACAGCCTTCTGCTTAGTAACTTTGAAAAATCATACAGAAGAGATGTATGTTAAAAATCAAAGGGTATCCTGGTAGAAGCAATTACTTAAAAGATTACATTCTCTTGTAGCATGTTTCTGAAAAATATAAAACACTAGACAACTCTGAGCCTCAGTTTTAAGAGAATGAGAAAATACAGCATTCTCCGTGACAGCATCTTAGCTCTCCTCAGTGTCTATGATACAAATCCTGTATTTTCTTCCAGTATTGAAGTGAAAAGGAGACAAGTGGCAAATGGGAGCTGGTGCTAACAGAACCTTTAAAGCTCTGTGCCCAAAATCAAGCATACTACCGGAACGTGCAGCGATGCGCCGGACAGAAGAGCCTCTGTTGCTCTCAAATTTAGGAATGTATCAGTGCCTGTGGTAAAGACAGTCTGCTAATATTCTGCATTATGCTATAGATCCAATAGCAAGGGTCCCCAAACCTTGTTGTTAGGGCCAGCCCATTCAGTGACGGTAACTATATTTGATTTTGGAACTGGGCATTTTTCTGCAAGACAAAGGAAAACCAGGTAATTTTGGGTCCTCAGTAGTCTGCATGCTTATATAGTTGGGGTCTTGAAGTCCCCTAGGAAAAGGAAAGAAATTACACATATGAACTAGTCTCTAGAAGCTCCTAAAGATCTCTGAGAATAGCTAAGAGAAGGGAGGAGCAACTGCTGCTGGGGATTGAGTGCCTTGTGTTCCTCAGGGCTGCGAGCCACTTTGTTCAGAAGGCATGGTATCTCCTTGAAAGAGCGTCGGAGGGGAGCCCCATGGACCCTCCCAGCCCACAGCAAGCTTTCAGGTGTGCACTGACCTGTTACAGGAAAGATACACCATTCCAAAGCTCTAGACTTTTTACTTCTTTCTTCCTAATCTTGTCTTTTCTTCTGTTTCATCTATATAGATGTTAGCCTTACCACACAGCATTCAAAGCCACACAAAAGCATTTATTCTGTGTCAGACTTCTTTTCCATTTAAGGCTGGTACTCTGCAAAAAGCAATATGCACAGTTTCATAAGGGGAAACTAGTGCATTATTTTTGCCTTCACAAACTCTAGCCCTTCCTCTTTAGTTGTCTAGTGATCCCAAACTGAAAACATGCCAAGACATTGCAATATAAATGCGTCATTGGTTTTATCAACCAAATAAGAAAACAAATGTTTTCAAGTAATCATTATGTTAAAATTAAGCCTACAAAACATTTAACAGTATTAAGGAGGAAGAAATACGCTGAATTTTTGTATGATGAAATCGAAAGGAAAAATTTATAAAGCCTATAAAAGCAGACCCAGACTTCCTGACACAAGAACTAAATCTCATATCTGGCCCCCAAAATCCATGCATGATCAGTGGTCTACCTGTATGAAAGTGGCAGCAGCTGGGGTTCACACTGGGGTTTCAGCTGGCATAGTAACAGTAGGCAGGTCTGTCATTTTCCTAAGTGAAAAAGATGCTATCTTTGTCAGGAGAAAATTGGAATGTGTTTCATAGTGCTATACCAAATCTTCAGGTCCAATACAGCTTGAGAGGTGTATCACAAATACTCTGTGAGCACTGATGACCGTACAGCAAGGGCAAAAATCACTACATTTGTAGAGGTCTTATATCAGGTAAAAACTTTCAGTACAGATATTCTTCCTTCTTTGTTATCTGAAGTACATGTTGTCACTACTTGCAGTGCTGATTCAAGTTGTTTCACACCCAGCCATCTAGCTCGTTTTTGCTTTCATTTTCTCATGAAAATAGAAGGGCAACCTAAGGCAGCACCAGCCTGGCATTAGTTGGTCCTACCAATTCATGGGAATGTCTCAAGTGGTAATTATTTAATGTACCATGACGCTGAACAGGATACAATCATCCCAAATTGTGAGATCATGTTCTGCCACATTTCAAGTGCTTGTTGCTGGAGATGTGACAGATTACTGATGCGATCCAAAATCCAGCAAAGACATAAAAACAAACTTAAAAGACACAGGTAGCATGAGCAGCTGAATGCCTGTACGCTTCCCACTCCGCTAAGTAAGGTGAAAAATCTCACTAGAGATAGGCCTAATTGTTTTCCGAACTGATGAAGACTAAGAAATAAATAGGAAAGGACTGGCAAAGGCAACACAATAATACTGATGGTGTACAGAGGGTTTACAAGAGTTAGGATTAGGGGATACAGCAACACTGCAGTATCTTGGTGTTCACACTACTATTATAAAAAATCAAGCCAAATGCAACTAGGTCACATTAGAGAGCATTACCTTACCTCTTTAAAGGATTATCATTTTACCAGGTTATTGTTTTTTCCCTTATCACTAAGACCCATCAATATCAGGCTGGATATTGTTATGCCTTCATGGCAATTCTGATTTTTGCTAAAGGGGACTAGCGGGAGTGGTGTGTTGTAGCTCCTCCCATTAGTACTAGGCAATGTTGTGCATATGTGCTGCAGGACATGCCACCGTACTGTCTGCACTGCACTTCCTACTCCTACACCCCTCTGAGAGTATTTGTAGCCGTGGGGTTGCAGGGAAGTGATGTTCAAGATCACCACTCAAAAGGCAGATGCACAAATGAGGGACAGGCTTGTCACTGACAATGCCTTATTTCTTCAGGTCTCCCACTAACTGAGTTGCCATTTCTGAACTGGGATTCCTGGGTTAGGGGAGTTTTCCTCCGTATCTGTGAAACCCATCCCATGCTGTCTGTCTAATGGTCCAAGTTGGGGTTAGACAGGAACGAAGGTCTCCCTGAATCACTGTGGTGCACACATCTTCTCCTCTTTAATTCTGATAACAAACGTGGTGGTATCTCAACAAAACAGGAAGCTTTTCAAAATTAAAAGAGGCAATGCAGAGAAAACAAAAGCTTCACATCACATTATTTGAGGAAAGTTTGGAAAACACTGGCTTTTTTGAACAGAAATATTTCCTGATCCTTTCTCCCAGTTTCTAGACTGGGTGGCTAAACACGGACCCTCATTTGCTGTCTCAGTTAGCATATTTTGTTCAAATATAAGTATGATAAAATGGTTTGAGGACTAAGACTTGAGATCAGAAACTCAGCAATAGAACTTGTAATGTGTTTCACGAGGTGTCAAGATGGCCTGTAATGGAACGTTTAGAGTAGAATTCAAATAGACATGAGGTTGTAAGAGTTATTCAACAGTGAGTTAATGAGAGCACTCCTTTATAAAATGAAGGACTACCGAGTGCTTTTATTGAACCATAGCTTTTTTGAAAAGCATTTACTATGGAAACCAAGTTCTGTGAAAAGATCCAGAATACAAGGGAAACCACAGGTATGGTGTCTGAACCAGCTTTCTGACCAGGGAAACAAGAATTTTAAAGC
The DNA here is from genome assembly GCF_023634085.1 of Falco cherrug. Classification (NCBI taxonomy): domain Eukaryota; kingdom Metazoa; phylum Chordata; class Aves; order Falconiformes; family Falconidae; genus Falco; species Falco cherrug. Next base: position 21,528,503 of record NC_073703.1, read on the forward strand.
CTGGTGACAGGGGGTGATTGGATAGGAAGATAAAAGTCCCTGTTCAACAAAAGCAATGTCTGGTATCCTATATTGAAGACTGCAGTTTTTAGTGATAAAGAGCAAGCTTTACACTCCTCCCCTATATGCATTTCCCTGGCTTGAGAATATTTCATCAAAGTGGATTTTAAAAAAGACTTAGCCATTTAGAGTGGGTTTTCACTCATCATAGGCAATTGTAAGCTCTACTGATCATTTGCCTAGCTGCCCTCCCTATAGAGAAGTGTGGGAAACAACTTTATAGAGACTAAAAATATTAGGTCCATCTAGGAATGTCTGCACCAGCCACTGGACACAGAAAGTAGAAATTCTGCTGTGAAGTGGTACAGACCTGGTGCAAGCTCAGGAAATGATCACAAACCAAGAAGCCTTTCACCTCTGAGAACCCAAAATTTGCAGATTAAACTCTTGTGTTCTATCTAATCTTTCAAATCCTGCTGCATCGGAATATGGGTACGTGGGCTCTCACAAACTAAGCCCCACACTCCCCAGCTAAAACCACTGTTTATATATCTGAAATGCAATGCCACGCACATACCTGGAAGGTGTTAATTTCCTTTTTTCTCTGTATCTGCAAAACCAGCTTCATGCCAAAGGTTCAATAGTTATCAAAAGTTCAATACTTACGAAGATGGACTACCCATGAGTACAGTGCTAAAATAAGCCTATCACGAAGAAGAAGGGGGAAAAAAGGCAAAGCCCATATAAGAAAAACAATCTATTGGGTTTGTTTACCAGAACTAGAAGGAAAGCAAAAGAAAATCTATGCTGCTTTGCAACTTCTTGTCAGCAAGGTGAATTGAAAATGTGCTGAGCTACACATTTCAATATTATATGCCCACACCCAAAGGATGCACAGGGAGTGGAGATGAACAGAACTACATGTTCCTTCTTTGAATTGTACCTATTATCTAATATACCAGTAGAAACATTTCCCACCATAATCATATGCATATGCCTCAAAAGCTGTTTATCTGGCAACCTTCATTAAAGTATTAACTGGCATATCACCCTCCTAGCTTACTGCAATGATTTAGGGGGAAAAAACCAACCCAAACAAACAGAGCCACCTTTTGTCCACATTGTAAGCGTAGCAAAAAAGAAGCACAAACTGGCATTTTCTTGATGAATTTATGCAGCTTTAGAACCACAGACTGTTTACATGAGTGACACAGACTAAAGTGTTTGTCCTGCATTATAATACTGTTAAGTGAAGACAGCTGGATTCTATTCTATCAAGAACATGAATCAATAGAGTTGCCAACTAAATTCAAATGAAGAAACCAGTTACCGTTGAAACCAGCAAATAAAGAAAGGCAGAACTGGCTGCAACTAGATCACAGATCATGTTTAAAAAGTGAAAAAAATAATCAGGATGACTTTCAAATTGAATCAAATACATGTGGAAACTAGGAAAACAAAAACATTGCACTTTGAGTTGTCAGAATAATGGTTCCTTCAGTAACGTTAGTAATTCTTTCCCACCTTAGCTAGGCCAGGAGAAAGTACATGGTACCTTTTGGATGGCTGTTTTGTACCTGGTATTACTGCAGACCAAGCCTGCAAGCTGCCCATGTGGTTCAGAAACCACTTCCTCTTGCATGTGATTTGCAGAAGACTTCATCATGCACTCAGAAGCAGTTATTTCAGATTACATCTAAAACAAGCCACACCACAAGCCTAACACTTTGGGTGTTCAGTTCGTCACCTGGATATTCTGGAGGCGGGCTCTCAAATGCATTTGGCAAGCAGGACTGATAGTTACGTGCTAGTTTCACTACCCTAACGAAGAACTGCCCAAAACACTTAGGGGCAAAATGTTTTGAAAAAAGCCATGCTGTGGGAGCATGTAAAGGGTTATGTTAAAAATACTCCACTTAGCTTGCAGCTTAAGCAGGGAGTGCACCAAAACACTAAATGCTTCTACACCAAAAAAGCAGCCAGTAGGAACCTTCATCTATTTATCTCTTGTGGCTTGTCTTAGGGTCAGAAATGACCATGGTGCCAAAAGCACAGCATAGCAATTATCACCCAGTCCTATTAATAATTCCTATATGCCAAAAAACTATGACAGAAGGCTCACCATAAACTCCATCATTTTCCATTTATAAATAATACACAGTTTATAGATGATTCCACAAATAGTAGGACCGCACATCTGCGGTAACGCAGGAAAATAGGCAAATCTGCATTATTGGCAGGTTTTTAAAACACCTATGGGCAAAAGTTTGTAGTTTGTCTATGGCTACATTTAGTGCAACTGACATGATCCAATCTGTGCATATTCACTGGGTATAATGTTACTATATTTACATTATAGTGTATCTAAATATATTTTTGGGAGGGTAAAAAAACTGAGGGAGTGGTGACTGAGTCAGGATCCCACATATTAGATTTCCATTTGGAATAGGATTCCCAAGGTATCTAATTTCACTTGCAGCACTGTATGTCTGGGATTTCTCAACTTCTAATTGATGGAAAATATTATGTCTGTGTTTTAATCCAATTTCTAAAAGGCATTCCCTTTATATGGTTATAAGTACTTTCAGTTGGGTATGCCAGCAGATTTTTTGGTATTGCCATACCGAAGAAATCATACTAGATTTTCCATAACGGGCATAAATTCCTGTGGCTGCTGGGTCTTGGCTTTTTTAACTATCAACAATATGTCCAAGAATGTATACTCTTAGGAGTCACAAAATACTTGGAGCATCAAATATTTGAAATTAATTTCCTAAAGGTCTATATGGATCAAAAGAAATCCTTGAGTTAAGACTGCGTCCTGCAGGAATGAGGAAAAAGAAAAACAAAATACCAGGAAACCTATTGCTAACTTTGACATGATAAGAAGAATGAGAAATACCTAAAAAGAAGCCTCATTTGTTAGCACGGGGTCCATGTGTTGGGTAAGTATATTGGGAAGCAGCATTTTGCTAGTATAAGAAACAGCAGAAGGTATTTTTAATTTAAGTTGATGAGGATCACATTCTCTCCTGATTTATCTCCATTATAATTGCATTTTACAGTAGGAGTTACTTTGCCTCTGAACCATCAGATCAGAATCAGATCAACAGGCATATGATTAGAAGCCCAAGGATGGGCACCTGCTTTGTTATCATCTTCTTTCCAACTAAGACCAGCAGAATGGACACAGGGGAGATAAATTACTGTGCAAAAATAGAATACAGCTGTCACTCCTCTGCTATACAAAATGGATCACTTGATCACGAAAAGGATCACTGAGAAAAATTGTTGATGAATTTAAAGAAAGGGGAAAAACAATAACCAATAAAAGATGTGACCAGAAAAAGAAATGGATGGATTCATATCACCAGTTTCATTTGCAATTACAAACCCATCTCTTTGGGGTGCACTTGGCTCCAGCCTACTGGCAGGAGCTCAGAAGGAGCTGTGAAGTTTAGACCCTCAGCAAGCTATACAGCAGCTCAGTGATCCATCCAGACCTGCTGTTCTGCTCAAGGCCTGTCACTGCTAAAAGAAATGAAACCACACTTCAGCCACGGTGTTCCAATTGCTGTTCAATTCCTGAGTGGCAACAAACAGCTTACTCAAAAATTACAGCTCCAAAACCCAACAAATGTATTGCATAAGTGGAAAAAAACCCAAAACTACATATATGATTTCTGAAAACAAAATTACTGCTATATTCACATTGCACCAGGAATGTAAAATTTTAAAGCTAAGACTGTTACAAGCTTGTGCCTTATGTTAAAATAAAAATGGTTTATGTACATTATTTGTAAGTTAACAATTCAGATATACTTATTTGTAAGCTAAGTATAGTAGTAATCACACAAAGACAAGGGTGTAAGATCCTAGCATCACTATGCATAGCTCCTATGAACTGTGCACATAATGGGAGAACAGATTCTCCCTATTTTCAGTACTTACCATGTTGAAAGCTCTGAAGAATTACTGCCCAGGGAAACTCAGAATTCATTAACAAACTGAGAGTCCAAAAATCTGTTCTCCAGGAAGGAAGAACTATATGAAGGTGCCATCTCCCACTTACAGCACAGTATAGACAACATTCAGTTAAACCCATGTAAACAAAGTTGCAGACACAAGAACAAAAATGATGATGCTTTGCCACAGAAAGAACAGCTCTTTTTGGAAAAGATTAAATCAATTAAATTAACTTAACCTTTACATTCCAGAGGACTGCCAAATCACCTCACTTTGGCAAGGACACTCATGTAAATAATCATCAATTAAATTAAAAATCTGGGAGAGAAATCTAGTTGAATTCCTTCTGGGAATGACTCTTGCAGATATAAATCAAACACCAATGGAGGGGAAGAACATAATAACAGTTCCTATAAATCCAAGGGATATAATTCTTCAGACACCTCCACCAATTAAAAGTCCATGCAGACCTTAAAAGCCACTATCAAGTACAAATATCCAGGCAAGCTCTAAACATGCTTATGCATACAATACAAATAGCACCTCTAGTCCACTTATCAGCAAGGTTTCAGCTGGAACACCAAGAAAACAGTCAAAATTGCTGTGACACACCGAGTCTGAGAAGCCTCCGATTGCCACACTAAGAAGGTGACTTGTCCGTTTCATTGACAGACAAAACAGGTCAGATACATACAGGTGTGCTTGCATGCCAGTAACCACATCCAGCTAAGTGTCAGCGAACAATAGGTGAAAATGAGAACTTTGCAAACCCTCTGAGTGGCCCAAAGCACATGTGATTACATCTGAATACAGCTATACTACGCAAAACTGGCCATACAGCTATTTTTAGACAGTGCTGAATAGCGTCATTTAGATATACCAGGTAATTTCAACTTACTGAGTAGTTTCAGCTGACTGGGAGGCTGGAAGATCAGAAGAGAGCATTCTGCTCTGCTACATCTACTGTTCCACATTCCGCTCATCAAAACTTTAGTCTTATCACAGTTGATGGAAGTCTTTTCAGAGATTTAAGTATGCTGCAAATGAAAAAAACATCCCTGACCTGAAGAGTTTCCCCTTTAAGCTGTTAATGACTTAGTCATTCACCAAGAAAACTAACAAGCCATATAGTAGGGAGAGTAAGCGAATGACAAGGTTGCTTCTGCATGAAGTTGGGTAGTTCTATATTTTAATCTTTCCAATCTCTACATTTACATCTTTCTAAACATAATTCTTCTAAAGAACCAGTCACTATGATCTGAAGGTTTTATGAGAAAGTCTCCTTTCCTACCTCTCCTGTCAGCCATAGGACATAAGGCAGTGAAGCTGGCAAAAAGCATCTTCTGGTGTATCAAGAATAGAAAAAAAGCTCTTCCAGCTGCTGCAGTATTGCTGTAATTGGTCTGATGGACAGTATTCTTTTAGGCTGCCTGTCAGCTTTCCAGAAACATTTGCCGTGTTAAGGGTGCATAACCAAAACTTGTGCTTTGTCCCTTGTGCAGCTGTCAGACTGCAGGAGATAATGGTTTCTTCATAGAGAAAAGGCAACAGCCATTCTCTCCTCTTGCTCTAGCAGCAGCCTTGGGAGTGCACTCAGGCAAGGTGGAGAAGCTCCGGCAATTTCAGAGACCTACAGCTGGCAAAGAACTCCAGGCATCTATTAACTTCCAAGTTAGCCAGGTAGCTTGGGCCTGGATAACACACTGCACAGGCTCTGCAGGAGACCGGGAATACTGTAACAAGGCCTTCAGCAGATCAGCACTGCATACTGCATTGTGATTTTTAGAGAGTAGTTCCATGTCCTGCAACATCTAATCTGGCAATGCTGACTCCTGGTGGAGATTTGCCAGAGTTGAAACACAGGTTCTAAAGGTCATCTTAAAATATATGGGCAGAAGGCTTGGGAAGGAAGGGGGTTAGAGCTGAGAAGCAGGAGAGCAAGTTTTCCCCATTCACAGAGTTCTCAAACACCACCTCATTTTGACTCCCTGCCTTCATGGGTCAAGGTCCAGTAGATCCCAAGTCAGGAGAGCAGCAGGAGAGAGGCATACTTTTCCAAGATGCTTAACTAACATTCCAATTCCATCAACTGCCGAGGGCAAAAGGATGCTACGCAAGTAAAAAAGGCTTCGAGTTTTGGATGAACAAGGGCCAAGAGCATGGTGGAGGTGCACCCTGTGACAGGTACACTGTGTTTTGAGGGTTTGGGTAGGACAGCATTTCTCCACGTCTCCCTGGACTATTACAGAAAAGATAGCACTTTGTGTTAAGTTTTTCTCCTCCAAACATACTCCGAATGGAACGTACAGAGCTGTGTTTCCTCATTGGCCTATCAGACACGTGGCAAGCTCTTGGCACACACAACCAGCCCGTATACTCAAGAAAAATATACACCCGCCTATGCAAATACAGCCCATGGCAGGTTTCTTCAACTATCATGTCTCGGTCTCTCACTGTAAACCTGTAAGAAATCACATTTTATTCCGTCACTGTTTCTTTGATACCTCCATTTTATAGCTAGTGGACATGAGACAACTGGAATTTAGATATGCCCTTGCCCAAGTCAGAGGAAAGTTTATGGCCAAATATGTTCTCATTAGCTTTCTGGCAGAGATACTGGAAATATTGCTGGCCTGTACGTGCCTGTATTAGTAAATGGCGTGCATAATGTTCCTACCACATCTCTAGCTGGAAGCTGTTCTGGCTATGACTTCTGCCATTTTGAGTATTAAGCATGCCTTTGAAAGATTAAGGTGGAAATTTTCAAAAGAGTCTAAGGAAGACAGGCACTCAGATCACAATGAAAGTCAGCGGAGTTTATCTTCTGAAATTCTGCGTTGATTCATTTTGGTTCTGGTTCAAACAGGACATTATAAAAAGTCAAGTCATGGTTGGAGTATCAGAAGCCACGTTATTAACTTAAATTTTGCAATTTCTAAGTGATTAATACTTTGGTTAACAAGCCAGAAACCTTCAAACCCCATTTCCTTTCTGTCAGCCAGGTTCACAAAACACAGAACAGAAAGAATGTACTGCCTGACCCTCTGTTCATCTTCAATAGTGTCTGTCACCAAGCCATTTGCCTCTACTACTATGACTTTACACAACACCAATCTCATAATGACCTAGCTGGCTTAAAAAACCCACAGATGTACTACATCTCCGAAACTGCAGTTGTGGAGAGGCTGTCAAGCAAAGGAAATACTTAAGTTATACACTGACATTCTTCAGTTGGATAGCAGTGTTACTTACCTTTTTTGTGTGTGTACTGGCCATTAAACTTCATTGTGACAGATTCACATTACTGAGGTACGCAGTAAAACCTGGCTGGAAAATGCAACTGTTCAATACAGATGGCAAGACCAGCACCGGCAGGGCTAGGACAGTTGCTTTCTCTCTCAGTGCTAACACCATACAAACTGCTATATCAAGACTCATTCCTGTCTTCACCTCCAAAGGTTAGATTTGGTACAGTTTTGTTAAGGAAGGGATGTCTTGCAGAAAGTTATAGAACTGGGAACAGCTAAGCAATGATTATTCTGCCAGTGGAATCGGCCTCTGGGAAGGTGCACTATAGCACATAGGAAAATAAATACATTTAAAATGGGTCTGGGAGAGAAGAAGGATCCTCTTCTCTTTGAATCTCTTTCTGCTGAGGAAACCTCTCTTCCCTTTGTAACCGTATTCCTCTTGCCACTTAACAAGTAGCAAAACTGATTGAGGAACAACAGTAACAATGCAGGAGCTATCTGAAGAGGAGGTGAGGGTGGTATTTAGGCAAACCACAAGTTCTCATGCTCATTATCTCCTCACCAAATGAAGTCTTCTTACCCACCTGTGCATCGTTCTCATCCAGCTGCCCTACTTCTGTTTATTATGTAGCATTCATTAACTGGTGCTAGGGATAGCAATTGAGAGTGAGTAATTATCTCTCTAGCAGTAAGAATAAGGGTCAGATTCTTAAAGGTGACTGCTGAAGGTTTAAAAAATAGAAATGAAAAAACAATCATGCCTATTTTGCCACTTCGCACTGCATAAAGAAAGCCTGGATTTAAAGAAAGAGATACAGTTTATTTATACTCCAAAATTTTTTTCATTTCCAAAGCAGATTTTGATGGGATGCCCAGATTTCAGAGGCTCTATACTGTCAGCTCTCTCTTCCAGACAAAGACAGTATGGCCACTCTGGGTGTTCTTTATTCAGAAGGTCAATTCAGTTATCAGTGGTAAACCAGTGTCTCCAAGCCTGTCTCCTAAAGCTTTATCATGCTAAATTTCCTAAAATTATATAATGCTATATTTCCTAAAACGTGTTATTATGCATCCAGGTAACATGATTTAATATAGTAAAGATATGGTAGTACAGTATTTACCTATGCACTTCGATCACCGGTAAGGCCACTGCAGGGTTATTAGTCTGGTAGCTGAAACATACTAAGCTGGTACTGTTGTGAGGTTGCTGCTATTGTTACCCATGCTAGCTGCTTTTTATTATAATACAAACAAATAAAACAAGCCCATGATACAATATTGGCTGAGAATACTGCAATCATTAAACTATATTTTAGTATTCCTCAAGTAGTTTCCTCATTAGTACTTACAGAATGTCAAATGTCACTTGTTGCAGTGGTGAATCGGAATGGCCCACCGTAGCCTACCACTAGGGAAAGTGGTGGGACAAGGGTAAGCAAAGGTGGAGCAGTCTTAAGATAAAGGACATATATCACTAGCACGAGAGTTCAGGGGGCAAGTTTCACAAAGTGATAAGCAATCCCAGTTCAGAAATCTTGACTAAGAACAAAAAAACCCAACCTGACAAAAGTCTCCTTTGCAACAGTAAATGTTTTGGATACTTGATTTTTTTCTTCATTATGAAGCATGGTCTTACCTTCACCCCAAACTCCTTTCTAAATACCAAAGAGTGTTTCTTTTGCCACTAGCAGGGCCTGGCCTTCTGCATGGAAAACATTTTTCTTAATAATAATTATAAATCCTACTATGCTTTTCTATAGAAATAATATGTAAAAGGCTTTCAAATGAGGAAGAAAGGGAAGAGAGGCTTTCCAGATTAGTTTTCATGTCTCATGAAACAGCTGTTACTAAGGACAAGCCTGGATTTCATGAGGAGGACAGACAGAGGGGAATGGATCACATTCAATAAATATCTGATTAAATTCTATCGCAAGCGAGACAGAAATGAATTTGCAAAATATGAGCAATGCAGTAGAAAAATATTTTCTGATCGGAAATTATTAGCATTAACACACCAAAAAATGTTAAGCAGAATCATCAATCAATATTATTTGTTCCCACTTGAAGTCTGAATTAAAGCTCCACCTAAAAGCAACACATTCGTTAGAGCCTGGATATCTACATGATACAAACTCGCTAATAGAAAGCAAAGGAGTTAGACTGACATGGCAGGGGGCTTGGAACTAGATGATCTTTAAGGTCCCTTCCAACACAAGCCATTCTAGGATTCTATAATATGATCAAAGTGTCAGCAGGGGCTATGTCGTCCCACAGAAATTTCAGTTAGCTGATAGCACCAAAAGTTTCCCCTATTTACTGATGTTACCAGCAGCAAAAATGAAAAATAAGGAGCATACTTGGGAAATAAGTAGCACCCAGTTGGCCTATGTAAAAACTGGGAAGTCACCTCTGAGAGGGGGGATCCAGAGCATAGAGGGCACCGGGAGAGAGGGGAAGTTCTGAACACACGGCGCTGGCTGAAACTGGGGTATCAGTTGGACCACTGAGCAGCTCTAGACCAGTAGTTTCAAGAAAGAGGAAAACTGCTTCCAGCAGTAGCTGACGGAGTTCGCTTGGCCCTGTCAGCTTAACTGCGTAGGAAGAAAAGCTCACACGCCCGTCGGCCCGTGGGACAGCCAGTGCCACAGCAGCAGATATGGATTAGCTCTGAGGCCACCCATTGATGTTTACACTCAGATTAACAACACACAGCAGTAACACAACCCTCAGTTTGTTTGTAGGACAGCTTCTGAAGCAGTTTAAGTAACCACTCCCTAAATCTACAAAAAAAAAATTAAGCAGCCAGAATTGGTGACCAGGGCTAACTGGGCTGATTTTGCTGGAAGGGGGCTAGGGTACATTCACACACCAACACAACTGGGAGCTGGAAAAGGATTTGTATCACTTGTTTCTGCATATCTTGTTTCTCCTAGAGATGAGAGTGCTCCTCTGCCTTGTTCAGATTCTGAGATAGTAAAATTTGTGAAGTACTTTGCTCTAATGGGAATGAGGACAACCCTAGATATGATTACACTGATGGACAGATTCTGCTCAAAATTTGACATTTTTCAGATGAACTTGGGCAATCAACGTGCTCCCAAAAGACAGACTGGCTCCTACTAGCAGGTATGTCCCCTTTGAGACACTGTGGTTTACGGTCTAGGGTTTTCTTGGGGTTTGGTTTTTCTTTTATGCAATTTGTTTCTGTCTGGTGAGAAATGTCATGAAACATGAAAGGTCATGTTTAGAAAACCCCATCATCAGATACCCAGCTTAGCTACAGAAAACAACAGCTAAGCTGATGCCAAAACTGATCAAGTTACTAAAAAGTATCTTTTCATTTATACTTAATTTGACTACTTTTTTTGGCCCCCCCCCCCGATAGTCAGTATTGAGTCTTTTACATTAATCTTTTCAATTGCTAATGTGAAGTATAAGTTGTAAAGTCCCCACACTAAGTGTGACCTGCATGAACCTCCTTCTCAATGAATACTCAGCTAAGCTATGGGTCCCGTATGGGAAGACCACCAGATCAGTCTTGAAATGGGCTAAACACCGTGTGCTGATCAGGAATGAAATGAAATGTTAATGAAAATTTCAGAACACTGAAAAAAGTCTTGGCAATAACTTGGATGATTAGTACCCCAGAGATTTGCAGTATGTCTTGATTATTTTTCTGTTTGCCTATAATTCAATTTTTATCCTTATTTTTTAGAGATTTAATTTGAGAATGACAGTCTTGGAATTGGCAATCATCCAGTAAAGAGCTGAAAAGCACACAAGTCAGACCCTTGTGGGTCTTGCCTCTTTGTAATGCCTCTGCTTTTTCACCCTTGTACTGGGAGTAGAGCACTTTTCTAGCAATCCTTTCACCGATGGATGAAAAACACTTGCATACATGTGCCAGCACTGCTAAGTAATTATTAGAAGCAGTCACGGTAATGTTCCTCCTCAGAGTGAAAACAGGTTTTATGTAGCATGGGTTTCATGAAAGCATTTTTCAGGGGAAAAAAATTTTCTACGTTCATTGTGGAAATCATACTTGTTTCCAATTAGCAGAACTACAGATTTGCACTGTCATTCAGAAAGACTTTTAGAGATCTGAGCTGACAGATCCAGGTTCAGAGTAGTGGTTTATAATACTTATTAGTAAGCAAACCAAACTGTGTTTGGTAAGCAAAGCCAGGATTCTTTGCCCCAGAAGTAAATACATTTGCAGCAGGTAATTGTTAATGTCATTCAAGTTCTTTTGGAATCATTAAAACTCTACAACCAAAAAAGGCCCATTGCCCAAGCGTTACTCAGCCTGCTGGCTAGGGATTGTGGTAAGGCATAGGACAGTGGCCTACGAAAACATCACCAAAAAAAGTACTAATAGTAAAAGGAACATAAATATAAATTTCATAGAAACATGGGTATGCGTCATACCAAAGCACAGTTGGGAACTGATTCGCAATCACTGGCAGTGGCTTAAAAAGGAATTTTTTGTGGCTAGCATTTTTAATTTAAATCTTTGTAATTATAACAATAAGATTTTGCAGTGCAGCTGTTTATGTAAATGCTTTAAACTTTATTTACTATCTCCCCCTTTCAACCACCAAGTTATACTGAAATACAAAGGAATTCTGGATTATTTTTTTTTCCTGAGGATTACGCGGTAGCTGGCTAAAAGAGATTCAGAAACGCTGCACTAAGGAGTTAAAAACCCTAATAACATAATGGTTAAAATTCTGTTAGATGAAAAATCTTGCTATATCTGGTGGACTTGAGTCAAGAAAGGATGGGCCATCTGTACAGGGGACAATAGGAGAATTCCCTGGCTTATAGCCAGCTCATAATTCATAGAGTAGCATTATCAGCCAAAGTTAATTTTTTTTTTGATTAATCATCTGCCAGAGCTTGAGAGTTTGTGGCTAATTGTTCCATTCTTGACTGCAAAATGAATTAGGGAACAATGTGCATTCTTAAGCCAGGGAAGGAAAACATAAAGCAAACCCATGAGCACATAATGAATAGTCCAGGTTAGTTAGGTACTTTGCTCTTCTGTTCCTAAAGATGTGGTGAAAATCCACTGCTCCAAGGAACAGCAAGCATCAGCGATAGATGTTACAATCCTGCACCATGCGCTCACAGGTGACTGGACTCACGCTGGACAGCTTGGTTTGTGGAATAATAGGTTTGGGTGAGGAAGAAAGGAGAGCAGGATCACATTAAAAGGTTAACTCAGATTTAAGAAGTAACTGACTGAGGCAGCAGGTGTCTGAGGAATGATGAATAAGCAGCAATATAAAACAGACACCTTTCATTATAGGTGGATGAAAAGTACTGTTTAAAAGGATATTACAGAGCTGTTCTTGTGGCTATATCTCTATGCTAGCAATGTAAATTAAAGGTGTGCCAGTACTGTCTTGTGTAAGTAAAGGACTGAAACCCAAAATTCTCTGTTGCACCAACCATCACTGCTAGTGCCTTCCCAGCCAAATCATCACATTTCCACTGTGAGGGTTTTTTTAATTTTTGAATTCTTTAAAATACATTTTTAAAGAAAAAAAGAAATTAAGCATTAAAAATGCAAAGGTAAAGAGACCAAAACACAGACTAACACGTTTACACATGAGCCACAATAGGGTCATTGTGTCCATGACTCCTTCTCATCCACATTAATGACAACATGTCTACCAAAGCCCATGGAAAACCAAGATGAAAGCTAGATAAATAAAATACATTGAAATTCTGAGGAAAAAATGATGCATTCTCTGCTTGGATTTCCCCTTTCCATTGAGAATGAAGGCTTAGAGGAAAAGGAAGCACCAGTGCCAATAAACAGAACTATTAAAGTAATGACAGAAAAGGACAGCAATGTTTAGATTAAACCTTCAAAAGAAATGCTAAAATTACCATGACCTAAACATAAATAACAAATGCCTAATACTATTAGATACTTTTGGGGTGAAGAAACAAAGTTGACTGACTGTAGAGAATGAACTGGCACTGACGCAGAAAAAAACCCCAGTGACTTGGAGGAAGACATGTCCTCCCAGAACCTGAGGAGTCTCTGGAGCCCCATTTCTGTATAACGCTATGAAAAAGAAAGGGTAGGAACATGTTTTTTTAGCTCACCACAAACATGCAAATGGGTGTGCTCAGCACTACAGACTGCTGAGATTTTCAAAGTACCAAAGAGACAATGGTGAGGAACTACTGATACACTTACGCAGAGCTTGGCAGCAAATGACAATCCATATAGTCAAATATGAAAGGAAATGTTACCTTGTAGGAGCCAATTATCGCAGTCTTTTTACAAGCTACTCAGCCAAGCAACACACTGTCAGCACTGTAACAAATCACACCTAGTTAGTATTTACTAGGGCTAATTTTGAGTGAGTAAGCGATAGCAGTGAAAACTTTACCACAGTACATTAAACTGCCAAAAAAATACTCAGAATCGTAGACTATAAGCGCATAGATAATGACAAGAAAAAGGTTGTACCTGTACACCTGCAAAAGAATTGGGTGCTGTGTGGAAAGCTTTTCTTTATAGAACACCTCCTTGTTTTCCTCTTTTCTTCATGGATCTCCATTGCTATGAGCAATGGAAGAAACATATGCCATAATGAGCAACGTAGCTTTTGAGTTGGAAATCAATACGAAAATAACACAGAACATGAACAGCTGCATATCAGCGATCATTTTCATGATGCACAGGGGACACAACAGCCTCTTTTCTCTCTACCCCAATAAATGTTTTCCATGTATATGGTAACATTACCAATATTGAATGCCAGCACTTCCCTACATACAGACACAAAAAGAGCATTCTCCAACCATCACTTAAATTTGAACAGAAGCAACACTAAAAGATTAATATAATTAACTTTCAGCAGTTATGTGTAATGAAGGAACAGTCCATATTTACAGAAAACCATATCTTTTCACAAACCCATTCACTTACAATGATCTGTGCATACGGGTGGATGCCAGAGAAGTGGCAGGGTCATCTGTCCCCATGATGTGACTGAAATGGGCAGCAGTCATGGGGACCACTGCAGAGAGAACTGAGGAAAGCAAGACTCGCCACAGGCAGTTTAGCAGAGTCGGTACTGCAAACACTACTTTGCTAGGAAATTTCTAGTCCCGTTCAGAAATTGCACTTGCAGCTTTTTAGTGTGTCTCTCCAACAGCATTTCAGTTCAGATCAGGAGTGTGCTTTTGAAGTAGCTCTCCCCATTGCATCACTATGTTTTCACTATTACATGATATCACTATTACATCATTGAATGGCCTCGGAGCACATGAACAGGGTTCCGTCCCAGTGAAAGTAAACTGAAAGGTGCACTCCAGCTGCAACAGGCTTCACGAGACCAGGCTAGATCTAGTCTAGAGTCAACAAACAGACCAACCCTGAAACAGGTGCGGAGGTCAGATCCTTTGCGTCAAGTGCTCTGTCACATAGATCTGCTCCCCTTCGTCTGCACGACTTTGGTAAAGCAGACATGCCTCTGGTGTTCCAGACTGGAGTCTTTATGCTCAGTCTATCCCAAGTTCAGCTATGAATAAATTATAAACAAGTACCGAGAAGTTTGCACAGAGCATATCAACATTAATAAAACCAGGTATTGATACATCTCCAATAAATCTTCCTCTGGCTTGTGGATAAGGCTAAGAATTTATAATTTCTTTCTGTTACATTGTTAACGTAGGAGATAGCAATAAGAGAAAAAACTATTCTGGGGAAAAATTGGAAAACTATTCTGCTACTATGTGGTGAAAATCACAGTACAAATACAGAGTATAAGTAGTACAAAGTTTATGACCTCATGGCTTAGCACCACTTACACAGTTTTCACCCTTCCTTTAAAATTTAATGACAGCATCATAGCACCACATCTGTATTCTGATATGTGGTACAATACCTATGTCAGTTACACACGTAGGTCAACACAAAAAAAATATTGGCAATTGCAGCAGTGCAGCAGAATGATAGCCAGTCTCCATATTCACTGTCTGTTGCAGTAAGATGAAGTGAAAAATGGCTGTTATGCAGATGTCTATAAACAGTCACTACCTCTTTCAGACAATCAAGCACCCATTTCAGTCACCTAAATCTGAAAGTGATAAATTTACTATCTGCTTTGTGTTTGTGTGTAACAATAATTAACCAGCATGTGCCCTGAGGGCTGGGATTTCACGAAACATTAAACTTGTCACCAGGTGGATGTCTGTCATTAACTACAGTTTGAGCTGCTAGGAGAGACGCGTAAGGACAGAACTGAGGAAGTTATGTTTAAATGATGCTTGTGAAAGAATCAAGCTTTGCAGTTTGATCTATGAAGGGAAGAACCATGCTCTTACACAGATATCCCAGCAGCCAGGGGGCTGGCGAGGAAACAAGAGTTTTCTCACAGCTCCCCATGAGATGCCACATAGGCACAAGTGGGGACAAATAACCCTCAGAGAGAGTTTGAAAGATTAGCAGGTGCTAGGCAAACTCTGTAGAAGGGACTATAGAGCATACATACTGCTTTAAGTGCCACAACTTTTTCCATCAATGAGAAATTGTCTTTGGTTTTGCTGCACAGAAGAGACAATCACAGAATGAAGTAAAAAAGATACTGAAAGACATTTCCTGTGTGATGTGAAAACTGGATTTAAATCCCATCCATTAGGGTTCATACCAAACTATTTAGTTAATTCTAATAAGAAACTTAAAATTTGTTGTAGATAAATGTATTAAAGGCTTTTCTGCAATCACAAGAAGAGGAAATATAGTTGAAATGTGCATGTAACATATATGCACATTTACCCTATAGAGATAATAAACTAAATAACTATTTTTTTCCTAGTTATTTGCATAATGTGATAGGGCAATATATACAACAGCACTCATACCTGCAAATTACTCCTGAAAATTTTTGCATGTGAAGAATGAGCCATTTCTAAGTAGAGCCATATTCAATTAAACCGTATGATCAACATCAGTTTATGCTATAAAATACAGTGCATCATGATAGAAGCAAAATTGATTTTATGGCTTTTTAACCCATATATACTGGAAATGTCAAGATCAGTAGGGTGATAGTGTTGCATTTGGATTTTTTTAAAGTGTAAGAACAACAGGGGTGGGAGGGCTAAAAGGGCTTTTCTCGTACAAGTACTTTGTATCTTAGTGATTATCAAATTCTCTTTACTATGACCTTTATGTTTCTTTGTTCCATACACATCACGTAATCTTTTCTTCAACAGTCTGAGGCCCACCCCACCTGCCAGCAGAGCAATGACAGACTTCAATGTGAATGCAGTTTCCACGTAACAAGGATCACTCCCTGATAAACTACAGTTCATTGGACGTGCCCTGCCTTACTGACACGGGACTTTTCTACTGTAAGCTTACCCACTAGGCTCTGCTGAAAGTAATTTTTCAGCCTGTTACAATGTGACCCATGAACCTGCAGTTACAATTCCCAAACGGTCAGGCAATACCAAAACCCTTGCTATAGTCCTTAAGATCTGTCAGCTCCAGTAGCACAGGATGTGTAGAGTCACGTGGAGTCATTTCTCCCAGCTTCCTCTCTTTTTAAAGCGATTTCTGCAATGCATGAGCTGAGCTATGAAGTTAAATGTGCAAAGACATTTCAAGCTCCACCAGCAACCTGATATTTATAGTCAGCCCTTAGTAAGCACAAATGACTCTGACTTCGACACTGACGCCACCTCTTTATCAGCTTAAATATTCGAGGATACTCAGAGTAAGAAGTTTCTATTATCTTAATACAAGCTTCGAACAAACATGCCTAAATTACCACCACCTGCTAATTGACAAGAGACTAATTTCTCCTCCTCCGTGTGCGAGACTTCAGACCTTTTCATGTCTGAACATTGACAATCTGACAGTTTTAAGCTTACATCGTCGAAGACTGACACAGTGAATGTGCCAACTTCAAGTTGACTGCCACGAAAACATAAACTGTCTGACATTTAATAAGCTTGTGTTTTCATAGAAATACAATGTGTTATAGATGGTTTGTTTCCATGAAAACACATGGTTAGAAATGAAATGGAAATACTTTTCTCAACACAAAGCACAAAAATAAATAATAATCTGTGAAACAAACCAAAAATCAGGAAGTCTAGGATTTACATTTATATTAAATAACCAATAAAGGCTCAAATTTAAAAGCTAATAAAAGTATTTTTACCTCTGTTAAAATTTTGAATAAAGATGCTTTTGGAAATTCATTTAAAAGCACCAAAGGACATGAGTGCTGCATTTGATAACACAAAGTAAAGAGAGTTAACGCACATGGATGGGATGGTTTGAGAGAACTGCATTACCCTATTGGCAAACAGCCTGAGAAGATCCTAGCTTCTTTCCTTACTGAAGTTAATACCTGTAGAATAGAGGGAAAACAATAGAATACAGCACGCTGTACCACTGCAGGCATAAAGGAGAAGCTATACCATTTTGCAATGAATAGGATCTTTTAGCTCTGAAAACAAGGGCAGTTTTGCTACTGATTCCAAAAGGTACACAACTTTCTTCTTTTCTTTATGTCACTGGACCTGTCTTTGATCATCATCATCTCTAGTGGGAAAAGTCTCGTGAAGAAAATCAAGAGCACAACAATTAAAGAAGTGAAGGCTTCATGTAGAAAGTGAAGCCTTAAAGAAAAAGGATGTCTTTATGAATATGATACATTTGGAGCATGGACAGCATCAGGTTTAAATTAGTAGCTGCTGTCACATGCAGATACCTACAGGAAGGATCCTAGAAGTGCTTTTTAGAAAGAAGCTAAGCACTTTTGCTCTAATCTTGTAATCTGGGCATGCTTAGCTTGATGCATGTAGGTAGTGGTGTGATGAGTTATGATCTCACTGGAAGGAAACAGAAGTTCAAGACCTTTAATGGATCAAATACAAAATTTGCCAACACTTAGTTCCTGTTGCCATTCCTTTACACAAAATTTGGCCACCTACTCTGGCTGAAGCTTGTTTCTCCTCTTACCTACTAGGTGCAAATATATTAAATCAGCACACAACTATTAGGTAAAGAGTAACTACATTTTCTACGTACCTTTGCTCTTTCTTTTTGTTTCTCCTTTCCTTTTCCTTCTGTCTCTCTAAAGCTCTAAGAATAACAACAATCATAGTAGATATATAACCTCAAAACTATTTGGAAACAAATGTGTAGCAAGCACATAAAACCCATCCAAGGGGCTGTCCATTTAACTCTGTTCAGTAATTGTAAACAGAAACAATAGAAGCTAAAAGAAGTAAAGACTCACTTGAGCTAAAACTACTTAAATAGTCAATTAAAAGTTTTTCTGGATTTATTATCCAGCAATGAACTAACCTAATAAAGAGAATGGTTATTTTTGGATATGTCACTCAGAACTAGCTGACTGAATTAATTTTTTTTTTTTTTTTTGGCTTTGGGCAAATTATATTTGCACTTTGGTAATTTATCTATTTAGAAATAGAGCCACTTTTTAATGACAAATGCCTAGGAGAAAGATTTTGTGTGGGGATTAGCAAAGGGACAGGAAAGGGAAGAGGGAGAATGGAATTACACAGGTACTACTAACTTTTGGAGTGGATATTAAAGTCTCAGCAATTGTGCAAATCCCACCAGCAGGAGGGATCCATGTCAAACTATCACTTACTCATTCAATTTATAACTTCTGAATAGACCTTTTTGCTTTCAAAAGAGAGCACTATCAAGCTTGATTCGGAGAGAAGCATCATGGAAGCTTACGATGCCAGTGCCAGTAAGTGATTTTTGTATATGCAAGCCAAATCTGACACAGCTGAACATCTAAGATTTACCAGACAACATATAACAATCCACAATACATGAGCAATAGATATGCAGACGGTCTTTCATTGCTTATCCAGAACATATCATAAAATGTCAATCACATTCATATACTCAAGCTTTTTGATTTCAAGACCAGGAACTCAATACCTTGAGTCAAGAAAATAAGCAGCTAGACATAAGCCTTCCCAGTTTTGCACTTAGCAGAATACAATACCATTTCCGAGGCTGGATCTGTAATCCAATTGCAGGTTTAACCCTGGAGTGAGGAAAGCTGTCTATGTGCAAAACAAGTGATAGGTTCCCACCTGGAGTGGGTATCATACAACCTTCCATCCAGTGCCAGTGAAGAGTAGCAAATTAACATGCAGTAAGGGGAATTTCCTTGATGAACTGCGATTGCCAGGTGTTAGTTTTGAAGAATATTAATAAAATTAGCAAACTATTTGTCGCCAAGTCAAGGTTCTCTGCCTCTCTTCTCTAAGGTTCCCTGTTAGAAAGGCCTGGGATTTTTTGGTGACAACATTGTTTGCTTGTACAAGATGAAATATTCCAGAGGAATATACATTACTGCTTCATCAAAGATAGGATTTCATGCTAAAAATCTACTCTCAAAACCGTTTAAAATAAGGTGGTGAAGTCCTGTTAACGGGACATGGGAATTTAGTGTTGAAGTACCTGAACTGCCTTGTTTCTAGGCCAGCTCCTAAAAATGACGTCACCCCCCCCCCCCGTGAAGGACTACTCACCCTGCTCTGAGTTAACAAGGGGTTTCTTACCCTCCTCCTGAAAACTGCAGGAAAAAACTGAGACTTTCATCAAATGTTTCATTGAAACATTTTTGGAAATATCAAAAGCTGTGTTTAACAGGAAAAATATTTTCAGCCAGCCTTTAGTACCTTTATGTCCTCAAACAGCATGTAAAACCATCTTTTTAGATGACCCCTTTACTTCTACTTTTACTTCAAGGACCACAACTCTGGAGTAAGCTGGCAATATAGGGAGGGAAAAGGAAAAACAGGTCAGAATGAATGAAAAATGTTAAGAGTTTAAACAGGAAACTTGCCTCATCTGTAAAAGTTGTCTTTGCAGCCAGCAAGTATCACACCTACATATCAGTTAGGCAACAGTAACAAAGATAAGGAAACACTTCTTCAGACAAACATTGGTGGGAAGGATGGTTATCAACTGATGACTATATCTAAAAGAAAATCACTAAATGGCTTTGGTCATAAACTGGCTTTCTGAAACCAGAGGTTTCCCTACCCCTGTTGCATAGAGATTAACTAAAACCTAATTTGAATTTCCAGAAAACTGCAAGAACACCACCACTGTTGTGAACTGGGTTTTGAAGTCAGTGATAAACACCTAAAGAAAAAAAAAGAAAAAAAAAAGAGGAAATTGCTTTGAAGGTGTGTCTAGTCTGTTGTAGAGCAAGTCACTCTGCTACAACCCCCAACTGATAGTTTAAACAAGAATTTATACGCACAAGGGAAGAAGCTAAGCCAGATAGCAAAAAGGTCTCACAACAGTTTCTGCAGCAAAATCACCATCCCCTTATTGAAGGCTTCCTGCTTAATTTACTGCTTATATTTTTTACAATAACTCATTGAAGGTACAGTCCTATTTCCATTCATGTCAAGGATATTACCATTACTGGCAGTAAGCTTCCTGAAGTCCCAGTTGCAATCCCTTAAAACTGTAACTTCTGTTTAGTTGAGATCTATTCCTTCAACAAAGTTAACACAAAACTAGACAACACAGCAATTTAAGGCAAAGTGACCACTTTGGGGTTAAAGACCAAACCTAGCTTCTACAAGTCTTACAACAGCAAGAAATATAGTAGTAAAGGATATTCACACTGCAATTCAAAGGTACTCAGACTAGAGAATATCATTTTGGTGCTTACTAATACTGACTCTTTCCCTCTCTGTCTGTCTTTCTTTTTCTGTGTATATAACATAGTCAAAAAAAAATTATTTGAATGTGTGCTAATTAGCACATCTGTATATGCCAAATCATGCATATTTTAGCTATGCTTTTATAGCACACATACAGTTAATTGAAAGGAAACCGTTATGGCATTACAGAAAGATTGTAGTGTTTTGTCGTACAATGAATTCTTCTCATATTTTAAACTGAAATACAACTATTAAAATTTAACAGGTAATTCAACTACTCCCCTATACTAAAATTAAACCAGGCACTGTGGTTGAGTCTTTCAGTTTAATGAAAAATTTTGCATAGGCAATTTGTATGTGAGCATAGTTTAGGGAAGCTGATGACCATCTTCCCACCCCTCATGCAAATTACAAATGCAAATGAAGATGGCATTTGTGTACTCAGAAACTCAAACCAAAGTATCTGTCCTTACCTTTTGATCCAGATAAAACCCAAGAATCACCTGTACTCCTACTTAACTATAACTTGTACCTGGCAAGATTTCTGAAAAAACGTCTGAACGGTTCTCCCTGCCTGCTCCCCACCCCTCCAAATTACCCAATATACACAAAAACGTAGCGTTTTGCCAATATACTTCAAAACTATTCAACTGTTACGAAGAAAGAAAGTTTAATTTAAAAAGTCAGTATCCCAAATTCCACTGGGATTCTATGTAATTTTGGGCTAATCTGTTTCTAATTCTACTTTTCAACTGCAAATTTCAGTTGTTCAGACTGACCCACACTGCACTTTGAGGCTTTATGTCCATTTTAGGTGAGCATTAATTACTTACTTCATCATGTTAAGAGACGTGGAGGGAGAAAAACTCTGACCAGCAAAACTGTTCTTAAAACAAATACCATCATCATTTGGTCATAAGATTAAGAAACAAGCTATTCAGTATGAGTTAGAGGGACTACTTGATCTGCCGTTAAGGAGCTGCCTTATATTTTGTCTGCATGAAACTGTATTCCCAGCTGGGGTCAACATTCAAGTAATTCCAAGTTGATGTTCTCAGAGGAAGATTGCAAAAAGTTCCAATATTTTTACAGTCCTAATAAGGTTAGCCATCAACATACATTAAAAAGCCCTTTTCAGGTTCAATAGTTGTTAAAGAATGGCAAATGCACAAGTCTAGCAATGCACTGTCAAATAAATGAGTCTATTAGAAATGATGGAATCAGTCCCTGGTTTCAAAATTCAGATAATAAAATGTGCTTTTTTTGGTTCAGATACCAATCTTTGAGAAGTCCATATGACTGAGCCTGCTTTAGAATCATTAGAATTCAGCCTTACTACAACAAAAACTCAATATTGTGTTATAAGAAACAACGTCATAAAGTGAAATGAACATGAGCAGAAAGGTCTAAGGACAGATTCTTCGCAGTGTGTGAAGAGAAAGTAGCAGTGGTACATCCATGGGAATAAACGATCTACTTTGGGAAAACACTTCGATTTTTCATCTTTGAACAAATGGGCAACAAGGCCTAAAGATCAGGTTTTAATCCTAAATCAATCCAAACACTTTGCTGTATTCAGTAGCAATCCTTTCACAAAGACTTACCTTTCTGTAAAGACTGAGGTGACTTTATGGAATTGTTCAAATCCAACTGACAGAATCTTGCACACTTGTTTAGTAAGTACAATTACCTCTTTGAAACCTATTGCAAAGGATGTAGTCAGGCGTCCAGCGTATTTCTCTCTACGCATAGTTTGAGCTGCCTAGCCTCAGACTACTCAAAACCAAAATATGCAACACACTTATCAAAGAAGAAAGTCATAAGCAGTAACACGTCCTGTTGGTTTTCATATTGTTTGCATTGAAAAGTATCCAGGATACAAAAGCAGATTTGGAGCAGCCTCATCTGTCAGTTTTCTGGTGCTTAAGTCACTCAAAAACAGCAAAAAACCTTAACTTCATGATTTTGCCAAGAGTAACTTCTACTGCTCTCAAAGCTGGATTAAAGTCTTAAGAATGTGGAGAGTAGCACATATTTTAGAGTTGTCAATTCAGCCCATAACACAGTTCTCTGTAACCAATGACCATACCAAAATTGTGGATGGCTGTTCTTACCAAGCTGGAAACATTCACTTCATGTAACAGCTGTAAGAGTTCTAAAGACAGGAGACTTTAAGAACAACAACAAAAAAGAGCATATGTTTTTAGGGCTAATCAAAGCCAGGTTCAGCCAATAGAAACCCTTACAGCAGCTGCAATAGGTTTCAGATCAGTCCCACCCTTTCTCTGTTGGGGTGTTCATGACAATTCAGTATTTCTAACATCAGAGAAATGGCCTTAGGAATTAAGAGATTGAAAAGAGAAGGGTACTAGAAGTGTAAGAACAACTTTCTAGGGAATTATAAGGCAAGACTTGGGTATGAGAGAACACTGCAGACATTCCCAAGGTAATTTATGTCCATAAACAGTTTAAATTTGGTTTTGAGTCACATCCACAATCGCTTCATACCCATCAACCACACTGACAGAATTCAGGTGTCTAATATCAGAAACCTCCTAATGTTCTCCCAACACTTCATCATTCCTTAAAACATGGGCCTCCAAATAATTTTTTTAAACATGGAAGAGAATGTCTCTGTCTATCCTGTATGCTTCCACACAACAGACCAGAAAAAGAAGTGAAGTGTGACCAGAATTGGAATGTATTGATTTGTAACCTCTACTAGCATATATTAGAGGTATGAAAAGGGTCAGGACTTACCTCCAGAAAAAGACCTGCAAAATTTAAGACCTTTCTTCTGCCTCGTCTAATTGAATTTGCTAGGTAGCTGTAATTCAGAAGTATTTCAACTATAATCCACACACACACACATACATTTTGATACTGGAGGATTAAAACTTTGCAAATGCTTATCAGTCTTTATTTGCCAAAATTAATTTTTACCTGTTCGCAGTTTTGTACCTTGCTGTAGTTTGCATCCTGCTTTGCTACAGAGGCACAGAAAAACCTACCTTAAGGTATTTACCAGAAAACTCACAGTAAAATAAGTCCATAATTAATGGTTACAGCCAAAAAATCCCATGCAGACAGAAGCTGCTCCATATACTCAGAACAGAACCAGAGAAGAGACGTGACATTAGCTTCAAGTGCAGCTAATAGAGAGAGTTCCCCATGGGACTTCCAGGGCAGTGCATTTAATTGCCTGTTCTATCAGCCTTAGAGAAAATGAAATGTTCCTTCCAACTGTGCCAAAGAGTTGGGGCCCAGGCAGAAGCCAAGCTTTTGGGTAGCTAATAGAAGATTAGAGGCACCAGATTTGTCTCACCTCTGACCAGTTACTCTGTGAGGGCACAGAACATGCTTTAATAAAAGGTTCTGCTGACACTTCACCCACAGCTGCTTCCACATGGGCAAAGGGCCAGTCTCGCTCACGAATAACAGAACTTTCAAAGAGAAAATATTTCACTGCTACAGACCTACCATGAAGAACCAGAGCATCCACAGATTTCCACCTATATCCATGTCATGAAACTCACACATTCACACGCAGCATTGTGACTTTGCGTACTCTTTCTTCCAAGCCAGCCAAAAACATTTCATGATTTAAAAAATATTCCCTCCTCTTCTCATTATTTGACAGTGCCTTCATCTTTGCCATGTACTCAGTAACTTGGCCATCACAACAAGAAGGCCACATTCATTCTCTCTCGGGTAAAACAAGTCACTAACATAGTGTGGGAGGGAATAAAACTGATCGATTGATAATGCTGGCACCAAAACCAAAGTTTTTACAGGGATGGCTTTGAAGCGGAATTAAAGGTACAATATCTAGCTGCTGATGAAGAGGTTTGCTTTGGCTCACAGGAAAAAAAGGAAAAAAAAAATTTCAAGTGTAGCAGTAGTTCAGTAAAAGTTTTGAACAAGAGAAAAGCCCTAGATAGTTGTCTTCAGATTCTTCACCAGGGCAAACAGTGCTTCAAGGACAAGCAGGAAAGTAGCTGCTATTTGAGGCAACTTCATTATAAAATCATTTTTAATAAGCAATCTGAACAAAGAGAGGGAGTGCTCTTGCAGAGAAGCCCCCAAGGGATCTTAAGGCTGCCCAGTAAAGTTATTAGGAGGTTACACACAGGGGACCAAACAGCTATTTTATTTGCCTCAGGGGACAGGGTTTAGTTTTCACCTGTTCTCTTTAGGCCTTGGTGCTAACAGCAGAGCCTGTTAACCATCAGTTTTCTGCAGGCTCCTAGTTTGTGAAGGAAAAGTATCCTTTACTTACTTTAGCCAGCACACAAAATGCATGAGATGAAGTAAACAGTACAATGCACAGCAGACATACTAAGTAATTATAAACCAGATCAGGAAAAAAACCCCAAACCAACAGTTGTTTTTCCCTTTAATGCAATTAAACAAAATCACTAACAAACTTTGAGAAATCTTTAGCAGTAGCTATAAATATAATGTGCAAAGTAAAATCAGAGAAAAAGAGAAATCCAGGTCTTGAATTCAATTAAGCTGCAAAACTTAATATGCTTGTAGAACGTTGGCAAATAATAGTTCTAGGATATTTGGACATCTGAGAAGCTGAAGAGCTGTCTTCTGTCCCAAACCAGCTCCAGTTTCTAACAAGCAATGTGCAACTGCTCAGAGCCAAAGATATGAAGGACATGATTTAGGAATGGATCTCTGCTCCAGATAGTACCAAAAGTGTGCCTATGCCCAAAGAACAAGACACTCACTTTTTTGGCTAGTCGTGCTGCAGCAGCAGCAATGAAGGTACAGCGCTCCAGGCTCCAGTTAAAGGCTTAGGGCTTGTCAGGATAATGGATATCTACTGAGACACTCCAACTTCTGAGGACTTGTTATATATAGTAGGAAGTATACAGCCAAGTTGACCTTCCCATGGTGTAATCAAACCTTCCAATTGCAGTGTAAACTCAAAACATGAATTGACCACTTAGCCTGAGCGTAAATCTCACTGAAGTACACAGAGTCAAGGTACTGCTCTAGACCAACACCTACTATAAGATTCGTGTAGTAATAGTCCCAGAGCTTGATGCGGGAGTGCGGGAAGGGGTTGGGATAGGTGCTTGGTATGGCATCTCAGATAGCAGAAGGGATTGGTCTGCTTCTACCCTCTGCCAACAAAGCTGCCAGCTCTTCATGCAAATGCTTTTATTTAGTGACAAAAAATAAAAGCACACAAGCCTCACTTAATTTGCCAGCAGAAGCTCATGTCATTAAAATCAGTGCCTACCTTTGGAAACATTTCTTATCTGCCAGAAATTAACTGAAAGGATAATTTCAGTGTCAGTAAGGGATATTCCAACTAAAGTCAAGGAATTCATACAGAGATGCCTGCTGATATAACTGTTTATGAAAAATCACTCTAGAATAACTATTTTGGCAAATGGCAAAAAGCAGATAAGTCCCAAGTCTGAAATAAGGGGCAAATATCTTAAAGTTACAAAGGTTTCTCAATCTACAGAGGGTTTTCATATAAGTATTTTCTGTTAAATCTGGATGGATATATCTTGGCTTATGAAAATATAAAATACAGTACCAGATATGATACACAAGTACATCTATTTGCATTATAAGCAAACAGAGATAATAAAGGATGAACAAAATCAACCCACGGATCACTAACAGTGGCTTTTTCACTGTTGCACCTACCACAATGCAATCCACAAAGCACAACTGCCAGACATCACTTCTGCCAGTATCATGCTACCAGGCAGCGACACAGAATAAAGAAGCAAGTGTCAAAATCTGCGGTAGCTCAGGGAGCAGGTAACAAGGAGTGGTGACATACTGAAATGTGACAGTTCACACCAAACCTGTCCAGGTACGGAGAAGGTATAGCTGCCCTAGCCTAATTCTACCTCAGGAAGCAATGTGAAGTATTCTATATACATATGTTTAAGTTGAGAGTGAGGTATACATTCTGAACATCATTTTGCAGCAGCCTTTATGGAGTCAGAGATTTAGGAGAGAATAGTGGTAAAGTAGCACAACTAAAAAGTTCCATTATCAATAAGGGAAATCCTTATCATAAAGGCATGAGAGAACAGACTGGACAGGTCAGACAATCTTAAATTTCCCTGAAAAGTGAGCTCGTCCAGGTATAGGAACCAAGTCCGGCTGTCCATCACTGGGACTGCCCAGAGAAACATGCACTTTCTCGCCAAACGGTGATAATTTAGTCAATTTAGATAATTTAGATAACTGTATGAAGTAGGCAGTTGTCAAACAGTTTTGGACTCGGCTCACAAAGGGCCATCACCCACGCTGCGTGTTGACAGTGATCTGTAGGTGCACTGCCACTGGAAAGTTAAACCCAATGATGGAAGTAGCACGAGTCCAGGCAGGAGCACCCCCCAGGCCCCTGCCTCTGCACTGACAAGCAAGTGTCACTAGGAGCTAGGGCTCCTGACTCTTTTTGTGCTGCAGAACAACGTACCGATGGATGGCAGGAGCTCTTGCATGACTTGCTGGAGACACAGACAGAAAACTGCGTGAAAAGAAGGCTTGGAAAATCTCTGTCTTTTTTCAGGTAATGTCAGGTAAGCAAACAACTGAAGGTACCTGGCCGTCTATGCAGATATGGACTCCAGCTATGTAATCAAACTCCTTTAAAGCTTCTAACTGAGGCCCATGACAATTTAAATGGCAAGAGAAAGAAGGTGCCGTTACATCGTGGATTCATTGCAGTATTAGCCTTCCGGGTGCATCCACAGGAAAACACCCCTTACTTTGATAGGCAGTCAAGTCAAAACCTTTTAAGAAAGTCAGCGCCAGGATAGAAAAATGATCTGGAGAAAAATAAGGCGATTTATCTGTGTGATAGTTCTGAGTCACAAGTGTTCTGGGAGAGGCATCAAACTCATTACATGAAGTGTGGCAGGATTTAGATTTAAGATGGGAGAAATAAAATACTACACACTTCAGGACTGAGCATAAACCCAAGTCAGTAGGTATAAATGCCAGGTCCTTTGCAGCCTTCTGTTTGCCAGAATTTCAGATCTTTATTATCACTGATACAATGATGCCTGCCTGAATTTGCAGAAAGGCTGAAGCTGTGCATCAGTCATCACTCACTTTGAGTACTTTTCTATTAAGAGCATGAAATACGAGAGGAAGAGGGTTGCGTCACAAATATTAATGCAAATTAAATGATCAGAAAAGAATCTAAGTGTCAGTCATACCTTTCTTGAGTCAAAAAAAGAACTGAAACACCAGAAGTCCCACTTTGTATGGAACATGAGATAGGACTTGACCTCTACCATCTGGCTTAGCTAGAGTAAAGGTTGTATGAGGTGATGGTTAACCTAACAAATCGCCATGTGAGGCCAAGAGAGAATAGTTCTTCAAATAGACAGAGGACATGAGTTTTCACTTCAAAAGCCTGCTTAATCTACTGAGGGAGAAACTGCATTTTGAGGTGGACAAAACTTACTCTTTATAGTGCTGCCTGGAAGACTAATACAGTCCCCGTTTAAAAATGGCAGGTTTTGTAACGCTCAAACTCTGGCAAAGAGAGGATGTGGAGAAGCAGCTAATGAAACAGAATACTGGGATAAAATTGGCTGAATCAAGAAGACTGAAAATCTCTGAGGTTTTATTTAGCTAGTTACATTATGATAGAACTATACTTCTTCAGCACTATATTGCATGTGTATGAATCCTGAACTACTGTTTGATTCAGAAATGACCTGAGCACCTGTCATCAGCACAGCAGTTCAATTTCAGCTGACAGAACATTTTTGTGGCAGACTATGCCAAGAAGGGGGTAAAATATACCCAAAATATCAAACAATAAACCCAGGAAGAACTAAGTGGTGGGGACTGACCACCACCAATTCCAAAACCTGCACAATTGAAATGGCTGTAAGGATGAAGTCTGAAAAGGATTAATCTGAAGTTTCAAATGCATAACGTCTCAAACTTTGTGGTGTCATACTTCACGAATGAAGCCAAAAAGTCATTAGAAGTAAGTGCTAGTTTATAGTCAGTCAACACCCTCATAAGCCATACATTGTAAACCTGGAATAAGATGACTGCATCCATCTTTCTTAAGCGGTAGTGCAGACAACGTATATACACTTCACAAGGTGTTTGTGAGAATGTTTTTTGAAATTCCTTTGCAGAGATCCTACTCTATGTAACTTAATTTGGATATGTTACACTGAGAAAGTGATAGGCAAACTCTAGATTGATTTGATAAACAAAAATTCCTTGTCATTTGTTGTTGTTAACAACTCATATTTGAGTTGCAATTTTTGCCTTTAAGTGTTTCTATCAATTTATTTTTTCCCCAAGTCATTCCAAACCTGTGAATTTTGATGTCTACTTCTTCTATTCAATAATAACAAAAATTCTAAGCAATAAGGAAAAAAAAAAATGCTTATTGTGCATGGTGCCGAAATGCCAAAGATGCACAATTTACATTAATTCCTGCTCTATGAAAATTTGTCATAACAGGAATGAATTCTAAAAGAACTTCAACCAAAACTGAATGAAACCTCATACATATTTGCTAGCAAACGTACCCAGCATTTTCATCATGCCAATTACAGCATATTGCGCCTTCTATTTTAATCCTTTCTTAATGGGCAAGCTTATCTTCCTATTATTCAGGGAACTTTTTTGTTCATGCTTCAGCAATTGCATGACAACTGATTAAAAAATCAGGGAGCTACTCTTTGACAGTTCTCTTAGAATAGCACAAACAGAGTTCTCAGCACAGAAGATGCTGGGACCCTAATTTCTGTCTTAACTAGATTAAAGGCCATATATGGTGAACAGTAGCTAATCATCTAATACATTTGATGAATACATCTTTTTTTCATCGTAAGCCTCAAACATAGCATCCACTGAGATATACACGATGACAACACTTTATCAGTCGGGTATGGCTTAAGAGCGTGTATTTCCTACACTCTTTAGGTCTGTGGTTACTATTTAATCTTCCCTACAAAAATTACGGAATACTGGAACTGGAGATGTGACCCTTCTAGCAGGTCAGTACATGGCACTGCTGCACACAAAATATATAGGGAGATTTCTGCTGACTCCCAGGTGGAGCATTACAAACCACCATGTGCAGTCTTAGCCTCTATACAAGAGAGGCCCAAGACTGAGCTAGCAAAAACACCGAATTACTTACCACCTCTAGAGAGGGTGGTCGCTCCAGGCCAGGGTTGAGCTCATGGGCAAGGCTGTGCAAGGAAGCTGTCTGTACAATGCCTGGCCTGCGGATATACAGAGGACTTCAGTCTCCTGTACTGTCAATCTCAGTCAGCATGAGCTCAAATATTCACCAAAAACGTAAGGGTCGAATTCTGCCCTCAGAAGCCTACCTGTAGCTTGCATTACG
Organism: Falco cherrug; assembly: GCF_023634085.1. Taxonomy (NCBI): domain Eukaryota; kingdom Metazoa; phylum Chordata; class Aves; order Falconiformes; family Falconidae; genus Falco; species Falco cherrug. The sequence goes on from NC_073703.1 coordinate 21,558,812, forward strand.
TTCAACGGAAACCACATACGCATTTCAGCCAAAGAGGATGTGACACTAAGAATGCGTTAAGTAGCAAGCCCACCTAGGCACAGGAGGACCATCATGCTTCTAAAATTTTGTGACATTTAACATTTGCTTCAAAACTCATACAAGTCAGTTTCTCATTTGAAATTCTTAAATCAAGCAACTGTATTCTGTAACTCTACGGTGAGAATTCATAATCTCAAGTAAGATTTTTCATTACATGAATATTTTTAAACCAGGAATGAAGTAAGAATGAAATTAACATAAGACACTTCAAGACACCACTTTAACCCTAGAAGCTGCGGTGAACATACTTCAAACGCATAACCCTGCTAAAATACATATATCTTTGTCAATTTTGTGCAGCCTACCACCTGTTTTGGTAGAAGGTTTTCATGAGACTAATAGCCTCAGCTTTAGCCTACTCCTTTCAGATCTTGGGCAAATAAAATTCCTGCACTACCAGATTTCCAAACCTCCACAGTATCCAAAGAAACTCAGTGTATCTCCTTCAGCTACAAATTGTACCATTTTCTTGGAATTGTGTTTTTAACTCACTGCAGAGTAGATGAGAGTTGATCCCCAATAATGATGTCTTTGAAGAAGATTCAGAATAAATGTATACCTAAGTAAATGCACACATCCACATCCATTTCCAAGGTTGCCATTTATGAGGACTGTTTATGTGGTTGAGAGCAAAACAGCAACCTCCTTGTTTTCATCAAGAGCTCCTTAAGCACAAGCACAGAACAATTTACCTTTCAGATTAATGCATAGGACGGGACAGAAGACGTTAAATTAAATAATTTATTTTTCTTTGAATCATACTGTATATATAACAGACATAAAAATATAGCCATTCTCCTCACCTGTATTTCCTGGATAGGTTAATTATCAGCTAGCTGTAAGGTACACACATTAGAATAAGGAATTCTGTCTTTCTTCAAATAAACCAAGAATAAAGAATTCTCTCTTTTCCTGCTCTCTGACTTAACGCATATGCAAATGCACACGCACATATACAAACACACACATGCATTGTACATTCATTTAGACGACATTTCAGGCGAGGACTGGAACTGCTCTAAAGCAGAAAACCCACTAGAATTTGCAAAACAGAGCCTTCTCAGACCAGACCGACACCTAATAATCTTAGCGCCACAGCACAGCCTAACACAAATTCCATTTGCAAAAGAAGGCCAAATCAAAAGATATTACTTACATGTATGAGTCTTCTTTGTTACAGAAATACCTGCAGGGAAGAAATGATACCAACATTAGCAAAGTGACCACCGAGTAAATTCTTTTGACACGTATTTCATCATTGAACTATTTTATATCAGACACACAGCAGCCACTATAAAAAAGGAATGAAAATTGCAATGATTTGTATGTTAGAGGTGGGAGGATCTCTCTTCTTTGCATGCAGACTTCAAGAGTGTATTCTTTCCTTACACCTCATCAATAAATGTTCAAACATGTATTGCTGTATTGCTTAAATTTTGTTGCTGGAATGTGTATCAACACGCTGGTGTTTTAAAACTGAAGCTGATGCAAACAAGACACCGACAACACTATAGAAGGCCCCTTTTTTCCCACACTCATATTAACTAGTGCACATCAAACTACCCAGACAGAATGGATTTGAGCAGTACAACAATTTATTTGCTATGTTATTAAATTCAAGTAGTTCCCTAACTGCAAGCTGTAGCTTATGCTCATTAAAACCAAATGAACAGCTCTCTCAATATGAGTATTACTTGCCATAATTCCGAGTCAGATGCAAATATCTGCAAACTGTTAAATATATACTTTCTGAAGTAATAAAGATGTTTTTTATGCGAGGCAGGCATGTGGCGGCAATCACCAACAACGGTCCAGTGCCAGTGAAATTTGAGAGGCATTTTAAAGAAAGCAACAGAGTGAACAGAATGAGGCAAAATTCATAATACCAAATAAAGATAAAATTAACTCTGTTAAATGTCATCGGAATTCATGCTTGAATACAAACAATATTGTCTCCACTTTGGTAGATAAATGGTGCTGCACTCAGACCCCTCAGCATTTAAGCTTTACTCTCCTTGGGGGGAATTTTATGAGAAGGGAAAGAGGTTACTGGAAGCGGTACAAGTATTTGAAACATTTCATTTGTGATTAAGGCCTGTAATGAAATTTTGGAATTGGAATTGTTTGGCTTACTGTTCATGAAAGACGGAGAGACCTGAATCTCCTTTGCTACCCTCCTATTCCTTTAACCACCTCTTCCAAAACCAAATTACTATGGAAAAGAAAAGGCTTTTATTTCAGGCTTCATTGTTGTGAAACATCCCAGGGAGGCAGTAGGTTACAATAATTCAGAAAAATATAGCTATCTTATTTGTAAATTTAGAACTAACTTCCAAAGCTAACAGTTTCCAGATTATTAAAGGTTTTTGTAAATACACAAATCCACAATGCCAACTCCAAATATGTAGCTATCAATTTTAACATAAACGTTATGACGATTTTTTTTTTTAATTGCACTTGTGTTACTATTGGTCTTTTGATTTTGAACAACCAAGTTCTACAAGTGTGAGCACTGGAACATTTCTTTTCCCTGAAAAGAAAAGCTGGGAGGTTCCAGCCTCTAGGAAGAGCACTTCTGAGCAGTTCCTTTGAGTAATTTTAAAGTGTGACACACTGGTAAGCAATTTACAAATACCAGAATACCAGAACTTGATTACGTATGTGTACCAACTTAAACTGAAAGGTCCTGGCCAAACCTTCATATTCCTTGTGTTAGGAATTAGGGTTGTAACCTCCAACCTAGATGCAGGGTAAGCAATAAGAACAAAAGGAAAACAAGCCTAACAAAAATGGGGGCCATGGAGATGGTCAGAGGGCTGGAGCACCTCTCCTGCGGGGACAGGCTGAGGAAAGATGCTGGGGTTGGTCAGCCTGGAGAAGAGGAGGCTCCAGGGAGACCTGACAGCACCTTCCAGTGCCTAAAGGGCCCAACAAGGAAGCTTTTACAAGGGCCTGTAGTGACAGGACAAGGGGTGATGGCTTTAAACTGCAAGAGGGAAGATTCAGATTGGGTATTGGGAAGAAATTCTTTACTGCGAGGACGGCAAGGCACTGAAACAGGCATGTTCCATCAGAGCCGCTGTGGGTGCCCCATCCCTGGCAGTGCTCAAGGCCAGGCTGGATGGGGCTTGGAGCAACCTGGGCTGGTGGGGGGTGTCCCTGACCATGGCGGGGCATTGGGACTAGATGACTTTCAAAGTCCCTTCCAACCTACACCATTCTATGATTCTATGAAAATAAAACCTTTTAGTTACATAAGTAGCCACTACAGGGGGCAAATTCATCTTTTAAATTCATATTTTGTAAGAGCCAGCTTTCTGGGATTTTCATTCCAGACCAATCATTACTGGCTGACTCACAGGACAGGACAGCTGCATGTGTCAAGGAGGTGAGTGCTATTATCGGAACGATAGCTTAGGGCAAGAAGAGGGACAGAGTGAGAAGAAGCAGAGAGATCTGAAGTATCTATGTCAAAATGCACGAACGGTACCTTATGCCCTCTTTGGTAAGAGAGCAAAACCGCCCCTCTCTCTAGGTTTTTTCTAAAGGTCTGCCTTACCCTTTGAATTTGACATTACAGTGGTCGTTAGAACATTTGTTATTTCACCAAGGAAGAACATTTTGCTGCTGTTTGACTTTCTGAGTGACCACTGAACAACACGTACAGCTCCTGACACAGTCTTCATCATCACGGCCTGTCCTAGCGTTCCCTTGGCCAAAGTCCCTGCCCCACCCTTGCCTAACTGGCCAGCTCCCACAATTTTAAGAGTGTTTTACGGAATGGGAAATGCAGGGAGAAAGGTCTTAAATATGAACACCATTTGCAAAAACTTCTCTCCCAACACTAGTGCTAATAAATGGATACATCAGTGCTCTTTCAGCATTATGGGAGCCATATGTGTACTTCTCTCAGAAAATAATGCTTTCTGTAAAATCACTTTGAACAGAAAGTGCTTATGCTGTCACTTCTGATTACTCACAGCCTCTTCACAATGGGATTTGCCACAGCACAAAACAGACTTAGCTGTATTCGCTGACTGAGGGCCTACTTTCCCCTGATACATGAAACAGTGATGGAAATACTAGTGCTTATATTTTTCTACCTGATTTTTTTTTTTTTGAGATGAGTTGTGGGTTTTTCCAATCACATGTTTCCATAATAATTAACAATTACCATCTAGTAAGGCCTTTTAGCTGTTTTATGCAGATATTTTTAGATAACCTTTTAAAACAACAGAGGTATGCTTTTTTTGCATCTTCTTCATAATTACACTGGTAGTTGCAGTGAAAAAGAAGTATTTTGCTTTGAACTGTGGCTTCACAGTGACTAACTGCAATCTGGTGGAACAAGGATAAGTGTTGCCAGTGAGTTCAACAGGATTAGACTTAAATTAATCAGGAATCTTTACTTGCATTAAAATGAGTTGTGAATTTTTAAGAGGCCTTCCTTCTCACACCAGTAACTCTAAGTGACTAGAAAAACCAAGCAAAATAGGTATCAGCATATCCAAACTGTTACTTAGGTTAGATAGGTTATGACTAGTGCTTTAAATGTAAGTATTAAGTATGCAACACATTTCTACATCACTGCAATCAGTTTGTTTTAATGCAGGAAGCCAATGACTCCGCTATTCAGAACATTCGAGAAGTACAATAAGCTCCTAGAAATGAGTGTATTATGGAACAAAAAAATCAGTCTGAAAACTGCTCAATGTAAAAAGGGGGAGTTACAAGATCTTTGACTTTCTTTGGACTAGTGCTAACTCCCACTTGCATATATGTTTGAATGCCTTTCCTCTGAGCTGTATCCTAGAAGACGTACACAGACAACTCATCATTCTTTCGAAATCAACAGGATCTCTTGAGAAACTAATTCTGCAAGTCCAACATACATCAGTAATGTTATTCACAAGATTAGGCATGATTAACTGGGATTGCTCTCATTTGTAAATATTTCTGGGACTAGACCATCAGTTTACATAGATATGCACAGCCACTATTATAATAAAACCTAAACCTAATACACCACTGAAAGACAAAGATTTATTTATATTTAATGAGTGGAGCACAAAGAACCTACTGATTCCCTTCAAAATGTTACTTAATGTAAAAATCCCATTTTTAATGGGCTTCATTTCAAAATGTGATAGACTAATGTGTGACCACTTGCCACTGTTAGCACTATCCTAAACAGCCAGCTTTCCATACTTAATTAACAAATAAAAAAAAATAAAAATGAGAGGAAGATACAATCCTAACTTCAGTGTTGCTAATACAGAAAGACTTCCTGACTTAACCAACTAGACTTCAAAGTAAAGCAAAGGAAATGTCATGAAAATACCACAATATATCACTGCCATGGTTATCAGTGAGTGAAAGTTTCAGTATTACAGTTATCACAGAACTTATCACTTCAGCAGTGCAATTTGACATTCCTGATCAACACCAAATCTTAAACAAATTAACTTCTTAGACTTTTCATTGTTGCTATGCAATGCTCTTTGCAACAAGCAGCGTTTTTTTAAAAATGAAAAGAATGCATCCACCATTCCCTTTCCCCCTCCCACTAACAATATGTAATTTACCATGATGGGTGGTATTTACAAAAATAGCTTTCTGGAATGAACTTTGAAAAGAGTATCTACCAATAGCGACAGGATATTCTTTTGCAAGTGGTTAGCCTGACTGACCTTCACTAGCCAACTTCAAATAGAGATAACAATGTCTTCAAGTACAAAAAGAGACTCAGATATTTTATACATCATAAGCTATTTCTCACAGTTGCCCATCCAAATAAAGAAGCATAATGAAACTCTGTGAACCCAGATCCCTGCTGCTGTTGTACAGTTGTCAACTTCCCATATTTCAAGGGGAAAGCATACTTTGATGTACAGAAAGATAAGGGAAAAGTTCCCTGTCTGGCAGAATACATTACTCTGCAAAAAATCAAAGGAGGATATTCTTGACTGCAATTTTCTTAAATCTTAAAGAAAACTCTTCCTTAGGAGTTCCTATGGATAAACACATGCATCACTGGCAAAGCTCGTAACTGATCACCAGGATTTCTGTTAAGCACCATTGTGTTTTCTTTGCTTTGCCTTTTGTGCCAAAATCAGGTGATTCACATCGGTCTGATGACACTATATCTATGTAGATGGTATACGTATATGATGCTTTGCTCATGTGGGTGTGTATAACTATCTATCTATTTATTTTACTTCATTATACTCTCCCCTCAAGCCAGCATTTAGGCTCTAGCATGTTTTCAAACTGTCCTCCTTTTGGCTGGGGCAGAGTAAATTTTCTTCTTCTAGCTGGTGCAGTGCTGTGTTTTGGATTTAGTAAGAATAATGTTGATAAGACACAGATGGTTTTGGTTGTTGCTAGGTAATGTGTTATACGAAGTCAAGGACATTTCAGCTTCTCAGACTCTGCCAGTGAGAGGGCTGGAGGGGCACAAGACACTGGGAGGGGGCACAGCCAGGGCAGCTGACCCGAACTGGCCAAAGGGCTGTTCCATACCATAGAACATCACCTCAGTATATAAACTGGGGGGGGCTGGCTGGGGGCTGCCAATCGCTGCTGGGGGACCGGCTGGGCATCGGTCAGCGCAGGGTGAGCAACTGCACTGTGCATCACTTGGCTGTTTGTTTTTTTTCCCTTTGGGTTTTATTCCTCTCTGTTTCTCTCTCCTTTTCAATACAACTGTTACAACAATAACAACAACAACATTTTATTTCATTTATTAAATTGTTCCTATCTCAACCCATGAGTTTTACCTTTTTCCCAATTCTCCTCCCCATCCTGCTGGCGGTGGCAGGGGTGAGTTAACGAGTGGTTGCGTGGTACTTAGTTGCTAGCTGGGGTTAAACCATGACAGGAACTTAGTCATTTTATGATAGATTGGAAATCTTGGGGAAAAAACCAGTTAAAATTTTAAACTCTAAGCCTCCTGCCTGACGTATTGTGTAAAATCAGAAAGAAAATGTATTAAAAGCTTGGACCCCACTGTGTTTCATCCTGTCACTCCATTTCTTTTTTTACTCTGTCACTACACAAAGCTAGCAATTAAGGTGGAAGATTATATGTAACACTAGGGCACTTGCAGAGAACCTACCAAAGCAGAATAATAGATCTGAGTGTATTCAGAAAGGAGTTCATTCTTTTAAAAACTTTAATAATGGTTTATATTAAACTCTCTAAGGATCTCTGAGTTGACAGAATTTTGTGATCTTTGTAGGCCATTGTTTACGGTGACCAAGATAAAAATACCAGCCATTCAAGTACTGTAAACACAACTTAAGTGAATTTAACTAAACAAAATGATGTTGCAAAACAGTATCCTTGTCATTGACAGAAGAGCTGCTAATGATGATCAGCACACATTACTGAAAGTCCTCTAAGTAATTTTAGTATTTTCTTTCAAAAGTTTGAATGGACAGCAATGCTTATAGTCCACTCAAAAGAGAAATAAATTATGAGCTAGAGTAGCAAGGATCAAGGACAACATCCACTAGGCATGTAAGAACAAGGAAGCTTTTCATAATTATGAAAAAAAAAAAACCAACCACCGCCCAAACCAAAAAAACCCAAACTTTTTTTTATTAAAAAACAACTTCAAACATGATGATCATAATTTTTTTTAATATAATATTCCAGTTTTTCCCAGACTCGTTCACAACTTTTACTAAAAAGGAAAGAGCTCACGATGCAAACCAAGGGGCTTTCAGCAGGTCTGGATCACTCTTGTTCTCAAGTTCATAGGCATATACCAAAGTCCCAAGAATCATGACTGTCCTAAATGCTTAAGTACTGAAAAAAACCAGCCTTGCTCTCCCCTAAGATTCACAGCTCTTATACCTAAACTCTATCAGAGAATTATTGAGAGCTTTATTTTTTAGGTGTTGCTTTAGTCTTACTCCTAGAATAATATGGTTATATCAGAACTAGCTACATAAAATCTTCCAAACCAGAATTTTTTTACTTTCTACTCAAATACAGATGCAGGATACAGGAGACAAACAGATCCAAACCCCAAGGATTTTTAAAAAGTGTTCTGACCTTATTTTACTGAGATAGATGATCTTTTTAGCCCTTGCAAGGCAGACTGGCTTCCTGATTCCAAGAGTAACTTGCTGTACCATCTAGGCATTTTATGATTCCATTTTTCAGTAGCTGACAGCCTCCCCTGCCCAATATCTCTTAAAATGATAGTAGTGCCTGTGAAAAAGTGCATACAGATGACTATTTCTTTCAAAATTACACCGTATTCATGAGAGAAAACACCAGTATCATGAGTTATGTCATCCGTACAATTCTCAGTGAAAAGAATTCCCTGGTCTTTCTAGAATTTTCCCAACTCAAAAATTCTTCACAGACCCAAACTGATTTCAAACCTTTGATACCAAAACTTTTTCAAAAGAAACAAGAATTTAAAACCCAAATCCAAGATCCCAGTGTCTGTGTTTAAGGCTGAGATTCTGATACTATTGCTAATATAGATGCACTTACGTTAGCCCAAAATTAAAATACTAACTTCTCATTAGTGATTAATATTGAGCAAAGCTTTTGCCCCTAATATCATTCTGGACAACTCATCACATGCAACTCCTTGTTTCATCTCCTGCCGTAAACAATTTGTTCCTAGCTGTAGGTAAACCTTAGATTAATACTCATTTGATGCTGAAGAGTCTCATCTTTTTATGTGTGGATCTCACACACACAAATAGTTACTGGGTAATGTGAATGCTGGCACAGAGTGCCGACTTTTTTTCTCTGATGTCAGATTAAATACTGTAATTTTCCCAGATTCATTCAAACAGAACTCTTCATTATAAAAGATAAAGAGCTTCAACCACTACTTCATTCTTTTACAACCTCACTGAAGGTCCCTCTGAGCTTTAATGTTTCTTTTGTCCTCACAAATAAACAGTGTCTTAGATCAGGAGAAACAAAATGAAGAATCTTCATTAAATAGCCATTATGTTCTTATGTGATAAATGTTGCCACAGAACATACAGCCAGAAAGCAGGCTAAACACCCATCCCACGTCTGTACTGTATTTCACACAGTAAATGTCAAAGATAGCTCCGAACTATATATGAGTATACTTCCAGCAGGAGCCTTTATAGGAAAACCATGAATTAGCTTTGTTTTAATGACTATTAGTTACGCAACTGACTGAACAGATCACAAAGTAAGGATTTCAAAATAGTCTTGCAGAGCAACACATATACATTGACAGCATCCAGCTGAATGTTCAAAGTCGCATAAATCCAAGCAAGCCCCTACAGTTCTTTTTCAGACTACAAAGTATAAGGAGACCCAACATTTCTTAAAAACTGTCACAGACTTTCTTTGAATTGTATGTTTACTTAAACTGTGGGCCTTATTGCAAGTCACCGTTTCACATAGTTTTAACAGTGACAAGAGAACATTGCCACGAGTACGGCAGACACACCACTGCAAGCACTGTAGTACTTACTGTAAGCACTATACTGCTTCTTCGCTGTGTCATTCAAAGACCAGAGCATCCTACCAGCACACTAATGGGAACAATTCATTTAACTTGCACTAGATACACGGGCAACAAGCTCTGTAACGTTTGTAGATCCCTGAGGGGAATTGATCCTCACAGCTGGCCCTCCCTACCATTTGATCCACTGACTACAGTTCTACTTTCTACTTGGTGTCATCTTAGACAAAGAAAATACCCCAGCAGATGTGAGCCATCAAATAAGTAGCACCAATTTTGCAAAATCCCTGCGTGTTGATGTTAGGAGTTGTCAAACAGCACCATTTGTAAAAGCAGCAAGTTTGGCGTGCACACACGCACACATTTACATGTGCTGGACACCCCACAGCCCATACTATCGTACAGGTAGCAATATGGCTTTCATCCCCCATTTTGAAGCATAAAACTACATTCTACATGGCTGCACTCCCAGACCTACCACACCAGGCACCTCTTCCCAAGAATACTTTTGAGGTAGCGTCAAAGCAACATCTTAAACATTGCACCCTCCATTCTTACACAAGCCTTTCAGACTGCCTTGTTCAAAACTACTGACAACATTTAAAAGCACAGGTGGGCCTCAAAGAGTTTGTGGTATTTTCATAAAATCCAGAAAATTATCAAACTGCAACCAAAAATTGAGGGTAGGAGTTATCTTCCCGTGCGTTAACTCAGGCCAACCACTTTCAGTCATTTCTCCAGGTGCATGGAAATCTAACTGTCCTTAGAGCAAAACTGAAATTCTCACAGAGGCGCCCAGGAGCCGAGATACTGGCTGAGATAGCAACCACAAGGCTGCAGTGGTCCTGATGATACCAGTTCTCACCTAGAGGCAGTCCTTCAAGATGAGAGATAGAAGAAGCCTCAATGCCCCAGTTCTTGCCTTCAGGTAACTAGAACTACTATGTGAACACATTCACACAGGCTGCCAAAGCTCTTTTACTTCAGTAAACCAAACCAAAATGAAACAAACCCAAACAATTATTAAATGTGTAGCTGTAGTTCTTGTTACTTACGTTTTGTGCAACAGGAATTCATTATTTAAGAATACTGCGCAGTTAAACACACTGGATTATGATTTAAAGTGATCTGATAAACATTCTTACATCAGGGAAGGGAAAATAATGTGTTTCTATTTAGAATACATTTTAAGATACAAATGTAGATTTTTTTTCCCTTATTCTACCCTATAATATCTTTCAATAAAAAAAAAATCTGTTTTATTTAAGAATATATCCCTTTATCTTCTACACTTTCACTGATGCTCCAGGAGACAACCGACAACATCCTCTCAATATTTCTGTGACCAGAAAGGAAGTGTTCATGAATTGTCCATAAGCAGAACATGATTATAAAACTCTGGAAGCTGTATGTATTCATAAACCACAACAATTACAACAAAGCTACTTGCTTTTACATACAGTGTTTGCACCTACAAAATTCATCATTTCAGATTTAGGCCTCCAGCGTTCAGTAATACAAGTAACACATATTTACCGATCACAGAACTGTTGAGCAGTAAGCCATCTGTAGCATATCGTACCATACCCCCTTTGATATGGCAGAATCTACCTGAAATAGCATTAATATGCCACATAAAGATACTTCAAAATTTACATCTGGGTAACAGTCTCCTGCACTAGCTACACACTTCTCACCCAGCTGCCCTTTCTGTAGCTTATGTTCCAGCTTAATTAAAACTATTAAAAGTCATCACTCTCAGATGTCTGTACACAGCCTGGAAGTATCTTTGTCCAGTTCTGTCTCATACAGTTATGTAGCATTTCTTTGTATTTCTTTTTGCAGAAGTATCAGCAGTTGCAACATCACTTCTTTCCATCATTCAGATTTCCACTTAGCGTAACAATTGCATTAACACTAAATATCACATTACTAGAGATGGGAAGGACTTGTCAGCATCAGGTAGGCTCTGTGTGTCATTCTGACACCAAACCTCAAGCATTCTTCAGGTGAAAGGAAACAAATGCTTCATGTTCTGAAGTACACTTTCACAGGAGTACAGTTTTAAATGTTGCATATATATTACTTTTTCTTTAAAACTAACCCAGAATCAAAATGTAAGTGAAAAGGACTGAACTGTTTTGGAACAGTTCTTCACAAGCTTCAAATCTACATCTATGCATCTACTCTCTTTTTCACAAGAGCTTAAATAAAATATGGCATCCAAAATACTTGGTTATTAGGTATGCTGCAACATGCCCTGCTGGTAAGTAACGTCCAAGTATTCTCCCTCCTTTTGGTCTTAGTCAAATATGTTCACTTCTCTTGAAATAGAGAGATCATCAAAGACTGCTGTCATTTCAAAAATTCAAAAACTCATTACCAATTCAAATATCAGACTTAACTGCCTGGTTCTCAGTAATAACCATGAAAAGGAGAGAGGGTTCACAGATTAATTCCTTCAAATAAGCAAAATTTACCTAATTAAAAATATATCTAACATTTCTTCTAACACCTTTCTATGAGGCATTTAATTTGTACACTCATCAGTAAAAGAGATAACACCCTATGATTTATTCATGTATTCAGAGTAATTCTTTTGCATAGCCAAATAAAACTGCTACTTGTTTTTGCCCCTTGAAGCCAGTGGCAATTGTATATGGCAGGCAACTTCTGGCAAATAGAAGTCCTCGCTGAAACCCAGTATTACAGCATTAAGTATGCTCTTAATCCACGTCGAAACAAAATTTCAACTTCATAAAGTTTTAACTGCTGGGTAAAGTGAGGAGAACGGACAAAGATTACTGTTAGTATCACAAAGATGCCAATGCAAAAAGCACCTTCCTACTAAGCTTTGCCTGTACCACGATCCAGTGCCTTTAAGCATTTCCTACTGTCCTCCTAAAATATTGCTTGGCCAACTCTGTGATGACAGCCATTTCTAATACAGAACAGATACATCCACGGACTATTCAAATGTACATGTCTGATGGCAATGGAAAGAAGCTGGTCAGGTTGTAAAGTTGGGATGAAAAGAGATATGGGAAAGTTACAAAATAATTGGAACTTGCTATATATTTTATCTGAAAGATAACATTTTGACTAGCACAATCCCCACTGATACAACACAGATATGGCTTCTCTGCTGAGCTGGAAGAAATGGCGCAGGGGAAGGACACTATCAAGTGATTTATCAACCCCATTTGCTCTGACATACAAGTCGCTCTGGGAGATCTCCAACCCAAATATAGCCACAATAAAGCCCAGGTTAACTTTTGAGAACAGGCAGAAATATCATACAAGGTGATATACTTGCAAGCTACAAGCACTTCTTTTTTGGTCAATTCCTTCTCTTAACTTAGAACCAACCTGAGTAATTGCACTTTACCGAGTAACTTCTGTGACTGACTATAGGTAGAGTTGTAATGTTTGCAAAGATATGAGGACTTTAGTCAAAAAAATGACAAGTACATTCAGGCAAACATCAAAATGCTAAGATTTATCCCACACCAAAAACCAGGCAACTCTACCATTGGTTCTTTTTGCATTTCCCTTGGTGTTACTGGGTTGGCCTTTTTGCAGTACTTCATATGATCAAGTTAGTGCTCATATATCCTCAAAACCAAGCACTATCTGCAGTTTACAGACAAAAAACCAGAAACTAAGTTGTTATGTAACTATAAGTCATGTATTTATAAACCAGGTTGCCTGGCTCATAGCAGCAATCTTAACTCAAAGACTCTCCAAGCATGGATTTTCTTACTGCATCTTTCACAATCAGTTCATGACTTTACCATGATAAGCTGCACAATGTGTCTGAGGACCAGAATTTTAATGCTGCATCTCATACTGTAACCCACATATATTTTAGAAATGCATTTTGGGCCTCCATGCTAAAAGTAGTTCAGACCATAACACACTACGGTTACATTATTATATGTATATGTGCTAAGATTTCATCGTGAATACACAGAAAATGTATGTTTCCTAAAGGTTTTTCAAATCGTCCTGTAGTATTGAATAGATAAGTCCACACCAATTACAGAGAATTCAGTGTTGTTCTGTAGATTTCTACAGGATTTTAAATGACAGCTGTCTCATAAGGTAGTTATATCTCTGAGATGCAAGCCCTTTCAAAATCACTAAGGAAATTTTTAGGCTGACTGAATTTATTGGTTCACCCCAATGACTTTCATCTACTTAACACCTTGGATGAGTTCAGCCCATTGTGCATTAAATGAAGCCGACTTTGGATAACAGGTTCTTAATATAACTGGAGGATTATTTTAAGTTTAATTGAAAGGCCATCAATATTTGTAACAAGGACCATTTTTTTTTTTTGCTCAGTTGTTCTGCAAAGCATTTATACAGTAACACTTTTGATCCAGAAAAAACGATTCCTTACACATTACTTCATCTATCCCAACTGAATACTTTAGCTGCAATGTGCTTGAACATTTGTCTTTCAGTATTCTTCTGAGACTGACTGTTGCAAAAATAATACTTTTTTCAAGCAGTCTCCTATCAGGGTAACCTTTTCTTTTTTTTTTATTTCAAAACATACTGAGGTTGAATCTCAACTTTTCATTGCTTTGCTCTCCCGAGGAAAAGAAGTAAGATTCTATTATGTTGTCTTCATCAGTTTCAATGAATGAGGGGAAAATAGGGAGAGGGAAGGATTTGTGCTAGAAGTTCATGCAAAATTTGAGACTTGAATATAGCACAAGTAGCACTTCAACACTTCAGACTCCTTCAGTGCCAAGACCCCTGGAGAGTTGAGTTTAAATCACTAAACTTATTTCAGGAAAGGGGAGAACACTCTGGAGAAAAGTCTGTCAACTCCAGCAAAATTAATAAACTGGTTGCTCCTGATGTGAACTACATTTCTTGACAGGAGTTTGACAAATTTCTAATTCCCTCTTAGCTAGCTTGTGAATACTGCACTTGTTGCCCCTTTTTAACAGTTATTTAATACTACAGCACAATAGAAGTGATAAAAAAATCTGTTTCATTCACCTTGCTCTTTCAGTGCCAGTTATAAACAATAAAGGAAAACTATGACCTTCCTCAAGGTCTGTCAAAAAGGGCAGCCTACCCTTTCCTCATTTAAAACGTTTATGTACAGAAAAAAATGTTGAATCCCTATCAGGTAATTTTTGTTTAAAGAAATCAGAATTAATACATTTAATCAGATCTCAGTTAAAAAAATCCATAACATTATGTGTTTTGTACTGAAGACGGGGCCTGATTGTCTTGTCTCGTATGTGCTACAAATCTAAATTAGTGAAATTTATTTTTCATCTCACTGCATTCATCTAGCACAATTACACCCCAAATTTGGTTGGACACTCACTTTTCAAGGTTTTTCTTTCCTGCTTTATATTAAAGACCATGTTTCTGCTTTCACTGTTTCGGATGACAGCTCTTTTGTAGCGCTCACTGCACAGCTGTGATGGTTGGTGATGCACACTAGTCAAAATCGCAGCAGATCCCCGTACTCAGGGACTGGTGGAAAAGCTAAAATTCTTTAAAGAGGTGATTATGTTCCAGAATTCAAATGCAGCTCATAATATATTTGTATGTTTTAAGAAATAGAATAAGGTGTTAATATCCCCTTGACCTAAAGTATATTTTAGATTTTCTATTTAGTGTCATTGAGGTATCTCATAAGTGTTTTTATTATAAAGACAGAAAACAGAATGGAGTCCACTTGTTTTTTAGAACATATATTAAAAAGTGGTATTTACCATCTTAGGAAAAGGACATGCTGAATCAATGCCCCAAAAGTGACAAAGTTTCTTTGTAGCACAAAGGCCTTTTTATTATTGTCAGATAAGGTTTTGTTTGCTTTCAGTATTCAATTATAGAGCACAGATATCCCCCAATGTATTTTTCACTTACATTAAGGCATCTGGCATGCCTGTCATTGTATGGCAAGGTTAATATGTTTTTCATGATCTTGGGCCTCAGTACACTTTTCCATTAAGTAGGAAAGATCTTCCACTAGGAGATCAAAAGAGTGTCCCCTTAAAAGCTCTGTTCCAAAGTAGGAAAATACCTGCTGGGATAAAGAAGGGCAGGAGAGATCATGTCATGTTAAGAAGTGTCCTAAGATACCGCGTAGATATGTGTACTGTACACAAAGCCAGTGATCACACCATAGCTATAATCACCTGAAAAGTACAGTTGGGACTCTGCACTTGTTACTCCCGTCTTCTGGCAGCTCTGTTAGTAGTTAGTAGGCAAACGGGTGTTCATGTTTACAGCGTACAACAGTAAATCTGTGTGGTGCATGCACCATTCCAAAACCTCCTACTGCAATGCACATGGGCTTCACCCGGATTCATGCAACATGATTTGCAAATCAGCCTACTGCCTACCAACTCTCAGATCATCCCAGCTGGGTTAGTCTTGTCCATTTGTTCTTTCAGATCTGAAAGTTTTCTTGTTTATTGTACATTAAACTTGAAATGCAGCAGAATACTTCAAACAAGTGTTTACCACTTTCAATATGTACATCAACTTGGCACAGAAAAAAAAAGTTAATTTTAGATATAAGCCCCAAGCAAAAATCCTGCTTCCAACTCATTTCAGGCTGACTTTATCCCTTTTTTCTCCTCTGTGCACTGAACTCAGGGAAGCTATCAGTGTCATGTATCTCGTTTCTTATATGTAAGCCTGTGGAAAGAGCCCTGTTTCTACGACTTCAGTGAGCTGGTGTGATTGACACAGCATGGTTGAACCTGCCAGGCTGAAGTTGTGTGGTTAAGATCTCAACAGTATGCACTTAGACTTGAGGAACCTGTACTTGTGTTCTGGTTTTGCCATCAATTCCTCCAATGACTGTGCAAAATTCACATAATTTCTATGTATTACAATATCCTACCAACAAAATAGGTAAATTCAGCCTGTTTCTTCCTCTCTTTGCCTAGTCAGTTCACTTGATAATTTTTTTAAGATGGATCCTGATTCCCAATATAAGTTTGGATCAACTTTATTCATTGGTGCTAACTACTAAAAATATTCTCTGGAGATTAAAAATAACTGAGCATCACCACAACGAAAAAAATTTATTTTTGGAAAACAGAAATTTGGTTAAAACAAATGATTTTTCAGTCTGTTCTGTACATTATATCACCATCCACAACACCTACCAGAAACTGCAACTATCTCTAAACGTGTTCAAAATTCTTTCCTTAAACTTTCTGCTCCCTAAAGACAATGGTTCCCTCAAGAATACAGCAAGAGCTTTTACAAACACTTGGAAGCAATATGGAGCTGTGCAGCAGGGGTGGGGGGGTGGGGGGGGGAAAGCGGGGGGTGGGGGGGTGGGGAGCATGGAATATAAAGGTATGAAAATATCCAAATAATCCCACATTAGTTATTCTCAGGGCTCCAGGGAAATTAAACAAGGGTGGGAAAAAGGCATAACCTGGCTCCTTTACATACACAGCTCAAATATACAGCATTAGCAATTGAAGCTCAAGACAAGAAAATTGAGCACTGGTCTGTAAATTCATTCTAATGACATCACTGCCAGGATTATCCTTTTGGGGATGGCTTGTGTAGGGGGTTGGGAGGAGAAGGCAAAGGATTGAGGAAGGGAGATTTGATTATGTTTGAGCTATTTCGATTTGAGGATGCTCTTAACTAGCAAAATAGAAAGCATCTTATCTGAGAAAGGATTTTGCTCAGCTGCTTTAAAAATCCTCCATACATACTGAAAGTCAGCACATTCCCTGGAGGATCAGTTGGCTTGACAAACTCTAGACATCCTCTATACCATCTTAAAAAAAAAAAAAAAAAAAGAAAAAAGTATTTCCATATAAAAAACTTTCTTCAGGCAAAAGCATGACATGCAAGGGTTTGTCCCGGGGCAATTAAAAAAATAATTTTTTATAAGTAAATTTAGTGCTCGCAAAAGCTGCTGCATTGACAACACTCGATACCAAAGGGTTCTCTTTAATCCAACAAGCTGCAGCCGGGCAAATGTCTCCTCTGCCACTACTCTTTCTGTCACAGGAGGATGAACCAGATCTAAAGGGGGGGTGGGGGGGCTCGTGTGTGAGAGGGAGCTTAGCTCTTCAGGCTCATTCATCAAGAAAACTTTTAACACACAAGCTGTCTCACCTATTTGAAGAAAACTCCCATCCAAATATTTGAAGTGCTTAAATGACTTCCTACATTTTAAGCAGTGAAGTATTGGTCTCTGCCGAAAGGGCGAAGGCGGCTGCCAACTACAGTCAACAAAAGCTGTGAATGGAGCTATTTGGTATACAAGTGAAAAACCGGTAAGAAAATGACATCTGCCTCAGAAGATTTCTCAGATGCCCTGCAGTAAAACACTGAGTTTATCTAAGATATTGCCTAACAGCAGTTAATTTCAACAAAGCTGCTCCTCTTGAATATGATACAGAATAATATTTGTCAACTTTTTGTCTAAGATTATGCTTTTTGCATTGAATTTATTACTAAATTTGCACACCACACATCTACATAATTATCCCTAGACAGCAGTAATACCCACAGAATTATTCCTTAAAAAGAATAAAGAATGAATGTCATCTAAGAACAAAGCTTTCCATTTTAAAAATCTGAAATTACAGATGATCGTCTTTACAGGTGGATTTACGATCCTTTGCAGAATACAGACAATTTAGCAACTAAATCACAAAAGTCAGATCGGCTGAAATGTGATCCTTAGCTGGAGATCATGGGAAGGACTGAGAAATCACAGCCAGATACTCAAGCAGGAGGATCCCCTAGGAGCTCTCACTGGGTCATCAGCTGAGGTAGCTGAGCACTGCCAATTCCCAGACTGGATCTGATCTCCACAGCATGGAAATCAGCCATGCTCATCTGCATCAACTAATCCAGAGCTGCTACAGCACTGCCTTGGCACATAAAGAAGGGAATTGTAACTTATTTTAACTTTAGGCATCTAATTAAAGGTGCCTAGAGTTCCTATAATTTGATATTTAGGGAATACAGTTCCATGCAGATAGAAAGTATGAATGCTCTGTACTGATTGATAATAGTTGAAGATTCACTTTCTGTTTTGTTTGCTTTTGAGAAAATTTAAGTTGCCACTACTGTGCATACTTTCTACAACTAGTCTAGCATTCCTCCCTCTTTTAAACTTGTCTGCTGTCAGATTTGGCACCAACTAATGAAACAGGTGGGGTTTTTTTGTTTGTTGTTGTGGTGGGTTTTGGCTTTTTTTTTTTTTTTTTTTTTTTTATTGCTTTCAAAGAGGACTTTACAGTCGAGGCATTCCATGGTTCTATGGGGTCACCACACACTCCACGTGCAAACAAAACTCCCATTAACTTCAACATGACCAGTATGGGATGGAATACCATACACTGACCTGCTGGGCAAGAACTATGTAATGTGGCTTGTGCCTTAAGCCAGACAGCATGGGTTATGCTCACTTTTGAGATAATACAGCCTGCCTGTAACCAACACCTGTGGGTAAATGTCTCTACTAGTTAATACACATAATAAATGTGTACTAAAACCTAGAAAACTATGAAGAAACATTACTCATGCTCATTAGAGTTATATGAAGATTATTGTATGCATTAAAAAATGATGGGATGTCTCCAAACACGTTATGTGTTCTACAGTCTAAAACATGAGTTTGTTACCTTAGAATTGACTTTTAAAGAGACATGAATACAGTGAGCTCTCACCACAATGCTGAAAACTAGACAGTTTAGCATTCTCTTGTGATCCAAATACTTATGCCAAACCAAGTATCCCCACGAAGATGTGCACTCAGTTTTCCATCAGTCCTTAAACGACTAATACATTTTTGTTTTCTTCTTTCTCCAAACCACATACTTTAAGGAATGAGAAACCTAGGAAAACTACTGCCTAAGACACTTCACATAAAAATAATACATTACTTTGTAACATCAGTAGCACTGCATAAATGCAACCAAGAGCAATATTTGAATCAAAAGTTAAGAAAAGGACACAGGAGGACAACAAAAGGAAGAAAAAAAGGAATTTGGTGGAATCTTGAAAGAATCCACTAACAACTAATTAAAAACACAGGAGAAATTCTCCAAGCATCTTCTATGTTTCCATAAAGGAATTCAATGCTTCAGTGCCCACTTCCATTTGTGCACACAGGAAATATGCATATGCACCTAAATGTGTATGTGTAAATAGCTGGACATGTATTTTTCCATACAGATGGGAAATATTGTCACCACATCTAAGGCAAGGATTTTGAATGTGTCCTTGAGCCAGGCATTCAATCTCTGTTCCCCATCAGTGTTACAGGGATAATATTGCCTCACAGGGATCCTATGGGTGAGGATAAGTAGGATTAAGCTTGAAGGGTGCTAATACATCCCAGAAAGCTCATACAAATATATCCTGATAGGTTCCTAACTAATATCATCACAGCACAACATCACGTGTTATCTGACAGTTATTCAGCAATAATATCATCCATTTGGTTTAAATTAGGAATTGCTATCCACTGTTGTTGATTTTTTTTTACTTTTCCATTTTCTACTCAAAGTCCTGGCAAATATGACGAAAAACGATATAGCAAAGCAGAGTTCAGAAAAAAACCCACAACCCTTCATAACCTAACAAGATTTAAATTTACCTTTTCTTAACCTGAATTGCCATGCTCAGCAGGGGTCAGACAAGGAATTTGTTAATTTGTGGAAAGAGCCTCTTTTGGATGCACTGAAAATGAGCAGTATTCATTACTAAAAATCATACATAAGTTGTATAAATATTTACTGAGCTGAAAGAACATGTTGGCCAATGTTTTCCACAAATCAGTAAAAGGGACTCTCTAATTAATGAAACCAAAGCTGTAGGGTTTTATTAGGCACTTAAGACCGGTTCTGGAAGCTAAACGCAAATGCCATAGTTCAAACACTAGAGTCTATTAGTCCTAGCGCACTCTTGCTCTCGGCTGACTGCTTGCAAACTGTGAAGAACATTAAGGTGGATGGGATCACTGCCAACTTGAAGCTGTTAAATGACTGCATTACAAAAAAAGCTCCATAACTCACTGTTGAATACTTTTCATACAAAATTCTCAGCCACTGGAAAGAAGCAGGGAGGGGAAAAGGTTACTTTTTTTTTTTTTAAGTTAAAGTGCATTTACTACACTGACAGCAGCAGTTTCATAACCACCTGACCCACTGAATACAATTAATAACTGGAAAAAAAAGCAATAATTAATGACCAAGTCTATGTGCATTCCATTAAGTACAAACAGCTGTCATAAACTTCTTAATTTAAAGAGCTGCTGGATAGGGAATTATAGCACTGTAAAAAGCTTCTTCCTTCTACTGCTCCACAGAACCGGAACATATCAAGGTTTTAAATTTTTAAACATGGCTTTCATGCTCTTTGGTGCACAACCCCCCAAAAAAAACCCAACAACCAAAAACCTCTGAAAAATCAGCTTGTTAAGAGATTCCATCTAGCAAAAAAAATAAGAGATTCCTACCTTTCTTTCAGACTGGAATGTTTCCATACACCAAAAAGAGACCATTCTGCTTATCAAGGCTTTTAATAATTTCTAAAAAAACTGTTTAAACAGTACAGAACTTAGTCTCTTTCAGGGGGGTGCTATTCCTCATCATATCCAGAATATAAGCAAATCTTCTTGCTAAAATGTCACATCTTCTGTTAAATTGGGAAGACCTCAAGATTTGCCCAACTTTTTCTTGTGGGTAACAATGTTACCATAATTAAAGTCTAGAGTATTTGAAAGCCACAAAGAAAGATCACTTCTCATACCCAGGGTGTAGCCAGAGCAAATTCAGGGGACAGCAACTCTACAGATACAGTAATAACAAATTATTACCAAAGGAATAGAAGAATTTTGTCCATGCCAAAACCTTCTCAAAATGGCTGTCCACTGCTGTCTGCTCATTGTATACAACATTTTCGAGATGAACAGATCCTAGCATTACTGCCTCTTCTATTAAGAAAAGTCACTTTATTTGCCACACCATATTTGAACATGTGGGGTTTTTTATTGCCTCCTCTTGCCAGTAAAGAATGACTAATAACTGTAATTTGTAATTTCCCAGCTTTTGTGGTTTCTGTTTTAAGCAGCGTTCCTTATCTTTTCTGAGTTTCAATTTGGGGAAAATTGTCTTTTATACAATATTTTTTCCCATTTCGTGTCAAGTTAACACCTTCCTGGTCCTAACTATAGTGTAAGTGACAAGTACACCGACAAACAGAGCGATTATGACTTTTTTTTGGTTGTTTTGATAAGGCTGCAAACAGCCCAGGTATCAGAAACATTATCTGCGCGTGTTGGTCAAGCAAAGCGTGCTGGAATCGGACTATCTTTCAGATTCTGAGACTGAACCATGAAGACAGGTACCAACAACAGGAAATACCACTTCCCCCCCGAGAAAGTTTTTTCTTTTCAAAAGCACGCTCTGCAGTGTCCCTGCCAAAAGGGACACTTGGTACTCATTTTCAGTCCTGGCATATGTTAAATCCTTCCTTTTAGATGCACAACAAGCAGCTGACTTCAGCCTTTTGAAACCTTGATCCTCATCTCCCTTCCAAGCTGTAACTTAGCTCCTCTGCTGCAGAACCCCTGGAAAATCGGCAGTGACAGTACAGGCCACAAGGAAACTCTGGGCCTAGCCTGCCCTCTGCACAGATTACTGAAGATAAGACATGGGGAGGGACTTGTTTTCCTGTGAAATGTTGATCTTCCTTTTGAACTATGTCTTCAAAGACAAACGACTATGTATGTGTTCCTTCCCAATACTCCTCAAGCCTCGTAAAGCTCCGCTGCATGTTGTTTATTTAATAACAAACTAGAAAGCAAGAAAAATGTTTGGGTTATACCAGCACATTAGGAAAGGAGTTAAAAGTACAGATTTTAAGGAATATAGGCCAATCACCATTGCATTTTCACAACTCTCTTCAAGTCCAGATCACAGGGTTTTAAATGTTTCAAGTGAAAGAGAAACCCCCCACAGACAGACATAGAAAACCCCACAAACCAAACCAAATCCCACAGACTCAAAAAACTAAACCAAACCTCCAAACTTGTCAAAATGGTTTAATTAATTTTGTTTGTGAGCATTTTCTCAAAGAACAGCAACAGGCTAACCTCTTACTGAATTGGGGGCTGGCAAGACATCAGCTGACTCAGAGGGTATCAGGCCTTAGAACACAGTGCAGAAAGGCAGAATCAGCTTGCAGCACTGCCTCAGCAGACAGCTCAATGTATTGTCAAGTTAGCCCCTCAATCACCCACACTACCAAACACTCCTGTTCAGTCTTGATTCAGTTATCTCGCTTGCTAAACCCAAAAATTCAGCCACAGAACACGACCAGTTGGAACGTAGCCCCCCACTCTCATCCCTTTTCCAGGCATTGTGGATGTAATCCACGTGGCAGACTTAAACCCACAGTCAGCCTTGGCTAACAAAGACAGCATATGCATAGTCTAGACCTAACCTTTAATTCTGTCAGATTTGCATGATAACATGTAGCTGTATTTGAAACCAAAAAAAGCCTCTATCTATTCACAATCCTGCAAGAAAATAAAACCTAGGGTTCTGGTTAACAGAGAATAAAAAGAAAGTCTTTAACGGATAGAAATATCCACTGTTTTCCCTGTTTGTTCCACTAAAAATGCAGAATTTAAGTAATGCTTTTGTTTCCATATTTCCTTTTTCTTGCTCTTTTGCTGTAGGTGTTTTTTTGTAAGTTGGAAAAACAGAAATTGGCCATCACTTATTTTGGAATCAAGGAGAGAATCCAATAAAGCAAGGCAAGGGCATCCCAGTCCCAAGAAACACAAGCTGTGAGCTCTGCACACACAGCTGTTTCATCTTGAAAGCAAGTTGCCGGTGTATTCCAGGAACAACACACATTTTGTTCCTTTTCCTTCTTTCAGTTTCAAAAACATAATGCCAACCAACCAAACGTACCACATCATTTTGAGACCGAGCCAGGGAGAGAATAGGAAGAGCGATGGAACTAAACTTGGACTGTAGGTAAACAGCAATCCAGAATTTTGTAGTTCAACCATCTCTAACTGTGAAGTGCCAACAGAGGTTTTATAGTCTACCAGTGCCATTGCCAAGCTACTACTTTTCAGCACTTCCCAGATCTCTGCTGAAATGTAGCACTGGAAAACTTCCCAGCAGCTTTCCTACCTAGGCTTCCAGGTTTGACAGCCTGAAAAACTGGTCTTTTCATTCTAAAACACTTCAAAATGAGTAGACACACCCAAGTATGTTTTAAGGGTGGCATCCAATGACTTACACCAAATGTGTTTTGTCATTCTTAGAGCAATGAGATAGATATTCTATCAGCATAAAAGCTTGGGGGGAGTACGGGACGGGACCAATTTCTTTCTCAAAAAAATATATCAAATCTCAAATAAACAGTAACATGCACCTATTCTCATTCGAAAGAGTATTAATTTTAATTTCTGACATCTTCCCTAAAATATCATCTGTATCTTTTTCCACACAGAAAAATAACTGTGTGCCATTCCTATCTTTGGCTAGGATAGCTTTCTTCAGAACCATTCAACACTAACATCTCACCTAATACTACCTTTGTAAAGAAAATTTTTAAGAGCTGTTTGTTGCTGGTTGGTTTTCTTCAGATGAGCTTATATGAGCTCCTTCACACTTGTTAGTATATGAACACCTTGACACAGAATAGGGAGCGACAATACATTCTTGCATCTAATGCTCTGAACAGACAAAACAACCCCTGATTTTTAACAGGATTTTGATTTCTCCTCTTCTGGCCCCACCATTATGTCTATAATACATGGTTTTGCTAGTATCGGCTCGATATTTTTCTCTACCAGCAACTGAAAGCATACAGACATCATCATCACTGAAAAACACGGAACACAACAGTAACCCTACTTCAGAAAACAAAGAGTCACTTCCCACTTTCATCACATAGCTCAGCTCCAGGTATCCATGATGTGCTGCACTCTCAATTCCATGCCAACATTCATACTTGCTTTGTTAAAGCAAGCACTGCAGAAGACGATAAAGTGATCAAACATCTTTACTGTTACTTAACTGTGTGTTCACATTTAACTCCTTTTGAGTCTCACTTTTGAAAATGACAAGGGGTAAGGGAATTGTTGACCAATGTTTCACTTGAACTAATGCAGAGTATAAAACTCTCACTAAAAGTTCTATATGATTCACTATATTCTCTACCAATGCTAATGAATCTGTTTTAACACCACCATATTAGCACCACTGTGCTAAAATGCCACCTGTGTGACCATTTAACTGAATCTGTTTGGCAAAACACCTGCATACATACACAACAGAAACTGCCTTTATACAAAGACTGCATCAAAATGTTTCAGTGAAAGTCTTAATATAGTCTCTGTTGTGAAGACAGTCTAAATATTTCATTTGTTTACAAAACTCTCATCAGCTGTAATACCCCACTTGGAATGCCTTGAGAACTAGTGCAATTCAGTTCACTTGCACTACCAGCAGAGCGAAAAACAATGACCTTTCTATAAGCATTAAAATGCTAATCATCCTATAGAGAAAACTTTATGATATTTAGTGGTATCTTTTTAGCCCTGCAAAGAGACAGAAGTGAAAGATATGCACACGATGCTTTTGTTCAACAGATCAGAGAGAGGAAGGGGTAGTGTCTGCAAAGATGGGAACCCTGACTGGCCCAATTCAACAAGTCTCATGCAAACCCCAAGTGCAGACAAGTAATTACCAATATTGGAGTTTACTGTTACAAACAGGGTAAGTTCTAAACAGAGCACATTGTGCTTTCCTTGTTTATGTGTTCAGGTTTGCACAGTAAGGTTATGACCAGTTATCGGCTAAGTAAAAAGCAGACTTTGCTCTTCCTGCATGCTCGAAATGTGAGTTTATTCAAACCTGGAAAAACAGACAGTGGGCAGTACCTTAAACAACATCTCAAAATACCACAGCTCTAGCCTAAAACTCATGCCTGAAATCGACAAGGATTTATAAACAGAGATGGATGTCTCTTTGCTTGACTTTAGTAAAGGACATTAAATTAAAACAAACAAGAAGGTGTACTTAGTTAAATTAGCAGCTTGCACTCTGTGTTTTGAGGTGCCCTCACACATTGGTTTTATACTAGAAGCTGAAGAATATTAACAGAAAGGCATCTCAGGAAGTTAAAAATGTCTGACTGCCTAGGTGCAAACAAAGTTCCTTCCCAACAGCGTGAACTTGAAAAAAAAATTAGCCCTAAGAGAAACATACAAAATAGCTATGTTTGTTGAGCAGCAAAATACAATGTATTAGTTCATTTGGAGGTAAAATAAAAAGGAAACAGTCCTTGTTTTTCATGGGATCCAAAACAGACTTAAGTCTTAGGCCTTGCTGTCCTCTTATGGATTCCCAAGAAGTGAGTAACTGAATCCCACATACTGCCTGGGAAAAAATCTCAGCCCATTGCTCTTAAAGATGGTAATAATAATAATAACAACAACAACAACAACAGAATATCCTCAAAATCATACTAAAGGATAACTGACAATAGTGTTTTATATTAAACCGTAATGCTCATAGTTAGACCACCGAAGCAGCCTTGGAAACATCAGAGATCTATTAGATCTTATCTTGCCAAGCTGTATAATACACTCCAAGGAAGTTCTCTCTTCTCTTTCTGCTCATTCTCATGCAGATCGGTTCCTGACAGATCCTTAGAGACTGCTTCAGGACAGGCAAAAAGCTGCATTACATAAAAACTCCAGGGATGCCAGAGTCCCTCTGTGGTTAGTGAAGCTCCCACAGAAAAGAATATTTTAACGCTTGGTAAGCAAGAGGTTAATAGCCTATATATATAAAAAAAAAACACCTCTAACAAAAATGTTATTTCAATTGTATTACATTTAGGAGCCCTGAGGGTCATGGGGTAGATAATCAAAAAGGACAAGGAGGAAATTAAAAAAGGGAAGAAGGCAATCAAAAAGGGCATTTAGAAGGACCCATAATCCTCCATAGGAAGAATACTAATTATACTACTGCATCATCTTATAATTAACCCTGATCTAAATTTTTTTTTTATTTTAGCTGTAATAACTTTCACATGTACAATGATTTGATTGCTAATTCTTGCCAGTCTTTCTTGAACAGCTATTTTAGTTTTGGTAGCTACTTTTTACATAGCAGTTTAGCATTCATTTATGAAGAAATAAGACAAAATATTTAGGTATTTTAATTATTTTGTCATCAGTCATTCTGGTTTCCTTTTATTCTGACAGTGCTGGGTAGTACACTTTTTCTTAGCCCAAAAGTCTCTTCTATTTAGGAGGGAAATTAACCTCTGATAAAATCACTGTGTTGCATCCACTTCAGCAGTCAATCCTAGCCATACGTCTTTGTGATGACTTCCATCTGTATTTCATATTTCATTTAATAAATGTGGGATATTATTGTAGCCAGGAAACTAAATTCTCAACATACCTTCATTCCATAGCAGACCCCTGCTTGGGCTCACCTACATTCTTGGGCAACTGGGCACACATTGCTGTGATATTTCTAATGACTTACAAACAGGTCGGAGTTTTTGCTAATGCAGAAAATAAGCAAGCCCCCCAAAAAGGAACTTTCCCTTGGACGATGACTACCCATTTATGTACAAAGCCAAAATTTATTCCTGAACTAACCTGAGTTGTTGATACATGCAAAGATCTCACAAGAATATCTGGCAGCAAGAATGTATAAAAGGCAAACTCTACAACCGATCTGGAGGAATAAAAACATCCAGAAATAAGCTTGTCTGAAACCTGCCCTCAAAGGCAGGCATCTAGAGATATCACTTATTTTTCTCATTGATCTTTTGGATAATTCTAATCATACATACTCTGCAGATATAAAAGCAGACATGCTCCCCTCTTAGACTAAGATATATGAAGCAGCATACATAACAGAAATTACTTCTAACTGAATTTTTGTAGCCTGATATGAAGTTATCCTCCTATTTTCTATACTTCCTTCGTGTATCTGTAAGGCACTTTGCTAATTAGTTCTTAATGGTCACTAGATTCTCAGATAATTAACATTTGGAGGGCATTATTCCCAAGTCAGGGCCAATCTAAGGACGGTAGTCTCCAAGGCTTCCTCCATAGCATGTGTCGTGGGAGGCAGCATGGTTTTTAATATTTTAACAATCACTTTACTTCAGAAAGATAGGGCCTGAGGGTTTTGGCTTACACTGTATGGGAAACATCAGCTTCACAGAGCTCTGGACACTATGCTGTGTGGTCAGCAGCATGTACTCTCCGGACAAACACATTACTCCTCTGGAGAAAACAGAAGAACAGAAAAAAACAAAAGGCAATCTATGTGATTAACACCAATTTCATTCTGATTAACCACATAAAGTATTCTTTCCAAAGCAAGACGTTAACCCTGACCAAAAGGCAAACCCTAAACTACTTTGTAAATTATAGACTTTAGACCTGCATCAAGAAATTTTGTCTAGGCATAGTAACAGCTTGCAGAGGGCAAATCATGTCATGATTTCTTCCCATGTCAGTTAAGACATCTGCATAAGAATTTGGGAACGAGGAATGCTAGCTCCCTGGAAAACAAGTCAGAATAGAACATCCCAAAATGGGAGTAGACCTGTCTGAAAAATCCAATACTTTTTTTGCTTCTTTTGAAACTCTATCTTAACCTAAATGTACAATCTCAATCAATATTTAATCATCCAAAAGCCACATCACCCTGAGGCATTCAATATTCTCCTATTCCTATTATTTCCAATATGATAATATTTAATATAGCCACTGATTCATAGGCATCGATAGCTGCATTCCTCTCAAATAATACTAAAAGCTGAACTTGAAGCCAGTTTAAGCTTCTATTGCAGCCTGGTCCATTAGGCAGTTGAAACTGGAGGTCTGAAATTAAAGAGTAATTATTATTTAAAGTATCTCCTCCTCTATCTTATTCAGAAATACCAACTGCAGCTGTAGTGATTTTGTCATAGGGAATTGCCACACTTGTTAGTGGTTTTTCTTTTTGCTGGTTTATCTTAAAAGGTAGTAACACAGACAGCAGTGAAATGGAGCACAGAATGTCTCATTAATGACCTGTCATTCCTAACGCCTTCCTCTTTTCGTAATTGAACAAATAATTAAGAACAAACATAGTAAACAGCTAACCCTTGGAAACATCAGAAAATAGTGCAAACTGCCATCTTGTAAATGAACTTTAGGTCAGCTTTGAATGTTGAGCAAGCATGCTCTGTTACACCCACCCAAGCTGTGCACTCACAGCATGCAACTAACCATGTTAAAAGTTTTCCTTATTAAAAGTTGAGCAGTTACATTACCACTTTGCAGCACACTTCTGCCCTGGATAACTCAAGGCGGTGCCTGCTTAAGCAGCTGCATACTCTGCAGTCAGACTAAGTATCAAGAATTTTCTGCCTCTATGGCTAAATAGAGCCCCCTCATACCACCAGAAACCTGACGCTGATATCTTTACATAGTTCTGTCAGTCACAGCAAAAGATTATTTCACCTGCTTTCAGCTATTGCTTTTGTGAATGTAACAAGAATACCTAGAAAGGGCAATAGTCACCAACAGACACTACCTGCTATTGATTTTTTCTATTTATTTTTTAATCACATCTTCAAAAAAAGTACCTCCATCATAATGAAGAGGTATCAATTTCCATTAGAGAATTTGAAAAATACAAAATGTTTTATAATTAGAAAATAACAATGTTAGAACACCAATTTGCATAAGAAACAAAAGTGAAAGGAGTTATCAGATAATTTTTTGTGTATGTATGTATAAATAAATGCTTGCTTAATTAAACCACTACCCTTTAAGAAAAAAAATATGCTAACTCCACTGTACAAGTAAGTTCCACCATCTGGAGATGGCCCGGCTGATGTGGAAAAAGTATTCCTTACAGGAAATGTTTTTTAAACGTGCCCTGCCACACACACCCCAACCAGCTTGCACCTCTTGAGGTTACTGCTGCTGGGCTGCCCTGCAATGCTGTAAGAGCCCAACATACCTCCTGCCAGGGCCCATTTATTTCCAAATCTTGTCCTTCCTCAGCTTCCAAAGGTGTACAACAGTAACTCGTGGTTCAAGGCAGAAGAAATTTTTATGATATGGCTCGTGGACTCAGCGATTGTCTGAGAAATAAGCCTAAAGTACTAGTCAGCTAAATATAGGCTAAGTTTACGCTAAGGGTATGAAGGAATCACAAGAATAAAAAAGGTTAGCCTAAAAATCAGAGGTGGGAGATTTGTAGGTATTTTAACTTTGTGCTTTTCTCTTCCTCTTTCAGACAATATAAGGAACCCCTGTACTGTTTCTTCCCCAAGAACCACACATGGTGGGAGTCACACTACGGCAGCTCCCTGGTGTTTCTTCTGCAACCTTCAGCATGTACTGAACGTTGATGACAGCTAGAACCCAGTTCCTCCCTCACTCATTTGTAAAATAAGCAGGGTTCCAATCCCTTCTTGACAGCACAAAATAAAAAAGGGAGTCAATGATTTTAATACTTTAACTCAAATAAAACTGAACAGAATACAGATTAAATATTTCTTTAGATGTGTTCTCCCTGCTGAATTCCAAAAGGCATTATGCAAACAATGGAGGTGTTATTCTAAGGGGGGAAAAAGAAGCCTGCAAAAATCTAATTTAAAATGTTAGGCAACCTAAGCATAGGCCCACTACAGCTGCCTTTGCTTCATTTTTGGCTACCTAAAGCTAAGCAAGCCTGCTACTTGCATCATAGGTTCATAATGGAGTTACCCTGGTATAAAGCTGCTTTGCAATCAAATTTAACTTCTATGGGTTTGTGGAGTTTTTTTAACCACTGAACTACAGTTCACCTACTTTTTGCCCAGCAAACAAACTTACATTTCTCAGAATTTCAGTTTACTGAAGTTGTCCTGTAGTTGTTCAAGGGACAAAAAACCCAAAGAAACCACATAAGATACTCTTTCCAGCTCAGTGCACGACTATCAAAGCTCAGAGGACTTATAAATTTTCTTGAGACAATTCTGCTTCTGTCTTTTCCCAGCATACTGCTATGCTCACATGAAGACAGAATGAGACCCATAAAGAAGCCTCTTCTTTCACCCGAGGATCCCCAGCCGTACGCATGAACTCGTAAATACTGCCTTGGGTAGCGTGCACTCAAATTGTGGGCTTGTGAAATTGTAAACTTTGTTACTATAGCTGAAATATTTTTCCCTGTTTAGCAAAAGTTCTGAACTCGTACAAACAACAATGCAAGACAGAGTAGGCTATGGAAATTTACATTTCATTGGCAATCCTGTGACATAACTACTTGAATATTGAAAAGGGAGAAAGGTAGAAAGACAGAAAGATACTAATTGGTGAATGTTCCAAAGAAAGTTAAATGAGATTAGCAACAAGTAACTGACACTGTGCTTTCTAACTATGTTTCTCTGTCTAAAAGATACCCAAAGGAGACAAGGGCAGTTGGAAAACTAATAAAAATACTCACACATACTGTATCTCCATGGGCTATAAACAGGCAAGCTACAGGCAGCCTAAGCCTATGATGCAGTTGCCTTGAGAGCAACTGAGCACCCTTAAACACATTTTTTTCCCAGCATGCTACCTGCAGATGACTAAACTGTTTTCATACATTTCCAGTTTCAGCTGATTTTCTTCTGATCCTGCCGTAACTGGCTCGGTTGCTTTTGGAGTTGCTTTCCAAGCTGACTTCAGCTTCAGTTACTTCTAAGTAGCGTTGCTAGATGTGAAGAAAAGAATATCACATCCTCAGGTGTGCTCTTCAGCCACTCTGTTTATGGCAGCAAATCAGTGTAAACTATAAACAACTGAGACTCATCAAAATCTCTCAGGACAGAAGAAAAAGAATTTTAGCCACAGACTCCGTAATATGCAAAGTAGACCTAAGTGAACTATTCATTGAGAATAATCTTCGTGGCAAATTCTCCCTTTTTCCTAGTTATGAATAGGCTTTGGCTTTCTTGAATCACTTGTGATTTAAAAGAATTTGACCTTTTCAGAAGAAAAAGTAAATTAGCAAACCATTGCCATTACACAATCAGGATCCAGTCTCACAGATCAGAGCCACATACTTGGTTATTTCACCATAAGGGACCAGTCCCGCTCCCTGATTGGTTACACAAACATTTATAATTAAAAAGGAACACTGAAGGATAGAGCTAACAGCTGAGGATCCTTGGTTCTTTTAGGGATAAATGTAGTACTGAGTTAACAATGATATTTACCATCTGCATTAGAGACTTCTACAAGATGACTGAAATTTAACCATTGGAAAAGGCTGAGCCCATTGTAATACACACCAGAGCCAGTTTTGAAGTGAGTATAGGGGGTGCATGATACCCTATATTCAGGGCACAGCCAACATCCTCAGGTGTAACCATTTACCTAGCCAAATTCTGGCTTTGGGTGTGCTGCTTGTCTCACCTAGAGATTATTTAACTATTTGGGAGTGAGGATCAAGCCTGCTTAGGCTGCTTATAAAACACACTCCATATTCTCTACCCTTAATGTTAATAGCAAACAGGAAACCCACTATAGGTAAGTCTGGGACCAAGGCCTGTTAATTGTGTCTTGTAACTTCCTCTTCACCAGCTTCTCAATCACTTCTCTAATACAGATGAGAGTATTAAAAAGCAAAAGCATTTCAGGGATTTGTTAGAAAAAGTATTGACAAAAAGTATTAAACTTCCTAGCCAAATAATTTCAGAAGTCTAATGTATTTTCAAAATACGACAGGAAGTAATTTCATTTGAAAAGTCTATTTCATTGTTCCTCTCTTGCACTGTCTCATGGTTTCGAGACAAGCCCAATTATTCCTTGTTTCTCAAAGCTTTTACAGTAAGTGAAAGATTAATACAAGCTATCAGGAACACAGCCCCCCCAACAGGCAAAATGACAGACGAAGATAAACACCTCTGCCCCTTGAGCTTCGACATAAACACAGGACATCAAGATTTGGCCTATTTCTCCCACACAGGCCTCATTTGACAGACTGCATACCAAACCACCCTGCAGGACTTGTACTAATCTACCTGGCATTGTACATGCTTAGATATTCAAGAGAAATCCCATGGTGATGTAATTCTTCACTTGCATAGCCTCTGTCGTCTCTTTGGTTGTCTAATCTCAAGTCATCCTCTGCTCACCATCTATTTTGTTAAAAGTTAGCCACAAGGCTGTACCTGCAATGACTATAATCTACAAGAGTATTTTACCATGCCCTTTGTAGCTTTAAAGCACTTATTTCAAAATAATTTCCACAAAAGGGTATACCTATAAGCAATTAACGGCATGTTCTGTTGAGCAGTTTATGAGATTTTCACATATTTGGGTGAGGAGAAACCAGTTGTCCTATTTTCAAGCCCATGATCTCCACGTAACAGCCGCCTTTCAGTATTTTTGCCTTCAGTTACACTGACATTAGGTACGTTTTCCCTCAGGTAGGTGTAATTTATTCCTGAGTATTCACTGATCATCCAGTCAAAACATAGATCTGAAAGTGAAACTCCGCTTGAGAAGAAAGGTTAAGGTGGAAAAAGAAGAAAAAAAGGAAAAAGATATAATCAATTACTGTCATCACAGGCTTTTTTGGGTAGGA
This sequence comes from Falco cherrug, assembly GCF_023634085.1. Classification (NCBI taxonomy): domain Eukaryota; kingdom Metazoa; phylum Chordata; class Aves; order Falconiformes; family Falconidae; genus Falco; species Falco cherrug. The sequence goes on from NC_073703.1 coordinate 21,592,013, forward strand.
GAACACCTGAGATTGTGTAAGTGCTCCATTCTGTAGGGTCCATTTTATAATATACCATCAATCAAGGGTCACAATCTCAAACACTCTCAATAATGCTAAAGGCTTAACTTCCCAGTGGAGGTGGAAACTACAACACAAACTATAAATTCAGAAGCGAAGTAATCTTACTCAAAAAGTAGACTAATAAAATAAAATAGCTTCAGGGGCATGTAAAATAAAAACTGATCTTGTGCAAGAACTTTGACTGCCATTTAAAATGCAAAACTCTCATTCTGTCAAGGCTCACAGTTTTGTCTAGAAAAGCCATTCATATTCCTTGATGTGAACCGGAGCCTGAGAAATCATTAAAGGCAGCAGTAACAATACTGTTAGGCTTTGTCAAATGTGGCACAGCCTCTGCGAAATGGTTCTCTTTGAGTGAACAGAGGTAAATAACAGTAATTGCTTTGTTAGACTGCATACCAGAAATAAAGCCTTTTATACTTATGCAGAGTAAAAGTCAAAACCAGGGCAGGAAGACTCAATTTCAGCAAACAGACTGTAATGAAATAATGCTGGTGGTTCTGCTAGCCAGAAGCTTACTCGGGCCTTTGAAATGGTAATGTTCTTCACTGTGTAGCGGAAACCTAGCAAATGAAGAATCTTGTTGCACAGAAATTGATATTCTTTGAACAGATACATCTATTTTCCCTAACAGGTCTATTTTCAAATTAGCTCCACCACATTCCCTCAGCCTCCCCTGCTCCTATTTCGAAGGCTACCCACAAGGTAGCAACGTTTGCTAATCCTATTTGGACTTGACAAGATACCAACTCACAAGGAAGCTTTTCCTTTGTCCATCAAGCACATCTGTTTTCCACATCTTGCTCAAATGTCATGTTCTTGCACATGCAAAGAAAGCCTTGAGTCATTTGTGTACCTATGGTAACAGTCATCTGTCGTCTTCTCCTTGCCATGCTCTGCCTCTTCCAGAAAGCTCGTTTCGTTCAAATCTAACAGCAGGTGTTTGCAAAGGTCAGTTCCCAGTTAAATGTTCTAAAAAGTACCGTTCTTCCATCACCAATTCATTTCTAAATTAAACTAGGCCACAATTAGGCAGTAACAATTCTTTGGCCATTAAATTGGACAGCATCCTAGACAATAACATTTATAACTCTTTACCTATGCACCCCCGACACATTACGCTGCTTAATGCAAGAGAAAATCTTTCTATTCTAATACAGGCTTGGCTCTTAAAAATGCCAATAAAATCTCATGTAACCTCTAAGCACATGTGCATTCTTTTTTCTGTGCACTATCTGCCATACTCCCAATCCTAATAAAAAAAAATTAAAAATCAAACGAAGCAAAAAGAGGAATATAAGGTCAAGTGACTCCAAAATGTTAGACTCTGCCATAATCACTTGGCAAGGTAAATGGTGTTCAGTTAGCTCTAATGAAGAGGTCAGAAGTAGAAAGGCTTGGACTCCAGCCCCAGACCCCAATGCTGCTCTTAAACCTCTGAGAAACTCCACAAGTTTTCAGGGCCTTCATTTTCAATGGGCTGGGGCTGGTGGGGATGATTGTCTGAGGACCAAAAAACCAAGTAAAGCCGTAGAGTCGTTCACATAATGCTACGGTATTAATATCAGGAATAAAAGAAAAGGCATCACACTCAGATGTAGGTTCCATCATGCCTTCAAACATATTGTTGTGTTTTGTAAGTCTCCCACTTCCATTTACTTTTCCAGAGGAAATTAAGCTAAGGAGGTCAAGCACGCTGCAGAGAACATCTGCATTCACTCATTTTGAGGCCAACCTGGAACGCAGATTGCATTGCATTTACACAACATGAACTTTTGTTACATCTAAACCAAAAGGAGAAAACCACCAAAGTGGGGTTCCAAGTCTGTACACTTTGTACACACAAAGCTCCCTGTAGAAGGTCCCCAAACGCTGCCTGAGCGGTTCACACTGGATGGTTCTGCTATAGGCTGCAAAAGGAAAACTTTATACACAACTGAGTATCAGTAGCAGAAAGAAAACCTATAAATGTCAAACTCAACTGCAAGGAAAAATGCTTTCCTTCCTCTGATCTCCACTTGAATGAAAGATGTGGAGGTTACATTTCAGATGAAGGAGCTAACTGCACTCAGAAAAGATTTAATGAAACATCTGCCAGTAAGCTCCTGATAGTGACATTAATCAAAGAGAGAGGAGTATAGGCCCATATGCCTATTTACTCACATTTATGAATTTGTTTACTGAGAAGTACGACCACTGGGATACAGAATGTTAGCGTGAGATCTCATATTCAATTCATACAAATGCAGATAAACATACGAAGAACAAGATCAAACAATGCTGGGTTTTGGGGTTTTTTTCTACCAACTTTCACTAGAAAATCCAGCACTTTGCAGCTTTCCTCCCAGAACAGAAACTCATGAATAGTATTAGTAGACTGCAGTGAGTAAAAGGCTCCAACTCTTTGCTGCAATGTCTTCAACAGCCCGCAAAGAGACAACTGGCACAAGTGAGTATTGGTAACACTGAATCTCCCGAGTGTTCCAGCTCAGGCCCTGACCAACTGCCTATTCCACTGACTCCCTTTCACTATCCAGAATGTTCCCTTCTGTTATTTCTGTCTGTTCCCAATCTTGTGATGTGATTAGAGTAGATGATTACGCTTACATAATAGTATCAAATTAATTTGCAGCAGAGCACAACAGCAGAGGAAATTGTTTCGAGTTCTGAAAGCTCCCCCTCCCCAGTTTATTTCAGTGACATCAGGGGATTAAGGCAAAATGGGTCAGTAGAACACTGCTGGGAAAACAACCAAAACATCAGTCCTGACCTTGTAAACGAGAGTGAGAGAGACTGCAAACAAAGCAAGCCGTTTATAGCATGTTCTATAAAGAGAGCCATCAAGGTGAATCAGCTTCCTAGGCACCTATCGCCACCTGAAAGCTGACAGAGGATGGCAGATAAAACCACACTGCACACAGACTTTCAGTAGAAACAGGCAATTTGGGAATATTTTTCCAAATATGTGGAGCACGGACTTATTTGGAGTTTTTACTTCTGTTAAGAGGATGCCTTAATGCCAACAGTAATACAACTAGTAAGCCCCTGCTACTTTAAATCAAGGTGGGGGCACCGAATAACCCCACCTATGTACAGCCCAGGGGCCTGATATTACGCATCTCAGCTCTCTGGCATTCAGTAACTCTGGATGGTTCCCCTCTCACCTCCTGTGCAAACAATTCCCTGTTGCTGGGATGCTGAGATGGGGATCACATTATAGGGTTATACCCACATCATTTTTTAGCACTTTAAGACAGTCTTCTGACAGACATACAAAGACAGTGCCTGTAACTGGCAGATTTATATGGATTGTTGATAGTTGGCTTGATGCAGGAAAGCAACCATTAATCAGGCTTACCACACTGCACAGCTGGCACAGCTCGTTGGTGATCGCTGCTAACCCTTAATGTACAAGACATCCACAAAATATTTACCTGTCCTTTGGAAAAATAAATGCTTCTTCAACAGCTACCCCTTAAAGCTGGATGGGTAAAAAAAATTGGACCTGAGTCCAACTTCTCTCAAATACCCAAATGATGCCTTCTTGCTATCTGTTTCTTTTCATCCTTCCAATGCAGACACCTACTTTCCATCCCAAATATTTTAATGGGAGTAAATTAACAAATTAACATAACTTCTTCTGGGTTAACTACAGCTTCAGTTTACACCTTGACATGCCATAGCAGCATCCTTTGTGCTTTGCCAGCTTCATAAGCTGAGGTAAGCACAATAACTAGGAGTGGTGTGCATTTACATGCCACTGTTGCAGGCTGTACTAAGACACTTTCTGCACTTTGAAAAAGGCAGTATTTTAATAAGGTATCCGCTTTCAAACATTCAAATTTTATCATGACAAGCAAATCGAGGCCTAACGCCATTAGTTACTTAATATCTTTCTCGTGCTTGATTAACAACTCCATCATATATTTATGCTTTCTATTAGGTTTACAATGTTAAACATGTAGATTTCTAACGTCCCTAAATTCAGCATCCTCCAATGTAGGTACGATCATACATACATTCAGCTCTCAAAATAACCCTGCATGGCTGGAAGTTGTCTGGTATGCCACCTACTTACTATATTTGTTCAAGTGTGCAATGTCACAAGATGTTGATGCATTTAGTCTCTTTTTTTCACCAAGGTAAAAAGACAGTCTTTTTCTTGTTTCTAGAGCATATGAAATGACAGAAACTCTCCATATAAAATTTTTATCAGTGATCATAGTGAAAAATGATGACAATGACACAAAGGCAAGGGCTACGCAGTTCTTTCCTGAAGCGTTGTAAACACAACATAAGGTAGTCATGCTGGAAGTAAAATCTAAACCTACTTTTCCTGCTCCTTCTTGTTTGTTTTTCTTCTCTATCAACATCATAATGCTTTAATGAAATGCAAGTACAAATGCACAGACATACTGTAATTTGTTTGCTTTTCCTTTCCCCATGTCTGTAATTTCTACATAACTAAGACAACTAGTTAGCATTAATCTGATTTACACATAATAAGAAACATAATACTTTTTTTCCTTTAACTCTATAATCATGAAACTTGCCCATCGTGTTACTGGATTACAGAAGTCTAACCTGTGGTCACCTTTATTAGATGTTCAGTCTGCTCACAGATTTTTATATTGCATATGTTAAGAGAAAACATTAAACATTAGAAAGTTTGTATATCCTAATGTTGACTCCAACACCGCACACACTATTCTATGCTGCTCTCGCTATGCAAGATATATTAAAAAACCCAACAGCAGCACAGCACAAAGCACAACATGGAAAAGAAAAAAGGAGACATACTTTAGGTTTCCTCTGTTCTGACTGCTTGGTATTTTCCTATCTTTAACACTGCCCTAAAGACATGCCTCTTACACAATTTCTCCGTATAAAATGAAATGGACTTTTATGGGGGGGGAGAGTAGAGAAGGGATTGTAGTATTCATAAATTGTCTAAGTCAATGAAGTCTTCAGTACTGTCAAAGTTATCCACATCCGAAACACAACCAAGATGCTACCTAGACTGATCTGTCACCAAGGTTTTCTTAACAGAACACATTATTTTTTCATGCTTGTATTGCTGGATATCTAAGCAGTGCCAAATAATTAATAGTTCAGAAAGACAGACACTTAAAATTCCATAAATTTACTCTCTGCCCCTGCTTGGACACCCTATAATCAATGTACCAAAGACTACTAGTCAGGCTGAAGAATCCTCTACAAAATTATTACGTTTCTTGATACAGAACAATGTCATCTGCAGAACTTAATGAATTTCTCCATCTTCACCTTCAACAATGCACCCAGTTCCTCCCATATGCTGATGAAACACTTTTTCAACATCAAGACATTACACTGCAGTCTTTTGATCATCACATTACTACTACCAATGCTACTAGCAAAAGCCCTTGCCCCAAGTCTACTCTAAAGTCAAGCCTAATGCTACTTCCAGCAACTAACACAATGCTAGAGGAGGGAGTGCCCCTTCCTCCCCAGATCTGTAGTAGTTGCTACTAGTATGGATATGTCGTGAATGCTTTCAGCAGCATTAAATACCACTTAAGGTCACAGACTAAACTTAGTAATTGCCTTGAAATCCTAAATCAAACCCCCATTTTTTTCAGGGCTCTGACAGGCTCAGGAGCAGATTCAAACAGGATATCTGCATGTTACTGTCCCATTCTTCCTGTGAAGATCACGGAAACCTAGGCAGGGATACCTAATCGAGTTACAAACCCGTTCCCAAACTGCCATACTCCTTGGCTTAGTACAGTACTATAAACTGAAAACTAGACCCTATCTTCTTTGGTAGGCTGGGCTGCAAAGAGTAGCAGTGGATCAGACACCACCAGTTCTGGTTTGTGACTCGTGTCTGGAGAGTGGAAATATCTTGAACAATTCCGGTTAAACTGCTAAAGTTAATCTGCCAGAGCTCTCAATTCCAAACCTCTCCTGGGCCAAGTAGTCATGAATTTTAAAACTTGCAGTTCACACTACTGGCTACAGCTGGCTGATAATAACACAGTCAAGTCACAAGAAGCTTTCACAACTCATTTCATTGCATGTAAAGCCAGAATATACAGGCTAATCTATGACAATAGCCATGAAACCTACAACAAAAAGCTGCTGAGGATAAACCGCAAGAAATCAGGCAGAGAGGCCATTTTTGGATGGCTATCTATATTGCTTTATCGTAGGCTGAAAAGATAATTCTAGTAACTGTGAAAACAATTTTAAAAACAAAGATCTACCAGTCCAGAGCACTACCACTTCTGTCACAAACTTTAAACCTTTCTATTGTTTCATACCCCAAAGGCAAGTAGAGATCATGCCTTCAGGGGGTTTTTTTGGTTGTTTTTTTGTGTGGTGTTTTTTTGTTGTTTTTTTTTGTTTTGTTTTGTTTGGTTTGTTTTTTTTTTTTTGTGAGGGGGCAGGAGGGAGAGTAGAGGAAAGGGTTGAAGAAATTTCAACAAGGTACTTAGAGCAATATTTTCATTAGGCTTGCATTGAATACCAATACTTTACAGACACTCCAGCCTGCATTTAGTGATCAACTCCTTCATAGTAACCACTGCACCACTGTGTATTTATTCTTTCTGATTTATAAGCACAAGACAATACTGAGTTCTAGCTTTACTTGTTTTGAATTTCTGCATAGGAGAAACTCCAGCCTCAGACTCCTATGTATTGAAGACGGATGAGAGTACTTTAAGGTGACAGCTGAGGGCACTGTGCTGTAATACGCAATTCATGTGCCTAATGTTTTCTTAGGTCATCAGAAGCTAATGCAGAAATCATAAAATATATACCAGTACTTCCACCATTTGGAAGCATTTTATCAAGTATCGCAGACAGCGCCAAAAGTAACATGAGATTGGCATGATTTGGACACCTGAAAAGAAGAGGCAGAGCTTTTATAAACCAACTATTCACATGACTGAATTTTCATACTAAAACTTCTTTTGACTACAGTAGGGCTAAGGATCATGCACAATAAAAAACATCCAAAAAGAGAGTGTCATATTATTAGATTTGTGATTTTAGGAATATTTTTAATAGAAACAAAGCAGAATTATGTTATGAACTAGCTGCTCAGCAACTTGCCCATTCATGGGATTTGCCCCCATACACTGAAGACACCCAAGACAAATCCCTATTGACTTACATCGGGGTTTGCCTGAGCAGACAGGCAACACTGATCCTTTAATGTGTACATGTACTTGCCAGTGCAAGGAACCATGTATTTATTTCCTCAGACAGCAGGAGCCAAATGAATCTAATGAATGTCATTTTATCTGATGCTTCTGCTGTTTATAATAATAAACCTACTTCATTCCTTAGTCTCTGCAATTTCTGTAGCAGCTGACTCAAGATTATGTCTCCAAAAAAGAAAACACTGAAGTGTTATAAACCATGGCTGTATCTTCTCTTTCTGCTAATGAGTTCAGAAAATTACATTCAAGATGCTGTTTTGCTGATTAGAATTGTCACTACCTGATTTTTGAAGGACAGAGCCATGCCTAACTGTATGTGCAGACATTTTATTAAGTTGTGGTCTCTGCTTCTTGTGTTTCAAGTATTTAAACCTTCAAAGAGTCAAAGAATGGTTTAGAAAAATACACCCTATAACCCACATTCACGGAGGTGACAGCAGCCATTTTGACGCATCTGATTTTGAGCAAAACCGGTTTTATCTGAGTTTCCACACCACAGAATCTGAAAAGTGGTTCTCTCCCGAATTTACCCAATTTTTTCAACCTATGTATGTAACACTGGACAACTAACCTAGAAATCCAAAATTGTTAGGACCAATCACAGAGTCTGAAGATTGAGGACACAGGTTCAGAAATATCTGCAGAGGCACGGGGAAACAGAAGTGAAAGGTAATCTTCTAGGGCACAGTCTGCATCTGTACTGATCCAGCTTACTCTTTCCTTCAAAGGCCTAATGCAGTCATTTTTCTACCAAAACAGAGAAATGCAGAAACCAGAAAACTAGTAAAAACAGACAGAAAACTAGAGCTATCTTACCATGCAGAGGAGTGAGACCTTTGATTAAATAGCCATGAGACTTCCTGCCAGCTGATGCCAGCAGATGTTTCATCAGGAGGACCAACAGAACATGAAGCCTATTCCTGCTACTATACAAGCAGAAGTACTTTGTCCTCTGTGTTTTTTTGCTGTAATTCAGCAGAACATCAGGGTTACCTTAGCAATGTCCAAAGCTCATTGGAGTTCAACATACAAGCCTAAATATTAATATTATGGTTGTGGCTATGAGATTTTCACTCTACTGCTTGTCTGGTTTTGGAGAAGTGGAAAGGAGAAAGTATAGGAACCAACCATCGGTATTCTTACCTGGCTGCTATGTAAAACTTAACCCTTAAGAGTTCAATTTAAGAATTTATCCAGGATAGTAAGGAAGCAGAAATACTATGGGAGTCTCATAGAAGCAGAGATGATGCTCACATTCTTCCAGCACTTCATATTTGACAAATACAGCAGTATCACACATAAACCTCTGGAACTGGGCTACAGAACCCAGAACCATCCTAGTTTTGTTAAGGAAATAAAACACTTAATATTGTGAACAGGTAATAAAAATAAACAGGCATTCAGAAAAAATGACTCTGTGTCCTAAACGATTGCAAATTCTTCTTGAGCAGCAGCAGTACTGTTGTTGTAATGTTACAGCAGCATAAGTTTGCACTGACTTCGCCCTTCCAGCCAGGCTGAGTCACTCTTGCTCATCAGACAGAAATGACTTTACACCCTGTAACATTAGAGCCCTGATCTCCACCTGTGGTTCCTTTCTCTTAAGCCTATTTTTTGCTTCCTACCTGCTGCTGATGGTGGTACTGCTCTCCCAGCAGGCTTTGTATGCCGCTCCCAATGTGACTGGCATGTTATTAATGAAGAGGTGGCTGGTGTCTCTCATTACACTTCCACTGAGTGAAAGCACCTCAGAATTAATTTAGCTTTCACTCACAGGGGAAGACACAGTACTCCACCAAGAAGTTCACTATTCTGCTGCCTTTAGCAATAAATTCCCCTTCTTTTTTTGTTTTAACATTAATAAGGTAAGAGAATAGAGTATTTCCAAAAGAAATTAAGAAATGCAGAAGATAGATGCAAGTGCAGAGGCTCCCTGTGAGTAACCACCAAGCCCAATTCAAAGAGATAACACGCATACTGGAACAGATGTACAGGGTGGAGAAGAACTCCACAGGCAAACAAGTGGTAATAAAGCCCGAGCCTAGCGCACAGAGTTAAGCAGGTCTCTCAACCACTTAAAATTTCTTCCCTGTTTGTGAGAGTTCTCTGTGGCAACAAATGCAAAACTCCTGTGAAATTAAGAGGCATGGAAATAATTTTTCTCCCCAGGCTGAGAAGGTCAAATAGATTCAAAAAGTACTTCATATCCATCACTGTAAGAATAGAAACCTAATTAGACACCAGACATCACTGTCTAAAAGAGATCAAACTCACTTAAAGCTATCATCTGGAACATATTTTAAAAAGACTTTCCCTTGATTATTAATTCATTTACTTATACTGCATACAGGGAGAGTCATTCACTTGACACAGCTCTGCAGCCATTCATTCTCTGAAATGAACGCCTTGACTTCCAATCACTTTGTATTTGCCAGCATTACTGTTTGCTACACTTTCTCCTTTTCCTATTTCTATTTTATCTCCTACTTTTCTATCTGCCACTCTTTAAACCAGGATATTTTACATTTTATATTCTTACAGTTCAATTTAACAATTTACATTTTATGCTTACAATTTTATATTTTACTAATGGAGTAGCGGTAATACAGTGAACTACCAGAACCACAAGATGACAGCTTGTATTGTACTCATGATATCAGTAGGTTACAAGGAAAGGTACTGACAGGGTCTCCTCTTCATAGGATCAAAGCTATCAAGAAAGCGGATCAAGAAAGACTTCTCTTGCCACACGTATTTAAAGATTTTCCAGCTATACGCCAATTAAATGATGTAGTGTAATTGTCAGTTAATCATTACATAGATGGATTTGGATCCATGTCAGACCTCATTTAAGGACCAACACGTTTGCCTTAAATATAAGAAAAACACCTTACTGAATTTAATAGGCATTTTCTTATTCCTTCATATTTGAATAAATGTAATGCTCAGGAAAGAGTACAAAAGAATAATAATTAATTTGGGCAGGCATGCTTTAAACTTTCTGCACCACTGATGAAGCAAAAGAGGTGAATGTTTCTTAATGGGCAAGAATAGAATGAGGATGAAATTAAATGTACTTTACCTTTCACTTTACCCCTAGTTTGAACAACTGTAAGACTAAGCTTAGAAGCCCAAATATTTTGCAGTGCTATTTGGTTAGTTTTTACCTTAGGCTCATGCATTCTCTATTTCTTACTTTACTAAGTGTTAAAGGTAATAAAATCAAAGAGAATTAGATCACTATTCCTCATGCTAGTTACAGATGCTGGGTAGGCAATCCAAGCTTAATTTTTTTTCTACCCCAAAATTACCTGCATCCAGAAAAATGAATCAAACTTCCTTTGAAAGAAAAAAACAACCAAAACCCAACAAAAATAAAGCAAAAGAAAAAGTTGAATTGGAGAGCAGTTACACAATCAGATTTTTTTTGCCTTTTAAAAATGTTGTTGTAGTTTTATCATTGTTACCACTGATGAGTATATCAATTACTCTTTCTATTACGCAGTTGCTGCTACAGAGTATTAATATTATAGAAACTACTATGGAGGTTTTGGCTAGGCTATTTACTCGTGACATTGAAGTCCAAAATTTAATCCTAAATTAGCTAGCTTTGTCCTGATCAGCTCAGCATCTGTAGATGTACATACATATATATATACCCACATAAACAAACCCCAAACCACAGATATTAGAACTTTGAATGCAAGCCACACTGAGATGTCTCACTATAATTTCAAAAGGCTTCCTACTGTCATCCTGAAATGCCCAGATCGGTAGACTGCTGTGAAATATGTAGGAGATGCCTGCTGACTGGTTTTCAGATGATGAGGAGCATTTGAAAGCATCAAAGATTCCTGTGTGGATGTGTGTACATTAATCCCTCCCTTTGTGATATCTAGACTTGACTATGGTAACATGTTGTTTAATAGATTGCAAGACTCTGCTCCTCACAGACTGAACCCTATTCAGAAATGTCAGTGCTCCCACCAGGCTTCTTACTGATTTCAGGTGTTCTAAACTTAACATGGTAGTTGTCGAAAGATCGTGTTGTTTGAAGGCTGAGTTTACATCTCCCTATTTGTTGTCTTTGTTTCACTATTGGCAGGACTAGTACTGAAGTGCAAAATGCTCCTCAGGTAGGAAACGTGTAATGAAGAAAGGGTAGGGCTTTGGATACAGTGCTTCATCATCAAAGCTTCCTGAAAATGCAGTTCAAGTTATGCTTGCTTTAATAAGAAGTGATAATCTGCTGTTAAAAATTTGTGTCCCCACACTGCTCTAGACAAGAAAGATGCTGGAGTAGTTGTTTTGGTTGTGGTCAAATATATAGTAGAAAAGCTGATATACGATGGTGAAGAACGACACTAAGCACACACACTTCCAGTAACAGTTTTTCAAAGCAGTAAAGTTGTCATTATTCTGTTCCACTTCACATTTTCAGCTTCATTCTTCATTATGGCATTTCAACAAGTGGCATAAAATCAATTATGTGCTTATCCACCGCACTGACCTTGCTGCTTTCAGTTCGCAAGAGAGGACATTTGTACACAGAGCAGAGGAGTACAGAGGGAATAGCCACAGAAAACCTGAACTGTGCTTCATTGTGAATGGCGAGTAGTTCCCAGTTCTGATGCTGTGCTGCATACTTCTGCAGCATCTTTCTGAAACAAAAGGTTGTCTGAAACAACGGGTTCACATCTCATCTAATATGTAGAAATGAGGTCTGTGACATCTGGAAAGCCAGCACTTTGACACTATATACAGTGCTGTGCTAGTTCAACATATAGCCTCCCACAGTACTCAGGAGGGTCACACTGAAGAACGTATCTTTAATATATCAACTAAACTAAAAAAACCAAGCACAATGTAATTGAATAAGCATTCAAAGTTACTAAGTATTTTTATGGGTAATGATAACTCAAGACTGACAACAGACCTTGGCTGAAAAAGAGTATGTGATTTCATGAGGGACTGCCTCTCTCCTCTCAAAGCAAGCACAAAAGGGAGGGACAGTTTGCAAAGGGCCCATAGCCCTTGCCTGCACTGTTCTGGGCTCATTCGTAAGTTGCTAACAAACATACACAGATTCTATGTATATTTTCATATCTTCTTCAGGACTTCCAGTGCAGTTCTCATAAAGATCAGTCACTGCCCTCTTTATTTGAGAATGACTTCTAGCTCTTCTTTAAATCCCTTCTGGTCCTTCCATACAGTCAGAGTAATAATTTTCTACTGACAGGTCTTGCCAAGCTTCCCCTATATCTATTTCCATTTCCCTTCATTTTTCTTGCTCCTTTCATTTTTTTCCTGTGTATGCTGATTCCCTAGTTCCTCTTCTACTAAATTATGCTCTATTATTTCCACAGCCTGAAGAACTCACAGCTGAAGCATTATTTCTAACCTTATTTTGTATTCCTAGCACGTCCTATAATCTGTTTTGAGTGTTATTTGCAGCCAAGATGCTGACACAGCATCAATTTTGTTTTCATGGTTTGACTGGGTAGAAGTATGCCTTACTACAGGCACTGGGATAAAAACAGTCAGCTATCTAACACCAACACAAACACATTTAGAAGGAACCTTATTTTTTCCAGGTTGCATGTTATTGTTTCTAAGTGGTAACTACAAAGCCTCAGCCTATCTTGCAAAGAAAGAGGGGAAAAAACAGTAAATTGAAATGGTATTTTTGTTGCATATGCTCTTTCCTCCTTTCCCCATTTTAGTATGTCAGTTCTTTCCCAGAGACTAAACATTCATACCCGACCCAGACCAAAAACCACTGTAGAGCACCAGGTTGAGAGCGTCCTCAAAAGCTTTTCCGACATGTAAAAAAAAGAAATCTGCTTTCTTTTTCTCAGAGATCGCTAATACCTGAACTGACTCATTTATACTAGAGTTCATTGTTCACGTCCTTAAATATCCAAGGTATTCACATTTCTGTCTTTAACCCACACGGTTTTCCTCTCTTCATGTGAAACTATGCTTTATGAATACACAAATGTAAAATCCCATATCCAACACTTTCAGAAGCTTTAGGGGAGGTCTGGAATGTGAACCACAATCCCATTTTCTAAAAAGGCCCTTTAACAGCCAAACCAACCTCTTTAACACTTTGAAGAAAGCCAGTAAGGACAGTGACATATTAACCTCCTTAGCTCTGGCAATCTAAACTCTCCATTTATTATGAAAGTCTGAGGGAGTAATCAAGAAAGTCTAACTTTTATACTTCACTTTGACACTGTTTTGTAAGTTAGTAATAAAAACAATTGCAAAATCATCATGCTTATTTTATTTGATGTATAGATTGCAAAAATAACGTCATTGCCAATCATATAAATTCAATGCATTAGAAAAACAGACATGCAGAAAGGTATTCTTACTCTAGCTTGTAAATAAGCATCATGTAAACTGGCATTAACATTTATAATTAAGAAAAAAATTACAGAGGAGGCAACCTCCTGAGTAACTATAGGGTTTAACACACAACAACATAGCCTATGTCCAAAGATGTATCACTTTCAAAACAATTAACTAATAATGGTATTGGAAAGCCAAGCTTACCTCAGAATAATGAGATAACTGTGGGATGCACATCACCCCACCTCAAAGGAAAAGTTTTTTTCTATCTTTTTTTTTTTTTTAAACTCCCCTCTTTTTAAACCAGAAAGAATGTTAGATGAAAATACTAAAGAGGAATAAAGTCAGGATTTCTAGCTCCCTGAATTTTTTAGCCTAGCATCCTGAAGGAGAGGTCACTAAATGACCCTGAAGGAGAGGTCACTAAATGACAAAGAAGTGCTAATGGTCTCTCTGAGCAATTCAGCTGTTCTGCATCTAGTGCAAATGTGTTACAAACTCAGGACAAGTAACTCAGCAAGGCTGGTTGGAAAAAAGGCTGATATCTGACAGGTGAAGTTCAAGGCCTTAGAATTTCAAATCTGAGACCAGCCACTTGTTCCTGTGATTGCTGTTAGCTTCCTGTTTTGGGCACAGCCTTTGTACATTGACAGTGCTTCCTTTTATTAACTCCCAGAATTTCTTTGTAATAAGTTATATAATTTTCTTAAGAGGCAAAAAGGCAAGCTTCACTATCAGCTCATCACCGAGAGCCATATGCAAAGGCTTTTGCTGCCTTTTTTGTTTAGGTGAAAAACCTGCTACAAATAATTCCCTCACTTGGAAATGCCCAGGTCTCAGCATATGAACTTCCCCCTCAGTCAAGAGCTGGCAGCTCTCTGGATGATCCTTGCGCACTGCAGAGCCTGCTGACCTAACTGGTCTTCAGCCTAACAGTCAACAGCAAAAAGAGCTGCACAAACACATTGCCTTTCACACATACAAAAGACATCCCCCAGATGTATACACGCAGTCTCCCCAGACACCAGGCACCTACCTAACCAAGGTACTTGCACTGAAACATTTCCTTAGCTCCCTGCGTAGCACACTGGAGAGACACAGGCACTGCCCCCCTACAGGGTGCTGGGTGCTTCAGACCTGCATCAGGCAGCCTGAGCTGCCTCTGCGAGCTGTGAAGAGGTACGGGGACCTCCAGAGAGTGATTCTGACCTCGTGTACACCAGAGGCTGAATCCTGATGTACAGTATGCACTGTTTGTGACTCCTTCTTACATAACAGGTGGGAAAATTCAGAAAACTTGGAAAAAATAGCATGAAAGATAGCTTTACCAAACTACAGCTGTTAGGGATTTCAGGCTCTGAACTTCACATTTGGCTATATGGAACAGCACAAAACCCAGTTATAATTAAGAAGGATCTTGGATCCATACAGTTTTCTGTGGTTTTGTTGTTCGTTTGTTTTTTGGTAGCAGAATAACATTTTTCAAACTTCAGTTGCTTCAGTTCTTTGACATCTATGTAGCGCCCAAACCAAGAAAGGATAGGTAGGCATAAACTGACAAACCTTACTGTACTTGAAACCCTTCTTCTCCAGCACATATCTTAGTGCAATTCAATTTGAGTTTTAACCAGAAGGTACAAAGGTCCAGATTTAAAACTGAAACATACTCTTACCTGCACTTTTGAAAAGAGGAGTTAGAAAGACAGGCTAAGACTTGGTTTGGGAGTATTCAGTTCAGTTCACCCAGACTGAATTCTCAATGTTATGCCTAATTATCTTGGTCTTTAATATTGTTTGTTTTTTTTTTATATGACCCACTTTAGATACGCTAATTTGAGTTCTAACAGAAATGTTTACTGATGTTGATGGGCTTGTGGTATTTTTTTCAATTTTCATTAAACTACCCAGGAGGTCCTCTACTACTAACCACAGCCAGGAAGCCCCATTAACTTGACCGAACTATGCTTTCTATAGCTTGACGCACCCTCCTTTTCATGTGGCTTTTGTTTTCTGTTGGCTCTGCCTTCTTCTCTGACTCATTACTGGCTACAGTGTCATTTAATCCCACACACCCATTTGCTGCAGCTTCAACTTCAATAACGAGCCTATATGACCATGCTGTATCCCTGTTATATCCATTTTTTACCTTAGCAAAATACTGATTTCTATCTGACCCTCCCATGCAGGATACCACACCTGCTCTTCAGCATGAGCAACTTCCAGATGATACTTATAATGCCCCCTCCAACCCCCCAACCCTTATGCATGACTGCTCTGTCACTTCATTCCTCTCTTCTTTGGATTAATTGTTTTATTCTCACTACAAAATTTATATTCCAAAACCAATCTTTTCTCTCTCTCCTTCTGCTACACTCAGACAATTTTTTCACCCTGAAGAATTAGAGCAATCATTTCTGTATCCCTCAAATTATACGTTCATCTTTCACCTATATCCTCTGCTGAACTAAAATATCCCGTCTTTGGAACCCCTATACCTATTACCCTGTTCTGCACAACTATTTGTAGCTTCTTGCTGAAACATCTGAATGCTTTCTCCTTTCTACCCTTTCTCAGGAACTTCATCAACTGGTCAGAAAGACCAGTTACCCTTTTCCTGTAATCCTCTGCCCAGCTGAACAGAAACAGGCAATGACTTGGTAACACAGCTATGCATTACTGTTGTGTTAAAAGAGGGAGAAGGGAACTGGGAAGCTTTTGAAAAACTGCAACTTAGATTTACTCTCTGCCTTTGTCTGACATTTAGCTTCATTTAGTACAGCTATTATTTTCATGTCTCTGTTCAGGGTGCTGCATAATAAAAGATACTGCTTTTGCCTGGGAATGTTTGGGTGCTATTGAAACATGTGTGTTAAACGATACATCAGATAACACTGCCTTGTTTACTTCTTTTTCCCTTCCCCCCAACACCTGTGTATCAACCACACTTGCACAATTCTAGCAGAGATATCGGAGAAAAAAAACCCAGGATTTTTTCCCCTCAGGGTAGTGCATTGTTTGCTATTTATTTTATTATACTTTATAACTAATTTGCTAGTTATGGTATATGGTAGATACAAATATGATCAGCACAAAATCATTTTCTACTGGTTATCCTCTCATCTTTCACAGAAAGAAAACAAAAAACTAAACAACCCCCTAATATTTATGTCAATGCAAGAATAGATCAATGGATCAAAGCCAAAACAGTCCCAAGAGGACAGCAATAGTCTCTTTCCCTGTTAATGAACAGCCTGTTGTTGCAAATTCACGTAGGCTTTAATTTAATAAACACAAATGGATGAATGTGCTTACAGGATGTCATCCCCTTTAGGCTTGAAATCACTGACATGGAAGAATTGTCACACTTCAGTGAATTGAGCGCTACTCCCTACCCTTTCAAACCTTATTCACTGTGGCAACACAGACATAAAAAATGAAATTTTATAACTAACTCTTCTGCCTTTGCTGAGTTCAGTTCTTTTGAATTGGAATGTAGATTTAAAAAGTTATGTCCTGTTTTACCTGAATTAAAGATAAATTGGTTCAATTTGACTAAAAAATAAAAATATAGCAGCTTAGATTGGACAGACTTCTAAAAATCAAAAAAAACCCCCCACAACAAATTACATTTGCAGTTCATTTGACCTCATGCAGCTGTACTCATTTTCTGAGACCACTAATATCAATAAGCTTCAGCCCCACATAAAGCTTATTGCAAGCTAGACATATTTATTAAATAAATACTCAGTTTCAGCTAGAGGCTAAAATGTGCAATATACAGCGAGCATTACACACAGTAGTGTTCTTAATCCACTCTGGAAAACAAGCAGAGATCATCAAAATCCAAACCTCCCATGCAGTAAAATGTGCATAAAACTGAAACTCAACAACTGTTTGTTCGTCCATTGCATTACTCAAGCTGGTGAAGGTTAACAGCCCTTTTGTAAACATTACTTTCTTTTGCTGAGCAGACAGACACTTCCCTAGAAACAAAGGGAAAACAAGCGGGGTGCAAATTCCGGAGGCTTATCTATCAGTGTATTGTTTTAAAATAGTTTGGAGGAGCAGAACTCAAACTGCTATCTCACGTGCACAAAAAACACAAATGTACCACAAATCTCCATCTGTCAGCGCTTACATTCTATTAAAATGTCTTTAAAAATATTAAACCAGGAACAGTTTAACACAACCTAACAAACGCACACCTGGAGTACCACATCACTCTTACACACTCTTGAATTTTAGCTCAGAAATAGGAAATGACTTAAAATTAATCCAAGAGTCAATACAAGCTTCTGTTGTGTAGACCCTTATTGACACAGAGCTCAAGTACAGCCTCCAGCAAGGGGTGCCTAACACATGCATGCTATACCGCAAGGCTATATTGATGGGTATCACAGGAGTTTGTTCCTTCAGTACAGAACAATTACCAAGGAGTGCATTTTGTGGGAACAGATGTAATCCAGAGATCAATTCAGATTTCTCAAGGATTTTTTTTTTAATCTATTTTACAGCTTGACTAATACTGGCTTGTTAACTTAGGCAATGTCTCAAAGTTTCTCTAACAGACAGGATTATGCTCCATGGGTGGTTTTGGTTTTGTTTTGGGGAGGGTTTGTTTGTTTTTTCTTCCAGGAAAGCCTTTTCAAAATGCAACCAGAAAAGCTATGCTTTCCAAAACAGAGTCACTCCGTCTCTTTGTCCTTCATTAGTCGTAAAGTATATAACTGGATATAATAAACTTTATTCAAACTGTGCTTCTTTTAATCTTCATTGACAAATCTGTCCAAGTACTAATTCAAAAACAGATCTGACTTCACAAAACCAGACCTAACTTAGCAAAGCTGATAGTACATAGTCATCTAGCTACTGACCTGCATTTGCATCTTGCTGTTTTCTAGAACTGATAACAGAATTAGCTAGCAGAGGTGGAACATTAAAACAAACAAAAAAAAGCTGCTTCTGACAAGCATTGTACATAACTTCCAAAATTTGCTACCCCTAGAGTTACAGGGAGGCAAAAGAAGCTGAAAGAATGTTAAGACACCAGACAGTTCCACAGAATATGCAGGCTACAACCTTCATACCATGTCAGTTTCATTAATTTAAAAGCCATCTTCAACATTTCAATGGAGTAACTACCTGTCACGCCAACCACATCAGTCATGTCATCCAGTAACATAGTATATTTCAGCTTAATTCATTATAAATGTCTTGCTTCAAAGTGAGAAAAGGGGATCAAAAGCTCACCTGATAGGGTATATAAACTTCAAAAATGTCAAAACCCATTTCTTGTCTAGAAAACAGCTCATAAGCCAAGCTTTATGCTTGTCTTTAGCTCTTGTGGGAAACAAATGGTAAATTTTGCTGTTTACCACAAATGGTGGCAATAAAAAGGACCACTGACAGACACTAAAAAACCTCAACCAAACAACAAGCAAAAAACCCCAAACAAACAGGCTAGGAAATTATGAAACTTACTGGATACAGTTAACCCATAAACTTTTCAGAAGACTGAAGCAGGAAATTCATGTGGGGGAAAGTGACAACAGATTTCTTCCAAAATGGATAAAAGGAAACCTCAGCTGCCCTTGAAATGATGGCATATATTTCCTAAATAAGGTGACGCCACTCAAAGTACATCATCAACTTGTTAGCAAGCTTATCCTACCTATTAAACTCTTTAAATCCTCAATACCGATCAGCCTATCTAATGCTTTGATAACAAGATATAAGAATGGACTCAACTGGAGCATGGTGCAGAAAAAACCTTCACAGCGTCCTCTTGCCTGGACATTCTGATTGCACAGAAGCCTGCAGAAATACTAGCTCAGTCACAGAAATAGTTGCAGCCAGACTGATAATCTGTTCCTGAGGTCATCCAGTTAGCTAGTTTGTAGTGTCATGCTGATGAAAATACATAGCTTCTTGTTCTAGGCAGTCTAATGTACAGTCGCGGCGGCTAGTTTATGGATCTCTGCACCAAACTCTGCCACACAGTTTGAATGTGCCATGCCTCAGGTAAATCCTTTATTTCACTTGAGCAAACCAAGGTCTGTTTTTCCTCTTTGTCTTCATCTTTAAAGAAATCTCCTCACTCCTAGATTAGCATTGCAGAACACCACGGTTCTGAGATCTATACAGACCCAGTACAGTTACTGACATATACGTCATTGTTTTGGGACTGCTAAAAGCAATGTGTTCTCACAGCTGGAAATCCTCTGAAAAAATACAGAAATGACTACAAATTTGCACTAATGAAAAATAGGTTGGATTCTTTCCACAAAAAATCTAAAATGTATCTTCAGCTGAGAATAACAACTAACCAAAAAAAAGCCAGAGCCTTATTACTGGAACCAGACTCCTCATGCTGCCTGTCTTTGCATCTCTGGAATTTGACCATGCTTCAAGCTGGAGAACAAAAGGCAGACATTCTAAAGCTTGTTTACAACATCTTAGTGTCAATCAAAGAAGGTGGTACTGGAAATCTGATGATAAAGCTTGTGCTTTTAAGTTCTAGAGCTTTGGCTGACAGATCCAATCTCAAGTCAGCATCCAAACACTTTGGGGCTTATCCTAATCAACACCCTATTTTCAGAATCTGTACCTTACCTGGCAACTTCTGGTGCCACCTTGGTGTTCTGAGAAGCCTTATCTCCAGGTGAAATTAAAAGGACAACAGGACAGTTTTCAGCTTGCAACATTAAGGCCCCATCAGATCACTCACCGCTTGTTAAGGCAGAATTCGAGCGTATGTTTCCCAATGTTTTGAATCATTAATGATTTCTGCTAAGTAAACCAGCTCCAACTAAACAAACACTAGGACATGCCGAGCCCGTATCTACTCATCGGGGATATGAAAGACTGAAATTCTAGTTCTGTTCTAATTCTCGCTTAGTAGCAGGAGCTAGCACATAGGGGTCTGGCTCTAAAGTTGAGTGGAAATCATCCCTCCGCACAGAGTGGTACATCTGAGTACACAAAAAGCTTTGGCTTTAGCCAAATTCCCTAAGCCATCAATCACTACAAAACTCACCTTGTCTGATTTTGCACTGTTCTGTATCTAGCACAGTACTTCTATACATGTGAACTAAACAATTAATAAAAAGTGTTAGGTAATGAATGTGTAAGGAGTATTTGTGATGGACAACAACAATTCTTCTGGATTTCATTTAGCAAATGTTTACAGAAAACAGTAAAGAAAACTACACAAAAGAATGTTAATCTAATCTAGTACCAGAATTTTCACATGCAATTGCTGGATACAGAAATGATTACTTACGCTAATACTGAGACATAAATTCACATACGTATTTGGTTTTGCACTGCTGTCAAGTGCTTTTACTTAGCCCATCTCTAATTTCAATAAATATATGACAAAGGAGCGGGGAGCTGCATTACAATGAACAAAGCCTCTAGTTTTGCTCTCCCCACTTACTGTATTTAGCACTGTATGACTTCTGGAGACATTTAGGCAGGAAGTGCCCTCTTCATGGCAATGGATTAGAGAACTTTCAGAGACAGACATGTGGTACTTTTATTTTTTTATAAATGTGGCCCTTTTGGGGTCCACTGGTCTGTGCCCACCTGAAATGATTTGATGTGACCATTTCCATGTGGACCACAGAGCTAGTTAGTTCTGGCTGCTCATGGTGACTGACACTTTCTGCACGGGCAAGGATGTGAGCAAGCTACGCAGGCTATGTTTATTAGGTGCCCAAGTGAATAGCGGAGGAGCTGAGCCACTCACTCCTGGAAATGATCTGCAGTTAGCTGAACCCTGGCTAGTGCAAACTTCATGGTCTCTTCTGAACTTCCTGTGACCCTCTGGGTTAAGACTGACAGTTAACGGAGCAAGAAGCTATTGAAACACAGACCTACTTTACCTTTCCCGTATCTGCTGATTTTTTCTTTTAAGCAGTTTTTCCTGTAAACGGAAGCGTTTTCTGTTTAGACAGGCTTGATAAAGTTGATGAGGCCTAATATTTAGTTAACTTATTTCTAAAAAGGCAGGTTTTACATATTTTACTACAAATATGTACAGAAAAAGAAGTTGTAATGTTCTAGAGAGGCGACACAAGGTAAATTAAGGTTTTTTTCTAGGGATACCTACCAAAATTAGCATGAACCTTATACCAGCCACAGCCCTTAATTTCAAAATAAGCACTGCAAATATTAACAAATACTAAATACTCAGCAAATATCTACAAAAATATACCGTTATTAACATTTATTTCAGATTTATCCATACACATGTGCCACTATCTTGCCTGTAAAAATCACTTCCATTTAGAGCAATTCAGTTGAATGAGATTGGAAGAAACAACTTTGAGTTTAAGGTTTAAGGCTTTGGAAGAACAAGTAAAACAAAACAAAAACTCAGTCTGCAATCCAATCACTGTGTGGCCACATGCTGTTGACTATTTCACTGTTGGAAGAGGCTGCTGCTTCCATGAGGTGAATACTGAGTACAGTAACTCCAAGTTAATGTGGCAAGGCCTAAATGCAGTTTGACACAACAGAGCTATTAATTTTACTGATCAGGTTCTGTACTCTTCTCAGCACGTTTACCAATACTCGGATGGCATGAAGTCAGTAGCCAACAGCGTAGTGCATTAAATACAGCTGCTCTGTAACACTAAGTCATCCATTTATCCTCTAAGTGTGCTCCTTCATGCAGTTTGCACCACTGCCAAGGGGACTAAGGAGAATTCACACTTGCTACAGTCCAGCAAGCTGAACTCCAGAGCTACTGGTAACTTGGCTGCAGTGTCAAGTCACAGTTATATAACCCTGGGAGCTGGGAGGCAAGCGCACAAAGGCAGAAAGAAGCAGGAACCCACATTTCAAAGGCGTTATGGTTCCGAGTGTTACAAAACCAGACTTTCTAATCTTCTAATGGACTGTAAATTTTGTAGAAGTTTGTTTCTCTTGCTCTGCCAGGGTAGAACGTTGCATAGTTTGAATCTACGCAATTAGAGAAAGCTGTGAATTGACCTCAGCCACTTGCATACACACTTTCAGCTGTAGTTTAAAGACAGAGATACTGAGCACTATCATCTGCATTCCTCAACTACACTTAATGAGCAGCTGCATATGAATTAAAGGGTTCTTGCCAGACCAAGGCACTGACATCTATCTCACTGATGGAAGCCTTGAATGGTAAAAAGGAAGTCTTTCAGTTAGAGATGTAACATGATTGAATAAATTAAATTAAATGATAGCTTTATTTCTATCAGGATGGTAGTTTTTTGTTACAGTACACCGATCACTTCAAGAAGGACAGCAACACATACAGATGATTAAAAATCTCTCAGATGACCCCATCAAACATTATTTTGTCTAGACACACCCTCAAATTCTGTTATGGGACAAATTCAGGTCCTGAGCTAGTACAAGCTAACTGCTGTGAACAGAATCCCATCAATTTACTCCAGTTTGAGATCTGGTCTTATGCATCCTTGACACCAAAACAGTTTAAAAATAACAAAAATGAGAATTACATTAAGCCACCCCCCACCCCCTTCCCAAAACTCTCTCGGGTGTTAGGGATTTTGGTAGTGCCACCTAAATGCTAATTTAAGATTAGTAATTTACTTCATACCGCAGATAGTTTGCAACATAACAAAATTCTGTCACTACTAATCTGGGTTGCTATTTAAGTAACTCCAAGAAAAGAAGGGGTGGACAAGGGGAAGAAAAATCAGTACCTCAAAAGTCTGACATCTCACAATCTGTTTCTTGTACCCAAATTACTTCAGGCTTCACAAAGTAAGGGCAAGATTTGAGATTCTTCTATTAAATCAAAATTATGAAGGCAGCTAAAAATTAAAATATTTCTCTGGAGACAGGAGCTTTATAAATAGCTTTGCAAAACACTGGTGACAGCTTGGTCGACTATACTGATTTCTATTGTTTTAGTAGCTACAAAAATAAATAGGCATGGATACTGTTAGATGACTAAATGAAAAAAATATAGTAACTAATTTAATTAGAGGAGATATTTTTTCCTGCCAATTAAGGGGTGCTCAAACTTTGAATATCATATAAATATAAATAAATTTAAAAATGTTTTTATTTAACAGCCATCTTAGTTGCAAATCCCACAAATCACTGTAGGAGCTATCTTAATTTTAAGTTAAAACCCCTCAAATTGTAACCTCAGTCTATCATTAAATCTGACCTTTAAAAGCTGGAGTAGAAGAGGTAACTTATTTTACTTTGCATCTCTCTTGACCAAAGCCAGAAACAGGTACTGTGAAGAACATGGGAAGTTACCTTCTTATGGGAGGGTGGGGGGGTAGTTGGTTGGGGGTTTTTTTGGGGGGTGGGGGTGGAGTGGGGTGTGTGTGTGGATTTGTTTGTTTGGATAACTTGATTTTTTGTTTTGTCTAATTCTAGATAAAAAGGAGTCTGGAAAATCAGTAAGAGACTGATTCTCAATAGAGAATTTCAGTCCAAAAAAGATGAGCTTCTGTATTTTTGGATATCTTTTCAAAATTCCAAACTAACTGAGGCCCTAGTAACTCATAACTTGTGCCAGTTAGAAGTCTGGACAGCTGTATGAAAAGGAACAAATATGCAAAAAACAGTATACTTGAAAATTGGGCCTGGGGCATTACAGTAGTAAAAGTCAGCAAATATAGATTACTGTAGATGAAGGGGGCTAATTTTTATCTGCCATTAATGAAAAATTGAAAGCAAAAGTCGTCACCCAGTAGCTTTAAGGATATAGGTTTAGTCTCTTGGGTTAGATGACAAAACCAGTTCTGAACAACTGGATGTCTTCCTAGATGCACTGAGGACCCTGTACAGGACAGAATGAATCATAAAGGAAACAGTACTAAGTAAAATGCAGCTTTAAAAAGAACTGAGTACCTCTCTATGTCATGAAAAACAGAACGGAGCAACTTGATAGGATCCAGAATTTAAATCACTGCAGATTAGTATGCAGATGTTGTTAATTCTACAGATTACTTAATTCATGGTTAGGATGGTAATTAATACTGTTCTTATACTTCTGCGTATCTGAGAGCATGGAGGAATGTCAGAGAGCATACCTGAAATTCTGAACCAGTAGTAAACTCTCAGCTGCATGCATGTAAGAAGCTAACAGCAATGTGCATCTCTCTAAAGGATCTAATAGATGCGCTACACTACATGATGACATTTGAAGGGGAGAGGACAATGGCATGGGTTTTGCAATCAATACAGTCTTTCAGCTTCCTGAGTATTTCTCTTCTATATTCAACTCTGTTGAAAATAGGAAGGGAATTTCTTTCAAGTGGTAAATACTTTAAATAAATAAATGGAGTGGAGATTCGGATTTTATCTGAAAATCACTAAGGCATAAAGAAGCCAAAGCAGTGCATGCAAATACTGAGACAGCCTTCTATCATCCTTTCCTTCTCACAAACACACCTAGATGTAACAGGCATGTATAGCAAAAGAAGCATCCTGAGACCTTCTATTGGGAGGTTTCTGTAGTAACATTCAGAGGATGCCTCAGTCACCTTCACAAATCTTTTGAGACTGAGCCAAAAAGCTTAAATTCTTCAATTCTACCTGGAAATTCCAGTTAGTGTCAAGCAAATTACGCAGTTAATAGGGGATATCATTTTGTGCATCCATTTAAGTACTGACCACCCTCTGCTCCTTTTAATAGTTCTATGAACAGCCGCTGAGGTCCTGCTGTCTGTTCCTAATATTTTGTCTCCCCTGTCCGTGCTGTTCAGAAATACTCAGAAGCAGTATAGCAGGACTCTCAATGACTAGTATTATGTAAAGCAAAAGCACGAGGAGCTCCTCCTAAAAACACTCAGAAATAGTATTCACTCATCTTACCTGCTGCAGACAACCACAATGATAACGTGGCGTTACACTATACTGTAATGAGTTTGCAAGCCCCAGGAAAGCAATTTGCAATATGACAGGGCCAAGAGGTAAACAGTACTACCAACCTGCAGGAATACCTGGACATCAGAGCAGCATAAGACAAATGAACTAATAACTGGAAAACAAAAGGCGTGTTCTTTTAAAGGAGCACAAACCTACATAGTACTGTCAAAAGCAAAGTAGAAGGAAGTAAAGGCAGTAAAAGATAAACAGATACAGTGCGCAAAATGGATCACCTTGATTACAGATAAACATCAGATTTATGGAAATACTATTTATCAGAGTACTTCGAGGACAAAGTCCTAGGTAAAAACAATGTTAGACTCCTAGGCTTACCAAGAGAGGTTATTTAAGAGGGAGGTTGCTAGGAAGTAAAACTGAGGTTGTTCAGCAGTATTCTAGGGCTCACAGGATACAAGCAGGCAGAAAAGCATGCTCCGAGCTCTCACTGCCCAGCAACATCCTCAAGCATATCCCAGCCCCCAAGGCCAGCTGGCCCTTTTGGAAACCTTTTCAACAACCCAGGTGATCTTCTGTTCTGCCTCTAAAGAGTCCTTTAAACTCAATTACCTAAGCATCCAGAGACACCTGAAATTCTGGGTGTTGGCTCCTATGAATATGAACAACACAGCCTGAAGTCTTCATTCATATGTTAATGAGTGTTGTGCTCAGAAAAACATAAATAGTTGTGAGTTTCACTGGCTAAAACCATTAGACTCACTCCATCTTGCCTAGGCAGTAATGCTAGGGAAGTTGGATACCAGTCTCTGAAACTCACCTAACCACAGCATCTAAAGTAAAGCAGCATGTTTGGTTGCATCCAACACAGCTTTTCATGTCAACACTCTAACGTATCTGATTCTCTTCATAAAATG
Organism: Falco cherrug; assembly: GCF_023634085.1. Lineage (NCBI taxonomy): Eukaryota > Metazoa > Chordata > Aves > Falconiformes > Falconidae > Falco > Falco cherrug. The sequence goes on from NC_073703.1 coordinate 21,618,414, forward strand.
ACTCATCTGCACAAACAGAGAATAAGGAATATGAAAACAGGGTCCACATTCATACAACAGAAGTGAGCCAATATTTATGGAATAGTTTAAGTAATAAAAGATACCATTGTTAGTGCTTTTTCATTTTAATTACAGAAAACAGCAATGTACTACACCAGCGCTGCAAGGCAATCTGCCAAGAGAACTAACTAAATGTATGAAAATACTTTTACTGAAATAACTTATGCTGAATTAAATGTTTTGCCGCTTTATTTGATTTGGCTTACTGATCATTTAACTGTCACCAAATTCTGAACTTCAGAAGTGGCAATGTTTAATGACAATAAGACACTGTAGATCATGTGTTAATGCTGATTAATGCACTTCCAAGCGTGCTCGAAGCATTTGGCTTGCCTTGTACCTTACACTGTGCACCCAAGGCATGCATTCATCAGCACTACTGCTCAGTCTGTCATGTCTTATTGCTGAAGTAGCGCACCATTCTCAGTATGTTTGCTTTGAGCCTGCCTCAGTCAATTTACATTACACTGCCCACCCATACCCACGTTTTTGAGGTTCACCCAGCTCTTGATGATCAGGGGCCTGTGTGTTTAATAACATTTTGCTCTGCCAGTCTAATTAACTCCGGCACTATATCTGCAGTCAGATAAAATGCTCATTTCACACCACATTAATTTTTATCAGCTGAACATTAAGCAACACAAAGCTATCTATGCTTGGTTTAATTTACATACTGACAGAGCTACAAAGCATTACTGCAGTGACTGCAAAGCAAATAAGTAGAACTGGCATCAAACATGGCTCCTTCAAAATGAAATATTGATTTGCGAGACTGGCATCCCAGGGTGAAAAAGAGGAAAAGAAAAAGAGAATGTAAAATTACTTTCCCCTGTCAGAACTAGAAAAAAAAAATACACATTTTGTAACCAGTACTTCCTTAAATGTTATAGCTTGAGAGGGGTATTAAAATTTAAACTTATTCTTTGATTGGCCAAGAGAAGTTAGAGGTGATGGTAATGTTTCTCATGACTTAGAAAGGAAGGGAAAAAGAGGACAGGGGGCAGGGTTGGGGGAGAGGGCACATGACAACTGTGTTAGAGAAGACATCTTAAAAGATTTTCCTGCTCTCTTCACTGGATTAAATTTAGCCAAGCAGTTCTCTTTTTGTGGACTATGGCCATAAGTCAAATTTGGAGGTAAGATGCATGAAAGACCCTGGGATTCTAATATAAAAATAAAAGTTCAGAAGAAAATTTCTGGAAATTCTGAGAGCCTGAGATTTTATTCAGAGTCTAGCAGTGACCTGTCAGTGCTATTTAAAAGCAGCTGTGACCCCCTCAGTGCCCAGAACAATAAGTGTTCGTCTGAATTAATCTGAACACATAAAAGCTGGCCACATAGATCAATCATGCCCAGCTTTTCCAGCATGTTGCACCACAATACTCAGGCAAAGCCCTTAGCTCCAAAAATAAAAATATCCTGCCTTCCGCTCAACTGGCCAAAGTGAAATCTTCACTAAGTCTAATTATGAATTGCACACCATGTAAGTGCTACAGTATAACTCCTCCTTTGGGCTTTATCTGGTCTTCTGTTCGAAGTTAAAAAATTAGGCAAGTCCAGCTGGGTTGCATTGCAAAAATCTCACAAAGCTTTAGCAAATGAGCAAAATTAATAAACTAGTGCTCTTCCACTTCTGCCTCTATGTTAAGGCAATCATTTAAATCTTTTACCTAGCGCCAGTGAGTATAAGTGATCTTTTAATGCTTCTTTCCCAGTTCCTCAGCCATTCTAAACACTAAGCAATAATTCTACTGTACTAAAAAGGTTTCCACTCACAAAAGCGCATGATGTCATCAGCACAAACAGCTCTCATGTACGCTGGCAAGGAAGAAAACTCATAGGTCCTAGAGGAGGACTGAATAGCTAATGTTCAGTGTTTATTTTCGTGAAGGAAAAATCCTGGAAAAGACTTTGTAAAACTTCAAGAGCTTTCTTGAGTGATTTGCTGAAGGGCTAGGATTTCAGCCCCATTAAGCTGCATGGTTTTCTGGCCACCCTATCCTGTAAACCTGCTAGTGGCATTGATACAGTTAAAACATCTCTATGATGTTTGAAATTTTCCCTGTTCCTGTCTCAGTGGCCTCCTGTGCTTCCCTGCCCCAACCTTCAAGTCAGTAGAAGAGTAAAGCTACACTGGACTGGGCAATGATGGAATTGTTCCCTGAGGAAATTGGCTACCACTGTGAAATCTTTCTTTGCTGTTGAAGTCACCTTTATGAGGAGCTCTTTTCTCTTCAAAGAGCAAATATAGTTAATAACCTCCTACCTAGAAGCACTAATATTCAGCTTGACTAGTGAGTGAAAAATAATTTCAAAACAGGACATGGTATTACAGCCATTTCTTTTGACTGCAATGCAGTTTATTATTGTATTCCAGTTAAATGTCATATTAATTATTTACAAAATACTGATATAAATGAAATGAAGATTTGACTGAAATAATAGTTCAGTGCCTAACTCTGCCTTCTTAATGCATGTAACAGGGAACTGCTGAATAATTTTATGCTTACTCTACCACAATCTTTCCTTCTCCTCCTTTCCTGCAAAACAGACCATCAAAAAAACCCTCAGGCTCAGACATCTCTGAATCTTGGAGGGGTCAAAAATCATAATCAAATCTAGATTCTGTCTTCAGATAATGCTGAGGAACTGTTTGGTTTATCTTTTTATAACATTCCTTCGACATATGTTACAGTTAATGTCTCAGGGCACACTCACTTTATTTTCAGCTGTGCTTTGAAATATGAGAAGTAAAATAGCCCCAGAATACCATCCTAACTAAAATCAGTCATTGTTTCGGAGTAACTACAATACAAAGAGTATTGGCCCTTTCTGACTTCCTTGTCAGATTAGTAGCAGGCAGTTTTCTAAAACATTAAGTCAGTCGGAGCCCAAAGGATAACATGACTTCTAATTCAAGGTAACTGGAATAAAGAAAAGAGAAGAGAGGCTGATTAATTAGATCTGTACAGTGAACTAATTTGCATCCCTATTCTCACTGGTTTTCTAAAAAGAGAATCAATGTGTGTTTGTGCCTTACATCTTCTTGTTCTTCCCCACATTAAAAACGACAGGTTTTGCAGGTGAAAAAAACAATTTTCCTATAAAAAGGTACTATTTCCTATTGGGACACAAATTATTTTTACTGAAGTAAAATTTCCTTCATCACTAGCGCATTTGGGATAAGAAGCATGGAAATTTGTTCTTGGAGTTCTTCCAAGAACTTGCAGGACTTCCAGCACTGCTGTTATAGAAAATTTGAGAGGTTAATCTAAATTATTTCATGAGTCTTGCCACCCACATCATCTGTCATTTCACCATTTCTGCCCAGCAGACAGAACAGTATAACCCTTCCTTGCAGCTTAAGCCTCACCTTGTGTCTAAAATGGGTATGCGGCAGTACAAAAAACATTCATCCCTGCAGCATCCCACCAATCCTGCCTCTCTTTTCAAGCCACAAACGGGATAGCCATAACAACTCTCCCTAGAGAATAGTAGGGCAAGTAAGGGAATAGATCAAGGACTCTTTGCCTTGTTTCTATCTTCCTAGCACATGAAGATGCAAAAAACAGTGAGTCATCACACTGCATTTTCCATTCAGGACTGCTGACTGAAATGACAGGTCTTACATCTGTACAGTAACACCATGTACTATGTTGGAGGAGATCCTCCCCAATCCATTCACATTTCTGTTTTAAATCATGTTTTTAGGGCAGTGAAATTTTACTAGTCATCCCAGCTGCTTTGCTGAAGTATTTTGGAGGTCCGAAGATCCTCATGAATTTCTCTTAGCATCTAAGGCTGCACTAACTGATTTCAACTGAAGTGACTCTGATACTCTGAAATAAACCATGCTTTATAGCTTGGAAAGATCTGGGCAAGTATTAGCCAGTTCATTCTCCTTTGACTTCCTGCCTCAAAAAGTGGTATGAGACCTTGCCAAGGCTATCAAACTGAACTTTAACTCTGCTTCAAATCAGCCTGAAATGCAGAGATGGGGAGACATTGTGTTATGGTCCATATTGCACTGTCTCTGAAGAAACTAATCAAATTTCTTTTCATATTTTTTTTTGGTTTCACTAGCCAAAAAGCCATTTTTCAAACTAAGACTAGATGTGCCATGAATTGTTGGCTTGTATCCTAGGCACATTTTCTAGAGCTTTCCCCCATTTTGTATAATATAGTTTTTATATAACATTATTTTCTGTGTTTCCTAGGATGGGGGAACCTAACTTACCGACCCATAATTATTTAATCTCAAAATGAACAGATTCCTTTTCAATACCCCATTCCATCCAGCTTTCTTTCCCTAGACTCTGCTTTTGCCAGCACTTTGTGTAGACTATGTCTTTTGATAACTCAAGTAGTTTATTGCTATGCAGGCTTCAGGAGTGAAACGTCACTGGCTGAGAGGGAGCAAGTATTGGTCTTGACAGTTTGGATGCTGCTTCCTTTCTCAAAGATGACTTTTTTGACAGCACCAGAAAGCTTTGTCTGTTTTCAAACTCTAAGATATGACAGGGACTCAGAATGCAGGATAAGACAGACCATGCCAGGTCAGTGTTTTTGTCTACACAAGCTTACGGTCTCTTTGAATTTATAAAATCGAAGAGAAAAAGATGCCGGGGAAGAGGAGGGGGAAGAGTATCTCAAATTCTTGCAATAGGTATGCTTTCCACAGCCAAACCCTGATGTATTCAAGAGGAACCACACAGCCTTTGTTACACTATACACCCCATGCTTAATTGAGAAATGATTCTTAATAAGTCCTGGAGAGCTACAGGTCTTTCTATCTCTCAAATGGGAAACAATCATATCTCACAGCAACTCATTACGTATTCTTTTTGTACCACGAGTTGTTTTAAAACCGTGAAATTAGTTCTGGCAGAGTGTACAGAGAAACACCCATGAGATGAGACTGAACGAGTTATGTAAGGTTTCCACACATTCCTCATGAATGTTAACTCTTCATGGCTAGAAGTCAGCCTACTTAGATGAAGAAATATTCACATAGTATATAAAGGAAACTTGGCTTTTTTTCTTCTCTCTGACATTTCGTGTATACATCGTCTCCATATTTATGTTTGGCAAAGAAACCTCCTTTCGCCATTGTTTATTTTGATGTTTAGATGAAATATGACTGTTACCAATTAAAGAAGTTTACAGTATCTATAAATTAGTGGAGCTGGAGTTGCCTGTGCTGAGAAGTAAACTGACCCTACACTGAAAAATTTTCAAAATATATCAGATCTATTAATATAAGTAATGTCATATGAGAATACAACTGCCAGAAAATAAGATCAATGTGATGATCTGCCTGATGGCTTGGACTCTAGCCTGGATACCTCGGACTCTCCAGCAAGGATCACAAGTTTTTCCACACACAGACTGTAGCCACTGCAACTATCAGTGGGCTTTTAGCCTCTCTAGGAAGAATATTAGCCTTTGAATGTTAGTGCACACACTTTTTCTGTAGATGCTAGGGTTAGTGAATTGAAGGCCTTTAAAACTGCAATTCTTCTGTTGTCCTGCTCACCCTAGAGAGGTACAATGACAACTGGGGTCAGGTTAATGGTATAGCTCAAAAAGAATGCACATTTGGAGCTGGGAAGAGATTCCTTGCGCTCTCCTGCAAGTAGTATAGAGGGTCAGAAAACTAAGCTAAAATTTTTGTTCAGCTTTGAGAGCTATGAATGGGGTCAGGGTGGCAGTGCAGCTCAATGTACATTAAGATGGGACCTTTTACCATTCCCCTTTTACAGTAAGGCTCCAGCCCATTGCTGACTAAACCAACAAGCCCGCCCGTGATACACACAGTGTTCAAAGAGACAGGGAAGAATTAATGAGACAGTGTCAGGACACAGTAGGGTCTGTATAAAAGCATGTATATTGTAAACTCAACCTTCTTGAATTGCAGGTACACTCAATTGCTCGGAGTACGAAAAGGAAAAAAAAAATCACATTAAACTTTCAGTGAAATCTTTAATTTGTTGAATTCATATTGAAAAGGTTTTGTGTGAAAACCTCACAGCTTGCTGGGCCTTTACGAATGTAATCTAATGAATGAACTGCCTTTGCAGAGTTGCTGGAAAACAGGCTAGTTCTTTAGAAATTCAGCTCCTTTTACGTTTTGCATTTTAACAAAAAAAAAAATTAAATCAAATTCTTTGACAAAAACATAGTGGAATAAATGACAAACCCCCCCACCAGAACAGAAGCAATATATTAGCTAGATTCTGTAGCTTAGATAAATAGAAGAAATAATTTTCCATTATATAGCATAAGGTGACCATCACTTTTGGAAAAAACCTTCACATGTTACATACATCTCAACTTCGGCAATTTCTTAAGTTCTTAGGATAGAAATGGTCTCATTTAAGGCCATGTGAAGTTAATGAAAGAAAACCAGAAGATGTGCTTTTTAATTTCTAACAATCTTCTGTTGATGTACTCTGCTACATACATAATGAATATCAAAAGTCAGAGGCTCCTTGTTAACTGATGGGTGTTGAAGTTCTGAATGTTATACAAATTGCAAGAAGAAAAAAAAGTCTCATTGGCTTGTTCTAAAACTGAATTAGGCCATTATAAGAGGAAACAATTTTAGCTGCTTAAATATTTCTCAAAGCAAATGGGACCCTGGAGTTCAGCAAAACTGTAGTACTGTTTCCAAACGCCTTATTTTCCTCTCTTTAAATGTTCTGGAAAATTGCTCTGAATATGATGCCAAAATGTAAAACTGAAAAACACAAAGGATATTAGGACTGTCTGAATTACAGATGTCTCTAAAGACTAATGGCATAAAGATGTGAAACAGTCTGACCTTAAATGTCCTTATTCTCAACCTGTTTAAGGTCTTGTGTTTATTTCTTATAGTTCACTTTTATACTTGGGCTGACTAGGAATTGTGATAGGCATTCACAGAAATCTTATAAAAAGAATCTGAAATTGCTCCTTCATGGAGCTGAGCCCACTGCACATGTTACAAATAGGTAAGATTTCTAAAATCCTTGCCAACTTTTCTCTACAACCTACAGCATTTAAGAGGAACAGGTGACAAACAGGCACATACAAATCAATACCCCCAGCGGAATACCTGAGCTTGTTGCAACATGTCAGCGTCTTCCCCCAGCCTTTAAAATTTAAAGAGCCATTCACTGGCAGCTGATAAAAAAAGAAACAAAAACCCACCCCTACTACAACAAACACTTCTGTTGACAAAAAAAGAAAGAGACAGAAAATCTTTCAGGATGTCCTTCCTTGTTTACTACTGCAGACACTTGCCATATGAGAGGGCATAAGGAGCAAAGACAGATAAAGACTTCCAGTGATGTAATTCAGCTTTAAAGTTACAAAAGAACAGAACAGCCCATAGCTCTTGGAGCTATTGCATGCTAACTTTATAAAACTCCTGGTGTTCCATCACCTGTTGCCCTGAACAATGTTGGTTGTTTTTTTGTTTTGTTTTGTTTAATGGAACAGATTCACTGAGGTAAGTAGAAAACCAAGGGAATTGGTTCTTATTGTTTTGATAGCTGCAAAGTAAAAAAAAGTCTTTACCATTACATCATTTAATCATTCTCTCTTTCTTTGTCCATTCCAGAGGAAACCGATGCAATTTACTTCTGAATGCAGTGATGTGCATTGCTGGACAAATTTATTACGTTTTTGCTTCAACTGATACCTAATGTTACAAAGGTATCCCTGACTTGATGCTTCAAAATACCTTTCTGCATGCCCACAAAACTATGCAAGGACAGAAATTCAGCCTCTGCCCCCTGAACCTGTAGGAGTACAAAGGAAGCTATATACCACTACAGCCTGACTCACTTCAGTTAAGATGTTTTTGGTGATTTGATACTTTTTTCCAACTGACAGTGAACTGAGACTGAATGTATGACTGAATGCATGGCACAGAGTTTATCTCAAACTGAAAAAGGATGACATAGAATATGACCCTCCTAAAAGGTGGTCTGAGCCACTAGGAATGTGTTCAGCAGCTCTGGAACACCCCTGGCTCTGTTTGTTCTTAGTAATGGCTAGCCACAGGATGCCTTGTGCTTTCCTCACTCCTGCTTTCACATTGGTAAAACGTCAGGTGAGACTGAAGAGTCAAATCTTCCAACACTTTAGGATAACGTAAGGTTTAAACTAATCTCTAATTGCAAAAAGTAATAAAACTGACCAGCAATCCTCTTCTCCCCCTGCCATTTAAGGTTCTGAGTTTTTGTCTTGTATGTATTTTGGGGACAGGTGGGAGCAGGAAGAGACTACTTGCAGTCAACTAAATGGTTTTGGCAGAAAATACATTTTGCCTGGCTGTGAAAATCAAGACATGGCTCAAACTGTGATTTCAGCCAAACTATGATTATTTAAACATAATCGACAGCATAACATGCAAGTAAGGCTGTCCAGCTCACAGGATTCAGACCTACTGATTTATCCTAGCATAGCTGAACTCTACCCCCGATAGCCAAGGAACACCCGCCACACGAATTAGTCCATTGCTCAGAGTTACACTGACGACGACTCAAAAGATACCTCACTCCCAAAGAAAGCAACAGGATCTTCCGGTTGTAAACATCCAGCTATTTGTTAACCCAATCTAACATCCAGAATTACAGCTTATGAAAGTAAATGCAGACTCTTCCTTGTCAAAAAAAATAATCTACAAAACAACCGAACACATACATCCCCCCACCCCAACTGTATAATACTGAAGTAGAAGGGCAAGTAACTTGTGAAGTAGAAGACAAAATAATTCTGTATTCCATATAATTTCTAGCTTTTTATGGTAGAAGGCCAAAATAAACCATAGCACCTTCTAGTACTGAGAATGAAAAGCAGCATAATTCATTTACCTTCAGTTGCACAACTATTTCAGCTATGGGTTTTGTGGCTCATCTCTAAACAGCCTGGGGTACAGCCAATGCATCTTTAATATGCATTTTGGTTGGTGAAATACTGCTTGGAATACTTCCCTTTTTCTTAGAAAAGTCAAGTCAAAGCTGTCAGAAGTATGAATTCTCTGTTCTTTCTTTCTCTATTTTTAAGGCATTTAAGAAAAAGAAACACCCATCAAGTTGAAAATAGTTCCTAACTCATTATATAGTTCAGTAACTTCATCTTCCCTAACCAAAATAATGCAAGTGACCAGAAGCAAACACACAAGACTTTCCATGTTAAACAGGATATTTTCAGCAGGCATTTTCAAGTAAAGAAAAATTAAGAAATGTGAAAAAAAAATTGTCTAACCCCCATCCAGTTTTACAAACAATTTAGCTACATTGTTACAGTGATGGCAAAAGGTCAACCACTGTATCAACTTTGCAGACCTTAGTACTCAAGAGTTTTCAAAGAAATTATGAATAGAATTTCTGAATAGGGCAAAATCATTCTTCTATGTTTAGTTCCAAAGTTACATCTTAACAAAGAGCTCAAGAGTTTTGACTGAAGTTAAAAAATTAAAGCAAGAAAAAAAATGGAAAAAAACCTTCATTTGTACTGATTTCAGTGAAGTCAGAAGTAACCAAGTTCACTACTTCTCAAATGGAAAATGCCAACTGACTAGTGATGAAACTTTATCTGCAAAACACTAACCTGAACTACAAACCAAGCAATGCTTTTACTGCCCAGTAGCCTCTGAAGAGTGATACTACCACGGCAAGTGAGAATATTAGAACTTCATTGTTATTTTATGTAGCCCTATTTCTTGACAAACCAAATGAGTCAATTTTTAAAGATAAATATATCACTAAAAATTAGTAAAAGCAATTTCTTCTGTATTTCTATATAAAAAAGCTCAACATATTAAACCTAGATGGCCAAGAACTTTGGTTATCTTTAAATATATAAAGCAGAAAGCATGAATTCAGCTAATTTTAGCTCTCATATTTAACATTCCCTTTCCTGCCATTGCATTTATCTAATACTAGGAGAGCTGTCTTCCCTTTATCGTTGTGTCTCAATGCTGCATTTTAGAAAATGCAAGTGTATGAAGTAAAAGCCAATAAAGAAAAAAACGCACTTAAGTCACTATTGACTAAACCTACCTTTCTAACATAAAAAAGGTCACATTTCAATATTATTTTTGAAAGCAGTTATAGTATTTAAATGAAAAATTATTTGTTAATATACCCATTTTTATAGCTGTATGAAGCGTTCACTGGAATTACTTAAGCAATATGTAATAACTACAATACCAGCTGCATGCCTGTGTTAAATTCAATATGCAAACAGTCTGAAAGTAAGAAAATGGATTAGATATTAGAGTTAAATAATGGTTATGCAGTCTTCCCCCTCTTTACATCCATTCCTCCTGCATTCTACTTATGGTTCCATGGTTTAATCTGGACAGGAGTAGTTGTCTGCTCCGTATTTCTAGATAGCATGCAGAAATGCAGGCAGAGTGAGAACTGTTAAAACTTCCCATTTCCTTCTAGATGCTATATTGTGGTTAAGGCACTGATCTGACTTACATTGCTACACCTGCAAGTCTCTTACGATCATTACTTATTGTCACTGCTTTGACAGAGCCCCTAACATTGTGAATAAAAGTATCCAGAAGAAAGGCTGCTGCAGTTGAGACAGTACAATGTTGAGTACAGTCTGACCTTTTTCTCTTTGAGCTTCTGTATATATTTAATATTTTCATTACACCCTCTCCTAATCTTTATTCAAGATACTCATGACACCTATTAAAGGGCAGTGAACACTGCAGTCTTCACGATAGCTAAATTCTGCTGTGTCGATCATTATATCTAAGTATATTAGTGGTTTCACACTTCATTTTTCTTCCTCTAGAATTTCCCCTTGCCTGGGGGCATAAGATTCTTTCTTTCTTTCTCCTCACTTTTTAAAGATTCTCCAGCATATAGTTGTATGTTGTATAATTGCATAGCTGTCTTACAGTTCTCCATCTCTATGAAACATGCCCCTAAGTTATGCTTTCACTTATGGTTCTCTAAAGAAACAGTTTCCCAGCTGTGAGAATATCAGAGATTTAGTTAACTAATAAATACTTCAGGAATTTACTTTGGATATTGATGATGCTTTCATTAAACTGGAATACAGACAGACAGCATTCCTCCTTATGATAAAACATACTCTGGACATGTTTCCCCTAGAGACTTAGTACACAAAAATCTTACCCTTCAGTTACGAAGTTATTTATAAGCAATGTATTCTGACACAAAGAAGTTCCTGAGACTTGTTCGGAAAACTACTTTTCTCTTCTCAGAAGAAGCCTGATAGCAATCTAATCAAAACATGCAAATGAGGTCAACTTTCTTGAAGGGTTGTAGGATTTCTCCAGAGAAATTTAGAGAATGTCCTGGCACAGAGGTATTTTCTTAAGTCACTGACTTTGTCTTCTGTGGTTCTATACCATTCTATAAGGCCTCCTTGTCAGTTTGTACTCTCTGCTGGGTACAGATGCCCCAGCTGGGGAGACACTTCATTTTTAATTTAATTCTGAACACCTCAAAGGATGGTGAGCTTCAGGAAGCAATGGAATTAAAGAATTTTACATTTAGACTTCCAAAGTAATAATAATAATCTGATAAATAATAATTTATTCAACACTCAAACTTCAGTCACTTGACTTTGACACTGAACTTAAAGCTGAAGTCAAAGCAACTGTTTTCTTCCACTGCTGATCACAGTCTATTACAGTTCACACAGAAACTGACTTTGCATGCAGACTGAGATAAGAATAATAAAAAAAAAAAAAGTCTTTTCCTGTCTCTATTCCTTCTCTTAGCTGTCTGTACCATCCCTTTCCATGGCATTTGGCGAGAGACTGATGAGCTGAAGAAGCTGTTAAGATCCAAGTGTGTGCAATCAGCATTAAACCATTTTTATAGAAGCCAGATTAACTTGGCTGAGAATTAGAATGAGCATTTGGGAAACCCCACCTAACAACCAAAGGAGGGGGTTCTGTTAATACAAGCAAACACCACCAGCATCCTGCCTTTGCAATAGTTTACACCAGTGATATGTTAACGTCAAAGATGAAAAATATGTGAGGTTCTCTTCAGCCCTATAAAAGCACACACTTCCACGGATTATACAGAAAAGCTTGCATGTAATATCAAATGACTAGTTTGGTTTCCCAGTTTGACAAAATACATTAACATATTGCAGTCTTCCTGCAGCTTGAATATATGGTAAAATATCTGATGAACTTGTAATTTTCTCATATTATATACAGCTTCCTGCTTATCGTGTTACTACTGAAATTGCAATGAAGAACTCTGGCACCCAGCAAGTTGTACAAAACCACACATAAGCATGTCTCTACAAACAGACCATACTGCACTTAACAGTACCACAGAGCCTGGTGTCTCTGATTAAGAAAAGCGCTAAAGGGACTTCAGCATAAACAGAACAACACTATTCCAGCCTCCTAATGTACGGGGGATGAGATTTTCAGAGAGGCATGTAAGACAAGCACTGCAATTTCTGTGAAATGGTAACTGATTAAATACACAAACCGAAACATGCCCATTTGAAAAACAGACTGAACGCTCAAGGCACAGGATTCAAGACTGGCATATAAAAGGACCTACTCCAGTGACAAATTATGTACACAAAGTGGAAGAGCTGCACTGAGGCAGCCTGAGAGGGCTCTAATGCAGAACAGCCAGTTGCCTGTTGGCCTATAGCTCCCCCGACTGCTAAAATAAGCAGTTCTAATCCCATGGAAGATGGGCTAGGCCTTGAACCTAAATGGCTTTGGCAACCAGATAATGAACTCATGTAAAGAAATTCATTCCACATCCAGTGAATTGCAGATTTGTGTACGTTACTCACAGGTTAACAGGGTCAGAACTATCAATTCACACTAAAAGGGCTGGAGAGCTTCAAAGAGGGACAAACCCATTCTTTTCTTGTATTTAAGATGTGACAGTCAGGTGTCAAGGCACTGTCCATAACTGGTGTCATGTCCAGGAAGACAAGGCTCTTCCTACAAACTTTGGTGCATGTTTCTTCGCACATATAAATTGCACATAACACTGTTATGTTAAAAACTAACTAGTCTATATCTCCCACACACACCAAAGCAGGATCAAAGCAAAGCCCATGTAACTGTACATACTAAAAATGTTACTGGTTACTCTACTCCCATATTAATGTGCATAAAACATCAAACTCACACATATCACTACCTGTAAAAAAAACCAACAAACTTTTACAGTCATAGCTGTAAAAACATATCTCAGTAGCTATCATCTAACAAAGACATTGTTACAATTATTATTATATCAGATATGATCATAGCTGCATTACTGAAATACAAATAAGTAGTAAGGAAATGTAATGGCACCAATCCTACTTGATTATTTTGTAGAAAAATAACAAATAGTGATTCTGTTGATTTTTTAAAACTTCTGTTCACTAAACAATTTAGCAAATGAGTAATTTTTTTCCTGAAATTGCCTAAATACTACATTTATCCCGTTATTTTCTTCTTACTTTGTATTCCTTACTTACTCTTAAAGGTGTTCCTATAATTTCTACAGAAAGTATAAACTTCTCCCTGCACCTCAATTCACACACAAAGAGACAGAATTCATCTCCATAAACAAATCTGTAATGATGCCGATGCCTAAAACTTACAAAGCAGATGCTCAACTTTCCAAATTGCGCAACTCAAATAGTGCCTGGCAAGTAGAAATAACAGCAGAATAATGATCGTGACATCAGGACTACCTGGAGATTTGTTTAATTCCTCCCTGCCCTGACACACCACCACCATCACCACCCCCACAAGCTCTCAAGAGAAAATCTAGCAAAGGAATTCTCTCTAGACTTGTATTAGGAGGCTAAGTAGTGCAAACTCCCAGATACAGTGGTGCAAATTACAACCCAGATTAGTGAGGGTTCTGGTTCATTAAGTCTAACAGTTCTGACCTGGACACGATCAGCACGCAGATTTTCTAAACCCTGAACCAGCTACATGTTCCAAATCAGGGTTTTTTTTAGTTGTGTTACATTGAAAGGAAAAAAATTGGCTTCTACTTTAACAAGTCTTGATACTAAACCTTATTTGACATAAATGTCAAAGGGAGAGTTAACATGGAGTAGGATTATTCTCTTTCCTTTACTCCTGCTCCCCATTGAGAAGGGTGTAATTTATTGAAAACTGGCTGATACTTTTCTGGCTCAGAGATGATACCTTTTTTAAAAAAAATAGTACCAACTTTTCTTCACATTACACTACAAGCATAGGCACTCCTCTTCACTTAAATTCAAGTCATTTAACCCTTATGATGCTTTTGATCCACAGATCAAACAGCATTTATTACAGATTAATTCATTACACCCTGCAATTCTCTCAGGTTTTACTGTATCTTCATCCTTGCTTTATAATGGAAAAGCAGTTAAGAGACTCCCCAGTATCAGATAACATGTCAGTGACTTAGCAAGTACCAACACCCATGAATTTGGAAGTACAGGCTCTCTCTGTAACCATCATCCCACTCTCTCAAACAATGGGCCACAGTCCCTGGCCTCATAAAACCAGAATAAGTTAACGCATCTCTATGGAGTCAGACTCACATCATGTAAGTACAATCAGAATCAGACGCAAAATATTTAATTAGATTTTGGATGTGAATTTTTCAGCCCACAGTGATTTAGTACAACTGAGTCATTCATCCATTATATAAAGTATAATACTGACTTCTTATTAATAGCACAGATTAGAGGTAGTTGAGATGAAAGCTGGGGGGGTTAAGGAGGGAAGGTTTGTTTGATTCCTATACAAATCTGCTTTTTTCACTTGAGTCACACCAGTATGAATGCAAGCAGAACCAAGCCCAGGCTAGAAAACCCAAAGCCTGGGGGTTCATAGATACAAGATCTGGGCTACCTGGCCTCAACCATTAAAGCATTTGTGCAAAACAATTATAAACAGCCCCACTGAATCCAAGGAACTAGTCATGCACTCAGTTTTAAGAGCTGAAGATGGAATGGCACTTATTGCTTAATTGACCTTAAAAGCCATCTCATAATCCTCAATTTATAATATAAAACCACAACTGAACTAAAAAAAAAAAACACCAAACCAAAACAACCAACAACAAAGCTGTGCAGAGGCTACAACTGCAATAGCCTTTCTGCATTTCCAGATGCCGACTAATAAATTTCAGTTAACTGAAGTAAATAGCTACAAAAGAAAAGCACATTTGATCCTGGATACATTGAGTTAGGAATTTCAATTGTAGTAACAAATCAAGTTCAATCAATTATCCCACTGGAAGAGTAACTTTTCTAGGTGTCAAACTGCATTAAGATTACAGATTACTTCTAAGAAGCCTGGTTAAAGAAACAGTAACTAAAAAAACCCATGTAGGTCAAATTCAAGAATCTATCATTGTCTGAAAAGTCTGGAATGTATCTTTGAGTTTATGGAAGAGCTCTGAATTTATATTAATACCTTGAGAATGAAGCCCAGGCTTTCAAACACACAGAGCTGAATCCTGCAGTTACTACTTAAACTAATAAGTTATTAAGTAGATTTGGAGCCAAAATGCTTAAGAACAAGGAGGATGGAAAGAAAGTGCAAGTATCTTCCCTCATTCTCAGTATGTGCTGGATAGTGTACAGAAAGAGCGTGGCTGGAAGCGTATTGCCTAGGGCTGGATCTGAGAGTTGATATGACGCTAGGTTGCTTTAGAATTTTAGGGACTTTTCGATAGCTTAATGAACAAACAGGTCAAAGAAATCCTTGTTCGCTTCCGCAATCTACTTACCCCAGTGGAACCAGTCACAAATTTTCATCAGAAGTTCTGAGTAAGCAACAAGACTTCTCCACAGATTTAGAAAAGCTGTCCAAGACATAGGCATAAAGCCAACCATAGGATAGAAAGTGAGCATATTTTATTCTTGCTAGATGGCAGAGTTGCCACTGCAACATGTTCTCCCTGTCAGCAGCCCACAGTTCTGGCAGGGTTAACCATGACAGACTCCCTCTTCAGAGTGGGCTACTGTACAGCATCAAGACAGACATTTTAGAAGGTACTTTACTGTACTGAATTAAAAGCAGGTTGTCTTTCCTCCCTTTTAGACACTTTTAAAAATGTGTGATATTGTTCCATTTTTAAATTGTTTCCAACTGATTGGTATTTGTATCCATAGTGCCAGGCAGTGAACAAACATAAAATAAAACATGCAATCCATCATCTAAAATGAAACTGTAGAATGCAAGACTGCTTACTTCAGAGAAGTATCCAATCTGTGCAGTAAGTATAATTAAAAACAATTCTTAAAAGGGGGGGGGGGGGGGGGGAAGGGAGAGAGAAAGGTGTTTTTAAGTTTACATTTATCTTGTTACTAAATCCGAAGAGAAATATCTGAATGGTACCATCCAATTCAAACTCTCCCCCCTCCCATAAAACCCTGAACCCACCCAATTAGAACCTGCAACAGTGCCAAAATTCAAAGAAAGCCAAAGGATCAATACACCAAAAAAATAGGGGGGGGGGGGGGGGGAGGGGGGAAGAAGCTTACCAAATGTGAGGTGATTCATTACTGATCTTAGTCTTCGCAAATGCTGAAAGCAAAAATTGCTAATTTGTGCATCTCTATGGCACTGCAAAGCCCATTTCCAGCTTTGACGGAGTTTACTCATTTCTCCACCCTACACAGGTATTTGAGTTTGCTTCCTACTGCTGTATTATAGTACTAAAAGAAACTTAACAACCTACGGCTGGTGTTTCTGTGTTTGAAAAGGAGTCCAGGATCGCAAGCCAAAACTATGAAGACCGAGAGAGAGAAAGACACAAAACGTACCCGCTCCCATGTATGTGACCTGCATAATCAAAAATAGCCACCAGCTTTTATGGTTTTGCTTCTACCTTAAATGCAGAATAGACTTTAAGAGCTACTAGCAGTTTAAAGAACACCAGGAGACAGGTGAAATGCATTTATGTTTCCTCTCTGGCAGGGAGAGACAGAGGAAAAACTCATCAATCCCCATACTACCTTTACATATTTGTTGCCAAGCTATGAGGAAGGTTGGTGTTAGTTTCAGTTGGGAAGAACAGGTATGGTTTATGACTGCTAATGAAATTTTCATGCTATCCTAGCATATAGTAAGTTTCATCTTCTTACCTTGTTACATAAAAATATCTGGAAATGTAAACCTAAAGCTCCAAAACACAAAACATGTTAGAAATCCTAATTTCTTAAATACAGGGGTGTTTAAGTTTCAGTCTTTCCTGTTGCCCTTAAAAAGTTTTCTGAGATTATACATCAAAATTGAGAGTCATCAACAATTTTCAGAGGGATCAAAGGCTGAGAAAAACAGGTAGTTGAGACGACACTCCATACAAGGTGATCTTTGAGCATTTGGGCAGATCATCCTCACAATTAAAAACGTTTCTAGCCAGACTAGTGTGAACCCTGAATTTATGGTCTATGTCGTTTTATTCACCCTTTAACAACAGATGCCAGTCACAGGTTTGTAATGCTGCCATCTTTGAAAAGAAACGCTAACTTTCATTTTTCCACTGTGACAGAGAAAAATATGTCCCAGTAAAATAAGAATTGACAGAAACATTTAATTCAGCTCTACAAATAAACTTAAAAAACAAATAAAGACTTTCAAAATTAAAATAGGATGGCCCTCTCATTCATTTTCAGATGTCTATCTGCTTCCTCATTTGTTTGCTATCAAGAAATATTGGAAAAATCATAGGACAAATTACTTCCAGTGAAACGGCATGATTATCTGCTGATCAGAACATTTGAGAATTGTTGCATCTTTTGGTTTTTACACAAAAACCAGAAGTGTACAACTGAGTTAGTTGTAACTGTTTTTAACTGGAAACAAGTTGCCAAAATTCTGCTACACCAAATTTGACACTAAAAGTGGAACGACATAACACTAATGGCATATAAATCACAGCTCATCAACATTTTTTCTTGTGTTGTGGGCTTACTATGATTTGCTAAGATACACATCTGTTCAAGAAACAGACAGCTTCTTTTAACACTACCATCTTCATAAACAAACCCAAAGAGTCAAGTACCATATCCAAAAAGGATGGGAAACTTTTACTAACATTTGAATTACCATTATTACAAGAAGTGTAGGGTCAACTGATGCAAATGCATCAAAAATGCATCAAAAAACCCAAAAAAAGCCCAAAACACAAAAACAAAACCCCAAACCAAAAAACCACCCAACCTAAAAAAACCCAAACTCCAAATCCACCACCTGGAAGATTGGTTTTCCCCGTATGTGCATAAATCAGACATTCAATACACATTAAATCAACTTTAAAACAGGTTATAATTTAGGGAGTATGGATGGGATAGTTATTTTTCATGTATGATTCAATAGGTAAAATATATGAACATGACTACAATCACAGAGATATCACCACCCAGTAAATACTAGTCACCATATAACTGTAAGGGTTTTTTCCTGTTACTTCCCTATCCTCACGTTGGGACAAAATTACTGTCTTTTCCAAGCTGCCTAGTAAATTCAATAGTGATTTCTATAAAACAGGAGCTCCATTTTTTTGTATGTTTGCAGCACTTACCACACTAGAACCTTGGTCCTGATATATAAATAATAAAAGCAGAACACATTAGATGGAAGCAAATAACAAGAAACAAACTGCTTTTGTGAAACTTGGTATTTTCTGAGAAAATTTCTAAGGTACAGTAAGCAATCCAACTACTGTTGATTTCCTTTACTGCTCAAGGAAGAATGTAGGTGAATTTCTGCAAGACTGAACAGTTTGGAGTGGGGGAGGGGGGTAGAGGGGGGAAGGCAAAGGTAGAGTGTGTTTGGAAAGCTGGAGTGCTTAAATCTTACTTTTCTGCTGACTGTGTGTGGGAGGAGGCAAATTATTAACGGAGACTGTTTTGTTTTCTTCAAATGTTAAATCATGACTTCACAAAACCTCTTGGTGGTATTGTAAGCGTTAACCGGAGTCCCAAGAGTATTCTGAAAATGAGCAAACCGACATTGCACTTACCTTCAGTAACACAGCTTCAACGTCTTTTAGGCAGGGCTAGTCTGATGGGACTATCAGAATACTTCTTCAGACTGTTAGAGTCACAATTACATATAACTGAGAGGATTATTTGGATCTGGGGAAAAACAGTATCATTTCTGTTTCCTATACAAGCCTTCCAAAATTTCTGAACTTCTGCATGTTGTGATAATTTAATCTCCATTAATTTAGCAACTGGTGATTAGAATGTCAGCATCATTTCCAGTATGTAAAACTGCACTGAAGACAAAATGAGTTTAGATTTACACTTTCCTACACTTCCACTGAAATGCCAAAACATGCAACAGACACAAGCACAAGGTACTTCCAATTCTAACAAGTCATATTACTAAACCAAAGGATAGGCATTCCTTTGATATAACCAGCCAAAATACTTAAAAATTAGTTTAAAATGTTTATTGTGCAAGTTAATTGTAAGGGATGGTAACTTCTAGTTTCTTCACTGCTGGTTTTTTTCTGGTTTTTTTTTTTTGGGGGGGGGGGGGGGCAGGGGAGCGGGGTTGGCCTTTGAGGAAATTTCTAAGTGTGACAACAGATTTTGCAGCTACTGAATCTGAATACAGGAAAAAATGCAAAGCTCCTTTACTTGCTTTTTGGTATGAGGCCCTAAAACCACAAACCAAATGTCATAATGGAACTGATAACAATATGGTCAGGTAAACCATTTTTTGAGAAACGTCTTTGTGAAAGCTTTGCTGTTTCTACCAGATTTCTAGCACAATGATATTGGTGTCAGATAGCTGACAAGTAGTGGGGAAAAAAGAAGGGGTCCAGGACTGTACAACTGATCACAGGACTCTGCAACACTGATAAGATCAAAGCAAGCACCCTAAATAACTCATTTTAAACTAAGTTTTAAACGTTTTATTTATTTGACATGTGAAAATAAGATTGTTCAAATCTTGCATCTGCTGCAGTTGAAATCCCCATGTAGCTATGATTGACAGCTTTTAGAGAAAGCACAATTGTCTCTCATTAAGTATACATTAGTATACTGAACATACCATAAACTTAGTATTTCATTGAACTCTCTGTGGCTGAAAAGCTGACCAGATAGCATTTGAGTGTAATTGCAGAAACCAGGCAGGCTCAGAAAACAGCAAAACACCATTTGTACTATAGTCATGTATGGGCAGTGAGAACTCAGCTGAAACAGACCAGAAGAAATTTTTAGTTAAATAGTTCAGTAACATTTTGTCAATATAGAAGTACCACTTTAGATCAGTATTTGCTTTCCAACCTAAATGTCTTTAAATTCTTAGCTTCAAGTAAAAGGCCAATTTTTGGAAGCAAGCATTTTAATGTGATCTACTAAAGTATTACTGAAAATATAACTAAGATTATGTGTGTGCAACCTCCTGGCTGCTAAACACTTCAGAAGATACAGATGGGGTCTTTTCTTTATCAGTATATCTCTGTCTGAGCTGGGGTCTTTTTGTGAGTCAGTTTGCAGTGATAACAGAATAGATGAAGGGAGAAAAAGATATTAATCAATTATGATGGTCTTGAAACATTCATCACTTCCAGTAGTTCTCTTCCCACAACCACAAAACAAAACTCCATAGATACAACTGTTACAGGGCTCAATCACAAGAACTGCCACCCACAGCTTTCCTGAACTATGCAGGTTCAAAGTTAATATTGGAAGGGTCATTAGCGCTCTGTGGATAGCATGTACCAGTACAAACATTCTGGGATTACACAGTTCATGTGCAACCCTCTCATTTCCTTTTAAAGACAGCAGGAGAAGACATACTTAAACTGGAAAAGGCTTGCAAGAGGGCTGAAGAAATCATAGCTGTATGTGTATAGATTAGTTTGGAAATGAGGAAAAGGATTTATGTTTTGATTTGACCAAAGCTCTCTGTGTGTATGATGTAAAATTACCATAAGCTGTTCCAGCTAGATTTAGAACATGAGTAGTGGAAATACATCTAGTTACTTTCACATTATTCAATTTAGGCTGAAAGAGCTGAAGAATGACTAATACTATGAGATTTCTATTACACCTATTCCCGAATGAGTCCTGGCTTACTTGAGAAACTTTTGCCCATCTAGCACTGTTGGTTAGAGGTGTGATTTTTTTCCCTTTTTATTTTGTAACAGTACTATACCAGCAGAAACAGTAGCACAGAGGCAGTTACACCACCGTGTTTATAATTCTGCAGCTTACTGTATTCAGGGAACTGACAGAAGCTGCACCATCAAAAGCACTTTTTTTATGGTGTCAATGGGGTTTATCCCAGATGGGTTTGGTGGCAAAGCTATGGCAGCAAACAATCCATAGCACAGATTGGCAATCTCTCTTTGCCATAGGCGTTTGTAGTGTGCCTGTACCACAACTCTAAGGGAGCTTCTAGTTTTGCTACAGAACGTAGTTCTAGCATTTTGCAAAACTGTTTGGCAGAAGTAAACCAGACAAAATAGGGTTTCAAATTTCAATGCTTTCACTTCTTAAGTAAAAAAGTCTTCAAGGCTTCAAGTGATCTAGCTCCAGTAAACATGGAGCGTTCTAGAATACGATATACTGACTTACCTGAAATGTCTACCAATGCAGTAAATTAATTATGGTCTAGAAGTGCCTACCTGTTTCTGCTGACTACAAAGAAAATCTAAGTAGTTCAAATGTAAATGTTTTCAATGCTGACATCTAAAGGCCCATAAGATGAATCCCCCCCACTGCCTGCTCCATACTTTTACAGCTCTCACATCAGCCTTGATTCTGTCATGAGAGAGATTCACAGGTTACAGTACAGGTGCATTATAAGAGGCATTTTGTTCACTTACTCCTCCTCAAGCACCACAAGCCTTCAAAAAGCTAGTTGCAGAATCACAATCTGCTACATGAACACTAGAATCAGCTGCTCAGCTGATTCTGCCATTTGGCTGAAGAAATTGATAGACTGGAAGAAACACTGAACTGTAGAAAAAAATGCTAAGTCAGTGTTTGCCAGCATTTCCAAAGTTCTTGTTTTTAGGAAAGTTTTCAGATTCTCCTGTGATGCAATAAACTGTTATGAACATCTAGGATAAAGCTGTCATTAAAAATTAGTAGTTAGCCAGGTAAAAGAGAAGCAAGGACACAAGACAGCATGTGCCTATCTAGCAGCACAAATATGGCTCTCACCACGAGATGAGATTTGACCATTCTTTCATCAGAAAGATAAAGATACTACATGTCTGGTTAGCTATGTTTCTATGAGCAATTTAAAAAAAAATAGATTTAATTTGAAAATATTAGGTTATCTACGCTACTGTAAAATGACAGGATACCCCAAGTCTGGTGTCCTGTCTTACAGAGGTTTGCATTAAATACCTCAGAAGAAAATTAACTTCTTTCCTCCAACCACACTACACATGGTCAGATTTGCAATTCTGTCATATCAAATCTGGCTTTTTTACAGATGTGGTCATTGTTTATTCCTTAAAGCATGAAAAAGTATTTTTCACCTAGTCATTCCTTTTCTTACTTCATTTATTTATCTATAAGCATTAAACTAATCACCAAAACAAATCCAGTCTAGATTTTCAGGGGTTTTTCCCTTGGGGGGCGGGTGGGGGGTGGGAGAAGGAGCAGGGAGTTGTGTCAAAGTGACAAGGGTTGATGAGCACTGGATAATCTGTGGGTTTAAAAATTCAAAGTACAACAAAATGCAGGAAACAATAGAGAAGGCTAAAACCTCAAAAAAGACAAAAGCAAATTATAATCAGAATAGACAACATAGCTGGTATTAAAATCAATTTGCCCTTCACTTGAGCTCACATCTGAGAAAAGGTGTAAAAGTCACACAACAATTGGGGCTCATTTGTTATAGTAACTGCTGACAATTAAGCCAAGTATTTATTTCCATATCTCTGCAACAAGGGCAGACACAAAAGTCTGAAACTATCTTGGCAGCAAGCTCATTTATAACATCCATGCTCTCAGACATTTTTGCATTACTAACTCAGTAACTGAAGTTGGGAGTGAAAGTGATTCCCAAAATATACTCTTACCATTTAAAAACCCCCTCAAATTCAGACCAAAAAACATGGCAAAGAATAAAAAGCCCAAATCACGTTACCCAGAATGAGCAACTGTGACTCAAAAGGTCACTATACGACAACCTTGGCCGTTAGCTTCAGCTCTAAAGGTCAGGTACTTTCAGCCACACTTAGAATTTACTGCTGCTCTGGCACCTAAAGTAGTCTAGGCATATTCAATGTAAAATCAATAATCTTAAGATGTGGCACAACTC
This sequence comes from Falco cherrug, assembly GCF_023634085.1. Classification (NCBI taxonomy): domain Eukaryota; kingdom Metazoa; phylum Chordata; class Aves; order Falconiformes; family Falconidae; genus Falco; species Falco cherrug. The sequence goes on from NC_073703.1 coordinate 21,641,749, forward strand.
CAACTTTTTCCCTTAGGTTTCTTTGATTTCCATAAAACAAAGTCACACGATATAAAACGAGACATTTCTACACTCTACAGAAGACTGCAAAACTAATCAGATGACTTGCAACCAGCTACAATAATTTCTCAGTAAAGTTTACACCAGGTGCTCAGTAACAATGAAAAAAATAGAATTCTAATCATGTTTGAAGTAACTAGCAGAAGAAAAGGGAATCTGGTAAGACATTTTAGGCCACTAACCATTCATTTCCTTGACTGTTAGTGTTGAGCTGGTGTCTTGGTGGCAGTGTGCTATGATACGAAGTTGCCTCTGCAGTATTTCAGTTTCAGGAGACGAACACGTGTTTTTCAGTGTGAATAAATCTGTCAGACATGGGCTTTTTATGTATGGTAAGCTTCAAAGCTCCCCCTCCTATGAAACCCTAATCAGAATCAAGCACACCATGTCCAGGATAAAGTTGTGTTACAATTATAGAAAGGCAATTAATTTAAATGAACTCAAAACTGGAATTTAGTGATACCCTACGGCATCTGTAACTATAGTGCTTTTCTTGCTTGTACGCATCATCATAAAGCTGCAACCACAGATATTCCCAACCTGAATGAACTAGAGTTGAACTTTTCATGATTTTGAGCTGATTTACAGAAATCATGCAAAGCTTTGAGTTTTGCATGAACAAAACTATGGCTGTCTCAAGGTATGTTAATGTTTTGGAGTTAGATTCTAAGTCCCAAATAAAGAAATGAACCCATGGAAAACTAAGCTTTGCTGCAATTTCCACACTGCCCAGAGAACCAGAAAGCAGTGGGTTTTGCTGAGTGCAGCTATCAGACTCCGAAAGCAGACAGATTTTTAACTGTCACACACCCCCACATTTCAGCTTTGCATGCATGACATCCATATGCAATAGATGTAAGTAATCTCAGTAGTAATCTTGACCTCACACATGGAAGCACCCACATACTTCTCACACCCACAAACACTTTCTTCCAAAAGTAATTAATGGAACATATAAGAATACTAATAAATAAATGTTTAATCATTAAACGCATAACCCAAAATTAGTGATGTGGGGAGCAGTAACTTTTGAAGTGCAACATCAGACTAACCAGAAGTGCAGTCCAGTAACCTTTGAATAACCAAACCAAAAATATATTATGTTTTGAGAAAGATTGACATAATCAAATACTGAGAATAGATATACAGGATTCTGACAGTAGTGATTTGTTGTTTATTCTGTTGCATGTGGCAGCATGTTATTGAACAGCATGTTGCTGGATAGTGGTGTTTTACATAGTAATTGGACATGATACAATTTTTTCTAAGTGTGGCAGTTCCTTACAGCTTTTAAGTGTGTACTTATACCCCCTTCAGTAAAAGGCATGCATAAGGACAAATGGGGAACTACTGTGGCATCAGGTCTGACTGGAAGTGTGAAATAGATCCCTCCTCAGCAGCAGGCTGACAATAAGCAGTTTGCTCTGCTCCAAACTACAGCCCTCAAGGGACCACACTGTTTCATTGGAAGAGAAATGCTCAGAGTAGGCTCCATGCTCTGTGACTTACAATATCCACAGGGGTTGTGTACATGATTCATTTTTACATACTCGTTGGCCAAGATAAAGATTGTACCTGTGCTGAAAGAACATTCTTGTGAGTTCCTAATGCATTCCATACTTGTAGTAAAAACACAACACACACAAGAACAATTGTACTATGTATTACTCAGTTTGGACTGGAGATAAAAATTTTGGTCTCGTATTCAATGAATAAAATAGATGTTTTGAATCCAAACCAGGACTCAAAACACTTATTTTACTGATGGGCTGGCAATGAACTGACATTTCTGCTACCGATTTATTTCCAGTTACCTTTTTCCCCCTGTAGCGTATGTGGATTGTATGCTTCATATAGAATCAATTTACTCATAATAAAAGTATTGAAGGAACTCTATTTAAGGAACTCTAAGGTCCATATAGAAAGCAATTCCCAGAAAAAACCGCTATTTTTTCAAAGGAGCACATCCTCTTTTCCTCTACTCCCATTCCCTTTATGTCATGCATTAAAAACCTGTAGAAGACTTTACTTCTACAAAATGCAGCTTTATAATCAAGCTGCTATCACAATAGTTTCCTCAATATATTACACCTATTATTCTTCCCTCATTAAGAGTAGGTTACACATATAACAAACTATTAAAAGGCTACACAGGACTAGAATATTTAACCCTTCCAATGCAAGAAGAAAAGAAGTATTTCTAAACATCGTCTCATACTATGACATTCAGACTCATTCTGCACAGGATATTGTGTTATTCAGTGTAATGGTCTTTCTGAGCTAGATCAGAGTCGAACAGAGTTAAGCTTTATGGATATATGGAACTCATCTGTTGAGCCAAAAGAACAGAATGAGAATGTCTGGTGAAATCTGTGAGACACCTGTTTTTCACATTCCTCTCTGCTCCCTGGAGCAAGTTGTATCCAAGGGAAATGACAATGCTTTATGAACTCTTCTTTCTCCTTTCACATTGTGTGAGGAGATAAAGAGCAGCTCCCCAAAGCTAACGGTTCTTGCACAGGCACAGTAACTGTATTTAACACATGCATACATATTTGTATCACAAAACAGCTGCAAATGAAAATTCAGAAAATTCAGCTTACATGCAGAGTATTACTAGAAAACTTCACAACAGTGTCATAGGAAAATAAAACCAAAAAGCTTAATTTTTACACTTTTTTCCCCCGATAGAAAATATGAATTCATACAAAATTTTTCAGCTATTCAAACCATTCAACTCCAATAATCTGAGCACTGAAATATATGCATAGCTATACATTTTAGATAAATCTATGTCATATATGAACATCTTACCAAGATACATATATGAAGTAGAATGTGGCAATTCTCAAAGGTCACTCTATTTTAATGAGTCTTTACGTGACTTTCCATTAAGTTACTGTATCGGGAAACAGAACTGGTTACCAAATGCATCATGTGCACAGGCAGTATGCTTTTATATTTTTTCCAAGCTGATATGTGATAGGAAGAACAGTTGGGGAAAACATCGACTATCAAGCTAAAAGCATTTTCATACTCAAGCAGACTGTATCAATCTACTTAAAGAAATTTACTATAATGATGATTTAATAAAGGGACAAGGTTTTGCCTTCATTACCTGATTACCTAACTATTCAGTTTAATTTTGTAAACTGTCAGAGTCACTGTGGTTCCTCTCATCCTTAGAGTGTCTGAACTATGTTTACGCTCACCACAGCAGCCCACTTGAACTAGTACACTAAGTCAGGTTGCCTTGCTTCCCAGCTTGCAGAAATTGATAGCACTTCTCACAAGGGTTGAGTGATTTATACTCAGGGTACAGGTACAAGGACAGTCCCTGGTGGCAATTCTGCTTTCGCTCACTGCATATGTCCAATAGAGTAGCAACCAATCCCATTATTGAAAAAGTCCTTTGTTAGAATAGTGTCTAGCTTTTTCACAGAGAAAAGAAATGCTACAATTGAAATCAACTATTACAGTTCTGTTGGCATGCCCTTCTATACTGATGACTGGCTGTAGCCTAACTTGAAGCCATTTCAAACAGCCTTCATCCACATGTCCCAACACACTTCCACACAGTCACTCAACAGGAACAATTTTCATGAAAGAATTTGCAAAGCTTCTAAGCAATCTATTCTATTCAACAACAACCTGGGTTCCCTCACAGTTTATCCATGTAGTACACTTGCCTTGTAAACTCAACATGCCTCTTATTCCTTAATGAGAGTCCTCTGGAATATTTTCATCACACACAAAATAACACTGCCTGAAATGAGTGGTGATAACATTATGTTCAGATTGTTCATAGCATTACAAGAAATGCACAGCATGATTTGGCTTTCATCCAGATGCATTTAACTGTGGAATCCTCAACTAGCTTCCATTTCTATCCCGTCTTTCACCCATTCAGGGGAATGAATGAAGATCTCCACACCAATAAAATTATGGATGGTATTTAATTAGTTTGCACTTTGACTGGGAACTGAGGGTTCTGGCACACAGGCACATCAGCTTAGCTGTAATAAATGTCCTCTGTGTGCTCACAACCTCTTGCAAATATGTTTAAGAGATTTTTAATACAAAAGACTAAAGCAAATCTGATTTTTCTTCCAGCTGAGGTGTATACCTATAAAGCATTTGTTGAAGGCCACATAACTTCTGGTCAACTTATGCCTGTAGCTGGTTTCTCCACTAAAAATACTGATAGGATACTTTGCCCATACTGCAGCCTTAATCCCTCATAGCATTCCTTCTAAATCTTGCACACATGGTAGCTTAATGTTGAAGGAAAATCATGTCTATTCAGCAAGACAGGTGCCCGGGTAAAACCTTGGACCTTTACTAGAATTGTGTTCCTGTGTCAGCTTGCATCCGTTATCACAAGTTGGTGAACAGTCTGCTACAGTGTTTTCAAAGACAAGGAAATAAGCATGACTTTCAATTCTGACAAGTACTTTACGAGGTCTCAGTATCGACATGTAGTATTGTATTTGCTTAGCACTATTGCTGTTTATTTCTAACGGAAACAGTGGCATCATTTCAGCATGAAAATACACAGCAGTTCAGCCAAACAGAAAATAGAGATTGCCCTCTGAATACAGCTTGGGAAACAGAAAACAAGTGGCCCAGTCCAACGAGCAATTTTGTGCAGTATAACAAACTGAAATGTGCTGACACTTACAGTAGAACTAACTTGCACTTAAAAGCAGAACTAGGACGGATACCACTTAGAAATAAGTTGACAGTAATTTCAAAAGGAATCACTCTCGTCCATATGAGGACAGGTTTGAAAAAATATACTGTAACAAACAACAAGGTCCTGGCAATAACTAACCATTGAGATATCTTCTTCATTTCCTACCAATGGAAAGAAACAAAAACTTTATTTTGTTTTCCGCACTTCTTACAGTTCTATAATTCACCACATCGTGATAACTTGCTTCAGTGCTATTAGTTTCCCTTCAGAATTGTCTGAAATTTATTAAAACATGAACTTTTGTGTTTGCCTATGTAAGGGATGTTGTGTGAAGAAATGATGCTCCATACAAACCAGGAAGTGAGAAATTCAAAGGGCCTTGATGTAAGGGTCCTGGAAAAAGTCATCATCTTTTGCATCAATTTGCTTTTACTGCAGCTCTTTCTAATGATTTACAAAGAACTAAATAAAACCTGTACTAAACAAACTGGTGGCTCTGGTAACACTGGTAGCACAGCTTCTTAAAGTGCCCTTAATCCAAACATGTTGCAAAACACACATGTTTCCTGTACCTCTCTGCCACATTCCTGAGTGTACACAGTTGTTATGCCTTCACAGCATTGAGGCAAACTCCCAAGAAACAGAACACAAGTCCTCCAGCGGCTTAAAGCACATCCTATATCAGAGCTCCAAACTCAGTGAATTTTAGATTAATGGTTGAACTTGTCAGGGACAAGAGACAGCTGAAGCTAACACAGACACTGTGTTAGGGTCCTACAAAACCAGATTTTACCTTGATCACAACAGAAGTCTATTATCCTAAACCCCCCTTATATTATTCACTTTTACAAGTGGGTGAATACCTTGTAGTACCACGTAAAGAAAAACCCCAAACTTGTTTAATGACATGCCACATTTCCTTAATAACAGCAGCTTAACTACTTTTTGTGGCTAAAATAAAAATTGCTATCAAAAAAACCCAAACCCAACCATTGCATTTTCTGCTCTGAGTAGGAAAAAAAAAAATCAGAAAAAAGAACTACAGATGAAAGATGAGAGCAGGAAGAGACAGAAAATATCTCTAGATTCCTTAAAACAATGGAAAATATTTATATGCTTCTAAAATGCTGTAAATGCTTTTTTTTCTGTACAGGAGCTCAAACTGCTTAGTTTGTAGACATTATCCATTCCAAGGTACATTCCCATTTTGCTGAACACTGCAGTACATTCTAGTGATCAGCTCAGCGTCACATCTCATTCTTTCAGGCTTTGCTCTCCTATACTTTGTTTTGGTTGTTATTGCCTCTCACCAGGGAAGGAGAGATTATCTGTAAAGGGTTACTGTCAGCATGTATTTAGTAGTTATAATTGTCATACCTGAAGTACAGCAGTTTACTTATGAACTTAGTAGCCCGCCAGTGGCGCCAATGTATTTCCTCTTAACTCAGACATATTATACCGGATATAAAGCAAGCTATTCCATTACACGACCTTAACCTGCACAGTAAGAATTCAGAATTTTCTTCTCTGTGCCAATTTCTGTCCATTTCTGGTATTAAGAATTACACATTTGTGTAGCAGTAAGACTGGAAAAGTAATATACTCAGAGCTACAGCAACTGGCTCTGTTAAAAACAGCCACAGTAAACAATGGAGGAATATCCTTGACATGAAGGGCTGTACCACTATCACAGGAGCCATCAGCTTTTTGCAAAAGCCTCTTCAAGAAAGTCTTTAGCAGGTGAATTATGCACAAGATTGCAACTATGTCCAAAATACAGACATATAAATGATTGACAGTCTGCCTGTTAGAGTCCATTAAGAAAAACATAATATATAGTAGGACAAAAAATCTCCCCAGTTGCTGTCAACATATTTATACAGTAGATCCTCACAGAACAGTCTTTTCACCTCACCATGTGGGAATACAAATCCCTTTAATTTAATGATGCTTTTGGTTCGCATTGTCAGGGGACACACATGAATAAATAGCGTATGAGAGTCATGTTCAAATTCTAGGAATTGCAGGTATACACTTTGCTTGCATTTGTTATGAACCAGTTTTAAGCAACACCACAGAAAACTCAATCTATTAGTACTGTGCTCATGAGGTAGAAAATTGGGATAAAGACAAACTTACCTCTTAATCACTAGGCTGGCACTCACAATCACAGTAATTTTTTTTAAGTGTTGTGGTCCACTCTAAGGAACATTCAGACTTTCAGCGTTCACATTTCAGATTTGTGTACACTGACCATTCACTAAAGCATAACAGGCTGAATTCAGACTTCTATTTTTGTTTTCACATCGGATTTCATGGCTTTGGACAGCTTTAGCTCAATCCAGAACATTTTCTTTCCTTTTTTTTTTTTTTCTTTTTTCTTTTCATTATGAGAAATGTCTTTAAGATGATAACAAAGCAGAGAAAATTACTGTCTGAGCTCCTGAAAGTGACTGTTGAAGCAAAACATTTACTCTATTACAAATTAATAACACAATTAATCTATAATCTATTATTGAGCACTTGTAGAATAGTTTGTACTCAAGTGGACAGAAATTCTCTCTAGAACCAGTTTGTTGCAGAAGATAAATTTAAGAGTGGTGTCACATTTTGAATAATGTTATTTTATTGGCTGTAATTTTTCATGGTACCTGTGGGGACTGGATGACAGCTCAACACTGCAATTGTCCTTCATGTTGATATCCTTTTTTCAGTTGAGACTGTCCTGGGAATATACTAAAAGTGATTTATTTGTCCCTGGACCTGTAAAAGGTTTCAGGAAGGTGGAAATGGATGTACAGCTAGTTGAGAAGAAATAAGAAATGAGCCCAGCATACTTATTTAGCCAGGAAACTAACAACCAGCAGGGAATATTTAATCACTTCATGTTATAACTGAGTAAGACTTCTGATGGCTCATCTTCTCCTTACTGCCTGCAGTGAAAAAGCCAGCCAGCCCAGAATCAGCAGCCCACTGCTTCACAATAATGAGATGTCCTTTGGCATCTACTTTACATTGTCATCCTCAGGAACCAAACAGATTAACAGTATGCTGCATGTGCTGCTGTGACTAAATTTCCAAATGAAATAATCCTCCCAAGTTAAATTTTACTTAACAAGTAAGTAGTATCCAGTGTTCTCTATCAATAGCCTTCAAAAATCCTGTTTTAACAAAGTCAGCTAATTTTAAGATAGATACTTGAACATGTTACCATCCATATGACAAACCTATGTTCTGTTACTGTATTAAACCTGCTGACTATTGGGTCAACCAGCACAACAGTTGGTATTCCCTCAGCCATAGCAGGTAAGATAATAAAAACTAAAGAAAGGCTAAAGTCATATTTGAGTTTTGTAACTCATCATCATTTTATACTCATCATCCATCCTCCTGAAAGCAGGTGTTTGCTTAAAGAAAAAAAAAGGAGATATGCCTTTAATTTAAGTAGGCCAAGTTTTATTACTATTTAATGAAATTCAGACTTTTGGAATAGGACATTTTAAAAGCACCACAACTACGCACTGCTGTTTGTCTCAGGCAGAAGACTGGGGGGGCTCAGAAGGACTGGGCAGTCTAACTAGACACAACCAAATGCAGCATCAGAACTTTGCTCTACAAATGACAATAGCAGCAAACTCTCATTTGTTTTGACTTTCAGCAGGTAACACACTAACAACAATAATTACAATCAACTGTTAGTGAAAACACAAAAAATAGAACAAGTTTCCGTTTGCTTTTGGGCTGCTCAATTTATTGCACCATATGTACATAAAGAAATTATGTATTATACAAGCCTCACGCATAATCTTTCCTTCTCTCAAGACCAGTTATTACTACCTGGATTATTCAAGCAAAGCATCCCCAAAGGCATTGTCATTTAATTATTTTAAAGATGAGTTATGCAGACCCACCCTAGAAACAGGCAGGTTTAGCAAGAACGCGTTCAGATCAGCAATGCTTGTAGCATGATTTAAACTGAAATAACAAGAAAGTATTATTGAAACAAGGATAGTCTTTGTCTGAAAAGTCTAACTGCATACATGCAAATTTCAGCTACCAGGCTCCACCCCATAGTGGTGCACTGTGTAGCATTTCTCTAATGTACACAAATGAAATTAAAAAGATACTGTAACACATAGCTAATCAATATATTTTTAAAGATCTGTGGCTGAAGTTGGCCATATTGTATGCCTCGATGAAAGGACTCCAGATATGTAAACAAAGACTTTTTCAACAAGTCAGAAAAATTCCACCTGGAATACCATATAACATCATACTACAAACCAGGAACCCCTTCCCCGAGTCACGGCACACGTGTCCCTTTTATGAACAGGTATTTTGCGTATTTATACCATGTCAAGCATGGCACCCATTACAACACACAAATTACAGGAGTAAGACATCAGAATTTATGCATGCTGTAAATTATATTCTTGCACAACTGTAATAAAATTACACTTCATTTACAATATGTGATCCTCCAAACTTGCTATTTTGCCTAATTGCTCAAGAACATCTTCCAGACTCATCTTAAAATTACATTTCAAATGTTCAGTGAATCTCTACTTATTCCTTGTTTTGGTTAACCTTTTCAAGTAGTTGAATTATTTTTATTTGTGCAGGGAGAAATACACATTTTTATTCTGAGACACCATGAATCTACCTTTCTTATAAAAATCTACACAGATGCAGCCTTCAGCCCTCAGAAACGATAAAGTATACTAAAACACTAGGACAGAACATTCATTGTAACACCAAATCCAGGTAATGTATTTGTTGTTACTATTTAAAGTACATGAATTCTATGATCCTGATGAAGCACGTTTGAATATTATTAGGTTTTGTTTGTGTTTTCTTGGGTTTTGTTCCTAGTTTTCAGGGATACCATCACAAATAGGCAGGCACAGCTATGTGACCAGGATGCTGAACAGGAACACAACATTTCTGTGAATACTTTTAATTTAGTAGCTTTACTAACCAAACTTTATTGCTGCTAAATAATTTTACATTATAAAAATCAAGTGCAGTCATACAGATCCATGAGCAAACACCATGTATTTTAGTTTTTCAAATCAAAGCGCTGTCCTCAGAACTAGTGTTACACACTCTGAAATTTCCTTTTCTCCCACTACACTTGGCCACCTTCAAAATTAGACCAAGGTAATTACGTGATTAGACAAGGGAAATTATAAGCATGTAGACACTCATTTCAATCTGGAAACTATAATAAAAAAAAATACAAGACTAGACATTTCCTGTCAAATTAACTCTGCAGAAGCAGTCATTTCCTGCAATTCAAGTTATATTAACAAAAGCAAAGCTAGAATGACTGGGACACTGCCATAATCTGATACTTCAAAATAAAACAAATGGAGAAAGAACTAGGGGGCAGTTCCAGACCTTTAATGTTCCTTGGGTAGAATTTATAATAATTTACCTACAGAGGTAACTATTGCTGCGTAGCTGTATGTTTTGAATGACTTTTTCAGAAAAACATCATATACAATACTTCAGCTGTTGGAATACTGACTAAACTTCTAACGATGCTCCCAGGAGCAGTAACTCATAGGGGTGGAACAATTGGGGATGTCTGGCAATTCCGTAAGTATCTTGACAATTTTGGCTTCATTCTATTTTCAGAAGCATAGAGCTTTTGTAGGGTAAAAAAGTTTTTTGAAACTAAGAGCTCCGAGTTTTGATTCAATATTGTTCAAGGCCACTCAAGCAGATTTCAGGAAGTCTGCTGCTAAGCTTTTGAGTTCAGCTCTCAAGTGCAATGTGCTCTAAATACATGACCTGCATTGAACTGCTGCCCTAGCAAGCTGTAGCTATTATTCACTTCACAATACGAAGTCCATAGTACTTGAAGGCTGGATCTACATGATATATTAAATGCTTTATGAACACTACTTTCTTTAAGAGAGCGCAGCCATCCAAACTATGCACAATACCATTTATCAACTACACTTCACAAAGACATTTTTAATGCCTTCCACCTTTTTTTCACCTAGATACAATTCTTAGGCAGAACAAGGTAATAAAAAAATGGGGGGTGGGGGTGGAGAAGAAAATGTTGTGCAAGATACAAACCTACAGTGTTTTCTGTCGTTGAAGATTTTCCCCTTAACTCCCCTTACTTCCCCAACAGGGCCCAATTACAACCTCTGTCCAATATTATCAGCCTTTCTAGTCCATAAACGTAATTAATAGTTTATGGACTAACTCAATGAACTGGAAAGTAATTACTCATAAAATGAGAAATGTTCTCTAAACAAACATAACATTACAGTTTGTTTCCAGTGCTTTTGCCTTGACCCCATGTAACTACCTCTACGAAATGAACTAATTGTCAGTTCCATTAGAGATTAAGGTTAAATTTTGTCATTTCCAATAGAAGGTATGAATAGCATAATTAGCTAATCATATGTCTCCTTTTATTCTTTTAATTCACAAGACATTGACACTTATTCATTTTACATCTGATGACTAGATATTTGAGCCCCTCTCAAAACATAAAGGAAGTTAAATATTTATTCTTAAATGGATGAAAAAAGATGCTTTCTTGACACATGGGTATCCTACATTTGTTCTGTCCAAAGAATAAACACCTGAGCCTCCAACAATGAGTTTACAGAAGCATATAGATACATATAGAAGGGAGTATTAGATGAAAGCAGGCATTTTAAAAGTTCATCATTCTGACTTGATAGGTAGTCATTGTAAAGACAGAAAAAGTTGATTTCTCTTTCTTGCTTTGCTGTAGTCAGGGTAAGGAAATTTCTAAACGAGTTGGGCAAAGGAGAGAACACCAAGACTAACAACGAAATTGGTCTGATCAGTTTTGAAAACAGGGCTAAAGGAATCCTTTGCAAGATTTATTCTCAATTCTGTCTAATTCTTACACATTTTGATGCATCAACTGATGTACAAAGTAACATCCAGCCAGTAGTCTCAATATTGGAAAATGTGATATGAACTAAACAGCCATTTGAAAGGAACCTTCACTTATTTATTCATCTGTCCCTCCCGGAGAACTTCTTTTGTATCAAGCACTAAGAACAATACAAGTCTTCCCCCCATAACAGTGAGGAGTGTAATGATGCAGATGTCTAAACAAGTTTTGAGACTAAAGTTAGGCCATCCCGTATATCTGCATTTTTGTCTAATAATCTCCGATAGCTCTCATTTCCAGGCAAAGGCATCTCTTCCAATATGAGAAATAATTTCCTAATACAAGATCACAATAATTTGACATTTAAGGAAGTTAATCAGAGAAATGTCTCTGTTCCATCTAAGCAATGCATAAACTAAGAATACGCCCAGCATTTTGCTAAAAGAAAATAATAAAAGGTTTTAGATTTAAAATACACAGTGAAAAGCTGTAACTGAGGAGATGAAAGATAAAGAGTAGATCGGTAGATTAAATAGAAGATGGCATGATAGGGAGAAAATCAGGCAATCTGAAAAGACCTACAACAGGGAAGACCTCTGTGAGCTGAGCTGTGCCACAAAGCATTCTCAACACAGCAGACCAGCGGGAGCTGACTGAAGCAAGAGACAGAAAGGGATCAAAAGTAAACAGGGTGCAAATTCCTTGAAATCAAGACTCACATGGCCCCTCCAGTCAGTTCTTCACTGCCACTCATATAAACAACTTTTGTATGTGGCCACATACGTCAATACGAGTAAAGAATTTGAACTTGGACATTTTTACATAGACAGTCATTTGATCTAGGTGTACACAAAGCATGTAGCATGACCTCAGTGAAAGGTCAATCTTTCAGTCGATCTTACGCATATGTGAATGAAAACCTAGAAGAAATTTGCTGTCACATTCATGTTTTCAAATGTGTATTTACCCACTGAACAGAACATTTGCAGAGTCTCATCTTTATTTGCTACTCTCAGATTGCACATTCATGAATACATCTGGAGTTTTGATACTAAGTACTGCTTAGAAAAAAAATAATACAGATTTTGCATCGCAGACAGCAGGGAAATATTTGAGAACTTTAACATTCCACTACTGTCCCTGAACCTAATCGAATTAGCTGTCAATAGACTTGAAACTGTAACATCGGTCAGACAACTAAATCTCAAGTCCACCCACAATGCTCTTCGGTTTTCTTCAAAATAATAGTGAAAGTAGGCTTAATCAAATCTATTAAACAGAAAATACTGGCTATTTTCCCCACAGCGTTTAAAGGTGGTCTATGAAATGAATCTCTAATTAAGGTTAGAACACTATAAAATTATACAGATATTTATACCCTCTAACTTTGAGGAATTTATTCCTTTTTATTTATTTATAGCGGAGATAGGGGGTAAAGAAGTATGACTCCTTCATTTACTGCTATTTAGTTCTTCATTTTCAGTCTGATCATCTTTTCTTACATCATGAGATACATCAGAATTGTTTTAACATAAATATCAAGGTGATGGACACACGCAAAATTTTTCAATAGATGTAGAAGTTCTTCACTCCTTTCCTGAACACAATTAATCAAGAGTACTTGATGTGGCAAACACAAGTTGGTGCTTTTGTTTGTTTCTTCCCATGATAAAAAGACCATTCTAACTAAAAATACCATGGGAACACATGGAAAATTATAGACACATTGTACTGTGGGAAATGTTAAAAGGTATATCAGTACATTTTTAGGCTTCACATATTACTAAAATCAGTATATAGTAGTAATGACAATAAGAAGTAATACTTTGATAGATATTAAGACAGCTAAACTTGGATCTGCTAGTGTATAATATTCAAGAAGTAACTGACCAGAAGTTTGCTTTGAATTGATTGTGTACTAGAAATGTTATCAGAATCCACAAGACTTGCATTGTTTCTCACTATCATGCTGTGAGCACCTGTGACTTGGTGACAACCCACTTATTTGTAGTGTGGGAGACCCCTAAGTTCAAACCTAACTTTGCATCACAACTCTCTCAGGATATATACTTTCATGAATAACAAGCGTAAGAAGGAGCAAGCCCTTAATTAACTGCACTTGTTAATAGCCTGGTGAACACCACAAACACCAAAAGCAAAAGCACTAAGAAAAAAGACATGGAAAAGAAGCTTTGTGCATTGAAGTAAAATTAATGTCGTTCAAGTTCAAGAAACCACAGATCAAAAGTTATTTTTCTCATCCAGTTCTTTATACAGTTCAGGATCAAACGGCTGACCGTAATCAGGCACTAGAGAAGCCCAGCACTGGCAGAGAAGGAGGGAGCAGACAGCTGTAAACCCATGGGAGCCGACTCTCACGACCAGAAGGTAAGGCAAGGCTATACACATCTCCCTCAACTCCTGAGAATCACTTCCATTACTCTCAGAAGGACGAACAGGTAATGCAGACCAACCTTTGGAATCAGGAAGCCAAGCTGCATTCTCAGAACAGTACTATACAGTGAAATAATTTACAGTTAGACCCTTATGGTCTCAGTAAACATTTGGCACATCTATGAAGAATTTTTGTCTCATACACAGAAGGAAAAATAATTTAAAATGTCCAATTGCAACTCTGAAAGCTAGGTTCTTGCAAACTTCGGCTAAGCATAAAGATAGTATGAAAGCAAAATATCTGTGGCTGTTCGTTATGGGTGGCTGGACTATCAAGCAACAACTGTTAAACCACTCAAGAAACGCCTCTGTGCAGTAATAAACGTCTCTTCTAATTTGGCTTTTGTTATTGAAAAGAATCTGTTATAATGGCACAGAGGTGGCAAGACTGACTTTCAGAACCACTGTACTACAGATTTATAATGAAACAACTACACACAGCATCAAGAGCTCTGAACATCAAGTATTTGAGGTTATTGTAAAACAATAAAGCACCCATCATAAACAAAAACTAGCATAGATTTGATGAATATCCCAGTGTCCTGTGTTAGTGTAGCAAAATGTATCTAAGGGGTAGAATCAAGAATACAGGAATCAAGCAATTAGACTAGTTAGACTCCAAAACTACTGAGAGTCCCATAATTTGGAGCAACATGGAGCAAAATCATATTCCATTGTTTCTTTGCAAGGATTCTGTGAGTAGCAGAGTCAATGCTCATGATCATCAATTACAGCTCTCAGTTACATGCATTCCCCACTAGTCCATCTTGACCATGTAAGGAATTGATATATTGCAGCTCTGATAGTGCAGCCAGCTCACTGGCATCCTCTACATAGTATGGCTTCTGCAAACAGAGCTATATGTCAGACATTTTTTCCTCATAAATTTCCACAAATTTTCCCCTATCTAAAAATAAAATTTCACATTTTATCAATATAACTAGACAAAGGTAGGCTGCAGCATCCTCTTCACCTCTTCCCTCCTTAAGATATTAGACAACCATATGTGACTTTGGGGTAAAATTAAAACAAAGGGGTCAAAATTAATTAGCATCACTGGAGGTTACCATGGCTAAGTTGCAGTCTACTACATTATTCACACCACAGCTTATTTTACAGAAACAGCTGGTAACACATCTGCAGCTCTTCTTACATTTCATCCTAATTCTTGTCAAGTGGAGCTGAGAGACAGTATAGTCCATACCTTGTGGAATCAGGGCCCTGCTTTATTCCTAAAATGACAGGTTTCGTCCAGTAGGGACAGGCTATGTATTTCTTCTCATCTACATTCAGCAGTTGCTTTTTTTAAAGTGGTAAATACAGAAGGCACAGCTAACAGGAAGCTCTTACCACCTGTCTGTATGAAGTTCATGTGAAGTAAGCACATGGTGTTCTAGCTCTTTCCCACTAAATCCACTCATGGGCACTTTAACAGGCCTTTCTGTGAGCCCTATTTGCCTAAAGAAAGCACTAATTGCTTTCTTCCTTTTAAAAGCAAGTATGTCTCGAAAGAAAAATAAAGCCTACTTCTCCCCTTCCCCTCAACATTATTAACTTCCTCCTAAGACTCAGAAAATCGTACCTGAAGATCCTAAAATGCCAGTTTTTCATCATAGTTACTTTTTCACTTTTTACTCAGAAGCAGGTATTTGCATATTTGTGTTCCAGCTCCACCACAGTGATTTCCCATACTAGTTCAGGAACAGCTTTTTTTCCAGAACATTTCCAGAACTGCCAGAAGTGAGAAATACCTGGTATTTTACCAGAAGCTCGTTTCCTCAAGAGATTTCTAGACAACTTTATTAGAACGAGCTCTGCAAGCTGTTTCTTGTAAGATTTGTTACTCTAAGTAACAGAAACTACTATTTCTCCAAAAGCAGTCAGGGCAGAATAAAAATAATGGTATCAAAGGGTAGAATAGTTAATTTCTCGGTTCTTTGGCCTTAGATCAGTATGTCAGGAAGGCTTTATTACTGAAATCATCCTTTATTATAAATAAGTTACCATATTTTGTTGCAAATTTAACTCCATTCTTTGCCAAAAGAAACAGAACTGTTTGTTCTGCAGAACTGAAATTCAAACAGCACAGTACTTGTTACAGTGATCATCTGTTGGGTCACTGAGAAATTCAAGTTGTGAGTGAGATTTGGGCTATTTAATGGCAGTCATTCTGAATTGCCCCAAACTGGGTATTTTTTTCTTAAATTTTAGAGAAACCTAACTATAGAGAGGCGTGCACTATTACAGCAATAATTGTACTATGCTCCAGAATACAAACATTACCTTATTGTGTTTGATAGAAGGTAGCGTGATTTGCTACTGAAACGGTTTGGATAGTCTGTGCAGCAAGCACAAACTGTTGATTTACACCAAGTACATTCATTAGAATTAAGGAGAATACTTAAAAACAAATAGCTGGAATAAGTTACAGAGGTTTAGAGGCCAAACTTGCCTTTGAAACATAGTTTTCGTATCACTCCAGTAGGCTCTATAATTTTTGGTTTTGTTCAGAGGAGAAGGAATAAATTTACTATATTAACACTGGTTAACAGCACACTTGTTTTCTGAAGCAAAGCCAACAGATCAATTAAATACAGTGTCAACTACACAGACAGTTCCTCTAAATCAGGAACAACACAGTTTGGCAGGACAATGATGGGAAATCACGTGAACGTGATGCAAGATCTTTTTAGCTAAACAGTGTGAGAACTTTTTATTAGGCCCAGACAGTACTGGTAATCCAGCACTATTTTCCCAGATTATTCTGTAAATTCAGCACATGTGCAATACCACAGAACCTATAAGATAAGAACTGGGAAGAAAGAGCTAAGCTGTTTCTGTGGATTCTCAGTACTATCTTTGATTTTGAAAAGGAAGTATAGATGGATATTGGAGTTCCTCATAAAAAAGGAACAAGCAAAACAAAGGCGTTTCAAGAGAGCTGGTTTGCTCCCCTTAACTAGCATAACCACTGTAAAACCAGGACTTTCTGGTTAGCTGTGAAAACTACTAGAAAATAGATTGAAATCTAATAGCAGGCATTACTCTGAACATAGGGAAAATGTCTTCATGCTTAGAAAGGGCAAAAAAAATTACATAGTCCACTGTAAAGAGAAGGCAGGATCCATTTCCACAAACTGCTGAGCCGGCCGCATAACACACTAAATGAAATCCAGACTCTAAGTACCCTGTGGGCTAGAAAGAGAACTGGAGATCCAGGAAAATCCAAATCTTCCTGCTTTTTCATAGTAAACAATTCTGACTGGCTTTTCTTCCTCATTCCTGTATGTACATGAACTTCATTAACAAACATGCATCAAAAAGGTGCTTGAGGACAAATCAGTAATTACTCTTTTGTAACAAATCAGAAGTTGCTGAGAAAATCTTCTACAAAGACTGTCAAAACAAGTCCTTTAAGGATTAGCAAAAGCTAAATCCTCTGTCAGAGATTTTTCTCAACAGCAGTAAGAGTTTTAGTATCAGAACATCTTAGAAAATATACTTTCCTTCATCTCAGAAGGGTTATCTGAATAGTGCTGCCTTCTTCAGAAACACAGATTCTATTTCTTCCCTTTTGTTTTTATGCATTTGCTGTACCTTTCACAGCAAATACAGCATTTAGCAACTCTTAAAGTGACAACACTGATTCCTTTCTCATTTCACTAGTATTATTATTGGCTAGGACAGTACCCTTAGAAAAGTTCAACTAGCATGAATGAAAGGCAATTAACAAGCTTTGAGTTAGCTATGTATTTTCAAATAATAGCCCACCTTATGTCTGGGGAATACACTAGAGATAGGTTTAATTATTTTTTTAAAATACAGACAGACTACAGGGTCTTATTTGCTTGTCATACAAGTCAACATTTGCTCTTTCAGTCTATAAGAAATTTTTGTGGAAGATTGGTTTTAAATAGTCAGAATCTTGACACATGTCAAAGCCTTTCAAACTCACATTTTGAAAAATTAATATTTAACATGCTGTCAATGAGGAGCCATCATGTTTATTGTCTTAAAGTAATTTGGACAAGTCTTTTATTTTGACTTGTCACTTGAGTTTACATCACTAACAGAAGGCAGCATCTGTCTCACTCTGAGCTACTGTGAAGTAAATAACTGCGATTGATAAGCATTAGAAACAATAGAGGATTTGCTACATACACAGAGAATGGACCAGTGGTATGTGCCAGCATGATTACACTTCACATTCACCTCCTGGACTGGAACAATAAGCATGCCTTCCCCAAATGCCTTTCTGATTGAAATTTAGAAGGCTTCTCTGGATTGTATGCCCTTAGCACTAATCAATAGCAAGACAGAAAAATCACTTACATGTTTATCTTATGAATGGACCCCCCTTATTTGCCAATAGTTTATGTTTTTCAAATACTGTCCAAACAGTTTCTGGCACTCAGTTTTCTAACTTCAGCATAGCAATTCCTTTCCAGAACTGAATATATAAAAGCTTTAGGTCAGCAAATTATGTACCATCACAAGTATTAATGAACAGTTGATGTAGCCTACAAGCTAACAACAGTTTTGTTTCTACGTCACAAGCGGGTCAATAAGGGGGGGAGGGAAGGTGATTGTTCACTGAATTGGAGCCTTTTTCATTATCACAGAATTGGCAGTATTTCCTATATAGAAAGGGAAATCTCATCTTGAAACGGTGTAAGACTAGCTATTGTACATGGAAAGGCTCCATCCACTGCAGGCAGCCAGCCTACCAGTGCATCATTGCACTGTTATCACTTACTTGTACAGCAGCCTACTGCATAAAGTTGGTATACATATATATATATATGCAACTACTTGTGGTGGTTGGTTTTTTTGGTACCAATCTTCAGCTACTTGTAAAAAACAAACTTGTAGATGCTATCCATACCCTGATTCAGCAAATTAAGCAAACACACGAGTAAGATTTAGCTAACTGAATTCATGATCTGAATGTTAAGTTTATGCTGGATTTTTGCCCTAAACAGCTCATGCAATCTACTTTCATCATTAACATCTCAGAATTCTCAAAAGAGTACAAACTGCAATGCAGAACCTTTCAAATGTAGAGTTCAATATAGAATAAAAAATAACATATAACCAATTTAAAAGAAGTACTTTCTTGCTGTTTCTTTCTGTTACTAAAAAGAAAATCTATGGGTTGATCATGAACAGGTCACCAGGTTCCATGTTCAACACTGGTGATTAGTTGCCTCACTTAGCAATTCTGGAACAGAGGAATCATGTAAAAGACAGTCTTCAATCACATGCAAGTACTTCTGGTGCAAATACTAATGCATACAATACCAACTTCTGGTTAATAGGAAGAACTGAATTCAAAACTTTAGACCTTGTGGCTTCTGGTTTTTAACAGCTTATATGAATGTGTAATATACACACTCTCTCTTGAAACAAAACTTGCTTCTGGAGATCTTGGGAAGACAAGCTCAAGCAGCCACTGACTGACGAGAGACTGTCAGCAATATGTGTCCCCAAGTGGTCAATGTCACTGTTACATAGGTATGATAGAATCAGAAACATGTACCACATAAGCCTATTCATTCTGTCTGACAGACTATACACATGAAAATCTACATATTTTCTAATCTAACGCAGATACCAGAAGCACTGGCATTTGCAATATTTTTATGGTATCTCTAAAATAGGAACAGACATTTCTTTAGGATCTTGGCTGCTCCAGCAACCCATACGCTTGAACACCTACTGGAAAAGAAAGATTAGAAATCTGAAGAATTTGCACAAGTTACTGCCTTAACGTGCATATTTTAAAGAACTATTTGTACTACTGTTTAAGCATTTATTCTAATACAAATTGTAAAGATTTTTTCATGAGCTGTTCCATTTACATATCAACTTTTATAAAATATTTTAGATACATTCATTAATACATCAATTGAACTTTTAAAAAAGTTATAATCAATATATACTGTTACAGCCCAGTTCTTTTTGCAGCCTAAATTCTACAGGTGTAATCCTTAAACTTCCTGAGAATTTTCCAATAGATGCAACAATATGAACTAACAAATTCTAAGGTGATGAGTTATAAGCATTCTTCTCGATTCAAGAGTAATCAACAGGAATGCAAAACTGTCAACGATAACATTATAGTTTTGTTCTAATTGTAAAGCTGAATGCCAGGCCTCAAAGGGACCCCCACTAGAAGCAATGCACATCCCTAGCTACTTCCATTCATATTATACAGTTGAAGAGTAACATGCTATCCATACTGAGATGTGGTTTTCTTCAGGCTTCCCTAAGGGAAATCAACTTAAAATATTTACATTACTGGTTAAAGATGCAGCACACCTTTCAGCCAGATAGAACTTACAAGTTCCAACTGTTCAGACATTTTCTCTTTAAAATCTCTGCTAATAAAATACTGCATTGAAGAACCATATCAGTTGCCTAACTTCAGCTTCAGAAGTTGAGTTCTTCAGAAACGCATGTTTCCTTGAGATGATACCTCAAAATACCACATATTTAAAAACCTCATCATGCACACTTACCAAGACAACACACAACCCTAAAGGCAACTGACTGGTTGACTTATCTGAACTGCAGAAGACTTACTAGCATTCCTTAAAACAGTGAAAATTCCTTGGTTATTCTAAAACTACCTTAAAAACATGAAGCCAAGAGAGAATTCTTCTTTGTGTAAGGACATAAACTAATTTTAAGTCTGCAGAATAAATCAGGAACTTCAGCTATTTTTCTGATTCATCACTAAGTTAACATACATTTCTGAGCATCTGATAATTTTCTGAAGCATTAATAATTATGTCTTCCTAACACAGACTTTAAACAGAGAAAACCCAGTGTCCCAGTTTTTAAATGAAACATCTTGTAATACATAGTGAATTACAGTCAAGCTTTAAATGTGTATAACCCTGTTTTCATCAGTAGGCAGCTATTCAATTTCCAGCCTCTCTAAAGCATACTTTCGTTATAGACTTAGCTCAGGTGATGAGCATCTCTCCCTAAGCACAGAGCTATCTTGGATTAAGCACAGCAGTCACCTCGGAACACTCCCTCAGGTTCCTGTGTCTCCCTTTCTACAGGAGCTGCCAAGCCTTTTGTCATGCTATGACTTCCAGGAGTACCTCTCACAGCATTGCAGTAAAATGAGACCATTCTGACTCTCACTAGCTTAGACAATGTGCTTGTATGACATAGGCTGCACACTCTTTGAAAAGTGGTCTAGTTACTTGTCAGAATAAAGATGGCATTTCTTTTCTAACTCAACAAAACCAAAAGCAATCAGCAAAGAGAATCATGTGCACAGAAAGAACAGGGATTAGAAAAGAACCCAAATAAGAATGCAGACAAATTCAAAGTTTCTTATGATATGGCTTCACTAAGAACTTCAAATAATTTCAAGAAATTCAACAGATGAGACTTATCTTCATCTCTTTTATATGGAAAAGAATTCTCAATAAAATCCTTGAATATATCCAAATCATTACTGAGTTCTGAAACAATAAGGTTATATACTGAGCAAGAACTCTGGAGTACATTTATAAAGCTTCTCAGCTGGGAAAAGCATTACTCAAAATATGTCAAGGCTATGAACCTAGTCATGCCAACCTTCACACCACAGATATTATGCTAAAGCAGTAACAGATGACTGGTATTTGTCAGTGTCCTTAACTTGTTCGCCTGCTTTTGAAAACACAGTAGAAAACCAAGATAGGTGTCACAGAGACAGCCAGAAAAAATTAACCAGTAGAAGAACAAATACAGAGTAACACTGTTGATCTAAACAAGGAACAAATGGGGAGCATGAAAAGTATCAGTACTGTAGAAACAACGTATGGCCAGGTATTAGTTACTCCTTCTGTGACAGTTAACATGTATTTTGCTATTTTTAAAGCTGTTTATCAGAGCTCTGTCAGATAGTAACCTTCAGATTATACCAATTTGCAAAGTGAATAAAGAATGTCAGTTGCTTGCTGTTTATAGTTTTCCAGCATGAAAAGAAGTGATTCATGGTTTTGGCACAGTACACAGTACAGAATTGTCAAGGAACGTAAGTATTTCTGTCAGACAAGCCATCCCATTCCACAGGAGGCTGGACAGAATCAGTCCTCTGATACACACCAACTGGAAATGCTCTGATGTATCATTGTTTCTGTTTCTGTTTTCATTTACTAGGTTCCCTGTTCATATTTAAACTATAATTTTATTATCACAGTTTACTAAATTTCAAAACAGATCAAGTAACTTTCTTGCTTCCTATTAAGAAGAAACTAAGTCAAATAAGAAGAAAATTATTTTTATTAATAGGATTGCTGATGCACTAAATTTACAGAAATAACTACTAGACCACGCTGAATACATCTGGAAGGGGAAAGTGCTGCATCAGTGGGAAATACGTTTTATGTCCTTGGCTTACTTTGGGATTATTAAACCATGGATGTTTTGTACAGTTATTTACACAGTCCTATGATGTAAGAAGCTTTCTATTAAATCTGTACGGATAAAGTTTTGGGATAACAAGTAAATGTAACATACCCCCAGGTACTAGAATATTAACTTTGTGGAGGGGGAACTCTGTGCTACCGGTTTGAAAGATTAATGAAGACTGAACAGAGTGTTAAAAAACCTTCTTCAGATGACAATCACACAAAATCTTGTAGTCTTAAACAAGTAACTTAGATTTCTCAGGGGGACTTTTCCTGATTTCAGGAGCACTAATAGCAAAGTCTTTCAGTTTGAGCAAATGTGACTGTTGTGGTTTAAACCCAGCTGGCAACCAAGCACCATGCAGCCGCTTGCTTACTGCCCCTCACCTGAGGAGATGAGGAGGAGAATCAGAATGTAAAACTCAGGGGTTGGGATAAGAACAATTTAATAGGTAAAGCAAAAACCGTGCAGGCAAGCAACACAAAACAAGGAATACATTCACAAATTTCCACCAGCAGGCAGGTGTTCAGCCACCCCCAGGAAAGCAGGGCTCCATCACACCTAACGGTTACTTGGGAAGACAAATGCCATAATGCCATATGTCCCCCCCCTTTCTTGCTCTTCCCCCAGTTTATATACTCAGCAAGACATCCCTTGGTATGGAATACCTCTTGGGCTGGTTTAGGTCACCTGTCCTGGCTGTGTCCCCTTCCAGTTTCCCACACCCCTCCAGCCCTCTCGCTGGCAGGGCCCAAGGAACCGAAAAGTCCTTGACTTAATATAAACATCACCCAGCAACAACTATCAACATCAGTGTGCTATTGACAGTGTTCTCACATCAGAGACAAAACACAGCACTGTGCTAGCTACTAAGAAGAAAATTAACTGTATCCCAGCTGAAACCAGGACAGACTAAAAGCATGTGTCCTAAAAACATATTAAATGAACCAAGATATGTTTGCACAGAAAAACACATCACACCAGCAGATATCTGAATTAACAGTTATTTTTGGACAAAAAATTCAAAACAAACTAACAAGTGATGAAAAAATCCCAGCCTCTTCCAGATTAAAACCCCATTAATCAACTACCTTTCCTCCATATCTCTTAATAGCTTTGAGTATAGCTCAGGTAATCCAACAAGTTCTCTGCAATAAAACTGACTGTCTGAAAACATTTTTCTGATAGCTTAAATAATGTAAATAATTATGCAATTTTTTTTTAAACTGGAAACTACCAAAATTCAATCCTCAACCTTATTGAGAGTTTAAGCACCTAATCAGCTAAAAAAACCTGGCTTATTGTTGAATTATCTTCATTCACTGCAACCAAAATTACCACAAATTCTCACAGCAGCTTTCTGAGATGTGCCAGTTACCAAACAACAGTCATGAGAAACTGCTCTACTAGTAAGTTCCCAGTCAGCACCTTCTGAAAGATGGATTCTTTAGAGATGACACAAAGAAGAGAACAAGGAGAACTTGAGAATGGAAAGCTTTTCATTATAATTATTCATGCTCATAAACACTGCATGCTAGCCAGAGTTCCTATGCAGTTTGGAATATACCCAATTATCATGTTTATTCACACCTTAAAGGACATTTGTTTAAAACATATTTCCAGCATGAATCTCTGAAGACTTCCTACTGGTTTGCACAGTATTTAATTGAATGGCAGACAGAAAAAGACATAGTGGACCTTGCTATGAGAAAAGCAGAAGACAGACAACAAACAAGAAAAAAACCCCACCTGAATAATTTTTAGGCTAAGAAATCCTGTGTTTCTTTAACATTGATATATGTTTGCATATAGCACGATTCACATCTGCTTGAAACAAAAAGTGCATAAGTAATTGATACACCGACTCAAAGGAATGTCTGTCATGCTCTGGATTAGGACAAGCAAGACCACCATTTCCAAAGATCAGTCTAGGGCCCACTACTCATCTGTGGGGATACTGTAACCCTGTTACTACTAGTTTTTGTCTGCCACTACTACTGACTAACAAATGAGGCTGTCGGAAATAAATTATTGTGAATTGAAGCCATGCATTTGGAGTTTTAATTACATGTAAACAAGGTAACTTTTAATTAGAACTACTTGCTTCTATAAACACATAACCTTCAGAAGAGAGGATGCTAGATAAGGAAGAGATTCTTCAAGAAACATGGAAGACAAACAAGAACAAAGAGTTAAGATTGTAAATCTCTTTAAGAATTTTCCCTCTCATGTAGGTGACTACCTAATTTATTTAGGGGTAGACCAAAGAAACCAAAAATCAAGGCATGAAAATTAATTTAAAGTCAATTGGAAAAAGCTTATTTTTTTGCAAGTAGTGTGGCTTAGGGTGAAAAGCGACAAACATTTTATTCTCAATTACACATTTGTCTGTGGTGGTTCTTGCCGATGAAAACAACAGTTGCCAGGACCTTTGCATGAAGATTCAATTACCACTGGGAGAGCAGGAAGTTTTAAGCTTCAATAAAAACACTATAGGTTCCTGAGTGACATGGTCTTTCCCTTAGTCAGGTTACTATATATTCTGAGATTAAAAAAAATGAAGTAAACCCGAAACAAGTGTATCAAAGAGACGGATTAAGTCTTCTCACACATGGATTTCAAAACCAGGCCCCGTCAGAGAACCGAACCCTCCTTTAGCACATCGCGATGGCAGGGCTGCACCGCCTGCGGGGGCGCAGGGCCGGCCGGGCCGAGGTGCCGCCACCTGCTGGGCGTGCGGGGCAGCGCCCTCCGCGCCGGCCGGCCCCGGCCGCACGTCCCCGCCAGCCCTCCTCCTCCTCCGCACCTTCGCCACCGAGACGCAGAAGCCATTTTCGGCACTTTGTTCCTGCGTGACTACAAAACGGACCCCGCCGCCCCTGGAGCAGAACGCCACGTATCACCGGTTTAGTATTTGCCAAGGTTGCACCTCAGCTGTCGTGATAAAGGAGGGCTACCAGCAGCGCCAGCCCTCCGCCAGCCCCCTGCACGGCCTGCTTCCACAGCCGGGCTGACTTTGGAGCACTGCAGTTCTCGACAGGCTAGGCTTTCAAACGGCCCGCTGTTGCCGTTGCGGTGTTTTAGGTGTGCCTCTCCTCCCCGCTGTGTCAGGTTAGAGATTAAGTGCAAGTGAGAAAGACTGACGTTATTCCTATCTTATCTGTAAGGAAGAATTACAGTATGGGTGTTTTGAAAGGGGATTCTGACACAGTGAACAATCTGGTTTGTGATGTATATGACTTTCAGACTGTTTTTTCCCTTCCTCAAATAAAAACTAATGAAAGGAAAAGGTTGTACCTGTATGTAATCTCTCCAGCTCTTTTCTCCATCAACTTTTTTTGCTGCAAATGGACAAAATGCTCTTTGATAAAAAACCAAAAGCAATCTTTCTCTAACACGCTCAGTTATGATCACTAAATAAAAAGTGAATCAAACAAGCAGTGTCCCACAGGCAGTTAGCAGGCACCCAGGTGAACAAACACAGCAGCTAGCAGTGACCAAGCAAATGATCCAACACAAGATAAATGTCCGTTAAAAACAAACCCCAAGTCAGATTTATTTTTTTTCCCATAAGAAAGTATCAGGAAAGAAACAATCTATTATTTGAAAATCTAAACCAAACATCATGAACTGCCCCCCCCCCCCCACTTTCTCCCCACATAACTAGCCAGCTTGGTTGGCCACTTCAAAAATCTCATATTACTGCTAGTTAACCAACCATGTAATTCTAATTTGTTATCACAGAGCAGGTACTGTACATGCTTATTTAGGCCATCCACATGACAAGGTAATTTGTAGTTATATAATTTCATGGTAATTATAGTTGGAATTACTATGTACAAACTGGGCATTTCCAATGTAATTACCAAAAACTAGAGGTTCAGTATTGACATGATTAGTAGAACCCTTGCAAAACAAAGTATTATGTAAGACTGACTTGGAGATTGTTTTTCCCTCCTCCTTTAGCTTTGTAATCGACAAAGAACAAAAGCACGGAAAGCTGGAGACTGAAGCCAACATTTTTTGGTGTGGGTGGCACTTACCTCCCATGAGCTGACTACAGGTGCTGATTCTGCCCGCTCCTATTTGTTATCAAGGATGACACAATTTTTCAAACATTACCCCTCCACTGAAGAATTTTGGTGTATAATATTCTTTTATTATTATTTTAAACTTTAGTTGTTCAATCTGAAGACAGACACCAGTGCTACTACCCTTCTTTCTGGTGTATTCATTACCACACACTACATGGTTTCTACTTGTGTCACAGACGCAACAACACAGCTGTAGCTGCGTAAGCCTGTAGAAAAAAGCTTCAATATTTGAGATCATGAACATGTGGCTTGCTGTATCTGCCTCATTTATTTATAAGTAGTCCAGGAATTAAAGGCCTGCTAGACTACATAAATTCTGTAAACTATTTTTCCTGAATTATCTTCAGTTCACAGTTCATGGTCTCATTTGAGAGAATTAATTCAGGGAAGCCTACTCACATGGTTACAGTATTTGAAGCCCAAGAGATGGTGCTGTCTTCGCATGCTGTGATGGTTAAGCCTTTGTATGAACATCTGGAAATGAAGCAATGGGCACATGCAAATATGCAGAGTATCAATTCAAATGTCCCAATAATATGATCAATAAATATAAAAAATAAAAATGGGAAAAAGTCAGCAAAAGACAACAAGAAAACTCATGATAAACAACAAAAAGGTATTTTCAGATCATGCCTGTTAGGGACAGAGACAAGATACCACATGTGACCTTTCAGTCCCACCAACAGCGAAGAAAAAAGTTGGCATAAAGAACTTGACCACAATGTTAAACTAGAATTGTTCCACTACAGCATCTCATCACATACAGATACTGTACCATACTCACCATGACATGCTGCAAATGTATACCAATGGTGTTGCAGCCAGCGAGCCAAAATTTCTTAAGTGTACTTAGTCAAAATCCTGGAAAAGCAAGAGCCAGGGAAGACTGAAGGAGTGATGAGGAAGCAGCAGTGGCTCCTCAATGCTATTTCAGTCAAAGCGCCTCATTCATGGATCTGTTTCTTCTGCTATCAATGTGGCCCACGTTACTACAAGCAGGTTTTAATAAAAAATTAAGTGCAAAAGATCATCTGTCAGTGAATATGAAAAATATTGTAATGCTCAATTTGTTTGGTACTGTAAAAAAATTAATCACATACCCTTGTAACTGAAAAAGAAAGACAGCTGGCTGGGAAGAAAATGCTACAGGAAGGACACAATTACAAAATGACAAAACAAAAGAGATCTTGCTAAGCACCCATCTCAGTCAAAGGATGGAGATGGGGGAAGCAGGATGCTGTGCTGGAGGTGGTTCTGCCCTGGTCCAGTAGAACTGGATGCTGGTTACAGCTGGTTTCAAAACAGTTGAAAGTTGCCGCAGCAAACTTATTTCCCTACTATATTTCTACTTCTTGGCTCCCAGAAGTAGCTGCTAATATTTTGGCAATACGGTCTAGGGTGTGAAGGACAGAAAAAGGCCTATAGACAACACTCACATTTAACAAACAGTACAAACAACTCAAACTCACATTTAAGTTACTGCATAAAGGAACAAGAAAAGAGGGAGGGTGAGCAAAAAGGTGGGCAGGATGCTTTCCAGCACTGGACAGATCCTTGAGCAAACAGTTCACCAGGCCTCCAGAATACATTTCAGTTCAGGTCAGAACATAAAACCATTATTCAGTCTTTAAACATTGAACCTATCCAGTGTGGAACTACTGCTCTAGAAGGTGGCAAACCCAAGCAAACTGGTATGTGCAGGTTTTCCCTCAGGGTCTCCCCTTGCTGTGGGGTGGGGGAAGGACCCTGGTAACTGATCAACGGATAATCTGAAACCCTCTTGGTCCAGGTGCTGTGCCAGCTACCAAGTCCTTATTAGCAGCACTACATTTCCTAACTGGGGAGGAATTAGGCACGGAAATATAACTGTCAGAGATTGCTGCCACTTATCGTTGGGCTGGGCTGCCATTCGAAACACAGCAATAGGTATTTCGGGTCTGATTCTCCCTCACTTTTAACGACCCTATTCCCTGGATCAAACAACAACAGACTTAGTTCACCTTTGTTATGTTTACAGACCTATTTGTATTGGTTTTACATTAACCTGAACCGAAAGAAAGCAAAACCCTACAGGGAAATGAAACAACAGTACCCGTTACTAGGCAGACCTGTAGATAGGAATTAACCGCTCCGAGAGGCACCGCCACTTCCCAGCCACGCTGCTGCCGGCTGGGGGAAACCGAAGAGGCGCCATGCAGGGCAGGGGCAGGGGCAGGGACAGGGGCAAGCCCCTCACGCTGGGGAGCGGAGCAGGGCCGAGCCGCGCCGCCCCCTGGCCAGCAGCGCCCGCCGACACCAGCTGCTCCCTCAGGGCCTCACCTCAACACCCCTCCGGGCGGGCGGGGCGGTGCCGCCGCTGATTGGCTGGCCGCGCCCGAGGGCGGGAAGGGCGGCGGGCAGCGGGCGCGAACAGCAGGTAGCTCGGCCGCCCCCCGCCGCCATTTCCCGCCGGCGGGCCGGGCTAGGGCAGCACGGGGGGTGGGCACGGCCCCCCTGCTTTTAGTCTCTTTCCATTGTATGCAGGTGAAAATTCCCTGGGAGATAAGAGAGCAGCGCTCTAAATATAGAGTATTCCCACTGCCTCCCCACTCACGCTTCTACTACGCTGCATTAACCCATTAACATTAGGCATAAACGAGAAAGAGGAAAGCAAAAGTGAGGGAGGCAATGCTGGACGCTGCGCTGGGCAGCGGCACTGAGCATTGCACGGCCTCTGAGGGAAGAACAGGAGGACCAGCTAGGTCAGGCCTGGGGGCTGTGGGCCTCTGCAGCCGGCCATTGCCTCTCCATGCCAGCTTGCCAGCCAGGGCTGCCAGTGAGCCGCTCCCCCTGCCCGCCAGAGCTACCACAAACCCCGCCAGTGCCTGCAAAGTGGTCACTGCTCTGCAAATGGCACTGCCTGCAGCCTGTGCGCCCAGTACAGCAGGTGAAACATAAACTATGGAGACTGCTAGAGGGGTCCCAGTCCCAAAGGCCGTACTCGTTCAGGGATGCGACCAGCCTTCCAGGAAGCAGCAGCGGCACACGCAGGAACCGTGTGTCACCCACCAGGAGTCTGGCAGAGTGCGGTGCCTTCACCCCAGGCAGGAGAGGCTGCCCCTATACCCAGGAAACCCCTAAAGGGGGACATAGAGGAGCTGCGCCTGGGCTTCACTTGGAAGGCTGGAAAGCTGTCAGAAGAGGAATCCATTTCCATGGTCAGTGTTACCTAATTAAATTCTGTCCCTGCAGAACTACTTGCTCAGTCTCTAGCTATGGGAAAAGTAAAGCTTTATTTCACACCTGAAAAAAGACACACACCAAAGCCACAAAGTTCAGAAGCTTGATTGTGCCTACAAAGCTGATTAAGCAGCTATGTCAGAGAAAACCTTGGATCTCCTGACACCCAGCCCAACTATTCCCTCTTCCACACCATTACTACCTAGGGACCTGTCACTCACTGACTAATTTGAGAAACTTCCAAGCTTGCCACTACAGAAGGACCTGGCTCCTTTGGGAGAGAGGAGCCAAGGCAGCAAGTGCATGAGTAATGCTGCTCACACTGCCATAGAAACATGAGGATTTCAGATGGCTTTCTCCAGCAAGGAGCTGAATGGTCATGCTCCTTTATTGGCCAGGCTTTGCAGGTACTCCCATCTTAAAATATGCATGATAAATACTCACATGAGTCTGTTTACTTAATTTCCTTTTAGGAGATAGCTTGCTAGAACAATTTCAGATTTTAAACAGCTCAGCATCAAAACTACAATTCGCCATAGAAGCAAGCTCTTCTGCCTCAGTATTTATCTGCTGAAGAAGATTTTGTTCTTCCTTTTATCATCCCCCACCATGCCCTTCAGCTACATTTCCTGTGGACACCTCTTGCATAACAAGTGTAGACAGCCACCCGCTCAGATCCTGCACCTCTCCCTTTCCTGTTTACACTACTTCTCAGAGAAAATGCCCGCCCATATCACCACAATAGGGTGTTTGGTCAAAAGACCTAACCTTTAGGTGGCAGAAAGCTCGGATCCACAAAGGTTCCCCAAATGAGGGCTTCTCTGAATTAGGCCTATATTGCCCAGAAAGAATAGCATTTTGTGTTGGTATAGAAATGTTACACGTACTCAGTGTCACATCAGCGTCCTTCCTTTTTGTCCACTATTATGTCAGAATCTCACTCTGGGCAACAGGGTACTAGGAAAAAGCAGGGAAGACTGCTGGTTGGGGAAGTGAGGGATGGTCAAGTCCAGAAAGACAGGCAAGATGCTTGCCTTCATATGGGATTTGATAATCCTACGCTTCAGCAATGTGCAGAGCAGCACAGGCATAAGAATTAAAGATGAAAGCATGAGACAAACATACACACTCCTGCTGGGACATCCAGGAGGGCTGAAATGAATGCTGCTGAGAGGACTGAGAGCACTTTCTACAATTCTGGATGGGTATCTCAGAGCAGCTAGTTCTTTTCAGTGAAGAGTACACACATGCATATATTACTTTACCTTTTTCTTCCCCTTTTTTGTTCTTTAGTTTGAGTTCCAGCCTACTGGAAAAGTATTGTACAATACCCCTGCTGCGCTACAAGTCTCCTTTTCGGTTCAATTAATGAGCCATAAATAACACGATGAAGGTGTCAACAAAGAGTGTAATTTATCATAACTTGTCAGAGGGCCGATTCTTAGGAGGAGAATGCTCATTCGCAGTCTGGCGTAACACACAAAGATTTATTCCTCACCTAGTACCTCCCTCTACTCCCTCGGCCTGCCAAAATTTATCTTGTGCTGGAACCCTCACAGGTGCACCACTTTGACAAATATGCTGTGAAGTCTGGTATTCATCACAGGCAAGCCTTTGTTGGGAAGGAGGCAGCAAGATATAAATTTGTTTTAGAAAGAAGGTGCTTGTGATTCAGTGTGCTCAGGGGTATGGGGAGAGGCAGACAGGCTCATTATTTTTAACCTCCCTGTGTCTGCAAGAGAAGAAATTGAGGTAATGTAGTTGATGTGACATTACAGTCCCTGACTTCATTACTTGCTGCCTGGTTAAACAAGCACCTAGGTAATTACCACTACTGCAGTCTTACTTAGCTTTATTTTCGCCTCACACTTGCCTCCAATAGGTAGGGCAACTGATAGCTGCTAGCACATTTTACGTAGAAAATTTTTCTCATGGCCAAGTCCTTTAAGTAAATTAAGATTCACCAGCTCAAAGGCTGTTCTTACAAAGCTGAACTGGATACATGGCTACTAAAAACATTTTTGGATGCATGAAGCAGCCTTGTAAGACAGTATACTGAGTAAGGGGAGGTTCTCTAGAACAGTAAGATTCAGAAAACAGATAGAGGCTATGGTGGCGTAAAAAGCTAAAACAATTACATTCCTCCAGATTCACACCACAACAACATTATACATCAAAAGCATAACCACAGATTAGTGTCTTTCTTGACAAACACAATGTGCAACACTTACAGGCCTGAAACAGAGACTCACAGATTCAAACTGGAAATTTTCAGCATGCAAAAGCAAGGGCAGATTCAGCCTGCACCTGGACTTGATGCCTGTAAGAGGGAACACTGTGTATAATGGTCTGAACGATTCACAAGGGTTCATTGTTGCCAACAACTATAGTTTGACATTCTGAATGCAAACTGGCCCAGTTTTACCAACGCTGGGACTGAGGGTAGTTTCCATTTTACAGTACCAATACAAAAATCCTCAAACTGTCATATTGGAGTGATACAAACCTGCCAGTTTTCTAAGTGAGATACAGAAGGAGCAGCAGAAAGCTCAACAGCAGAAACAAACCAAAAGTTACTCTGATATATAAGAATTATTGGCTGAAAAGAGGTAACAAACCCCCAAAAAATTTACCTCTTAGTCTGACAAAATAATCTTTTTCCAAGGACAGAGAAGCTATTTAAGATGGCCTTGACAGTCATTATATTTCTTCAGATTATTTCTGAGGACAGAGCTAATTATCTGGTCTCTAGAAACTGAATTGCTAAAATGGATCACACAGATTTTAGCAATTTCTCTGAATAACGTACTTCCCTACATGTTAAAAGTGAGTTAGAAGTTACAGTTTCTGTGTCCACAGGATGGTGACTATTCATAACTAGTAAACAAGCCTGTTATACCAAGTCTGTTATATACATACACAAGTATCATCCTGCTCCAGGAATAGATAGACTTCTGCTTTTATGGCAAACTACAATTGGTAACTCCCACAGTCCTGAAAGCCATGATAATACCAGGAATCAGTTTAGGACTTCATCAACCTAACCAGGTTTGAAAAGTCAGTGGGCTCCACCATCCCCCCGTTCTTCCACCTCTCTGAAGCGTCCCTTTAGAGCACGTAGCTTGCAAGCAGAGGCCCTTCCTCATCAAAACTATCAATTTCTTTCAAGCATTGAAAACCTTATTATTTAATACAGTTCTGTTAGTTTTGTGCTTTTGAGGGTGACCTAGTGCTACCACAGCATTTTTCATAAAAGAAGAAAACGAGCTTTGTAGTGGCTGTAAAAGCCAAGTGCAGGGAAAGACACAGGCAGCCTAGAATTGCACACTTTCAAGAAACTTTCATCTGCCTTTTTTTATTATTATTATGAAAAAGAAGTTGTGAAACTTCTAGCTGACAGTTTTTGGTTCAAGAAATACCTAATTAGCATAACAGCAGCAACATGCTAAACAAATTAACTGCTCTAGGGTCACAGTGGCCTCCCACTGACATAGATCCAGGCAAGCACTTGTTTTGTTTTGCTTTGTTCTAAAGGTTGCCCTAGTCTGTTCTAGTCTCCGCTCCGTCAGATCATTTACTACCAGTTTCCTACAAGGCAGATCCTGCAGGAGATGTTTCACATCAGAAAAACTTTTAAAAGTAATTAAATCTAAGATGTTTTGGATGTAGCTCATGTTTCCTACCTAATACATTTTAAAAATCACTTGGCAGAGTTTGAGGAAAAACTGCTTTCCAGTGACAGAAGGGCATCAGCTGCTTATACACCCCTGATAATTCAGTGCTAGGCTGTTTTCACCTCAGTCCATGCAATACTTGCTCATGGCAAATACACTCCATGTTAGCATATGAGAACATGAATGTAAGATCCTGAGCAAAGAGCTCTAGAGAAAGAAGAAAAAAAAAAATTCCATCAGCTGAAAGACTCAATCTCTGCAAATATATCTGGATTTGCATGATACATATTATGTATATACACATATGAAGGATATGCACAAATAATGCCTTTAAGTGGGGAAAAAATATTATCAGTGTTCTAAGAAAACCTTTTCCATCAAAACATGGTATCTCTCAGCTCCCTGTCAAACGTAATTAAGGGGAGCACATGCACAACACATGCAGGGCTTACGTTCAGCGTGCTTGACACAGCTCTGGAGTGGGTGGCAGAACTAGCTTTAGGCCACTGCTCTGTTTCCCCCAATCATGGTGCTGACTGGAGTCCAAACTGACTCTTGCCAGAAGTTGCAGTTGTGGCTGGCACAAAAAAAAGAGCTGTATTTCATGAAGAGCTGGAAAATACTTTGCATTCTGTACTGGAAGAAAGATGAAAGCCCTGAGAATTTTGCAAAAGTGCTACCTTAGAACAGTTAGCAGTCTAGTAGCTTAAGCAGTTACCCAAGACAAGGGTACCAAATCAGATTCCCATTATTAGGCAATGGATGCAGCATTTTATTATGGTAAGAGCTGCACCTCAGGCTCCAAACATAACTTTTGAAGTGGGCTTTCTTGCACCTGTAATTTTCTCAAGTGTACTATGAAAGCTAAGATGTATTAAGCTAAATGGTATTTACCGACAGAGACCTTTTTATCAGACCACAAGTTAAGATGTGAAGTCAGTGCCTGGCAATCAATATTGTCTGTTGTCTTAGAATAACATTCTAGGTACACTGACCTGTGAAAAATAAAATCACATTTGCAAGAAAAAAGTTATGTACATTTATACACAGTCATTTTTTAAAAAATACACACAACAGGTAATTTTGTAAAAGCTGGAACTAGCTGCTGTACACATAACTGTTGTCTTCGCTTTGAGCTCTGTATACCTGAACTCATCTTCTGACTTCAACACAGCAGGGGCAAATACACTTACTTGTAAAACAAAGCCAGACCTGCTTGGAGGTGGACACAATGATCAATCCACGTGCCACAGAGGCAGTAAGCGTTCATTTACCATTATATGACCTGTAGCAATACATACTATGTCTTTTGCCAGCAGGAGCCTTGCCGGCTGCAGTACACCACAACTTTTTCAGCAATCAGTCACAACCATCTTTTGCAACCTTTTGTTTGTTGTTCATTGAGGTGAATTTATAACAGCAGGATGGAAGATTTTCTGGAGACCATCCTTCAGTTCTAAGTGATAAGGTTGATGCTGCTTCAAGTCAGCATTTACCATGAAATTGCCCTATAGATTTTATCTTTTGCATTTCCACTCCTAGTTCAACTTTGGCAGCCTGAAGAAGGCAGAAGTTTCCTTCCTTTCCTTCAAGCAGGAAGCAAACCCTGTCTGTTCTTAGAGCCTGCATTTTGTACAGCTGTCATATCCAAAAAGGCCTCAAGAGAACACTAAACTCGTTTGTAGTACTGTAAGGGAGCTTACTAAATTGAGTAAGGGAAGTTACTAAATTGAGACTGAGATGATATATATGCAGGAGATCACAAATTAATCCTTACAGTACTGGGGGCCTGATTCCCCATACATGATGCTAGCAGAGCTGGCAGATACTTCTACAAATTTTAATAACTATTTAACAACTTAATTCCCATCTAATTACTAATAGAATTACATTAGAACATGTAATTTTTTCTTTGTAATACTATTAACGCCATACAAAGGTTGACAACAGACAGGATCCATTAATCATGCCATCAATATCCACACATCTGTGGTCAGTAACCTATATACAGCTGTGGGAAATCCTATCAGCTGCCACGCTAATTACTTCTGGAATGCAGGAACTGTCAGCTGCAAGTTTCAAATATGTCTTTTTTTTTTTTCCTAAATGTATCATCCACCTTCAGAGAAACAATGGATGTATGTTTCTGTACAATTAAAAGCTGCCAGTCACCAAGTAAGCTGCCCTGTGCCCTACTATCAAAGACTATTTACAAGTGACAGAAAGGCCAGGGAGTTGGACTAGATACTTGGTGTGGTTTTGTAACAATCTGGATATATGCTATATACTAAGTATATACAGAACACTGTATACTCTACCTTGCTTTACCTGGGCCTCTTTCAATCACCAGGAAGACAAAAGAAGACAGCAAGACAGGCGAAAAGCACTGATTTGGGCTATGCTGCATCACAATGTTTGCTTCTGAAGGCTTATTACAATAATACAGTTGAGACTGTGTCCATTCTCATATTCAGAAGCCTCATGTATAAATTAGAGCTACATAGAAAACCGTGCCGTAATTCCAACAAGTCACTTATTAATTGTAACTGCTCATTTACTACAATATGAAAAAACCCCTGTAAGAAGGTCTGGAATCTACAGAGTTTTGCTACAACTAAAGCACTCAAGCAAATGACTACTACTTTAAAGGTTCTAAAAAACACTAAATATTGAAAAACCAATCCATCTTAAGCCACTGATAAAACCTTGGCATTACTACCTTCTTGACTGTATTTACATTTTTAATGATTTGAAGACTTCACCAGATTTTCTTTTTTCTTTTAAGCAATTTATAGCATTATTTTAAATTAAATTAAATTTATGAGGAGTGTTTTCAATTATTTTATGTCTCATTTAACATCTCTACACATGCTTTTCCCAGATAACAACTGTGTCTAATCTCATCATCAGTCATGAAGTCATTTTAATTTGTTTTTACTTTTAAGAGTGTCTAAATGAATACGTCAGCTCAAGGTTTCGGAGGTTTTGGTTAGTTGGTTGGGTTTGGGTTTGTTTTTCCTTTTTCCCCTCCTTTCTCTCCCAGCTGATGATAATCAAAGACCAATGTCAGGTTTTCTTACTCACAAGCCCATCTCCTTCATGAAGCACAGAAACAGATCACGGTAACTTGCTTTCTTCTAGCCACCTCATCAGTGCAACATTAATTGAAGACACCTAAAATCTTCTCTTTTCCTACTCTCAGTGATGCCTTGTAGAAAGCTGGGGAAATACCTGGTCTTTAGCACTCTTTGTTTGTCTAACCTTATTGCAGTCTTAGCAAGAAAGAACTCTGTGCGGGCAGGGAGCAATGCTTGTGGTGGTAAAGGAGCACACTCTAGATTTTTCCCCTGGCATTATCAAGAAAAGACAATTGCTTAGAAATAGCAAGTATGAAGACTCACATTAATTTAGTAACATGGCATTTACAAGTGTAATTGTTACACAATAGAAGCGTACATACAAACACATAGTAAAAGTGTGGTATTAAAGCTCATTTGATTTTTCTCACCTTTGTGTTTTACAGTTAAGGAGCCCACCTCAATTCTCACTGAGGTCAAGAGCCTAATTCCCCAAAAGGAGTGCTTCGAACTAGCATACATCATGTATTTTTCAGTTCTTCTAATTCATGGATGATGATGATGCCAATATTAAGACTAAATGCTAAATTCTTAATGAGTAAACATCTGTGAAATATTCCTCCGCTCAAACGATGTATTGAAAGTGGTTTCCTAAAGATAATTTCCCTGGACTGTCAAGGAAGGGAGAAGTTGTATTTTCCCCTATATGACATCTATGGTACCAAGCTGGAGAAAAAAAGGGAGCAGAAAAACATCTAAGTTATGAGTCTTGAGAAGCAACGCACAAGTATATTTACCCTAAGGACTACTGGCAATGTAACAAGGGCAGTGATAGGTGGGAGAAGTATAGGTCAGGGCTCCCAGAGCTGAAGACTGAGTAGTCCCTTGAGAGTGGGCAAAAATGGGCTGACAGGCCTTATTTTAACTTGAGGAGGCTCTCTGAGGCCAAATGACTTTATCTAGCTTAGCCCTGGACAGATTTATACAACTGATCAAACCTAGCATTATCAATAGAAAAAAAGTAAAGATACACCAAACCCAGACATATAGTTCCTTGCACGTGAATTATGTGTCAGTTCTGTCCTGGCTTAAAAGCTTAGTTAGGCAAATAAGGGCCTTCACCAGTTCAAGTTAGACCACTAACAAACGTATAAAACTAAACCTATGGAAAGGTCAGAAGGATCAGATTCCAGCTATCTAAGCCTGAACATATAAGGGGGGGCAACAATTCTCCTTAGAAGAAAGAAATGTTGGCACGCTAGCAGCCTGTGTTTTTGCCAGCTGGACCAAGTCATCTATTGGTATTATTTCAGGAAACAGCCACTTACTAGCAGTATTTAGTAGCAGTATTTCACAAAAGGAAACTACTTTGTCTGCAAACCATCTAAAGGTGGGAGGGGTCCCAAGCAGTGTGAATGAAGATGAGAATTCAAGTGGTCTGGAGAGTGATACAAAACAAATGGTAATTCAGCAAGGATGAAGGCAAAATACTCAGCTTGGGTGGTGTAAACAACGGCACAAAACATGGGAAAAGGACTGGGTAGGAACTCTTCGGGGAGGATCTGATGCTTCTAAGCATCTGAAAGGAAGATGCTGCTCAGCTGGAAAAAGCTCAGAAAAAAAAGAAGCAAGCAATATGGACATAAGGAACCACTGAAAAAAACTATTTGATTTATGGTCTAGATACTAGAAGACTGAACAGATATTACAGGAGTCTCCAAATAACTGAAAGGTTGCCAAAGAGAGGAGTCATCACATTTTTCTCCCTGACTTCTACAGACAGCACTGAAAGTATGGAGCTTAAACTGCAACAAAGCAGATTTAGATCAGATGTCACAAACACCTGCCATGGATTACCTGAGCACTTACAGTGTGTCCCTCTTTGGAGTGAAGGTGGGCGCACATCTGTCAGTCAGGAATGCTTCCCAGATAAAGCTCCTACCTTCAGGCAGAGGAATGGCTAGGATGACCTCTCAAGGTACCTCCCAAGCCTGTTCACTATTACCTTCTGTGTTTGCCATAGAAAACAACACTAGAGAGAGCAATAACTCACAAATAATCCTCAATTCGCTGCACTCAGATACATGGCTTATTAGAACAGAAATGACTTTGATAAGTATCTTGGGGATCAAAACAAACAACCCAGAAGGTGTTCTGTCAACCACTGACTATTAAAACTAAACAAAGAAAGCAGATGCTCTATATCTTGGAAAGAAATTAGTAATTAACAGCATGGCCTTCCAGCCATATGCAGGACCAATTATTCAATTATCCATGGCCAACTGTTAGCTAACTGTATTTCCTGTCTTATTAAACACAGTGCCACAAACTTCATTTGCTGTGATGCTTACTTCTTCGTTGCTTCCTCCTTAATCTATCATGCAGCAGTTGTAGCTCTGTAAACTTCTACTCCAGCGTAATTCACCACAAAGACTATTATAAACACCAAAATAACTGCTAATGATAACACAACAGTGAGAAGAGTTTCCATACACCTACAACCATGCAAATATAAACCAGACAGCACATCTGTATGGTAGGTACAGAATTCAATTTTCAGCTGAGATCTCCATCCATGGTGTAAATACACAAATCAGGATCCAGCAAATCTTTACAAGTACAACAAGTGAAAATGTTGTACCAAGGCTCTCCTACATTATTTCTTCCAGCAACGTGATTATGTTATGCGTATGAGAATAACTTCCTTTGACATATGGGGGCTACAGCTTTTGGAGCTGAATTCCAAGCCAGTGGCATCATCAGCTTCTGAGTGACCATCATGTGTCCCATAACAATGAGAAAGAAAATCTTAGGAGCGGATTTGTTAAATTCTGCTTGACTGTCAAAGGGGCTATGAAAGCTAAATATGGTATTTTTGAAGGATTTTTTAAGCCAAGGACAAGAGCAATCAACATTTTCAAACACACCCTTATCATTTTTGCAAATACTTTTTTTAAGAGCTCGAGTTCCACGGAAAATCAATGGGACTTGGTGCTTGTCTGCGTAGCCTCATTCAAGTCAAGCTAAATCAAATTAAACTAAAGTGAAAATTACTATGTATTAAAGATCATTAAATTCTTTGAAAGACTCCTCATTCAGAAGCAAAGTGGCTTTAGTTAGTTCTCATTTTAATTCCTTTTGGAAATGCTCTAGTGTGCATTTTGGCAAAACATCAACCTTCAGACTATTTGTCCCAAAAGCACAAAGACTCAGATTAGAACCAAAAGAAATCAGAATAGATGTTCACAAAGCTTTTAGAAAAAGCTAACAAATATTGAAAACAGTGATTTAATCCAAGACGACATGGCAGTTACTAGCAAGATTGTTTTCCCTGGCTGATATCACCCACCTCCACCCCCAATAATTATTTCACCTGCTCTTGGTTTGGAATAAAAGCAAAAAACCCAGAAACAAAACCCCACCGATTTTCCCCTCTGTTTATGTCCTGGATACAAATTCTGCCAAATGCAATGACACTTATTACTGCACAACCAGATCTTGAAGTCTTGAATGTATGACAAAGTTTTTGCTCTGAGAACTCCAAGTGGCACCCAAAGGCAGGCAAGGTGGTGATGGTAGGATGGGCTGGGGTGATGGCATAAGTGATGTCTGAGTAATGGTTAAGTATCAGTAAAGTGTAGTCTCTCAATTACCAAATGAGCTGCTGCTGTAGTAACTTGCATTGCAGGGGTGTTTTAGTCTTGTAAGGATGGCAACCCCACTTCTCTGGGCAACAATAACAAGCAGAAAAATCAACATCCCTGTCCCAAGGGGCCAACAGCCTCCCAGGGATGGAGGGGGTGGTAAAGAAAAGGGGGGGGGGGGGGGCGGGGGGAGGCAAAAGCCTTTACTTGCTGGTGTACAATCAGACAAATAGGACTGGAAGGGATTTCAAGATGTTATGTAACCTGCATCCAGCCCCACGCTGGGATCCACAGCATCTTTGTCCTTGAGAGACTGCCCTGCCTTTATCAGCTTCTAACAATGAATCCAGAGCCCCTCCAAGCAATCTATTCCTATACTTCTTACAAGTACAGGAATCAGAAAGATCCTACATGTCTTGCTTAATGCTCCCTTGCTGCACTTGCGTGATCCACCTCTTAGTGGTGGCCTACAGGAACCCAACAACTGGCTTTCAAGACAGTTTTCTTTACGTTCCTCTTCAGAGGGAAACAGCAATAAACACAAAATTACAATTCCAAGGATTCAAAGAAAAACATTTTATTTCTAACTTTCTTAGAAAACTATAGTTGGGTGGGACCAGTTGATTGACTGAGCAGTGTGTTGAAAGGAAACACTGGGTAATACTATATCCTATGTTAGATACCATTTTTACTGCACCAAACAATATGAAAATACACGGTAGGAAAATGTGGCCCACCAACTGTGGGTCACAATGCTAACAGCACTTTAACTGTTGACACTTTTAAAGCCAAGGTAAATTAAACAGCAGGTATTATTTCATGAAAGCGAGAAATGTTTTCTCATATCTCTCCAATTGCACAGAAAGAAACAGAAAAGAAATTTCATTTGCACCCTGAACCTGTACGTCTTGGTAGTGGTGCAATGCAAATTGTCCAACCAGTAGCCAGTACAGTAAAACCAACCAGGTCCCAGGGCTCTGTTTTGCCAACAGCACAGAAGCTTTCCTTTTGTAATGGGGTTGTCATCACATCGCAGTCTCAGACTCCTGAGAATTCAGAAGAAGCTAAGATCAGCCCACTTTGTTAGTGCATAACCTATTATAAATTATTTTGCCTTGCACCAAAGCTGCCTGAGTTAAAACACATCATATTAATGATGCTGACAAAA
Source organism: Falco cherrug (assembly GCF_023634085.1). Classification (NCBI taxonomy): domain Eukaryota; kingdom Metazoa; phylum Chordata; class Aves; order Falconiformes; family Falconidae; genus Falco; species Falco cherrug. The sequence goes on from NC_073703.1 coordinate 21,683,145, forward strand.
ATAATGACCTTATTTTACTTAAAGATTGCAACTAAACCGAGTAACTTGAAATAACAGATTTCTCAAATATGACCTCTCTGTCTACACATGGAATCTGCAGCAGATTTAGATGCCAAAATCCTGAGGCTCAAATACTTACTGCACATGGGAAAATGCATAAGTCATTTGACAACTACTTGACTATTACTTTGAAAAACAAATCATCACAAAAACAATCAGTATTAATTCCACATTCATGTAATTTAAGTTTCATGTCTATCTGATGGCTAGCTGTTACACTGCCTTGCTGCTTTATTTTCTCTAGATGTGTCACACTGAGGCATCTATTTTGCTATTTTATTCCATCAAACCTGAGCCATTTCACTTAGTGGGTATGAAGAAAACTCAATCCACTATTTAAGCAAAAAAAACCCAACCCCAAACCCAAAATCCAGGAGCCTCAAAGCTAAATTTCAAGGCACGTCTTTCTTCAAGGCACATCTTTTTTTCCTCCCTAGAAGGAAAGAGGAAGCAGAAATATCCAGTGAAATACACGCGACAGAATAGAATGCAGAAAAATCCCCCAAAGCTAACATCAATAAAGGAGCAGAGATGTGGAAAAAGGAAAAAATCCAAACTAAAACAACGTTTAAAATATATGGAATGGTGGCTTATTTTGCCAATGATTAAGTCAAAAGGATGTTTTCGTTCCTGTTGTCCTACCTCTGGTTATTTGCCTGGGCCTTTGTTTAAGTAGAAAAACATGGCAGTATTTTTAGCTGACCCACCCTGAGGGAGAAGAGAGACTGACTTCTGCAAAGTGGTCCATTCTCATTTTTTTTTTCTTTCCCAGCAATTCTGTTATCCATTCATTATATACCACAGCAACAGGATCTTTCTTAGGCATCAGCAGATTTTCTAAAAATTTGTTTTTGATTTTTGCTTCTTTGCTGAAGATTCTGAATGGGAAATTGCAGCTTTGAGAGAAGATTTGCATGCAGCACTAAAAAATGTAGCACTTCCTTATGTCTGCAAGGACGGCCTTACAATAAAGTAGGAAAGAATATTACTAAGTAAGCAAGCACAGGACATTCAGATGTGATTCAATGCTAAAAAGGAGTAAGATACTCTAGGTTTTCCTATTTAAAAAAGTCCTTGAAAACATGACATCTATCAAGGTAAAAGCAAAGACAGAGTAAGTCACAACATTTAAAACCCTTCTGTATTTGTTACCAGTTCAGCAGGACTCCAAAGACAGAGATCGGTGCAGTTCAGAATAATACGAGTGATCACAGATTTGATGGCATAACAAGGCCTAAATTATGTAGCAGCAGAAATAAGCATGATACTTTTACAGTGCATCAACCGCAAGTTACTAATTTATGCTTTTTCCAGTTGTACACTGTGTGTTCCAGCCTGTTTTTAAAAAAGAATCACTTCTGTTCAGTTATGACTTTTTTCCTTCCTCTGTTTATATTTGGAGGCCATTATATAGTTATTTATTTTTGGTAATAAAGTCTGCAGGCATCAGTGTTCAAATTAATAAAATCCCAATACCCCCACCACAAAATGCATAAGACTAGCACTCTCTTCGTTGACTAGGGAATGAGCTGGCAAAGCTAAAAGCTTAAGCCAAGCTTTTAAGATTTTTCTGATTCCTCTCTCTCATCCTGCCCCCCCCCCTCGCCCCGTTAAATCTTGGAGTAAAAGAAGATTAGTGCAGATGGATGAAAATATTTTTTCCACTTCAGCATTTGCTGTCACTATTCAGTGCTAAGCGGGTTCTCATATGGTGTCACTGGAAAGATGGAAATTCCTACGCTTCTCTTAAATATAATCACCTTGCCACAAGGAAGGAAAAAAAGAGTAAAACTGGCTGTTTATTTTGCCTGGGTTTCCTGTGACTTACCCAGCAGGAGAACCTGTAAACATAGTAACATCTCAAATTGATGCCTTGCCTTTTATGAAAGTTCAGCTGGCTGCCTTCTTCTGCACCACACCACGCCGATCTGTTTCTGGCTCACTGTGCCTAGCCAGTAAATTGACCTGGACCCAGGAAAGATGAAAATATGCAGACTTAAAGTAATCCCCCTTGCTGAGCATGCAGGCACGTGGCTGGATTAACCGGGGAGGAGAGCGCGGGGGGCGGTGGGGGGAACTGTAGCAATGGGGAGGCCTTCGGGAGCCGATGGCCACCTCTCCTGCTGCAGTGGCCGGTGGGCTGGCTGGGACCCGCGCTCCTGCAGCGCTGGCAGGAGGGGGTAGGGGGCCAGGCCCCATCAGCCCCCAGCCACTCAGAGCTACACACCCGCATCTTCCTTAAGTAAGTGCATATGATCCGATACACTGTCGTGGGAACCAGAGTCCTGTATTCCCATAGTTGAATCTGGCCATTTACCATGAGTAACCAAAGGGGGAGAATGGAAAAAAAAAAAATTAGTGTGATGCTTTTACTCATTGCAAATGTTGTAACATGAAATATAAACCTAGTTACAAACATACACTTTCATCCCCAAGTGTCAGGAAAGAATCAGCTTGCTAATGACTTAATATTCCTAACAAATATTCACATTACAAGTGGATTCACTCATGATTCACTCGCCCATGGTTTCATAAATAAGAGAAGCGGTCACACTACAGATTTCAATGTAAAAGCATTTGAAGCCTTGAAACCACCTTCGTCTCCAGCAGGTGAAACACAGGTGGCTGCTCAGGCAGTCACAGGAGGATAGATTACTGTTGCCATAAACAGCCAATGCTAAAGCTGTACCTTGGCTATTTCCTGCTATTTGAAAATAATATCTTATTTAATAAGTACTGCATAATTATTAAGTCTGATTAGTAACCATGTTTCCTTTCAACTGGAAAAGAACATTTCAATTACCAATAGTTCTGCATAAAGAGAGAGAAATCCGTTTCAGAAATCTCTGCATTTGATCTAAACTAGCTTTGTCATTCATAATGAGGATATTTTCAGTTCTGTAGCCCATGGATTATCTGAAAAAACAAAATGAAAAAGCCCATGATATTCAGCAGCTCTGCTGGCCACCGACACGTGTGGATACTATGATGCTGTGTATCTTCCCTTCCACTGCTCTTCCTCTTGTGACAGGGATCCCCACGATTCCTTACAGCCCACCCCTACTAGCTCTGTAGCCACTCAGGCTGCTCTGGTGTGTTCCATGGGCTGAGAATCATGGGACTTTTTTTGTTGTTGTTGTTTAATGGATGCAGATTATTATCAAGGCAGGGGTTACATGCCCCTTTTTTTCACCTGTATGAAATCTATGCAGCTTGTATTCTTTTTATAGTATAGAAACTTCATGGGGACCCCCCCAGTGTCAGCCGTTGATATAAATCAGGCTTAGATTTGCTAAAACACTCTGACTGTTAGAAACAGCGTAAGAGATTCTTCCCATTTCCTTCACTCCCTCTTATCAAGGCCAAAACTGATTTTTAAAGGCATCCTGCGCAATCATCTAAACCCAGGTTCAATTCAAATAAATTTTGAACCACTCTGTACCTCAAAAATCAGTCTTGAACTGCAGAGAAGGACAGGAGTCTCATCTGTTCTTCCACAACAGGATCTGCAATGGCAGATCAGGGTTGAAGTGCACAGCTACTCCAAACTACAGGCAAGATCCACCTTCTACTCGGAATGGCATCATGAAAGATACTTGGAAACAGTGCATGAGAAGTGCGTGTAAAGGTATTGTTAAGAAACCATTAACACAAACTTCTTTGGAAATAGAGGGGTCCCTTAGCCCTCAGCCTCAAGGAACAGGCTCTCCTGATCCTCGTTTCTTATCATCTACTAAAAATGTTGATGTTAAAAGCAACCTAAGCAAAAAGAACACCTATAGACCGGCGGGTGTATCCATCTTGGCAACACAGCCTGAGAACAGAAGCTGCTCCTGCAATACCTTAATGCCAGCTTATGAAGAACTATGTATTTACACAGCACTGGATTCTGGATCTGAACAAGCTGAAGCTCTTCTAACAGCCCAGCTAATTACAAGTAGCCAAATGTTTTGGGATTGACTGAAATTCAGTGTTTTTCACATGGAAATATTCCCTAATCCTGACAATCAGAACTCAACTATGGTAAAATAGTTCCCCTGTAAGTTAAACACACAAAGAAGATCAGAGATCATAACCCATAGGGTAGGAAGTATCTGGAGCAAATTTTACAAGCACTTGGCTGGATACTTTATGTTCCTCTCAGAACAGTTTTCACATACTTAAAAATCACAGAACGTATTTAAAAACTCTTCCAAATTATAATGGGAGAATCAGAGAAACCTCGTATTTTTGCATTTGGAGTTGCTTGCTTACTATATTGAATGCATCAAGTTATAAAACACTTTTTCAACTTAGGTTGAAGAGAAGTCATACAGAACTCTTTTTTTGGTTACATTTCTAAAACTGGTCATTTAGAAATGTCTCCCTTGAATTTACTGGACTATAAAGTATCACTGCTTTCCAAGATCTGAAAGATAACAGAATAGCTGGTTTCTGGAAGCTCAAATACAAGCTTTATTTGAATGTCAAGCCATTTAACTATATTTTAGCTACTTCAAGATTTAGTGTATTTAAATGACTATGGGACTACTGTATTGTCTATGTTTTTGAAAGGAAAAGAAAGCCAGGCTGTGCTGGTTGAACACCCAAGAGTATTGCCATTAGGAGTATTTTTATAAATGCACATTATTCATTACACTGCAAAATGATCTTTATTTTCATGGCTCATGACAACCCAAACCCACAACACCTGTAGAATTAAAGGCCAGCTACGTATCTGAGTGTCTTTGAAACTCAGGTTCTGTGTGACACTGCTAAATAAAACTTTGCTGCTCAGTTTGGCTAAAATCAATAAACAAAACAACTGGTTGTTTACCTATTCATCACACATTGCCTCTGCACCTCCTTCCTCCTCACACTCTTCCCCTGCTCCGGCGTGGGGCGCTCCCCGGGCTGGGGGGGATCTGCTCCCCCGTTACCCCCCGGGCTGGGGGCACAGCCTGCCTCACCATGGCCTTCACCGCGGGCTGCCGGGGCATCCCCGCTCTGTGCCTGGAGCACCGCCTGCCCCTGCTGCGCTGGCCCGGGGGCTGCAGGGCTGCTGCTCTCACCCCGTCTCACCCCTCTCCTCTCCGGCTGCAGTTGCACAGGTTGTGGTCCCCCCACCCTGCCCCCCTGCCTAACTCCATTATCCCAGCAGCGCTGCCGCCATCGCTGCTGGGCTGGGCCTTGGCCAGCGGCGGGTCCGGCTGGGAGCCGGATGGAATCGGCTCTGTCAGACACAGGGGAGGCTTCTGGCAGTTTCTCACAGAAGCCACTTCCACAGCCCCCCACTACCAAACCCTTGCCACCCAAACACAATACATGAGCAAGTAACACTTAAATAACCTTCAAAAAAGACTTCCCAGCAAATGCCATCAAGGATTTAAAGTTCCCCTTCTGCCACTGTTCCAGCTGACATCCTGACCATGGAACAGTGGGATTACACAGAGCTGCATGTTGTTTGGCAGAACCGATTTTCTGCAAGAGAAGGGGGAGAAAAATATTCACTACACTTACTTTCTCCCTTAAATGTTAATTTCCCAGGCATTTGGTGAAAGCTTGTGCTTGAACAATCTACGTGCTGGGATGCTGACATGAGCAACTCAACAGCATATCTCCACTACACAAATTATTTTTAATATCAGAAGAAAAAGGAAAAGCTTTTTCCCAGAGAATGCTACATTCTCAAAGGCAGTTCAAGGTCACATTTCTTATATTGTGTTTACTGTCACATAGTTTGATATCATTTAATGTAACATTTCAGTATCTATTTAAGATACAACATCCTCAAAGGCTCTGAGAACTCCTTTATCCTGCGAGGTAGGAAAGGGTAAATAATCCTATTTACAGCTAGAGTTCCAAAAGTCTTGAGCCTATTCCTGCGTCAGATGACTAGACTATAGTGCTTCAAGTTCTTCCCCCAGAGTTTACATGTTTAAGAAAATAGAAAAACCTGTTACATCAAGCAAACTCTTTCAGCCTGTAATCAAACAGCCTTTTTCTTTCCAGGGGACTTTAGGTGACACTATAAATAGAAGCAGATTTCATGCTTTCTTTGTGCATAAAAGACTATAGGTGCTACTAAAAGCAGATACATTAGAAATAATTCCTTTGATTTGACAGTTCTTAGTTTGGGCAAGAGCTAATTTTTACAGGTCTTTGCAGTATAGTTTGTGTTACTCTAATGTAACTTTCATTATATCCGTTTCCTATTAAATAAAGTAATTTCTCATAATGATGAGAACCCTGTACATCCCAACACAGAGGAAAAAAGTGGAAGAAGAAACTGGACTCCACCATTCCAGCAAACGGGGCTTGAATTTCAGGGACCCGTGTATGGCGCTGAGCAATGTGGCAAGCCTGGCCGGGGCGACTGCAGCTGCTACAGTTTCAGCCACCTGGGCAGTGCAGATATCCCACAAGAAAGTCCCAATACAACTTTACTATGCTGGTGCCACCACATCTCAAGTAATCAAAATAATATGAGCAAAATGGGTGTTATTGGCCACCTTAGAGTCACAGCTTTCCTGGCGAGCAGGGATTTGGCCTGAAGCAGCTCTCCACCCCAGCATGCATACATCTTGTTACATGCCCTGCATTTTGGTTCTGCTCTGCAAGAGCCCACTGACCCTCAGTTCCAAGCTACACGCACACAACTAGAAAAGGCATTTGAGAAAGGCACTATGTCCTGTTGAACAGCAGTTAATACAAGGGTTACGCTTCTGTCGTCTGTATTCGGAGGTCTATGCACAGCCATCACACATTTGTGGCAATTATGTTTTTAATCTAGCAGTCCCTCATAAAGTCAGCTTGAATAGAGGCTATTACATTATTAAGCGTCTGGAAATGAGTCAATTGCTAAGGAGTTCCCAGAGTTCTGTTTCCATGACATTTTGCTCTTTACCATGTGTGTGTATCGCTTATACATAGCATTTGCCTGCACTACTGGCTGCACAGACTTGTGCCGTGTTTCCATATCACTAATGTTTTAAATCTTTTTAATCTCTGTCATTCCTGAATCTTAAATTGCACTGATTTCCTTCACCAGAAATCATAACAGGGACAAGCACAAAATCAAACATTACTGTGAACAGACTGAAATTGATTTTTCAAAGGGATTTAGACAATTCCCCCAGAACCTAGTACAAATCCTTGCCAATAATTAGGGCTGTAATAAGAACAGGGTGTTCTCTTCCAGGCACTATCAAAAAAGCAAAATGCTTGCCCTCAAGAGGCTGCACCCAAGCCCGGCTGTGCGGGTCCCTTTGCCAGCACCTGGCAGAAGTACGTTCCATTTGCCCGGTCCCACTCCCTGCCCCAGCAGGATCCCAAAGGGAAGCGAAGGAGGGGGTGCCCAGCAGATGCCCCCTGCAAATGCTGCTGCCAAGGTCTTCCCTTCAACAGACACTCCAGATGCACGTGTTCTCCCACATGCATTCCACACCATTGTCCATTTACATTGTAAGTCAACTTTAATTTACTTATGTGATACAACATGTCCCTTTATTGCATTACTGGTGTTACAATATAGAACCATAGAGCCCTTTGGGTTGGAAAGGACCTTAAAGGTCATTTAGTTCCAACCCTTCTGCCATGGGCAGGGAAAGGGGAACCCGACCCTGGGTGGGCTTGAAGCACAACCCTTCAGTTAACAGCTAACGTGTGCCACCATTTCTGTTAGCAATGGCTTTCAAGCCATACTGTATTCACTGTATGTTCTGGCTGGCTAATAACTTAATCACTAACAGCCTGTAAGCGAGTGATTTTCCAGAGGTGCAACAAGTTCTAGCAACAGGTTATAAAAGTAGCAAAGAAACTGAAACATAGATTAGACTGCCAAGTATATACTTAAGAGTGAGAATAACTCCAGAATGAGATCCTTATTAATACTCATTCAGAAAATCAGCAGCTTTCAGGATCACCTTAATTACAATAAAAGGTTGTTTAAAATAATCTGTCAAAGAAGAATTTCACTTTACTGAAGAAATATTTTTTTTCTCTTTAAATGTAAGCATTCATTACCAATTTTGTGTAGAATCATTCAATTTTTACTGTAAATAAGAAAGGTCCAAGAAGGATCATCTCGTTCAGTACTTAACCACAGAAAAACAAAATAATAAAAAAATCCCATTACTTAACAGAGATCTTTACTAGAAAACTGTTGGCTGTTGAGTACATCCAACAATACTGAGCTGTATTCCACAACTTTTAAGTCATTTGGGTTGAAACATTATGATTTTCAGGACTTTTCTCACTAAAACAATCACCTGGGAGCCATCCCTCTACATACCTACTACTGATTTAGCACATCTGTAACAATGCAATTGTTTATCACCTAACAGACACAGTCAGTGTGTATGTACATCTTAAAGTTACCTAATTTTTTATTTTTATGTTTTAACAATGGCACATTTCATTTGTGCTTGGTCTAAGTTTATCTTCATAAATTATAAAAGGTTTACCTACAAGAGTTTGAGACGAGGAAACCAAAACAGCCACTAGGAACTGTAAAAGAAAAGCGTTAGGTGCTTTCTAGGACAGGAGAGTGGCATTTGAAGTACATCAGTGCTGCTGAAGCGCAACTGCCATGGAAATGAAATGAGAAGCAGCACAACAGAATCTCCTGCTACTGTTCCTCTAGTTAGATTTGCATTACCAATAAATCTGGAGCTCTGGGCATCTATGTTTACAGTGCTTTCCACATGGAGAAAATTCTGTTATCAACTGCATAGCACACCTTTCTAAAGGCCATTTGACGTGATGTCAGAACTGGGGCTTGACTGTATGACAGTGACATCTGAGTTGTACCTGTAACTATGTGCAGCATAAATCCTCCATGGCAAATGCTCAGAAGCAAATCCATTCACGTGCTTAGGAGACTCATTTAGTTTAGTAGTTTTGTTTTAGCAACTCTTCCAGCTGTACAGCTGCTGTCTCTAAACACAACCAGTATGATCACTCTGTCAGTTCTACCACTACCTCACTCACCAGCTATTACAGCATAGGAAATGTTGCTGCTTTAAAGCAGGACAACAGCTCTTTCCAAAAAGAGCTGTTAGAAATTTCCAAGTACAGCTACAGAGACAAGTAGGAACTTTCCATTCTACCATCAAACACTGAACAGTTAGTTCCCAATTTTGGAGCAACTGATGCAAACTGGGGAGGGGGGCACTCACACCTCTTTCATTGTCAGAAACTGAACAAATCTTGTCTAGAAGTGGAGGGGGTTTTGTCTGTTACGAACAGAAGCAATAAACTTTTTTTTCCTTACGTATATTTTTCATTTGACTTCTCCCCTGAAAAGGGTTTCTGCAGCAATGCAGTGGCTTTTGTCTTATCACTGAGGCACAGATACACAAGTTTACTGGAGAGGGGAAAAGGAGAAAAAGCACAACTTGGAAAATGTCTTCAACCCAAGCAGCAGCCCAGTCCACCCTACTTATCTGGGGGCTGCACACAGTGATACAGTTTTTGCATTTAAAATTCTTCCTTGAGAAGTGATTATTGATACTACAAACACAGACATGTTCTGTGGTTTGCTCCACAGTGACCTTATGGACAACAAACGTGACTGGTTTTCCCATGGTTGAAACAAGCCAAATAGCATCACTAAAAAAACATTTAAGTCATCAATGGACATTCCAGGTCTTAAAGAGTATTCACAGGTGAGAATATTCAGCAATCCACGAAGAGATAAGTTAAACCCTAACAAACTACTAGGGAGATGAAAAAGCAATGTACTCCTAACTGTAGCAACACTAAAGGAATTACATCTCCTAAATGCTATCTAGCATAAAATAATTAATGTTCCTGTTATTGATTAACTCTTGTGACTGCTACTTGCTGATCCCTGGAAAATGAGCTGAAGAAGAGACTCGGCATATTCTAAGCTTTAGATAACGCCCAGAAGCATTTGGTCTGGGGCCCGGAACATTTCTGTAGTATTCCTGGATTTACCACCAACCTGCATGGTGACCTGGGACAAATCACCTGACCTGGAAATGTCTTTGGGAATACCTGTACCCATCACGAAGTGACATGCGAACACCTACAACTGTCCACCTGGTAGTTACCACACTGGACACTCAGCCCTTCAGTGACAAAAGCGCTCCTCTGGTGCAAGCCAGGAGCCAGCTGCCACTGATCCCAGACCTGGGAGACAACCAGTGCTTGGCAAGGGAAGGTGTCCGACCGCAGCGGCAGTGCTGGTGCTTATTGGTATTACTGCCACGCAGCACAAGCAGGGGTTCATTGACATTCCAGGTAGAATTTTTCCTTGTGGAAGCCCTGACAGAAATCCTTGTGTGGGAAAAAGAGAGCTAGGAGCTCAGGAGACTTAAAACTCAAACAGCACCACCCCAACAGGGAGCGATTTATCAGCCATTTTACCTCATTTCCCCCTCCAACTCCACCAGAGAACTCGCTCTGGTGCTGTAAGGATATTCGACTTTAACAAGGGCAGATACTCCAGTGGGACTCAGAGTATGTAAGAATTAGGTGATTTCAGCTTTTATCAGTAGTTATTATAACAAGATACTGTCAGGACAGAACATCTACCTGCAGGAAAAGTGACTGGAAAAAGTCCAAGATTTCAAGGTAACAAAGGAAAGGAGAGTTATAAACATAGTTGAAGGGGGAAAAAAATAGTTTTAAAAAAAGGACAAGAAGAGGGGGGAAGAAACACACAAGACTAATGACTCCAAAACTTTTTCTGGGTCTGTAGTTCCCTCTTCAGAGAGACACAGCTGAGACAATGCAGCTGGCTCTGTGACAAATGTGAAAAAATAAGCCAATTTGAGCTGGTTGTTAGCAGTTGGAGCACAGCGTCTCAGATAAATGAGCGTCTGCCTCAGGTATGGCAGCAGATCTTCCTGAACCATTCCTGAGAGACTTGCCAGGATTGCAGCAGCCCTTAGCCATCAAAAGCAGCGAGAAAGTTCTCTTCAATCTCCCATCCCTGTGGTAAAAGGTGACCTTGGAGCGGGATTTTCTTCTTCATGCCCTCTGCTCCTCATACCAACTCCATCCTTCCTCCTGTCTTACAGCTAGACGTGTTGTCTTATTTAACAGTAGATAAAACCAACACTTTCCCCAGCACAGTTGCTCAAACTGATCCATGTGGGTTGTCACACCTCTGACTGTATCACTGTCTCTAACTCAAAGTGGTATTTTCAGCCTGAACTGATGTTTGCCAGGAGTCCCAGTTTGGCTCGGAAGCTCTCGTCTGTCTCTCCCGGTTTGGGCTAAGGGCCTCTTGCCGGGAGGAGGCCGTGCAGTGCCCTGCGCCTGCTCCCCCTTCCGCTCATCCCCTCTATTCAGGCTGTTTTCTCCCTCAAAGAAGTATCGCACCTGCTGATGTTGCTGCACCTACTACTTCACCTCGCCCCCCAAACAGGAAGAAAAACAAACATGCAAAATCCACAAAGAAAAGGAAAAACACCAGCCACACCCCCTCGCCTTCAAAGCCTCACACAAACAAAGAACAATGCCTTTGGCTCCTTCCCTAATTCCGTGGTAGAAGAAGCCAGATAGAGCAATCCTTGTGAAGGGCTGAGGAAGAAGGCTTGAAAGAGAGAAGAAAAACATAGGATTAATGAACAAGGACCGAGGGGGGGAGAGTAAAGCTCTTTGAATCCTGAGAGGAAGGAAAGGACCTGACCTTCCCTCTCCAAGCAGAAACAGAGCTATGGGCCTGTTGGCCACTTCTGCCCGACCACATCGGGCCAAGGGAGTTTCTTTCAAGGGCCAAAACATCACCAAAGGATGGAAGTAGCTGCACATACAGGTCTTTTTGGCCAGTCAGCAGGCAGGCATCCCAGCTCCAAGATCTCTTGTGAAACATTCCCTATTCAAAACTTCCTTCTGTTCCGAGGGCGCACTGTGGCTTCCTATGTAAATGCTCATCTCATCACAGCCCACGTAACCGAGTATGCTATTTTCAAGCAATAAACCGGTATGATTTCCATGGCAATAGCAAGGAATTTGGCAAGGCTGTTTGATAGACTTGGTCTGGTGAGAAAGTTTTTGAGACAAATAAAAAACAATTGAACCTCTCAGCACTAAGATACTCTAAAATTCTCTGTATTACCTATACAGTTTACCAGCAGGCTCAGAAGCCTCTTCTTATCTGGAGATCTGCACCAGAAAAAATTATCTTGCTTCATTAATGGGAACATGCCAATGCTACACTTGAGCTCGTCACTGTACCAGTGTATGGTGGATGAATGTCTGCCTTGAAGAATTTACAATACTTTACAGACATTTAATACATTTAGTATTTCAAATGGAATCCAGGCTCCTTTGAGGATGCCATATAACAAATTTCTATGCGTTGCTGCAATTTATCATGCATTTGTGATTTTAACCTTACACTCCAAATCACCATAGCACAAGCCAGCTTGTAACTACCTCTCCCAACAAGCCGTCTTCACATAATCAGATGACAAAAATATTACCCCCATTACACGTGGGGACTGAGACAAATGGAGGCAAGATGATTCCCCCATGGCCACCCTGCAGATCAGTGACCACGTCAGCAACAGACCCTGGTGTTCTGACTCTGCACACTCTTCTCTCAGCAGCACTGAACCTGTTGAGAAGAGAACAGAACCTTACAGGAGGATTTGAATCATTTGGATGTGGTGTGCAAATAATTCACGCTTAAACAAAAATGACTCTTGCAGAGATCTGCTTTTATAAATATACAGGCTTTCATTTTCTTTCAGCTTCTGAGAAGACTTCAGCTACCTCAGCCTTATGGGACAGGGATTGGCTGGTGGCCACAGATTTCAGGCCTCAGTTGCAAAGACTGTTGTGAGCAGATGAGCTGCAGATGCATTTCTGGGAAGGGCAAGAGAGGTAAGAATTAAAAAGAAAAAAAAAAATCCATCTAACATTTAGAAACACTTAAGAGACTGGAAAAGTGACTTCCTGTATCGCATTTAATGTTTCAAACGGTTTAGCAGCTGGAATAGCAACCTTCTAGTGTTAACATTTAATAGTTTGTGCCACTCAACTATTACGATGGAGAATCATAAAATGTATTTAACCTGTAGAGGTCTTTTACAGGAAAGAAAAATAACTTTCCAGAAGTAGTGTTTTGGTGTGGTGTGGTGGTTTTTTTTAGTATGTTTTATAAAAATAAAGCCTGAGAGAATGGTAATGACATTAGCTACACATTCATTTCCAAACGCTAAATAAACTCTCATCTAAGAGCAAGCATCAGCAGTAACTCAGCAGTTTCATTTCATAGGGGCTTATGCAATCATCTCGGGGTTTGATCCACACAGGCCCATGCCTCACAAGCATTTATTGAAGTGCCAAAGCCCCGTGTCTCAGAGTTAAGTTACCAACCAAACAACAGTTTAAATTCATCAAAAGCAGGCATTAAATTTAATGGGATTTCAATTAGTGATGGACCAAAATCCAAGCCCCGCAATCCCCTCTCTAAAATGCAAACAAGTCTACAAACCCACAAGCCTGCCTGTCTTGTTTTGAGATCAGAACCAAGTAAAACAAACAGCAAAATTCAATCTTGCATTTTTCCAGGTCTGGACAAGCCCCAAGGCTAAAAATCTTTGCAGTTCTTACAGGCACGTCACAGAAAAGAGCAGAAAAAAAGAACAAGCATGTGTGAAATTAAATTAAGCAACAACCAAGTATAATGCTCCACGGTGACACTCACTTGGTAGAGATCCTGCAGTCACTGATGGATATCGTCCTACGACCTCAGGGCTCTGGTGCTTGAATTAACAGGAGACTACACAAACACTTTGTTTGTAGGTAGCTTTTGCATTTGGCCACAAAAGGAGACATACACACACAAACTAAAAACCATGAGAGACTTTATGAATAATGAGCATTATGGGCAGAGAAGTAACAGATGGTAGAACAAAACAATCCAATTTAAAAAAAAAGACAAAACTTCCTTATGATATGATGGAACTGCAGTGGTGTAAAAAAGAACATAAAAATATAGATGCTGAGCAAGTAGGGATGGCAGGGGTTGGTACGGCCCCAAGGTACGGCCCAGCCCTTCCCAGAACCCATCTGTATTGTCACATGAGAGTGAATCGTCTCACCGAGGCAGCAGCCGAAGCCGTAAGCCTTCACAAGTATTTGGGTTTAGCCCCAGCTAAGACAGCACACGTAATCCCAGTCATGGAAGCACCTTGAGAACCTTTAAACATACAGAGGGAAAGAAACCAAGCCACACAGAAATTAATTTACCGTACTAGAGATTAAATTATTGGCTTCTATGTCACAGGCACATTGTTTTTATGACTGATTATGTGCCCAAAGTTTTTATGAAAAGTATTTAACATGTCTGACAGATGTATACTCTCTGCCATTTAAGATATAACTGTAGTACAGACACTAGTTATTAGGTGGAAATTATGGGATCTCAGTGGTATTTCTGCCACATGGCAGGCTTTATTTTGTTTAATTTAACAATAAACCCATTATATTAACTGAATTCAATAGAAGCAGCAGGGGGAATCCTGTTAATTTAATCTTGAACATCAGAGAGCCTCTGAATGTGCTAAAAGAACCAACACAGAAGGAATTAGAGGAATGGTTTCATAAAGAGGAAGGAAGTTTCCATTTCCTCAGAATATTCCTCCTGAATTTAAAATGACTACTTCTGATTTGATATTAAAAGGTTTAGACATATGGTTACTGTTTGAGACAGGATACTGGGCTTGATCTGACCTAGTATACCCCTTGTTACGTTTTTTTAGTATGGAGAAATCCTATATAGTGGTTCCCATTAAAAGACACCACTTCCACCCCTGTTAGCACATGGGTCATATCGGCATTGCCATTCTTCCTCCTTCTCCTCCTCCTCTTGAAATCAAGAACAGTCTCACACACATCACAGCTCAGACAGTAGCTATTAGTTAGCAGTGAGTGATCATCACACCAGACTCCTCAGGTGGCAAACCTTTGTTACCAGTGACAAAGTCTTTGGGTTGAAACTCAAAAGACTATTCTTAAATTGATTCACAAGGATTACAGCAAGCTCCACAGGTTTCTCCACTGTATTAATTTGTGCCTTTCTTGACTTTTGTATTGGAAGAGAACCCTGGAGCATCTGACAAACCCTCCTCTTCTTTTTGTTTTATTCACCTATTCAAGAAACCTGCCGCTCCCTGAAAGTAGCCGTAGCAGCACAGGTAACAGGCATACCTTGATGCATTCCAGTGCTTTCTATAAGCAGAGCCAAGAAGAGACACTTGGAAACGGAGAGGAAACATCTATATTAATTACTTACTTAGGTACTTCCTCTGCTTCATACGGGTGTAACTGTTGACCCCTGAATACTTGTGGGAATCCAAAACTTGGGCTTGCACTCCCAGACCAGAAACAGAGAGCAGCGCGAAGGGTGGCGTGTGCCCAGGTTTGTGCTTTGGGATGGGAAGTGACATTCAGCAACAAAGGGAAGGGTTAGAAAAAAGGCACATTTCCTCCTGCACACACATTGCCCTGACAGGAGCAGAGGTCAATGCCACGCATCATGCTGTTCTCAGCCATGGCCCCAACAGCATCCACCTGCCTGCTGTACTGCTGCCAGGATAGAACCCAGCCACCCATAGCCACAACCTCCAGAGGTAACACAGGGGACCCAAACATGCATTTGTAGAGCAATGAGGATCGCAAGCTCTGGCAGGATTCTGACAACCAACAGATCTGCCCAAATTGACATTCTCAAAACGGGAAAGCCAATTAACTGTTGAAATTACATTTATCTCACCTGCACACACACATCTGCAATAAACTAACAACAGTACAAGGGGTTCCATGTAAGTTGGTGATCTAATCTGTTGTCCTTTCAGGATGCAGGTAGTACCAGATAGAAGAAAAGAGACTAGACCTCTGCTAGATCCTGGATTAACTATTAAGCTTCTGAAATACACAGACATCATAATATAAGCAGTTTGATTAATCTTTTACAATATTCGATGTCAGAAATTCAGCTGTGAGTTTTCATAAATTTGCAACCTGAAGAAAACACTTGGCAGCAGCCAGTGCAGACCGTTCTCAGAAGGGCGAGCTTATGGGCTTCTGGCATTGCTAAGCACATCACTGCAATTAACTCCGAAAAACACAGCATTTTTTTTCCCCACACTTTGTAGGCATCTACTAATTAAGCCTCAATACAGCTATAGAAGCCATGGTAAGAAAAGCATTATTTACATGTTTTCCAGTAGCAGAAGAGACACAGAGACAGGTTGTAAGCCTTTCACAAAGTCACGTAACAATCTGGTCACAGAGCTATTAACAGATGCCTGGATTTCTGTGTCCTTCATCCCCTGCTCCCTTGGCATGTAACACCGCTCTTCTTAGCTTCTAATTTTGAGCAGAAGACATTTTTGAGAAGATGTTGTCAAGTACAAAAGAAGAGACATGGGTAAGCAGGATTTTTCCCAGCACTAGAGGAGACAAGCCTGACCCACCCCAGCCTCCAGGTACAGCCCACCTTGTTCCCTAAGTCCGGGCACCTTAGGAAAGGCTGAGCAGAATGACATGGCCCTGGCATTCATACACAGTGTGGTTGGAGGGGGGCAGGACAAGCAAGGTAGGAGGAGGAGAGGAGGGAGGAAGAACACTTACCTAGGAGAGAAGCGAAACCAGAGGCAAAACCCCAGTCTCTAGCAGAACAAGTTTGGTATACTGTGCTTTTTTTACATTTTGGTGTTAACTAGAAAGCCCCCAGAGTATCATGATACCACTTTTAAGGAACATATTCCCTCACTCAAGGTTTGTCACTCAGGAAAAGAGGTTACAAAGGGTTGTTTCTGCTTGCAGCAGGAAAAAAATCCCAAATTCTTAAAGGTTGTATTATGAAACTGCACTGTAGGAAACCTCACATATGCTTAAGAAATCTGGGCACCTTAATTCTGAAAATTAATTATCAGATAGGACAGAAATACATATAAAACAGTGGCAGTTTCTGAAAGGTACAGAATATACGCCTGCTTATCCTTTCACATGAGAAAAGACACAAAAAGATCCAGCCAGACATACACAACAGCTGGCAGAACACATTGCCACAGGTTATCACAAAGGCCAAGAACTCAGGAGAAACTCCTGGACTTTGTCTAGGTAATTAATGCAGCCCCGCCAGCGGGGCGAGATGAACTGTTCTGCTGTGTAGGGCCTCTGTATCTGAAATGGTGCTGTTGGAGACCAACGGATGGGACCAGGGACCTGATCTGACGCATCCTCCTAACATCACACTAACTCAAACTCACCTGTGATATTGCATCATAGTCTGCTTTTGGGGAGTTTGTGCCGTGTTCTATGATGCGGGCCACGAAGTCTGTATGCTTCCTTTTCTCAATAGACGCGCATCACAGAATGCTTTGTGTATGGCCATGTCCCAAGACTCTGTACAACCCCTGGCCTGCAGGATCCTGCTTTGCAGATGCCACAGGACACAACACAGAAATTTTTCAGCCCTTCTGAATGTCTCACAGACACTCACCTCATAAAATACAAGAAAACAACCTTTTTTTCTTCTCTATTTCTGAGACTTTCTTCCATTATGTAAATTACATGTTATACTCAAGCTCATATTGACAGTGTTTCTTGACAGAGAAAAGATTAATTTGCTTATGTTGAGCATAGAAGATACAACACCCGTTAACAAAGAAAACATGAAGGCAAAGAAAAATTTCTATTTTTTTTCTTGTTTTTGTAGAGTAAGCTTGTGACCTTTTCTCCTCCTCAAGGCTACTTACACTTCTGCATAATCCTGGATTCTGCAAATGCCTCAACAAGCATCAGTCAGGACATTTGTTTGGAAAAGGCCTCAAGGCCAATGCAAGGTGCAAGGATCAAGCAGGAGTTCTTTCAAGCCAGCTCCAAAGTGATCTTAATAAAACTGAAGCATACATCAAAAACGTGGGCAAAAAGGACAAGTCCATTATCCACGGTGCTAAAAGCCTCATACTGCTGAGTTCTGAGCAACGCTAAACGCAGTTGGTGCAGCTTCTTAATCCATGGCTTCCTGAGGAGCTCTGTGAAAGTACAACCTTATCACCAGTCTGCTACTACAGTAAACATACTTCAATGCATGACTGCAGCGCGATAAATTAATTGATGGCTAAGCCCATGCCCTTTGCCACAGTTTCTGTCTTTTTTCAGGTAACAGGATAAAATTACATTAAAGTGATTACAAGGCCTTTTTCAAAGCTCAAAGCCTATATAAGACTAAATACGGAACACCAAGACACAATGAACGGAGGGAAGATTTCAAAGATCCAACGCAGCCATCTCTGTCTCGATTCCCTTAGCGTTCTGCCAGGGCAGAACCTGGTCACAAGTCCTCTTCATTAAACAAGAGAAACGTAACAGTAGAAATGTGTTTTGTGCAGCTGAGGTGTGTAATTGATAATGAAAACCAAAGTCCCTTCACAGTCAGCATAAGGGGACATGTACCGTTCCTATGTGTACAGTCAGGACTCCTGGAAGCCAACCCACCAACAAACTTTGCCAGCATGACTTTGCATTTTAATATAGTTGCTGATATGCTTTGAAAGATACAGCTGTACCAGTCCAGACCACGATGAAGTTTACTACTTTATTAATTTGCACAACTGAATGGAAAAGAAATAAAAGCAGGCAGATTAATCAACACATTAACTGCAAACACTGTTAGCTCATCTCCCTTGGAACTTTTTACTAAGGATGTCTCCATACACAGCTGCTGCGTGCTAGGACCCAAGCAGCGTCCTGAGGCTTCACCTGAGTGACCAACAGATGCAGTAAACTGACAGCACTCTCATTGCCTGAGCTCTGTTTTGTAAGTTATTTCCTTTCAACGTTAAATTTTGGAACGCAAATCTACACAGCTAAACACAGAGCAAATTTTGAGCATTAGACAGCCAGAAGTAAAAGACAGCGATGTGAAACCTCCCTGTTTCAATTGACTTCTAAAATACTGCCTGACTTATAATGGGCAGGCTGCCAAGTATTTTACAAGTTCCCAGCTTAGCCCGCTTCTATCATTTCAGAGCATAAATTTAAGAGCAAAGCACTGTAGAGATTTCTCTGACTTCCCATTAGAGCTATACTATAAGCACTGCCTTGCAGTCCCCTCCTCAGACACATCTATCAGCAGCTCGGAGACCCGCATGCTAGATGGATTGAGTGAATACACTACACATTCCATTTTTCAGCCAGAATTAAGTGCACATCAGTCTGCATTAGAGACAGTATGCTAAAGATTCCCGAACACCTAGCTGACAAGCCGTATGTTAATTGCCCAAGGGTCAGAGTGACTATTTGAGAAAATCATAGTTCTCTGTTCAATGAGTAACAGCCAAGCAATATGATTACAGAATAACGGCATCAGTTCTAAACAATCTATATATTGTGCACAAAATGATACAAAAATTTATGAGATCTTGCGCATAATTTCTCCCAATTCCAAAATACTGCCTTTTAAAAGAAGAAGTTAATAGTAATTCTTAAAACATGCACTAAAAGAACATATGCCACCATATTTCCAACATTTGGGAGCACATGTGCTACAACAACAACATTCCTTTGCTGTTAAACACCAAAGGCTGTTTAGTGATAAGTCCAAATAAAACCCACTAATTGCAGTAGGAACAGTGGTTTACATTCACAAAGAGGCACCTGACACTGAAAAATGTTACGTGTCATTTATAATAATTGTAATAAGAAAACCATATTTCATTATAGGCCAGTAAAGACTGGGCTGAATTCCAAGCTAGCTCCGGCTGCTCAGGGCCACAGCCAGTTGGGTTTGAAGGTCTCAAGGGACGGAGATCCAGCACCCTCCCTGGGAGACCTGCTCCAGCACCTGACTGCTTGCACAGCCCGTGGGAATCCCCCTTGCGGCGAGCGGAGCGGAGGCTGCCGCCCGTTGTGCTTTTTTGTACGCACAGCTGAGAACAGTTTGCCTCTTTCCCTACAGCCCTCCCTAAGACAGCTGAAAAATGCAGGAAGATCCCAGCCCGTACCCTAATCTTGTCCCTTCCTCCTGAGCGGGCTGCATGCCCCCAGCTCCCTCGGCCCCTCCTCGCCGGCCAGTGCCGCAGCCCCTGACCATCTGAACAGCCACAGAGGCCTCCATGGCCGAGGCTGGAAAGGTTCTCTCCTCTCCTGTGTGTTCTGTCTTTCCACAGAAAGACTTTAAAAGACCTTCATTTTGTCCACTGTACAAGGGGCGACTATTTTGAAGTCTTCAGGCAGCTTCTGGGAATCGCCCCACCACCCCCCCCCCAACTTCTGGGGTTCACTACTCATTCTTAAATCCCCCACCAAAGAACAGAAAAAGGCAATAGAACTATCAACTCATACATGCCACCTGCCTGAGTCTGCTGACAGTCTAAAACAACATTTGCATAACACGAAGGGTCTAATTGATTTCAGGGGGTTGCTAAAATTGATCTTTAAGGACAACAATTTAAATGGAAGTGTAACTATTTACAACTGATATCAAGAGCTATAGCCAATTCGTGCTAATTAACAGTCCAAAACCACTCTCCAGGTGACAAAACCACGACTTTGTATTCATCAGGACCGAAAACAAGAAACCTGAAAGCCACTCATTTCCTTCATGACAAATCTCACAGCGCAGTTAAGCTTTAGTAGTACAAAGAATGGAGAGAAGCACAATCAAAATAAATTCTAATCGTCAATTATACATAGAGCATTCTGAGCTGAGTTCAAGCCTCTCATTTTAGTAGCACTTCCTTACTATGGGAGTTTCTTTTCCTTTTCCCCTCTCCTTTTTGTGCTTAATCTGGAAGATTTTCATTAGTAACACATTAATTTTTTATGCTCTATTTTCTGCATTCTTCTGTTATGTTTTAGTTTCTCATCATTTAAGACAAGAGCAGGATCTACAATCCCCCTCCAGCTTTTTCAACCCTCATAGAATAGGTTATAAGCAACACATTCATTATCATCATCCAGATAATTAGAATGTCTGTCTGTAAATATAAAAGCAGAAATGTTACCTCAGAAGAGCACTCTCCAAGGAGGGGACACTTCAGAGTTCATGGTTTTTGAAACTAAGCTCATATTTTACTAAGTAGATATGAAAATCATTTTCAGAACTTATTTTTACAGAATTCATATGGTGTAGAATGCACTTACAGAGAAGCTGCTCTGAAAGCCTTTTGTCTGAAAAGGGCCCCTATGGAAAAAGCTCTTTGATTGCCTTGGACAAGATGATGTTATAAAAAAACCTGTAAATGTCAGGAAGCACAAAGTTAATATAGAATTAAATTACTTAAACACAATGCAGTCTTTTTTTTTTTTTCAGGAGCAAACTCAACTGCTTTCAGGCAAGTTTTCCCACAGCCACAAAAGAAGATTAGAGATCCAGGCGCTGAGTCAAGACCCCCAACTCTGGGCTGTCCTAAACTTCTAAAGGCAGAGCAGGTATTGCGTACCTCATCGTGTGCTACATTGGCTTCAGAGTAACTGAAGCGTAGTGCAGAGGAGTGAGCGGGAAGGAACCAAAGTTCTAAATGGGCCAAAATCCTTGCCTTGACTTCAGTTTCTCGGAAATATTTACCTCGCTGCAAATCTTTACTCACACGTGCTCACTGAGATGTAAACATTTACGTCATTGACAATCCACAGTCCTTTCGTCTGCATTATCGTGATTATTAACGTGAAGTGTATTTGACTTTTTAAGGCACTGTATATACAGAATCACCCTCGGTTTTGCTATGCTGGCAAACCCGGCAATCCTCCCCCAGCAGTTACCCCAACAGCATAGCAGTTAACCCCGCCTTAGCAGCCGCAGCTGGCGAAGGCGCAGACTGCTGGCAGGCGCAGCGTGTGCTGGCTCAGCCGATGGCACACGGCTACACAAACAGCACGGCAGTCTGTAGCTGCTCAGCGGAATGCACTTGCGCTCAGTCTGCAGAGGACGCAGACTAAAGAAACTAGTGGTACAAGGTTGAAGAGGTTGCATGACTTAGAATCCCTTCCCATGCATCCGGGATACTGCAAAGGGGCAGATCCGTTCTGTTCCTGACCTGACGGGGGAACACATGCTTCTAAGGCATCTGACCAAGATGATGGAAAAACTCCAGTTAACTTCAATATTGCAAAATCAAATCCTTAATTCATCAGCTTGCCAACCTGCCAAACCTCAACTGCCTGTGATGTCTACACAGATGAAAGCAGTCAGATAAGTAAATGCAAAGAAGTAAAATTATTTGCCTGCAGATGAGAGATTGTAGCAGATTTTATTCATCCTTCTTGATTTTTCCTATTACTTAACTGCTGAGACATAAATTAACATTTGACTCTGCTGGTTTGTGCAGCTCATCTGTAGCACAAAAGTCAAACTCCAAGTTTCCACCTCGGAGAATCAAATCTGAAGTCTGTCTAAAAAGAAAATGCCTCTGTCTGATCTTTACTAGCCTAAGCACCAGCTGACTCCAAGCTCTTTTCATGCTTTTTTAAGAAAGTCTGGAAAGGTTTTGACATCATCATAATCATGAAATGAGAAATGTCAATCCCCTAAGCACAAAAAAAACCCTCCCCCCCCCCCCCCAAAAAAAAAAAAAACCCCAAACACACCAAAAAAACCCCCAGACTGCGCTTTGCTGAGTAAAACATAGACACTTCTGTTGGCGTATTCTTTAAATTGATGATTCAAGATGTAAATCTGTATGTCTTGGACTGAATGCTTGGTGTAGGCGTTAACCCACAGAGATTCTTTGCCCTGCGAGGTATCTCACTTTGTCTCTCTTGCTGACTTCCTGCCATTTGGGGATTCCTTTTTGGATCTGAAATCAGTGAAAGACCGAACACCCTAGTATGCTTCCACAGGAAAACACCAAAAAGACCTCAGGATTTTCCACCATTGACCATGAGCAGTACTTTTGAAAGCAAACTGGTAAACCATCTTTTACGTGCCAGAACTAAAATCCAACAACCTCAGACCTTCCCAGGGATCTGCTTTTAGCTACCATTTAAATTCCGAGCAGGACCCAGTTGAAGTTCCAGGCCCACCTGGGCCCCCTTCCTGACTGACAATGAGACCTATAGCAGGCTGCATGTGCCCCAGCTTTGGGGTGAGTTTTGGTGGGTACTGGAATGCACTGTCAGTCTTGCACATGTACGTTCTCGTTAAAGCAGTTCTAATTTCTAAGCTCCTCTTGCTCGCTTGTTTATGGGAAATATCCCAACAAACTTATGACACTAAAAAAGAAATCCAGATTTCTCAAGACTGCTTGAGAAAGCAGACTGTATGCACCCATTTATTTTTTTTTTTTGTATGCTTATTCCTATAGACCCCAGGTATTTTGCATGCTTATTCACAATATTGACTGTCAATGGCACTTGGTTGAAATGATTATTGCACACAGCATGGCTACCTTTTAAATGTAAATTATATGCAAATACATGCAATGCCATCTTTAATGCAGATGTAGCAAAAAGTATTAAGATGTGTAAGGCCTAATTAGGTCCTACATCAAAAACTATATATAAAAACTTGACTCCAAAGTCTCAGCAAAATAAATTTGAGCTAGAAATCCCAGTGTACGCTCCTAGGGAAGCAAATGAGTAACTCCTTCCCTATGACTTCTGAAAGCTGAAGAACGTGATGAACGCCAACGAATATTTTGTCCGTTCTTCTTTCAGCCGAAGCGCATACCTTTTAAGCAAGATGCAGATATAATGGCACAGCTGTTTCATTCTTTTCTATCTCTTAATATTTAAAATGATGAAAGAAAGCCTTCATTTTTTATCTGGACTGCATCTGAAAGTCAGGAGTAGGGACACAAAAATTCCTGGGTGTAAGGCTCAGCCAAAATAAAGGGGGCAGGGGGGAAAGCATGGCTTATCTTCTCTAAGCCAGGGGCTGCTTGGCACTGGCCCTGCCAGTGGGCCTTTGATTACTGAATTCATTGGAATAGAAAAGCACTTGCACTTAGCAGACTCCAGAGACAATAATCAGCCTTAGGGACTTGCATTATTAATATACTGAAATAAATGAGGCAGTTGACAGCCCACAGTCACAGATCAGGTATACAGCACGGAATGGCATCTCCCCCACATACACACACATTCTTTGCTTTTAAAAACCTTTTGTTTCTGAAAACAAAACAACAACAACAAAAAGGCTACATTTTAGGGTGGAGTGGTGAATTCCATGGAGGGCAAGGACTGCGTACAGCCTGTATACGCAGATTTCGCATAGCAAGGCAATCTGCATTGTGCCATGTTAACATGCAAGCCAAGGCAGACAGACATATACCAAAAAGCATACCAGTCCGAGCACTGGCTGCAGCTGAAGGCAGGTCTAGCATCTGCCAGGCCAGAGAAAAACCTGACTGCATCCCCTTGTGGGAAAGGGAGCAAGTTTAAACTCTAGTTGCTCACAAGCAGCTATGGAGAAGCACTAAGATCCTCCCCACGCTCCAGAGGCACTTGGAGAGGACACACGACCCTCCAGTAACCGCATGCCCCCTTTGCGGGGAGGGCTAACACCTTCCCTTTCTGCCCCAGCATGCACAAGCCTAGAGGTGTTCTTCCAGCTACAAGCCACGAGTTTTCTCATCCCTTTTCTCCAGCCTGCTGTGTGCCCTTCTCTAGCACACACCTGGAATCCTCCTAGTAGCTGGGCTGCTTGGAGGCACCCCCCAAGCCCACCGCAGAGCTGCCCACAACCATGCCTTTACCCAAGTCTCGGAATGGGGCTGCAATGAGTTGGATCTTCAAGCGGACGATAAATCTGCCAAAAATTTGATGTGGCTTGCTTCCTATCTCTAGCGGCAGCCTGATTTCTTTGGGGAAAGATGCTGCAAATTATTCACCATGAAATACAAAGCTTGCTTTTCATTTTAATTTTGTTCCATTTCTATCTCTGTATTTCCCTTATATCTATTTTTCCAGCATTATGAGAAAAAAGTCTGAGGCACCACGTCAGCCCAGTCCAAGCCAGACATAACATCCTGCATACGCTGCCCGGAGTATTATAAAAAATGCCTTTCATTTCTCTCCCCCCAGCCCTCGTCACCAGGCCCGTTCCCCTCTGCTGCCCACGAGCCAGCAGCGCTTTCCAGCAGGCTGCACGCTGGAATTCCAGCTCTCGCATTCCTACGGACGCAAACGTAGTTTACTGCTCTCAGAGTAGGATGGACTCAGCGAGCGTATTCTTTCCATCTTCCAAAAAAACGGGATGGGGGTTAATACTGGCCACAGTTCAGTTTTTTCCAGCTTTAAAAGACACCAAGAAACCCTCTTCAAATCCTGTCTAGGCATTGCATCACCAGCAATGAAGTCAAGCAGCTCGCCACTACGTACCATGCCACCAGATAGAGGGTATCTGGGAAGGCTGGAATTATGAGATCCCCAGAAACAACGCTGAGGATATGAAGAAAAGCAAAGCTGACAAAATGTTCATTTTATTAGTGCACAGGACGGACAGAGGAAAGAAGCAAGCAGGGTAGCTTCGGAGAGGGGACCTTTAGGATATCGGCACCTTTCAGCACAGGCATCGCCACCGCACGGGCTCTGCTGCCTTTGTGCAGACGATTTGCCATTCCTGCATTCTTGCCGGCACTGCAGCACCATTCTGAGCCTCGTATTTGAATTAACCAGGCCCAGAGGATAAAACTTTCAAATTAAACACATTCCTACAGGATTTCAGGCTCATTGTGTATGCACCAAGGAAACATAACAGCCTAAAAATAATACGTATACAGAAAGAAAGCACATTTTGCAGGCATATTAAAGTGGAATATGAATTATAAGCAAGCTCATGGGAGAAGACGTCAGATTCCATGCATAAAGGAGCTTTTGTAAATAACATCATTCTTTGTAAGCTATCACAATTATCATCAGCCATTTAATTTTGCTCACCAACGCCTCTATCATTGTTGAAATTGTCCACTTCTTCCCCCTACTGAATTGTAAAGCCCCAGATTTTACACAGTTCAAGCTAACAGCTGTACAGATTGCTAATCATGAGCTAGAATTCAATTTATATTCATTTCAGTAGATACTATTTCAATTTGCTGTTCAGATATGTATCTCACCACGTTGCCATCATTACAGTACAATATTCAGAAAATGTTAAAGCTTTGGTAACATGTAATTGGTGTCAATGCTCCAAGTTTGTGTGTACCGAATTACACTGAAATCTTAACACTGAAGAACTCATCACATTAAAAATATTCAAATACTATACGATTGCTCAATAGTGTTTCAGAGATTTTCAATAAAGGCAACATCTGTTTAGTTTAGACTATTAAAGCAAAAACTTCAGCATTATTTTTGTGGGGTTTAGCCTTTTAGACATAGATTCGCAGGGTCCCAGTATTTCAGATTACTAAATATGACAGAATATTTAAGGGCTTTGCACATTAAGCCCAATGAAAAATTCAAAATCCCTCACTGGAATTAGTAATTTAGCCCCAAGCTAATCAGAGATGTTATTCCTGTAGAACCAAAGTCTTCCAAGTTGGCCCTCAGCTTAATTTCACTGATTAAAAAATATTAATACAAGTCAGTTTGCTTTGCTACAGTCCCTTTACAAGCTAGCTGAAGCTGGTACAGAGGAGCTACAATAAAAAAAAAAAATGAATAGCATCTCAGATGCACTTATTCCTCGTATCTCTTACATTAACTTATGACTGACTGGCTTTATACGCAACTTTGAAATTAACCTGAAGATGCTGAATGGGAGGCTCTCAGTTGTTAGAGCCCTCATTAGAAGAGCTTCTACTCCCAGCTCCATCAAGAGAAACTTTCTCTTGCAATTTACCCTTCCAGGAAGAGTAAGTCAGGAGTTCAAGCTTAGGCACTTACACCAGTGGTCTAATTTTCAGAAGCACGAGACAACTCAGGATACATAATCAAATCCTCAAAAGCTAATAAGAGTGAAATTCAGATCACTTTTGGTGCTTCAGTTGTTTCTTCCTACATTTTGAAGGTATTAAAATGCATCATTATGTACAAGAAACATCCATATGCTAAGAAAAATAACAGATACTGAGTAAAATAAGTAAAATATTATAACGGCAATAGGTGAAAAATGGCATAATTCCATGCCCATCAAATGCAGCCAGCCTTTTCCAAATGTCACCGTTTCATTCAATCTGTGTTTAAAGGCCTTTCTGAGGAGTGCCTGCAGCGAGCCTCCGCTCCTCCGTCAGGCTGTGTCCCTCAGTGCTAACAGCCACCTCTGCCAGGGACTTCACGGGTGATGCCTAAAATAAACCCGAGTTACATGTTCCAGCCAGCAGAAGGATGAGACACATTATCTCACATTGACACTATACTGGGGGAAAAAAAACAAACAACCCACATATTAGAGACACCCACTAAAAAAAAAACAGGGGTGGGGGTGGGGGGGAAGAAGATGTCGAGTGGGGTCATTCACAGGCAGAACTTCATTTCTGAACATATTGTACTTTTAGCCCCAGCTAGTCAGTGGGAACAGACCCAGAGTGAAAAACACATGCAAATCCTTAACAGAGATCCAAAATTTACACTAGGCTGTATGCAGTTAAGTATCATCTATTCACACTGGAGCTGTATGTGTGTGAATAAAGTCTCTCTAACCACAGTTAACGATCAACATTTTTGTCTTTCTCTCAAGAATTATAAATATTTTTTCCAGATGTTTGAACACGGGTATTGGGTTGATTTGACTGTTTTTAAGCTTTGGCCAGAAGAACTGCTTCTCCATTGACACAGAGCTACAGGAAGAGAATTATTATCCAACTAGCTGCTTCCAAATTTTTCTCTCTACCTTACACAGTGGGGTTTGTTTTTTGTTTGTTTTTTGTTGTTTTTTTTTTTAACCCAGAAAGATATATAAAATGGGCTGTTTCAGGTATCACACGGGTTCTCAGACTCCAACTATCTCATATCCAAGAAGAATCACGAATTAAAGAGGTAATTAGGGAAACTCATTCTAACTGTAGAATCCAGACTGCAAATCTCCACATTGCTTCATATCTTGCCAGTTGTGCATAACCCTCTATAAACCAGCAAAAATAAGAAACTGAAGAGACTAAAGCAAATACTACAGCAACACCCAGAGTCAAATATGATGGCAAACACTTTTAGCTATTCTGTATCTAGAGCTTGGCAATACTGCACCTGTGAATGGGCAATGGAAGCATTTAATACGCTCTGCATCTCATAAACCTTGGACTAACAATACCGCATTCTCTCAGAGAACTTGATGCCCTTGAAATCAAGGCAAAACACCCTTTAGGAAATTGCTACCTATCATGGCACTGGCTGCAATGAGCACCCAGCAACAAAATGCCTCCCCATTTCCCCTCTTCAGAGTTTAAAAAACTCCAAAATTCAAGCAGCGACGTTGCCTAACAAGATACCTTTTCTACAAGCAGCTGTACTTGACTGTGGGACAAGACAAGGATACAGTATAATATACAAGCCAAATGGATGGACGCTTCCTGAGCCCTACAAGTGAGTTTGTGTACAACTCATCATACACAACTAAATTCAAGCCATAGTCTGTGTGATGTAAGCCCACAAACCAAGCCTTGCAATTAGTCCATTTTGATCTAAGTCCTGAACACACCCAGCATACATTAAAAAATGTAAAACTCTCAGGCAAGAGGTGCTTGGTCTTTGCAGTCAGATGTTACAGCTGTCTGATCTGAGCTCCTGCACACTGACGGACTGGTGTACAACGGGGACACACCTGACACAGGGCAGGTTTCTGCAAACCAAGTCAGATGGGCTGATTTTCAGGCATCACACCACAGTGTCTTTCACCTAGAAATGAGGGCTTTCTCTAACACAATACATTGCACTACTGCTCTATCTTTGAGGCAGGCTATTACATTTATTTTTCTAAGCAATACATTGTTTTGACACTGATAACCCTATCCTTATTGTATGCTAAATGCAGCAGTTTTAAAAATATTTTTGCTGAAAGAGACTTGTGTATGTGTAAGTGTGTGTGCGCATGTACATGCTTATGCGCAAACCTAGAGGAGACACAAGGATTTAGAGGGTGGGGCAGCAGAGAGACGCAGAATTTGAATTGCAAAGTGTTACACAACCCTATTGCTAATGTTTGGTTTTGCTTTTTAACTCAAGGATCAAGAATTAGCACACACCAGGTAACACCTATAACTTACAGCTACCTTAAGGACACGTAAGGAAACATGAACACTAACAGCAATCACACGGGTGAGCTCAAATATACACAGATCACTGAAGGAAGATCCTGAATGATGATTCGCTTCTCTTTCTTAAAAGCAGATCTTTAATTCTTGCGGCTTGAGTAAATAACTGGAGCAATAATAAAGCTGGAAAGCTCTAATTCTGTCTATAATTTAAGGCAGATTTTGCACCGATGTCCTGATGAGACCGCAGGACAGCCCTGCAACCATAAGCCAGAGCTCTCCTAGCGACCTGCTGAAGAAGCAGCACACTCCTCGATACATCCCATACAAAACGTACAGCTCCCAGGGTCCCTCTCGGGGTCTTGTTTTGAGCAGTGTCTGTCTTCCTAATCACGCAAAACTATGAACATAAAAACCCAACGAAAAAAACTCAAAACAAACAAACAAAAAACCATGCTAAAGCATTTATTTGGCATTTGCCTTTCCTGGCAAGGAAAAAATTCAAGTAAGCCAAAAGGACCATCCGGATTTGTCAGTATTGCACAAGAACGTATGAAAACACCAATGCAGAAGAGTACAATGCCTAGATTACTAAAGGAAAACGATTTTTTATGGGGTACAATAGCACGGAAAGATTTTATATTTCTTTATTCCCCAGTGCTTAGGAAGTGCTGGCAGCTTCCCCCCCTTCCCCCTCAGTCTATCCTAGTAAGCTTGCCTGCATACTTATTGCATCTGCTTCTCATTTAATGACCATTGTTTTGATCTGTCAGAAGAACTACGACAAGTATCCAAATCTGCAAGATTAGGCAAATATTTTGACAATGTTGTGTGTCTCATTTTCTTGGAGAGAAAGAATAAAGAGGATTTTCACTTTTCACATAACTTCACTGAAGCTCTTAATCAAAATGCTACAGAGAATCAAATAGCAGATTGAACATACTTCTAGTGACAAAATAAAGCATGCCATTTTGTTTCCGAGAGCTTGCCAATTCTCTGCACATTGCTATCACAAGAACTCAAACACAGGACTTTAAAATATCATTCACATCGCATGGCAGCTGTTTCTAAGCTGAGAAGCCAACAAACCCAGGGAGAAGTAAATGACAACTGAATGGCAACGTGGGCTATCAGGAGGCTTGGGGCGGGCAGAAAGCACGGTCCCAACCCGAGGTTTTTACTCTGAAAGTGCTGGTTGGCCTCTCCATTGAGACTTTTGTTTGACTCACTGCAACAGCAAATATTCATAAAATGTAAATTCATATCCAAACGCTAAACCTCAAGACTCATGTCAAAGCTAAGATTCAAACTAGGACTCAGCATACGTTTTAAAGGGAAATGCAACCAGCCCCAACTCAAACCACTATGTGCTGTGAATCAGTGCTGCAGTCAAGCAGAGCTACACCAATTTGTATATTACAAGAGGACCTAGACTCTAGAAAGCATATCGAGAAGCCAGCAGTAGCGATTGTTTGGCAGTGAAGGAGGAGAGCTCACTTAACATTCACTTCTAAGCAGGAAAGTGAATGCTCTGAACGGTGACGAAAACCAGGGCTACAAGTTTTATGAGGACTCGGTGTCTCACAAATCTTACTCACATTTCTTTCAGCTTTTCGAGGGCTTCTTTACTCATATGTCACTCTGAGGCCTACTTCTTTTGTAGCTCTGAATTCAGGCCAGCTGCAATGCAGTCAACAAGTTAAGCATCCAAAATGGCAGATAAAGTGAATTCCTCTCTGTTGTTGCCTGAGGTAGGCTACTTGCTATGCGGTCAGGGAAAAGAAACCACTTAGACAAGGTAATCTAGTGGCCTATGTAAGAAACATCCCATTAAAGGCCCAAACACAAGACTAAATTTCTTAAGCCACAAGTTTGCTTCTACTTTCACAGTCCAAAGAGCTCAGCTGGGGAATTAAAAGACAAGCAGAAGAGGTCTTTTTCAAATTTTTCACAATTTCAGAATCACTTCTGTTCAGCTTGTAAATCCCCCAGCTCCTCTCCTGGTGGGGAAAGGACAGTTTACTGTAAGGAGACTGTTTAGTTTGCTACTTCCCACATTTTCTGAATCAGCTGACAGATATTTTAGACATATGTGAAAAAACGTCTTTGTTACGAACACTTTGTATCAATTAGCATGTGGCCAGCCATACAAGAGGAACACACAACTTCCTTCTGCGCTTCTTTTACACATTTCCATCTTCATTGCAACAGAATTTTCATTAATTAAAAGCCAAGCTTGGCCAAACTTACCTACACACGAAAAGCAAATACGAATTTAGAAAAAAAAATAAAATATGTATTTTTCACCTTCGATTGTTGGTAACATCTCAACAACAGCCCAGGAAGCACACACTGACCACAACACCTGACAGCCACAACCGCTTGCCCCAGCGAGTGCCCCAGCATAATCCCAGTGAGGATTATCAGCATCATCAACCACCACTAGCCAGTCGGCCATTGTCTCCAGCAGCCACCCTTACACCACACCTCCTCTGTGCAACAGTCAGGTTGAGGAAGACTCTTTTGACATTTAGAAAAAATTTCTACGCCAAGTCTCTTGCTATACCACGCTTTGGGGAGACGCTGGAATTCACATTAGTGCCTATGCGTATCGCAGACAGAAATTGGGATAAAGCTGCAGCAGCTCTTCACACCTACAAACAGAAAACTGATTTCTGACCAACTGTCATAACCTTAAAACTTCAGAAGTTATCTATGTAGGAGCCAGGACTGCTAGGGCAGCTGGAAAGGTTTAACCATTCACAGCAACCCTCATCTCCCTCATGCTGTGTGTCCAACACAGCTACAGCGACCTCTCCACCACAGATAACCTAGAGTTTCCATTTAGAAGCTAGGATTTTTGTTGTTGGGCTTTTTGTTTCATGGTTGGGGTTTTGTGTGCGTGGTTGGTTGTGTTTTGTTTTGTTTTTTTAAAAAGAGATGAACAAGTTTGCACCTTCCTCTCACACGCAATGATAATTTTGCCATGGTGACAGGTCAAATGAGTAGAGGCTGTAGCAGCACTAAAAGTCTTTTCTGATCCCAGACCTCGCTTTTCTATATTTCCTCAACTTTTACTGACATCACTGAGTCACTGCATTGCAAGACCAGAAAAGTCAGATGATTCAGTCTCAGATCTGGCTCACCCTCTCTTTCACACCATGCCCTTCTGCTACTATAACACAGACAGAATGACAAAACTGAAGTTGACCTCTTCCAGTATAAACACTCCCTCTGTTTGGCTAGCTTCCCTGCAAAACAACTCTCTGATTTCACTGAATCCTGCATCACCATCATGGTTGTCTTTCAACTTCATTTGACTCTTATCTGCCTATCTCCATTGTTTTGCTGCACAGGATTTTAATGACTTCTTCAAAGAACACTGGGAAGCGTAAAAATCTCCCTTCTTTTCAGTTTGACACATCCGTAATGTCACCCTCCTTTTCTACCAAAGATAAATGACATGTTAAACTGTTTCTCTTCCTCCAATATACCCATTTTCCCCATGGCAATACTTGATCACTTTATCTTTCTAGCGCCCGCTATCTTTCCTTCGTGCCTGCTTCTGCTCCTCCGTCTCATCTTCTCTTCTGTCTCTGTTCCAAGACAAGTCAAGCCTTAATCTTTTCCACAGCAGAAATACCAACCTCACTCATGACCATCACCTTAGTGTCCTCTCTGAGCTCACATGTGTTTTACTGACAAGAACTCTTGCCACATGCAGTACGGGAACTGCAAAACGAGTTCTCTCCCTCCATGGACCAGGTCTAGTAGCAGCACAGACTCGCCCATAATTCAGGACCAAAACTGCGCAGTTAGTCTCCTCAACCTGTCAACCATCTCCAGCGTAGCCATGTGCACTCCTTTTCTTTCAATAACACCCTTCCTTGAGATCCCAGGTTTGGGTTTTTTATTCATGCTTCTTCGACGCTCATTTACATCCTTTTGAAAATCTCCCATCTTTCCACGGGTTTACACAGGACTTGTCATTTCATTCACAACATAAATTTAGCCACCAGCTCTACCGATTTCACAACACTGTCTCTATCCATCCTACTCTCTCTCTGCTTATGGGTACATTGCCACAAATTTGTATCTCATCACCTCCCCTTCCTAGCTGTTCCTGTTGTCTCCTTACATAGTTCACTACAAACACCACGCTCATATCCCACATTGCAAATGGTAACATGGCAACATGACATCTGATTTCCCACACCTGGGATATTAGAAAGTTAAAAAGGTCTGTGTCTATGGCCACCTCTATTTACATAAGCAGCGCTCACAATCAGAAAGAAGATAAGCCAGTGTGTGCACGCACTGAGGTTGCTGGAATAGCTCGAAAGACATATTTGGTCTTTATAAACCAATAAAATCACTGAAGGTGTCTCTTAATAGTGACCAAGTGTTTTTCACAATTCGGAGACCAGAAACCCCGTCAGCTCAGCGCCTGCATCCAGAATGCACTGTACCAGCATTGTCCCCACACCTGCTCAGAATCTGTTACATCAGGAGAAAAAAAGCTAAAAAATTCTAAACAATTAGGCCTAAAGAAGTTCCTAAACAGGTGGTAAGTCACAAACATTGAGGGAACCTCAAAACCATAAGAAATTAAGTGAAATTCCAGCCACATCAAACCAACAAGCATGTTATCAATAGCTTTCCCAGGCCCCAAGTTCCACTTTTTGATTCTACATCTTATCTAGCATTTTGGCGTGTACCTGAGAGTCTGCCTTGTCCAAAATAGACATTCTTACTTCCCTAACAAGAAGCTGCTGATTTTTGCTTACCCCATAATTACTTTTATGGGTTTGGTTACATACTTCTCCTGGAAGCCTTCAAACACAGAGGTCTTCCTCCCAGTTTAAATACTGGTAAGAACTGGGAGAGGGAAGGAAGAGAGGAAGGGCTGTGTGTTAGGTCGCTTTTCACCAAACTGACTTTAACATTGGGACATCTCACAGGTCATTCCCAGCTTTTCCTCAAGTAATTGTTACTTTGTATTTTCCCCTTATACTATTTTAAAAACACACACCATTTCCCTCTCTCCAATTAATCTCATAAATTTCACCTTCACTTTTCTCATTTCATTTATGCTCAGGACTTGCGTTTACTAGGTTTTTTTTAAAATATCCTATATTTATGAATGCACTTTTTCAGAGCAAGTCTTCAAACACATTTTAGAGATGGGAAAGCATTATTATCCTCATGCTACAAGCAATGTAACTGCAACACACAGACTTAAAACCGCCAACACAAGATTGAGCAAAACCAGAAGTCGTTCCTCATTTCTCTGGTTTTTAATTGATTAAGCAAAACCAGAAGTTGTTCCTGATTTCTCTGGTATTTAATTGATTAACTAAAATGCAGAAATCCCTACTGACTTACTGTGCATATACAAGTAAATTAACAATGTTTGAAGTGGACTACATCAAATGCAGGTTCTTAAATAATGATCCAACTTCTACACTGTAACACTGTTGTCATCAAGAGCATTCCTGCCACTCTGAACTAGTGTTACAGTATGAAACCAACCTACAGTATAACAAAAAAAATTCTGAAATGTTTCTGAGTGTTCCTTTGTTTTTAGGCTTCTGGGTAGAGTTGACTATTTCCAGATTGTTTCTGACAAAAATCATGTGCTACAGACAACAAGAAGCTTCAAAACTTTGCTATGGTTTGTAAAAGGGGAAAAAAGATGTTGGCAGCAGTCTCAAAACATCTATTACTTGGAAACTGTTTTTCTGACAGAAAAATGCGTGGACTTGGTCAGCCACAGGTTATGAATGTGTACCTCCCAGGGGCTGGGAAGGCACAGTGATAGCTCCATAACGGGTGCTGGACACACATACCAGAGCTCTGGCTGCAGCTTTTCCTCCCACGCCTGTCCTGCTGTAGGTTGTCCTTCCATGGCCAGCGTACAGAATCTCTCATGAAGGAACTTCTCTTTTCGGTGCCCCAGGGTCTTGCTGCTTAAAGGGGATTTTTGCCCAAATGGCAAGGTTTTAGAGACGCCCTACAGAAGACCACATGGACATACTCATGTTTGCTTGTTTAGTTTTGGGACCACCAGCATTAAGGAAGTTTGTCTTTATTTATGTTGATATCTAGGACACTAAGTGTCCACTGATGCTCCTCCAATGTTTGGCCATTTTATTTTGTTTGGTTTTGAGGGAATTCTCTCTTATCATTGTGTGGTCTGATCCCACACTTTTCTCACGAGACAGAATAGGAAGCAAACAACTAACAAAATCCAAGCATAAGATATGCATTTAGTAAAACCTAAGATCTTTTAGAGATACAAATGTAATTACCAGCTGAAGTTTGTAGAGTGCAAGCTAGAACAGTGTTTCTGGTGTCAACAACCATGTGCTGACCTTTTGCATCAACCTCTATTTTAATTCCAACATGAATGTAATTTGCACCTGTCTAAAAGGGCTAACCATGGCCCCAGGGCCCCCGCTGACGAGCGGCAGAGCAGCTTCACTGCTGTGAGCACACCCCATAACCCAGCTGGCACAGCACAGGTCCCAGGCACGGGATGAGGGGTCCCAACATCTGGTTGAGGAACAAAGCAAAAAGAGCAGCACACCCAAAGCAGAAGGGTTGTCAAAGCACTATATTTTCTGCTAGTCCTTCTCATCTCCCTAGCAGGGGAAAACTGATGCCAGCACGTCTAAGCTGATTTTCCAGAACAAACCTCCAGTTACAAGTCCACAACACTCCACACAAACACACAGTATTTTTCAGCTCAGAAAACTGCATGAAGACATCTCTGAAAATCAAAATTCCAAGTTGTCCTGCAGGTCCAGAAGTGCAAATGACTTGTCTTCCCGGGTGCTCTGACAGGCAGCAAATCGGTGGATATTCAAGGTACTTTCCTTAATTAAGAGAGGCAATGTGCGCAGTGTTTACCTCATATTTACTTTCACAGAGATAGCTAAGCTTCAGGTTCTGTTTGTCATATGCTATGATGTTAACCTATGGTATCACCCAATCAAACCATAACCAGTTCAGATCCTGCTGGTTTTGCTCAAACCCGGTACTTTTATAGGGACTGCACAACACCATCAAGATTCTGGCCGGCCAAGATACGGTAGTGACATGCACACAAAACGAATTAAAAAGTAAAGGTAAAATCTACCACTCTGAGCTACGGGACTTAAGAAGTCCTCACTCACTCAGCTGTTGAAAACTTTACAAAAGTAGAATCTGGAAGGATGCAGGGAGGTGATTGCCGTGACAGCTAGTTGGTGCCCTTCCCATCTGAATCAGATTTAGCTGAACTTAAACCTCAAGGAACTCAGGGAAGTCAAAGCAAGAACAACCGAATTCAGCACAGGTACCAACACTGAATTTATGAAGTTGCTTGTGTGAGCAATTCTGCATCCCAAGTGAGAACAATTCCTGGCACCACCCATGCAAATTTTTCACTCTTAAGAACTCCTCATAGCTGGGTTTTGCTATGTGCTACACAGGAATTTTTAATGCTAGAAGCAGGAGCAGATGGTGTACCTAAACCTGACCTCTCCACTGCAAGAAGGAAAAGAAGAAAGCTTGCCCTCAGCGTTGTCCTTGCCTCCTCCATGCTGCACCCATGGAAGAGAGGATGTCTGGCTGGCTTGATGTTGCCTGTCGTCTCCACATCACATTCACTGTCAAGATGAAATCAGCATTTCTAAACCAAACGCTTCTCTTTCCAGCAGGATTAATGCTAAGAGGGTTTAACTTTCAGCTGTCTAGTAAGGTCTAGAAAATACATTCTCCTGAGTCTGTTTCTTAACTTCTCATTTCAAGAACACTTTGGAACAAGTGTCTCCAGGACTGTAACTCTTTCTATTTTTTAATGCACATGCAAGGAAAAAATAACCTGAAGATTTCATCTACATTTCCCCACTGACCTGTGGCATGGTTTGGGCTAAGTTGCTTTGTGTAGCTAATCAAAAGGGGAAACAATGCGAAGAAATACAAGGCACATCAACAGAGAGGACTGGTACAGATCAACATAGTTAGATGCACGTACTCACCAGCACACACAGAAGTACATATCTAGAAATAAAATCAGGCCAGAAGGGATAAGGAGGAGGCAAATGGACAGATCACAGAAAGAAAACCATCTCTTTCAAGACATGTCAAAAAAAACCCAAACCCAAACAACATCGACAAGGGGCATGCACAGGGAAGAGCTACGCTTTCCAGTAAGGACACTTTTATTTTCACACAATGATTTTAGAAAAGCTCCTTTTCTGCTGCAAAAGTCTCTAGTGCATCACAGCCAGGGAGCCAAACCTGCTTGTGATTATTTTGCCCAAAAGGAAGGAACTACTTGCCTGCACAGCTTCAGAATTTCTCCAGTCCCAGGCTGTGGGCGAACCTTGACGTCAGTCCCAGTGTGAGCCACAAAAACCCCCTTCAACAACTCTCTCCTGTGTGGGAAGCCTATAGCATTATTTTAAGCAAGGATCCAAGATTATCCTGGTGTTTTCTTGAAATATCTATCATAGAGGCAGAGATGGGACTGAACCCAGAGAAAATGCAAACGTGTCCATCTAAAATACTTCCACATGATCTCCATGTGCAGAATGGTACATTCTAAGGGGATGTACACGTTAGGCTCCCTAAACCTATTCTAGCATCACCACTGTTGTCCACTGTCTCAGCACAAATGTTCCTGTTACAATGCAGAAGATTTTTCTTCACAGTGGAAATAAATCTGTTATTTCTGCAATATTCTGACAATGGGAGACCCTTGGGGAAAAAAAAATATCTTCATTTTCTATTACAGACAAACATCCCCAATGTTTAATTCACAGTTCTGAGGCGTATTTTACCAGACTACTCTGATTTTCTTGGAGTATTTTGATGGGGATCCTGGTGACCAGAATGGGTTTCCAGCTACATCAATAGCAATAATAATAATACAACCAGACACTCTCATAGCATCTGTCCTTAGAAATGCAAATAAAATAAAGCCACGCTTTATTTTCAAACGGCAACAATCTTTTAAACAGCTGTTACTGTACTTGAAAACACCTAATTGCAGCAGCTAAGTATGAATGCAACCCACACACCACATCATTAAGCAGGTAAAAATTGTTCTTTTAAATCATAAACCCTTATTGTAAATTCAAACTCATATTCCACTCTTAAGACAATCCCTACCACTCCAATTAAAATCACTGCTGACAAATCAGCATGCCTGAAAACTCACGTTGGTTTAGAGAAGTGAATTGGCACATCACAGTTCAATGAGTTTACTTTAAAAATAGACACTTATCAATTGCTGAGAACCTTCTGAGTCCTCAGGACTAAGGACATTCTAATTGAAAAAGACTCTAACCAAACCTGACTTAGATCCATCTACCTCTCTCATACAGTCCATCCTACACTTTGACTTCTATAAATGAGAATCAATACAGAAACCTTCATATACCTTTTCAATGGAGTTCCCCCAACCAGTTTCACAAATAAATACTCAGAGAAGTCCCAGCCCAACAATACACTGAACTGATACTGGAGTTTAAGCACAAGCTTTGTATCACTATTCTACATTTCCCCAGTGAAAACACTTAAGCATGTGCTTAAACCATAAGCACCTACTATAAAGTGTTTTACTTGAATTTGGGATTATATACTGGATTTCCTGGAATAAATTCCAAAAGGCTGGAACAGACCTTCACAGAAGCTCGGTAACTCAACAGCAAGATTAAAGTACGAGTCTGGTAAAACAACATTTCAAGAAGCTTTGGAAAAATAATTTCAATTTTTTTTTTCCCCCAAGTAAGCAAAATCTTCAGGCTTTTGCCTGTTTGGCCTTAGCAGGCCAGATGTCTCAGGACAAGTCCGACTTGCACAAGGCTGAGCACACGCCTGCCTGCCTTCTGCCTGAGCCCAGGGAGCAAGTGTTAGGTGTGCTACAAAGACCAGGGCATCGTGTCTTTTAGACAGGAATTATTTCAAACTATAATCAAAACCTCAATTGTTACAAATGTGGTTTAACCTGGGTAGTACACCAGGGTGGCTATGCCACCTAGTGATGCTTGTCATGTACTGTTCTCAGCCCAGAGCAGGAGGAAGGAAAAGGAAAAGGAAGAGGAAGGAAAGCCAGAACTGAGGGGCCTCAGCAAAACTCAGTGCCTTGACCTGCTACGCAGCTGTGCATGTAATTCACTAGACAGCAAGCAGCAAAAAGCTAAAAAGAGTAGGTGGCATCCCCCCTTCTCTGGCCTTTGCAGCCACAGAAACAGCCTTTGAGCATCGCAGAAATTGGTGAGGGGACAGGGAAGCACAAGGGGGAGTGTCAAGTCAGGCAAACACGGCAGACAGTGGTCAAACAAGAAGGCGGCAGGATCAAGCTAATATCAGCAGGGTACTGTCACCAAGTACTTCAGAAGGTGGGTATTGTCCCATCAACTATTTATGACTTTGTTTATCCTCCTTTTATGCCACAAAGTTTCTTTTACACAAGAGATAGCTACTCTGTGTGAAGAAAAAAAATAATCCTCAGAGCTGGAGGATAGAGCCCATCAAACCCATCATCTTTGCTAAGAAAAACACCAGCATATTCAGTAATTCCTTTTTTCCAAAAGGATTCTAAATGAGCCAACAAGAAAATGTAGAACAATGATTTTTTACATGCATTCCTGACAGGGTTAACACACAAAATCTGACAAAATCTGTAACTGTACAACTAAACTACAGATCGCTCCGGCTGTGGCAGGAAGGCAGCAGCCATTCAGCACAGGACACACCGTGCCATGGCCATAGAACCCGAGTGCTGCCCAAACCACTCTTCTCTGTAGTTTAAGCAAGAGGTGAAAGTTTCTAGGGAAGGAGACTAAGGTCACAAAAGTCTGAAGAAATAGAGCTGGTGACCACTTTAGATCTAATTAACAGAAAGAAAACTATTCAGTGGTATTGCACCTGCTAGCTAAGCCCCCCTCTGTGGCTGCCCACCTGTTTCCCAATCAACATTTTTAATTCATTAGTTCCCCAGCTTCTCCCAGCAGCATTGAAGTTCCCTTGTGCAAGCTTTGACCTACCACCTTAAGCAAACACCCGGCAAAATGACAGGATAGAGCGATCTCTGACATCAGAACAATGGGGAAAGAAAAAGAAACAAACCAAGAACATTCCTGGCTAGTATGCATCACACACTTCTTGCTTTCCAGTTGCTCAGGATTGCTCTTTGTCTTTTTCCTCTTGGTTTGCCCCAAAAGCTTCCTGCAGCTCCTGGCAGCACCAGGCTGACGGGACCGCATCCCTCCCTCTACGAGCAGCTCCCCCGTCCCGCTCCCCACCTTTCCCTTTGTACAACGACCCCCTCAGTTTACATCGGTACCATTAGCGTTAAGACTGATAAAAACCAGCTATTACCACATATGCCACTATAAAAGTGACAGATTGAACTGTGACTTGGAACGAT
This sequence comes from Falco cherrug, assembly GCF_023634085.1. NCBI lineage: Eukaryota > Metazoa > Chordata > Aves > Falconiformes > Falconidae > Falco > Falco cherrug. Next base: position 21,723,729 of record NC_073703.1, read on the forward strand.
TAGAACCTGTCAGAGTTTACTACCCTTCAGCCAAACAGTAAAACAGCAACGAGCCGCTGTGAAGCACATTTTAATGCACCCTTACTAAACCTACATCCAATTATTAGAAGTGGCAAGAAAAGGATTTTTCAATGGCCTCATTATCACTTGGTGTACACAGCAACCGGTACAGTTTGAACAGTGAGATGAACTCCTTTGTTGAATTACTTCAAACTCTTGACTAGGTGAGTTTAAAACAGCGCTCAGGAGTATGTCCAGTACCTCTCCTGTATTTGCTGGTAAGTGAAGACAGAAATCGGGCAGCTGAATGGAGCAGCAAGCCCTTGCTCCAGAGCCGTCAGTAGTCTCTAACTGCTTAACAGGGACGTTACCAAAACCAGAGACGTCCTGGAACACACCGAGTTTAGCCACGTAACCCACAGACATTGCTTAAAAATGCCCAGTGCTCGGGAAGCTGAGCTGCACGTCAGGTGTGCCTGGGGCACACAGGTCCCCACGTCACCACTCCGCCGGGGAGCTGGCGACTCCGAAGGCGCTGCAGCAAGTGGAACTTTGGAGCCTGAGCTGCTCTGCTGTTTACAGCTTTCTGCCACACAGCCTTTTCACTGCAGCTCAGTAGCAATCCAATTTTTAATTTCAGTTCTGCCTCAATTACAGCCCTTCTTGAAGCTGACCATGACTTCCTAATTGTTTTTTCTGCCCTCAGCTTTCACACACCAATTAGATATGAAGTGCTCTCCAGCTGCACCTTCAGTTCACACGCAATTAGGGGATGCACAGAGAAGCAGAGCTGCCTGGTGACAGAGACATTTCCTGTGTTAAAACAGTAGGAAATGTGGCACGTCCTTTAAGAACACAGCTTGACGAAGCATGTAATCCCAGCCTCTGCTATGCCACAAACAGGAGTGAGTGACCTGACTGCTCGCTTCGAAAAAGGGGGAGTGTGTTAGGAAAAGGAGGGGGGAAGGTTGCCTTCTTTTTTAAGTGTCCTCACCGAGTCTGAGGATTTAATTGTACTGACAGAAAACAGAAAATTTAATTACTGGCTTGGCAATTGTTTAAACAAAAAACAAACCCCCAACCAACAAACTACAAACTATTTTAAAACACAGCCTCCATCTCCTATTCCTTCAGCATTTGTCTAGTTCACAATCTTTCAAATGCACTCTTTGTGGTATGACTGATGGACAAGTATTGTTCTCCAGTTTGAAAAATGTTTTAGAAAAACCCGTTTCTTTTTTAAAATGTTTGAAATCCAGTACATTTAGCCTTCACCAGTGAAATTTATTGCATCAACAAAGAAATTAAACCCTCTGTTCACTGCAAACATACAGCAGTGCTTCAAAACACAAGTTTTGAAAGGGAGGGGAAGAACCAAGAAAAATCAGTGTTTCAAAAATAGCTTAGCCAGGTATTTGCAATCACTCTACAAATCATTCCAGAAATCTGAACAGATATTCATAATTATCCTTACCCTTACAAAATCTCCCACAAAAGATTTGTATAGAAGTGTTTCTCTCCCTTTAGGATTTCCTTTGATAAGACTGAACACAGACCAAATCAGCGCTATTTAAAGTCTCTATAGCAGTTCCCAATCTTCTTTTTTCATAGGGAGTGGAGGGTGAAACATTCCCGCGTGGAGCGGTTATGCATCCACAAGTACAGATATCGGGTGCTTGTGTAGCTGCAGTGGAAACTTCGAAACCGCCCCTTCTCTCATCCTTCTAAAACCATTCGAGGTGCATCCTTGAAAAGGCATTGACTTTAATCGTATAAAATTCAACAAGACTTGGAATTAACCTTTTAGTGAATCTTTCACATTCAATGTGAAATAACAGAGCAGGTTGTGATGTGACATTTTTGTAGGTGAAAACATCAAAGGCAGCCCTGCCGCAGACTGATCTACCTTTGAACACCCAAGGGTATCTGAGACTGCCAAGTCTCTGTAGACTAGACAGAGAGAAAGAAAAACGGAAGAGAAAGAGATCTAAGATATTCCACTATTTAAGGTGAAGTCATTCTAACTAGGATTTAATTCAATCTTTTACACTTTGTTACTGCTGGTGGTTTTTTAATACACAGTCAAAAGAGAAAATCAGGATGAAAGGAAAAGAATATTATTTCTGACTGTCAGGCCATAATAAGGCATAAATACATGAAAATTTAACTGGCAGCACTTATTCTTTCCTTCCTTTTTAGCATTCACGCCTTAGGAATTCCTTTCTATTGGAGTTATGCAACAAACAAACAAACAAAAAAAGAGCAGCATCAGCCTTTGAAAAGCCTGCACAAAAAGGTAAGTACCTAACAACCCAGAAACATCTGGATTAATGGACACCAACTACTCCTGCCCTTCTTCCCAAGCACACACGCTGACAGCTCTCCTTGTGTTCTGGTTGGGGTCTTGCTGGAGCAATAGAGTCTCTGTTGAAAGCACTCCTAAAAAGATCGACTCCTGGCCTTCACTCTGGGCATAACAAGAAACACCAGCCCAGTTTCTGGCTGGCAGCTCCCCCTGTGCTAACAGGACACCCGCAGTGTATCTGGCCACACCAAGCCCCTGATCCGGGGAGCTGTGACCAGTGCACTAGCAAAAAATTGAAATGGACTGTCATCAAAATGGTGCACTACTGGATCCCACAAGGTCACAAAGCACATAAAGCAATAGGAAAATAAACACTGTTCATTTGGAGGGTTCTCCTTCCTGCTGAATTCCTCTAATAACTTCTTTTTACTCATAACAACCATAAGTAAACGTGCTTTATCTTCTCTTGGATAATGCTGCTAAAGGTTTGATTTACTCCCTTTTCAAATGCTTTCAATATCATCTTCAAAAAACATCAGTGAATGTCAGCGTGAGGATACAAACGCTCAGTGTGATAGAGCAAGATGTTATTGAATCCAGCCATGCACCCCAGTCCACCCTGTACAAGCCATTCTGTTTTGGGTGCTGGAGCTGGTGTCAGTCCCTCTGCTTCGGGGCAAGGCTCACGGGCAGGCAGCTAAGAGGGACCCTGAGCTGGTGCTCCTGGCTCCACTTGAGAGCTACGGTAATCTGGGGCCACCTGCATCATCTTTTGGCAATAAGCAATGAAGAAAATTGTACTTTTGAGACGGAAAGAGGTTGAATTGGCAGGTATGGCACCAGTCTGGGAGGTTAGTACCTCCTTCTGCTAACAACTCAAGCGCTTTATTTAAGGAAATGACAAAAGGCTAGACTGGGCCAGGGAAAGAAACAAAGAAAACCAAAAATCACAGCCAGAACAAGTTAAAAGAGAAGCTCAGAATATCCACAGCAGACTGTACAGGCAAGTGGGAGAGTAGGAGATGTGACACCCTACTTCTGAGGTTGAAATGACCACATCAAGTTTATAAAACCCTACCCTCCGACAGCAGCATGTTCCCTAAGGAATGACTTTGTGTCAGAGCGGTCAACAACAAAACAGGGAGCAGCCCCAAATTCTGTCCCGGGGTTTGGGTCACAGACTCTGACTTTCTGAACAGTGGAGGTCTGCGCGTGGGCACCGAGGAAACAACAGGTCACACTGGTCACACTTGACCCAGGAACCCTGCAGGCAGACCGACTGACAACAGAGAGGTCTTACTTCAGCCAGGAACAAGACCAGGACATAAAAGACAAACCACCACGTCCCAGTATACAAACCAGCCTCCAAAGACAGTGGATTCTCTACCTTACAAATACCAATGGCATTTTTATGGCTTTCAAAAGATACGAAAGAACATGCCAGAAAGTGGAGGTGGGAGGGGAGAGAAAAGAAGGGAGGAGAAAACTTGCCACTGCCTTCATGTTACGTACAACTTCTTCACACGGCATAATCCTGGCTCGACCATGCCTGAACTTCCTTCACGGAACAACGTGTCTCACAGCCTGCCAGGAGCCTTCCTCCACCTGAAGCCATCTCTCACCTCCTTCCAGAGCATGTGAAATTAAGTGAACCACTTGAAAAAGTAAAGAATTCTTAAATGGCCTCCTTTCTGAATCAGCTTGAATCTATTTGAACTTATCTTCAAAAAGATCCTGAGATCTCACATAATGGGGGAAATTATATATATGATACAATTTCTCATGGCGCTCTCGCAGTCACTAAGAGACAGAGGAAGACAGACAACTTGGAAGCGAGCTGAGATATAAAGCCTTAGATGAAGTTGCTAATTCTCACCCAGCTTCCTCCCACACATTGTGGTATCTTGACCTTGATTTCATCTCTATCAGTGATAACTTCAGTGCAGCAAAGATTTTTCTGATGATCATTTTTCTCAGAGTCTGTGGTGCCACAGTAGGCACCGGGTATGGTTTCATGCATTACAAATCTGAACTGTTAAGTGTAACATCAAAACTGTCAGTCTTTATTCTACTTCAACACAGGATTCTGGTATTCCTGAAAAAAGTTTTAATTTTAAATGTTCACTGATGCACTTGTGAAGCTCTCAAAATCACCGTGTTTTAACAGCACCGGCTAGGTACTAAGTGGGCTGAAGCAAACCCACCACAGTCCCAGCAGCAGAGCCCAGGTTCCTGTTCTCACCGTACCTCCCGAATCACACACTGCAACGCCAGCCCAGGTTCTCACCTTCCACATAAGACCTTCCACTTTTCATTGCACAACTGGAATTGCAGCTTATTCTATCTGCTCCTCAGAACTGCTTTTTAAGCTTTCCTTTTTGGAGGAGTACTACAAGAAAGAAAAAATACCCCAAACCCCCACCCCAAAACATAGCAAGCAACAGAATATAGGAGTTTGACTCAAACTGCATTTCATGTGAGTCAAAAATTCAGCAGCACAGCACACCGCAATGTCAACAACTTACCAGCACAGGATGATACAATCAAGGATGGAAATTTTCTTAATGTTCTGTTATCTCTTCTTATCGCTCTTTGAGGAAGGCTGTTAAGTTGTTATATATAACTGCATTGTTAAATTCTAAGAGAAAGGGAAACACAAAGCCTGCTGATGCACCCCAGACCTGAGCTTAAAAGGAGCCCGGGGCCCTTGGGCAGGGGTGCAGCTGGGGCCCCGGTGAGGCTGGTCAGGACAGTTGGTGCACTCAGGGCTCTAACAGGGTCTAATAAGCATCAGCTGACACCAAACTGCTGGAGGAGACAGAAATACCAGGAATCTGCTTCTGAAGACAGAGCAATGCTTAAGCAGAAACTTCTGCCACATGACATTAAATGTATGCAAGTTGCTTGGTGTACTTTTTCCTTAAAGCAAAAACAAAAGACCGAAATAAGGCTTGAGAAAGCAGAAAACAGCTTTCTTAATTCATATAAGGTCCCTTTCTAACTTATTGTGAAATAGTAACATTGCACAGGTGTTGAAAATAATCTTAAGACATGAGGATCATATTAGTGTGTTGCTCCCCACAGCCTCTGGGAAGGGAAGGAACGGACATGAAGCTTCCTCGCTGCTGCACGTGGCTATCAGGAATGTGCGCGCGTGCTGAGGCAGTGCCATGCTGTCCTGCCTCACTCCTGCACTCCTGACAGCTGAAGACACACAAACGAGTGCACACCAGCAAGTGTAGTATCGGTACCTTCTACCCCATTACTTCTGTGACAGCCCCCGGGGCCCCTGCTCAGAACCAGACTGACATACAAAGACACACAGGAAAACACAGACCGTCAGAAACATCTTACAGGCTCGGCCCAGATCCCAGAGAAACTAATGACGGGCAGGTATTGATGGAGGGTGTTGCTGCTCTCCTCAGAGCCACACTTCCATCAGCAACTTAACAGGAGAGACATGCGGCAAGGAAAACTACTCTCCCTGCCTACAGATTAAAAATTTATCTCTAGTAATTTGGGATGTAATAGCTCTGCCTAAATTGCTGAAGTAACCGGTGATTTGGGATTACAAAAGACTAACTTGGAAATGGACTGATTATTAGAAACTTTTTCAGAAGACTTTCTCCTTCCTGAAAATTGTATTATTGGAGGAGCTTCTTGAAGGCATCTGGGCTTAGATGACCAAGTAAGTTAGTGGGAAGGGATGGACAAAGCAATGAAAATGGATAATGCAGGGATACTCCACTGTAGGAAGAGGAGAAGGTTGTTTGTTCTGGTTTTTGTTTTTTTGGGTTTTTTTAATATATGCTTATAGCAGGTACACTCAGAGCAGGTTCTACTGACCAATCTGCTTCTTCTATTGCAGGCCAGAGATTGCAACACAAAACACTCAAAGAGTTAATTTAGCTTTCTGATTTTTTACAGCTAGTGACACCAACCTGACAAAGCACAACACTTAGCAACATACTGTAGTCTAAGATGCATTTCCTTCTGCAAGTGTGCCTGGAAAAACAACAAAATGACTAATAGCCAGTAAATTGTTTTAATTCCAGTAGGGTAACAATAAACATTTCAAAAAAAAGGGAATTTACTAGATGCTCAAATTTCTGAGTAGGGCATCTCCTGCACTCTGTTCTTTCTTTGACATGCACTGGACCGAAGCCACTGCACTTCTGCACTAGATCCACGAGTGTGAACAGCATCAGCAGACTTGAGCAGAGGCAGCATCAGGCAGCCTAGCTGCAGCTAGTGCTTCAGATGTCTAGTCCTGCAAATCCTAGGCAGCAACCAAATTCCTCCTTTTCTACTTGCACAGAATTTTCAGCAGGAGACAAGAGACATACTGGGAAAATCTGGACTTCTGACAGCTCTAAGACTGTATGAATTCAACCACATCAACAGCATGGACAGGCTTTCCACACCATACTGGTTGTGTACATTCCCTCTACCTTTCTAAGAACCTAGTCGCTTCCATGGTTCAGCGTAACAAAAGAGAACAAGGGATACAAAGAAAGATTTGTCAAAGACTGTACAACAGAAACTCTCTACAGGTTGTTTGAAGAATGATGAAAAGAACATTACGAATGAATAGCATACATGTCTTCAATACATTCAGTGTCTGCCTAGCATAAAGAGACATTGTAATTTAATTTCTGAACTACTATAAGCATTAACTTTCTCTTTTCTCTCCTCAACCCTGTGTAGACATTTTTAAACTAATAACTAGTTATGGGCTGGTACAGCAGAGAAAGACAAAATCCCAGATTACCTGAAATATCATTTGGATTAAATGCAAGATCCACTTTACCACTGGGCTATACCTCAAGTCACATGCACAAGTAGCAAATGCATTTAAATGTTTGCTTAAGATCCAACAGCTGTCTACCTTTACCTTTGAAAAAACTGCTCTTCAGTAATAAAACAGAAAAAAGACAGCTCCAGTCCTTTGATAGGGTCTGGGTTTTTTCACAGTTTCCAGAAATTATGGAATGTAGAATCCTGACAGTTCTCAGTTGATGAAAGTATTTCAATACTGGTTTAAACTGCTAGTCAGAATCCAAAATCTCTGGGGCATGAAAAAATGATGGAAAAAGCTAGAAAAAACATAAAAAGTTTTATCCTGCTGTACAAATGGAGCCTCTGAGGCACAGAGAAGCAAAGTGGCTTGCTGCTAGTCACACAAGAGACCTGCACAGATCTAGGTACTGAATTTATGGCTCCCAAGTCCCCTTCCCCACAAGCAAACCACCCAACCTCCCAGTGCCCACTGCCAGCATAAAGTCTGTGGGATGGGATATTCTTATGGAATACCCTGGTAATAAAAAAAATCAAACAGGACATCAAGACTTTCTCTGAAAACCACAGCACACAAATTTTCGATTTTCTCAGTCATCAACATACTTCTAAGAAAGATACAGTGGTGCTGTTTTCCTATTACATTTTCAATATGTATTTTTACTTTTCTAAATGGACCATATGTAGCAGTCTGAGAAACTCATCTGTAGGTAAAGCATTAGCAACAGTATGTGGAAAGTATGTTATCAGTCATTCCATTACATGCATCTCTAATACAACAGATAACGACTTATGATGGCTCAACACACACGGGGGCTTTCTGCTATTTCAAAAAGTCAGCAGAGCTAACTGCTGTCTGAAACCAGCAGATTCTGGAATTTTTTACATGTCAGTTTTAGATCAGAATACTCTGCCATCGGAGGAGTCACACAAACAAGAGGGAGCATACATCCTTTGAGATTTGTCCAAACTCATAATGGGAAAATGACACTAAAACCAGAAAACCACCAGTGCTGTAGTTACTGCTAAAAAAGCAGCCACGAGCCGATTGCAAGAGGTACCGTGACCAAAGGCTCTCACAACATAGCCAGGCACCCTCATCGGTGGGTTTGGCCTACTCATTCAAACGCCCTAGTTGTGGACTGTGCGTAGGTGTTCGCGTACGCGGGTTTTAACAGAATAGCCGGTTGGGCCACACTGCAGTTCCTTGCTGCAAGTACCCTGAAGCTCAGCCAGCATGAAAAAGGCTGTGGAAAATGAACACGCGTTGTCTTACATTGCATCTACCTCCTTCTTTATTGCCACGAATCAGGAATGGCACTGACGCTGCATTAAAAACCCCAGATGCAGGTGGCATGACATATTCAGGGCTTACCTAGGCTCATCGTATGATGGGGCAAAAAATGGGGAAGTAAGAGAAAAATAACTTTAAAAATTAATTCTAGAAGTATAAGTAGAATAGGCAATTTATGAGCCACTTCCTTCTGGGGAGTTATTTCTACCAGCCATTAAGGTCTCAGTGCTCAGCACAGAAGTGCCACCAGCCTTACCAAGCTGAGCTGTCAGCTTGGGTGAAGCACAAGGCAGGGGAGCGTGTCCCACGGTATGTCTCTGCGCAAAGTCCCCCCAGTTTGTCCCTGTCCTCCGTTATCTTCACTTCTTTGTCAGTTTTTTTGAGAGAAGAAGTGGTTTCTCACAAAAAAATGTAGAAGTATTTTCAAACTTATCAAATTATCTAAAAATTGCACCTTCACGCAACATCTAAATATGCTTCAAGCAAGTTCGTATCTGTAAACCAAATCAGGCACAAAGTGATAAAAACAGGCATCAAAAAGCCACACCTAAAATCGTACATTTTGAAAGCATGCTGGGAAGAAGCAAAACCAAAGCAGAGACAAATGACAGAAACCGAGATCACAAATTTGTTTTACAAAGTCACAATAAGAAAGGGAGACGAGAGAGGGAAAAGGCTGGTGCATCCAGGGAGGGAAGAAGGGGTGAGTGGAAACAGCTGGAATTGTTCAGCTGTGTCAACATTCGGCTGTTTCGCAGATTGACTAGCAAAGTGTCATCTGAAACCAATTACATTCCCAAAACCCCATGGACCTAGTTCATAACATTGATTAATCCACATTGTGAAAACATCCCCAAGCAAAACTAGAACAGCTGTCAGCCCTTGGAGCTCAGAAATAGCATTTGATTTTTTTTTTTTTTTTTTTTTTAAAAAAAAGCCATGCACATTCTTTAATAGCATCTTTGTAATTTACAGAAGATCATAATACCTGTTTCTGATTAAGAGCAAAGACGATCTCCACTGTTTCTTATCCCCATTGCTTTTCCTACATTACCACGGCTAGCGATAGAAAAAGTTGTCAGCATTAGATGCAGGACAGCACTAATTACCCACAGACAAAGCACCTGCCCGAGAACCGATACACTCCCAAAGATGCCTTTTCCTTTCCTTTGCAGCCCCTCCGGGGCCACAATTTACTTTTGGAAGGATGGAAACCTCCTGTCCCCACTCCAAGGGCCCTGAAATCCTCTCCAGGCAGGTCAGTTATGCAGAAATCATCAACTGTAGTTCTGAGCCTCCCGTGGCCACCTGGCTGTCCACCCGCTGCCCACCCAAGCGAGGCGTGGGCCAGCTCTAGCCACCTCCCCACACCACCACCTTCCTCACAGCTCTTCCTCCTGCCTTCCAGCACTGCTGAACCACCTGCTACAGAAAGATCTGGAACTTGAGGTGCTTCACTGCTGCCAACCCCATGGGCTCAAGGACCTCGCTGGCTACGAGGCACTTAACATCACAACAACGTCCTGGTCAAATCCCCAGCTCTGTCCATCTGAGCAGCACCAACCTGAACCAGTGCGCTTCCGTTCAGGGCTCCTTATTGGCTAGAAGACATAATTTCTCTGTCACATTTCCCAAGAGAGTATCAGACAGATGTATTATGACAGTCTATAAAATATTTCCAAGCTAACCAAAGTCACTGCAAGAATACTGTAACAAACAGGAGTGCAAGCGTGCATAAATGAAATCAAAAGAAATGAAGAGGGAATGGGAAGATGTTCAGTTTTCACAACTGTCAATTAAAGGCTGTAGGAAAAGAAGCTATTTGTTTCCCTGTTAATCAAGTCACTTTAATAAAGAAGGTATTTTTATGTGGAGCTCAATGTATTTAATTTTCAGATGTATCATTTTATCAGCTATTCTAAAATGAAAGTTTAGAGAAGCAGGAAGGCTCCACCAGCTAGTGTCAAAGATCAAGAGACCCCGCGCTTCAACCTGTAGTATTTTTCCTGCAATTCTATCAGCAAACTTTTCTGTCACTGGGTAACAGCAAGAGAAATTCTGTGCTGCATTTATATTTTTATATTCCAACTTCAGAGCAAGGAATTGTCAGACTGACAAGGGAAGTACCAGAGCATAAGTCCACAGAAACAAAAGTGTTCAAATCATATTGCTATTGTACGATTCCAAGACATTAGTGAAGTGACAATTCCATTTTCAATAAATACTTGGTATGTGTAACTCATTCACCACGCATCTTTTGAAAGAGTTCAGGGATTCAAATACAGATAAATGACAAAACTTTAGCATTACTGCAAAGCCTGTATCAGAATTTAAACAAATAAAGTCAAGATTGCTGGACTTAACACACCCCTTATTCTGTACTATAGAGAAATAATTCCTGGCTTTAAAGAAGCTGTTTGGGAGAGCAAAGTATGATGTTATCAGTTAGAGTATCTTTCAGCTTATCCCTTCCTTCACTCAGTCCCTCTTACTTTTAAACTTCAGTATTTCATTTCAGTTTCACAATCAAATGCATAAGATACAAACCAAAATGCAGCACAGATGATCAACTGTATCAATTCATCACTCAGAAAATAAGTTATGCCAGAATGGTTATTTATTTGGGGACAATGGCATGCTGTTGAAAGAATTTATAACCAGAAAGGTAAATACATTTCCGAATTCAAGAGAGCGAATGTCCTCTTGACTTTTTACAAAACACTCCAGCAGTATGAGCCAGTTTCCGCCATGGATACAGTGCAAAAGCTATCACCATTTCGTGTGTGTTTCTAAGCCCCAACCACGATCAGCACCCAGTATCACGGGTGCTGTATAAACAGGGGGACATCTAATAAACAAGTTCCTTATTTTGCAGGGTACCAGGATGTATCAACTCAATGAAGCACTATTCAAGTCTGTAAATTGGTGTAGTATTTACATGTGTGCTTAGTGTTAGGTATATGCCAGTAATAAGTTACACTGCATTAAAAAAACCACAAAAGAAAAATACTACTTCACACATACAGAATTCTGTTAAGACACCCACAAGCTGTTCTTGTTTCCCATAAATGTTAAAAATAAAAAATAGTAACTGGATCTAATATTTCATATTCTTCAACAGAAAAGAAATAGGAAGTGGCCTTAAATACAAACCAGAAAATTGTGATACCACAGCAAACCCGAGTTCAGACGGATGGTCCACATGCAGTAGCCAGGCTTTTTAGAGTGGCCAGTATCTGACCTTCAAAGAACAGAAGAATTCAAGAGCTACTAAGTACTGGATTCTGTGCTGTTGAACATGCAGGCACTAGGTTATATTTTCTGAGCACTGAAACTTACCATAATTTTCTCATGAAAAAGTTGCATGACTCACAACATTGGTCTTCAGGAATGCAGAGTTAAAAGTTGAAATTACTTCCACCTTATCAAAATCCTGCATGAGAAAGTGAAATTATTTCCCAAGCAATTCTTACACCACCAATGGCTGGATTCATACGGGTTGCTAATAGTAGCTAACAGACTGAGAGAATAACACGTAAGGTATTCTTAAGATTATAATGAGAAAAATTTTTACAAAGACTTGTAGAATTAGGGCAAAGTACAAAGACTTATTCAAGCTGTATCACTAGCAGACATCCATCAATTCATAGAATTTAAAGTCAAAAAAAGATGAGTGGGATGATCTATTCTTGCATATCCTAAGACGTGTATATCATAGGTCATTGCATTTTACATCATTAACCGCTGCACTGAGGCACATAAATAGTGTTTGATTAAAACTTTTCTTACAGAAAAACATCCAAGCTGAATCTGAAGACTTCAGGAAATGGTGCAGCCGCTGTTCCTCCTCGTAATCCATTGCAACATTTAACCACATTCAGTGTTGAGCATTTTTACCTACTCTCCAGTTTGAGTTCACCCCTCCAGCGTTTCAGCCACTGGTTCCCAGTTTGCCTCTCTCTGTTAGTTTAAAGAGAATCCTTTAGTACCCCATATTTTCTTTCTCTGAAGACTCTTCAACACTGTTACCCTACAGCCACCCAGTTTTCCCATGACAAATTTAAGAGATGATGCTCCAGGTGGTTGAAGACTGACCACCTTCTGCTAGTCCAAATATTTCGTGGTGACTTGCTGAACTTTACTCAATACTTCAATGTCCCTCCTAAAACATGGATCTTAAGAATGACAGGAATTATTCTAGCATTGTCTTGCCAACATACAGAGGCACATAAGCAGGCAACACTTCTCTCCCATCTCTCATTCCCATTTATACGAAGAAGTATTGCGTTGCGGTTCTTTTCCACTAGAAGCCTGTGGCCAGCTTTTACCTGAGAGGACCATCTCGGTTCTGCATGACAGTGTCTTCCCTCACTAAAGCATTTCTTTGTCTCAAGCAAGCTGATTCACACAGGCCCTCTGCTTAAACAGGCAAAACAATTCAGACCTCTCTGTGTAAAGTGTCTGCTGCTTTTTTATCTCATATTCTGCCACTCTTTGCGCTACCTGGAAATAAAGCATCAGTGATCCAGATAGGCTCTTCCCAGTAATTGACAGAAATATTGAACAGGGTTGAAACTAGTCCTGATCCTTGTCAAATGCCTGTACCAGCTCACGCTGATTCTCCACGAACATGTGTCTGAGATGAGGCAGTGAGCCGAAGCTGCCTTTGGTGCACAGACTGCTGCAGCTACAGAAGACCTCGTAGGAAGAAGCAAGCAGGAACTCCAGGTTAAATCCTGGTGAGCAATGTGCATTGAACACCCCCCACCCCCCCCCGTGACTACATGAAGAGCTCTGTCATAAACAGGAGCTGCAAATGGGTAAAGTTCAGAAGTTCTCAAACCCGGGAATCGCATCTGTAACGTAAAGGTGAAGTTGCGCTGATGTAAAGCAGGAGTTAAGACAATCAGGATTTCCTAGCACTGCCACTGCAAGTCTTTTTGGTTCCAAGTTTTCTGGAGAAAATATGGATCATCACCACAGATTGGTTATCTTAAAGGGTCAAGTGTTGAAGAGGAGGTATGAAATGGGTGACTAAAATAAGTGAAGGAGAACAACAGAAGGAATGTCTTCCCAAAGAGAGTAATGACCATATATAGCATGCCTTTTTTTATATATAGTTGACGCGTTTGATGTCTGAGGACCTTTCATCAACTCTGTCATCAAGTGGTATTTCCCAAATGGAGGACTGGTATTCTGTGAGTGCCAGCAGTTAGTTATTTAAGCTTTTGAAAGCATGACTGCTCTATTTATCCTTACAGGGACCATTACACCCAAAAGCATTTTGTAAAATTTGCTATTGACAGCGGGAAAGCAGGCCAGTGACACGGACACTCACAGGACAATCCTGTTACACCTCTGGAGGTGCTTGGAACAGCCAGTGCTACCCATGCAGCTCACCCACCCAGAACCGGGGAGCTCGCGACAGCCCCCTGAGCTGAGAGATCGGTGAGGTGCCCCAGGCACAACAGTCGCCGGGCTGGGTTAGTATGTTCAAACACCTTTGTAAAAATAAGTATGGATCAAGACCTGTGTGTTCACAATACATACCTTTAAAAACGGGCCTGCAGGCTTGATCTTTAATGTCTTTCAGGGTAGTACCTGGAAAGACCTGCAACTCTAACTATGTAACCAACAACATAACATAGAAACAATAATCCTGAAAAGCCAAACTATTGGATGACATGACAGTTCTTCAGGTGGCCTCATCAACAGCCAAGCCTTGGACAGAAATACAGCAGAGGTTATAATACCTAGATATAAATAATTTTTTTAAAAAATCATCTTTTGATGCAGTGAAAGTATGAGATACAAGGGAAGAGTGAATCTGAATAAACGTCCTTACTTTCTCATTCTAGAAAATCATCTTCTGCTTCCTTTTACTACATGCTGAGTTAAAAAAAAAAATAAATCACACACAAAACCCACAACCACACAGAGGCATATAGTATAAGATGTTAGGGAATACGGCTTTTTATTTTTAATCATCCCCTAAGAACAAAAGTAGAGGCACATGGATAATTACTATCACGAATGCTTACACTAGGAAACCTCCTGAAGTAACGTGATGCACTTGTTCCCAGCCCAGGGGTATCTGTCTCCTTCTTCCACACCTCAGCCGCTGGATTCACTCAGCCCCAGGGATTCTCGGAAGGGACAGCGAAGGAACAGCTCTCTCAAGCTGAACCCCCACTGTGGTTAAACTGATCTGATTTTATGCCTCCTCAGCCTCTGCACCGGGACACAGTGGACTAGATTAGAGCAAAGGCAAACATGGCAATAAAGCTTCCCTCTCTCCAAATTTATGCTTAGTCACTGCTAAATTTGGCGCTGAAATCATCTAAAAGCCAAAATGGTGTGCAAACAGCAAACTGATATTATTTTTTAAAAAATATTCTACAAAAGGGTCTAGAGACTAGCAATTTGCAAACAGAAAACTGCTAAGAAAAAGCCACCATCACCTTCAATTACCTTTTTTAATATTTCCTTTCAATGTCTAGGAACAAGTATGTAGTAATTTGATACAAGATTCAGATGTAGAAGCTATCTAGGATTTAGTTTAGTCAGTTTGGATTTAACACTGCAAGAACTTTCTTTTCTTTTCTCTGCACAAAGCTATGGCTGCCCTGTCTGCATCTTGTCCAGCCTCTAGAAGCATCCACAAGCACGCCGATACAAACCTGGGTGCAGCAACAGCACAGAGCAAAATGCGCTCTCGGTTCAATGACCCGGCATACACGCCGCACAGACTAATGCTAGAGGGAGACTATTGCTCCCTCAGCTTCTGTAGTACTACATGTAATTGCATAAATAGGGGTTGGAATTTTGGAGGGAGGACCTTTGGATCCAAGATGCCTCACTCCCCATGCCTTCTTCTAGCACTGGCCCTGATAGTTTCAAGTGACCTATTGCTATTTTGTTCCCAGACACATGCTTTTTCTAGGTGCCTTTGCTACTGTTTCATCTTTTCAAGTCACTGATTTTATGAACACTCAACCGACCCCAAAGTGCTAAATATCAAACCATCTATTTCAGTGGAGCAGGATCTGTCTGTTTGCTGAGCTCTCCATCCAGGCCAGCTTCCCAGGTTCCATTGCAGTATGAACTAGCCCTGGTACAGAGGTTTCCCAGCATACACGCTAATAAAATGACAAAAACCAGAATCCACTTGACAACTTGCTCCAGATTACACAATGAGTAGAAAAATACCTACCGTGTGAGCTTACTGTTTTAACAGCACAACAAAGCAACCACACCATCGATTTATCTTTTTCCCCCCAGATACCATTTTACAGATTGCCATTGTTTATTAACACTTTAATACCTCTAAAAATACATCTTTAAGATAAACTTGGACAAAAAAAGCCGATGTGAAAGAGTCTGTCTGCATTTGTATGTTGCTGAAATGCATCATCATACACACCAAAGACTTTGTCCCACAACATAAGCCTCTGCAAGAGGGAAATGTTTTCTAGAAAATGGAAATATTACCCTGAAGGTTTCTAGAAGCTATTGAAGCTATATAGATAAAATTGAATTGTAGTGCTTAATCCTAGAACTGTGGAAAGGGAGGTTTTATTTAAAAGAAAATACTTTGGTGACAGCATGATCTGAAAGGTCAGCATATAACTGAAGTTATGTTCCAGTCTTTTACAAAAAAATTATACCTACTATGCTCCTACTGTTGTAAAAAGAGTACTTTCCACAGAACTTGTACATTTTATTTTAAAACCTTGAAGCCTGTTAGTAAGTTCCTGAAGAAGACATGATTGTCTTGTTATTGTCAACACGCCCACCCACCCAATCAACCTTCAAAACATCAAAATTCACTTTACTCCCACTATCCCCTTGATGTAAATTATTCTCCTATTAATAATTCTCTTTTGTTATAGTCATCCTTTCCTGTCTTGCATGAATTGCTCTCATCCTAATATGACCAAGTTTGATCTTACTTCTTGGGGGGGGGGGGACAGGGACGACACCTCATTGAAAAAAATATAAATATCTGGGGCAAAAATCCCTGCCTCCCCTTCAAATCACTGAAAAAACTCTCACTGTTTATGGTGAATGTCATCCTTTCATCTGCATGACCTAAAAGCATCCCTGTAATACAACTGGCTATATGACACTGGAGAAACTGGCCATTGCTAACAAGTACATGCCAACTCACCTCATATTCGTGCATTCTGTCTGGATGTGATTAAAGATTTGCTTTGCTCCAGATCACGTCTCCCTCCCCAGGGCACGACAATCGCAGGCATCCCCAAGGGTGTCATTCCTTGGAACAGCCTGATGAGTCATATTACAAAAAAATAAATATACACTGTATGCCTTCCTGGCGAACTGGACTGAGACAGTCACCAATATTTGTTCACTAATCCCACATAATGTCACCAAGGCAAAGCAAATTTGTTCCATCTCTGAATTATTCTTTTCACCCTTGTTTAAATGGGTAGTTTTATGCTGTTAAGCTGTTATGCCACTAAAGGAACAGTAAAGGCATCATGGAGAGCTAGCCTGTACATATTACAAATGTGATGTTCAACACACAAAGAATGGGCTTGTTGGCAGAAAAATCAAGGATGCTTCTAAAGCCAGATCCCTACAGCAGAAGGCATGAGTTCTGCAGTAGGATATAGGCTTCCTAGTTTAGCAGTGAATTGCTCCGATTGCGCTCGATCAGTGGTTTCCCAGTTTCATGAAAATATTGCTATAACAACCCATCATTCGAAAACTTAGGCTATCTGTTCAGCTTCTGGTATTATGGGGGTCAGAGGTACTGCTACAGCAATAGTTTCAACTCCACCAAATCCCATTTAAACACCAAAGGTGGAGAGAATAGTCTATGGGCTTGATACAGCGCAGAAGTTTCCAGCAGGTGTTGAGCTCAAGTCAGATTAGAGAATTATAAAGGTCCCCTCCAGTCCTTTCTAAAATCTACTAGAGATGCAAGTGATGCAAAATACAGCCTTTCGTATCTGCATGGTTTGTTTTCTGCCATCAGTTTTAACAATCTGTTTACAGGACGGGGTTTAGTTGGTTGTGCTTGAGTTTTGGGGGTTGGTTTTTTTCTGTGGTTGGTGGGGTTTTGTTTTGGTTTTTTTTGTTGGTTTTTTTTTCTTCCTGACTAGCTGAATTCTCCCCAGGCATCTCTGAATTTGCAGCAGCAATTCCCAGAGATTGCTCTGACATGATAATAATGGTGGGACTGCAGCTCTCTAGCTGCGAAATCCAGCTAGTGATTCTCTGGGGCTTCTTCATAGTTTGAGGTATTGGGTTTGTTTGTTTGTTTTTTCCCTGTTCTTTTCCTTTTATAATTAAAGATTTTTTAAAAAAAATCTCCCTTTGTTATTGTTGAAGACACTTTGTTACCCAGGGAGTTCATTCAAGTTGTCAAGCAGAAAAGGATTCTAAAAGGTTGAGGCAGCAAATGAATTGTCCCTTTCCCTGCGTTCTCTGTCTTCCTACATGCTTTTAGCACAGATTTTTTTCATCAGACATATATACCGATGTATAATAGGTGCCAGAACCAAATCTCTCTTGTCCCCAGCAGGCACTGGATTATAGAAACTGTCCCTGTAGCAGTTGGTGAGTTGGGCAAAGTGGTTTTTCGTATCATCGCTGCAATATACTGTGCTGACTTCCCTGATAACAACAACAGGGATTTTAGCTATTCTACTGCACCTGATTTCTATGAGGTAACAGCGATAGCTAACACACACACTGGTAAACTTGTGTTGTACGTGAAAATCCAAAAGACACAGGCAAATTAACAAGCACTGGTGGGGAGATACACTACTGTCTTTTGGCAACGAACACTGAAAGATGAGCTATTTTAGCTTGGTTTTGAAAAACAGCACAGGTCAAACAATAGAACCAAGTGACGAAGAGCTGCAAGCACATACAATAGCAAGGAGTCATTTTTAGCTGAAATTGAAAAATGTTTCCTACAAACTCTGTCCAGCATGACAGAAGAACGATTTTTTAATTTTATTTCTTTTTTTTTTTTTTGAGGTGGTGGGTGGGGGTGGTGCTGGTGAAATTTATATGCTGTTCAGCAACCTTTTCATATTATACAGATAAGACTTAAAATATGGTATTTTCCTCCTCCACACCAAAGTCTTTAATTTAAAAAATACAAGTATGTAAATTCTGATAATACTTGTACAATGTTAAGCGATGCTGTCAGAAACGAAGTAGCATTGTACTTCAGCCAGTTCTTCACACCTAAAGCAACTCCTTGTTGCTGTAAACATGTACGTACTCTTCAGAACCCCCCCACCTGCAGATTTCCTTATGTTGTTATATTGAGGAATATTAGCAAGGCTTTGATTCACATGCTTAAAACTGGGTTCTGTATTGCTTATTAATGCTTTCACACTTAATATTTTTGTTTTCTTTCTTTTATAATATGCTTAGAAACAAGGACAAGAAAATATCCCTGCCTTAGAAGAATGCCATGTAGATTACCCAAGAGAAAAACCACAAAACTTAGAAAGTTCTCCTAGAGAAGGGCTGTGTGCCCCGTTCTCATAAAAAAATTTTAAATCTCTCGAAAGCATTTAAGGAAACGACCCACACAGGTAGATATTCTCTTACTGGTGGAGTTAACTCAGGGGTACGTTGGTTAAAGAACAAAGCAATGCTTTAGCTATTTATACACTTACGCAATCAATACTGAAATAAACACGTGAATAATTATATAATTATCACATTAGGAAGTCCATAATGAATGATTTAATCAAGTAAAAAAAGAATATTATAAATATGGCCAAATGATAATGGAACTGCACTACATGAATAAATCTTACTGAGAAAAGGCAAGTAACCAGCAGATACTGGTAAGGGAAAACTAGTTTACACATCAAGAAGTATCACAACAAAGTTATTTAAGAATCCTAGGGGCATTCCTGTACTTCAGAGAATGAAAACAAATAAAACCCAAACCCATTTACACCAAAACTTGAAACAAGTAATGTTTACACATAGATTAATGTTGTTAGAGATTAGATCCATAAAGATCACTGTCTGCTCCTAAAGATAGATGCATGATAAGAAAGATGCCAGATTTTTGAGAGAGATATGTTCTGCTCTGAGGATTCATTTCACGATTCTATATTTGGCAACTGTTCCATTAGATTTGTTTGCTTGGGCCTGGTTACCATCATCCTCAAGATTTTCAAACTGTCTACGCAGCTCAAAAATGAATAATTTATTAAGTCCCCTGTATATGCATCTGGAGACTTTTCTTAGGGCTATGTGGAGCTGGCGTTCCAAAGGCTGAACAAGGCAGGCTTGCCTAAGGTGCCGAGCAGGCCATGAACGGCTGCAGTACGCTAGGGTGCAGGCAGGGACAGAGGCCGCCACTGTCACAAGGAGTCGTGCAAAACAGGGCAAATGTCATTCTGACCACAGAAGCCACTGAGGCCCTAGCTTGGCAAATACCTGATGACTACACAACTGGGTGGATGCAGCCCAGCTCACTAAGCACCCCGAAGTTACACCAGAAAAGCGGATCGCAGGCTCCAAAGGGGAACTGCAACTCGGGAGGCTCCAGCACTGTTGCAGTAATAATTGCACAGACCTGGTAGCTGGGGGTGACTATGGAAACAACCACTGCAGGGCTGAGAGCAGGAAGAGATGGCCAGAGGAGTAAAAGCAAGAGGAATAGTTTAAGATGAATAAAAAGAGAGAGCCCAGCCAGGCAAAAAGGCCTCCCCCTCCCTTCCTGCAGCACCTTGTGCTCTATTAGCACTTGTGAAGCTCTCTCTCCAGCGCTGCCTCTGCTCCTAATTGCTATGCCAGCCATTGGAATTGTGTCCCAGTCCACAGTGGTAACCAGCAGTAGCGTATTTATTAATAGAGCAATAACTGTACCAAGCCTTCTTTGCCTGACATAATGGTTGCTACAAACACATTTCCATTATTCTGTAATTTCAGCCAGGAGAAGCAAAGAATTGGATGGGAGAAAAGGACACGCTAGGGAGTGGCAAGAAACAGTCTCTGGAGAGCTCAGACCAACAAAAATGCATAGTCTCGAATGTGGAAAAAAATATGGCTTAATAAATCATGATCTGAAGTTGCCATGGTAATAGTAAATGTCTAGTTCCCTATACTGTTTAACTCCATACATCCACTCCTGTGGGAGAGGAACACCACCAATTTCTTCACCATGCCAAATGACACTGGAGCTTCTTATTTAAAGATGAGGACAGAGTGTGCAGCTCAGTGTAGTCAGGCTCACGACCTGCAGGGTACTTGAGGTGAAGGAACACTTTCTTTATGCAAGTCAGCTCCACGCCACACACTCGCTGTACTTTTTGCAGAACTCGCTTCCTGGTGTGGTTGCCTCCAAAACGCAGCTTGCCAGATAACCAGCAAAGCAGCATTTGCTTTCTAAAACTAGGAAACACTTTGCAATTGACTGAAGATTGCAGTCCCATGTGGAATACCGTATAATAAATTACCATAGCTGCAGGTAAATATAGATACATAGATAGAATCTGAAATATCTTTTTTATGTACCAATGACTTCTTTGGAGGGGAGGGGCTTGAGTAAGTAAAAAGAATCTGACAAGAAAAAGGATGGTGCGTGGGTCTCTCACAGAATAAGGTCAGCTCCCACAGACTTCCTCAAGCAAGTTTCTTAATGTTCCCGTATCTCGATTCCCCCATCTGTACAACAGTGTTAACATGTACTCTGCTTATCTAAGCTTATTAGCATGTAGAAAGTGATTTGTAACCTGAAAGTTCAGAGCCTATGAAAAAAAGAAAACTTTTGTTTCAAAACTTCACTGCCTCCAAGAGTATGAAAAAAAATAGCCTGGCTGGCAATCCCTGTGCTAAAAAGTACTGTCAGTGTTTATAAAGCAAAGACAAAACATTTCCACATCACATAAAGAACCAAATTGTCTAGTCATATTTAAAGCACTATAATAAGATAGATGGGTAAAAAGAAATAAACTAAAGCGACAGCAGCACTAGAAGCAATTACTTATTGGAGAAGTGCAGCTCAAAGGCAAGAGGAGAGAGAAAGTCACATTCGAAGTCACATAGCAAAGGAGCATGCCAAGAAGATTTTGGTATCCTGAAAACCAGTCAGCTTTTTCCAACTATTCCTTTAAAATACTCTCTGTACCATCTCAGAACATAATCATGCCTACAGCATGTGATACGAGGCTACCTTAGGTCAGGTAAAATGCCTTTCCTCGTTTCTTGACAGCGAGGTCCCTTAGACCACATACAGACCATGAAATCTTATTGCCAAAACCCAAACCACACTCTAGGAAACATAACCTGGGAAAAAAGAACACTTATTTTTATTAAAACAGGTCTCAGAATGCAGTGCCAGAGCACTAATCCTAAGTGCATGCAATTCAACTACACCTTCCTCGCTACAGTCTCTTAAGCCTTTGTTGCTGCGATTTCACATTACCTAAGATATATGACATTAACCTACAACACAGCCCTTGCACAATCAGGAGTTCCTAAGAGGTGCTACCAGGTCTCTTCCTACTGACCGTTCTAGGACAGTGTCAGCCACCAGTATTTTTCTCTCAGTCGTTACAGAAAGCTCTTTATCAGGCTACGTATGTATGTGATGTATATTTGAAGTACAGTTCCTGGCTTAGACCAATTTACCACAACTCCACGTTCTCTTCCTTAAAGAAATATGCTATCTGAAAAAAGGGGTAGGATTTTTAACTAAAATAAAACTTACTGTAAATCTGCATCCTTTCTAAAATAAGCTCTTTTTCTAACTTGTTAAAGGTGAACTACATAAATCACATAAACTACATAAATTTTGTAGGTGAACTACAAAATAACAGATTTCTCAAAAGAACAATAACATTTTGCACATGGTAATCGGGAAAAAATCATTCATCACAGACTACATCTCATATGCACAGGAACACATGCATCTGTTTTAAAGAAGTGCAGCAGCTGAATGATTTCAGAGTAGTTTACACATTTTACTTTCTCGATAGAACATTTCAATATTTCAAACACCCTTTCCCTCCTCTTTCTGCATGTAATTTGTATTCCTGAGACACAGAAGGCATGTCAAAACCTGAAAGAACAGAGAAATCCACAGTTGTGAAAGCTCCTTGGTATCAACAGGTGTGCATCAAATACCATGAGCTGGGACTACATGGTTTCATGGCGCCTCCACTTTGACCATGTACCTACAGGACTCCTGCCTGCCTGAACTGCTGCAGAGAGCCTTCACAGGCTCACACGGCTAATCCAAGCTGCAGGTAGAAATATAAATTCATAGAATCACAGAATCACTTAGGTTGGAAAAAACCTTTGAGACCATCAAGTCCAACCCATGACTGCCAAGTCCATCACTGAACCACATCCCTAAGCAAAATATTCATAACAGGTTTGGGGCAGATACCCAACATACCAAGGTTATGTCACAGTGGATGCAATTTGCAACTTCAATGGAAAGACAGTGAAAGGAATCAAAGTGATCCTTTGAGGAAAGTGTGATTTACTAGCTAACGGAAGACCAGTATTTTGTATCATGAGCACAAAGACATCCGTAACTTGGCATTAAATATGTAAAAGATTTGAGCTAGGGCAATTTCCTTGGAAGCCAGCAATACTATCTTCCTGCAAACCCTTTGCTTTCTCTCCGAAAGAGGCCAACATATCAAAATATTGCCAAATTGTGGAACACACAGGTCAGATGATATCTCACTAAACTAAAAAAGAAAAAGAGGGCATCCTTCCTCACCTGAGGAAACATTATGCCAACAATGGACAGGAAACATGGCTTCTAATGACATAACAGAAGAGGCAAAAATAGTGTAAACCCATAATGAATGATGGAGTTAAAATTCAAGAAAAATTTGACCCCTAATACTCTCTCTTCTCCCCTCCCAAGGGACACAGGACCCTCAGGAAGCCTGCTGGGCACTTTCTGCATAACCTCAGACAAAGCAGACAGTATCAGAAGACTTGGCTGCTAAGCAGGCTTGGAGAAAAAGCTACGGAAAATTATTTCGTCTTGTCTGAACAAGGACCCTGCCAGTGTCTTCAAACTCAGAACCACAAGCTTATTTTTATGTAGTCACATTTACCTTAAATGTAAGAGATTTCTAAAACATACATTATTTTTAAGATGATAAATATTTCTCAGCACATTAATAATCTGGCTGCTCTGCACGTAACTTAGTCTCTCTGGAGCTAATGATTAAAGTAGGCACCGCAGCACAAAGCAGTTACGGTTTTCTCTTTCTCTTAGCCATTCTGTGGACAAAGGAGCGGAGGAAAAAAAAAGAGTACAAACATTCTAGCTACTGCAGGGTAATACTAAAGAGCCAGGCATTTGGCATATTAAGCGGCACAGAGGGGGACCTCCCCAGAAGGGGCAGCGCTAGCATCCCCACACCAGCCTGGAACTCCCTGCGCTAGCTCTCACCCATTTCCACCCTTCACATGCCATCTTATACGTTACCTGACGTACACAACTGGTACAGTATCAGGGCTGCCGCAGCACTCCTCTTTGCTGTATGCTACGGCCAGCACTGCTCAAGCTGCCCAGGTACCAGGGCCAGCCTGCCAAAGGACAAGAAGTCACAATGGCATTCTGGACAGAAAGTGCAGAAGAGGTTAACAGAGAAAAAATTGTATTAATAAAACATGAAGTTATTTAAAATAGTTCAAGTATAGCAGAACTCACTTTCAGTTATGCCAGACTGGATGATGAAGTTTGTGTGATTAATTCCATTCTCTTCTTTTCATCTCAGAAAACTGTCAGCTCTGTTGTACCAACAACATACTGTTACAGTGGCATCGTGAATAGCTCTTGGATAGCAAACAAAAAATATTAAGTGAGCTTTGCCAATTACCTACCACCCGTTTTGCTCACAAGCTGCCTTATTCCCTTAAAATTCTATTGTTGGAATATCTAACCTTTTAAAAATAATAGGTACCACTTAAAAGCAATTGTTATTTTAATTGTGAATTGGGATTGTAAATCCATTCTTTAAGAAGCAATTGTACGTTCTGCTGAATTCTTTTGAATGTGCCTCCTTTAATTCCCTTGCAGGCAACTTCTGCTATAATGAAATTTTTCATTTGCAAATTAGATTTGCTTGTAGCTAGAAACAAAAAGCCATCATCAGAGAGCCAGTAAAAGGGATGCATCCTTACCTAGTAGGAACAATTAGTTGCACTGGCTGCAGTTGTAAAAGCTGCCTCTTTTCTTCTTTCTCCTCCAGCTCTATGATCTGAAGCAGGACTCAGAAACAAGGGCACAATAGGAAATTGTGTGTGTTTATAACAGTAAAATAAAATCTGCAGAGCCATGTCTTGTTACAGCATCTTAAAAGCTGGAATATAGCGTGTAGGATCCGTTCGGTAGATGTCATTTCTACATATATGTACATATACTATGCATACATATTCATGTTACAATAGAGAAAGGAGTATTTAATTATTAATGTAGAACTACCACTCAGCAAGGGCCTTAAGCATAGGTTCACATAATAAATAATCTGTTTAAAGGCAACAGTAATCAGCTTGATGAATGTCAAACTCCACAGTCTACTCAACTTGTTTTTTCTACGTCTTATTGACACTGAGAACTCGAAATAACACAGCAATCAACCCACCTATAACCCACTTTCTCAGGCAGAAAAGCATGGTTATTCCCATTTCACTTTCAAAAAACCTGCTGACAGAAAACAAGCATGAAAAGATTAAGCAACTAATCCCAAGCTATTCAAGAAGTCTGTTGAAGAGTTAAGTATTGAAAAGGGACCTTGCAAGTTCTGTCCTCATACCTTCACACACAGCAACCCTGCTCGCCCCAGAACGCTGGGTACAGTTTAGACTTGAAACCACGTTTCCCCCAATATGCATTTTGTTTAAACTTGCAAGACTTCATATTTTCTGGAGACCAAAATAATCCTGGCACTGTACGATCCAGTTATTTCAACAACTAAACTCTGTGTGAGAGAACCAAGTATTGTATTTTTAGGTTCCATGCAAGAAGCACTGTTCATTTTTATCCTTTCAGTGGGTGATCTTTATCTCTGGCAGCCTTTGGGATATTTTCTTCCTGTTCGAACACCAAGGACATTCTTATTATGCTTCACACTAATGAATCCTGTAGTCTTCAGAGTGGGCCACAACTCATTTGGCGAAATTAGTGAAAGGGAATAGCTACCAGATGACAATGGGGAGACCTGAGAATGATCCCATTTTCAGGCATAAAAAGGAAGTAGCTGGAAACATACCTGCCATTAGGCGCAGCAGGAGCTGGAGCTTTGAAAGTAACATTGCATAAAGAGAAAGTTCTGCTTTTGGAAAAGTGAAGATTTTATCTGGATACGTAAATCTGTCAATCGCCACATGCCTTATTTCTCTTTGCAGCAGAGAGGTTTGTGAGGCCTTGCTCTCTTTTTTTTCCTGTCATCCATTTCAAATACAAAAATCTGTTCTTTTTTTCCAGCCAGCCCTGCACATCAAGCTCGGGAACACTTGCTGAAAAAGTTCTTCCGGCCTTTTATCCTGAGCCCTGCAGAAACCAATTTGAGCCATAACCAGGTTACGTGCAAAATGTTGATGAAACCATCACTTGTAGCTTTGCTTTGCAATGTTTTGCAAAAATTAAAGATCCAGAATTCTCGACCTCTCTTCCCATTTCTGGAAGAAGGTATCCTGCTGTAGTAGGGTAGGATTTGCTCACAGACCACAGGAACAGGGCAGTCAGCAGGAAGAGAAAGCATAACCAGAATCTGCCAGCCTGTATTGAACCACTGTCCCACAAACTCTGTAAACTGCCTTGAGCCATATGCAGTGCCTGGTGAGTGAGAGAAATACATCCTGGTTTTCTGAGACTCCATGACAGGCATGCCGTGTTTTATACTAGAGCACCAGGGAAACGAGGCCAAGAGTATCTGAACTCCCATCTATCTCCACCACTTGGTGACCAATGTATACTTTACACCTGTGAATGAGATCATGTTCCCTCAACCCCAGTATATTTCAACTCCTGACGTTTCTGGACCGCGCTTACGATACTTATGCATTTGAGCATCACCACAAACCAGCACTTTCTGATGATTGCTCAAGACAACATACTGCATCTGGTTAAAAGAAACAGGCAGGGGTAGTGGTTCAAACCTGGAATAAAGGACATGTTGACAGTCATAACTTGGCAAACAAAGGCCGATCCTTAGCAAACGTGCTGACCATGCTGACACACAGCAGTCAGTTTAGAAGCAGGACTCAAATGCTTTTAGTGAACAGTTGTCCAAATATTGCACTTAGGCTTTTTCTCATATCTGATAGATATGAGAATTTCAAGATAAAATAGATTGGCTTAAACTAAGAGGATGAGATTGGAACATACGATAAGTGCAGAAGTATGCAGACAAGCTTTCTTGCTAAATAAAAGCATTTTATTTCTATGTCAGCAGGAAATCTGGCACAACAGAAAACCAAATCTGTAAAATACAAATATCCTTGACTGCTGACAAACTATTTTTGGTGAAGCCCACTGTTGTTCCAAAGCTCCTGGAAAGACAAAGCCTTGTGTCTCAGGCTGAACCACCTGCCCATTACCAGCTTCGACACTGAAAAAAATCTTGCTGTCAATTCCAATAACAACCTGGCACGGGCTTCAGACCTCTTACACAGCCTTCCATCCAGGATGGAGCACACTCCCGAACCCTGGCTAACCATGAAGCCAAAGCAAGCCATAGCAACCCCGTGTAAACGGCACAAAAGCCAAGAACATCTATTTTGCACTTCTCAAATTGAGGGGCCTCAATTGTCCTCCTCAAAAAGAAAGTCAGCCCTGCCTCAAGCTGTGCACTGTGCATTCCACTCTTCTCTAACACCAAGGCTGTTCCACAGCCCTGGCTGCCCAGATCTCATCTTCTGTTTTCCTCTTTATCTTCACAACCATTGGTCCTGTGCAATAAATGCTAATGTCCCCCATATAATTACTGTCGTTTGCTATTTCTTTCTGCCTTACCACACACACTTCTCTCCATGTGGTGGTATAACACACATAGATGCAGTTCTTGTGGAAACTAGGTAGCACCAAAAGGAGAAAAAAGAAAGGGGGGGGGGGGGGGGAAGGAAGAAACAGGTGTAGGCAGAGCGAAGTGCCTGACAATATAAGCAGTGAGAACAGAAGATGGCCTGACATGCTGCCAAAGGTAACAGGGATAGAATCAGGCACACATTTTGGACCAAGCAGGCAGCTACGTTTATAGTTCAAACTGCATCTGCGATCCCATTTCAGCAGCACAGATCTCTGCTGCTGAAAAAAAAAGGAGGTGGGGTTAAGGATGACCCTCAGGTAAGGGATACAGACAGTGTGATGGAAGATCACACAAATCGACCAAAATTTTAAGTACCTCAAAGCCAGAAAAAGAAGCTAACACGTTATGTGCCTTTACAGTTCTAGCATCACCCCTAGCACTGAACAGGTCCAGTCTCCAGAACCTGATGTAGCACCATCTTAAAACTAAAGAAAATTGACCTCCTCCCTCTGCTCTTAAAAGTACTGTACTCCACTGGCACAGCAGAAGTGAGAACAAGGAGGTTACTCTTCTCGCCCTCTCACAGCACGTACCCTTGTACCCTGGAGGAGCAGAAGGAAGCCCCATAGTTATTTAAGTGTAAAGGGTAAAGAAGAGAGGTTCTAGAAACAGCGCCAGGCTGGAGGGATGTCCTGACTGCAGAAATGGTCCAAGGCAGAAGCAGACAGACTGGAAAGAATGCTCTTTCTCTTGCATCTAACAGGAGAACAACTCTGGATTTTCAGAAAATCTGGTAAACCAATGCTTCTGCTACCAAAAGGCAACTCACTGTGTTTCCTCCTCCTGCTGTTGCTGATGCCCAGGCAGCAGAAGCCTCCTGAAGTTCCTCCGTAATGCAGGCAGCAGGCAGCAGCACCACAGCCCCAAACCCTGCTAGTGGCCTAAGCATAAGGCAGCACAAGTCTACAAAAGCCATTCTGTCAGCTGCTTGTGTGTTCTTGAAAATAGGTAAGTCCATGGTTTTTCTGGATTTGAACAGAACAGAATAAGATCAGACACAGTATTTAAAAATAACTATGATCATGCAAGAAACAGTACCTTAACATGAATGCAAAGGTGCAGAGGTGACCTACTCTAACACTTCTAACTTTAACGTGCAGCATTTCACAAACTTTAACTTACATCAGAATATATCTGAGAGACAACACCTTCCATGGAGATTGTACCTCACCACGGTTTGACAATTGTTTTCTATTCCATTGATCCCCAAAACTGTGGTACCTGAAATGGTAAAGGCCAGCTGGTTTTCTCGGTCTGGACAGCAGAAAAGAAAGGGGCCAGACAAACTGTAACCCAGCCCTGGCTTATTTGCAGATCAGACACAGGCAACAAGGTACTCCTGCTGTTACAGGGGGCAGAAAAGCCCCACCCAAATACAAAACCCAAATCACACCAAAAAAAGTAAAAATCAAAAATCACTCTGGCACACGTTATGATAAAGAAGTTTATGACATTTGATAGCTCAAAATGATTTAGATCCAAATAAACGACAAAGCAAGCAACGTGTTTTCTTTGCAGCGTGCCTGGCATGTGCGCTCAGAGGCAGCAAACCTCTGGGACCATTACAGAGGTAACTCCAAATGAGCACTGAAAAACCCCTCCGCACTGGCCTTCCATTTCAGACACAACCATACTAAGCCCCCTCTATTCTTCCACTACCTCCTTAAATAGTATTCAAATATTTTTTTTCATTTCCCCTCCTTACTTCAAGCTAATGACTTCTCTGTATTTTATTTTATTTATTTTTAAAAAGTCTTTCATAGCAATTAGCTTCCCTAACAATTTCTTATTCCTGGCATGAAACATCTTTAGATTTCTCCCTGGAGGGCATCTATCCTGCCTCCGTAACCGATTTCTTGAAATACAGGAGTTCCATAATTAATCTGAGAGATACTTTCTGTAAGGGATGTATGACATTTAGAGTTAGAGTAACACTGCCTTTGGTTATGCTTTGGCTTTGTTTTAATCTTTAATACTGAACTTTACTTCAATCTAAGAAGAACTATGTGAAGTGACTGTTAAACGTCCTTTATTTTCCTCTATCCTGAAGAGATTTGTTGACACTCTAAACAACCTGCGCACTTCCTAAAAATCGCCTTGGCTGATTCTGCACAAGCACAAACTAATAGGTACAGGATATTAAGCAACACATTCCAATTCCTACCACATTCATTGACTCTTGGCTCCAGACACATCAGAAACCTGTGTCCCAGAAAGCTGGGATACAAAGAAAGAGATCTATAAACAGTGCAACTCTAGATCATTTGCATGCGGGAAGGGATGAAATCCTTTTCCCTCAAACATGCTGAATTTGCCTTGCAACCACCCTAAAATGCCACTTTGCAAATGCGGTGTGTTTCATTCATCTAGAAAAGAAGCCACATCAAGCTGCCTTAGAAGGGAGTTATTTTTCTGGGGTTTCCCCTCCCGTTAAACAATATGCTACTCCTTTTCCTTTTCTTTTTATTAACTCAAAAATTAACCCATCTCCAGCTACATTTTAAAGCTCATTCCTGCCTAGCAATACTAAGGGAACACATACATATTAAATCACACCTTTGAATGAAAGCTCAGGCTTTCTATCTGCCCTGTTCATCTCTCATTTCAAAACCCCAACTTCTCATGACCCATGAAGCAAAAAAAGCCTCTTGTTCCCCCGGTCAGATTGAAGCTTGTCAGGCTCTACAGATCCCTTATCCAGGCAACCAGGAAAATGAGCAAAATCACACAAGTTTGTCTTTTTCATGGGTTTGGGATTTTTTGTTTTGTTTTTTGCTAAGTCTCAGAGTCAGTAAGTTCTATCAATTTCCATTGAACATACATTCTAACAAGCATTGAACTTTGGCTATTACTTTAACATCCCTAATTTTCCCAAATATCTTACTTTATAATGAAGGCATCCCCCTCCACCTCCAAAGCTTTCCCTAAACCAAAATGCTAATTTCAGAAGAGGCAAACGACTTTACCTGATCTGAGGGGATACCTGAAGACTGATAGCTCTTTTCTCCTTTCTTACTATTTTTCTCTCCAAAGAAACATCTGACCACTTCTGCAGCTAGAAAAGGGGGCAAGAGCCAAGACATTAACCCAGGAAATGTATTTCTCATATATGCCTAATCAGCATGTCCTTCCAGTCTGGGTACAGGGGCAGCACATTGCTGCCGTACCCGCGGCTGTCATTGCATCCCAACATGAGCCACAGATTCAAACGTGAAGGTGCAGGAAACCTGAACGGCTTTGAGCTCTGACAGGGGCTGCATCCCCGTGAGGGAAAACAGTTTATTCTCCTCCTCTGGGCCAAAGCCTGCAGGATTCAATAAAAAAAAAGGCATGGCTACTCTAAGCATGAGTTACAATATGGCTTTGCCTTCACCAAATACAACTGGATTTTACCTCACTATTTAACCCAAAACATTTTACTTAATGAAAACAAGGCCAGTGTTCACAATAATCAGTGTCTGTATGCTTGTATTTTCTGTCTTCAGAGATATTCACATAAAAACTAAACACTAAATAAGCCCAAAAATAGGTAAGCTTTAAAAATAAACCACAGACAGGTGCTGAATTATTTCTCCATAAAAATTAGATCTTAAAAATCCAGAGTACGAGTGAGGACTTTCTCAGTTTAAGAAAAAGGAATGTTATTTTTGTGACACGCACAGGGGTCCCGATGCTGCGAGGTGTGTGCTAGGCATTTTGCTTGATTTTAGGACCTAGGTGCATTGTATGCTGGAGGATTTCACTGCTACCAAATGAAGGATCTGATTTCGACTCTACATCTTCAATATTTCACCATTATAAGAATGGGGGGGAAAAAAAAGAAAAAAAGACATGAGCATGGTTTTCAGTACACCTGCTCTGGTGTTTATCCTCACTTGCCTAAGTAGCCTAATGTGGTATTGTGATTAAATTGTTAACAAAAGAAAAGAGACATGTCCAAAATCCACTGGTGATACTATATTTTTTGTTGTTGGTGGTTTTGTTTTTGTTTTTTTTTTTTTTATTATCCTTCCTCCTATTTCCTATCTCAAAATTTAAACTCTGGATATTTGACAAAGGACATCATGAATATTTTTTCCCTAGCTTATGATTTGTAATTTATGCAGGCTATCATAATGTGAATAATGAAATGATGCTTTCCATAGTTTTATTCCTATGGGTTATAAAAAGGAAGAGCATTGGCACTGTCCTGTCATTGCAAATGGTCCTGGATTTCTGACGTCTCTCTTCAATTGATGTTAATGAGAAAAAGAATACTCAGGCAAAATCTGCTGTTGGCACAGCATACAAGAAAAAAGCCTCACAGAATCCCAAAAGGGGGAGGGTGAAAGCAGGCAAATCTCTAATGCATGAAGTAATAGAGTTTCAAAAGATCTTTACAAGCTGTTAAATAGCAGCTGGTGAAGATACAAAATAAAGATTACCTAAATGGCCTCACAAGATTTGGGCAGGGCCCATACCTCAATTCAGATTCCCCCCCTCAAAATTTGTGTATGCCTGCACTAGGCATTTTAGCTGAACGAATTTACAAAAAAAAAAAAAAAAAAAGGCCAAAAATAAAGCTTGTCTCACTCCATTTGAAACTGTTTGAGAGGTCTGACAGCTTCTTTGGGTAATAAAACTTAAGGTATTAATTTCAACAATTTTGGCCTAGAAAATGGTGAACTTTACCCAAAGAAAATGGCAAACCTTCTGAGGCTCAGCCATCATGGCTAATAAGTACTGCAATGAATCAAATTGATTAACCGGATTCCCTACAGACTTCCAAAACATTTCCTTGTAATTCACAGGCAAATATACGTATGTGCCATGAGCTTGTTAGATAGATGACAAATGAGGAGAAGAGCCTCAGTGTACATACAGCTGTTCCAAGTTGGAAATCCCTGATTTAGAATGTGAAGTCTCGGGAGCTCCTCTGGCACCATCTCACCCTTGAACACTTTGGTGAGAACGCTGAATTTCTAGACGAACACTGCTCATTTGCAAGTGGTTTCCCTCCATCCTGCTGGTCTCAACACATCAGTAAACTCATTATGTATCCAATAATTACTTCCAAAATTACCAGTAGCTTTTTTGTGAAAATTCAAGTGTTACCAGTTAGACTGAAAAACAGAGGTCAAAGAAGAAGGATCAAAATCCCTCCAAAAAAAATCAAGGAATTCAAGGAATGTAAGAGGAACTGTGGGACCCCTCACTGTTTCTGTGAACCCACCAAGTCCTAATAACTCTCAGCTTCTACAAAAGCACCTGATACGCAGGAGAATGCCAGGCCCAGGGTGGGCAGGTTACCCAGCTGGGACCCATTTCTGAAACTTGTAAAGGACTAATGAGCGGTTGTGCTGTTTTCCAGGGGGCTGGGGGAGATACCTGTGTGGTACAGGGAGAAATCGAGCACAGCTCTAAACATTACAAGTTGTTCTAAACCATCCCTGGCTACACCGAGGAAGGAGCTGAGATACCCGAGAACAATATCACAGAGTCGATCACGGCAACTGTACCTCTTTTACCAGAAACAGGATGTCTATAGAGAAGAGGGTTTGCTCATTACAAATCAATAAGGCACTCATTAAGACTTAAGGAAATCATTCTCTCAGAGACACATTTCAATATGCACAGTGAAGCTAATATACATTTTCTAGAAATATATGCATTAAATATAACTCAGAGGAATTCACATTTCTACAATGCATTGAGAAATAATGTATTGTTTTAAACACCTAGCAGTTATCTGTTTCTTACTGTCAGGCTAAAGGACTCAAGGGAAAACTGATTAGGGCTCTATTTTTAGTTAAAGACGCTTAAATGATAAGCAAAGCGAGGTGGCTAATACACCTTTTCTCAGTTATTAGAAATTATTTTATATTCTAAAAAAGTCCTGCTGAATTGCTGCTTCTTCAGAGAAAGAAAAATACATACACATATCCTTGAAGGTTGTTATTGGCACCTGACAAAAACTTGCCAGTTTTTGCACGTTGAAAAATTTATTTCAAGAAGTTAAACAAGCGGGTTGCACAAAGAGTCTATTCCGCCTCAAAATACGAATCCTCTCCCTCCCCCTCTGATTTCTGCCTGCCTCAGAAATTCCCACTGCGCATGCAGAGTGCACGGGGCGTAAGCATTCCATCCTTCCATCCGAGTGCTGAAAACTGCCACATACACAAAGTTGTACTTCACTGCAACGAAATGGCTATTAACGGACAGGGATCCAGTCACACATCTTCCTTCAGATTCTCCTTATGCCCTGTGATGAAGCCACCGATGTGGAAGGCTACTGCCTAAGTTCTGCTCATGAAATATATAGGAGCCCAGGACTGCGTGTGTGCACATTTCAGGGATGCAGTCTTTTTCGAGCAGTAACACTGCCCTTGAAACCATAGCAACTCATCACCCAGTCTGATGTCAAAGTATTTCAGCTTCAAAGACTAATGCATTCCTTGGGACACCATTAAAAAGAAAAAGACAGTTTACTGTACCATTTGTTGAAGGACTAAGTAAACCTGTGTCTTATAATGCAATATTGGCTAAATATCACTTCTTAAAGGCCTTGTAATTCATTAAAACAAAACCCAACCCCCCCAAACCTTCATGTGAACATGTCAAACCAAGGGAAAATCCTGCATGACGGTTCCTGCTGAAATTGAGGAGTTTGTTGGTATATTACCCTAACGATGTCATAAACGGGGTAAGTTGAGAAGTCTTCTCATAAAACCTGCCAATTTGGCAAATGGCAGAGGGTTCAGATGACACCGCATCAACTAAGCTCAGAAAGCCTCTGGAAAAGAAACTGCTTTCAAGGTACCCAAGTAAGTTGGTAGTAGCTGGGCAAGTTCCAGACAGAGTGAATGAAGGGGTTAGAACGAAGCACAGATTTTCCTTTTCCTCAGCCGTCCCTGGCTGTCTCTCCCACTCAGCTGTCAAGCAGTTTGCAAAGAGAGGAAACAAGAGCGATGTATCATTTTGTTCCCAGGCTCCTGCATACCTCAGAGATTTCAGATCACAGTAACTGTTGACTGAGCCTTCGTTTACCTAGGGAAATTCCTGATCTTATTGATGAGTCCATAAAACCAGTCTCTAGCTGGTGATAACTCCGAACAGCCTCCTCTCAGGCCTTCTTGCCTTGCAGAAACTGTTCCCATTCAATTACTGCTGCAGCTGGAGACCCTCCCTTCTCCGGCTTTTGTCTTTCTGGCAGTGCAGATATTAGATAATAATGCCAATACATCTCCATCTGTAGGACAATTAAGGGCTTCCTCTTTTAGACCCATGGGAGAGCTGGTGTGCTTCACCACAATTTTTCCCCCACATCCCACAACTTGTATGTCTTTCTGTTCCGAAATTCATGAAAATAGATTTCTGTTTAACTCTTTGGCCAGGTTACAAGCAGAGATTCACCCCTCCTTTCCCTCTCCTCCCGTACACTCCCTTGCATACAATCAGTCAGGTCTTTTCTGAAGTCAGGGACAGGAAAACGACAAGCATCACTTTGTGAAAGATATTACATGACAAGGAATTTATTTCTTCTAATAATAGTTGATTAGAAGGCAAAAAAGCTCTTAAACCAATTAACCAGCAGTTTCCAGCTGGAAAACTGGAACCTGACTTCATACAAAACAGTACCACATTTCGAAAGAGCCGGTGCTCCTGCCCAGCTCTGAGGCGAGGGTACCGACTGTCCTGCTCCCAGCGGTTTCTTTCCACCTAGAGCTGGGGGACACAGGAAGGACTCACACTTGTGTTCAAGCAGCTACACAGAGCTGCCTCAAGGCACAGTCAGAGCAGACAGCTGCCAAGAACAGCTGCCAGCAGCTACTCCAACCACAACAGCTTCTCTCCTCCTCCTATGTAGGTGAGTAGGCTGGGTTTCCCCCTCCCCCGCCCCAAAACCAAGAGAATGCTTTCCCCATGGATGCACCTTCTTGCTTCCCATCCATGCTCCATGTAGTGTTTCCCTCTGATACAGGGCGGTGCATTTTCTCTCTCTTTTTGCAGCTGCCCAGCAGCCAGAGGGAAGGGAAAAGAGGTGGCTAGGAGGAGAGGTGCTCGTGGGGTGGGGATACAGGTGCCAGGACAGGAGCAGAGAAGGAAGAAAGTGTGCCAGGAGTAAGAGAGAGGGGATGAAAGGGTGACTGTCACCCCCTTCATCACCCTCTTGAAATATTCTGCATCCTCCAAGTTCCTCCCAGAGGAATGCTCACTCAATCTTCTTCCCCTTTTGTGTTGCACATTTCAGCCCCTTTTCAAAATGGGACTTTGCCTGTATGACTGAGAGCCTCGGGCTGTGCCTCTCTCAGCTGACCGTCCTCACCTGAACACACACCTTTAATCTAGCAACGATATTCCTCCACTCCAGACTACAGAGCAAAGGTAGTACGACATGGGCACCTTTCTTGGATCTCTTCTCTCCAGTGGCAGTTTTAACTGTTTCTTTTTAAAACTCAGCAGAAAATATTTCAATGTATTTAGCAATGAAGGGGCTCTGATTCTTATTTTTCCCTCATTAAAGACAACTCCTTTGTCACAAACCTGTCAGAGCATGACCAGATTGTGTCTGCGCTGAAGGTCAACTGAAAAAAAATTCATTGGTCCTTCTCATATGGCACGCTCATCTGCTTTTGTACATACTCTGATGGAACCGACTCATGAATTTCTTCTGCATGTGAGAAAAACCTCTTCTCTTTTCTCTTTCCTAACGGAAGACTTTTCTTCTTAAAAAAGATATTCTTCCTACTCAAAACAAGATGGGATATAAAAGGACAGAATATGTCTTATTCCTGGTGGGTGTGAAAAGATGTCTTTTATTAGGATACACATCATCACTCATATATGAAACAATTTTCCTCTCTTGGCGAGAGCGCTGTTTGCTCAATTTCCATTAATGACTCTCACCAAGGTTTTAACCTCTTTTTACTTTCCTACTGATCTCTTGAGGCATGCTGAGGGTTTCTCATATTTGGAGAATAATTCTGTACTTTGCCATTTCCGTTTTATTTAGTAAGCCAGGCAACTGGAATCCTGGATGAAAACTCAGCTGATTCATTTCTACTCTTTAAATATTTCAGAGAAAACCCCTCTACCATTTGCAAGTCAGAGACTTGTCCCACTATAATTCCTCCTATTTTCCCTGTGAATTCCCACTCCATAAAAAAACCTATATGCTCCCCCCCTGATTTTAATTAGCAGGCAAATGTTTTAGGTATATTTGAATTTCAGTTTCAGCTCAGTGCAATGGGGGGGGGGGGGGGGGGGGGGGGGAAGTACTGAAAGCAGTCCGCCAGGAAAAACAACTTACCTTAACACAAAAATGTGACATTCTAAAACTGCCTGTAGTTCAGTGACAGCTATGAGAGGAATTGCAGTGGTGTCTGGGGGCTGAGATACTGATATATCACCTCTTTGGGCATTAAAATAAGGAACAACTGGAGGACAATACTAAAAGAAGAATGCAACTAGTATGGAATATCAAGATCAAGCAGGGAGATATCCTTTGGCACCAGGAGGTTTACAGTTCATTTCCTTGGAATGTATCAACTGGAAATATCAAAGTGATATTGCAGGAGGAAAAATTTTAATGCTTAAAATCACTGACAAAAATATTGAGATTTTGCAAGTACCAAGAATAAACCAAAGCATCCTCCAAATACTCATGTGACTGAGAAATCCCATACAGGAACCAGGACTTCATCTGGCACTCCCGTGGAGAACAGCCCCAGCACAGTGCTGTGTGTGAACACCAGCTTCTGGCCATCTCGGTTCATCAGCCTGGTTTCTGATGGCCAACTGGAAAGATACTTGCAAGCCCACACCTCCCCAGCAGAGCCTGAAATTGCCACATATTGCGTGTTTATGTATGTTAGGAAGACAGCAGATGCTGTGAGGACTGTAATATATTTGGGTAATGAGAATTCCCTTTACCTAGGATGTTACAGAAGCACCTGGCCTAAAAACAGATCCTTGAAGGAGGAGCTGGTGGGGTTTTTTTTCTCTGAACTGAAAATGCTGGAATTAACAAAATTGTGATATTATGACAGGAACAAACCATTATGGTAATTTAGTCTAATCTCCAAGAAATCTGCAAGATAAAGTACATTAGAACCTTCATATATTAAAGTTATTTGCTTTTTTTTACTCTTACTTTTATCTCTTATGCTTATATTTTTATCATGTTTAGTATGGTTGTGCCAGGGACCAACTCGAGATGGTTGTTATCACATGAATAAATATTAGAAGACAGCGAAAGAATGGAAATCCAGATACACAAGATAATTGGTGCTGCAGCTTTTTAAAAGGTTTTGAGATGCATATAGCTAACGAGAATATCCTGTATTATGTTGCACAGAATTCAGTAACAGTGGAAGGGATAGAAATCCAAATGCTTCACAGCAGAAGCCAGTCTTCAGCCGAGATGGAAAAAATATCACATGCAGCCACATGACTCCCTAATTGGGTGTTGTAGGTTTTCTTACACTTTCCTTCACAGCAGCCAACACAGGACATTGTCAGATAAAAGAGACACTAAATAGGGCAGAGCTCTGATTCAATTACGTAATTTTCATCTGGATGGAGACAGCCTAAATTTTGGGGATATCCACCTTTAATGCAGCAACTGTTTTAAACACATAAGTAAAAAAAATCCAGTTCAAAGCAGTGCACATTACTGCCTGTATTTCATGCTGAATCATCATAATGTCTTTCTAAAAAGAAAAAGGAGGATTTTATGTTCCAATGTACCTTCAGTTCATCTCGTTCCCTTTTTCAAGCCCTTGTATTGCAGTAGGAGCACAGAATGATGAAGTCACACTGCTGACCTGCCCTTTAACGGGACCTTAACTTTTACACTCCTCTGCGTTCAACCAAGCTAGAGAGATGAATAGCTACTGTAATTTCTGTCATCTTTAAGTCTGAAAGCCAGAGTTTATCTTGGTTCCACTTCATATTTTTCCTAACCTTCCCTTGTTCTCTATTCCCATCTTTCATCTCCTCTCCATTTCTATTTTCACCAACCACTTTTCTTTTATGTTACCTATACCTTTGTAAAGTCATCTCCTGCTCACATAATAATTTATACCTCACTTACAATCCCTTCCTTGATATAGTCAAGTAATTATTTTATGAGGATCTTAATAGTCCTTTTTCCAGCTTGTTTATGTAAAAAAACATTCTGAAAATTGCTCTTCCTGCACTGCTATCCATAATCCGCACCAGACGGCAGTGTTAAACATAGCTGTTGCTAGGACAGTTTCAGCATGAGCTATTTATCAAGACAACAGTTGTTGACTAACTTGTGAAAGGTAGCTGGGGAGGCTGGCTACCTTCCTTCTTTCTGTCTCTGCCTCTCAACACTCAAATAGCTCTGTTTCATTTACCACAATTGATTCCTCTGCCCTATATATGTGATGATGATATTTAACCCCTCTTTAATTGCTTCCATTTATTGCCTGCATTCTAGATACGTTACATAGCAAGGAGGAGACATTTGTGCATGGCACTACTGTATTGACACCATCCACCAATAAAGGGAGACATTGGGTCACTATTGAGATCCAGTAAATATACACGTAAAGCACCCACTCAGGGGGCAAGAAAAAAGAAAGAGGATAGTCCCTGAACAGCAATAAATTTTAATCTACAAGCTAGTTTCACAGCTACTGCAATTCTCCAGTCTCAAACCTGTGTTCAGCAGTGCCTGTAATACAGCTCTGTGCAGAAAGAAGCAGCTCTGAATCTCGTGACTGAGTAGATTTAATATCACTATTATCCAAAAACTTCTGAAGATGTCAAAGAAAGATTATTAAAACTTTCTTTATTATTAAATTATAAAATTATTAAATCACTCAAATTATCAAATGAGTGAAAGCAAGTGCACGCTAATGATGAGACAGAGAAAGGCTAAAGATTACAAGGGATAGGATTTGTCCAATGTGAAGAAAAATGATACAAATAAAGACAACTCCACATGATGCATTGTAGTACCCCATAATAACCAAGAATATTATCAGTGTTATCTTCAATATTCAAAGAACACAGTAACACAAAAATGCTTGTTAGCAGCGTTACAGCAAAAACACTTAAATTATACAAAAACCACCCTAAACCATAATTAATCCCATACAGTTATATTTATTCCCCTGTAGTTTAGAGTTTAATAAAGTGAAGGAGCAATACTCCTAGGAGTGTTGTTTTTACACATGTTCGTGTAACAATGCTGACAAACTTGCGCTTGTTGCAATAAGCTTGTTGCCAGCACTCAACCCACAACCAAGTGTCCACACCTCTGCAGTGCTATCAGAGGGCCTTCGGGAGCACACCACTGACAACTGAGGCACCGAGCGACCCGGACGTGACTGCTTCACAAGCCTGTGACACAGCTGGGAGCAGCTTCAACGTACCTGTCATAACCACAGATCAATACTTCTCATCATTCAGTAGAGCTCCATAAAGCTGAGGGGAGCATCTGTGTGCCCGTGCTGGTTTGACTGGGACAGTTATTCCCTGCGCAGCCAGGGGCGGGGGGTGGGGGGGGGGGGGTGGGTGGGGGTGTCTGTGCCGAGCAGCTCACCCCGAGCCACAGCCTGGCCGCTGCTCACCTCACCCCACCGTGGGCAGGCTGGGGGGCACAAGCAGTGGGGAGGGGGCACGGCAGCCCAGGGTGTGCCCCGTACCATGCCATGCCGTACCATGCCATGCCGTACCATGCCGTACAAGCCGGGGGCAGGAGGAGGGGGGGAGGTTCGGAGTGACAGCGCTGGCCTTCCCAAGCAGCGATGGAGCCCTGCAGCCCTGGCCACGGCCGAACCCTGCCCGCGCGCGGGGCGGTGAGTGAATCCCTTGGGCTGCTTTGTCCCTGCACCGCTTCTGCTTTACCTGTTAAACCATCTTTGTTCCAACCCACCAGCTTTCCCACCTTCTCTCTTCCCACCCCCTGCCCATCTTCACTCTTAGCATCCCCTCTCCACCCCACCACGGGGGAGTGAGCTACCAGCCCTGTGGGGCTGAGCTGCCAGCCGGGGTAACCCACGACAGTACCCCACCAATTCACTTCCCCCTCCTTCCTCTCAAAGTCGAGAGAATCTCCAGAGACATGTTCATCGAATCTTATGACAGGGTTGTGCAGGCACATACACATGCATCCATTTGCAAATACCCTGGCACAATACATCTTTCCACACTCTATCAAACAGGTCATTTGTATAAAAACAACTGGAAAAGCACAATGCAGAACAGCTACTAAAAAAACCCAAACCCAAACCCTCCACTGTGTGCCTTAGACAACCAGTAAGTTTAAACAGGGTTTCATTTAATGATACACATGAAAACATG
This sequence comes from Falco cherrug, assembly GCF_023634085.1. Lineage (NCBI taxonomy): Eukaryota > Metazoa > Chordata > Aves > Falconiformes > Falconidae > Falco > Falco cherrug. Next base: position 21,764,512 of record NC_073703.1, read on the forward strand.
TCCACACATGAACAATAACAAAACAGACGACGTACATGGAAGGGGGTGTCATATAAAGGCGATGTAACTTGATTCCACGAGTACGCAACCTGTGTGTAACACAGAGCATGATAATAGCTCTCATGGAAAAGTGGTTTCATACAGATTTTAAAATAGACCTTTAGAAGCAGTTTGGGGTTTTTTTGTTTTTTTTTAATATATCACCAAGCTTCATAATTTAAAACAAATTACAAAAAATAGTAATAGGAGGATTCACATTTCAGAAACTAAACTTTTCAGCGGGGCTAAAAATCAAAACACACATTTGGCATTTTCACAAGCCATCAAGGAGATAACATGGGTCTAATCTTTATTTTGTTTCCTGCTTCTGAGCTACTTCTCTTAATGCAAAGAAGCTCTTTCAGAAAAATACAGTAAAATAAAGTAATCGCTTACCTCTTTGGGGCAGTGCTGCAGATCAAATAACAACTCTTAAGATACAAAAGGTAATCCAGTTCGGTTGCAGTGACTGAAATTTGTGTTTCATGGAATATCAAATGTGAATGTAGTAACAAGAAGGACCTCCGTGTGCATAATGACTACTAAGTAACACCAATAAAGCTTCTAACACATGCCAGGTATTTGAACAGAAGATAGATGTCTAAATATCTTCAATAACATTGCCTTCTGTGGGACTTTCATGCCAGGTTTTTCTGTATGAACCACAGTTTTCACTCTAAAAATCCTACAATCCTTGACTGATCCCTGCCACAGAGCACAGTATTTCTCATATTCCCTCTAAATACTCCCAGGAATAAATTTCACCTCCACACAGAACGGCTCTCAAAACACAATTAAAAATTTCCCTACATCAAAGAAGGCTGGTAAAGTCCAAAATGTCTTATGAAGCTGCTTTACACTTCAGGGGCAGGGATAAATTTCACCCCCTAAAATACAGTAATACATTACTTTTCCATGAACAAAGCCCAGGGGCTTTGTTTTGTTGATGCTTCGTGTCAATGAGCCTCTCTGTTTCCAAGTTCAACAAAATAGCGATACTGATGGCAAAATGGAGAATCTTGCCTACAAGGGAATAAGCTATACAGTATTATCTCATCTTGCTAATACTTCTCATTTTATATTTTCTGATTTGTGTAGCTGAAAGTTGGGCACAATTATGTTTTCCACTGAAAAGTGGAAAATCCATGAAATTTATCTACTATAACAACATTTCTAAGATGATACAAGTATTATTTCAGAAAAGTGGGCTTTGTCATTGCTGGTGTGGTATTTGGCCAGCAAAACATAATGAAAAACATCATGTTCATGAAAATGTTGTATAACCTTGTAGTGAAACACTATGTCATTGGGAACAAGACAAATATGAAGGAGCAATGGTCATATTCACAAATAAAATTATTTAAGATGGGGCTCATTTGAGGAGTATCTCAAGACTCCAGTGAAAAAAATTTGTTCTTAAGTAAATTTCAGGACATTAAAGTAAAAAATGACTGCTTTTATTATCCTTTCAACAACTCCAGCTGAAATTACACTAGAAATGCAATAAAGCGTTTTGCCAGCTTCCAAACCAAAACTAGAAACCAGGCCATTTCCACTTTTTGTGTGTTTGGCTTCTCACCCTGCAAATCAGATCCATAAATACCGTGGCGGGACAGGACGCAGTAGCTCAGTGCTCTCGTATTATTAGAAGGGACTGTGGCAAAGGACTTCATCCAAGCCTGACTAATAGCCACAGATGATTTCTAATGACAACACTGACATAAGAGGAATAGATGCCATAAAGGAGGAAAAGCATCACACATTTAAAGAGAAAGAAAATGGAAACTTCTACTGTTGCTACAACATCTGAGAAAATGAAGCACAGGGGAAAAAAAGAAGAATTCTATAAGCCTGGCAAGTATTTCTTCAGACTTGCGCAGTTTCTTTAAAGAGAACGGTTGTCACAACAGTTCACACCACTTATTTGTCAAACGCTGTTTCCCAGCAGAGGGCAAAATGCTACTTCTGTATCTGCTGCTTAAGCTGCTTTAAAGGACACCAAAAAGGATGAACAGCTGATGGTCCTGAAAGTAACAGCTCCCAGAAGGCGAGAGGGGCTGGGACACGGCCCAGCCCCTGCCCACAGCGCGGGGACACGCAAGCAGCAGCCATGTCCCTCGTGTCCCCAGCACAGGGACACCCATGCAGCAGTCATGTCCCTCGTGTCCCCAGCCTCTGCCCACAGCGCGGGAACACCCATGCAGCAGCCATGTCCCCAGCCCCTGCCCACCGATGCAGCAGGCAAAGAGGAAACCTCCTACCTTCCTCCTGGGGATGGCACAAGGCGGCATCCGCCCCCATCGTGTCCATCTCTGCTCTACCTCGGTTTGTGAAAAATACTATGTCCCTATGCTGCTCCATCATCTGCACAGTATTGACAGCTTCTCATAAAATGATGTTCTGTAGTAAATTAGTTAGTGATTCTACTCTGCCGAAAAAAAAAAAAAAATATCTTTACAGCTCCAGAGAGTAAACAGTGTCAGTAATTAAATCATATCACAACAAGGAAATTAAAAGAAAAAGAGAGAAAAATATTTGTATATAACAAACAACACATTCAATATTAACAATTCTAAAACAGATGAGCACATGGAATATGCTGTAAATAATTTAGGAACCAGTGCCCTCATTAATGATTTGATACTGTCAGAATGTTCCTTATTCCATTTCCCTCCCCCCCCCCCCCCCCCGCCATCTTCCACTCCTCAAGGTGGTTTTATATTTATGTAAGGTAAAAATACATATTTTGTACTTGCCTTATGATAAAACATTGCCTGAGGGGCATAAATACCCCTGTGGAAATAGCCCTTACAATCCCTGGATTCGTTGATTTCAGGACAACAGGATACAACACCTTATCACGGATGCAATCCACTAGACAACATGAACAGAGATCGCTATATCCAATTAGAGAGTATCAAAGATAACAGAGTTAGATTTGCAGAAAATTTTCAAAGATGTCATATCTTTGAACAAAACTTATTAGGGCTCCATCAGTCGTTTGAACAGTTTTAATGAAGTTGAAGCTCAGCTAAGTATGGAGTTATTTTACTTCATGATTAACTTTGAAGAATTTCATTTTTGAAGCTTTAACATCCTGTAATTAAAAAGAATCCTTAACACATTGCAGTAATTCAGTATTCAGTAATTTATGTTACAAGTTTTACTTCCAGAAACGGTCTTGATATATAGCCAAATGCTGTTAACCAATGAGTGCACTCTCATTTATTGCTGCTGGCTTCTTTAATATTTTCAGTCTCTCAGAGAAACCATATTCTCAGCTTCTCATTCAACACTACAGTGATACATTTGAAAAATGCTCTTCTTTTGGCAGCCAGCTCATCTGCTCGCAGTGTTTGCTGCTTGTTAACATTTACCTAGAGGAACGCAAGTCAATACAAATGCCAAGGTGCAGGCCCTGTCCAACCAAGATATTTCCATGAAAAGATGAAGCAGTTGCAATTACTGATGCTTACAGCTACATTTGGACATCATCTAAATTCCACACTCTCGTTCTGTTTGGGTGGGTCTAAAATTACTCAAAATGTATACTAAAGCTGGTAGCTAGCAACCTACTGCTACTTTATCTGTAAGATTTTTTTTTTTTAAGTCCCCAGAACACTAAAGAAAAACAGTAATGCCACTGCTATTTTACCAGCACTCTCCAAGAACAAAACTAAAACAATCACACAGATCACACCAAAGTACGATACAAAACAATGGATTTCAAATACAAAGCACAACAAATAACTCAGCTAGATTTTACAAACCTTGTTTAAATTCGCACCATTTGGAAGGATTTAGTATCTCAGGACTGAAATGACCTTTTAACAGCACATGCTGTTAGCATGCAACCTTTCATCATAGCATGAAATGACTTAGTACTACAAAGTGTACAGTATTTAAAAAACAGAATATCTCGCACCCCACTTCGAAGCCAGCTCTCTTGCCTTCTTGGTTTTCTTCAGCTTCAGTACTATACATTTTACTAAAAAGAACAAGAAACGGAAAAATCACCTATAATAACAGAAATAAGGAGCACTATGTAAGTAATTATCTACAAGCAAGAACGTAAGAATTCTTATCCTTAACACCACAAACTATTTGCAAAGTATGTTTTCGAAGGTTATACAGGCACTATACAGGGTCCTCAAGATTTATTTCTTTCATAACAAAACTTAGAAATTTCAACTGGGACAAGGATATATTGTATTCAGACCATAAAGATACAGCAAAAAAAGCAGAGAGTCACTTCTCAAATCTGTTAAAAGAGAGCAGGGATTTCTCACTGAAAGCACCAACTGAAGCTTTTGAGATGTCCCAGTAGCAACATGTGCAAAGACGCCTACCAGCCTGGAACTGCAGCCTGAAACAGTTCTCAATAAAAATGATTGCTTTCCTATTTTTGGAATGGAAGTAACGCACAAAACCACTGTCATCAACCAAAGAGTTAAGTATGAAAGACATCTGTATATTATTTTGCTTTGCAAAAAAAACCTCTTCAGTAACATTCCTTGGCATTAATCCATATCCAAAAGTCACTCAGCCTACTCCTACAATATCACAGTAGCAATTTAATGAAAGACTAGTGGTCCTTTCTTCCGTGACTCTGGGGTACCTGTATACCTTTTCTTTCCCAAAGGGAAGCAATGAACAAAGAAAAACCTTTGTGTCAGGCTTGGGCTAGTTTTGTGGTGGCAGCCATGCAGGGAACTGAGAGGCACGCATCCATCTTAGACCTCCCATCACCCTGACTTAGCATCACACCACAGAGCTTTGCGGGGGTCCAGCCTGCTTAGAGAACAGTGGAAGCTGTCCTCCATCACTTGTTCCTTGCCAGTAGGACACCTGCAGGGGTCTGACCGAAGGGAAAGCAACACAGCTCTGTCTCCCTGGCAGCTCTATGACGGAACAGGAAATAAAGTAAGAGAAAAAAGCTGCTGGAAAGAAGCAAGCAGTAAGTAAGGAGGAACAAAAACATTTCAGAGATGTTTGTTGTTTCCCTCTTCTCCCTCTCTCTCACACACACAACTCCCTCCCCCCCTCTTACATTCCCTATTATTATTATTATTGTTTTCAGTTCTCCTAACCTGTGGGGAGATATTTTGGGTAAAATGAGACAAGTCTACATGAAATGCAGGCTTCTGATGTAGACAAGAAATCTTCTTTTTTCCCCCCAGAATATTTGGCTTGACACTTCAAAGGCTTATTTCTCACATTCACAGTGATTCTTCTATAAATATATCCATCTATATGCACATAGTGACTGCAACAAATCCACGGTCACATAGGACTTCACAGCCATTACACGCACACCAAACTGCAGCCCTACAGACCTCACCGCAAACCACGGGGAAGGAACTATAGACCTTCTACAAACACCCCCGTTTGCGTTAATGGGCTAGAGAAAAATATTAACTGCAGTTTTCCTAGATACTGCTCCATGTTGCAATCGTTACCAGACAATGGGGGCAGATGTACTCCTCTCACTAGAAGACAGGGGTCTTAGTTCACACCATACCGTACACAGGCATAAGGTGCACAGAAACTCATCCTTCTGACTGCTAAATCAGGCATTTAAATAGGGGGTTACAGGCGAGAGTTTATAGCATGTAACACCGTGGCTCTTTTTTCAATAGGGGAATTATTTTTTAAAAAGCAAAGATGCATTCGTACTGTTTTCTGCTCTGTCCCTGATAGCTCTGTGGATCCCTTATTTTTGCAGGGGTTATACTCTACTGGTGTCTGGTGCCAGCCCATGCCCAAACTGTACTATTAAGTCTTCCAAAATGAATAATAGATGAAAGGAGGTGCTGCTGAAAACAGTGACAAGCAACTCATCAAGAAAAGCTGTTTTTTCCACAGTAAGAAACCTCCTGCTCAAAAGCACTAAGCCATACCTACCATCATACAGAGCATATTCTATTTACAGTATACCTATCTGGTTTTAATCACATCAGAGGAGTGTAAATCCTAGGAGTGAATCCTTTTATCTTTAAAGCCAAGAGATGTATCAAAAGTTAAAAACACAATATCAAAATATTTTCATCACATTTTGAGATTCATCACAAAGATGTATTTATAGCATCAACGAGGGGGTGTTGTGCAGACTTTCTGAACCAACTTTTATAGAAGTGCCATACCTATGCAGTATTATCATGTGAAGTACATTCTTCATTGTTTGAAAAAGCTCTGTGAGCTCTCCTTTTTAAAAGACACCACTCAGGAATTTAGCTCTCACTCTAGGTTTTGAAAAACAAGTTATCTGTAAAAGGATGGGATGCTTCACTAAATGCAGTATGACATGTTCCTGTTATTCTTTTTATTATAGCCCAATGAGCTTTTAAGATACTGGAAATGACAAAAAAGAGGTTTGTGCAATCTCCACTGAAAAACCTCAGCACAACAGCTACCTGCACACTCCAGATAAATATACCCCTTAAGTAAGGGGATATATTTAATAAGGAATATAGTTCATATTTGAATATAATCAAAATGCTGTATTTCATCTATTGATGTTGTTTTCTTATTGATATATACTTTAACAATATAGGTTCCATTCTGTATCTAGCGGTTCCATGGCCACATTATCAGAGCCACCTGAGTACTTTGCAAACCCCAGTGCATGCATTCCTTCCTACATTACCACGGAGTGTTCTTCCCTCTTCACAGAGAAGAACTAAAACAACCACACAGATCACACCAATCTATCTGCTTTCCCAAAGTCTCTGGCAAAGCAGAGAGCTGGACTTGGATCAACCACCCTTTGACCCTGAGTTTATTCCTACTCTGCCCAGGTACAGAAATGTGTTCCCAAGTGAGTCACTGCAGGCTAAAGGTCTTTAACACCGCAGGCCAAAGATTCTCAAGTCTCTGCAAGTGCCGAAGCGTGGACACTGCTAAGGTCAGAAAGAATCGACACAAGCACAGTAGTATTTTACCGTTTACTTTTGAATCTAAACATGAATAAAATTCCAAATCCCAGTTATCACAGCATTCATTCCCCTATAGCAACTTCTCATGAAGAGGACAAGGCGGACACTGCAAGTGAGAGTCAACAGAGATGACGGCAGAGAACAAACCCCTCCATTCCTGCTCACTTGAGACATTTGATGTCTACGAGTTTTACTATTTTTTCCCTGAGGCAAAGACTGGGACTGCATTTTTCCAATCCTCCTTCAGCTCATCCAGCCACATTCATCATCTCTCCTGGCATCTCTTAGCTCCTTGGTGATATCCGCTAGCTCTTCCATCTTCATCTTTCAGCTCAACCAGACATATCTGTTAGCTTTGTTATGATTGATCTAATTTTGACAATTAATAAACATGACACACTTAATGTCTTGTTACTTTAACACTGCAAATTCCTGGGAAGGCACTGTTTTTAAACAAGGTTTTCATGACTGAAAATTTAATCAGAAACTAAACCAATCCTACATACAGGTACAATAATATAATTTACTATCTCCAGCTAAATTGTCACATCTCCACATTTCTAACATCACAGCAATACGCACTCCAGAAAGTTTTCAAATGACAGGGAATAGCCAATTCAGACATATGTAACTACACTGGTGAACTGGACTGCGTTCTGATAGCTGTCTCCAACTAACATGGTCACAATACATGAAACTGTATGCATACTTTATATTGAGCTCTGTAGCACAGCTGTGGATTTTATGACGTTAACTCCTGCAACGCATGGTGTAATGACTCCATAACTGTAGTGCACAGTCTGTCAAAAGAGAGGTGAAGGTTGCAAAACCTTTCTCCATCAAGCTACCTGTCAGGACTAGGGGACAAGAGTGAGTACCAGAGAAGAAGGAGAAAGAAAAGTTCCTTGCCTCCATTCCCTGGAGGCAACCTTGGCCTCTGGTATTAGGATGCGATCTGTCCAGCCAACAGAAGTTAGTCACTTCAACAAACCAAACTCAAGCCTCTACAAGAAATAAAACCAATAGAAATAAAGAACTGAATTATTTGTGCCAGCATTCCAGTAAGGGTGAAACAACAGTGTCCTCAGGACAACTGTGCTATAGATAGTCTGAGCATCTATGATCATCTGCAAAATCAATATTATAGGGAAATTCTGTATCCCCATGTGCTGGGCATTTGGAAGGGGTCCAACTCTGCACACCTCTGTGGAAGGTACACAGAAGCTGACATGATAGCACAATAATAGTATGGCAAAAAAATCCACCGTTAGTGTGACAGATCCTCCTCTGCTTCACAGTGATAACCTCTGGGAAGGCCCCAGATCCTACTGGAAGTTTGAGACCATAGATGTAGTTAATACAAAAGAATGATAATGCTTCCATGAGCTTCAATGACTTTTAAAATGCATCCACAACCTTTTCTTTGACTCTTGCACACGTACCCACCATTTACATAAGATGCAAGCCTTCCTTCTTTCTGTGCAATATGCTTCAGAGCAGTGGATAAGTCACAGTTGCCTGAATCACAGAAGAGTATTCTCCTTCCAGCTGAGCACGACCGAAAATGCAGCGGGTGAAAATGGAGCAGTACAGTTTGTGCTGTTATTACCACATGGTCCCCTACACACACCATTTGTACAGCTGTAATTGAAAGGGGTGAATTTTACACACACACCGTGAGTGATGAGCTCTCCTCTCCCCTGCTCTTGAAGTTGAGGATTGGTAAAACCATAGAGGCATAGTCTCATTTGATCGTTAAGTCACCAGAAAGAAAACATACTGCTAAAAACGCTAGAGATTAACAGATTTTCCTGGAGATTTTTTTCCCAGTGTCTAGATGACAGAATAAATTGCTAGGGCTTCACTGTCAGTTTATCTTGTCATCCAGACCCTCCAATTGAGATTACTTCTGTTCTTCACTACAGACCATCTGTTTCTCTATATAGAAAGGATGTGTGCACACTGGTTCATTAGTGTACATCAGGAATGCCCTCTTCTTGCACAATAGCACCAATTAATTGCTGTTACTTTAAGCTTTGAGAGAGCAAAGTGGAGCCTAACACCACACATACACACAGTGACAAAAAACCAACCCACTTTCATCTATAATTTAGGAAAGTGGATGCAGCTCAGCAACAGTTAAAGACTAATCTCTTATGCTTTTTATGCATTTACATAATTGATTTGCTAGATAATGCACTCTGCTTCCTTATTTAATAAACATGTTAATGATTTCAGACAATTACTCAAAACTGCCTACAAGTGTCTGCCTAAGAAACACACAAAAAAACCCTTAAAATGAAAATACACACCAAAAGGCACATCCTTCATATCACATAACACAAGATATTAAGTCAATATGTCACCCTGTCAACAGTCACTTGCTACCTGCTGTTATACATTTATTCAAACTCTCGTGTATTAGCCGGGGCTAAGGCACTGACTAGACACCCATGTGGGCTAAAAAGAGAGCTCCGGAATAAAACTGGTGTGCTGTCAAAATCTGCCTGTATGCGTACGGGGAGGGGAGCTGCGAGACAGAAGGAAAGGAGGAGGGAAATAAAATAATGCAGGCTAGGAAGAGAAGATTAGAGAAGACATCTAGTAGTCTCCTTTGGGCTATGAGAGGAAAATTATGGAAAAACTAAGCTTGTTCTATTTTCCTCTCCGCAGCTTGAAGAAGGCCCAGCAGACAAATGTATCACTTTGAATCTTGTAAGTCAGCACACATTCTAGCTGCTCTCTGGTTCGGTTTCAAGGCACTAGAGAAACTGCCGACTGTGGGGCCGGGGTTGGGGCTCACCCCCCTGGCCCCTGCTGTTCCAGCCTGCAGTGAAGGCCCCAGCACAGGGTGCTGCTGCGGAGGAGGCAGAGGGCACGCACCACTCGCTCCACCTGCACAGGGCAAGCTCCGCAGGGGGGGTACTCTCGGGGGGCGGCGAGATGCTCAGGGCTCCCCTTGCTTGCCCTGCCACTAGAAGCTGCAGTGAGGATTTCTACAGACACATTCACAGGGAGCTCTAGCTGAATCAAAAAAAGCAGGAGGGGGAACAGAGGAAACACCAACTAGTGTAATAGCTGGTATCACTGCTTCAACAGAAACTCTAATCCCGCGCTTAGAGGAAATCCCAGCCCAAGCAGCTGCAGGTCTGATCTCCCACTTGACATAAAACACTACACAGCGAAGGGCAATTTGCTTTTGGAAAACTGGCTAACACAAGGCACTGCACAAAGCCTCCACAAAGCAATGTTCATGGCTTGCACCGGAACGAGATCCAAAAGGGTGCTACTGACCCACCCTCCCAGCTGGAGGTTAAATTGCTCCAATAACAGCCGACAACCAAGAGAGCAGAATAAGAGAAAAATTGTCAGTGTCTTATCTACAGTTTTTAATCATAACAGCTGTTTTAAAAATAGCTATTCACTCCTCTCTATGTTGGCTTAGCAATTCAGGGAGGAAAAGGAGGGAATCAATAAAAAAAATATTATGCTACACCACTGTTATCGTCATCCAAGCAAGGTTAATGGAAAAGTATCCGCAAGATGTTTCGCTAACTTCACGTTAAAAACAAAAATATAGGTATGGCTGTGCAATAAAATAAAACCAGCATATTATGAAGAGAAAATGAGAAGTGGAATGGTTTTATTGTGGCACAGTCAAGAACTTGACTACAGTACAGTGGCAATAGCAATACTTTGTATTTCTGAATTCACTACTTTTTAATAATGCATAATATTTTGCTTGTGTAAAAAAAGCCTGCACACAATACCAATCTTATAGAACTGTCTGCTTACAAGGTGGGTATTAGAACTGTCTAACTCATCTTTCCTAATAACACTGAAGAAAACGGGCATAGAGACTTTTTACACTTCAGACCATGTCATACAAATCCCACAATTCCACAGGATACATTTGTAAGCTACCAGTTCAGCACTGTTTTTAAGGAAACACACTCACTGGTTATACTTAAGTTTCTATCGGTTTGAAACATATTAGGAGTTGTACCAGAATGCTGTATTTGACATCAGTAACTCCTCTTGGACTGGCAAACTTTTCCATGCACTGGAAATACTTTACAATCATCACTGATGGCACACAGACTGAAAGGCAAAGTTTTTCATAACTCCACTGTCTGTAAAGTTTCCATAACCAGGCTGTAGGTTGTTAATAAATTCTGACGATATTTATGAGACCAGTTGAATGGTAATGACATTACTGCTCTAGAAATAATTGCCACAAACTAAAAAGCTCCAATTCTCTCTCTCTGGGTTTCCATTTGCTTTCCATTTCCGATGGATACAGAATAGGTCAGAAACACCCTAAACTCACATCCACTCAGAGCAGCAAGAGCTTGTCCCACCATTGCCCACAGGTGACCATCTGAAAAGTAACAGACTTCCCTCGATTTCCATCATGTCCCTGTTATCTGCTACTGGTGCTCGGGTTGATTGCCAAGATTTCAGTTTGCAAGAACACTGTTCTCATTCTCCCCAACCTGAAGAGAAACACACAATCACAATCACTGGCAGACACAAGCCAAATACTTCCAGCTGGTAAGAACTTTGCCTACTGGACACCTAGGAAACCAACCCAGTGGAGGGGGGCCAGGGAATCTCCTAACTGAGCTATGCAGCTTCAGAGCATGATCAACCTATTCAGAATAGAACAGCAGTGTAATAAAAACAACTACTATTACAAACCTCTTAGATTTTTACTCACAGTTAACTAATGTAAAATCACAATGTATTTGATTACGTGAAGTGGGCATATAAACCAGCCAGAGTACCACTTGGAATTTTCCATACATCCAGTCACCTTCTAACCTGCAGGTTTTTTTACATTTAAGAGAAAAATATCTATGGAAATGATGGATTTTAAAAAAGAAATCACACTCCAGTTTACCACACTGCACCAGAAATTTGGTTATGCTTCTTCTTCCACAGCTATCATACCTAGAGCTACAGTAGCATCTCCTAGAGTGCACTGTGGACAGGATGTTAGACAGAACAGATAAAATCACAACAAATGATAAATGATTTACATCTGTGAAGTTGGTTTACACTTTCTTTGTCATATCATGATTCAAGATTTCCAGACAATATCTAATTTGGGAGAGGACTGCAAATTCAAACCTGGAATTAACTCTCCATGTTTGTGTGTGCAGCTTTAAAACACAGCACACATTGTCAAATCTAACCAGTAAAAGTTTTAGTTTACCCTCTTGCCCCAGGAAGGCTAAGTGCTTAAATTCAAACACAAGGCAGTGGCTAGCACTACAAAACCAGAAATGTAATCATAGTTTTCATGTAGGCCTAGCCCTATAAAACTCTGTTTTACAAAGAGAAGTTACAACTTTTGCAGGTACTTTGTCATATATGAGATATATATACACAGTATACATAAATGGAAGCAATGCCTTTCTTCTTTTTTTTTTGGTTGGGGCTCTTTTGGGGTTGTTTTTTGTCGACAATGAATGTGGTGCGACACTGGAACAGGTTGCCCAGAGAAGTTGTTAGATGCCCCATCCCTGGAAGTGTTCAAGGACAGGTTTGACAGGGCTTTTAGCAATCTGATCTAGTGAGAGGTGTCCCTGCCCACGGCAGGGGGGCTGGACTAGATGATCTGTGAAGGTCCCTTCCAACCCAAACCATTCTGTGATTCTATAATGGCTATAATTAAGTTTTACTTAATTTTGTTATGTATGTGTATATGCATATTTCTTTCCACACATATTTAACAAGAGAAAGAGAAGGGTCAAAATTACAAACTGAGACATAACTACTACTTCTAGTTCTATACAAATTCACTACTTACTGCTTTTCCATTAAGTCCATTTGAAAACTGAGTGAGAACAAGGAGATCAGGACTTATCCTAGCCAAACCTATTACATTCGTTAGTATTTGGCCACCTAAACCCCTTCTGCAGATCCACCAGTTCTGCTCAGCCTTCAATTCCTAATTGTTCTTTCTTCCTCAAGGTACCACGTCCATTTTCCTGCACTACTGCTGGTATTCCAACAAGAGCAGATTCAGGATGATGACAAGTAAACCCAGTAACAGCTCCATTAGTGAAATACCAAAGCCAAAACTGCCTTGTAGTCAAAATAAAAGACAGCATATGAATGCTTATAGATTATGGCTAATAAATATCCCAGCAAGTCGCAGTTTAACACCTAGTGACTCCCAGATTTATTTATATTTTTATTTCAAAGACTCTGATGAGCAAACAACAAAAAAAGCAAACCTTTTGCAGAATGAAAAAAATCCCAAACACAGAAAGCATAGTACGCCCATTTAATTGCAAGTGCACCAAGCTAAATCAATTTTGTTGTGTTGGGGTATTTTTTACTCTGTGCTCAGAAACCTTAGCATCCCATTTTTGCAGTCCCTGTCAAACACCTACATGTCAGAAGGCAGGGAAGAAGCAACGTGAATAGCCCTTGTTCTGTTTCTTCAAGAGGGCCAGCACAGTAAGTCGCTTCTGTTGTGCATGATACGCCAAAGCACTCAGGAGCAAAGGTGCAATTCAGACTGCAAGGCAAAAGGCTTAACGTAGGTAAAAAAATGCCCTTTTCCCCTCTAGGTCTATTGCTTTCTCCTAACTGCTCCCACTGGGTTATATCCTCAGCTGGAATGAATCAAAATCAATGAAGCAAAGCTTATTGACACTAGTTGTTCACCTATTCTAAAACCCCTTTGCAAACAGCATATTCATGCACTCCTAATGTCTCAGAGCCTTTCTTCTCCTTACGCGCAAAAGAACACCCTTCTCTTCTACAAAACTCATCAAGACCGGTGAGTCTGTTCAGTAAGTTCTGCTCCAAAACATTATCTGATTCCAATTATAATGACAGTGAACAATATTCTTTCTAAAAATAAGAAGCCAACACAAGGATATAAAACCAGGACCTGCTCTCCTGAGATTTATGCCCACCTCCCTTCCCCCTACCCAGTGCTTCCCTCCTTTGCGTTTCTCTCTTCTTTGATCCTTTCTTCCTGGTTATCTATTTAATTTAGACTATAAGCTCTTCAAGGCAAGAGCTAGTATTCTCAGGGGTTTGAAAAGCATCATTGCAAACTTAGGGCATTCTATTAAAAAGCTATTTATAAATAAGACTCTGTTGCAGGATGAAAGTGATTTATCAGTCATGACACTGACATCAATGCAACATATACCTTGTACAGTGGTTCAGCTCACTGTCCTAGGAAGGGCGCAATCTTTTAGGATTCAACGTCTGTAAGTCATGATACATGTTCACTTCATTTAAGAAACTGCATTTTTCGGTTAAAAATAGTTGGAAAAAAAATCCACTTCTGTAAGTAGAAGAGTTCCAGTTGTGAAATTCAAATGTTATGTTTATTTCACACATTAAATTATATATAAGGTGCCATGTTAAATTATACATATAGGAAGAGCTCATGTAAGTGAGGTGAAGTCTCTCCAGATTTCTCTGCTTCTTTCAAAAAAAAAAAAAAAGAAAAAAAGTAAAAAAACCCTGCCACTTCCTTCTCCTTTTTATTTTGTCACCAGAAGGCGAGAACTGTGTTAAATTCTGATCGCAGGCACATGCCACAAGCCTTTAAGGGACATTTAGCTTCATTATACCCATCTGAACCCAAGGCATTTTCTGGCATTTGAAACACCTCAGTGACGTCTACATTTCTAAGACAAGAAGGCATCTATTTTCTCCTCTGTATATAAGTACCCGTTAAGAGGCTGCTGTATCCTGTCATTCTTACAATCAATACACTGGGGTTTTCCAGGCAACACCACCTGAAATGACACGTCTGTCAGTAATATAGCAGACTCAGGAAAAGGTGGCCTTACTTGGGAAGTAACCTGGGGGATCACTTGCAGTCAGTTGCAGAATTATTCCAATCTCATCATCACTACTACTCCCAATACTGGACAAATATATTCAATTTGGATAATAATGTCCATCCCTTGATGAGATCACTCAAAATGGGAAGGAAGTCAAGTACAGTAACAGGCACAACATGTGGACACCACTCAAAAATTCATTACCAGGTCTACTGAAAGCCAAAACTGTGGCAATTACAATGTTTGGAAGCAATTTATTTAGAGTACATAAAGTACTTTTCTTTCAACTGCTCATTATTGCTACTACCCAGAAGAATCATTAACAAGTACCACAGTGATGAACTGTTTCAGTGCTCACTTTGTTTCCTCTCCTGTTGCTGGGCCACCATCCTCTTCAGATTCTGAGCAGCTGCACAGGTGACCTGAAGCCCTGTTCCCAAATAAACAAGGTCTCTAAGACATAAAACTGTGCATGGAGTTTAGCAATTTTTCATTGCATTTTGGAGAGAGACAGCAATTGCTTTCCTTATCGTTTTCCTGAAACACTTCTCCTTCTCTAGCACCTCCAAAAGCCTTTGTCTGTTATTTCAACTCTAAGTGCTAAGAGCTCTTACCATTCTACTATCTTAGCATGATCAATTTCACAGCTCAGTCTCCAATGCTTCTCCTCTGTCCACCTAAGCTTCAACTTGGAGGTGCCAATAACTAGGTTCATCACAACTCTTGCTATACAAAAAGAGCTACTGAGACAAATGAGCCTACTGGCATCTTATCAAGATGAGGAGGCAGCACCACATGAAGAAAACCAGGGCAATGGATCTTTGTCACTGTACGTAGCAGAGCTCCAGCAAACCAGCTGGAATGTTTATCCATGCCTGCCTTCTCCTCCAAAGCATGGTTACTAGTGGTAGACATGGGAGTCTTTGAGAACAAAGGTATACTCAAAGAGTAAGAGCTTTCACCTGATAGGTACAGTATGACACCTATGCCCAGGTAGGTACTCAAGATGCAGGCATAACAAGATTCAAATTGCATACCAGCACCACGATAGAGAAAGACAAAATGCTTGCAAGGGAGTAAGAAGTTATCTTTTCAAAGTGCACTCCTTCTCCCACATCACCTCACTCTGTCTTGGCTTAAAACTTGCCTAACAGAGTTTTGCCTTGCTGAAGTACTGGGGGAAGGAGAAGGGAAGATGATAGCATCTGCATTGCTCACTACAAATGTCTAGAAGTGTCTTCCAGCTGGAATGAAACAAAATTCACAACCTTTTCTTCTGCATCAAAAATTATCACATAAGAATAAACATGTTGTGAACGCTGGGGATGTATTTTGAAATTAGCTATGAGCTGATCAATCTGGGACACCAAACCAACCAGCACAAAGGAAAAGCATGAGAGAGAACAGCCATCATGCAGATGGCAGAAAACAGATCAGCTCCATGAATGTTTCTGTTCTCTCTTCCCAGGCTCTCAGCTAAATGCTATAAGTCATCTGAAGAACAGACTCCCTACAAGTCTCACCAGATTCATAACCCTTTTGTTCTTCTTTTTCTAGCAATTGTTAATTTTTCCTACCTCCGTGCATACCCCTTGCACCGTCCTTAATCCTCCTACTTCCACCAAATGGAGAGATGCAATCGGTTACTTCCCTTTTTTAGCCTTTGAAAAGAGACTTTCCACATAATTCTGAAGCTATAACTTCAGCCTGTCTCTATGCATACTACTTCCACTTTATTTATTATTATTATTCACCGTTTTCCCCATATTCCCTATAGCAACAAAGTCTGTGGGAATAAGGTTTTAACACTTTTAAGTATTACTCTAAATTCTGCCTTTTTTTTTCCTAATAGAAAACACCTTCAGAAATGCTCTTTCTGCATGCTAATTTCACTGCAAATACCTGATCTAAATTCTGAATAATTAGCAAATGAGGTGACCTGTGACAGAAGCTGGTCTGCTTTAACATATGTATGAAAGCTTACCAGAGAGGGTCTTTTCAGATCAAGAACCTCTATTGCCTGAAAAGCTTATGGGATGTTCAGGAATACTGCAGAGAGTTATTTATTTACATTAATAAAACATTACTTCGGTATCAACTTGGAGAAACTGCAAGAGACTATGTAATATACCTGATTCTGAGTGAAAAAGCTCACCTCATGCCTACATGATGCACATTAATTTGCACTTCCACATTTTAAAAAACCCCAAAAAACCAAAACAAAACAGATCAAACTTCTCTGCTAGACCAGAATTACATTTTCTTATACCAAGACACTAAAGATAAAGGTATTTCCCACCCAACGTCATCAGTGCTCCTGCTTAAATTATAATCACTGAAAAGGAATGTCTGTAGCATAGGAGAAAACAACCATTTGTTGGAGAAATAGATGTTTCATCCAATGAGTAATTATCCTTCAGAAAAATAAATTGCCAGTTTTAATTTTTTACTGCATTTTTTTGCCACAAACCAACACATACAAAATATTTAAATTTGGAAGTATTAAATAAGCGATCCAAGCATAGTAACTGAGCAGTCTGTTCAGTTATGGCCCACAACCCATTTTGAAGGCTAAAAACATGTGCCAGTATATATTTATATAGGCATATACATTCTCACTTACACCGCAGGAAAAGACAAATGTGTTCTTAGATGTTATATAAAGTTTAGGGTTCATGGGGATTGTTTTTCATTTAAAAAACAAATCATCGTGTCTGCAGAACGAATTCTAACATGTAGAAGCCTATGTTCAAAACTTCCCCCAAAACTCTGAAATACTATGTTTTCACATTCATAGCCATATATTAAAACATGAAAAATTTAAAAGCAAATGCTTAAAGCTGCTGTATATATGACAGAATCACTCTGTATGCTCAGAAAGTGTCTTCTAGAAAAGCTATATGATCTCTTTCAGTGAAGGTTAAGATAACTAAAGTTAAGAACTCAGGCCAAAAAAACCCAATCACTGGAATATCTTTTAAATTAACAAATTAACTTGCTTCATAGCAAGCTAATGCCCATCTATCTTAAATTATACCAGCCTGAAATGTTCATCCTGTTGTCTTCAGGGAAAGGAGGGAACTGTTTGCAAAGGGCCAGGGCATGAAGCCTCAGCCCACCAAAATGAGCTGTTCAGTAAGAAGCTACTTGGAACTCACCACCACACAGGGGGCCGTGCCTGCTATCATCATCACCTGGGCACGGGGGGCTGCTTCCTTGGATGGCTGGTCCTGGGGGAGAAGAAGCGCTGTAGTTCCAGCCAGGCTCTAACCTGCTGCTCTACAGTCCCTGAAGCTGGTGAAAGTGTCAAACGTTCAGATTCCCGGCACTGCGCAATTAAGAAATCACAGCACCCACAGTGCACACACAGATGTTACCCTGAAAATGCTGAGCGACTGGTGTCAAATGACAGAACCTCCTCCCATTTCATTCAGTTACCTTCAGAGATTCCATTATCACCCAAGAATACAACACAATAATGCAGGAGCATCTTCCCACTGTATTCTTTCACACGAAAATTTAAGTTTACTGCAGAAAAAGCAGGTTTCCAAGATGATACTTAGAAAAAATCAGCTATCTTTTGAGCTTAGGTTGACATAGGTGAGGAGGCAGTATATACTGTAAATCATGCATTCTAGAAGACAGATGGGTTTGGCAGGATTGGTAAGAGGTAAAAATGATACTAGAGAAACCAAGTAGGCAGGTGGGAGAGGTGGATGAAAGCTCTGCTCCAGCCAGATTGTATCACTCATACAAACACTGCAAAACTGGTTCTAGGATGTGCTCAAAGAGCCTCTATCTAAAGCAGAAAAAAATCATTGCCAAACTAAACACAGACATGCACACCGCTGTTACTGCGCAGCCTGCAGCATTTGTTGGTAACGGCCCCGAGACAGATCCTTCCTCCTTTACCTCACACGGTACTCCAGATACCCACACAGACCACTCCCTTAGTACTATGGCACACTGCAATTGTTCGCATTCTCTTCTCCATATCTCTATTGTTAGGGAGTGTTTGGGGGAAAAAAAAATAGTATCTTCTTCCACTGGGAGCAGAGCTTGAATGGCCAGCACAGAGCCTTCCTCTGCTTCCCAGCCTCTATCTCTCCTCCACAGTTCACCAGTGCCTCCTTTCTTTGCTTTTTCTCAGTTGTAGGAGACTGCAAAACACTGCCCATTCAGCAAGTGGTAGCAGAAGTGTCTTTTACCCCACTTAAACCGTTCCTTTAGTCATCCCCTCCACACCGTGGGAAACTGGCAACTTGAAAAGAGGTCATCACAGTTTGTATTCCATGAAGACAAAGTGTTCATGGAAAATAGGTGTGATGTCCAAACGTCTCGGTCGGACAGGACCAGCACACACAAACAGCAGCATGGGTTGTTCTAACGCAATACTACACTGCAGAACAGCTGGGACTCCAGCGTCCAGTAATGTATGTCCTGATGTCAGGCAGACACAAGAACTTAACTACATTATTTATACCTTTTACATAATAGATGGAGGGAAGGAGGAGTTATAGAATGGACTTCAATCTTATCCTAGATGTCTCTGCCTATATGGATAGCTTTAGGTAGTAAAATAGACTTTCACAATGTTTTGACTTGAAAAGATTTCTAAAAATCTAGATGACAAATCAGCCAAAAGCCTCAACACATGCAAAAGCTTTTTAAGAGCTTGCCTGCAAAATGGAAAATGAAGCAGTCCCTTAAGTGCTAAATACCACATGCTTTAAAAAAACTAAGCATAAAAACGCCACTGAAAAGTAACTGCAGGTTCAAATTGGGAAAGAGAGAGAGAGAGAGAGAAAGAAAGAAAGAAAGAAAGAGAGAAAGAGAGAAAGAGAGGAAAGAGAGAGAAAGAGAGAAGAGAGAGAAAGAGAGAAAGAGAGAAAGAGAGAGAAAGAGAGAAGAGAGAGAAGAGAGAGAGAAGAGAGAAAGAGAGAAAGAGAGAAAGAGAGAAAGAGAGAAAGAGGAGAAAGAGAGAAAGAGAGAAAGAGAGAGAGAAAGAGAGAAAGAAAGAAAGAAAGAGAGAAAAAAGAGAGAAAGAGAGAAAGAGAGGAAAGAGAGAAAAAAGGAGAAAGAGAGAAAAAGAGAAAGAGAGAAAGAGAGAAAGAAAGAAAGAGAGAAAAAAGAGAGAAAGAAAGAGAGAAAGAAAGAAAGAAAGAAAGAAAGAAAGAAAGAGAAAGAGAGAAAGAAAGAAAGAAAGAGAGAAAGAAAGAAAGAGAGAAAGAAAGAAAGAAAGAAAGAAAGAGAGAAAGAAAGAAAGAAAGAAGGAAAAGTCCTACACAAGGGAAAAAACTTTTTAAAGTCTACACAAATCTGAATGTTACTCCATACTGATTAAAAACCTAGGAGATTTCGTTTTGATTTATATAATTCACAGGCTGGTTGGGGTTGGAAGGGGGCTCTGGAGACCATCTAGCCCAACGCCCTGCTACAGCAGGGTCACCCAGAGCCGGCTGCACAGGGTCATGTCCAGGTGGGTTTGAATGTCTCCAGAGAAGGAGACACCACGACCTCTCCAGGCAGCCTGTGCCAGGGCTCTGTCACCCTCAGAGTAAAGAAGTTCTTCCTCACGTTCAGATGGAGCTGCCTGTGTCCCAGTTTGTGCCCGCTGCCCCCTGCCCTGTCGCTGGGCACCACAGCCAAGAGCCTGGCCCCGTCCCCCTGACACCCCCGTCAGGTGTTTGTGTGCGTGGAGAAGATCCCTCTCAGCCTTCTCCTCGCCAGGCCGGGCAGCCCCGGCTCTCCCAGCCTTTTGTCATCAGGGAGACGCTTCAGTCCCCTCATCATCTCTGTAGCCCCTCACTGGACCCTCTCCCATAGTTCCTTGTCTGGAACTGGGGAGCCCAGCACTGGGCACGGCTCCAGCTGGGGCCTCACCAGGGCAGAGCAGAGGGGAGGGTCACCTCCCCCCACCTGCCGGCCACGCTCCTCCTCGTGCACCCCAGGGCACCGCTGGCCCCTTGGCCACCGGGGCACACTGCTATATGTGTCTTCACCCCTAGACTGAACGTGTCAGAATTTGAGAGTGATGAATAAATTCCAGTTCTACTCTAAATGATTGCACAAATGAGGAAGTAAAAAAATGAAAGATCAGCCGCTGACATAACACAGTCACTGGCCAAAACCATTAGTGGGCATGTGACATTTTTAAAGACATCACTGTTTTCCTAAAACTTCTATAGTGTCATAGATTTCTACCTGGAATTGAATGAAGTATCTTTACCTTAATGTAGAGCCTTTCAGAAAGGACAAAAGTGGCTCTATCCAAGGTCCTCTGAAATAACTTTTGCGGTCAGGCATGGTGCCCTGCAACCAATTTATGTCTTAAATAAATAAATAAATAAGAGAGAGAGAGAGCACACAAAATAAGAAGGAAGTTCTCTAACACATTCTGGATCTCATCAATACGATTACAGCACTGCTGTGAGGTATTTATATATAAACCTGACTGAAAGAAGCATGAACATATTAGCATACCACGGCAAACTGCAAATTAGGATTTTAAGCTTTACACAAGAGACCATTTAGCCTCTGTAGGATCTTGTAAGAACAATACATACCGCAGACATTTGAATATTTTTCCCCCAGAAAAAAAAGAAAGATATGAGCAAAAAACCTATAATTGTAAGCACACGTTACTCCAAATTTCTGACAGTGAAACTGGGTATTAAGCATTTGGGTCTTAAGACAGACATCCTTTCCCTGGGTATCTGCACACTCTAAACAACAGGTGTGTTACAGGATGGTAAAAACTATAGGAATCAATATACCTGGAAGGTATTTTTTTACTTCCTAGCTGCAGCAACAAATTCTTGTACACTTTTGTAAAGTATCTGGAAGTGCCACTTTGGTGCATTTGGAGCATTTCTGAAAACAATTCTGTGTAAAAGAATGGTAAGAAGACATTTGGCAAGACTTTCAGCAACACATCCAGAGCATAAGGAATGGAACATAAATATAGTTACCCTTTTCCCAGCACCCTTTCTCAGCATCTCGTCATCAGTGGGTGCAAGACTTCCCCAGCCAGACAATACACTTGGACTACCAGTTTTCAGTCAAGGAAGTAACATGAGTAACATGAGATACCACTAGATTTAGGTTCAATTTTTATTCATTATTAGGAGATCTATTCTGAACACCTGAAAAGTAGTTTAAGATAAAAATTACTACGCAGGATTTATATGCAGGCTTTATATTGTTCATACATGCACCACACATTACCTAGTATCTTTTTGTCTTGTTCTTACTGTTGCAATAACTAATGTACAAACAATTCTGTACATTTGTCATTAATGATAACTAGTAGATATCACACTGAAATACCTGTAATTAGACTGACTCTGTTTTCCATAACCACCACAGTGTTGCTTTTAAGTAGCTTCTCTTCTGAAATTTCTCTCTTTTCAAATAGAGCTGTATACCTGCCAGCCTTATCCACGTCCTGTTCATCATAAAGATAAACATGCTGGAACTTGTTCTGTTTGCAGATGTACATTACATAAAATCTTCATCAGCACCAAAACAGGCTATCCACAGATTATTTCCATACTACATTGATATGAAGCACTTCTGGGAATAAAACAGAAGTCATAAATCCTTATTTGACTAACAGACTGTGCTAGCATTTACACACCTGGGTTCCGACAAACCCAATGGTGGATCAGCATTGCAACTACCAAACCCCATCAGTTAAATTACACTTTTTGCATCTGTATAGCCATGTAGAGCATTACCTAAATATCACAGAGAAACTGAGAGATTGTCCAGATTATAAAATACAGGGGAAATTTCCAGTGCTAACACCTTTCAATGGAAAACTCAAAGGAAATGCGGGAACTTTTTGGCAAGTACAAACCCCCACAGCTTTCAAGTGATCTTCTCAATTTCTGTATCATCAAAAGCATAACACATCATGACCTCCAACTTCAAATAAACTAGTTATATCCAACATGTATTCATAATTTTCAATAAATGAGGTATTTTATCTATAAAGTGTATGGCATGAACCCAACACAGAAGAGATGATCCCCCAGGTAAAGACTGTATAGCCCTCCCATCTTGATTTATAACTGTTATTTTTCTTCATGCACAACTTGTTCAGGCAATACAGACAGCACTATATATTTATATCATCAAGAGTAACAGAACCAAGAACTATTTTATTTTTTGATGAATGAATGTTAAAACTAAGCAAAAGCTGAGAGGGATTCTTGTAGATAATGGATGTACACAGGAACTGAAGTCTGTAGTGTTATTTCATTAGAGACTGAACAGTCAAAAATATGAGTTGGATACAAAATGGTATTCATCTTCCAAACATTGTAATTCAACGTAAGTTTAAATGGCATATAAGCTCAGCATTCAACAATGCTCTAAAGACACCCAAACCCAGTGAAATAGATCACACCTTTGAGCAAGTAAGCTTCTAAACAGGCATACTTAGAGGAGGCTAGGCTCTAAATTATTATTTTTCCTAACTTCCAAACTAAAGCTACAACAATAACAAAACCAATATTCTAAAATATCCCTTGTATGCCAAATTAGAGCATTAAGTAGTATTTCAATTTTCTTTTCCATTTCAGCTTCCAACTCACTCAAACATCCTCATTGGTTTTTTACATTCCTTTTCAACAACTCTCTGTGTAAAAAAAGATGCACTGTGCTGCTATAGAGAAAACACTTCTCTTTTCCCTTTTTCCCCAAGCACATTTAGTAGCAAAGGGGTTTGAACCTGCGCAAGGCGTTGCTCAAGGCAGCCCACGTCACCACCTGTGTACCAAGGATGCAGGGAACTGCGGTCACCCATAGCAGCAGGGAGAGGTAAGCTGCAAGAATCTGCGTACTACAGTGCAGCAATCTGGATCTGATCCTGCATTTTGGTTTGACATATATCAGTTGTTTTTGTGTAGAGACTATATTTTTAGAGAACTTTCCAAAGTCTGTACTATCAAGTGCTGCCGTTCCTGATTACTAACCACAAACAAGCATTGCATTATCATCTCTCAGCAGTCCCATTTAAGAAAACAGCTGTAGAAATACTTCCAGGCTTCTGACTGCCTTATATCAGTCTCCAAGAATTAGAGCAATACATAGCACTGTGTTCCCTGTGCCCCCAGGAATTTAACTATGTGGTAAAACTCGGAGTTCCTTTTTTTGTGGAGTACATCAAGGTATTTACGAAGCTGCACCCATGTCATACTTCCCTTAAAAAGAACTTGCACAAATACTGGGAAAGAGACAAAAACCCCAAGCAAGCAGCCATCCACGTCCTAGATTCTGACTGAAAAGTAGCACTTCTAAATGAAAATGATTGTATCAAAATGTGGTTGTAGAGGAAATAACCTTGGAATAAAGCATCTCGACAGTAGCAGAAAGGATACGACAGTTCAATACCCTGAAACAAAGCCTTCTCATTACAAGAATAACTCTGCAAAAGTCAAATCCAACAATAGCTTTGTTTTCAGCAGTACCTGTGCCTTACCAAAGTCGGATTTCTCATTCCTGTAATCTACATAACCAGGCTTCCTTGGGTGCTGCCTAAATGCCCAGCTCATTTTGTCGCCCATAGTTCCTTCGATGCTCTCTCCTAATCCTCCAGCACAATCACCCCAAGACAGCTCTCCCACACTGCTGATCACTGGCAGCATTTTCCTGCCTTCCTCTGCTACATGGTGATTTGCAGCATAGCAGTAATTTAATAACCCAACATCTGTTTTCCTCCAACAGCACACTATTGTGGATTACACCTTTTAAAAAAAACACCCCCACCCCCACCACCACAACAAAACACCACTTTAAAAAAAAGTCTTTAAGCTAACAAACTATTTGCATTTTTGCCTGGAAAACATGGATTTGATTACAAAGAATCACTGGTGGGAAAGACAGCCCCAGCTTAACTATTACTGTGAAGACACTGTTGTTCAAAAGAAAAAATGCAGACCTGTTACTACCAAAAATCACTTCACAAAGAGAGACACGGGGCGGGGGGTGGGGGGGTGGGGGGGGAGGATTGGCCAGGGGCACAACAGCAGCAGATACAGAGGGAAGAGCAAATCTCGGGAAGAAAGGAGGCTCAGGTCTTGCAGATCCTACATTGCGCATCACCTCTGACTTCACAAATAAGTAACTGAAAACAACTCAGTGCAACAGAGCTGGAGAGCAACACACTGCTGCTCAGCTGTGTTCTTATTCTTGACATCCAGACAAAAATTGAAGGAGATGGCAGTAGTTGAAAGCTTTTTCAGTAATGAGGGAACTGAAGTTACCAGTTATAATTCCGGCCAACCTTCCCCCTTTTTCATGCTGGGGGGGAGGAGACTACTACATTTTCTGAGACTATGAGGCTGCCAACTGGCTGTTCTGCTGGAAAGGATTAAAGTGTAATGTCAAGGAGAACTGTTGGAAGAATGGGACTAGGAAAAGTATATAGCTGAGAGTTAGGGACTCTTCCTTGGATTTTAGTATTTCTCCAAGACCTGTGGAGCAAGGGGCTGCTCTTCAGTAATTTAATACCAACACTTCTAAATTTACTTGGCAACAAGACCGGGAGGCAAATTCTTCTCTGTAGTTTCACTGGTATAATTCCAAAGCAGTGACAGTGGAGTCAGTGGCACTGCAGATTTACACCATCATAAAAGAGTTGGACTCGCTTCACCTCCTTTACCATCTCCACAATGAACAGGATAAGGAACTTGAAAAAGCAACAATTCCATATATATTTGACAATCTATTCCTCCTGCTAACACAGACATTACTATGGTTAAACAGAAGCATTCCTTCCTTTTCTAGCACCTGATGCATGAAGCATTCCTTCCTTTTCTAGCACCTGAAGCACATTAATTGCTGCAGCTCCATCGCCATGGCTGCCAAGCCATGTAAGCACTGACAGGCAACTCAAGAAAACATTCAAGTGTGTGCATGAGTACTAGCCCACCACGTCACACACAAAGTTACGAAAGCCTCAGTCTTGTAAGGCACTCAGGCTTGCGGGTGCTCTTACCACTGCCATCCTTCTTCACCTCCAATCCAACATTTGCCACCCCCTCCAGCTTCATTTAACTTGCATAACTAGTTCTGCCAGAGAATCCACCTTTGTCAGTAAAGCAACATCCACAGCCATAACAAATTAATAGTAATAAATGAGTAGTGTCTTATAGTGACAGTAAACTGGTGGGTGTGATGAAGAAAAGATGCTCATTTGCTTGATACATTGTGGGATATTAAAATCAATGTTTGGTATTTCCAGCTATGAATCGACTCAGTTGTTTTATTAAGCTTGAAGCCTCTCCTCTCCTAAAGCACTGAAATATAACTTAGCCTAAAAAATAGTCCCAATTACATGGAGGCACAATCAGAAAGTTGAGGAAAATGGCAGTAAGGGGTCAGATACTTTTTTGCGAGGTCAGAAAATCCCAAAGGACTTGCTGTTTGCAATTTGTTTTCTTTACATATTCACATTAATGTTTTTTATTAATTTTCTTTGATAGAAATTCTCGGGACAACTTCATATTCAACCACATTCCTTGCTGTAACTGACCATTCCAAATGAAGCGTATATGAAAGACGGTGTCGAGAAAGAACTGCAGCTGCCTGAGCAGCAGCTAAGGTGTGTAAAGAGCAGTGCACAGGTGTCAGACAGAACATTCTTGTTTATGATGACCTGTTCATGAATAAACACAGATACCATGACATCCCAGATCACCAGGGCCACCAAGGCTCACATCCTTGACTTGAACAGAAATGCATCAGTGGAAAGGGTCTCGAAGCTAGAGTGTGCAAGCAAATAGTGTTTCTAAAGCCAAAGAGAGGGGTGAGAGTAGAAGGCAGAACTACTTTTATGTAATGCAGCCCAGCTTACACTACAACATTTTGCTGGCACAGTTATGTCAGTACTGAGAAGAAAAAACCCCAAATATGCCCACAAGTGGCATCACAACGCCAACAAAGCCTCCCATAGAGATTAAACTTTTCAGCAAGGTTGTCATTTGGTCAGCACAGTTTCTGTCATTTAATCTGGTGATTTTAGAACAACCAAAAGTCAGCCCTTTGACAGTATTTCATTGTCTACTGACCTACGCTACCTACACATCCTGCTTTTTGCAGGCGTTAAGGGCATCTTCCCTCTCTGTGCAGGGCAAAGCCTCACAACTTGGACTACCCCTTAGATGCAGTGCTCAACCTCGTCTCGCTCCCGTCATGGCACTGAAACGAGACACACCACAGCCCTCCCAACTTACTGTCTCAGAGGCTACAAAAGAAGATCCTACCTAGAGTATCTACAGCCTGCTAATCTGCTGCCTTTGAAATACCGAGGCACTTTGTCCAATTAGAAGTGTGGAGAAATATTCATCCTGTCCCTGACTAAGATGAAGCACTTCTTTCAAAAGCTGCAGTGGCATGGCGCCAGCACTAGGGAGTCCAAATGTTCTGTGTGGAGCCAAGAGTTATTAATTAGTTTTATTAGTGGCAGGTCCTTAATGTGAAGTGACAGGGAAAGAGAGAATATCCCATCACTACTGAAATATAAATTGTCCAGATTTCAGTTTTGTTGTTCCACAACACACACAGGCGACCAGCCAGGGAAGAGTGAGGAAGAGTGAACACAGCCAAATGCCTGTATTCAGTGTTCCTGTATATTAATGGCGTACTGAAAAGACTGTTACCTCAGGTGGCTCTCTGGGGAACGGCTCATGAATTTTAATTATGAGGGAGGGAGCATTTTGAAAAATAATGCTGCCTGCATGTTAGCATTAAGCATGGCCTAAGCTAGAGCAGTCACTTCCCATGAAAATAAAACAGGCAAGATGAGGGGGACAAAGCCTACTCACTTTCACTTCAGGAGGACTGCTACTCTGAGGAGAAGAGGATTTGGCCTCAATGATGGATTCAACATTCAAAGATCAGCCTCAAAAATGTTATGAGCACAAGCCATATCAATTATTGGACAGACTAATACAGGCATGTAGGCAATTGGATCACATACTTCAGAAAACATATGTTTGGAAACAACAGTCCCATCTCAAAGATCTCAAACACAAGATCATTACTGAACGGGTTAGAAACAAGCCTCAAGCACGCTCGCACCCAGTGATGCCTTCAGGCCTGCAGCTCATTCCCAGTGCCCCCTGCCCCCTGCCTTAGCGAAGACTGCCCAGCTGCCCCGTCGGGCACTGCCATACCGCCTTGCCACTCAGCAGCTGTCTGCCAACTTGGTCTGTAGGCTGACATGTTCAAGTAAGTATATCTCGTCTATATCAGAGGTTTTAAAGCATTTAGCTAAAAACCAACAACCTGAAGTCTAAATTAGATGCACTGGTAGAAAGCAAAGAGAAAAACTTGTCTGTGCTGAAAGAATAAAGTACATTCAACAAATGCATAATACCAGTTTCACTGCTACCTATTAGTTGCACCAGCGCAGTACTGAGGTCAGAACAGCTATCGAGGATCATGCTAGGCTTCGCAGAATCCCATGGGAAGACAATAGTCATAAGGAACGTCAGATATAGGATGGAAAGTGCAAATATGAGAAGGGAGGTGAAGTCACCTACATAAGGTCACACCACAACTTGTTTTAGAGCACAAAATTTACACGCTGCTCTAACCCTCTATCCTATAACTGTAGATTATATGATATAAGACATTAAGGTTGCTTCCAGCATCCACTACAGTATGGCTCCTCCACAATACAATACAAAGAATAGGAAGTATAAATAAAAGCCTGCAGACCAGACCTCCAGCTAAGCAAGTCGTCAATGGCATTGCTTAAAACAGCTAGTGAGAAACAGAGGATAGCCACACAACTTCTCTAGAAGTCCCCCCCTTCCCCTGGCAAGTAAAGCCAAAAAAACCTTGGAGCATAAAATAAGTACTTCCAACAGTCCATACAGCAAAAGGCAACTTTTTCACTTGGAAGGAAAAAATAAGGGGAGGGGGGCAGAATGTTGGGGTGAGGAGGGAAGAGGGAAAAGAAAGGAAAAGAGAAAAGGGGTATATAACCAGCCATCCAAAACAAATGATCGTGTCTGTTTCACCATCAACCCCTCCAATGAGAGTACTGCTCTGCAGCAAATGCCACAGATCTGAGCAATCAGAGTTATCTCTAAGTAACAGTGTACCTGCAAGAAAAAACCTGGAAAAACATTAATCTGATAGAAAGCTTTAAAGCAGCTGCATTAAACAAAGCCAGCCAAGGCTACTCTCGCAAGTTCTGAAGTAAATAATTTCCCAGTGGAAAAGGAGCCCCATGGACTAAACTAATAAAGAGAACTGTATGATCTAATGGTAATATTTTTAATTAAGTTAGCTTTATCAGATTGGCAGGAATGAAGTGATACCCTAAAGAAAACTAACCTTCAAACAGGGGAAAAAAAAAAGGGGGGGGGGGGGGGGGGGGAGGGAATAATTTGCATTCAGACACCCATGAAATTCCAGGAAACCTTCAGAACACCAGTGACAGAGCTTGTTCTATTAAAATCTTCTACGAATGTTGTTGCAGCTGAAAGACAAGCATCATCATGTTGTATCTTTCTTAAGGAAGAGGTGAAAATAGTTACCTTGTTTAAAGAAAAAAGTCACCACCAGCAGCAAAACAAACCCAAAAAACCTCTCACTGCTTTGCTTGTCCAGGCCATTAGGGGAAAAAAGCTCCCAGCAAACAAAACCAAAAAAAACCCCACACAAACAAACCACAATAACATCATGACACTGCGCTCAAACCAGAGCTTCTGGCACATAGAATACAAATCCCACTGACAAACTTGTCCTAATGACAATTTTTTTTTAAGAAAAAAAGATTTAAGGGAAGGAAAAGGTTTCAAAAAGCCAAAGAGGAGCTAGGTATCAAAGGCAATGACCATTTCCACTTAGCAGTACTGCTCAGAAGACAAAGTCACAGACTGGAGCTGCTGATGTATAAAGATTGATACAAAATATGTCTGAAAACAGTGCTGTCTTTATTAACAGTGTCATTTAACACTCAAAGAGGTCAAGGCCGGGCCCTTCCCCTTGCCCCATTTTGTTGTTTGTGGGTTTGGTGGTTGGTTTTTTTTGAAAGCAAAAACATAACACACCAACTCTACAGTTATTAATGCTTTAAAAGCTCGAGTTTGGACTCCAAAACCACGACTCTACTATCTCTGATTTCATTTTGAAAAGGAAGTGACTCACATTAGCACATCCATTTCTGCTTTTTAAGAACTTGGAATTAACTATACAGAGATGAAGCTATTAAACACAGTTATTTACCACAGCCAGAGATTTTTCTAGCATGTTCAAGAGACAGGAATTGTTTTTCCTTGTCATAATTTTTCACTGTCACACTCTCTTGAGTCTTCTCATCCTGAAAGTAGTAACCAAAATGGCTCTTCATATAACAGTGTCCAAGAAATGGAACACAAATTATGAAACATGGGAGAGCTGAATAGAAAGAAAAAAAAAAAAAACAACTCAAAACCCACAAGTGTTTTATATCTCCTCATTCTAATTGGGATGAACAGTACATGTGTTCATTGAAAAGAGAAAATAAGCCCATTAGCTCTCCAAAAAAAGAGACAAATATCAGGGAACACTAACAAACAGAGCTCTGTCTGTCCAAAATGAAAAATACAAAACAAAAATTTTAATCCATTATGCTGGGTTTTCAGATCATCCTGCAGCAAAAGAGCCAGCCCCATCTCTGAACACTCAAATATCAGCTGACTATTGCTCCTTATTAGCTCCTGTAAGCTTTGCTTGAGGCAGAAAAACAAATGATTTTGCTCCTGGGACACCTATTAAAGCACTGATTTCTGACACTGCAGACTGCAGCACTGATTTGGCTTAATAAAATTATTTTTATATTTTTCTGAATTCTTGACCAAGTAGTAAAAGCTGTAAATTTATGGAGTGATGTGTGAGAGATCAAAGGGAATGTATCCATGCAAATAATTTCAGAGTACTAATTTCAAGGCCAGCATGCACCTATTTAACTAATCACAACAGTTCTGTGCATAAAAATTAGCAGGAAGACTACAATTAAGAAAACCCAAATAAAATATATGGCTAAGAACAGCATGTAAATTGTATATAACAATAGTGAGATACTGCTCTAAACATTCAAACATGCATTTGAGTCCTGTGCTGCAACTTTTTTTTTTCTTTTTTTTTTTTTTTTAAAAAAAATTGGTATCTCTGACTACCAGTGACATCCAACAACATTTCTGAACGCACTGCAGATGAGTGTGAAGGGCTGAACACTACTCGGCAACTTCCTCTACTGGCAACACCCTGGGAGGTTTATGGGAGCCTTCATTCTTTCAACAACTTCGTTTCATGCTTTCCTTTAACAAACTCCAAAGGCTTCTCCTCAACGCCCAAACGCAAGCCCTTAATGATTACAGCACGGTTTGATGACAGTTATCCCCTCTGGTACTACTGCTGCAATTGTGCCCTGGGCCCCCCTGGCTGTGCTCAGGTCCCCTGTGCAGGCTGCAGCTCCCCTTACCAAGTTCGCCCAACAGTGCACTGTGCAATGGAGCATGAGAGATTTCAGTGGCACCTTGCCAGGCTCCGCTGCAGACCGCAGGCATTATGCCAGCAAAAAGATAAAACCCCCTCCAGGGATCATCTGGGGTACCAACACCCAACCTTCGGGCTCTTCACGCAGCCCAGAGGGTATTTGTTTCTATTTTCCAAGTGGCAAGCACGATGCTAGCATAGAATGGTGCTAATCTATTAGTGCTCCAGAGGTCTCAAAAAAAAAAAAAAAAAAAGATGAGGATGAGGGAGAAGCACAGGGGCTCGACAACGATGTGGGGAAGTTTCAAGGAAATACTCAGCCTGGGACAAACTGTCTCCCGACTCCAACTCCAAGCCCTTGCAAGAATCCAAATCTTCAACATCCCCTGCCTTCCTCCCCCCTGCCTTTCCTCACCTCCCAGGAGAGTTCATATTTTGATTAAACACATGAGAAGTTGGAGAAATGTCTTTATTATTTAACAAAGCTCTGCAAACACTCCCATGGGGAACTGAATGCCTGCATTCAGAAAGGGAACTCAACGGTGCATTTGGGCATGCTCTCAGCAGGGCTCAGAAGCTGAGCCATAACACATTAACGATATGATACATGATAGATGATCTGACCACTGTGGACTAGTGAGCATGCAGAGGTAATTGCTTTACACTAGCACAAGGATCCTCCTCCAAGTACTGCTGGGAAGAGCTGCTGGGGAACTGGGCTGAGAGCAGTTTCAGAACAGTACATGAAAGCTGAGAAGTGTTTAATCATCATAGTGCCTTACAACATGCTATTATCTAAACGCGACAGTGGTGTATACGTGTTACTTATAAAAACAACCATCTTCTCAACCATCTTCAGAACTTAAAAGTTGTGCAACAAACAACATTACCTGTCAACACATCAGTTAAAGCACTAAATAAGCCAACGGATGGCCAAACATCCAAGTCAGAGAATAGTTTCAGCAACGTAGGAAAGCAAATTAAAAAGCTCTTTATCCTCCTGCCTATGTAACGTACCAAAACCAGCCAGCTTTTTCATGGCCTGCTTTATCACTGTGTTTGGATTAGTGCAATGTGAAACGCAGCAACTGCTGTTATGTAACTAAACCCTGAGTATACAGTTGTCATTCTGGGTAAATTTAACTCTGCAGGTTTAGGACAGAGGTCTATCGCCAGGCAGACCATGGGAAATAACAGAAATTTAAAGACACAGGGCCCTTTTTTCTTTCCTCCTTGCACAGAAATGACAAGACAGGTCACTCCCATGTGAAGGGCCAAGTCTGCCTGTTACAGAAACCTGGTGGTAGCAGCCACTGTAGCAGCGAGCTCAAGAACAACAAAACCTGAGGGAAGCACGGCTGCTCAGTGACGGAGCTGGCTCCCTTCTCTTCCACATGCATTCAGACAGCAGGCATCAGCAACACAGTTCCAGGTTTTAATGCAGTAAGGAGCCAAAGTGCACGTGCTTGTACCCTGATGAAATCATAACAAGGTGCCTTATAATGAGAATAGAGTGTATTATTAGCCCTGTTATGAAACTGGTTTAGCAATTGCAATTAGTGCTTCCCTATGGCTATCAGTTAACATTAATCTGTGAATCTCTTTTCCTTCTTTTATCATTTATCAACAAGCAAGCCACTGAGTTACCTTTAGCTGAAACTGGGGAATAAGCACTGACATCAGAACAGTGTCTGGTAATGATAATGTAGCTCAAACAACTAACATCTCCAAATAAATACAAAAAGGATATTATAATACATACATCAACAGCTCAGAACGAACGTATTTTGTATTTATAGAAAAACTTCCTTGAGCCTGATAACAGTCTTGTTTTAGGGCCTTTACATACACTATTCTAATAGATTTTAAATATCATAAATTTGTAAGGTTTTTTTTTTCTTTGCATTTGCTTAAGGGCTTTGTTTAGGTGAAGAGACACTTCTAGCAACACCAACAACTCCTCCATTCTACTGTCATAGCTATGCCACCTCCTAACCAGGCCAGAGCCCAGAGGTCACTCTGACTTCTGTCCACAAAATACCTTCAGGTTTTGCTAGGAAATGCTTGCACTTACTTGGAAGTAAAACCCAACTTCTGTCATTGCTAGAATGACAGTTTTCACTTTTCTGAACAGAAGCATGTATTCAAACTTAAATGAATGAGGACGTTGCAGAGGGAATGAAGATCACATCATTGACTTCCACTGAATTACCTCCCGATAACAATTTATCCTCCAGTTCACAGGTTAGGGATAGAATGTGTCAAAGCTTTTTGTAGATTATTCTATTCCAAAGGAAAAGCATTTAAAGCAAATATGCTGAAGCCCTGCAAGCTAAAAATCTGACTGTGACATGGCAAAAGCATGTACTAAAGCGACATCCACAGATGTTTTCATATATTAAAAGACAAGCATATTAGAATGTCTCTTGAAACTCATCAAAGTACTTCTGTTTATAAGTGAAGTACAGCATACTGAAATAGGATGAGAACTGAAAAAAGAAGGGGGATGATGAAGAAAAATCAATAGTTCTATAAAATTAAACGGAAGAGCTAGCATGTGCTCATTTATTAACAGGCATGCACCATTTGGGTTATGCAAGAGATGCGTTCACTTTCTTCCAACTGCAAATCTTGTTGGGGCTGAAAAGCAGGATTTACAAAACTGACCAGGGATTTTTAGACATTCTGCAAGCCAACCAAGAAAGTAGCTCTGACTGCATTGCCGAACAGCCTGACATGCAAAGGGATCCACCTCAGCATGCCCAGATCACCTATCCTGTGTGTGGCCAGCCAAATATAATCCCTTCCACGCCAGCAGATTCACTGCTTAGGCACTGCACAACAAATAGGATTTTTTTTTCCCTTATTTTTAAAGAAACTGCAGAAAGACATTTGAGAGCCTCATCGATTCCCCAAGGGCATAACTTCTATAACAAAAATGTAATAAACTCGCATAAGAATCAGACTGATGAGTGACTAAAGATCTGGGCGCTATAACGTTCTAGATCCGCAGATCTCTTCCCTAGGGATAAAAGCAGCAGGCCAAAGTGCTTTTCAGCAGTTAGTGGATGGCACAGCTTTAGCCAAACCAATCCCACAGGTTCAAAATTTGCCTGACACAGACCTGGCTATACAGTACTGCAGAGTACTAAGAAAATTCAAAGATTAAGACTGACAATGAATGGTATAATGCTTTCTTTATTTTCTCTTTCTCTGTTTTCCCCCTTCAAAAATACGTGTCTACAAAGAAAAAGTGACTCTTCCATGATAACAACAGAGGAAAGAGCTCAGAGTTAGGTTTGACCAAGTACTCTTTAATTTCTTCAGCCCATTAGTTATATTCGCATGAAGATACATGTGAATCTCTGCCACCAGCATCTGTTAGAAGAATGATATACCTTTATTTTCAGAACCATTCCTTTGCAGCACTACATGAAAGTAGCTGTGCCAGATAAATCCGCTGGCTTTAAGTACTTATGCCCCGGTTGTATTATTAATCAACAGTTTCTCCCATTAACAAGTAAACTAAAAAAACGATCTTTCAACCAGAAACACACACACAAAAAGTGATAGCAGCTAGCTATTAGCCTTTGTATACAAGCCTGGCACCAGAAGCCCCGCCCAGCTACAGGACCCTATCAGCCCAGACACTCCCCGTACATTCAATGCCTGTTGATTACACCCACAAGCCACACCTATCTTCCCAATTACTCTTGGCTTCATCATTCCCTTTTCCCTCTAGGCTTGTAGACAGTTCTGTATCTTGTTTCCTAATAGACATAACAAGGCCTTTGATGTTCTCATCACTTCTCTTTAACTTCCATTATAGTCAGCATTTTCATTGAGACTGAAATTAGAGCTTAATGCTCCTAGTTTAAAAAGACTTTCAAGTAAGTTCATGAAAGTGTACCAAGTAACATGTATGTTTTTTTAAATGCAAAACCCCTACACAACCCATTGGACTGGGCTTTTTTACTTGAGACCACAATGTTCCTTTCAGAATCAAGCTGAAATGCCAGGCAAATAACAGAAGTCCTGAAAATGTTCAGCCCAATGAGGGAGCAAGAAATGTTAAATATATGCCTCCTTAGTGCTGAACTGTTACATTTATTTCATGTGAGCTTGGTGCTGTGCACTCCTCTATGACTTACAACAGCAGGAGAAACAGGGCAATAGATAATTATAGGAGGGACGATTGGAAGCAGTTGCTCAGGAAGCTCAATGAAGCTGGCAAGGAGGATGTGCCCAAAGCAGCACACTAACTTCCGATTCCTGGGTTCACACCTAAGTAATAAGATAGAAGTTTCATAGGTAGGACTTGAAAACTTCACATTTTGAACACATTTGAGGTATGAAAATTAAAGCACCCAGTCAGCCAACCAACAGAAGCTGCAAGTCAAAATCTACTCATGTATTGATAAAATGCTTCTTGGGGCATGATTACAGTAACATACTCAGAGTAATAGAGGACCCTCTCTTTGCAGTAGACACTGAGATTCAAACCTGGTTCTCACAAGGGACTTTTTGCTCACTTCATAATTATTTAAAATCGCAAAGGTTTGTTAACAATTCTAATCATCTTAAACTATGGAAAGTTATGAGTCTTGCACAAGTCCATGTTTGAGGGCACACCAAAAAGTATAATAAAAGCTGTGTGGTTTGATAGGAGCAGTTATCTGCTTTTTCACGAGATAAGCACTACTCTTCCCCTGCCCTGTCCCACTCCTCTTCTTGAATTGGGAAATTTCTAGCGTAAGGGGAAGGTAGATTTTTTTTCCTCCCTTTTGCAATTAAAAATCTATTAAAGTCTTAATAAGTTTTTATTCAGGCATTCTGCATGTCAAAGTGCACAAGCAGGTACCCGCTATCTAAGCCTTCTCCACAGGCACCCCAGCTTTTTGCTTTTTTCCTTCAGTGTCTTTTGTTCTTATTCCACAGTCACATCCAGGTTTTTAAGATGCTTGCAACTCATTTTTGGGTTAGCAGCAGACAAGTGTCTTCTGCTTCACCCATGAGAATATTTTGTCTACTTTCACAAGTTTCAATTCCAATTTACCTTGGACGAAGCCTGGTGCTGGGAAGACGCCATCCAAATGGCAGTGTAACATCAGCAGGACCTTCTCGTTACCCCACAAAGTTCATGAAACCTGGTAATTCATGAGGAAACCAAAGTTGTAGGGACTGAACAGAGGGAACAGAAGGGCAGGGTCTTGCCTGCTCACCAGATCAGCACCGGTAAGAGCTACTTAATTTCTTCTTGGGGGACAAGAGAAGGTGAAGAGCACACTATAGATTTTAGCTATGAGCATCACATATGGATTTCTAAATTGCCAGGAAAAACACATATTAATATATTTGCAAACAGCTGAAGTCTCAGAGCAAAGGACAGTTAGTTTGGGGACTGCCTGACAGCTCCATCATAATAGCTCATTATTTTCATGCTTTCGTAGCCTAAGGACTTTGGGCACATTAACAACAAATAAACTTCTGAGGATAATTAAAACATAACAAGAATTCCTTACTCTAAATGAATACAAGACTGAAAGCAAGGAACAGTTCCCAACATGCCGCATGTGACAAAAAGTAAAATCAATGAAGAAAGATAACAAAAACCTGGGAGTTGTTTTATTTTTAGGCAACTCCCAACCTTTTTTTCTACTTGCCAGTGTGCCTTTCTGGCTGGCTTAACTAGTTACTCAAAGCACCTGACAGTTTCAGCTGACTCAAGGAACACATTTAAGCTTTATCTGTGCAGCAGAGTTATTTGCATCAACTCAGAGTCTGTTCTTTTGACAGTTGTCTCATTTAATTGAGTAAAAAAAGCTGTCAGTCTAAAGAAACTGAGCCCAAGGTAAACTCACTTTGAACTAACCATCTGCCAGAGCATCTCTCAGGACAGCCAATACTTAAGGATACATTGAATCCAGTTCTTCTGGATGCCTAATTAGATCATTCCTGAATTAAACTGTCACCGGCCCTAAAAATTCAATGCGTACCTTGCAACTACAGAGATAAATCTCTTTTCCCTAAAGATAGGCATGAGGGAAAGCCCACAAAATGTCTTTGATAACAATGCAGTAGAACAAAACATTTTCACAACAGATTAAATCCATACAGCAAGCCCCCAAACATATCAATTTCTACAGATATGCTGATCTAAATGCAGGGTT
Source organism: Falco cherrug (assembly GCF_023634085.1). Classification (NCBI taxonomy): domain Eukaryota; kingdom Metazoa; phylum Chordata; class Aves; order Falconiformes; family Falconidae; genus Falco; species Falco cherrug. Next base: position 21,801,979 of record NC_073703.1, read on the forward strand.
CCATGTTCTATCACAGCATAAATACAAAAAGCAGCAATATCCCGGAAGAGGAGAAAGCAGATAATATTGCCCTGGGGAAGATTTTCTCACAGTTCCCAACAGAACTGTGGGTCAGGCCTGGTCAGGTAATTTACTAATTAGAGTGCATATACAGGACTCCTGGTTGTTGCAGGTCTGCAGCCTTTGTAGCTGCAGTAGTAAAAGAATTAACTACTTTACATTAGTAAGCCAGCAGATGAAGAACAAGATTTGCCACTAACGTAACTAATGTTACTGAGCCTCCATCATAAATGGAGCCTGACACATAGGTAGCAAGGAGCCTGGCACTATTAAAATAAGATTTCACAGGGGTCTGATGCTCATTATCCATTACATACTCCACTGGCATTTTTTTCTGCAGAGGAATCGTTTTTAAATTCACTCCTCTACATGGATTCTCTAGTGTCTAATAATAAGTACTTTCCTTTAATTGCATGCAATTAAGCCTCTTCTGCATGCCTGTACTCACAAAACTTGCGGATATGTCATTATCTTTGAAACATCTGTCCTTCTGTCAAACATGACCAAAACTGATGGATTAAAAAGTAGTGGTGGGAGGGGAAACATATCTAAAATTGAAATCCCCATGAAAGAATGAGAATGAAAGGGAATATGAAGATGACAACCTTGAGTAAGACAGTAAAGAAAGGAAAAGGAATGAAAGCATCCTATGATTAGTCTATTGACAAGAAACAAACACAATTTGGAATTCTATCTGTGTTCATACTGTTAACTAACCTGTCACTTCAAACCTTCCATCCTTTTTAAACCTTACCATTTTCATGTACAAGCTGGTGAAGCAACATAGCACTGGAATACAATTATTAGAGACCTTCAAAAGCTACTTGGATCTAGTCAGGCTTTTCTAAAAAGTCTAGACAGACCATTTCAGGGGCTGTAGCTGAGTGCTGGAGAGTTAAAAATTAATTTAGCACTCTTAGCAGACACAAATTAGCCCTATTTATCTTCATTTGAGGTTAGAGCTGTTAGTGTCCAGTCTTGCACAGAAAAAAAAAGCTCTGAAATCAGGAAAATGTGACTGGAAAGGGAAAATAATAAGGCACCTACTTCTGTGCAACTCCATTTACAACAGAAGGTAGGAAGGCAGGAAAAACAAAAACTTAATGTACAGCACTCCTCCTCAGGCTTTTTCACTGTCTTTCTTTCATCCTCAGCATCCTGGCTTATCTAAGAAAACTATTTGTCAGCTAGCTGAATTCTCAAGTCACTGAAAATTAATTCCACATTTGTAGTTTCTTCAGTGTATTCTCAACCCTTTGAAATACACGAGGAATTAATCCATTCAAAGAGGTCTGTTGTTCAAAGCTACCCCTTCTCTCATTTTTTTGAGGAAGGATTCAAGCAAATATAAGAGCCTGGGTTTTACAACATGCATTTTGTACCTGGCCATGACCTGCTAATCTTCAAAGTCTATTGATCCACGAATGATTCTGGAATAAAGTCTGATTCTTTGGAGAGTCAGAAAGAAGAAGCTAAAATGAGGATGTCTGGGGGGATCTGTGCAAATAAAAAGTGAAATTTCAAATTACTGTAATTAAATATTTTTTTTCAGCTATTAAAATATAGTATGTATTATGACAATTTCATGAGGATTCCTGGGTTTGGGGCTTTTTGGGTTGTGGGTGTCTTTGGGGGGTTGGTTGGTTTTGGTTTTTTTAAAGAATATAGTGGTATAAAGGGTCACATTCTACCCTCAGTTATGCAATGTGTAGATTCTGACAGTGGCTTCATAAGTGCACATGAAAGCACATTTAGGCCCTAGAGTCAGCCATAATAATTTAAATGATATTACATACATTAAGATGGGAGTGTATTTCCACTTCATTCAATCTGAAATATTTCCCAATCGGTGGTAGATGTAAATTACTTGAAGATGAAGAGTATTACATAGTGCTTGAATAAAAGGAAATTAAAAAGGTCTCAGTTTATAACAATAATTGCATTAGATCTGAAACAAACTAACTGCAGTGGGCCACCTATTCTCAACACAGTTTTGACTCTTTTTTGCTCATAATGAATTATGAGTATGACTCTTTTGACTGCTGTATTAAACCTGTAAAGAAGCAACAGTCATAAAAAAGGAAGGATTCTTCCTGCATTAACAAGTATACAGGCCTGCACCTCTCTCGGTAAAATCCTGTTCAGCTTCGCTGGGTTGACAGCCACGCTCAGCAATTTGAAAATTATGCCATTTAAATATACAAGGATCCAATACTCAACCTCACAACAATTAATTTTTTAAACCTTGGCTAGAAGGAAAAAGTAAGTAGAGAGAGATCATTTGGTCTCAATTTGCCTTTGCCCTAGAATTAAGTGGGGGAAGTACACCCTAAATAAACTTACTCCCCTCTAATTTTTACCTCTGTAAACCATGCTAGTGAGATGGATTCCTTTCCCACTCCTAGCTTTAAGCACCCATGGTGTCGATATGTGAATCTGCTGTAGTCTAATACACTGGGCTTGCTGTACAGAATTTTTATGGTTTAGAGGAGTGAAACGGGTACGCTCAGGGTGATTCCCTGACTTGATCTGGGCATCAGTCTTCAGAAAAATTACTCTCCTATATTACCCCCTAAAAATGCCCACCTCTTCTTTAGACAACAAGGAGCATTTTGAAGAACTTAGATATACATATCTACTGTGCACACATCTATGTACTGTTAGATGAAATCTATGTGAGATGACTGCTCCATGTTCTGTAATGCGAATGAGTAAGAGCTATCAATATTGCATACCTGAAGACAAGTAGGATTAGAACACCCTACAGCAGCTATCACTGTGGAAAGTGAAACACAATAGCACTTCTTATCAATCTTGGAGACCTGCCCCTTCCCTTCTAATGCTTTTCAGACAATTAAGAAAGGGAAACCAGATGAAAACAGGTAACACAGGCCTTAGTCGCCTGTTTGCAAAGAAAATGGCTGGAGCTTCACGGCCCCTACAAAATAACTGAGGATCAGAACAGCTGCAAAGTTAAGACTTTGTGAGCAAACTAGGTAATCATCTTCCACCACAGCGCTTTAAGTTCTTGGACTTATGACACAAAATAATGCAGTTGAGAGTCAGCATGTATATTATTACACCATGCCTTAAAGTAACTATTATCAATGTTAAATACTTGAAGCAATCTCAAAACCTGCAGAGTACATTACTCACTCCTCTGGTTTCCAGGCATCAGAAGCCTCTCAGAACAGGTTTCTCCCATCTTCTGCTCTTTCCCAGTCTGTATTACACATTTTCTTAATGTGCCCATTAATCAGCCATCACAGACAATATTTTCATACTCCTTTCCTCGGCCCAAGCAGCAGCTTCCACTCGCTCTTCAGGATTTATGCTTCCAGGGGCAAGATCTACTCAGGATACCACTGGGATTTTTCCACATTTCTGCCAGAACTCTTTAGTGTCATTGACACACACATAACCTCCACATCAGGATCAAGGGAAAATCTGATGTAGGCATCAGAATATACCCTCTCTTACTTGTCAGATCTAAATTGAAGAGCACTAATCACTCTTGGAGAGTAACTCTTTATACTTCAGGTCAGAAACTGGCAGCCTGATCTGCCATGGAAGGTACAAGTTCCTCAGGATTCTGTGCATTAGCCTGTCTGGGGAAGAAACTGAGCCTACAATCAACTTTTTTTTTTTTTTTTTTTTTTTTTAAGTTATAGCTCTTACTGTATCATTTAAAGCAAGTGAATAAATAACGGCCAAAGCACTTCCCCTCCAAAAATTCCTTTTATGTACAATGCCACAGTTTTGATAGTGTGATTGTATGTATATCAACAACAACAGCAGCAACGCTGTTCTTTCCGCAACTAAATTTAGGAATATTGTTCTATTTGCCTTTAGGAGCCCACAAATTTGATTCTACTTGTTTGGTAAGACTGTTATTTGCATTGCATGACTATTTCATACCACACTGTACATATCCAGCATCACTGAGCCAAAAGCAAACAAAAAACCTGGCACTCCTTTCACTTTTTTACAAACTCTAAATAAATTGATTTAAAAGTATACGGTTATGTAGGGAACACTCTGAGAGCCATTTAAACCTCTGCATATGTTTATTGCCACTTCCAGTGAGCCAAGGGCATACATGTAGACTACACCTGCAGGGCTCCGTGGTCTGCTCTCAGCTAACCTAAGCAATTAAGTTGCAGACTATTTAAAAAAAAAGTTCCTCTCCCTCAGGCTGAGTCTTATAAAGAGAAGAAAAACAAAATAAAACCATTAGTAATCAGCTTCACGGGGGAAGAAAAAAAAAAAAAAAGTTGGTCATGTACCTCTGAAAGCAAAGCTGGGCCAGCAGCTCCCATTGCCACAGTACTAGCTGTCACAGGGTCTCTTTTCCCAGCAAATACTAGATCTGCCTCTTCAATATTCAGAATTGGTAGAGACTACTGCCAGCCCATAATCTTAGTTTATTTTCAGCAATCAGCTAAAGTTACTTGTCAAATCTGTACACAAAAGTGTCTTCAAAGAGACTGAAGCTTAATTTTGTCTAGCCAGAAGGAAGGTTGTTAGGACAGCATGAGCAAAGCTAAATTTCATTAAGCTATCACAAAGTTTACTCACCATGAAAAACACTTGGCTACAAATAAGAAATAAGATATATAAGGGATAAATAAGTGAGATATACCTACAGGCGAGAGACTGAGAAGGCTGGAGCACAAGCAGCACAGAGGAGAAAAAGCAAGATAGTAAAACTGAGTTACTCCAACGCAAGGCACAAGTGAAACACAGCTTATTAATTCGCAGTGGAGGGAGACCTCAATCCCATTACACTTTCAACAGACAAAGCATGCAAGTCAGTAAAATAATAATCTACTGGAACATTATTTTTATTAGTTTGATTGTCAGTACTTATCTTACTAAGACAAAAATCAACACGTTCTCTAACTCTTTCCCAGCTGTTTATCTTTCAGAAGCAGTACTTCAGTGCATCAATTTAGCAATTTATGAGCATACCTGCATCTGCTCTGGTTGTTCACCACATCAATTTTCTGAAACAAAATAATCTCCTTGTTTCCATTAATTGGTCATTACAACATGTTGATCCCAGCAGTTCATCATTTGTTATAATTTTGTCAATTTAAAAAAAAAAAAAAATCAAATCAGCCTGGGAGATGATCTCTGCTAATGGGACGCCACATCCCCTGAATTTGCTGTTATCTAAAACCTTCCTTTGCTATTTTAGAATCACTTGATAAAGCTTCTTGTTAAATGCTTTGAACGAAACCTTCACAAATCCAGGATGTTTTACTCACTGGTTAATTACACCATAATTCTAGCTTGGCACCTCCATTTTCCTAACTGGCACTCAATCTCAAATTTAGAAAAAACTTACTGATCCCATTTATAAAAAAGCTTATATTCAAAGGGGTGAGAGTTTCAGAATCACACAGACCCAGAAAGGAAGAAGAATTTTCACAACTGTTCACTGAAAGCAAATACAGTACATGTGTCACTATCAATTACGCAGATGTTAATTTTTTTCTCTGAAGATCCACCTTTCCTCTAGGAATATAAATATTTTACTTAAATTTTAATAACCAGCAGCTCCTACCATCTTCATGTTGGAAAGAGAGATCTTTAGAAACCTGTGTAGCTTGTAAATCAAAGCTTAAACAAGCTGCTAGTTTAAATAAATGTAAGAGCATTTTTAGAAATAATTCTTATGTTAGAAAAATGACTCCCATGCCCACTTGGGTGTGATAAATGCTGAGAGTAAAACCTCTTCTGCTCCCTTCCACCATACAGAAAAGAATGAAAGAAATCAATGTTGTTTCACTGCAGATTTAACACATAATATCTTGGTAACACTTGCATTATCAAGATTCAAAGAGAAAGAAGAGCAGAAGCTTCCCTGGTCTCTTGGGAAGTGGTACAATCTACTTCAAAAGGACAACACGTATATATTGAGGAGGTAAGGAAACAGAATTTCAAGAGATATTTGTACTGCTAAAATGGGAATTTAAATCCAGGATTCAGTGAAGATGCAAAATTTAAGGAGTCAACAGAAACCTAAACCAGTTTTTAATAGCTGAATTAAAAAGGGCTTTCAATATACCTGACAACATCGTGATGAATCAAGTAGCTGAAAATCAATTGACATAACAGTGATGGGAATTAACAGAGAGACACTACCTCATTAGAAGGATTTGAGTGACGCCACAGTGTAAGGTCTTCATACCATGATAAATTTTTTGTTGCTGTTATTTGGGCTGGTTTCTGGAAGAAAAGCTCTAATTCAAACCTACTGCTGCATTTGATCTGTGTTTGAAATGTGTGGTGCACCATGTGCAGTGCAATACTCGGTTGTGTTAATTGCTGCTTTGGGGTTTTATACAAGAAAAGTCCATGGCCTACTGCTGGCTGGGATTGCAGCTCTTCTCCAGCTTACGAAGGGTACCAACCTCCTGTCCTCTCAAGGCAGACAGCTGGCATTATCGCCATGCCAAATCTGTGTATCTAAGCTAAGTTCAGAACCAGGAAAGAGGCGGCAGAAACCTGCACAGTTTTGTTTTCATATTTTTACCAGTTTTCTTATACTCCGAGGGGAGACTTCTAGCTTGGATCTCCCAGAAGAATCTCAGTATTAGGTCTCTGACAGGGAATTCATCTGCACTAATTGCTGCAAGCAAATCTGCCCCTTTTTTGTTAGAGGATACATTCTCCCTTCTCACCAAACACGTACAGGTGGTGCTGCATCCAGAATAGACCATTCCAAATGTACTGCTAATATGTTTGTCAGACTTCCCCAAAAAACAAGTAGCTCCATAAAAGGCCAATCATTTCTTCTTTGGCTCTCTCTTCCCTGTGCTAGCATGTTTCTGAATTTTACTAGTTACTTCTTTTGTCAGATCACTGTAACTGGTTGTAGTCAAACTCCTTTTTACGGTGATCTGTCAAAGCCAGGTTTCTCCAGTGCTCCTTGAGCATGTGAACCAAAAAAGCAGGTGTCAGGCTTGTTTCCCTGGCTAAAACCAATGGCTACCTCCCCTTTGCTGGAAAATTTCACTGTAATACAGCTTCAGACATTAACTACCAACCAGCCAGCCTTACCAATGTTAACAATTACCTGCCTCAGCGAGATAGTGTTTCTAATAAAAAGCTGACAGGATGACTAACAATATTTTGGGTATCTCCAGTTCCTGAAAGTGCCTTTGGATAAAACTTGCTCTTAATCCTTCTCTCCAACACAACCGTGTATTAGCAACCTAAAGTTACATAACACACTGTATTTCAATTCTTCTCACATCCTGGATCTGAAACTCCAGTTCACATTAAACAGCCTTTGATGGTTGATATCATCAACCTACGTGGAGTGAACACTTGCATTTTAAGCTCAGAACCTGCAGCACTGTTTGATGCGGCCATCAAACCAGCGCCCTCCCAGCACCCTTTCGTCCCCTAGCGCTACTGAGCCACGACATACTCACCCCTGCTGATACCTGCTCCTGGCTAGGATGTGTCAAGCAGTGTCACACAGGGACTGCTGTCACCTCACACGTACTACAGCTGACCTGGGCGAAAGGGGTGTGGAAGGAAAATAGGTGGTTTTCCCCGTGTCCAAAGGAGAAGGTCATTTTGGAGAAAGGAAGTTTTAAAGGCTGGTCATTCCTTTCAATGTCTAAGCACAGATTTGATCAGGTAGACTAAACTACATGAAACACCACTACCAAGGAATTCAAACAGTTTGCACTGGTTGCTTTTATGCTCTCCTGCAAGACTTTTCCCCCCTGATACATCAACGGCCACAGTAAGAACTCTTACCTGAGACAACAAACTGATTAACTTCTGACAGTAAAAAATACACAGTATGAATGATTTGGAACCCTATGCCACTTGACCATAGTAGCAGTGTGGACACCTGTATACAGATGAACAAGTGTGATATTCAGGAAACCACATTACAACTGCACTACATCCAGTTTCACCATGTGAAGTTTTAAACAAATTTAAACGAACAGACACCTTCCCATTTGGAAAATTTATGAGCAAATTTCACCAGTGATAGAAAACAAATTTATAACCACATCTGTGTCCTTAAGGAAAATGTGAAAAGGCTACTTATTATGGCAGTGCTTTGAATAATGTGTTTTTATGTTGTATTAGAAACCTCTCCACAGTGCTAGAAGCCTACCTGGTTCTGCAGAACTGAATGATTGCCATATTACTATTAACTGCACATTAAAAAGACAAATTACAAATAAAAGTGTAACCTCTAGAAGGAGGCGAATAGACTACTTAGTCCTTATTAAAGGCTGCTGGAAGTCATGCAGAACAGCTTCATGATATGATTTAAATCTAAAGTATGTTTTAAATTTAAATTACCTTATTTAAAGGTATTAAAAAATTCAAATGTCTTAATTTTAAGATAGCTTAATTATTCCCTAAATCTTTTTGTTTTATGTCTATAGCTTTTTTCTCAATAATGTCCAGCAGTTACAGGCCTCTCTGCTTAAAACAAAATATATTAGAAAAGTATGAAAAAGCAATGCAAGTCAAAAGCAATGTGTTTACAGAGAAAACATTAAATTGGAAAACGCTAATGTAGAAATACTTTTCTGGAGAAATATCACATAGATATGTCAGCATTACACAAAAAACTTCAGCTGCTAACATATATACTTAAATGTGGTTGCAACAGTGCATGAGATGGACTAAAACCAAGTTTCTCTGTGCTGGTCTGGCCAAGATATGCTGAAAAAATGCTTACAACAGATCAGAATGTATACCAAAAGAAAGAATACTGCTTCCTCTTCTGCCCCCACCCCCATTTAGCTATTTCTTATAAAGTTTTAATATGTAACATACTGCAAAATCTTTTTGTAGAGCACCACAGACCTGTAGCATGCAGGTAGCAGGGAGAGCTGGAGTCTTTCATATAAATCAAACCATGTAACTCCACTGACCAGTAGTGGTATAGTTGTCACTTGATAAGGGCTAACCAGAGAGAGATCACTACAGCATCCCAAAGATGGTGAAGCGCTGCCTGTACAGCACAGCCTCTGCGAGTACAGCTATGCCAAAACTGTTGCCCTCGTCCCCAGCACTCACTGTCTCCAGCACGACAAGCTGTAGCTTGACAGAGGAAAAATTTTAAGGAAAAAAAAAGTAAAATGCTGGTGTTGCTACACTCTTCCCTCAAACACATGATAAACTGATAAATGCTCCCTTCTGCTGGCGTAGCTGCATCCACACCAGCAGTTCAGCCTGCAGTATCACAGTATCAGTGACAGAGTGTGAATTTTGCATTTCCTGTGCCAGCCAACCACCCAGGTATCCCAGGGACACGGCTGCACGGAGCCAGCCTTACAAAAGGACACCTAGAGCAGATGCTGGAGAAGAAGGAGGAAAACTGTTCAGGCACAGCTACTGCTTCCTCCTCCGACACTGACAGAGGGAAAAATGCCAGATTTCTGCCTACCCCTTCCTTGTGTAGGAAGTTAACACCTAAAAAGTCAACCCTTGAAGCAACTTCCATGCCACTTCAGTGGCCTGGTGCTGCTCACTTACTCCTCAGGCAGGGAATTAACAGGTCAACTCTCCTGCATGTCCTGCTGCCTTCTGTCCTCGCGATTTGAAGCTCACTGCCTCTCTGCCTAAACCTCCATGCAGTACGGTCCGCAAGCACTTCCATGACTTCTCAACCTGATCGTGATCTGAGGAGGCCCCAGGGGGCAACACTACTGATGTACCAACACACAATCTTGTTTCTGATTTCCATGTAGGGAAATGAAAGCTACAGAAACATGAACAGAGTCCAGAAGAAGTACAGTGCTTGCTCTGACATCATACCATTACTCTGACCCCTCCCAAATACATATTATAATAACATGTGATGTCTTAATTAAGCTATTGCTCATACACAGTGAGATAGTCTTTTTGTCTTATGCACGTGTCATATCTGCAATAATTTCATTATAGCTTTAGACTTTTTACATTACAAATACCATAAATGTAGAAGAGTAGTTACCATACAAATTGTCTTGGAACATTATGACAGTAAGATTAGAGTAAGTGGTTAGAAATAACATACTGTTGTAACTAAAATATGCTCAACCTGTAAGGGAGGAGGGACTGATAAACAAGACAGGAATTCATGAGACAGAGTAACATGAATCCAGGATTTAATATGTACCTCTGCAAAGTCACCACTTGACTACTTTTTAAAGCAATTTCTCTTACAAACAAAAAAATAGCTGGTAGTAGTCTCTAATACGACATTTAGTGCTTTTCAGAACAGCCCAAAATCTGTCCCAAGACTATCTACCAGGAAATAAATGTAGCCCTTCAGTCACTGACAAGGTTTTGAAGAAGGAACTGCACAGCTGCCTAAGAAGTTAATTTCAGAGAACAACAACAAAAGATATCTTAGTGGAAACTACCAATCCCAAACTCTTCCCCTTGATTTAAGGCACCAGGGAAAACAACATAAACCTTTTCAAGGGAAGCTTGGAACTTATCTCACCATTTATGTTACAAAATGCATTTGCTTCATAAAGCCTCCTCACAGCACCCCACCATTATATCACAATTTTTTATTTTTTTTTTTTTAATATTTGCACTGTTCCTGGACCATAAAAACAGGCTTTCATTTTAATCTCCTTAACACACTGTGGGAAAGGGCTTCTAATTTCACAGCACTGAGATAAGACAAATAATTCATATAACACATTAGCACAACATCTATGGCGAAAGCATTTAGTCAGAGCTCATTGGAAACAATAGGGTGCTGAAGCAGATCCATGAGACGCAACTGTCTTGAGACCACACCATGCACTAAAATATATTTCATCACATTCTATAGTAAAGACAAGATCACAGAATATTAATATATGAATTGTCCAGAGGCAGTAAGGCAGTGAATTCCCCTCCCCTCAGTAGATACTGTAGCTTCCCCCACTACTCCAGTCCTTTTCTAAATGCTTTATTTTTTCAGGCTGTTCTCTAAATCAGTCTTTTTTTTTTTTTTTTTTCTTGTGCCCTTTCATTACACTTCTTCCTTAAGTGCTACATCTTTCTTTTACCGTTCGTTACCCAAAACTACCCTGCTCCCCCTTTGGCTTCATTACTTCCTTTCTGGGTTTGTTTTTACATTTTCTATTGCTGCCTTTCCAGAGCCGAGTTTGCTTCCAGTGTGCATTCTGCTTGTGCAGAGAAAAGCAGTGCAACAAAATATTTTCAGTATATTGGCACAAGTCCCCATCTCACCACTTGTGATCATTTGCTCTCAAATCCCTGAAGACTTTCTGCTTTGAACCTCTGCTGTGGAAAAGCAAAGAAAGGATGCATGGAAGAAATTCAGAGGAGACTTGCCAATTGCAGAGATCTGTGACAAGCCATTTCTACAGTCTCTGAACAGGGCTGAAAACAACAGGAAGGTGGACTTGGGAATGCCAGTCAGCCATCTCAGCACATGGCTGGAGCAGAGAAGCCCAATGCCAGGACTAAATGCAGCCTGCTTAATGGAAGCTTGTGGCTGTCTGTAAACCTAGCTGCTCTGTTGATCCCAGCTTCATCCAGAATCTTTTGTCCTTGTCCCCTCTAAGGTGAACGTTGTATGGGGGCGCATTCTTTGGAGAACTGAAACCAAGTGTTTTAGTGACGGAACCCCTTGAGCCTGTTTCTAAGAGATACAAGCACTTCTGTGGAAAGTAAATTACTTGCTAGAATTTTGGAAGGATTTTGCTTCCCTTTAAAATTAAAAAAAAATAAATCTTTCCTTGTTCTTTTGCATAGCCTTGGATATTACACTGCTAGTCACACTAGGGCATCTCAGGGACACTGCTGACCCGGCATAGCAATTTCAGTGGAGTATTATTATAGTCAAAAAAATAAGCAACTGCAACTTCTCATGAACTAGAACCAGGAATGTCTAAAAAGAGGCAAAGTGGTATAGTTTAATTTACCCAGAAAACAAAAAAGGGAAGATAATTCAGTTATGGTCAAACCTTGTTAGAAGCAGCCAAGACAACATAAAAGGATTTTGCCAACTAGCCAAAATCTAGAGAGATAAATACCAATAAGCCAGGTCACAAGAGCCAGCTTTCTAGATTTTCTGCATGTAAGTTCCTATGATTTGTTCCCTTTTCCCTCCCTTCTTCTCTCCATCAGGAAACGAAAAAGACTTCTTGATTGTTATATGAATAAAGCTAGGATTTCAGCAATTACAAAATAAAATTAATCTTAGCAAACACATTCCATATACAGTGACAGACAAGTGCAACTCAGGTTCTGTACATGGAAGAAATTATTGCTCATCTCCCAACAGCTGTTCTTAAGTAATGATACAGATTCTTCTCCAGCAACAGAACCACAGTATGATCCTGCAAGAAAAATTATAGTAGTGTAACAATATATCTGCCAAAGTGACTACAACCACTCAACCAGCCCTACCTACCCTGAAAACAACCGTTAATTCACCTTTTTTCCAAAGCCATTTTCATTGGTATTAAGTTTCATCTTTTTTCTTAAACAATTTCACAGTGCAGTTCTTCATCACTAGCAGTCCTCCCTTGATCTTCACTAAACCTACCCCCCTAGCTCTGTACAGTGAAGTAGTATCACTGAAATCAGCAGAATCATTCATGACACTTAGTATTAAACACACATATAAACTGTCACAGGACCAAGCCTTGTACCAGAAGAGCAGAACTCTTCAATAGCCAAGGGTAGCTTTCACGCCACTAACGTATGACAGGCCTTAATCTCATCTCTTGCAGATTCATGTTCATGAAAATCAAATTACTTCAGTTTTTAAAAACACACCTGATTTTAGCAGAAAATAATACACCATTACAAATGTCAAGAGTATTGAACGGTAATGAAATCTGTAGAAATTACTTACCAGCTTGTTTTTTAAAGACTCTCAAAGTGTAAAGACTGGCTGGCCATTGTCAGATGGGCAGAAATGCTTAGGGACTGAAAGCACAGCACCAATACACATTGCTTCATCCATTACTCCTCCAAGCACCAGCCCTGGAAACAGTTGCTTTTCTGCTTTTGCTAACAGACTTACTTTTACATTTATTATCTCAGAAATACTATGACTCAACGTCAGATGTTAACAGTTCAGAGTATATTTCATTAGAATTTTTAAAAGGCCTCTCTGTAACAACTCAGGCAGTAAAGGACCCTTCCTAACTTCTATAGTGACAACACAAATGACTAACAAAACTTCTCTTGAAGATTACACAAATGAAGTATGACGCAGAGAAAGAAGAGGGTTTTGAAATGCCCTAGTTTCCTTTAAGATTGGTTTCATTTTATTTTATTTTTTAATATACATAGGATTTAGAAGACGCTTTATGCTGACAGTTTTTGACTTCAAGTAAAGTATTAACAAAAGCTGTATTTTAGCCTGTCTTATCAAATTTCAAGACTTCTTTCAAAGGAATTGTTTAAACCTTACCTTTCCACCCTTAGTTAACAGATGTAATGCAGCACAGCCCTCTAACTGATTTACATTTGGTACAGACTTCGGCAAAGTCATCTATCAGTTCATAAAAAAGACATTTTTTCCCACCTCCACCGTTGAAGAGAAACTATGAGGGGAAATCCTACTTTAAAGTATTCTCACACTTCCATGACAGGAAGAAAATAAAACCTACCATCTGTATTTCACAAGCCTTGGCTTTATCCTTGACTGTATCTAACAGACCTTGCTTCAGTGCCAAAATAGTCAAGTCAAGCTCTACTAATACATTATTTAAGTCTTGGTGTCTACAGTTTTGCATATATATGTATTTCAAAAGTGTATGGCATACACTTTTACATAACTATGGAAAAAGTTCCTCTCTCACGTGTGAGGAGCTGGCAATGCTATTAGATGCATACCTGATAGCACTTATGCCAAATGGTCTACACCACTGGGTTTCGGGGATTTTTTTTCCTTTTTTTTTTTTTTTTTTTTTTTAATTCTTTCAGCCATCATTTCAAAACCAGCTGCAGACTTCTTGGCCATATATTCGCCATTCTTCATGCAAACAGCCTCTTTGGACAGCATGCTCTTTCTAAGGATTTTTATGCAAGCAATAAAATAAAAGTGTGAGGGGCTCTGCTCAACCTCTTCGTAGGATGAGTTGAGGAGTTTTAATTTCCATTGCTTCTGTATATTAAACACTTTCAATCCATTTGAACAGTTGCAGAACTAAAGCACACAGACATATTGTCGATTAATGCTGTAAATATCCCACGGTCTATACAAAATGAAACATTTAAAAAGAACAGCAGCACCACAGTTTTTCACTCCGTGATCACTAGACCTGCCTCATTAATCTCATGTACCCATGTGAGGTAAATACATAGTACGACTACAAACCAAAAATCAATAAAACCTTTAAAAAGGTTTAATTTGATTCTACAAGGGAGGTTATCATAATCCGACTCTGCTTTCTTACATTCTGCTAGCAATTTCTCTCAGCTCAGTTTCAACTGCTAACTTTCTTCTCCATCTCGCTATCTATCATGCTGTTATAATGCCAGCTCAAATGCTGTTTGTAACAGCACAGCAATTTCTCATAAGTTGCCAGCTTCATAGTGTGTTCCTTTAGAAGTGCATGGAAATTATTAGATTAAATTACAAATGAAAGACTCCACAGTTGGTCATGACTACTGGAACATTTATGTACATTCAGTTGATCATGAATTTTAACTTTTATTCCTTTGCATCTTTTACGGGTCTTCTGTTTATATTCTGTTTTGCCAGATTATATGGGAAGTGCAATTGAAGACAACTTGAAAAGAGCTATACATTTTCCCCATACTCCCCAAGATCCTCAAAAGAAAAGACTGTGACACCCACCTCCTCCATTCCCTACTGGCTCAGTGCCAACAGATGCCCTACAACCATTTTTAAAACCTCTGCTAATATGAGCACATCTCATACATGGCAGTGCAACTCACGATTTAAAAAACACAGCTGTACAGGAATCTGCTCTACAAAGCAAGACCTACAACCACCCAGTTGCTCCCCCCTGGTTTGCAAGATTTCACATACCAGCATGGGACCAAACAATTAATACATCTAAAATTACCTGAAGAAAACATTGATCATACCGCAACTGGTGATCACAATAGGGTAAGCAGCAGGATCTTCGATTATCTCACTGCTGGGGGTATCATTTTCAGGAAGGTATTTCAAACCAATTTCTTGACCATACACTGCCACTGAAAATATCTAGTAATTTTCTAAAGGAATAGAGCTGTTTGACCCAATTCCGATGCAGATAATTATATTATCTGTACCTAAAATCCCTCTGAGTGTTTCAATCAGGTATGGTATTCTTCACTTTCTGTTCTGATCTGCTTAGCATGGCTGAGCGCCATTAAACAGCTGTCAGATTCCACACAAGAAGTGGCTGGATTTCAGTAATAAGCAAAATGGTTCCTGATAGTGTTTAAAACACCTGGGGATCCTTCCAAATGAACAGTGCAATGAGGCTAAACTATAAGATTAAACTGCTGTAAAATAAGCCCCACAATTTCTTCATAAAAGTACACGCCCTAATACATTTAGTCTCTGAAAAGCTCAGCTGTTGCCAAGAATGAAACATACCTCGATGAAGCTTCAGATATGAGCATGAAGAATAATTCACAAACTTTACGTTCAAGAAAATTAGAAAATTCACTCCTCGTGACATACAGCCCAAGCTATTCTCCTGTTTCTATCAGCACAGACCATCTACAACAGATATGGTCAAGTGCTAAAGCATGAGTCAGAGGACAGAGATCAGCATGTGCGTTCAGCTATCACAGAACACAATGCCAGCCTCTTCATTTGCAGTCCAAGGAGATTTTATAACCAACATTTAAAGAAGAAAGCAAACTAACTGATCATGAAGACGGTTAGGTAGGAGTGAGAGGAGGCTTTCAAACCATCAGAACAGCAAGGCTGTAGAAGAGCCTCCCACCAGAACACCGGGGCCAAAAATCCTAACAACCCTTAAAAGTTTGTTCCGTTTATGAGATTAATTGTGTATCATGGATCTAGTGATGGCAGAGGATTTAGACTCTGCTCTGCAGTGCCCTCCTATACCTATATACAAGAATCTGTGCTGGTAAGGAGGTGTGAATTGTCTGCCAGCTGTGCATATATATAATCTTAATACCAGGGGTCCTCAAACTTTTTAAACAGGGGGCCGGCGCACAGATGAAGTGGCAGGCAGTCATCTGCAGCTGCTTGGTTTCCCCCCACAACCCGCGGGGGGGAGGGGGGGGGCGGCGGATTCTGTAAATACCTGGGGGGCGGAGATTGAGGACCCTGGACCCATATGCAGCCCGCGGGCTGTAGTTTGAGGACCCCTGCTTAATACCAACAGCTTGGTAAAAAACATTTCCAGAAGAGATTTTCAGGGCTACAAAGACTGTCTTCAGCAATAGGTGGAACACAAGATACTTGAAAAAAGAAATGAGAGGAAGAGAAAACAAGACAGCAGAAATCTGCCCATGAAATGTGGAACCTTCCATACATCCAAAAGTTTCTCTGACACCTTACCTGTAGGAACTTCCTCTTCTACCAAAGCCATGGAAGTTCAGAAAACTACAGAATGTCCATAGTGAGCTCAGGTCCAGGTGTAAGTTTACCGTGACAGAGAAAAAAAATCAGCTCCACTTGAGAAGCTGCCACTGCATCTCCATCACAACATCCTGCCCCCAGGACCTGAGATGGCAGGAACTCTTTGATGGTACAGGTGCCTGTATCTAAAAGGTTTAGGGTGGACAGACGGCTGAGGAGGTGAAACTGCCATGCAGTACAGGAATGGAAGGCCCTAAGCCAAGTGTATTGCTCCATTCTGACAGCTCCCTGTAAACTGCCTGGTTCTGGTATTCCCCTTTCCCCTTCCCCTGCCTCCCACAGCGGTACTGCTGCCCCCAGCTGCAGCCCCCCTGCTTCATGTTAAGAAGCACAGAGCCTGTAAACAAGCCTTACCCTACGCAGGACCCAGAATTGCCAGTGCATTTAGATATAACCCCCAATTTCAATTTTATTTATTTTTTTTACACTTGCTCCTACAACTGTGTGTCACTGAAAACATGCTCTTAAAAATATTTAAGTAGAGAATAGATCACTTGTTCATAAATTAATTTCAAGAGTGATACAGATATCACAGTAATTTAGAACTAGGTTGGGGTTTTTTTCCCCTCTTTTTTTTCACTGGGATGCTCTCATATTAAATCCACTGACATAAATCACTGACGTTCCAGATCTCTCCCAGCACACATTTTTGTAGCTTAAAAAACAAATACCAGAACGGGTAAGGGGGAGAGAAAAAAAAAAAAAAAAATCAGACAACTTCCCAAAGCTGAATTTGCCCTTTCTATTCAAATGCAGTCCTATACCCAAAACTGAAATTGTCACACAGCCCATTAATCTCCATTACAAAACATGTTCTTTATTTAATAAAATTACAGCATTTGGTTGAATGATAACAGTATTTACATACTGGTTTATGAGCTCCTGAGATGTTTCTCAAGCAAATAAAATAAGAGAATAGGTTACGGTTTACTGAAATAAAAGAAGTGCATTGTTCCTAAGAGAACAACATACTGCTGCTATTATTGCTCCTATGCTACAAACATTTAAAACAATGTTGTCCTTTAAAGGATTCATAGCACATATCATTTACCAAAATAGGACTAAATCAGTGGTGCATACAGAATAGCCCTCAATTATGACAAAGGCAATCCAAAGAATCTACAGAAAACATCCAAATTTACAAAATTCCAAGTCCTCCTGAAAATAACACAGAAAATTTTGTACCACAACTATGCTCTGTGGAATAGTCTAAATCCAGAAATAGAAAAAATCTAGCGATAAAGAATTTTTTTGGAAAGAAAAGAACACTACAAACCTACTGATGTCACTATTTATGATGTCACATCCGTATTTGTGGAACATCACCCAAATTGAAACAAAACACAAAAAGCAAGCCCCCTCCCAATCTACCCGTAGAGAAAAGATCAGGCTGAATAGATGACATGGTAATAAATTCCAAAGGCATTCTGGAAAATAGCAGATACTCTCAGTACTTCAACAGCAAGAAAACAAAAACAAGTACCTACATAGCTGCAGCTTTCTATTATTAAATACAAAGCATCATAAAAATATCTACACACAGCATCTTCCAATGGCGTAGGGGCTGCCTTTAAATTTTTTTTGCCAAGACATTCTTTCGATTGACTTATCACTGAGGCATCAGTTCCAAAAAAACTGAGCAATTTTTTTATCAGATTAAAAAGCTTTTAATATACTTTTCATTTCTAATGAGACAATAGTTCTCTATTAAAATACAGTTTGTACATTTATGACTATTTCTAAGGGGAGTAGTAGAACATTAAGCCTTAGACTGCAGCATGGGGGAACTCCATGGATGTCAAAGCCTGCAAAGTGAAATGAATGGCATTTAACAGCCACAGTCCAGGGCCAGAGCTGGTGAGTGAAGCATTCCGTCTACTAACCATGGCAAACCACAAACCCTTGTTGCAGAACACACACAGACTGAAATTCAACCTGCTGGACAGTGAATGCTCTTAGGAAAATCTTAAAAATTAGTGTCAGCAGTAAAAATATCTTTTCGAGGGAAAAACTGGGGGGCTGGGGTGGGGGGGGTGGGGGGTGGGGGTGGTGTCCATTTCCTGCTTTTTGCATGTAAGGTGTCAATTTTCTAATGATCAGTTGTGATATCAGACCACAGGTAACTTTCCAAAACATGCAGGTATGCATGCATGCTCCAATATACTAAATAAGCCAGGTAAAAATTCTCCATTTGAAAGCTGCTTTTGTTAAGTCCTGAATTTATGTTTTCAGTTAAGTGTTCTACAGAGCAACACAAACAGCATAATCTTAGCAAAATAAAAATCAAGTTATGTAAGGATCTGGTGCTCCAAACATGTTTGTATACCAAGGAATAGGGCATTTTAAAATGCTAGCGTTATAATAACTGGAGCCTCACTTGAAGATTTATTCCACAGCAAACTTTCCCCACTTCTTCATCAACAGCCCTTTCTTCATTTTTGTTTTCTTCATTCCCTACGTAAACTGGTTATTACAAGCTGTGAAGTACTGAAGCAACTTTGCAGCAGGTGCAGCTATGAAAATAAAGGATATGAAGCATATTTCTAGTGTTTTGAAAGGTTTGCTACTTAAAACAATAAGAATTTTTACAGTTAGAGGGGTGTGTGCACACGTACGTAGCCCTAAGTATCTATGTATCTGTATCACCCCTCTGCATAGACTGCACGAGAGTCCAGGTCTGCCAGCTTACAACACGCTGCAGAATCATGACCCAAACAGGTAAATTCTCGAACCAAATATACCACTGACCATATGAGCTTACAAGGTAACTGTTTTAAAAATAATTTCACCTATACTGGTCACCCATTAAGGTCACTCTGTTGCCGTAAGAAATAAAGGACCATATGAAAAAAAAAAAAAAAAAAAAAAAGAGCAAGAAGTCAAATTCTATTTCAATAGCTCTAAAAAATAGAAAAGAAAAAAGAAAATGAAAATAAGCTACAAGTCTGCTGGGACACTGAACACCTAATCCATCAAGTCCCGATTTCAAGGAGGCCAAAATGTTAGTATCGTCATGTTTTCCTGCACGGTTCTGTATCTTCAGGTTTTAACTACTGGAAAGGCGTGATCTGCTGGTGCGTAGTGTGTAGGTCAATTTATTTCCAATACGCTAATTTATGCAACATTAGCACAGAATGCCAGCTCCAGTTCTCTTACTGCTCGCACTCTAGGAGCAGACTTGTATTTTCTGCCAACTCCATTACATCATCCGAAAACCCAAACATTTCTCTTTTTTTTCCGGATCCCCGCCACTCTCCCCTCGCCGCCCCCCTCCCCAGCCCGGGGGCGCGCGGCACAGGGCGCCTCCATCCCTGCCCTTGGCGCGCGCGCTCCGCCTGTTACATAACCCAGCGCCCGCTGCCGCGCGGCGACCGCCAGCCCGGGCGAGCGGCAGCGCGTGCCTGCGAGCGCCCGAACCCCGCTCCTGCCGGATTGAATCCGGGGGGGGGGGGGGGGGGGGGGGAGGGACATGTGGGTCAGCGGGTTAGCAGTGCCACAGCCGAAACATTTCGGGACCGCCGAGCGCGCACCCTCACCGCCGGGGCCGCCCCCCCAGCTCCTTTCGCATCCATACAGAAACGGCATCCCAGCGTTACATAACCGATGGGACCCCAAAGTCCATCCCCCGCCCCCCCCGGAGCCGGTGCCTGCTCCCTGCTGCCGGCCCCGCTGCCCGGCGGCACCATCTGCCCGAGCCGGCGGAGCCCTCGGCCGGGAGGGGGGGCGGGGGGCGTTGTGTAACACCCGCCAACTACGGCCGCTCCGCCAACGGCCAGAAAACTCCCCGACAAATTAAGGAAATTTTCTCCAGTGTTTCTGATTAACCTCGTTACATAAGGCGCTTGCATTCCAAATCCACTCTCGCAAGCGCTAAATATACCCCGCGCAGCGCAGCGCAGCGCTGCCCGCCTGCCTCGGCCCGGCCCGGCCCGGCCCGCCGCCGCCCGCTCGCAAATCGCCTCTAATTAAACGTTGCGGCGTGTGTCAGCTCGATGGCTTTTACTGTACGCGGATTCCCTGAGTGGGAAGCTGCCTGGGAAGGGGGGGTGTGGCCAAAAGGGGAAAAATACTGTAAAACACAAGCCAACACATGATCAGCCATATTCCAACCTACAACCAAAAACCCCTCCGTCCGAGGAGCGCCGCTCTCCCCACCGCCGCGGCCGGGCATCGCCGCCCCGGGCCCGGCCGCCGCGGGGGGCTGGCTCCCGCCGGGCACGGACTTTTCTCCGCCCGTCATTTCTTCCAACAGCCGTGTGTATTATTACATAGCGTTATTTAATTAATTTTTACCCATCACCGAGTGATTTTACCGAGCGAAGCCTCTCTAGCGCGCTCCCCCTCTAGTCGGAGCAACGCTTCATAAATTATTTACATGTAATTAAAGCGGCAGCCTCCTCCCTCTCGCACGTCTCGGCAAACTCCGGCGGTGTTTGAAGCCGGCGCCCCTCACCGCTCCTGCGGCGGGAGCAGCGGCGAGAGCGCCCTGCCCGCTGCGCTGCGCCGCGCTCCGCCGGCGTTCAGCCCTCCCGCCGCCGGGGCTCGCCGGGGCTCGCCGCCCGCCCGGCCCGGGCACTGCCGAGCTGCCGCCAAACTTCGGCCGCGCCGAGCACCTTCCGCGCTGTCCCGCCCGGCGGAGGGACGCGACCTGCGGCGGCAGCGGGCGCGGCGGCCAGCGGCGGGGAAGGGGCTCGGTGGCTGGTTTGCGGCGTTTCGCTCGGGGGCCGAGGGGGAGCGAGGGAGAATCCACGGGGTCAGAGAGCCCCCTCTGCAAAGTTGCGCACCTTCAAGAAACAACGGCAGCTACGAGATCATCCGCTCCGCGAGGAAATAATTTTTAAGACACACTTAAATGAATTAAGTGAAAACAGCGCGCAAGAGAGTGAGTAAGACACCCGCAGACCGCAAATCTCCTGTTTAATCACGGATCCCCCATTCACAACAAGCCACAGCACACCAGTTGAGAAACTGTCAAAAGGAGACAGACGAGGGGGAGAAAAAAAAAGGGGGGGGGGAGGAAGGACACTGCAGCTTTAAAAGTTTGTTCCCTCGAATCCAAATACTCCCGCTGTTGCTTTATATATTTATAAAATTATGTAATTTCGGGGGCACAGTACCCATCCGGATGCCACAGGCAATAAACGAGAGAGATAGGCAAGCGCCCAGCACCGCTCGATATTTTCAATGCATTCGTCCCTCCTCCTGCAGCAATTAAAAGAAGCTATAAAAGTTTGCAAGGTTTTGCAGGGGGTAGAAGCGTGGCTTGTTTGCGTGCGCGGCTTCAACAAGCACAAACGATAAACCAGGGGATTAAATTGCTGCATTTCCCCCTTCTCTCTTACCCCCCTCTTCCTATTCCCACCCACCCCCCGATCCCACTCCCCCGGCCCCCTCCCCCTTCCCCAAGTCTCCCTACCTCTGCTGCTGCTGCTGGAGTAGCTCTGCCTGCGGACGGGAGCCGGCGCATCGCTTTTCCGGGCAGGCTCCAGGTTCACCGGGGTGTCCCTGGCGCCGGCGGCCGCCTCGGAGACGCTGCTGCCCGGCTCACTGGCTGCTGGATCGGGGGCTGCCGGAGCGGACTCCATGTTTTTCCCAATGTAGATCGCTTGGAGATGGCGAGCTCCTACACTCCCTCTATCTTCTGTTTCCAGCGCAACTCTATGGTAGGGAAGCAGAAGGGAGAGAGCGAGCGTGATCCAGATGGGATGTGAGCTTGCCTGGCTGTGACCACAAGCAGCGCTAGCGAGAGCTGCACACCCCCCCGCCCCCGCACCCCCCGCGCTCCGCCGCCCGCACCGCACCCCGCGCCCGCACCGCCGCCCTCCGGCGCGGCCCCGGGGCGCGGGACGGCGGCGGGCCCGGGCGGCGTGCGGGGCGCCCCCCGCCGCGCAGCGCAGGGGCCGGGCCGAGGCCGGGGCCGGAGGGGGCTGCGGACAGGCCGGCCTCCCGCCCGGGTGCGCGCCACGGCCCGGCGCTTTGGGGGCCGCGCAGCAAGGTCGGGGGCCCGCAGGCGCCCTGTCGCCGGGCCCCGGCCGCCGGGAAGCGCGGCCGAGCGCGCTGCCTTCCCCCCGCGACGCCGCCGGCTGAGGCGGCACCGGGAGATGCCAGCCGTATCACGCGTCTCCAGACCCGCATGTCTAGCAGCCGCGCAGCCAGAGACGGCAACCTTGCAGACAATACCTCTCGCAGGGAAGTATGCTTTGACACAGGACAAAAGGTGACTAGCAAGGTGCCGGAACCCCTCCGGCTCTGCTCCGAGCTCTGCCAGCGCTCTGGCGCTGTTCGTGGTCTCGGTAGCGGTCAGCTCCTTGGCCATTACCCGATTTTAAAATAAAGTAACAGCTGCCACGACCAGTGTGCTGAGGAACACATCCCTCTTGTATAACAGAGGCCATGTTACATGCAGCCCTGCTGCCTCCTGCACAGAAGCTGCTAAAGCTGGCTGCTCTGGCTGGAAGCGTGGCCTCAGTAGACCAAATCACGGTGTTTGTACTGATCGCAGCACAAGCTTTTTCCAAACGGCACTGGAAAGCAGTTGGTATGCCACTTTCTGCCAGCCGGGATGCTGCTATGGCTGTGGACACTGCTGGGGCCAGCACCTGATGAAACTCGCAGGTAAACCTTGGACAAATCCACACGCCGCTGTCTAATCACCACTAACTGTACTGCTCCACCACAAACGGTGGCTGCTCACAACCAGCTGTGAAACGTACCATGAGTCCTGTGTGCCCAGGAGCTTGTCCGCAAACTGGATTATGTCTTGCGCTGCTGACAGTCCCCTTAGCAGGAGGGTAGTCTTGGGTCAGTCAATTTGGAGGTCCTGAAGTTACGACTATCCGTGTCTGAAAAAAAGCCACGAGAGTTCTGATTATTTCTTGGCTGCCTACATCTGAGAGGAACAGGCAGAGACTGGGGAAGACAGGGTAGCACTAAGAAGGATTCTGCATTTATTTTCAGAGCCCAAATAAATTTGAGGAGGTCAGAGCTGGACTTGCAGACCTTGCCCACTGAGTACACCAGTGCCTCTTCTCGACGATTGCGCATTCGGTGGCGGCAGCCCTGGAAGCCCTGGGGTGTGGACACGAAAGGCCATCCTGTTTCTCACCGGTGACATGTGAAACCACCTCAAGCCTGACAGAAGCTGTTCCTAGACAGCAGGCTTGGAGGGGTGGTGAGGGAAAGTGGGAGAGGGAGGCAGGAGCACAGTTTGCTCCCAGTGCCTTATCTTGAGGCTGGGGGGAACATCCCATTACTGCATGGTACCGCATGCCAGCACAGACAGGTTCACAATCTTTTGGCGTGGTCTCGCCGGAATCTGCAGAAGGCAACAAGGTGGTCCTTGCCCAATGCAAGTTTGGTGGATTAAAGCTGCAATATCCTGCAAACTCTCTCCCTTTACTTTTCACTAATTGGCAGCCTCCAAATAGAAGCGAGAATTATGTGAGCTGTGGAAACTGAACTGCCTGTTATCCTGAAAGAAAGCTTATCCCTCCCTCTTCAGATCAGGGTTTAAGCAGGCTGACCAGGCAATGTGCGTTGGGAAACTTGCCCGGCTAATAAAAAAGGACTTCATTCCTCAAAGCTGCCAAACCACTGCCTTTCACCAGCACTGGGAACAATTGGACTACTTGCCACAGTAAGGATTATTCACGTGAGTGTTTTGCAGGACTGTTTTTAGTATTGCAGATACTTCAGATTATCAGTGTGGGGTGTTTGTTGTTGTGTTTTTTTTTTTTTTTTCTCTTCTCCTTTTATCTGTTAAAGGCTGCTGAGATTTAGCATACCTACCATAGCTATACAATTGTCATTTGGTGTATATTTCCCCTCATTTTCTAAAACCAAACAATTTATTTTCTTAGAAGAGAAAGAAGGGAAAGAAACACTGAAGGCTACAATAGGACAACATACAGTAGAACTTTGGTTTCCAGAAGAAATTAGGGGGGGATTTACTCTTCTGTGATTTCCCAAGTGCCTAGAACATCTGATGCAATGGAGAAAAATTAATTTTATGTTGTTAAACAACATCTCTCTCATAAGTCACCAGCAATGAGAACCAGCTAATGCAGGACAGACTTGTAGCATGTTTGTAGAGGCAACAACCTAAGAGTTTTTGTAGCACCTACATAAGGGAAGATATAAAGGAGCTTCACTCTTCTGCAGAAAGAGAGGGTGCTCAAAAAACCTGAAAGCACCATGAGAAAAAAAAACAAAACCAGGGTAACAGTGCACTTGAGCTTTATGTAGCGGAGTAAACCCAACATGACTTCTGTCAAGCTCCCTATATGAATCTGCTCTGCTGAGACATTTCCCAGGCACAGAAAAGGTCTTCCTCGTTCTTTCGTCTTTTATTTCCAGCTTCCAACCCATACCAAAATGGTTCATTAACTTTGATCACTTAGCTTGTTTAAACAAGTGAGATGGCATTAACAGCAGACAGGTATGCTGAGAAACTTGAGGAGATATGTTTGGTTAGATTAAAAAGGGCTTTAGAATTTGCTGCAGACATTACCTGGAACGGATCCCACCAAAAGTAACAGTAATGGAAAAAAAAGGTAAAAAGGTAAGAGTATCACCAAACATTTCCAGTTGATTTTGTTGATTTCATGTAGATACAAATAATAATAATATTTTTTAAAATTTTAATTGGAAAAAAATTATCACACAAATCTGTGATTCTGGAGTAGACAAGACATTGAGGATCATATGGACACTTTTTCAGAGCACCAACACAGCGACAGAATAAGCGGCAGAAAAGCTATAATGCACAAAACCGTCAATGACAGAAAGCACACTCTCATGAGGGACAGGCACAAGCTACACAGAACACATACACACACACACAAGAAAATCACAGTTCACAAGGGAACAGTACACCACCACATTGCTGTAGGGTTCATGGTCCGTTAATATGTAAGGGGTTTTTGAATTTGAGGTGGTCCGTAATGGTCTTCTATATACACAGCTAATACAGCTGTTGAAATACCCCACTTTAAAAAGAATGCCAAAGTACATTCCTGACCCAGAAAGTATATAGAATCACAGAGTATCTTGAGTTGGAAGGGACCCATAGGGATCATTAATTCCAACTCCCTGCTCCTTGCAGGACTACCTAGAACTAAATCATGTGACTAAAAGCATCATCCAGGCTCTCTTATACAATAGCCCACATTCCTGCCTGTGGATCCAGGCTCCAGTGACCTCTGGCCACACCCTGCACACATCAAAGGGAACTGTCAAACGTTCCTAGGAAGCTTTGTTAGCTCCAGTCTAGCAGTTGTAGAGAATGTACTGCTGCAGAGCTGAATAATGACGAGGGCAAAGCTTGGATAACATAGCACAAAAAAGAACTAGCGAGGTATTTTGGTGCTGGTGGCATTTCCTGTTTTAGGTGTTCCCTTGTGACATTCCCCCAAGTTCTTCCAGTTACAGCTCCTCCTCCTGTACAACAAGGTGCCAGGGTTAAGGCGCATTTGCTTCCACTGGACATATTCCCTTGTCTGTGGTTTTGATGTCTTTGCAGGAAAAGAAAAAGTAAAAGGTCATAGGTTGAGGACATTCAGAAGAGCAGGTTTCAGAGCCGTGCAAGTAGTAGGACATCCACTAGGTCTTCAGTGGAGTCAGGTTGCACAATTCTGATTTATAGACCGATCTTGAAAGGAGAATTTAAATTGTATGCATCTATTCTTTGTAACCATATTCTGTGGTGTATCTTTTTAATGGTTTACAAAGCTTTAGTTAATTGAATTTTACAGTAGGACAAGAAGCTGCTTCCAGTTGAAACATACAGCCTATAATACCTGAGATCAACCTTAAAGTTATGCACCCCATTAAGCTTCAGCAAAAACAGGCAGACTAGTAAACTACATGTATAGAACCTGAATTAGTAACTGAACCTGTATATATTTGGCAGTAACTAAACTAAATACTACTTTGACAGCATTCTGTCTTATTCTAGACGAGAACAAAGTAAGAAATAACAGGACAGAAATAATATAACAGTACTGGAGGCACTGTGGCTGGATGCAGTTTCAGCAGACCCTTTCCCACAGCCTTTATCTCTAAGCAAAGTGGGAAACTCATCAAACAGTTCATCTAGAAGTTATACTCACAGATACAATTTTGTTTGTTTTAAAGACTGGGGAGCATTTGTTAACTGGCTAGCACAGCACAGATTCAGTGGAATCTCCTTCCTGCTGCAAACTCACAGCGTAAACTATGAGCTGCTTTTCATTGTTTGTTAAGCCTCTATTTCCACTCTCCTCTCCTGCCATTTGGATTCATTCCTTAATGGATTTTCTATTTCCAAAAGAAACTGAAGTGGGGAAGCACACAACATATGAAGTAATGGCTCCTTTGTGCTTATCTGTACAGCACAATGTCCACAATCAGCGTCCCCTGATATAAAGAGTAAGCACCAATAGCACAGGCCAGTTCTTAAAAATTTAATACTTTTTGTGACTGAATTAAGGCAAAAGGCCCAGAGATACCTGTCTTTCTCAGCATGCTATCTTCAATGCTGTTTTCTTGCAGATGGTTAAAACCTTACTGAACCTTTCCCTTTAGCAAGATGAACACCTTTCTCACATTCCATACACTGCAGACAACCTCTTCCTCCCACAAAGGTAAGCTAATTGAATTAGAGGAACAATTCAGCCTGCCCATATTCTCTGGAGAGTGAAGGGAAACAGGGAAGAGAAAAATCCGATCCAAAGGTACATTTTTCCTCTCAAGAAAAAGGAAGCTTTTTTAGTGAAGATTGGTAAATGAGACACCATTTCTGAAATGTTGGATCACTCCCAGTCCAAAGTAGGGTTGATTGTTTTTCAATTAACTCATGCTCCAGCACCTTCTTCTAAACCGTGTTTTCACTCAATAGCTGCTCACTCAAATACCACAATTATATCACACCACATTTATATCAGACTGATAACTCACAGGTTTTGTTCAAACTATATGTTTCTCCAGAAGTAGTAGTAGGTTAAAAGCAGGTTAAAGCAAGGAGAAAAAATAGCTTATCCTAAAGAAAAAAATGTTACTATTGTCTAGATGATGGTTGTGCATATGTCTTCATACATCTTTGTTGTTCCCCTGGTGGATTCCATCAGTAACGCCTTTCAAAATACCTTACCTGAAAGAACCATTCTAAGTTATTTGGCTCACTGGCAAAATCCTAAACTAATTATCAGAGAGTTCAAATGCACTTGGAAAGCTCACTTTCACTCAAAACCATTAAGGAAGTTTGCACTAGCCAAGCAAAAGCCTATCAGACTAAGCAGTTTGTAGTTCCAAATCACCCTGAATAGGAAAGCTGCAAGTTACCTGGTATCACTGTGCATTAACATGTAATTAATAAGATACTTTCTAGAAACTGTTTAATGCATGCACAGGAGGGCATAATCAAGCTGAAACACAAAGTTGCATTATTTGCAGCAATCTGAAACATGGCCAAGTAATATTCTTCCTGATTAAGTTTCCCTAAGTATCTGGGAGGTACACAGCCCGCACGTCCGTATCTGAGGCCTGTGAACAGCATACCCACACTTACACTTCAGCACAGTGAAGTGCTCACACAAACCTTATACCACTGCCACTCCTCCCTTTTGACAGTCACAATGCTAACCAGGAGCGTGCTTCACCACACTGAATTCACAACTTGTTTCCAGCATAGGACCTTCAGAAATGTGAGGAAGTTATGATAGAAACTATCTGCCTTTTCCTATTCCATTACAACCTGGGCATCCCAGAAAATGTCCTGGACATGTGGTGGGAGGCTTTCTCAGGAGGAGCCATGCCTACACACCTTCTGCTATCCCTCCTTTTTCTCCAGGTTACAGAACCTGATCTTCTAGCTAACTTAGAAATACAAGAATTGCCTTCATTGAACATGTACCAAAAATTACACTAACCATCAGTTTATTCAAGCAGCCCAGATACACAGTAGAGACATTACAGCTTAGATGAACATTAAACATTATGCCAGAAAGGCAGAAGGAAAAGTTGTAATTTAATTTAAAATAATTAGTCAGGTTTTACATAATTTGAAGCCTCATTTGATTTATTTAAACCCTGTATCTAGTAAAATATTTTTATTTCAAGGAAAAATGGAAAGCCATCTACTGCATGTAAATGCCAACCAGCATGCCCAGCGTTACAGAAAACATATATTCTCCTGCCTGCTTTAACTCTCTGAGAACTTAACATTCCACAATAGAACACAACGGCCTCTGTCTTTTATAATAGCAAGTCCAAAATTTTATGTATTTTATACAGACTGGAAGGATGAATATGAAGCTTCAAGTATTACGCTGAAGAAAGATTCCTTTGGAAGAGGAATTTCATAATTAATATATTCCAATGCATGAATGGAACAAAGGTACAGTAACAAGGAAATGATCCATTTTTCCTTGTGTTTGGAGATGAGAGGGAAGAGGGCAGAACTATTGAACTTTCACAACTGACAGTTCTAATAGCGTAAAAAAAAATGAATCTAGTTGTTGTTACAGCTGTCTTCATGTTCTATAAAGCACCAAAACCCAAAATAAGCTTTGCAATTTTTTTCAGCTTTTTTCCCAAAATGAAAAATAAAGTGAGAAAAGTACCTTTTAATCAAACAAAATATTTACTTAACCTGAAGTTAAAAGATGTATTTAGCACCCTTATTTTTTAATTTGTTTAAACCTGAAATTTAGATATGCTTCAAAGTAAAATGATATTTTCCTTTAAAAAAAAACAAACAAAACCCCCAAACTAACCAACCCCCCCAAAAAACAAAAAACCCAACCCCCAAACTTGTTTAAAAAGGAACATCAAGGTCTTGCATATTTTCCAATTTCTTCTTCAACAGAATAAATCAATCACAAAATTGGGTTCACTAAATTGACCCAACTATAGTTTTTTTTAGCAAAAAAATGCCACTCCATTTTGGATATGGTAAAGCTACTGATAGCTCTTTAGTAGCCTTTGTACAATCAACATGGCAATTCTTACACAATTTCAAATACAGAAGTACACAGCATCAAGACAGACTCTTGGTATGTCTTACTAGGAGACTCAACTATCCTCAGAGTCATTTACATATCAACATGAAAAAAATGACGTCTTACTGTAACGTTAAAAATGGCTTTCATACCCAGGTTTGTGACTCCAGTACGAGCATTGTGAGGCCTATGTCTATGTTAAGCCATGAGAAGCTTTTCCAAGACAAGGACTTAGACCACTGGCAAGCTGTTTTCACATGTCATTTTGGCTGAACATCCTTCTTGTTCCATGGCTATAGATGCACTCCCCTCACAGGATGAATCTCAACAACCAACAGCTGCTTATGGCCATGCCCATAGCCATATTACCAAAGGAAAAAAAAAAAAGAAAAAAAAGGCAACTTATGTCTCTTAAGCCACCAATCTAACCAATCTACATAAAAAAAAAAAAAGAGTCTATTACAGAAAAAATAATTATTTTTTTTTCAATTAAAAATCAAAGATAAGCTGGGAGGGAAGAAACACAAATTGGCACACTCACTCCCTCTCCATAAAATCAATAGAAAAAAGATGAGATAGGCATTCAGTCCAAATAAAAATGATTTCAAGGGTGCATTTTTTGGATACTTTGCTTATTTGCAACCATCTTGAATTTAAATAAATTGGACAGGGTTGTTAGCCAAACAGCTACTACCTTTAACTCTTTTGCCAAAGGTTTTGATTTACATCTTGAATTATGCAAATTATATATCAAAACATCAGGGTTTTTTCCTTCTCAATCAAAGGAGCACAGAAAAATAGCAACTTTCACCTTAAGTAAGGTCAGCAGTGCAAGATCCTAGCTAGCCCTCTATTTCTGAATCTTTCCAAGCCTATGAATACAGTATCACCTGAGATACTTAAGGCATTTCTCCGCTTTTTCTTCTTGAAAGATTCTTCGCTTTTCTTTAAAAGAAAGCTATTATTTAAAAGCAAAAAGAGGCTATGTAAAATATCCTCACAACTTAATTTAGACATGCTATATTCTCTCATTTAGAAAAATAATTGCCTTAAAGGTTTCATAGTCAAAATAGGAAACCCTTTGCTATACAGAGTTTGTTTTAGTTGATGTTTTAACCCTGTGACTAGGAGAATTCATGATAACCCACATGGTTATTCTGAAGTTTAAAGCAAAAATAAAACCTGCCATACTCCATAGATTCTTGGAGTACTCTTCCATTTGAGCTTGTCACTTACCGAAAGAAACATAACATAAAATTTGCTATCTTTACTGTCTTCCATAATGCATGGGATTCTTTTATAAATCACCTTGGCAATCCTTGTTGGTATTGTAGAAGTTTAACCACCATTTGAACATAACATAAAGCAGGTACTCAGGCAAAACTGAAGATTTTTTTAGAGTAATAAAAATCTATGAAGGTAAAATCCTTGTGGGTGAATAACTAACATGGAAATCTATTTACTTATATAAAACATGGGAAAAATATATTTTTTCCCCACATCCTTCATGAATACATTACCCTATGGACACATTAATGAAGAGCCCACAGGACTTTTCCCAGTTTCTTTCTGCAACTTCCACCATGTTTCACCTCTGCAGGCCTGCCACTAGTCACTCAAAGTAATCAACAGAAATGTCACTGGCAACAGTATGCTTTGTCTCACCTTAACATGATGGCAGTCATTTGCCTCTAATTTAAATAGATCAAGCAAATAATTTAATATTTACAGCACTAGCTTTAAACTAATACAATTTTACTCTTTTTCAAATTATCTATAATCTTTATAATACACTGATATTTTTCTGGTACATATGCCAATGAAAATTACTGCCGTGCCTCCCCTCCACTGAGACTAACAGTTTTATAAGACCTTTATGGTAATGTCCAATTACCGTAAGGAACAGCAAGATCAGTGAACAATTTTCAAAGGAACAAAAAATGGCTCACTTTAAAGTTCCTTACTAATGTTTGTGACTTTTTATAAATCGATATGAACATGCAAAAACAACATAGCAGCTCTACTTAAGAATTTTTGATTGTCTGAACATAAAGCTGAACTCATAACAGATACTAGTTTTAAATTCTCTTATCTTTTTTCCCTAGCATTGCAAAAATTGTCTGAAGGAAAAATGTTTGAAATCTATGAGTTCAGATTTTAAGAGCCAAAAGATTTATATTTCTCACAAAAAATATCTAAAAAACATTTTTATTTACTGTTAACCATTGTTTTCAGCTGTGAAATTTTAAGTCTTTCCCTACTTTCTATCCATACATCAAAAATGCCCAAATCTAACAAAATTAGGAGAAAAATGCTTAAAGAATAAGAAACAATTGGCTTTTATCACAAGGGCTTCATGCCTTTCTGCTTCAGGTAGACAAGTGGGAAGAAGCAGCATATAATGATCTTCCAAAATGGATGGTATTAGTTATTCTGTCATTTTGGATTCACAAGCAAATCCAGAAGAGTAACTTCTTACTTCAGAGTAAAAAGCCCTTAATACTTTTCCACCTCAGAATCTTCCAGTTACACTCAGGGACCTTGTGTTCTTTCATTTGGCATGCTGGGCCCCTGTCTGGTCAACTGTGAGCTTATGTTCCAACACCAAAAAAATATTTTTTTTAGGCATGCTCTTTGCATTGGTGCTCAAAGTACAAGCTTCATGGGATATAAAGTTTATGTTGCTTCTAATCTGATCTCATAACTCTATTCCATGGGGACATCTTTATCAAGGAATAGATTCTTGGCCTAGGATGCTGGAATTAAAAATTCCTTACTAATTAATTTTTAGCTGGCACAAATCATAGTCTTTTTAAGTTCAGTAGAAACTGTAAGTCTATTCTCCTTGTTTAACCACTTATAATTAAAGATAAATAAATAGCTCAGCTCTGTTTTTCCCCCAGATGAATGTACTGATTACCACAGTAGGTTTTTTTGAAGAACTTTGGTCTGTGGATGAGAATTAGTATTCTTTATTTTTTTTTAAGAGTTACTCTCCAAGTGATTTCCCCCAACAGAAACGGGATTGTGGGGCAGGTGGGGGGGGCGGTGGGGTTGCAGGGTGGATAGTTCTGACATAGATCATAAAAAGTTTCCAGAAATATTTTTTAAAAGCCCACAATTATGTTTAATGCTTAAAGATGGAATATTTTTTTTAAATGACTGTGCTTGCTTACACTTCTACAACCCTTTTCTAAGCAAAATTGTGTACACTCCGGACTGCGTACAGAGACATAGGACAACCATGCATTGGCCTAATATCTTCTGTATCTGCAATGACATCTGTGTGCCTCTTTTGGCCATGCACAATTAATATAATTTATACCTCAGACTTCATGGGCAAACAAAACATCTGTGAAGCAATAAACTCAGTTTCAATGGACTTATACTTACACTATTAGAAGTTTTTTTGAGAAGTAATACTTGGGAAAGCATACAACTAACAAAGAGTTAAACTAATCACATGCTTAAATGCTTTGCTAAACTAAGACCTCATAAATGCCAGGAATATGGTCTTTAACATTCTGAGTTTGAAGATCAGCTATTAAACCACAATTTTTTTAAATGATTGAAGCTTCCTTCTGAGAAAAACAAAAGCCTAAAATAAAATACAAGGTCTGCTTTTTTTTTTTTTTTTCCTTCTTTTTAAATACCCACTATTTTGAAAATTTTGATTCAAACTCAAGGAACTCAGTGGTACCAAGAGAGTCAGAAAGGTGCACTATATTTCACATTATCTTTTTCCCAAAAAATAATATTTTGCATTAGAACTATTTCACTGCTGGAAAACAGAGCTGCCTTTTTTGACTGGCCACATGATACCACTTCTGTTCCCCCATCAGCATCTACGGAATTACCAAGAGGAGAGCTAGAAGAAGCCATGACAAAAACAATCCTGTATGATTGTTGTGTTCATTGTGTAATATGCTATATATCCATACACATAGGTATAGATACACTGTGTAATCAGACTGCTCACTGTATGTACTTGGTGACTGGACTATCAGGGAAAAAGCGCAGTTGTTCAAAACAAGCCACTTGCTGGAAATATATTTAATGTTTTCAGTATTAGCTGTGAAGAAGCTTAAGCCAAGTTACAGTACTTGTTTTGCCAGTACAGGGAAGCAAGAGATCAAAAGGACCGCAAATAGTTAAATAAAATCCCTCCGTTCTTGTCAGGCAGACTGACACAGACGCAGCAACTTGCTTGAGCTTCTGAAAAAGTTAGACAAGGGAAGTGGCAAGCCTCAGGGATGACAGACCTGTTCGACACAGCCCTTCCACTGCATCTTCTTTCCCACTCCTCTCTCCCTTTTGCTTTGCTCCATTTCTGCTGTTAAAAAACAATATCCTAGTTTGAAAGAGCTGCCTAGTCACCTGAGCCACAAAATCCCAATGGGAACAGCTCCAGCTATTCAAATATCCATGCTCAGGGTTTCAAAAAGTAGAACCTGTCCTACAGCTAGGAGAATTTCAGGAACCACCTCAGAACTGACAAAGTCCAGCAGCTGTAGCAGTGTATTGAGAGAAGCCAGTCATATCAGGAGCCATTTAACCATGATAGCAGTCAGCTTTTTCAGAATCCTGATTCTTTCCCAGATGTGTCAAGGTGATGTGTGATACTATAAATGTATGTATTTAAGCTTTTATCCAGATGCTCCTTGGTTTGTGACTGTCTTGAATTCACGCTGTGCTCACCTTCTAAAGTGCTTAAATGGTGGCAGAAAGCCATTAAAGGCAAAAAGAAAAATGAATGAGGATGTGCATGGTTGAAGTGAATTTATTTTTATGTTTAAGTGAATACACACATAAACTTGTCTGTGGTATTCAGTGACCTGCACTTTCTGGAGCATTGTTCTCCACAAATACAGAAATTCAATAATTAGCTTTCAAGCTATTCATTAAATTTGTGGGGTAGATAAATAATGAATAAGAGCCAGCTATTCATTAGTATGCAATACCTGAAAACTATCTGTTATCCCTTTTGATGAATCTGACCCAAGGTTTCCTGGCTGTTGGAGGGAACTAAAACTGTAGCTGACAGAATAGCGTGCTTTACCCATCAGAAAGAACAAAATGCAAGTTGTTTTACCCCAAACTTGTAAAAACTATGGGAAAAAGTCTTTTTAGGAAAAGAGTTTAAAGTGTGCTATTGTTGGTCTAACAGACACAAAGAGCGTGCAAGCCTTCTAAGATGCAGGATAGGTGTCAGCTGTTCATGACTTAGCAACAAGTTGTCTGCCTAACCCCTTAGGTGTGTTGCCTATGAACCCTTCCTGATAACAGGGAAAGGGAAAGAAGCCCGAAACCCTCCCATCATTTCAAGACCAGTCCTGACTCATCCCTGCCACAGACTTGCTTTTTGTTACAGAGAAATTGTTTTGTTTGATTTTAATTTCATTCTGAATTGGAGCAGCATTATTATTCCCTGTAAGTAGGATAGGTTAGTGCGCAGCTATTTTATATTTAAGCAAGATTGTGCTTAATGCTTTCAATTTTAGTGCCACTGCCTCTGGAGAATCTATGATAATTCAGTGCTTGGTCACTGCTACTGTCTTTATCCCAGCAGGTTCCCAACACAAGCAGTTCATGTATTGCCATGCCAGCTCAGCCAAGCAAGACTAGGAGTTTTGTGTTTGTACTGCCTATGTCTAACTAGAGTAGCAGCTATTGACGCACATTCTGAAAAACAAAATCTCTAAATGCTCAAGAAAATAGTTAAAGCAATTGGCTCTCCAAAAAGAAGAAAAGATCAGATTGCAGTGCAGTTCAGAAAGTGCTATGAAACTCATTAATAGCAATATGTTCTCCACACATTGAAAAGATGAAGCTAATTAGTAAATTTCTGCAGTTCCCTCCAAGAAACCTTGTAGATTACTAAATGGGTCCACAATACTACTGGCATCATTCAAACATGTGCATTTACATTTGATCATTTACCAGAGTGTTTCTCACAGCTCTTCTAATTATGGACTGGGAGATGCACTTCTAGACTTCTAAACAAAAAGAGTAAAAGAAAAATCTGGAAATTCTGCATTATCTCCCTTCCTGTTTTAACTCCAGAAAGAGCAATTTTTGGATGGACTAACTTGTGCACACCTCTGTCTCTTCATTAGGAAGAAAATTATTGCTCCCCTATCACCTTCAGGCTTGCTTATGAAAGAGGCAATTCCACAGCCTTGTGCTGCAAAGCAGGACTTTGCCAGTTTTTACTTAGAAAAGACCTAATCAGGAACAAGCTAGGAACCACACCACTCCAAATCACGTCAGACTGTTGTTTTTTCCCCCTACATTCTCAGAAATAGAGGGTTATTGCATTCCCAGCATCAGCATACCTTTGGAACAGATTTTTTCCCCATCTTCTCCCTGCCTTGCAGATTAAGTAAGATGGGGGGTGGCGGGGGGGAATTCTTCTGGAATCAGGAACATGCAAGCCTTAAACGTGCAGGCTTTCCCCAATCCGTGGAACACGGGCCCTCACACAAGTCCCTGGGTAGCTGGGAGAGACCTTCTATCCACTACAGCTCTGATGATAGGTAGTATACTGAGTAAAGCCAAAATTAGTTTGGCCAATTAATTGCAGGCCACTTGCTCCTGAGAGAGGCAATTCCAAAGTATGCTGTTCTATGACCATACTTTGCAAATTCCAGCTGTAGACAGTGTTCTGCCTGGTCAGTCAAAATGCTGAGAGGTATCCATTAAACAGGAAGGATCCTGATACTCATTAACAAACAGCAAAATTCATGCCTGAAAAACAGTAGTCAGACACAACATAATGCAAACCCAGCAGTGAGCACGTTAAGTCATCCCAGCAATCTTTCCAGTCACTGCAATTTTACAGTTGTTTTCAAACACAGAAATAAAAATTGAGATTTGCATTACATCCTGAATGTTCCCTAAACCTGGTACACTTGCGATCATGTGAAAATGGACAAAAAGAGTAGGAAATTCAGAGGCGGGTTCATCTTGAAGAGACTCCTCAGCCACCAGGCTTTTCACACGTGAAGACACAGTTTCAATCTGGATACCTACACTTACAGAGCAAGTCAAAGAAGCAAATCTAGTAAATTGTGAACAGCAGGACCTTATTGGAGGCTGACTGGTGTCAGGCCCGCAGACCAGTGTCTTTTGCATTAAGCAGAGGAGATGCTTTCATATCTGAATAACAGCCCAGCTTGAATTACTTTTCTCCTATATATGGATTTATCAAGCTGAAATTGTTGAGGAGCTAGAAATTGTGAATTGCAGCTTGCCCAGCTGAAGTTGCACTAGAGTTGCACTGGGGACTTGTACTAAGATGTTGGGTTGTGTCCAAGTTGCTATTTGTCAAGCTTTCTGCTTCTGAAGTGCTCAGAGGGACAAAGCAAAATTGCTGAGCTGGGACACTAGCCCACTGGTGTGCTAAACCACCTCCTACATTTCAGAAACACCTTTTATACACTTAGAAGGATGTTCCAGCTGCAGACTTTCAAGGGTAATTTTGAATCACACTCGGACTTTAAGAGGTTCTAAGAAAGTATAAGGCTACAGGCATATAGATTGATGAATACTTCAATACTTAGTATAAAGCCTTCTATGTTATTTGAGTCTATATTTATGCTTTAACTCATTAATGGGTTTAATTATGCTGCACAAGCTAAAAATACAGCTTTCTGCAGTTATTTTTCCATATAAGGGATTCAGATGCCTCTCCTCTTCTCTAGTGGAGGTCTTTTATATGATGTGATAAAACAAATAAATGCAAACTAGAATAACAGCCATATATTAGTCTGTTGAGCATTCCCAGAAAGGAAAAAATCATCTGTTTGAAGTTTTGGTGGACCGTTAAAGAAGCCAGAAGAGGCAGATGGAACTGCATTCTGTACTGGAACCTTAGGAAGATCTCTATGGGGAGAAATAGTGGGGTTTAGTCTTCATAAAGGGAGAAAGCAATTTACTCGAAGATAGATAAATACAAATCTAAATGCTACTTTCTGGATTCTGGTAATCATAATAAACCACTCATTTTGCTACTTCTTCCAGTTTTTACTTTTATCACTTTTCATAGATAAAAGTATCTGTAAACATCTTGTTTGCATCCATCTCAGCTATACGAAGATGACTTAGGAAAATGTACTCCAGTGAATGACCTTATATCAACTAAACATGGGCTACTTTATGATTCTAGAAAGCCATACCTTAAAGAGTAGTATGGTGAAGTTTGGATAAAGATACAAATGAGGTTTGTTACTCTCAGTCAGGTTTTGAATCAAGGAGAGCTACACATCTTTATAAATACCACCCAGGTTTATGCAAGTCTAGAAAAAACAACAGATGTCTTGAAAT
This sequence comes from Falco cherrug, assembly GCF_023634085.1. Classification (NCBI taxonomy): domain Eukaryota; kingdom Metazoa; phylum Chordata; class Aves; order Falconiformes; family Falconidae; genus Falco; species Falco cherrug. The sequence goes on from NC_073703.1 coordinate 21,839,929, forward strand.
TCTTGTTTCTGAAGGGAATGTTCTGAGCATTGAGTTTTCTGACAAATTTCAAGTATGTCTCATTTATTCAGACTAGAGGTTTTTCTACTGGCTTATATGGATTTTTCTTAAAGGCATTGGTACAATGTATGAAATGGGAAGATGAGAATAAAGACTATGCAGAGGTCATATCAAGATAGAATGTCACACAGTAATACTGAGAATGGTTACATTGGAGAAAAATCTGAGAATTATTTTTAGGTAGTGCTGATTGTCTGCAGATCATGAAGTTCAAGTCCCTTTTCAGTAGGGGTTCCTCTACCACCTTTGAAAATCAGGCTTAGAAAATATTAAGTATTTTCAAAAGCACTCATGAGTCTTTGGAACAGAATTCACAAAAAGGCTTCTTCCGCACAGTGACACTGAGCTTCACAATGCCTAACTCACAGTCAAATGAGGCTTAAAACAATCCCCAGTGCCCAGTTAGGTGCCCAGGGTTTCTCTACAATGCAGAAGGAGGGTTAAACAGAGATGAGGTTCATGCAGAGTAACAGAAATGTCTTAAGGCTACAGACACCAGGTGAGCAATCCTCACTGCAGAGAGATAGCTGCCTCCACTCTCTGAACTTCCAATACTGAGGCTTTTTCTATCATAAAACAGAGGGTACACCTGTCATTTATAAATAGCTGTAAAGAAGAACTCTTTCTTCATCTAATAGCTCAGCAGTTAAAGCTCTCACAAAAGTTTTAGTATACCTCTATTTCCTCCTCCTCCTCCACCTAAGGTCCACATCTTTTACACAGGGGAGCATAAGGTAAATAAGATTGAAAGAACTTCCGTTGTTGCAGCTCTCTCCACTGTCCAGAAGACAGAAGGGAAAAGGAATGGTGTGAGTCTATAATCTAATAGTTACATACTGCTCTGTAAGATACATATGTGCAGTTTCCCATTATAAAAGCAGTGAACATACACACTTGATTAGGTAGTAAACGTGCTTAAAGTGGCATGAGCTAAGGTGTAAATAGCACTGCCACCGATGCCTGCCTTTCTGGGGGAAGGCACCCAGAATGTGCACAGAGAGCTGCAGTAACAGGTTACTCTTTGTCTTGGATGTCACAGTCCAGCTTTTCCTTTCCAGCCCCCCAATACCAAGGAAGTCAATCCTGTAGCAGCAGAAGGCTGCAGTTCCCATGCCTACAATGGCTCAGGGGCAGCCGTTGCTTCCACAGAGACAAGTTTGCTGATTGGCACCATCACACCTTTGATTGCCAGGAGCACCTATCCCTTGCTGAACTCTTATTAAGAGGAAACTCTGAGTAGGAAGCCAGTGTCTTTTCAGAAGCAAATTAACAACTTACTTATCTATAATGGGCAACGGCCTCCACATCCTTCTGTATTCCCAGCTTCTGCTGAAGTTAAAATCCAGTGGGAGCTGGGAGCCAGAGGAAAGTTTCTCACAGCATTTCACAAAAGCAGTGCAGTGTACAGAGGGGAAGCAGAGGTGCTGAGAGGAACATGGTGATAGTCCCACCGTGCACCCCAGCTAGGAACCTTCAGAGGCAAGCTCTATAGAGCGGAGAAACATCCCTGGTTTAGGTGCAAATTTTCCTCCCCGTGTTATTCAACTAACCAGTGCTGATTTGACCATAGTTCAGTCCATCTCAAGAGGCCCATAGTAAGTGGAGGAAATTTTACTTAAATCTAGTGGATGTGCCCTTGAATTGATTTAATTGGTTTAATCACTCAGCTCTGCTTTTATATGAAATGGGCCAGCTTCAACTCATTACTCAACTATTGGGAGGCAAGGCGGGGAGAGGAATGGGACAGGACAGGACAGGACACTATCATGAGGCTGTTAAAAATGCTCAAAATTTCTAGTCTACTTCCTCATAAGTTATATACAAGCTTAACCCAGTAAATGTTTACTTGCGATTGGTTGTTTTGAGTGACACTTACGCCACTTGACACCAGATTTGCCACAGATATGCAGAGGAGAAACACGCTGTACTGCACACAGCTCCTAAAAAAAAAGTCCTCACTGCAGAAAGGTTTTGCTGCTACTGCTGACACCAGCTGCTACCTGCCAAAATTATAATATCTGAATGCCTGGTTCACTAGAAGTACCCTGCAACTTTTCAGCAGTCAGTGTTATAAAGATAGTGTACCACTAAGTTAAGATAAAAATTAGACACAGCAATATCTTAGAAAGTCTTTTGATTTTTTCCTGGTTTATGTTTTATCATAGTCTTGCACAGTCGCACTGGAAAACTCTCCCTGTAATAACTGTTTTGAGAATGCACAAAAAGTGGTATACGATTCATAAAATAAAAATCTTAATATATACCACTGATAATGGAAAACATTGAGCTGAAAAAGTATAATATTCAGCATTTCTATCTGACTCAAAATATGTACCAATACTACTTTTTCACATACAGAAGAGATTTTTAAAACATACATTTGGGAGAATTTTCACACCTCAAAGTTTATAGTATAAAACAAGATACAATTTATGCTCTTTGCTGCTTTAAACCTCTTTCAGTTGAGGAAGCTGCTGTTAGAAAAGTATCTGAAAAGACAGACAAAGAATATTAATATCACAGGCACTCTAAATAATCAAACGGTCTTTTAATTAAAACTTGTTTTAAGTTTCTTGTCAAAATAAGAATGTAGGCTGTCATAGCTGTTTTTGAGCAAATCTAAGCAGAGTTCTCAAGCCTGGAGGAAAAGAAATTTAATAAGAGTTTGGTGCATCTGGTTTAGCCATTGATGTTTCTCATCTGATTGAGCTCTGGCCTCAGCAGGTGCTTCATGAAAAAAGCTCAGCTGCTACATGTTTTTACAAGTACTGTAAGCTTTGGAGAAAACTTAAAATCAAAACTGGGGAAGGAACAAGAGAAACAGAGTAGCAGAGAGGCTCATACCTTTTCCCTTTCTCTGAACTAACACAGAATTAAAAGGCTTAACTTCTTAGAAACTAGGCATATTGATACACCTGAAAATCATACATGAATGTGCAGTTTACCACGTCTGTGAAGACAGCTACCTAGGCAAAGCTACAGTTCTGAAAGGAACTGCTGACTCGTGGGTATTTCTCCCAGGGCAGAAAAGCAATTCATTCTTTCCACCCAGACTCATATGAAGTATATTAGCCTTGACAGTGTTTCACAATTGTTTCAACCTAAAGCTTTAGGTGGAAAGATGGTGAAATACAAAGGCCTTGCCTCAACTCTCCCGTACTAACTTGAAACTTCCACTGACTTAAGACCTGTGAAAAAGGGTTGATCTGTTTTGGTGAGCTAGGCAGCTAACTTGGCTCCTCTTCATGCACAACCAGGATGAATTACAAAGCTGTCAGTCATGACACATGGTTGCAACATATTATTTTGCTGCACACACATACCTGACAGATTTCACTCTCCCCTGCCCTTCACACATATTCCTCAGGCTTTATTTTATTCCATGATGAAGTTCTGCTTCTTGACTAGGTATTTTCACCAAGAACTCACCTTTATTAAGCTTTCCCTGAGAGTTTTACCTTTCCGTTATGGCCCTGTTTGCATTTTTGTGCGATGCTATTCCAGGAATAGCTGTGTTACCAACCTACAAATTAACGAACACCACCAGATGGTATAAATATGTCTGACTGATTATTCCAAAAATATAAAATGTGACTTTGTTCATAGTTCTGTTCATTAAGATTTGTAAAAGCTTGTTTAGTTCAAGATCACTATCATCTATTCAATGGTCAAAAAAACCCATTACTAAGCAGTGAGTTGCAGTCTCTAGAAAATATTCATTTAACCAGAGATGACAAGAAAAATCTCATTTCAAAAGATGTCACTTCTTTTCAGCCAGTGTGCCACAAAGTTTCTATATCACCCCTCCCCTTGTTTTTGTTTCCGGAAATTCTACACAAAGACTATGACTATGGGAAGCCATTTGCATTGAAGAGTTGATCATTTTACATGCACCATTTTTAATTTTTATATGATACTGTATTGGCATGTTCTCATCTGAGCTTGTATTTCACAACTGGGTTTAAAAGATTGACTAGAATGAACCTGCGTTTTGCCAAGCAACTTGCAGGGCATACTGAATACATGAGTCTAAAGACACCCAATTTTCATAGCTACATACAGCAATATTAAAACTGAGAATTTATGATTTGTCTTCAAGTTATTCATGAGACAATTTCAATTTCCTTAGTATATTCCACTGTAAAAACATTTGCTAGACATATTATGGATATGAGCCTATTGACTCTCCAAAGCTCGTTAGCTGGTTTAACACATTTTCATATGTAAAAATCTCTCTTTAGGTTGGTAGTTTGACTTTAACCAGTATTTTCCAGCACTCATTCACAGCATGCTCTGCCTAGGACAGATACAGACTACCTGCTCCCAATGTAATGTTTTCCTACTTGTCTTTTTGTTTAAATCCTGACTGAATGCAAAACACTTCCCAGACATCTTGCTATATTCATACACAATTCTCTTCCTACAATTAAGAGTATAAGGAAAGCAGAAACTGTATAGGTGGTATCCTCAATTGATATATTCCAAGCATCAGTCCAGTTGTAGAAAAAGAGGCTGGGTCCAAGCCTTCAGGGAAGGAAGCACTCTCAGCTATTATTAATTAATGGATGCAAAGGCACTGAACAAGTCTTTAAAGGCAAAAAAAGGCATTTTCTTGCACCAGGCTCAAACGTCATAAGTGTTTTAAGGAAACTAATCCAATATATAACAACAGAGGTCATGAAAGTTCTCCTAATATATCCTTAACTGGATGCTAAATTTTTTTTTTTTTCAAAAAACAGAGATAAATAAGCCAAACAGATAAAATTCTACACATTGCTTAATTTGGACAGCTCATCCTGTCCTTTAGTGGGAAAACATGGACACAAAGGCTTTTAACTCTAAAAAAAGGTAAAACTGCAACCCCAAACTGAATTATTTGAGTGCATCTAGTTAAAAGATACATTGCAAGACCTAAGGTTTACCATATTTTCCAAAGCTCTAGTGCAAACATCACAACACCTTGTCTAAGACTTTCTTCAAAGAGCTTTAGAAAAAGACAAAACTTCTTGCATTTTTACCCTGAGGCATTAATGTTTCTCTTTCCTTGTGCAAAAACATTTCAAATCATTACTCTCACAGATGGTAAAACTTATCAGACTCTTCACATAAGAGTTGGCTTTAGATCAAGCCCTGATAGACTCAGTTCTGGTTTTTAAGGAGCACCCATAGCAAGAATTTTATTTGTCCTACCCTCCATGTTATCATAGCCTCATCCTCTATTCCCTGTTGCAAAATTAAATTCCATGTGATTTTCATACAATATAGACAAGAAAATCCCTAAAGGAACTTTTTACTGATTAGACTTCCAAGAAGTTCTTCTCAGTCATTATACCAATGAATAAAGACTTCTAAATTCAGGCCTACAGAAAGCAACGCCAGAAAATCTTGAACTATAAAAAAATTGTCATTAATACTTGTTATCATCCTTTTTGTTTTAAAAAGTCTCCCCAGATTTTCTTAAAACATCAAAAATCTTAGATGTATCTTAAATATTTTGAGATGATCTTGACACAGATTTTATATCAACATAAACTTAGATAAGGGTGGCTTCTTAGATTCACTTGCTTATTACGCCACAGTAACATGACTGTACACATACCCATATAATTGAAATCATACTGCTTGGTGTTACCTAACCTACTTTGAGCAAACTGAGGCAGATGAACTGGTTTTCAGAAAAAATAATAAATTTCAGTGACAATTTATAGTCAGCGATCTTTTCAGAGTCCTTAGTAGTTTAGTATTTGGTTTGCTAATGCTACAAAGAAATACCTATTTAGAGCAGCTCCTCCAGAATTAATTTTAAAAGGAGTCTCCAAATTTCATTTTAACAAATGCAGTTTCAGCAAATGCTTTCCTTGAGGTCAAATATTCATGTTAAGTTGGACTGAAATGCCATCCCAGATTTTCATAACAAAAATAAGGCGGTAACACCAGAAATACGCAAACTGAGCAAACAAGTAAGTAAGCCAAACTACAAGAACATCAGTTTGCAAAAAAATCAAAGAAACATCAGAATAAAAAGCCACCAGTTTACCCTTACTCTCTCTTGAGAAAATATTGCAGCCTTTGATTATGTAATAGCACACTATTTTTTCCATGAGATTCCTACCTCATACAAAAGATCCATGCATTTTTCATGCAGTGAGTGTAACTCCTGCCTTATGTGTCATGTAGTCTCCAAACTTTAAAAAAATTACCGTTTTTTACATTTTTAACAATTATTTTTACCACTTGTCTCTACAACATTACCAATGCTTTTTTCTCAGTCTGCTTCAATTAAGATGGTAGTTTTATAAGCACATTCCTATAAACAAATACAACTATATAAACAAACAGGAACCAGAATAGTGCAGTAAGAAAACTGACAGCAAAATTGCAATGAATTTGTGGATTTTAAAATTATTTTCTAGACAATCTTTATGCTTAAGAACCTTGCTGCTTCTGTATTTCAATACAGTTTAATTACTTCAGTTATTTTTGATAAAACTAACTGCACTCTGTACATGTTTTCTTCCTTTCTGGTCTCTCTGGTTTAGCCTTTATTTCTTATAATTTCTTTTGTGACTAGCCATTTCTCATGGTCCTCTTCCTTCTCCAGTTATCTTTAACACATTTAATTCTCCTGAAATATTTTCTCCATCTCAGCTTTATTCTCTGTCTACTATTTCTGGTTCAACCTTGGAGTTTCAACAGTTGTCTTATTTTCACAAAAGGGTTCATATCACAGATCCAGCACCATCTCTGCTGCACCCTTTTCCCACCCTTTTGATCCCTGCAGCCTTCATTGTTTCTCTAAGTACAAGGCTTTGAAAAGGAGCACAGTATAAAAGTCAGAGATGCTGCTCTCCTCTTACTTCCTCTCAAAAAAAGTCAAGGAAGTTACAGGAATGGGTTTTCCCCCCTCCTGATTAATCAAAAGCTAGGGAACACCGATTAAAAATTACAAAGTTTAACTTGAAAGACTATCTTTGTATCTCTGCTTCAAACTTTTATGATATAAGGTAAAGCTGAGGAAAAAAGCAGACCCAGGAACGCATGAATCTTACATAAAATGCCATGCTTGAAATGACACTGTAACATCCACTGCTTGTGACACAGGAAGCCCATGGCTGCCTTGCACCCTCTGAAGCAGGCCCACCCTTGCCTTTTCAAGATCTCACCACAATTCATTTGGATACTTGAATTTGCTGCTTAGTGGAAGCAGCACCCTTAAGGAGTTGATACGAAATATAAGTGAATGCATAATTGCATTTTGATCTGTTTTGACCTGTTTTCTGATATCTGTAGAAGCACGCAAGCAGCTTGACATGTTTACAGATTCTAAGTTCTCCCTTGCAAGGCTCTGTTCGCATCCAGAGAGCAAGCACTGGAGGTACATAAAGTAGCACAGGAGGATCTAGCTCAATAATAAGATTCTTTTGCCCGTATCTGATAATGGGAAAGGTAACCTCTGTCTGTCAGGCTCTGTTGCAAAGTCTTACATTCCAGAGACATGCTTATTCCATGAAAAAGGCAAGTTCTTTGCAGACAAAGGCAAAACGCATTCTCCAGCTTATTCCTTTACAGACTTCTCATAAGGGACAGTGTCCATCTTAAGCTTATTTCTGGTATTTCGGTCCCTTCACTACATACTCCTTCTGTGCATGTGCTTGGCCACAGAGTTCCAGCATTACTGCTCCTGTTATCAAAGACCCTCTTAAAAGCATGGAGAATAGCGTAGAGTTCCAGAAGACACACGAGAGCAATAATTGCCAGACCAGGGAAACCTATGCAGAGGGAGAGCTCAGCTACACAAGGCAAACAAGCTGAAAAAGACAAAGGTTTAACACATCTTTTTCCTTCTAATCTTGTGAGGTCAGGGCTGCTACAGAACGGTTCTAGTGGAAGTGTGATTTACAGGTTTACAATCATCTGTTTTAAGAACGAAAGATTCTACAACTATGAGCCCTTTAAATCTACATTATGGAGTAAAGCAGTTGCTTGATTTAGGGTTAGCTTTCAGAAAACTCAGGATGTTAATTTCTGTAGCGAATACCCTAATTGGAGTTGCAAGACAATCAGTCTTGGGTTTTTTATTCAATGTGCATCTCCAGATTGACTCTGTTATTGTACAGTTTCAAGAACTACTTCATATTTTTATTAACAGTAATAGAATATATTGGAGGTTAACTCATCCTCAGTAAAGATTGTCTTTTGTAACTTGTCTTTTCCTTTTATTGTTAATTTAAAAGTTGTGGGTTTCCCCTTCCAGGGGACTACAAGTGTCAAATTCTTACCATGATTGCAAGAGACCCTATTGCTCTATTAGATAGCATTGCACTCCTATAAACTCTGAGCATGAAACAGAAAATGTCTTTTAAAATAAGACATTAAGAGAAACTCTCTCAAGCCTTTCAAAAATCAGCAACACTGAATTTAAGTTGTCCAAAAGTTCAGCTCAAAGCCCTGTATGGAGCAAAGACCACAACCCCATCTTGCTCACTGCAAGAGATTCAGCGAGTCCCTTCTGTTCCCTAAAGCAGCCAAAAATGTTCCACATTAGGGACAAGCTATATATATATGTATATATATATATATATATATATATATGTCACACTGCAGCCCAAAAAGGGATCATTCTCTGCACAGGCAATATGTAAGCTTGTCTGTCTCTAGAGTTCACATAATTCCTATAGACACAAGCCAAATAACATCAGCGGTAGCATTTTTGGTGGATGTTCAATCCCCTGTGTCAAACTCTCCTTCAACAAGGCAGTCATGGTGCCTCTTGGCGCTGAAGCTCAAGGGAGGTTATTCCTTCACCACTTATTTTTGCAGTTTGCAATCAAGTGCAATGGAAACATTTGAGAATCATGTTAGGCCACAGAGAAGTATTTCATCTCCACTACATCATCATCTCTGGACAATTTGAAAAGGCTATTGCCAAGTAGTAGTCATTTCCACCTCAGGAAGCCCTTGAAAAGGTTATTTACACTTTTGTCTTTCTTCAGGATTAGATTACTGTAATTCTTTATTGACTGGCTTGCACAACAGGGCTCTGCACAGTCTCCAGCAGGCACAGCCTGCTGCTCTGTTTTTTGTGAGAAAGGGATGATTTGAACATATTGTGCTGATTGTAAAGCCTTTCCATCACCTGCAACAAAGCCAATGAATTGATTATAAAATTGTTCTGTTTACTTATGGCACAAATCATGGTCATTGCCTTTTAGCTGGCATGTTTAGTTGGAACGAACTAGTTGAATCCTCACAGAAATTCTGCATTATATAGTATAGATCACTTTCTTTTCCCAGCATTGCATGAAAGCTGTATGAAGCAAAATATGGCATCTACGAGCTCTTAAGACCTACTGCTCTACACCTCCCGGGATGAATGGAGTTTATCTTTTTGAAATTGAAGCTGAAAAAAACCCACTTTCTGGCAGCTCATGGTGTTAAAATTGATTTTATGGTGGGCTATTTTCACTTGGAAGTACTGATGTCTCTGTTTTATTAGCCATGTTTTTGATTGCTTGCTATATTCACTTCAGACTACAGGATTTTGATTATTTTCTAGCCTTTCTATTGTTTACCAAGATAAATACTTAATCACACTTAACATAGCAGGAGGCTCATTCCACCCCTTACAGATCTAAACTATCGTTCACATTTATTCCGATAATCCAGCTAATGCTTCATTTACTGCTATAAACCAAGTATTGCTCAACTCAAGCTCAAGCTTTTCCATCAAGCTAATATTTATTGTCCTAGACAGGTTTTTAGCATCTTCTGGCTACCAAATTATTTGGCATTATTATTATTCATTCTGTTAAACATAACAAGGCATCATTTCTCCAGAACTGTAAAGTTAATTAAGAAATGCATGTATTAGACCTGTATATTAGCTGTATTGAGAATATTCATCAAAACTAATGATTTATAGAGTTACATTGGATTAGCAGAGCAGAACTGGGCCTCATCTTCAGCAGGTGTGAACCTGTGATTAGCAGTTAGCCTTTCCAAATTCACCACAGACTTTTTCTAGCACTGGTTCTTATTTGCAGCTTCTTGTCCCCAGAATGCCAGACCATTTACCCCAAGGTGCTTCAAAACTTTTTTCTTCTGGGTCCGGTTCTTTGTTTTATGAACAGAACTCTCCTGCCTGCGTGCCTTCTAAATAATTATAACATGTTCTCAGTGCTTTTAAATATTTAATAAAGCAACAAAGGATTCCAGCAAGACAGACAGCTACCTCAAAATTTGTTTTCTTGCTCCTTACCCTGTATTTTATCTTACTTAGATCTTAAGTTCTGTGCAACAGGGTCCTTTTTGTAAAGTACAGCACACTAGCATCTGTAGCAAGGGAGACTCAGCAAGCCAGGAGGACTCAAAGGGCCTCTTAACACATTTATAGTGAAAATTTCCTGCAGCATAATAGGCTTGGTGCCCACTGACACCCACCAGAAAGTTGACTAGTGACAATTTGTTACTCTAGTCAGACTTGTTCCCAGCCACTCCTGACATTCAGAATTGTAGTAAGAAAGTATATTTTTATTATACTGAAAACATTCTTTGAAACAGATTCAGAACTGCCGGAGATCTATTGATGTAATTCATCTCAGCTGAATCTAAAGAGCACTTTGAGGCTTTTTCTTCCTTTCTATGTTTGCATATTTGACAGTAGCTGTTTCTCTATGTTTAAAAAAGGTAATGTCTCTGTTGGTTATTATTTAATTCTCCTCTCAATCACATTAGGCTGAACAAAGACAGGTCAATTACATACTCTTTTTTAAAAGACTCTTTCATTAAAATCAAGTTTGATCAAGAATCAGCATTATTTGAAATCTTTTCTCCTAAGGCACTTGGAGAATTGCACTGAAGTTTCTTAGCCAGAAGCAGCGAAGAGATTCCCTTACCTAATCTTTCGCTGAAAAGGAAGGCACTGCTTGCATTTACCAGCATAGTTTAAATATCTAATGCAAAATGTTGTTAAAGAGTAGATTTTTGGTAGGATGGTTCTAGCTATTCTGGCTAGCTTTTGATCACACTGGAAATACAAAAAATAAAATGGAAACCCATCAAAATAGTCAAAACAGTCATAGGAACATTGGCCTGCTTCCAAGTCAAAAAGTATCTTGCAGAATTTAATCTGCTTTCTGAATGAAGATGGTTTTCCCAAAGCTTGTGTAATATTAAAAACAAAAGATTACAATCTGCAAGAATTACTTGGAAAGAAGAAAGAATATCTATTTAATAAAGAATCTAACCAAATTCAATTAGCAGAAGTTTAGTATATACACTTGCTCCAAGAGTAAATCTCCAGGCAGAAGCCATGCTGTGAGTGGAGCTGTGAGATTTTGGATCTAGAGTAACAGACAGGATGACAGAAGATCTAGTCCCTTTCATTTAGCTGGTAGTTCATGACCAGACTGCATTACTTTCTACTTACCTACTTTTAGTAAGGATACCAGAATACATTTTCTATAAGCCTGATTTACATTTTCAGTCTGCTCTCATGCATTTTGTAGAAGTTTTAAAAGAAAGAAGATCAATGGAGGACTTTAAACAGAAGATCACCACCTCTGAAGGTGAAGCAGAAACTAGGACAGTTTCCAAATGTTTAACAAAATCATCTAATACTACTGGCAGCTCCAGAGATCATTAGAGTTTTAAATGAGAAAGTAAATCAGGAAAACATATCAGGACATTTGATAGAAAGGCTAGCTATTTAGAAAACTAAATACATAAAGTGTATCAAAAGAATATTCAGTGCTGAAGAAATAATTATTCTGTTGCATTTCTGGTACCTAAAATCATTGGAACAAAATAAAAGAACAGGGAAGACCCTCTCCCTGTGTGAGAGCTCCACGCAACATGGAGATGGGAAAAGGGAGTGGTATCACACACCTGGTCATAGCTTCCTTACTTCTGAGACAAGTTGCCCTGATTTATTCTGGCTCCTTTAGTTTGCTCTAATTTATGCCATCCATGGATGACTTCAAGAATCACAGGTCAAAGGAGGATCAGCAAGTGGAAATCGATTTCTGTCCACTCACAATTCTTTCTTCCTTTCTCTTGGCCATTCGTAGATGAAAATCTCTTTGTTGGTGCTACTTCACCAGCTCAGAGGGGCCAATAATGTGGCAACTCATCCAGCCTTACATCTATCTAGAAGCCTTAGTCTTTTAGCATAAGGGAGATTTTTTGTCTCAAATACAACACTTTACATTTACATGTGTTTTGGTGGAACATGCTCCTTGCTCTGAAGACTGTCAGAGCAATTTAAGGTATTAGTGTAGGTGACACTGGAAAACACAGAAAAGATACCTGCAGAAGGTCAAAGTAAGATAGAAAGATTGCCTGAAGATTCATACAGGCATTCATACAGATTCATAGTAAGTTTTACAGGGCATGACAAATAAATACAGAGTACGGGATGTAGATACAAAGGAAGAAATTTAAATAGTAGAAGGAGACAAAGACAGAAACTGAGGTAAAATTACATTACAAAATCAAGACGCTAGTACCAAGGAACCACTACTCTCAAAGAGAAACAGGTTTGATCGTGGCATATTCTGTTTTCTTTCCAACTCCCTCCAAGCTTATGTAGCTTTTCAGAATCAAGCATTCAGGTTCACCCATTGTAGGTCAGTGCCACAGAGATGTTAAATCTCCTGAAAATTCCACCCAGTACATGCCAGACTTTGTCAAAATACATTTGTGAGGCATACTACAATAGACCCAGAACAGAAAACTACAATTTCTTCAGAAGTATATAATCTTTCTAGCTTTTTGATAAATATTTAGATTAAATACCTTACAAGCAGAAAACATAATGTGTTCGACCTCTGTCACAAGACACTTTGGGCACAGAAACTCATCTCCTGCATAGCAAGTGGCCACTTCTTGTACACATAAATGATGTTCATAACCTGTTCTCATATGTATCCACAAATGAAAAAGAACATGTGCAGAGGCAGAGATGACAGTGGTTTACAATACAAACAGATGCTTCTGAATACTGCCTGTGCAGTAATCAACAACCTTAAGGGTTTCAAGAACAATGCATTTGCAGAGTGGCTTTTCTTATTTTAACATGCCTAGCAGTAAACAAAGCGACTTTCATTAATGGATAAATCATATCTATTTGTAGTATGAAGTCCACAGGACTTCTGTCAATCACTAGCAGTATAGAAACATTCATAGGCTAATCATGGCTAAGCTAATTTTGGCTCTTTCAGAGCCAAATTACGGTGTTTTGTGCCAAACCTTATTATAAATTAATTGCAGTCCTAGTGCATAGTCAGGAATTCAAAAAGCAATACAGAAAGGTGTTGCTGCACCTGGACACCATTCAGAATTATGCTATTCAGTTTTTTCATCTTAAATAGAGAAAACAAAGCACATCAGGCATAATGCCATTAGAATTGATATCCAAGCCATCCAGGAGATTATTGCAGAATGTTTTGACAAATTAAGCATTAAAGGCCTCCTTTTGCAACTCAACTGCTTTAGAAATAAAGACTGAAGGATAGTTTGTGGTTCGATTTCCAACTGGCCTCCCAAGACCTAAAAGCAAATTGGCATTGTTACATAACGTTAAGCTAACTACCTCTGTGTCCTTTATGTGAAAAACAGTAATGGAAGTCCTATTTAGACTAAGCTACTTCTTCCGACATATGTTTATTGGAAGCTGCTAACATGCAAAGCTAGTTCGTGTCTTCAGCAAATTTGGTTTTAATCTTTTCACTCACTTCTCCATGTGCATATATAGCTTTACATTAGCAAGCCTCACAGCCACCTTCTTCCATTACTGCTCTCCAGGTAAAAGCCATGAAGCGAACATGGTTAAGACTTTTCGACGAGCCTCTGTAGACCTACTAGCCCTTCGAATAGGAGGGATGTCTGGTGTTCCCCTTGGAAATCAAGTATCATGAACCTAGATGGTTTTTTTCATTATTGATGCTTTTCTTCTGTTACCTGTCCAACGGGAACTAAAGTAAGCCGCAGTTCATTTTTCCTCATGGTTCAAAATCAGCTAGGTGTCTACTGATTCATCATCACTTTGACAGCACTGGGATGTACTCAACTGCTTGAAACACTGAACGCACCTGACACGTCCACTTACTATCAACCACCAATATGGAACTGGTCAAATACATCAAAAGGAGGAAGTAATCTGTTACCAGATCTTCACTCTGTCAACTTGACACTCACTTCAGTGAGAAGTTAACAGCTGACGTGGTGCAATGTTAAATTCAAAGGGTAGTGGAAAAATCCTTGCTAACTTGCTGGAAGTATCCAGAAAAAAAGGACACAAAAGAAAACACAGAAGTTTGCTTCCATGACAGTATATAAACCTCAAAGTGATATGCACATAGCCTTTTCTTCAAAGCTACCCTCCATTCTGATATGTTTCTTAACAGTGTAATGAAAAAGCCATTAACCACACAGATATTCCAGGCTAAAAAAAAAAAAAAATACTGGGAGGGTGTGGGGGAATGGAGTGAGGCAAGCTTGCAAGGATTCAAATAATTCGACTCTTCTTTTTTGCAGCTCAAACTTCATACCCACCTCCCTGAATGAAAAAGTGGTAGTGAAAGTAAGCCCTCAAACCACAGAGCAATAGACTGAGCCTTGTTCTGGATGTAGTATGCCTACTAGTATGTATTGCCCTGTTCATAAGTGTGGCTCACACATCAGTCTTCTGTATCTGCTTGGTGATTTTTATAGGAGGAAGCAAAGTTGACCTATTTTTACAGTTTTTTAATGAGATGAGGCTAGAAAAGTTATGAGGAAGTCTTGCTGAAAAGGATTCCTCTAAGCAGATGCAAAAGTTCTAGCAATTGTTCCTCCAGTGACCAAGAGTTTAACCACTGTAGGCTGAAACCCATTTAAAAGATCAGGTGGAAGAACAGATACCAAAGTCACCTGGGTTAAATTCTTAGCCCAGACTTAAATTTCTTATTATTGCTACAAACAGTAACAGTGAGCAAATCAAAACTGTCCCCAAAACATAAAAAGTCCAGGGAAGGATTTTAACTAGATAAAACATAGTGTTCTCGTCATAGCACAAGCTCTTCTTTCTAGCTGACTTTGAACCAACTGGAGTACTCATTCTTTCCAGTTGTCTGAAGAGAACAACTAACCATCTTATCCTAAAAATCCTTCCTCTGCCAAATCAGTCAAAAAGGACATGTAGAAAAAAGCAGGTTCTGAAAAAACAGTAAAAATAAAAATGAAAAATACAGAAAGAAAGCTCCTGTGTGTCCTGTAATTGATCCAATGTATTGAAAGAGACATCATCTGGTAGCTGGCCACTCTACTGTGCACACTGGTAAATTACACCATTTGTTAGCAGAATCCATACTGCTTCAAGCCCTGCTGTAATTTTGAATGATGCAATTTCACACTAACTTCTACAACTATCTGTTAAATTAAGAGAAAGCTTTTGACTTTACAAGTTTTTGGCTGCTTGGTTTATAAGTGAGTCTGGTCTAACTACTTGTTACGTGCTTACATCTGAATCAAACACTGGTAAATTCATCTTAATATCTAAACATATGCCGAAGCAAACTCTTGAGCATGCAGATTCCTCTACAGAAATATTCTCCTGCTCCTCAAACTTAATGACTAACTCTGTCATTAACTCCACAGCCTAAGAAATGTATTATTAGCCTCCTGAAATGTAAAACTCACTATTAAAGCTAAAATTGAGGTCAGCTGGTTTTTGACTGCCTGACTTCTGACAAACTGATCCTAATAATTTTCTTGACTTTACTGAAACAACATAGCAAAAATAGCTTTTTTTTTTTTTGCCACAAATACATTAACCTCCAGACAAACTCTTCTGACAGAAACACCATGCAAGAGCCACAAAAAATACAGACTAAAAGAAAAGCAAGTTTAAGGATGTTAATGGTGAATAAAAATAAAACAGAAGATAATTTCTTCACTGCCTCCAAGGTCTCATTGGCTTTTTCTGACTTAAAGCAGGAAAAAGAAAAACCAGGAACAACCAGGACCAAACTGAAGTACTTGGCAGTTTTATTTAGGAAAAGAGACTATTAAGCCACTTAAAGGTTAACTGATACGCATGAGTTATCATATACTCCTTGTCTTCAAGGTTATAGACTGTTTAGTAGAACTCTGCCAAACGCCAGTTATCTGAAGGGAGCTAGAAATCATCTCTGTTGATGACAGACCTCTGAGCAGATGGTAAGTAAATCAAGGTCCTGATGTGAAATGTTAAAGCTTTTATGCTGGAAGACACTGTTAAAGTATTATCCAGGTTAAATCAGATTCCATAAAATACCAGTTTACTAGTAGGCAGGCGTGAAGTCTTCCACGAAGGAATTCTACAAGTTTGGTGGCTTGGTTTGTTTGGCGCTTTTTTTGCTTTTTTAAAGACACCCTAACATATTACTTCGAATTCTACCCGCCCCCCCTCCTCACCCAACCCCAGCCCCAGGCCCTTTTGTACAGTCATTGCAGCAGTTCTATCATAACGGCAGGGTAAGCAGGGGAAGGGAGAACTTTTTTTTTAATTTGTCATTAAAATAATTTCTTATCTTGTTTAATTAGGCCAGTAACGCGCATGTAAGAAAGGCAACTTTCATAAACATCACTGAGAATATAGATAGGTAACATAATAGATTTTCTGCTAAAATATCTACTCAGATATGCCCAGGCAAACTGGGAGTTCAAAACCTTTTTGAAACAATATTTTAGTGTCTGAACATTTGGAAAGGATCTAGTACATCAGAAACAAAGTAAACACCCCCTTTTGTTTTAAAGACTACAGTTAACCAAAGGGCATCTGCTAGACCTGCATGGGAAGACTAGGAAAAGCTCTGTAACTTTGTGTAACTACAGATGCAGTGGACCCATTTCATGGAAGCAGAAGAGGCAGTGATACTCCTTTAACTTGCAATGCTTCAAATCAGCTGGACTACCAAAATTAAAGACAAAGCACCAAAATCTAGTGTCTTTACAAGGAACAACATTTATTTGTTTGATAATTTGGACCACTAAAATCTATGAACGGTTAACGTACAACAAACAGAGATTATGACTTGGATGACTTGGCTAATTCCTCTATCACGTTCCATGGCTGATCCAAGCTACTCATGTTGCAGAAAATTGCCTTGAAAAATCATGTTGAATTGATCTATAATGTTGAACACCTGATTCAAATTTATGGAGCTATGTACCCAGCTATATTCAACCGAAACCCTTTCAATAGCAGCCATGACATTCAGTTTCTCGAAACCTGACAGTTCCCATGGGAGTATTACAGGGAAGTGCTCAGGTAAAAAAGATTAAAAAAAAAAATAAATCAGGAATGATTCATAGAACCTATCCAGACAACTTTGATTTAATCCATTACAGGAAGTCACAAGCTACTGGAAGACAATTGCACAATTTTTCCATTGGAAAAACACACAAAGACATGTTATTTTTCTTTAAAATTTTCTTTAGACCCTTACACTAAATGTGCAACACAATTATTTATTTACCAGCTATAGAAACAGCCCTGGTATACTCTTTTCAGTGGCCTGAAAAGCTTCATGTGAATAGAGATTGCACTATTGCTTTTTCTCATGTAGTGGTAAGCACTGGTCTAGCCACACATTCTAAATTTCCATCCTGCCAATAGCAGGCCTCTACCTTCTTCCCCCAACCCCCATCTTGCACATGAAGATCCATAATCCCTGTGCTAATGCTTCCATTGTCCTTTAACTTCTGGAGTCAATTCCAGCTTATGCTCCAAGGAATGGGGGGAGGGAGAAAGAAGTACATTTTTGACAAAGACCCTAAGTGATGAATACAGCTACAGGGGGGAGAGATTTTTTTTCCCCCTAAACCTTTAGTCTTTTCATTCACTCTCCAAATGCATTGAGATTAATAATGCCTCTGGGCCACTGTATGCAAACCTCCACTGTGCACAGAGAAAAAAAGATTATAATTGAATACCCTATTATGATGGGCAAGGAAAAAGAAAAGCAGACAGACAGACAGGGCTCAAAGGCTGAATTGGCCTGGTCTGGCTTTCAGCCCACAGCACCTACAATTATCCTGCAATGATTTTTATTTATCTATTTAGTGTTCCCACTAGGCAGAGAGAGAACCTAGTATTAATTTAGTGCTCATGGTTAGCCAGAGAGCTTTAAATTGAAAAAAGTTATTCAAATAGATAATGAAATGTGGCTGGAGCCCTAATGTCCTGCTTTGAATGAAAACAGTACAAACCATAGCCCTCTGCAAATGTTTTGCAGTCTGATAGTTTATGCAAGTATTCTGCTAAATTACATTTTTACAGAACAGCCTTACCAATATAACAGTACTAGACCTTTACATAGGCAAATAGTTAGCTGTTGCTGAGCATCACAGCAAAACAAGAAGTGAAGGACAACAGCAGAAAAGAAAAAGCAGCTCTGATATATATGAAGGAAAGGATGAAATAAAAAAAAAACCAAACCAGCATGGCACCTCCATAGCTATTTGTTTATGGCATCTAGATGAAGTAATCTAGCTTGCTCCCAAGCACCTCACGTATCTATAGCAAAACACCCACTTCCAAATCAGTACAGGTTATTGCTAGCCGTTACTTTTAGATGAAGACTTTGTCAATATCGGCATCTGACTAATGACCCTAAGCAACACAGATAATAGGAGTAAGAGAATGAAACATTAAGTTAAATTCTCATCTTTAGACCACTGTGAATTCAGACAAGCTTCACAAAAGCACCTGCTTGAATTAAGCTGGTGCTCTCTTCAAGTATTTGAAGCTGCCCTTCATGATAGCAAACCATAGCATAAAGAAAATAGTTGTTGTCTTAGCTGTAATTTCATAAAAGCTTTCCAGAAAATATGAATATAAAACTTCATATGAAAAAAAGTCTGTGAACAAAGCATTCTGCTGCCTCTCTGAATGAGTGTACGATCAAGAGCCTGCAAGTGTTGATCGGGACAATTCAAAATGGATGCTCCAACACACACAGGGACATTTCTTAACTCATGTAAAATTTGAAGTTTAAAATATATTTCATAAATCTAAACATCAAGCTTAACTTCCATGAAATACTAATGCTGCATTCCAGAAAACAATCTAAATTTATTATCTTAACTGTATTGTCACTGCTTTTTTGAAAAGACACTAACCGCCACAATTGCTCCATTACTCACCACAGTGCATAAAATGTCTAAGGCTTTGGAAAGCAAATAACAGAAAAATATGGATTAAACTGATAAAAATGATAATTCCAGACATGATTAGATTCACTGTGTTGTGTAGCCTGCACAGCAGGTGGGGGATCCTTCAGAAGAATTAGGGAAAGGTTTAGGGAAAGCAGATTAATGGGGAAAAGATTAAATGTGCTCTAAAAGCAGGACAAAACATATTTTTAAAATGACAATTCTAACAGCAGTATTTAGGGATGCTCTGGAATGCAAAGTACACATACTCCATTTAAATACCAGATGCAGAAATGTCTCCTACTTACAATTATGCAGTGCATTGTACGACTTTAAATCATAAGCTGAATAAGCATTTGACATTAAGTGGTGCTAGTGACAAATATTAATCAAAATATAGCCAATAGTTTCTAGCACACAGTAGTCAAGCTCTATTTTCCCCTTCTCTGCATGCAACTTTTTACAGCACTGATCCTACGGATGAAGGCCTACCAATCTGTTTATTTTTATATCCAGAAATATATTACAGTTGGAAATGAAACACAGTAACAGCAATTTCTAGAGCCCTGAATAACACACATTAATATCACCGCCCTCTCTCCAGTGTTGAAGGCTTCCTATCTTCCAATAGAAGATGCTGTGCATTTAACTAGGTAAGAACAAAAATCACAGCGGAAAGGGCCCACTTCTATAGCCCAAGGGGAGGAATGCTGTTTAGCTGCTGAATGTAAGTTCCAGTTGGATCTGCTGGCATCAAAACAGGAGGCAACTGCTAATGCAAGACCTAATCTATCTTACAAAAGCATTAGCAGCAAAGCAAATGGTTTAGATTGTTATCATCCAAAATTTCACACTCCTTTGTGTAACAAAAAGCAATAGTGGCACACTGTTACGTCCAAAAAGCACTGAGTTGCACTTCCTTCAGTGTTCATGGAAATTTCAATGGATCCCTCCTTGCTTTTTTAAAATTTAAGGGGGGCTCATTACTCTTCAGAACCTCCTCGGTAACCTTTTCCAGATTTGCAGCCGCAATGACTGTATGTTTATAGATTACTCTTAACTATTAACACAATCACAACAAGCGGGAGGCTCACAACAAAAGTCAAATTGAGTTTGCCAGACTGGGAAATAGTTTTGGATTTCCAAAGTTATTGCAAAAATAACCACAGACCTTTCTAACATCATCTCACAGAAGGAACAATCTCTTTTCCTCAGAATTGTCCGGTGTCTATCACCCAAGGCTGATTACTCAGAAAATACAAAAAAAAGGTAGCTTGAAGTAGAAGTATTGTATTTGGTTGCTTCTACTCTCCAGTGAACTGTTGGTACAAGCTTTTGGGGCAAGCCTACTGGGCTGGCCTGAGCAAAGCAGCTAGCACTAAGCTAGCAGAAGGCAAAGACTTCTGGCTTTTCCCACACTTGAACCCAGGCGCTGCTCAAGTCAGCATGCCAGCCTTTCTATTTTGTTGTCTGTGATAGATGAACCACTTTTAATCTGCTTTCTTCCTACCATTATTTCACTTGTGTCCATGATGCTTCTCAAACCTGTCCTTGTTTTTTAATTCTACAAATGTGACACCACTGAGAAATCTGAAGTCTTACAAAATAAAATCCGCAGCCATAGCACTAAGATTTGCATATCACTCCCAAAGTGACCACATGGTCTTGCAGTCTTTCTCCTCTTTTCATTCACTCAAATCTCTTTTGTTCTCCGACATCCATTTGCTGTTATGTCTTTCTTTATGCTGTAATTTCCTCCAGGCAAGCATGTCTTCTGTATGTTCTGCAAAGTGCTTTTTAAGGCAATAAAGCAGAAATTGTGTCTCTCAGTTTCCCCATTTGTAGAAGCAGCATACTAACACAGTACTCACCTACATCACAAGACAGCTGGCAAGTTAAAATTTGTTAATGATTGTGAGGCATGTGGAGATCCTCTTATGGAAAGCTCTACAGAAGTGTGAAGTATTGTCATAGGTCAAAAGTGAGGTTTACAGCTTGAGTTAAGTTTCCCATTCTGAGGACAGACTAGCGTTTTTCCATAATTAAAGAGGGGTTTAACTACAGACTAAAAACAGTGTTTATACGGCTTGGGCGTGTTAGCTTGGAAGTAGGTAAGGGGAGTGCTTGCCAAGCAACCTGAGGTCATATGGAGAAGAATAAAAATATAAGTGTTTCCTCTTTTCCTTCATTTAACGTTAGGGCATGGGAAAAAGCCCATTATAAGATGTAATTAAACTCAAACCAGGTTTCTTATCTAACAATGTTTCAAAAAAGAGATCTATAATTTTCTAGCTTCTGCCTAAAATCTAACTGCATACTACATTAGACATGTAGAAAGCAACGTTATTGTTACAGTCCAAGAGATTTCAGCTAGGCACTCCGATTTTATAGTTTATTTTTTCATAATTAAATTTGAAAGTGCGCAACATGCTATTTCCTTAAATTTTTTGTAAGAGTGTAAAAAGTGTTTGGAATAGATCCAGCCTCACTCTAAGCTCCTTATATTCAGCCCTCCCTTATGGTGACTATTCTATGACCACACATCAATTTATAGGGGCTCTCCCCCTCAACTTGCATTTTTATTTTATTGCTGATGAATATTCTAAAATTGTAAATATGAATTTCTCTTCAGTCTTAGATACTGGATATTCTCTATACTCACAGCAGCAAAGGACATTAGAATCAGCAGTACTGTCAGAAAGCTATTACTCACTTGTGCTCCTCAAGCCTCTGCTAATCCCACAAAGCTGTAGCACACTCAGCTATGAGCCACCCCCCAAAAAAATAAAGCATACCTAACAAGTACTCTCCACTGCACTGAGATGCAGGCAGGGGAATACATCCTCCTCCTTCCCTTCACTGCCCCATTCAAGTAGGCAGCCAAGCAAAGCTTTTGTACAAGGCACTACAGTATGACAGACACATTAAACAAACAAGGGTAACTCCAGGGCAGAAGGGTCGAGAAGAAAAGGTGCATGTGACTGAATTTGCTAGGCTTTGTACCATTAAACTACACTGTGAACAAGTTGTCATTCTTTCCCACCCAATGGGTAATGGAATCGTTTTTAGCGTTTGCAATACTTAGAATTACACACTGCTGAAAAGCAGAACCAGAAGATATACACTATATAGAGCAGTATTTATAAAAACTTCTTACATCTCCTTATTTCTAGACTAGGGTTTTATTTCCATACCCAGCTCTTTTATATCTCGCTTATAACATTCGTACTCACCATACAGAAGTCCCCTGCATTCCCGGAGAAACTTGCTCACAGAAGTGGGACGCGTTGGCCCACCGTGAGAATTCCCATCTTTAACAAGACTCTTGCCAAAGAGAAAACCCCCTCTTGCACTCGCACAGTTGACTTCAGGTAGGATATACCCTGTGGCAGGGAAAAAACAAGTGTATTTGCCGTAAAATATAGTTTACAGAAATGCAAGTAGCTGAAGAGCTGTAAGCACGACTCCTCTGAAGCCTGTCACTGACGGTGACAGTGCGGGTGGCAGCTCGTGTCACCATCACACACACATACACCTCTCCCTTTGTTACACTGCCATTTTCCTAGGGCAAGCACCGTGTAGTCATGCAGCTGTGACACAGGACCTGGCCAAAATCATGGAAGAGTCACCATCAGGGATGAAAAGCCACATTAATTTGGAGCAGGATACGCCAAGAAGTCACTCGCCCTCTACAGTTACATAAATTAAAACACTCATGAAAGAAGTACTTTGCAAGGTGATGATGAAAATACCAGAAGGGACGCTTGTTATGTGGTGGAAACTGCACACCGCCCCGCCGGGGAGCGGAGGGGCCCGGCCGAAGGCCGGTGTGTGAGCGGCTCCCTCAGCGCAGGGGCCGCCAGGCGGGGTGCCCGCGCCTCGGGCCTGCGGAAGGAACGGCACCGCCAGGGAGCGGGCGGGCACGGCACCCCTCCTCACGGCGGGAAGGACGCGGCACCCCTCCCGAGGGCGGGAAGGACGCGGCACCCCTCCCGAGGGCGGGAAGGACGCTCCACCCCTCCTCACGGCCGGCCCGCCACCTCTCCTCTCGGCGGAGCCGCCCGGCCGCGCCCTCCCACGGGGCCGCGCCGCCTTCCTCCGCAAAACTCCGCGTCGCTGGCCCTTGTCCCCCGGCGGTGCCCGGTAGGACTCCGTGCCTGCCCGGTATCGGTGCGCCCGTGCTGGAGGGAGCCGGGGGCAGGAGCTGGTGCTGGCCGGGGGCAGCCGGGCCCCGCGGGTCTGGACTCCTCGGGAACCCACAGCTGGAGCAAAACTTCAGCTGACACCTCTTCTGTTTTGTTTTGCCAAGTACTTGGTAATTAATTACCAGTTACCGGGGGAAATAACTCCAGAGGGCTTTGCACAGCAACCCGCGCGGGGGCTGTGGGCAGGCATGGCCCGCCACGGGACGGCCCGCCGAGCGCGGCTGCCCTTGCCCTTGCCGTGCCGAGCAAACGCCCGCCCGCCGCGCGCAGCCCGCGCAAGGCCGGCCGGAGCGCATGGCGGAGCTGCCGCGGCCCGGCTGCCCCCCGGTACACGGCTGCAGGAGGAGCCTGCAGGTCTTTCCCGCACGCCCTAGACGGAGAGAGGGTAAGGCTGAGAGCAATAAACGCGCACGCCTCTGTGCCTAACTGCAGCAACCGCGAAGAACTGCCCTGAGCAACGAGCACTCCTCACGTGGTCCAGTTCACGGTGCTGAAACGTAGGTCAATAAAAGTAAACATTCAAATTTTATCATTACTTTAGAAAAGCGTTTCTCTGCCTGAAGGGCCCCAGTTTCTCAAGAGTGAGCGGTGGATGACAGCCACCCCTCCATACACCCACACTGTCCCACGTACATTGTATTTTGTTCAGCACATGGTGGCTTCCATCAAGACCCAGTTTCTGGAGTAAAAAAAAAAACCAAACCAACTGCGTTTGAACTCGCTGACAAAATCGGCATATAACCAAGTGCTGTAACATTCGTTTTCATTTTTCCTCCTTTGGGAAGGACACAGAAATGTTAACGCTCAAGCAACGGCCCGAACACTCAGCCTTCTGCACCTCAGCAGCAGAGCAGCCAGGCCGAGGGCGCAGGCCATGGCACCTACATAAAACCCATGGAAGCCTGCTGTCCCTTCTTCAGCTTCACGGGTTTTCTTCTGCTCCATCCTCTGAGTGACATACTTTGAAACTGGGTGAAGACTCTGTTCCCCATCGTTTTTCCCCTGAAGACCGCGGAGTGTGAGGAGTTCAGACATGGTTCTTTGCTTTGTTGTGTAATTGAGCTGCTTCATATTCCAGGAAGCTTTTGTGCTATCTTGGAGAAGACCATGCAACTAGTCTCAACTGCAATAGTATGAAACATCTGGGAGCAGGATTATTTCTGTCATGTGCTGCCAAAATAATATTTTGCTTATGGAATTAAAATTTTAGGGATTTTCCCAAATCCACATAATGTTCTTGAGCGCTTAAATTTGCATTATGACATTTACATTAGCATATACACGTGTAAAAGACTATCTTGCCAGCCAACTCCTATTGGTTTTTCAAAAACTTAACTCCACCTAAAGCTAGGATTAATGTATGCTCCTGAAACACACTTCAGTTACAGTAACAGATTTTCTTCAGCTAAGTGCCTTTTCCCATCTGCTCTAACAATCACATCTGCAAGTAAGTGTCTTCGGTGATCACCTTGCCATAATTATGGATGCCTTCCCAACTCCCTAGACAGGGACTGATTCCCTGTTTTCTAGATGTGCTATTTCTGTATACTTTGAAGTTTCAGCTCCTTAGCAGGAATGACCGCAACAAAATGCTCAATATGATGCAATAGAGGAATCTACTACTCATCCTATGCTCTTTCCAAATATAAATGCTTGCTGAAGAAACAAACCAGCTTCTAAATGCTTTGCCTGCGTATCCAAGCTAGTGCAGTACACGGGCGAAGTAACTGCAATGTTAATTGCAATGTTTATTTTCCCTCTTTCAGCAAAAATAAACTCTCCTGCTGAAAGGAACATTTTGCTGAATTGTTTCTAGGTGTTATAGCAGGCAGACTCACAGGCCAGTGCTCCCACTTAGCTACAACCCCTGAGGAGAAAATGGAAAAATTTTATCCTTAATTCTTGTTAGAGA
The DNA here is from genome assembly GCF_023634085.1 of Falco cherrug. NCBI lineage: Eukaryota > Metazoa > Chordata > Aves > Falconiformes > Falconidae > Falco > Falco cherrug. Next base: position 21,865,282 of record NC_073703.1, read on the forward strand.
TAACCAAGAAAATACTAATTGTATGAAAACCCATTCAACACAACTTTCTCGGATTTGTTGAAAGTCAAAACAATAGTAATACAGAGTGTAAACTATCCATGCATTTCAGTTGAATTGCAAGTTGAAACTATATTGTTTGCCCGTTCAGTGCTGAAGGCAGAAATAACATGCTCATACCCAGCTTACAAATTATTTCCCACACCACTCCCAACACTGATAGTTCCCAAATGCCCTTCACTCAGCTGCCAGAATTTCTTGCTTCCCTGTGACAACCTCCACTGTGCCACTACATACACGGACACAGATTTGCCAGGTCAGAAACAGAAAAGGGAGGACAGTGTAAAAGAAACTGTTTACTACCCAAGTGTCTGACAAAGGACGTACCATAACCACATCAGTAAATACCAGACTTCATGGAAACACTGATTGATGACACTGGGAAAACTTGCAGCAGAATACCAGGTGGGCACCCAAACCCCTGAATGTTGGCAGCACTGTGTTACCTCCCTCACCGGGGCTGAGCTGTTCCCATTGCCACAGGCTGCAGGCGCTTACTGCTTCCTAGAACAGCTTCATATGCTTTGTAGCTTTTGTCACTAAGGCAGATGCTCTCGAATATTTGTGCTGGAAAGCAACTATCCTGCAATAATCTCAAAGAGATGAAGCTGCAAAGGCCTCTACACTGCAGAGCTGCATGCAGCTCCAGAGCTGCCTGCCTGCTGCAGCCCAGGTGAGATGCCATCTCCAGGCAGGCAACAAGCCCAGAGGCTGCTACCCCACACCACTGCAGCTCTGTGATCTTCAGCCCAGAGTTTACTTGCTTAATCTTTCTCACACTTAACCTAAGATTTTTCTTACTTTCTACCTCCTTGTTAAAAATAAAATCAACAGCTTCACTGGCCAGGGGAAAACTGGCAGACTGATAACTGCACAGGTGAAACAATAAGCAAACTCCCTCTCACTCCCACTTAACTATATCAGCAATTATTGGATTTTTTCTGTTTGACAGATTAAAGGGACTGCCCAGAAACATCCATCAGACCCTTTGAAATGCCATTTATGCCTCTTCGCAACTCCAGCAGGGAGCACGGGCCTGGCTGATCACTGACGAGGCTGATGGTCAAAGTTGATTGACTTCCGGGAAGCTAGCAGAATTCAATGTTCTTTATTAAATCCTGTTGGCAAGCCTTAAAACTCAACCATATTTTTCTTTCAAGTCAAATGTTCTCTTTACAGAAATATGTTTTCCCCAGAAATATACTCATTCGTGCCTGTAGCGGAATCCTCATTCAGCACGAGACATCTTTTCTGGTCAATCCCCCATAGCCCTACTTCCTTGTTTTAAGATCTGTTTAAAGAGCATGACCATAATTTCCTGAAGCAATATTAAATGAGATCATAACATTCACACACCAAGCAGAATTTATCTTCTCACACTCACCTATTATAACCCAAACTGTGTAACTGTTGTTCATTATATATCACCTACTGCTCCCACATATTTTTTGCTCCACACTTGGTTTTAATACCATATGCACATATTGTTTGCAAAATGGAGTTGTTAATTTTTTTTTTAAATGCCAAAACCATGTAGCTAATGAGCCTTTAAAGTATCAAAGCTGTTACAACAGCCATATTTGCTTCTGTTTCCTTTAAAGTTACATATTACATATATCTTTTGGCATTTTTTTCCCTGATCATTCACACTTGACAGAGGAAGTATATGCCCTTTTAACTCTTATTAATAGTTTATGCTACATCGCATGTACATTCTCCATCCTCCTCTTCCTCTCTTACTTACCTGAACTGAGTGAACTTTGTCATCTATTCATAGGCCTTTAAAAGGCTCCAGACCTCACATGCAATATACTGTGTTCTTTCATGAATTATTCAGTGCCACTGTTCTTCCATCATCCATCTCTGGCTGGCTCTATTTCTTCTGTTCTATTGAGGTCTTGACTTATGAGCAGAATCTCCTGTTATTCTTTCTTGGTTGTCACACTTTATTACAATTAATATTAATTATGTGGATTCTTGTCCAATATGTAGCTTTCTGGGCATAAAAGACTGTCATGTTGTAACGTTCAGGTTTTTTCTTCGTAAACTTCTATGTAATAAAGCATTCTCCTGTCAGGAGCTGTCAGCACCACATATATCTACTTGATAATAACTGTAATAGAGTTAGCTAAAGAAGTTGTGTGCAAGCCGACATGAATTCCCATAGAGAAGCCAATCTTGTAGCTTATCCATGATTTCCGATGGCTGACATGCAGCTAAACACAGTGTTGCAAACAGCCTGCTCGATGAAATGAATAACCTGTTACAGCCTTGAAAGAAATGCTGGCCTAGGTTGTTAAACTTCTATTGGAGGCTTAGGTATAATAAGTAGCTTCTGACAAATACTGTTCACACAAATGTTTGCAGAATGAGAATGTTCCATGAATATTAATGAAAACACATTCTCATGAGCATTCGCAGTCCATGCTGCTGCATAGTGTAGGAGTCTTTGACCCTTCAAGTGCCTTGTCCATGTTAGAGGGATGAATTTGATGTGATTTTAAGCTAAGATATTTTATCCCATGGTCAAAGAAGTAGGAATGCTGTTTAGCTATACAGGTTAAAATCCAGAGCAGACCTCACAATAGTTAGAGGAAGAAGTAGAGAAAAAACCTATGGTTGTTAAAAGACAAGAAACTATTAGCTATTCTGCATGTTTCATGCACTATCATTGACTTCAAAGGTGGCGATCAGTTCTGGATTACAAGCAGATTGACAATAAACCACCAGACTACCTATTAAACCTGATTAAAGAGTCGCACTTGAACTGAAAAGAATAAAGAAAAAACCCAGTCTAGAATCAGTTGGTCGATGTGCAGTAATGGCAGATAAAAAAACCCCAAAGGAACAAAACCACCAACCCACCACACGCTGTACTGCAAGGAGATGATTGCCAGGCCAGGAAGTTAAGATAACACAGAACGACACGGTGCCATGATACGAACTAGAGTGCATTAACATGCAGAAATGTGTCATGTTGCAGGGAAGACATCAGGAGGTGATTTGTGAGGGTACCAACAAAAAGGGATCAAAAGGTGAAGATCCAACTTGGCATGCAGCTGTGAATTAGAAATAAAGTATGATTAAAATAATTCAAGCTGGACACACGGTGAGTATAACTAGGGAAGAACAAGCACTGTTGGCCTGTCTGGCAAGCACGGAGTAATCCTTTCCCCTCAGGTAGGACCCAAAATTAAATATGAGAAATCAGAGAGCATCACAGCCTGATGATGTCTGTTGACATAGTACTGACAAGGAGCCAAGAACATAAAATCCGTGTTCTCTCCAACCATTTCTAACAACTGGAATGAAACATTCATTCCTTGCTGCAGCACCATTTGCAGTAAAAGGATTAATACAGCCAGAGAGCACTATTCCAAAAGCATACTACTGAGCGCACGTAGTTATCAGGACAAATGGAGATCAAGTATAGATGTGCTGGGTTTTACCAGCCGAGTTAAACATGCAATACCCTGAGGGGAAAAAGCAAAGCTGAGTACATGATATTGACAGTCTGTTGCAGTTGTCACCCTGCCAGCCAAAGGAGCCACCGGATACACAGCCACGATTCCACTTCCCAGCGTAACTAACATGGAAGGCTGCAGAATACCAGCGGTCTGTGTCGACTGGTCAGTTATCCCATCAGGCGTTTGTATCAGCCGCACCTCCTCTGCTCAGAGGCAGCACCTGTTGGTTGTGGCTTTGGAACTGTCTCTGCTTCTGATTATCTTCTTCCCTTACTAATAATGTCTTTACATTGCATGCTGTTGTTTATATTCCCTGTTTACTTCAGAGGCACAAATATTTTGAGAACAAAGGTATCAAATATAGAATGGAAAGTATCTGAGGGTACAGAAAAAGAAAACAAATGGAGTCCTGGACTGTAATACTAGTTACAGCTTGACTGTGAATGGCTACATTGTAAGATCAGGAAAGACCAGCATTTTTCCCTGATGGGATCAGAAAAATACCAGGTTTGTGCCTGAATGTGCTGTGCGTAAAGCCTCATTTAGATAATTGAGCCACCACCTTTGTTACATCTATCCTTAACTTAAAAACTGTTCAAAGAACAAATTTCATCCAAAGTGGCTGGCAATTTCCTCAACTGAAAGAAAGTCTTATAATTTCTGTTCACAACGTGTGATTGAAACAGATTACCAGTATTAAAAGAAAAGCATGAACAAACTCATTTGTGGGGTTTGGGGTTTTCTACATCAAATAGCTCTTCTCTAGACATGTACATGCCCTAAACGTCCTTCAGGTTCTAGCGTGCTTCATGACAGTAAAGCGCAACGCAAACTGTGTTCCCTTAAATTCATGCTGACCAGGCAGCTTATTTCCATTCACAAAACTAAAATAGCAGAGTGGCCTTGGAGTAAGTTTAAAAACAGTTTGTTACTAACTTTGATATATAATTGCACCTGCACCTTGACAATGTGTTGTCTCAATAGCTGGGTTTCTCAACTGCAGATAGAGACCATAACCATGGATCTGAAAGCTTGTTCTCTGCTGGAGCTGTTACACTTCCAGAACCCTCTCTCAAGGCACAAGCAGAAAGGTCAGCATAAAGAAAGATTATCCTTCACAAAAGGAGAATTGTTTTCCCCTCTCCAAGAATTATTTTTATTGTTTGCAATCACACCAAAGTGCCTATCCACAGGGAAGGGAGGAAAGTGCCTAACAGCAGCAAGGAAAGTGATAATAGATTAAAAATAAAGAAATGAAAACATATTGGCCACCTATGCCATAACATTATGGACACTTCCCAGCACATGTATCGGACTGAGCGGTTCCCAAATTTATACAGTGCCTAATTCTTTTGAAAGAATTCTTTTTTAAAAAAAAGCATTATTCTAGCCTAACTGGATTTCTTCAATATTTATGTCCCCTGAAATTCAGAAAATATTTGTTGCAAATACCAGAAGCCAGGGCTCGGTATGCAAATGCACTATTGCAGAGTAGACTGGCGTGTGAACTTGCAGTGTGCAGGCCTCTCCGCTGCGAAGGGAAAAGGTAAGTTGTGCAGGCTCTCCCCCCGCAGGAAACCTGCCACATCAGGGCTTGTGCCCCGTAGGACTACGCACTCCAGCAAGGACTGCAGGGCAGCCGATGCACTGTAACACACACCCTGCCTTCTCTCTCAATGTTTTATATGCCCATGTCCACTGCAGCACCCGGTCACCCAGTGCAATGAGATCCCCTAACAACCAGCCTGAGCTTCCTTTCGAGGTAAAAATTCGTCACTGAAACTGTATGCCTTGTAACAACTTTAAAAAACTACACACAGCTTTTGACATTTCTGGGCTTTTGATCAGTCAAAGCTGTTATCTACTTTAAATTAATTTTCAGTAGTTACATGAGTTTTCCAGGTAAGAGACGTTACACAATTATTTAATGTTATTTAGTTACACCTCAAAAATATTATTGTTAAGCCAACAAACACAGGTGTGGACTGTATCCTGATCCAGTTCCCCCTGAATACACTTAAAACCAGAACTGTTTTCCACGGGCACTGGATGGGTACTGTGATTATGTTGGTATCAGCACAGTAATTAAATACTGCATATCTTTGAAACCCAGCCTGTGGTGTCTTGTCTCAAGTCGCTGGTGATACTCCTCTTTCCCACCGTGCTGTTTAAAAGTTTCCCACAAACATGTTAACTTATCCATTAAAGGATGTTACCTTACCCTACCTATTTGTAGATGTGGGAGGCTACTCACATAAAGCTCTTCCAAAATGTTCTCTCTCTCCTGGACTAAGCTATACTCAGAGCAAGGATTTCCTCCTTGCTATGTGCCTGCACCCCCCGTGCCACAGCAGTGCCCTAGAGAAGGGGCTACATCTGCCTCCAAACCAAGCCATTGCCTCTCTGAAAGCCTCCCAGTCCCCTTAAGAGCACGGTTGTTCTTTTAGATTAATGCAAGCGGACACAGCTATGCCTTTAGAGCCTGCCAAAATTGCTCTGAGTACAAGCAGGACAGTATTCCCCTCCGCTCTTTCCTTCGTGCTGATACACTTCATGTTGTGCATCCACAGAAATGTCTCATCATAAAACTCTATACATTTATTTCTTGAGACACACAGAAAGACTGAGGGAGAGGAATTGTACATTTCAATGCATCTAATTTAAAAACAAACATACATACATCAACAGAAAGTGTTTACAAGGGAAATACGCGCAAAATATAATCAGACATATTTATCACCTTCTTGTACTGATGGGTGGGCATCCACTGACCTTCCCTTGACACCATTTGCCAGGCAATAAAGAATGAAGCAAATGGCAGATATTTTTTTAATCACTTTTTCCTAGACTGTTATGATAGTGAAAATGATCATGTCTGTTCCCTGTTCTGGGCTAATAAATCTTAGTCAGGACTTTAAAATTACACCGATATGCATAGTCTCTCACCATGTAGTGGTTGTAGCCTGGATTGAAACAACTAGCTTTCAGGTAACATAGGTACCAACACAGAACAAGTATTGAGAGAGTAGGACCAGCCCTGCTTTACTATCCGTGCAAGTCCTACCTGCTGAACAAGAGATGCCTCTCCTTGTACTAGAGTCGGAGAAAGCAAGGCACTTAAAGCAGGGACTCTTATTACACATTTGTCCAAGTAGGTTTTGATGCACCTAGGCAGTGTAAGGCTGAACGCGGTTACATTTTCGTCAGATCCAAGCGAGGTTTTTTAGTTTGTATTCTAAATTTGGCACAACTTGCTACTTTATGTCAATAAAAGACATCATCTTTTTTGTATTGAAGTCTGCTTAATTTGCAAATTCAGTAGATACACATGACACTCAAAGTGTAATGAATCATGCATTTTTATAATGAATCCAACGGTGAAGGTAAAAATCACTCTTTGATCTTTCTTCTAACAGCCCAGTTATTCCTGGATTTATACATAGTAAGTGTTTATGGATTACTTTCAATTAAACAACCTGTTTTACTTTCTGTTCTGTTATGAAAGTAACACTTTTTAGGCTACAATGAAATAACACATGGCTTAGTACTCCTGCTTGAGTAGATGGAAGTTTAAGCTCCTGATCCCTGGTTTGTGTTACTGTTGCTGAAAGACTGCCCCAAACCCAGCAAACCAGCCTCATTAGGACGGGTCAAACAGGACCAGGGCACAAAAGCTGAAACAAGCATAAGCTACAAGCAATTTGGAATTTCTCTGCTCATTCTGCCCTAGTAGCAGTATCAGAACAAAAACCCACAGGCAGCTTGCTAACTTGCACCATTCCACAAATTTCAGCAATAAAATAAACCTTTTCCATTCTGCTGTTACTGATCATAGACCTGACATGAAATATCCCAGGATACACAGATGTGGAGAGCAAGGAAGAGAATCAGCTACTGCAGTTTGTGGCAACTTACACCTTCAACATACTCCAACAGCTTGTTTCCTCGTTGTTGTAAGGCATCCTTTCCAGCCTGCTCTGCAGCCATGAGAGCTTTACAGTCCCCTAGCAGACCTTTCACATCCCTCTCTAGGGCTGAAAGCCTCACTACCACATTTTTCTATTCCCTCCCCCTGGTTGTTTTGTCTTCCTTGTTGTGTCACTTCTTGCTCAATCACCTATGCTGCTGCTGCTTCTCTGCGAGTTCAGGAAGTGAGCAAAGGAGAGAGAAAAGCTGGAAGAAATTGGGACAATGAATTGAAGCGGCATTGCTCCAGCTCCTTTCGATGCAGTTTTCCTTCTTTCTTCAAAAATGTGCCTTAGTCCCCATTTCCTTTGGCAGTTTTCTCAGAAATTCATGTGAGCCATTCTGGAGAAGGCAATTTATATTTGCAAGTGCAGATGAAAGATATTAATGATTTTCAAATGTGGATTGCAAATTTATGTTCTGATGAACTGTAAGTGCCATTTGTTCCGCAAATAAGCACGCACCCATTGTAGAGAGCAATAGGGCTCTTTCATACCTGCTATTATGTTGCTACAATTGCTTGCACAGGGGTACAAACACAACTCGCACTTCTCTGCAGTTATTTAATTAAAAAATAATGTGTCTTCTAGGTTTTAGCATGGAATTAATTCAGTAGACTATTTAGTAGCAGAAAAGTACTGGGCACCATATTGTAAGCTGTGCAACACCTGCACTGTGAGATCTACTTTCTTCTGGACACTCAGAAGAAAGGACAAGTTCCTAGCCTGTGATTCAATTAAGTATCCATTTCATTATCTCACTACGTCTGGGAATTGTCAGCATGATGCTGACCCCAGATCCCATCAGCTGTGAAGAACTGCTGTTTCTCGCTTACATTCACTACAGTGTGTTCCCTACATACTATTTGGACCCTGCCAGAGTCATGTGTTGTGAGCTACTTAAGTAGAGAGAACAAGGGTGCGCTCTCCACATGCAAGAATTTTTACAGTATGTCTCCCCCTGAAACAGCCTTGGGTTAACCTGTTTGTAAGCAAGAGATCACACATGACACAGGCATCTCCACTTCCAACCTAGGTGTACTCCTGACTGCTACAGCCAGCAAAATGTGCCACTATTAGTCTAGAAACTAGAAGGCAAAGTGTCTTTGCAGTTCCAAAGTTGGGAACCCCTTTATCAAAGGGATGACAGAAAGCCAGACCAGTGAGATCTACCTTCCCTCCCACACATAACATACCAACATCCAGGATGTTGCACACACCTTACAGCACCGAGCCCTATATCAAAGAGGAAAACTTGAAAGGGCTATTCCTTTCCACACGTTCAAGCACAGCCCTCTGCCTGAAAACCGCAGAAGTCATACTCAAAATCAGCTCTCAAGTCCTCATCCCAAAGAAGCTACAGTTGCTTTAGAGGTGCTTACTGCCCAGTAACTGCCCAATTGCTATCCAACCTAACTCAAAGTTCATATAGAAGGTACCATATTTCCAAAACGTGTATGTATGTGCATATTCATAAATCAGTTACAGCTTAAGCTATGTCTGAATGCACGTAGGTGTTCAAACAAAGCTACTTCAGTTATTCAGTTCCAGCTAAGAAAAGCAGTGAGTTTATACTCCAGCCTAATATAATGAAATATATAGCAAAAAGGATTTCTAGAAAAAAATAAAGCTTAGGAGTAGTTAGCTTCTAACTGGAGTAATGACTATAAATGATTAAAAAATTTCTGCATAACTATAAAGGTAAGGCATGCAGTAAATCTCCAGTCCAAATGGCATCTTGTTATGTGGAACTTCAAATCAAGTGGAACAAACAATGGTTAGAGGCATGTTATGTTCCGCATAATGCTCCTTTGTATCTATTGTTTAGCTTATATACAGATCCATCTTGAATCTAGTTAACTAGTAATTAAAGCCTTGCAAAATTCAGTTTTGTTTGAGATACTGCTCCAAAACACACCAATTCATTTCACGTGCTTTTGCAGTGGTCCTATTTTGCTTATTTGCCATTACTTGAAGATAGACATCTTGTATTGTAATTTGAATTCCCAAAATACATTAGCTTTACTTCTTGTGGCTGGTAGGAGAGACTTGCGCTTGAAAAATGGAACCATTTTGACACCCAGAACTGGCTATTTCACAAGCTATGAATTTCATTCTTTCCCTAGAAAATTCATGTACCAGCACCGCTGCTGCTTAATTACGCCCATTAACATAGGTCCATTTGTGAATTAATTTGAAAAGCTTTTTGAATTCTGAGTAGAATTTTGTTATGAATACTTTACATAGCACATGCTAATTTTGCAGTTAGGACTACATAGCTCTTTTTGTTTCTTTTAACTAGTTTCAAGGACACTAAATATCTACTGAAAAAATACATTGTTTTTCCTAGGAGTTACCTAGTAAACGTCCTGGTTTATGACACTGGTCTTATTTTTGGATTCCAAATACATTAGTTAATATCAAAATGCATTTCAAGTAAGTCTTGTATCTGAACTAAATGCTACTGAAAAAAATTTAAGTATAAAATGTATTTGTGGTACAAACAGCCCAACAGGCCCAAATTCAGATGGACAATTTTGTCTGTTATAAGAGCTGAGTAAAGAAAGCAATCTTCAAAATATTCTTTACTGCCGGCCTTTGCAGTTCAAGTAGCCAAAATGAAGGGGGGAAAAAAAAAAAAAAAAAAAAGAGTTCTGGAAAGCACCTTTCTCATCCTAGTTTAGAAAATAACTATGCAATGAAATCTGAAAACCTTGCAGCTTTGCCCAAGGTCTTAGCTTTCTTGAAGCTTTTGAAAGTGTCTGGCTTTTAAAGCTTGTTTTGATGTGCCAGGTTATGCCCATGCAATCAAGAACATACCAGCAGTGCCAGAAGTTTCTGTTATCTAGTCTGACTACAAAGCTGATACAGTAGAAACAACTCCAAGTCTTCCCACTGTGAATACCAATAACTTATCAAATGATCACCAGAAATAGATCTCCTGATCAGGTGTTGTTTACAAAATAAAGGTATTTGATGCACCACACACAATCCCATTCATTTCCATGCAGTAGCATCTTGTATAATAATAAAACCATCCTTCAGCTTTTCCCATCTGTTCAGTATGATTCTGACTTCCTCAGCACTCACGCTTTTATTGCAGCATCTCCCCAAAACTTTATTACACCATTAAATACTTAACATAATTCATGATCCTATTTTCAGCCATTACATTTGCACATCCAAGTGACACATGAGCCAGAAGTTGCTGTACCCAGTCAGATCGTGAAGTTATAGAAACAGCATCTCTCTCTGTGCTTTCAGACAAACCTGGGACAGAAGAAAGGCAGCGCACTAGAAGACGCACACATTACCCCCACCAGTCTCCTTCCTTCCCTCCTTTCCTCTCCGGAGGTTCCCTACATCTGGCTGCTACACTGAGAACATTCCACATGGTTTGAGATAACGGAGATAAGAGGCAAGATTGGCCAAACCCTACAAGCCAGGGCAAGGTGTTGTGCCAGTGTCTTGACAGCCTCCTCAGCCCTTGTGCAAAGGCAAGCTGAGCCCCGCCTGAAGGGGAGGGCAGGTGCAGTGCCAGCCCCACAACAGGGCTGCGTCCTCAGCGGCAAAGAGGCCACTGCCTGAACAGGTTGCCGCGATCAGAACGGTATGTACGTGCCCGGGGGAGCTGACTCACTCTGAGGTTTCTGTGCAGGTTGAATACAGGAGCAGAAGGCAACAGGAGAACCTTAGTGGCACCGTCTGGATTTTGGAGGAGAAGCACAGGATGTGGCATGGAGTCTGGAGGAGGTATGAAGCTGGCTGAGCTGCTGACAACCCTTCCAGAGGCCCCATGGGTGTTCCACTGGGAATGATCTTCCTCAGGCTGCAACTACTTGAAGAAAAACATTTCAAAGACAGAGTTGGTCAACATGACCCGTCCTATGTTCTATATGCAAAGCTAACCCTACCCGTGATTTGGTTTAGCCCAGTTTGAGATACTGGAGGTGTAGCTGTTGCAGAGACCTCTCCTAAGAGGCCATCAGCTGGCCCCTGGGCTCCCAAAGTAGGCTTGAGAAGAGTATCAGCCTGTACACTCATGTCAAACCTGTCTTTGCGATCAAAGTCTGAAGTAATGAAACACAAAATGATGTTCACATTTGAGAATAAAAGGTCACATGCCTCCAGCCAAGCTTTGCAAGATTTCCCTTCTCGTGTAACTACTGGTCTGCCTTTGTTCGACAGCCAGCCAGGCTTAATGGCAACCACAGGACAAAAATTAAGGAAATAATCTTCCTGCAGCATGGTGATATTGGCAACACAAAAGTACTATTGCAAATATTCTCTTCCACTTTCCTCCATTTTTACTGCACTTCATCTGCTCGAGCTGAGAGTTGAGCATGTCCAATCTAGTTTTCAAAAGACACTAGTATCTTGTTTCTGTATGGCTGAATACCAGCCATCAGCACAGAATCTCGAATAAAATCCCAATAATTTCACAGATGTGCTCCATAGAAATAAAGGTAAAAAGATTCCAACCTGACAGTGTAAGAAAGTTCACCCAAAACTGCTGTTTCCACTCAGCTATCCCAGGCTCCATGCTTAATAAAATTAAGGACAGCTGACAGATCTAATTAAGTGATCATGGGCATCTTATCCTCGTCTTTTACCAGGTCAAAGGAAACTACCACTTCCTTTGTATTATGATAGTATGGACAGAACGTAATATAAAGTCAGTAAACATATTAGTCCCTGCATGGAGGAACAGTTCCTCCCTCCAGAGGGACTAATTGTCTAATTAGAAGATCCTGTTCTTTTTACTGCTCCTCAATCACAGTGCAAGAAATAAGGCTATTTGAACTTGGTTATAAGCTTCATGTGTTTATGTATTGCTGCGCAGGTTATTTATACATTATGCAGCTCAAAATCAAGCCAAGGTTATTTAAGCTCATGCTCCTTTGAGGTTAGCTGTGAGGGAATTAAAGTTGTTTTGTAATTTAAATTCTTCTCTGCAATAACTATTATATATGCACCTGTCACAGAGTAACTGGCCTCATTAAGGGAAACTTAGCCCAGCCGGGACAGCATACGTACAGCCTCCTACCTCCTGCCTTTGGGCCAAGCAAGGGAAGTTGGACCCGCTGTGGAAGGGGAAGGCTGCAAAGTGCTGCTGAGGAGCAACAGTGAACCAGGACAGGGAGGCTGAACAGCTCACAGAGGGATTCTAGAGGGAGAACAATGAAAGCTGAATGAGCTATAAGGAATTCTGAAAGACAAAGTTGCCAAGAGACAGGAGCTTCCTCTTCATCCCTTCTAAAAGCACCAAAGGTGATAAGGAGGTGAAGAAACTAAGTACCCATGTATTAAACCTTGAGCAAAATGAAATTGCAATGCAGATGCTCTAGTACTTTATATATGGCTTCAACAAAATCTGCTCGTAATTTGACTGAACATAAATATTGGCTAATGAATGTGAGACCAAATGTGACCAGAGTCTGGTTATCAGTTATTCTGGTAGGTAGATAAAACAGTGCAGGGTTGTGCTTGACCAGAAAGGAGCAACAAGAGCAAGTCTGGCAGCATTTTAGCCTACCTTAAAGTTGTAAGCCATCCTGCACAAATATTATGTCTTTCTATTTTACCAGATGGCTGCTATCATAAAAGGAGTCTTTGGTCCCTGTCACAACTTTTCATCACTGTGTACAAAATACAGCAAATATTTGCATCTTTTAGCATCAGTTACAGAGAATTTGCCATCATTTCTGGTGTGTACGGTAGCGTTGTATGGTAACATGATTGGACTGATGAATATTGCTTTATGTCTGGGAAGACCTACCAACAATTTTTCTGTATCATATGCCATTCAGATTACAAGGTAAGCTCTTGCACTCAGATAGCATCTGCTCTTCCCCCTTATGTCATTCTTAAAGATGCACGTATTTCGTTTGATTCATCTTGCGTTGAACCAGAAAAGAAGATTCATTAGGGTCACAGCAATTAATCTGGCTGCGATGCAAACAGATGTCTACACAGCACCAACTTCTATGCTGTCTTGAGCAGGTGAAGAGGTTTGGGCAGACTGTGAACCATGTTGCCTGCTGACCAAACGCTGCCCCTCTGCTGCAGCCACACATGCTGTGGCAAGAAGGGGTTGCACTTCCCTGGGTGAAAGCAGTTTCCCATTGCAAAAAAAAAAAAGATAACATTCCTGAGTTAGCAATATGGATACTAATCCTAAAACTAAATTAAAATGTATATCCACATTATTGCAAGTCTGAAGTTTATTTTTTTTCCTGTGTACAGAATTGTAGGCCAATAATGTGAACCAGATAGCATCACGCCCACTGCTACAGCTCTGCAAAAGTAGGTGGTGTTGGTGATAATGGATGGCAGAATCACACTAAACATTGTAATCGTGCTCCCAGAATTGCAGTACCTGAGAAGTGCAGTTAACACCAAGAATATCTTGTCAAGAAGATGCCAGCAAATTTAACAAGTATGGAACTTCAAAACTTTACTTTTTCAAAAGCTGAGTACTGAATCACCACAGAACCACTGGCAGGGCACGTTTTATAACTGCCAGAATATTTCTTTGAACAGGTTAAAAATAAAGTGTAGGACTAAGAGCTGCTATAACACCAGTATGCCCAATAAGAGACTAGTTTCTGGTATTTAGAATACATCACTCATCTCGTACAGTATAACTAGTAAGCACTGACTAAAATTCACCTGATTTTGCAGACTATTACCACAAAATGCAATCATCAGCATGCATTTAATTAAAAGCTTGTGTTTAAACTTTCTAGTTGCCAGAATTAACAGAAATCTTATGTGGTCCCTGCTAAGATCAAATTAAAACAGTCTACAACACTCAACAAAGTCCTCCAAGTGTTCCTCCTGACTCTCATTTCTAAATCTTGCAGTTACTGCTCACATCAAAAAGGACAGAAAGAAGCAATAGACATAAAGACATAAAAGTAATTCCTTCTGTATCATTTACATTCTCCTAGGAGGAAGCCTAGGGAACTGGGAAATTCCTCAGCTTGCTGCAGAGCTAACTAACCTGGCTGATGAAAACTTCTCACGTATTCACAAGCCTGCAGATTCATCTATCTGCATATGTTAAATTCTGGAAGAAGATCCTTGTAAGATTGTTCGTCCATCCCAATTATCACCTGTCACCACAAACATCCAGTGCTTGTCGATGGGCAAGGTTACTGCCATACACACAAGGGTGACTTGAGTCACTCATTTGAACTTGTTGCACAGAACACAGAACCAAACACCGCGGCGCAGAGCAGAGCAGGGACGACAATGAATACTGCGCGCTTACAGTGTGTGCTAATGCAGTACCTGGTCACGTTTTCCTGAAGACGAAGTTTTGCAGAATCTAGGGATTTTCTACAACACGGTCCTGCTGCAACAGCTCAGCCATGCTGGATGCTCTGTCAAGCGCTATCCTAAGCCATCCAAACTATGCCCTGTTGGCACACATTGAGCATTAATATTGTTTCTTGATGAAATATCTGAAAGACAAAGAACTTAAATGTCTGCTTCTAGTCCTGCTATCAAGCAAGGTCCTTATCTGTGAAGAAAGGAAACAAAACCCCTCTGTGACTAATTACCAAGCCTTGCCCCCTGTTCTCAGTTCTGCGGATGGAAAAATGTGGCTCAGGCCAGGCTGAGCCAGGCAAATACGCTCGCTGCCTGCCATCTCCCAGCGCTGCTCTTCCACACTCAAGCCTGCGTGAACGCTCGCTCTGTATTCCCTTCTAAATTTTTATGGCCTTTAGTATTCCAATATTGAAACCAAGTTGAAGGCCCAAGCAAAGGACACCAACTCCTCACCCTGTGATCACTAGATTCTTGTTGAAAAATTATTTTGTAGTTCTGCCTTGTGTCAAAAAGTTATTTTGTAATTCTTTCTTGTGCCTCTCATTCCTACTTAGGGCCTCCTAGTGGGAGGATATGGTGCTCTTTTCCTAAAAATACATATTTTCTTGGATTGCCATTTAAAACTGCTTTGCCTGAAAATCAGTAGGAAAAGACATTATAGTAACAAAGGAAGGTGTTGTGACAGCAAGAAATAAAACATAACAAGCGATCCAGTACGTCTGTTCACCTTACAGTCTGGCGACCTGAACAGGCAACTGTACAGCATCCGCAACTGCACAGAGAGAAGCTGGTGTACAGTCGGGTGTTTAAGTAAGCAGACATGGCCCTTGATTGAGCACATTAAGTGGAGGAACCTGGTAAGCCGAGGCTGCACCCAGAGGCACCGAACCCGCCTTCAGCCCCTGCGGCGGCACTGGGCCCAGCCACACCATGCAGTCCGGGCGAGGTGAACACACGGGCCTTCCCAGCACCCCCAGCCCTGTGTCAGGCAGTAGAGTGGGCCCAGGCCTCTGCTCTGCCCTTTCCATATTCCATTGTAACATTCAATTATATATAGCAGAAAGGGAGTATTTTGAGTGTGCAGCATGGCCTAAATCCCATGAAACAGCGGCACTGACATGTTCTAACCCGTGAAGCAGTACATAACAGCTACAATGATGTCTTTTTCAGGGGGAAGGATGGACGAGAGCAGGAATTGTTCCTGGGCAGTGAGTGAAGCTTGCTGACAGCCGAGTCACCTGTTAGCACGACACAGGGAGAAACAAGTTCATTTTCTGGGGGGCGAGCCTCAGAAGGGGCTCCGGCCCCAGTCCCGCACAGGGGGCACAGGCTGCCGGCACTGAGGCGGCGAGGGCTGGGCCCAGCCATTTGCAGGCAGAGCCATTTTTGTGCCGTCACGCTCAAAATCTCAACTAAGCTCTGCAGAAGCCGAGACCCAGACACCAGCTTTGGGCTTCAAGGCACATTCCTGCACAAGGTCACTGTGCAGCGAGGGCCACCTGCTCGTCCGTCAGGGCCTGAGGCTGGGCACAGATACAGCTGTGGCTCAGCTGGAGAAAGACGGGTCTCCGACCAGGAGCAAGGATCCCTGGCTGAGCTGAAAGGGCCCCCTGGGGCCACGGGCAGGATGGGGGAGGCCTCAGGTGAGGCTCACCATGGCAGCCAAGGGCTGAGGTGCCCGATGGAGCGCTGCTGCCCGTCCTGCAAAGCACCGGCTGTGATGGTTCCCTCCCACAGCCAGGGAGAGGGGGTGTGGTGCCCCTGAAATCCCTGGTTCCCCTCACTGCCAAACCAGTTCAGAGTTTTGTTGTCAATAAACATTTCCATAGCAGACCACGCACTTCCCTGCAATATCTTCAGCTCTCTTAGGGGCCCACCGCCCTTCATATTTTGGCATCCTAAAGTAAACAAACACCAAACAGGGCAGTAACTGAGTAGTGGGACTCAGTGTTTTGTGTGTGTCTAAAATGAATTTTTAAGCTAGTTCTTAGTTTGATTGATTCCCCTCTTCTCCAAGTCTCTTGGAGAGTTACCAGCTTTCTGCCTTCGAGCCACCCAAACTCAGGGGTACTGGCCCACTGCAGGCATTGCCCATCCCAGGTGCACTGCCCGTCCACAGCGCGGCAGCCCCTGGGTGCCTGCCTGCCTCAGAGCCCAGCTTGCAGCCAGCCTCAGCCCCAGCACCCACTAATTGCCTAAGAAGAAAGTAGGTTGTGAGCGAAAGCGTGACAGGCACCGTCACACAGGGCGATGAGAAGGAACTGTAGAAGCAGAGAAAGCACAAGGATATAAATGCTGATAATTGGAATGATTTAATTTGTAATGTTGCATAAGAGGCGTAATTAGTTCAGTAACAGTGAGAGAAGCAAAGGAATCAGACTAGTAATCACAAATAATTACGTGCCAATTACACATAGGAAGGGGGTTTTGTTGTTATTGAATGGTCAGAATTTGGGAGCTAGACCAAATAACAGACCTCACATTCTCTGTTTCAGTCAATTGTCCTTTCCTACAGCAGCAAAGCCTCTCTACCTTTTCTCTGGTAAAGAAGAAAAAAAGAAAAACCAAGAAAAAAACAAGATGTGATACGCATCCAAATTGGAGAGTGTTCTTATCAGGAAAGATAGACTTCTAGCATCTTTCCAAAGCTCCCTTTCTGTAGCCAAAATCTTTGTCTTGTCCACACTGTCAATACCATCTGCCAGCAGCCTCCTCAGCTTATAAGCCATCTGCCAGCCATTGACCTAGAGCTTTGCCTGCTCTCACTGCCATGCCTGCCTAAGCTTCTGCATTTCCAGATCTCTCACTATCCTCCTACCCCGCTCTCACACATCTTCCCAGAAGAACTGATCCAGACAAATATTACTAAGCCAACAGGAACGGAAGGAGCTGAATACTGATTGTCTCTCCTGTGTAAAACCCTCTCTTTTTATTTTTTTTTTCTATTTATTTCCAAGGTAGAATAAAATACAGGCTATTCACTTTGAGTTGTTCTGCATTAACAAATTAAGACAGTACTAGGATAATGCACTATTCAACATGAAGCATGAATGGCTTCATTTAAATAGATTATTTTTTCTTAATTTCAAAACTAAAATAAAAATCAAGAAAATGGAGGTCTGTGTTTTATTTCTATGCTGCATGACACTGGTCACAGATTCACCTTGTCTGACAGTCTTTAGCTGAGTGAAACTACAACCTCCTTGGTTTCTAAGTTGGATACTTTTACTTTAGTTTACTGCCATTAGATAAAGTTATTAAAAGAAAAAAAGAAAATACTATGTATAAAGTAGTACAATGTCACCACCGCCACCACTGGAGTTTGAAATTCATATCTATCGAGGTAAAATTTCGTCCCAATCTGAAACGATATATTTAGGAATATGTTAACAGGTTTTGTGTCTTTCAAGTTTGCACAGAAGGGAAAGGTGTTCATGACAGTCTCCACTTCGATTCCCACGCATCCATAACAACATTTAATGAGATTCATTATATTTTGCTCCCATGGAAAAATGACGGTCTTTCAATTGCAGATAATACACTACAGCTATGAAAGTCAGTAGCTAGAAATGCCCATCATGATTATTTTTCCTCATGTAAGAAAGTACCAAGCACCCCTTTTCTCAGAAATCTTTTATAAACCAAGCCAACTCCAGCAGGTAACATCACCATTCCTGCAGAAACCAGTTCATCGGATCAATTCAGAATCAACCCTTCTAATACTTGTTTTTCTTGCTGTAGTTATCTTGCAACTAAGTTCTAAACAAGGCTTTAACATTTTAAATCATATATTGCTCTTGCTCTTTACTGAGAGACAGTTCTAGGCAGTATTTAGGTTCTCTCCAGCATTGCTTGTAGCACATCAACTCTTGAAGGTTTTCAACAAAGACGTTATAGTCATTTTTCTTAGGAGCACGGGCAAACAAGAACAACATGGCACAACTGAAAATAATATTTTGCTAGCAGGAGTATTAGAAAATGATTTAGCCCCTGATCAGTAGCGTGCACAAATGTGTTATCTACTCACAAATGCAAAAAGCAGCATACTGCTGATGTAACCTCATATGGCTACACGCCCCTGAATAGTCAGTAAAATTAATTGGGCCAGTATAATATAAAATCTTGTTCTTTTGTATATTTACCTCATTTGTGTAACTTTCGGAGAATATGTTTTTTATACGTTTCCCCGTCAAATTGCACAGATGAAGCTGTTTTGTTAGCGTGGGGTGAGGGCAGAGGAGTATCGCTTCTTCTTGAGCTAGGTGACAGGGGCACAGTCCGTGCCTGCTGCGTTGCAGCGCTGTGGGGGGGTTGCAGCAGGCTGCCTCCTGCACAGTGCTGCGGCTTCTCTCCTGTCCCGGAACCTCACGACACAGTTAACTGAGTCTGGGCTGTGCACTCGAGGAGCTGCAGAGGTGCTGCAGTGCTGCACAAAGGCATCTCAGGGGGAACAGAATCGTTTCTGCCCCTTCTAAATTTGCCTGCACACTTGAGCATTGCAGTGGTACTGTGAGGGCTTTCCTGCATTTGTGGAGCCTGAAGACTACCTCCTTTCTCCTGCAAAAGATGCTTGGTTTGGGATACTTTGGAGAGATATGAACAGGGAATAAATGTAGGGAATGTGATGTAAGGTTGTGGAGGTCACAGACAACTTTAAGTGTCCCATGCCCATTTCCTAGCCTCCCAGTCCCACGCCCCTGTGCAGCCAGGGCACCAGGAAGCACTCCCTTTGCGTGCTCCCATCCCAAGGAGCCATCTTCCCAGTGTCTCTTCCACATCTCTGCAAAATCACATCCATGCTGCGTGTCCACAGATATCTCTAACCATTTCCTCCCTGCCCCATCAGAGCTGCACACCCCCCGGGCTGCCTGCCCCACCGCGATGCCGTGTCAGTTAACTGTTGCCTGAGCCAAGGGCTCGCTTTCCTCATTTTCTTCAGTAAAACAGAGGGAATCAGTTTCATTGGTGACTTATTTCAGCTTTTTTGGAACTTATATTTGTAAGTTTCCTGGAATATGCTTGCTGAAAAAAAATGGTTCCGATTTCTACCCCACATTCGCCCTTCAGATATAAAAATGTTCCATGTTGAATTCTTTCCCAGTATTTCCTCTGGGGAGGTGCTGACATGTCAGCCTGGTAAGCTTTATGTCATTCTGTTTGCAAAGCTGTTGTGATGCTTGTAAATTTTTTCTTACGTATTTTCCTTTAGAAATTGCTTGCTGCTTCTCCCTCTGATACAAGGGAGTACTTACCTAGGTCCTGAAAATTCCCTGGGAGAACCAAGAAAGCAGGGTTAGAGGGACAGAAACCTCATTTACAACAATGAAGAGAAACAGAAAGTCCCTTGGCCCTTCCCTGCCCTGCAGCAGGGGCTCTGGTTCAGTTGGTTTCTGTGCTGTTTCAGCCGCCAGGAAGTGTACGAATGAATCATGACCCTGAGTTCAACAGATTTTTATCCCATACCTCTCCCCTTTGTCCTGTGGCAAGTCACAAGCATCTCCTCAGCTTGCAGAGAAACTTGTGATCCTTCTGCAGAGAGTATGTTGCTTTTATTTCCCTAAGGATCACAACTATGGCCTTTATGTTGCTTTTGGGTGCATGAAATGCTTCAGGCATTCGACCCCAAGTCAGCTCAGATAATGGAACTCAGATATTGAAAAGGAATGAAAAACCCAAATTATGCAAATCCATTGCACCGAGTAATGCACAATTCCCATTCCCGCAGCCCCATTGGCAGTTGCAGTTTTCCTGTGTGGAGGGGAGAAGGAACAGATTTAATTAGAGGAGGCTTCCATTCTAAAAGTATCTATGTTTGTAGAAGGCAGGCAGCATGATCTAATGCACGAGGAACCGCAGGACCCAGGAGATCTTACATACCTCAGTTTCCCATCTGTAAAGTAATGCTAATGTTTTACTAAAGAAGTCACTGTCAACCTGATTTATCTGCTGCTCAGGGAGCTATACAACAACTAGGTACTTACCTGTGTGGTTGTTCCATAGTTGGAACCAAAGAAAGCGACATTTTATACCATTTAATAAGTGGGCTTAGGCACCCCAGAAATTTGTTTTCATCGTGAAAACCAGTTGAAAAGCTCTTCTCCTCCTGTTATAAAATACCAGCCTATGCAAGTTTTCTCCAATTTCTTTGCTACTTCATTGTAAAGATTAAGGGAAACAATCTATACAGCATGTCAGAGCCTTTTGTTCTAGCCACTCAATAGATGCCTTTTTCAGATTGATGCCTCTTGTCGGACACAGCCCCGCTGCCCGCCTGCACAGCGGGTTTCCCTTCATGGACAAACACCAACAGTGAAACCACAGCGTGTCAGCGCTTGGAAGGTGGCACTGGAAGAATCTGCCTAGGCACTTTCCTCTGCCCACCATAACTTGCTGTGTATCATTCAACACACTGCTCAGGATGCTGTGTACATCTAGAGAAAGGAATCTGTGCCTTAATGGATCAAGGAGGTTTAGAGCTTTTTAATAGGCTATTAAAGCTTGCAGTTTGAGACACGAAAGCATACAGGTTATTAAACTCTATGTTAGTTTTGCAAAAAAGTATTATTCACGCCAGGAAAAGATTTTTTTAAAGTATCAGAACAGCCATTTCTACCCGCCATCATCTGTGGTCAACGTATTAGCTCTTCATTCACACATTTTCCAAAATTGCTTTGGAAGCCTTTACTTCCCCCCTTGTTCCACTAGGTGTTTGAACATGGAAGAATGTTCGAACCAAAGTCCCCATGGTCTCCAAAAAGGTCCAAAACCACTCAAGACACTTCAGGGTACAGGGGTAACTCCGGTAAGATACAGAGCTGGTGTAGTCTGAAGTGGTTGCCAATCAGTTTCAGAGAAACAGTCTTAGTCACCTCATAAAGTTTCCCCTGCTCAGTGAGAGATTTTGATTGGCCACTAAGGACTACAAGACCTAATGAAGGCTTTGCTGCTGGCTCCAGCTTTGGCCATGTAAGAAGCACACATGCAGAATTTCAGCAGAAGCCTTTAGGTCCACGGTCAGTGCTGCTTCTTGCAGAAGCAGTGTCCTTCCAACATTCTCTTAGCTAACGTCTACCTGGAGAAGTACTAGAAAAAGACAGCTGTATCAGGCTTTAGAGTGACATATGCCACACATGTCTTCCACATGCAACAAGGGAAGTGTTTATAGAACAGTTGAGCTCAGAGAAAAAAGTTGCAATCAGAACACCTAGTGTTAAAACCTAGAGTTAAGTAAACAGCTCTCCAGGAAATTTGATGCGAGCCATGTGATACAGAAGTGTGAGTGAGTGAAAGGAATATCTTTCTTTTTGCCAAAATGCAATCAAAATTGTAAAAATGAGAAATGGTAAAATCATTTCTGATTCTGTCTGCCTAGGACCCGAAGCAGCAGGAAGCTTAGTGATGCACGCAAAGCGCCGTGCCCCGCCAGACCCTGCGCAGCCCGTGCTGTGCCCCAAAACAGAAACAGTGAGGGACAGGCGTGCTCCTGGACCAGAGGTCAGCACAGGCAGGCTGGCTTTATCAAGCACACAAAGGTGTGCAAAGGAAAAGCACTGAAGGAAAATAATACTAACCTGGGGCCAAATTAGAAGATTTGATTAAAGTGAGAATAATTTCCCCTTCCAGAAAAAAAAAAAAAAGAAAAGAAAAAGAAATGCCCTCCTGTAATGTTACTATTTTTGCTTGATAAGCCTCTTTTTTCCTGAGAAACAAGTCTATGTGGTAGCTGTCTAAACAGAGAAGTTGGAACTAAGAAAATAATGTGATGGAATTGACTCCTTGTGGCAAAATAACCAGAAGCTGCTGGCTATTTCTATCAGTTTCTTCATTCTTAAAGCAAACATAATACTTTTTTTAGGGAATAAATGGTTAGAATATGAATTATGAACTGTTAATAACAGAAATTCCCTGCTCAATATATTTACTATGATTTCCAGCTCTCAAGTAAATCACAGGTTTTGCTTTCGGGACACAATAGCTGGTTAGTGCTTCTGGTGCAGCTCTTCAGGAAATCCAACAGTTGGTTCCCATGTGTACTTATATATGAATCTGAAATTTTCTTTCTGCAGATATTGTTGCTAGTATACTTTGCTCACCAGCATGCTCACATAAAGATAATACGAGCTGTGGGAGTATTGTGATAAATTCATTTCAATATCTGAATTGGGATCTAAAATAGAAAAAAAGGGCAAACTAGATTTATTATATCTACTGTGAACAAAGTTGTCTGAGGGAATAACAGCTTTATGTTTATTCAGACATTACCAAACCCATTATTCTTCAAATATCAACAAAATCTTAAGACTAGTTTTCTGCTCCGTGGGGCACCCCGCACAGATGTTTTCGTTTGACTAAAAGCAAGAGTGGAGTGTGATAGAAATCACCTGGGAGAGCCACAGTTCCCATGGCAAAGCTGAACTGGGCATGGAGGGAATTTATCACTTATGAAATTTCCACATTTAACATTTACCAAATATTCTATCAAGACTTTTGCAGGCCCAAAATTGTACTGTTTAAACAAGATGTTAACAGATCCCATTTCTTACGTCTTTTTGTCTTCCTCCACTTTTCCTCCAGCTGTTTCAGGCAAGCTCCTGTGATCGTAGTCTTCTACCCAAAGCCAAATTCTACTCTTGCAAGGTTAAACTAAAAAAACCACAGCTAAACAAAACATTTCCAGCTCTGTCCTTAGGCTTTTTGTGTTCCTTCCACCTTCCTGCTAAGGTCTTACTTTTAGTATGTGAACAGTATATCCTCTCCTCCAGGCCTCAAACTGGGAGTCTTTCCTGGCCCTTTGAATGCCTACTTTTCTCTTCTGTTTCACTCTTTCCCTGCACTTTCATTAGACAGCTTCCATATAGATGTAACTTTTCCCTGGAAAGTAATATGGAGCAATTCCCACCATGATCCTCCCTTTTCATCCTTCTCCTTTAGCTGTACTATGACCTTTTGTCCTACAACTCCCACCCACTTCCAGAATCTAACTTTGATTCCTTCCTAGTCACCAGGGCTACCTTAAGAAATAGACACCATCAAAATTGCTTTACTCTGAAGGCAGGTCAAAGCTAATAAAACTAACTGTCCTTTCAAGTCTCTAAAATCTTGATGCATTCAGCACAGTGGGAGTAATTCTGATCGTTAGCTTTAAAGCAATATTATTTCTCAAAAGAGTGTAACAGCAAAATGTGTGTCTACAAGGCCAGAAGATGTAGTGGGAGTGATTAAGGTGTTAATCTGCATCCAGCTAACTACTCCTCTAACTTCTCTCCAAAGAAGTAGCATGCAAAAGACGCAAAGCAGCATCTTGAATAGCTTTCAGAAACAGTAGAGAAAAAAAGATCTTCCCTGAGGAGTAGCAAGGGAAGAAGATTCTGGAAGTTAGTAAGCAAAAAAGGTCTTTCAAGAACAACAAACAGGTACATATCTAAAAGCATTTGAAAAGGAAAGACTTTTGAGATGTTTACTGCCCATGCCTCCACCCATCGCATGATCTCTGATCATTGATATAATGAAGATCTCTGCCTTCTCAAGTTGGGTTCAAGACTACTGAAGCTGGCCAAAAGGGACAAGTCGATATGAGCAGACGGTAAAAACTGTAGGTGCCCTAGGAAAGACAGATTACCAAGAATTTATGATATGGTAATTCTCTTTCTCTGAGTCACAGCAATGAATCTACATTTTTAGATTGAGCACTCATTGTATCTCTTATGCTCAAAATATGTCAGGTTGGAACACCCAAAACATATAAATTAAAAGCCATAAAGTGACATCACTGATTTAAGAACCTGAGGGCCAAAACCGTGCTGTCATGAAAAAACCTTCACCAATACTTCCTATCTTCAAATGTGAAATCAAGATAGATACAGATATATATAGTCATTTAATGTAAACTTTCATTGGATCAGCTGTAATGAACTGGAGTAATATACGAATGGATTTTAAAATGTGTGTGAAACAAGGCTGAAAGAAAAAGCGTTATAAACGTTGAGTAAAAGAAAAATTCCAGAGAAGATGAATGCAGCCACTGGGTCTAAATAGCATAGGGTATCAATAGTCTGAGGGGGAGCCCACAAGAATGAGGCTGAGGAGATGGGGAAGTGTATTTTGTGCTTTTTTTCCTTAATTTCAGTAAGGTCATGTCTCAGTGCCTCAGCTTCCCCACAGAGAAAATAAGGAATAAAGACACAGAAACTCCTACTGGCGTATTTAGAAATCTGCTAATGAAAGAGTTTGGCATTATTACTTATGCAATATCTCCAGCTTGTCCAGGAATGGATCTTACAAACTGGTCAAAAAGACAAATAAAAGTTTTTTTTAAAAAATAATCAGAGGTTGGACTAGATGATCTTTAGAGGTCCCTTCCAACCCAGACCATTCTATGATTTTATGACTGAACTGATGCACAGAGATGCGATGTGCACCGCTCAGCAGTGTGAGGCAATGGAACATTCAAGCAGCAGTTCCCCACAGGAGCTGTATCCCTGGTCTATCGCTCTAGGTCCCGGTACACAGTGGCTAGTGCCTTGGGCAAGTACTCCTCTAGTCACTCTAGCCAGCTGTGCAGAATTCTATCTTCTGTTTTTTCCATGAACTATTATTACCTGCGGCCCCAACGCAGAAGACCTCTTGCCTCTTTCTGCAGTACTTCACAGCCACAAAGCAGTTATTTCTAAGACCTCCTGGACCACTGAATCCCACAGCCGGAAAGCAGATCACTACAGCAATTCAAAAGAGCTTAATGGCAATGCTTGCTTCTCTCAGCCTCTGCCGGTGGGTTTATTATCGTTGTTGTTGTTGTTTGGATGTGTCATAAGAAGCTCTATGCACCACAAACCTGTCTGATGGAATTTGCTGCCTTGGCTGCCGGTGGAACCACTAGCCAGCACCCTGCCCAGACTGCTACACTCATGCCGGGACTTGCAGGAGATTGTTGTTCCTGTTTGTCAGTGGCCGAAGTCCCAGCTACTTCAACGGGAGGATTTGGCTCTTGGCAGTAGGAGTTTTATTTCTCTCATTAGCCTGCTAGTGAAAACAGACTCCAATCAAATGTGAATATACAGATACAGCCAAACCAGATGCTTTCAAGGCTCTCTATTCATCACAAAATTCACTGCTACTTTTAAAAGATTCATCATTGTTTTCAGAGTCGAACAAATAATTCATGAGTAACTTATTCACTAAATTCAGCCTACTTGGGTTCAAAGATTATCAACGTGAAGATCATGATTTCCTCAAATGCATTCATCTTTGAATGCAATGAATATGTTAGCACATACTTCGCTCTGTGGATCCTGATAATCCAACTGTAAACTGTGTTCTTTGCCGTGATTTGTCAAAGTAATCAGATGGCACTTGGTGTTTGATCAGCGAGTGTGAAGGTACTGCCAAACAACCAAGATCGTTTCCATATTTGTGTCCATAACACTGTAACACTCAATCTGATAACTCAGAAGCTGGAACATGAAAAGTAAAAATGGCATCAAAATGGAAAACAAATTTATTTTAAAACTGATACACTTTACAGAGATGTAAAGTGTATGGCTCAGAAGGAAAAGTTATGTGCAAATTTCAGGCATCTTTTCTGAATTTAATAGCTATATAATTGCAAATTTGATCTAGGTAGGTATTAAGGACAGTATGTTTTCTTTACTACAACCGTGACATTACTTATCTCCAATTTAGAAAGCTCAGAGGGACAAAAGGGATCTCCAATTGTATCTGTGGCTATGCAAATCTTCAGCTTAATTATGCTCTATTTCTACAACAAACTTTAATACCTATTCCAGATATAGCCTTCTATTAGTCTAATGGAACACATTTTAATTCAGGTGTTACAGCTGCCATGAAGAAGCTATGATACAGAGACCAAAGAGTAAAGAATTTTAAGAACTACTTTTATAGCTCTTAAAGGAAGGCTGTAGTAATATCAGTGTAAAATCCCTAACAAAAACTATAGTCATAGAACTACCTCTTTTATTATATGCTTCCAAGTCTTTAAATAGAAAAAAAGAACAGATGCCAAAGCAGAGCCATATGTTTTAATTGTAGCTGTATACAAGCATGGCTTTATTTTTTCTGACAGAAAATCTATAACTTGAGTGGGAAGTTACTGAGTGGAATCCTCAATGCCATATTTCTGGCTAAAGAAATAAACTCCCTATAGAACATGTCAGAGTCTGAGCTGAGAGATTGAGACATTTTGATAACAATTCAATACTTGTCTCAAAACATCCAACTGCTTTGAAGTAATTGGTGGGAGGAGACAAGCTATTAATATTGGATCTATTTGGCGGAGTTTGTGTTTGTGTCTGTGTCTTACACTAAACCCAGCCGCTAGCTTCCCTTTCAAGCGCTGGCAGGTAGCATGCATTTAAATCAATGGTTGGAATCCAAACCACCCTGCTGCTGCAACAGCCCAGTATGCCTCTTATTTATTATTAAAAAAATCCGTATTTTCTGAGTGTAGATGATGGGAAAGAAAATGGTTAATCAGACCTCAAAGGTTCCTGCAAGTTCCAGTCCTGCCTGCAAACATACATTTTTCTGCAAACTCTTACTTTACTGGGTGAAAGATGCAATGAACACACTCATGCCTACAGTGAAAAAATGTCTCTCTGGTCCAAAGGGCAGCAGCAACCTCCCTGCTGCATTCCACACCACCAAACCTATGTTCTGTACCTTTTAATCTGAGCACTCGACATGCAATTCTTGCAGCCCAGTCCAGAGGTTGTTTTCTGGGAGCACAACAAACCCACAGTTAGCCAAAGGGAAAGTCTGATGTAAGATATGGATAAAAAGTCTGTATACGTGTATAGGTGGAAAGGAACAGGGGATCTTATTTTGAACTTACCTGAATTCAATTTATATATCCCAAACCAAAAGACTTAGTTTAGAACTGAAAAGGGTGGAGAACTTCCTGAGTATCTGCCTGGAAGTGTTACCCAAACATAGTCCTCTGCCTTCAGGTGTCTAGCTCAAATTGAGGTCACACCACGAAGAAGAGCTATTCCTGTGTGAAAGCTATTCAGCACCTTCTGGGTTAGAATCACAGATAGGTCACAAAAGACCTTTAAGATCATCCAGTCCAACCATCACTTTGAGATTATGCCAAGTCCACCACTAAATCACGTCCCCAAGTGCCACATCTGCACATCTTGTAAACAACTCCAGGGAGGGTGACTCAGCCACCTCCCATGGCAGCCTGTTCCAGTGCTTGACTGCCCTTTCCACGAGGACATTTTTCCTAATATCCAATCTAAACATTCCCTGGTGTAGCTTGAGGCTGTTTCCTCTCATCCTAACACTTGTTACTTGAGAGAAGAGACCAACAGCCACCTCACTACAACCGCCTTTCAATTAGTTGTAGAAAGCTATAAGGTCTCCCCTCAGCCTCCTTTTCTCCAGGCTAAACACCTCCAGTTCCCTCAGCCGCTCCCCATAGGACTTGTTCTCTAGACCCTTCACCAGCATCACTGCTTTTCTCTGGGCATGCTCCAGCACCTTGATGTTTTCCATGGATCAATCCAGTTTCCACTAGGCAGATGAATTTCCACTAGACTGAGAATGAAAAAAAGCCACTTAAAACAATCACCCTTCAGACTGCCATCCCCACCAGAGGTGCCATCAGCTCAATGGGGAGGAAGTATTAGCTGTGCTCCTGCTAAGGTTTCCTTCAGAACAGGCTACTGAGGTCTGTGCTAGTCACGATGCTCTACTTGTTACGGGCACAGCCAGCAGGACTGATTTGCTTCTGCTCAGCCAGGTGCAAAACTGGGCAGAGTTCCTCTGCTCTCAGCTCTGTGTGTGGTGCTAACAGGCTGGTGGATGTTTGGAGCCAGGAGGAAGAGGCTGGGTTTGGTACCACCTTCTGTTTCTTTTGAGTTGACCCTGCGCTCATCTCACTGCTGAGTTTTGTAGCCCCGCTCAGCCAAGGATCCCTGATCTAGAGCCAGGAGTCTTTCAGAAGCTGGAACATTGCAAGAAAACACTGGCTGCACATGAAGAATAGCCACAAATTAAACACAGGAAGATTCATTCAGAAAATATTTTCAGAAGATCAAGGGTATGGGCACACAAATGAGAAGGTAAAGCTTAAGGCATAAACCAGGAGCAAATACCGCTGCACCAGCTGTGTTGATCTGAAACTGTAAGGAATTAGTAGGCTGTACATTGAAAAGTCCATCTGACAGATTAACAAGTTCAGCATGGATTTGTCCAGAGTTCAATCTGTCACTGGTATGATGGTGCTAAATTGCTTTTAGGGGTTCATGGCTTTTTGAAACTGGGACAGCTTGACATGGAAAAATGAACATTTTAACCTGAAGCAAGGGTTTAGGCCAAACTGGTTTTGCTGAGCGTCATTTATGCAAAGATCAGATTAAGAAGAAGAAGAACAGAACAAAGGAAAACACCCCATATGATTCAGTAACACTTCTGATGTAGTGCTGGGTTAAACCCAACCCACATAAACCAGGACCTTGCTGAAGCCTATCAGCATCCATACTATTGAAGATGAAGAGAATAATCCATTTTTAAAAAAGAAGAGGTTTTCCTACTGATTTACCAAAAGGCATCTACACTGCAGTAGCAGTGTTAGAACTATGCCAGCTCCATCAACTTCTCAACACACTGCATCTGACCTCAGATACTTGGACAACATAACTAATAACAGGCTGCAAGTCGGAACTGTTGCCAAGGATGCAATCTGAAGAATTATGAAACATCCAGGAGGTTAGAGCTCACAGACAGCATAAATTTATGGTATAATATATGAGAGAGAGAAGCAGAGGGTATTGCAGTTGCAAGAATATGAGCTGTTTATTTAAAGAAAGCAAATGGTGTTTTCTATTTTTGCTGTTGATCATTCTTAAACCGTTCAAATTAATGTAATGACTAGAGGGTCTGTGACCTGGAAGAACAAGGGAAATTCTCTGTCAACATGAGTGATTACCTAAGCACACACACACAATAACAAGCGATACGCACACGCAGTTGAAGCTAGAAATCAGGTTTTATAAGCCTTGTACAACTGACAGGAACAATAAAAGGTTACTAAACAGGGGAAAACAGTACCAAGGAAGCATACAGCAGCTGCTGTCTGCTCTTACACAGTGCTCAGCAGGACACCTTGTCTTCGGGTGATTCCAAAACACTGATGGCAATTCTTTCTAGGCTAGTAGACTTCATCAGCCAGATTTGGAAAGGACAGCTACAGACATGGCGCTGGGTATCGTAGCCTCAATGTTTCATGTCATGAGCCAGGAATAAAGCCATCAAATGAAGTAATTCAGACCTGAGACTTGTAGTAACATGGCCGGTGGAATGAGTGCTCCCTAGGCAGCCAGGGCAACACTGTCTGAGGTCACTGTTACGTGTCAGCTCCCCGGAACAACTACTGAGATCTTTTCACTAGAACAAGAAGTGCATTTTGGAAAGGGAAATATTGAAATTGCTGCTTATTCAGATCCAGAACCAAGCAGATATCCAGCAGGCTATTGCACATTACTGAGAATATTTCTATTTAAAGTTTTGTGCTTTCTCTGCTTCAACTCTGGTTTTAAGTGTGAGTGACAAAAGGTACAATATCCATGGCAGGGTGCCCTTTTCTTGAAACTGCACATTGGCTATGAAGATGAAAGTCATCCGGACCTTCAGACACTCTACGTCTGCAGTAACACAGCAGCCCATCTCGCTGTGCTGGCAGGCTGTGCCCTCTTAAGCGGAATGCG
This sequence comes from Falco cherrug, assembly GCF_023634085.1. Classification (NCBI taxonomy): domain Eukaryota; kingdom Metazoa; phylum Chordata; class Aves; order Falconiformes; family Falconidae; genus Falco; species Falco cherrug. The sequence goes on from NC_073703.1 coordinate 21,895,834, forward strand.
ATAAGGAGCACTTTGGGAAGCAAGAGTTAGAGGAAGAGAGAGAATCAACCATTTGTTTCTCTGGTTTATCCCTCTTACAAGCCCAGAACTGAGGACTGTGGGTGGCAGGAGGAAGTGCAGGGTCCTGTTGCAAACCAGAGGTTGTCTGAAGTGGCCTTCTCGCTTGGCAAATGCAAAGGTTTGGCTGTGCTCAGCCTTGCCATCCTGCCGTGCCCAGCCCCGCTGCCCTGCCGTGCCCTCTCTTCCCTTCCCAGCTGCAGCACAGAGGCAGGCACAGGTCCCTGCCCTCAGGGAGGTTTGCTGTGTAACACCCTACTGCCTTTCACATGGCAGAATCATAGGATCATAGGATCATTTAGGTTGGAAAAGACTTTTAAGATAATTGAGTCCAACTGTTAACCCAGGACTGCCAAGGCCACCACTAAACCACGTCCCCAAGCACCACATCTGCAAGTCCTTTAAATACCCCAGGGACAGCGAGTCAACCACCTCCATGGGCAGCCTGTTCCCATGGCAGTGATGGCCACTGTTCATGGCAGCAATGGCCACTGTCCATGGCAGCGATGGCCAGACCAAAACCACAAACTGAGGAAACTGTTGCCCTCTGGGCTGGGTTGCAAGAGCACTTTGGGCACTAAGAGTTCCCATCGTGCTTCAGTAGCACCTAGCTCAGTAGGACAGGGGACACCACATGGTGACAGACAGGCAGCAAAGGACAGAGACCACCAGACCAGAGCCTGCCCAGTTTGTTGCTACTTCCTTTGCTGTGGACACCTCCAGCCACAGACTTTCCTCTAACCATAGCCCCTTACCGGGCTGTCAGTGTTGGAGAGGCTGAGCAAGCAGGATGCCAGCAAACTTCACAATTACGTTCTTTCCGTGAAAGACACCTGCTGCAATTCCTTTGTCATAGTGTGGCTGTGATGTGAAAAGGAAATTGGGTTTTATTAAAAAATTGAGCTTTATGAAAACACCCCCTCCCCCTGCTATCAAATCCATTTCTACAAACAGAAAACCTAACCCTGTGGTAGGGTTTTTTTTCTTTTTCTGGATCTGAATAGTACAGAGGAGACTGTGATATAAATGGAAACATAACAATCATGTAACAGACAAAGCAGGGCTAGGCTGTATCACTAGATCGCTATGGTCACCTTCATGAAAAGGAAAAGGCTAGTTGACTATAAAAGAAAATATTAAATAGTTTACCTACAAAGCCTTTAAAGCACAGATGGCCATTATCTAGGGGGTATTGATGCGGAGAGATAACATGGGTTATGCACTATTAAAAAAGAATAAGACAAGGACCACATCTGACACTGTCGAGCAAGAAACATTTGCTCTTTCAGGGGCTGACCAGACCAAGACACTCGTTCTGCTCTCAGCGCTGGTATCATCATTTAAAAGCACCCGTACCTTCAGTGTAACACACCCTTTTCTGCTTTCTTCTAGATAAAGTAGCTGGGCATTCTTCTTTTCCTCTTAAAAGATGGTCTTTAATTTTTGTTCAGAAATTGTTTTTAAGTAGTTTTAGGAATCTGCTTGTTATGCTTCTGTAAAGACATCAAAGCGTGGGCGACGTGGTGAGGCATCTTCCCTTGCTGACACACAAAGCTCAGTGTGATTAGGCTGAGGTTACACGCGCATTCGAGAGGTCAGATGCTTATTGTAACTATACAATCTGAAATTAAAAACTGAGCCGTAAAGCTCACAAGAGTAGACTTCTTTCAATTAAGGACGACATTTTTCTCTTTTCTATTTTTCCTTCTCTTTCTTTTCAACAGTTCTGCCACTAGTTGGGTTTTAGAACGAGGTTCCCAGCCGGAGCAGTGCTGAGGAGGAAGAAAGCCCGTGAAAGCAGAGTATGGGGCAGGCAGTATTTGTTGGGTCTGAACTCAACTTTGAGAGATTTTATAGAAGTTTGTTGAACCAGTCTTTAGGAACCAATTTCATTTTCACCAAAGCTATCCTCTCTCTTCGTCAAGAAAATATTGCTTTAAAGCAGGACCAGCTTGAACTCTATAGCTTTCAGTTTTCATATGAATCACACAGAAAAATGTGTTACTTGAATCCCTGTTTCAAAGTTCTCTGCCACGTCTTGTGGAGTTGTGGGCTGGGTATTGGATGTCCCCATTCATCTTGGGGAAAACAGGGGGGTTCCCTTCTCCCACCCCACAAGTTTATAAACGTTTCACAGAAGCTTTATGTGAAAACAGACAGATTTTTCTTTTTCACCTATTCTTCTAGGAAGTGATAAATCTGATGCGCTAATGACCTATCCTACAGAAAAAAAACTTCAATATTTGCAAGAGGGTTAAATTCTATTCCATTTTCACCAATCTTTGTCTTAAAGGGAGTGAAGAGGTGGTAATACTATGGTTTCCCTGTGTCAGCATAAAATTCTTATGAGTCCTCTAAACGCTGCAGCATACTATTTCAATCAAACACAAAAAGAGTGTAACCAGTTCTTCTGATTTTACCATAAGACATACAATATTTGAAATCTTTGATTCATATGAATCTTAGTTTTCTTTACTGTGTAAATTCCAGCCATTCTGCCTGCCGAGAAAAGAATGGATGTACAATCCCAGGACACCCTACAGATACAAATACCAGGAAGCAAATGAAAATAAACTGCCACATCTAAAAATCATGATGTTTCAAAGAATAATAACAACTTAGTTAATACTGCTTCAGAAATTGTGATTTTGTAATCACATGGTCTACCCTAGGAATGCCCAGCTAAGACTTTAAACACCTGTGTTAGTTCCAAGAAGCATTTTAGAAAAAGCAATTTCATCCCTATGCCACATAACCAGCTCCAATCAATATGTTTTCCACGATGTCATGTCTATTAAGTGCAACTCTTGGTGACAGAGCCACATACAATATGGACGTGACAGTAAAAAAAAATACAAAATAAAAATCCACCATATCTAGTTAGCGCCTGTGCATCACTCCAGCTCCTCTCTCCTCACTGCCTGTAACCCATCACAACAGTGGGTTGTGCCTGGGACTAGACGGGATCTGGTGCAGGGAAATGTCATCGCACACATTTATGGTGCACCCACTATGGCCACACTGTTAGCCATGAAGACTGCCCGAGCACAGCAGCTGCTTCCTGCCCCTTACAAGCACCGTTTGCATAGTAAGGACCCTATATTAATGATGAACAATACAACCACATAACCCAAATTAACCCTAAAAATAACTTCCCGTTTAGAGATATGAAATACTTAGTTCATGCGTGTTTTCATTTCCCGAGAGCCTTGTTACACCAATTACTCTTGTTGGTTTGGCAAAAGTTAGATTTGCTGAGTGCCAAATTCTGCACACAGATGTATGTGCCTGGCTACCGCTGAAATAAAAATCAGAGGCTTTGACTTCCACTTTTCTTTTTCTCCCTCTGGTCTGGAAGACAGTCTATCAATCATGGACAAATTGAATATGATGCACACCCACAAGCACGCCCAAATGGCTTTATGTACACAAAAGAAAACCAGGCCATTTGCATTTAGAAGTGCTTTTACGAGGTATGCATTTAGTAACTATGTTTACAGCTGGGGTCTGGGAGATTATTTCAGGAATGGCATCCAGCTAACTGAATACAGCACTGGCAGTTGAATAAACGCTTGCAGCAGCCCAATCCTCATCCCTAAAAGTGGGTGTAATCCCTTTTTTTTGGCAAGTATACCGTGTCACAGGGGCTGGCTGGTGCTATTCCCCTTTCTGCCCTTTCCCCGTGCTCTTTCACCTCTTCTCATCTGGTCTCCTTTAACATGTCCAGGGCTCTGGGCAAAGCGAAGGGAATAAAAGCAACAGAAACCCACACAAGCGAGTGTTGCTTTTGTGGGATTTTTTCCCATGTCGGAGTCCGTTGAAAAGAGAAACTGTTAAGCGTTCGGCTGCAGGCTTTATCCAAACCTCCACCCTCGATGTCTTTCCCACCTTGTTTTCTCCCCTGATGCCCACAGGTCAGCCAGTATGAATGTACTTCAAAGCATGTGCAGCAAGGAGCTCTTTTCCAAATTTGACACCTCTTTGCAGATCAGAGAGAAGTACCACCACCCATCTAGATGCCTGCAAGCCCGTCTGCCCGAGACAACCACCACCCTAAAGCCAGCAGACAGGTTGTGGTGATTCTCGGCTCACACCCACCCGCACAGTGAGCACCTACAGCAGCAAGCGTGTTGCTAAAATTGAACGATGGTTAAAATGTAAGGTCATCAGGCTCGAAATGGCAGCAGAGAAACCTGTCCCAAGCAGCTGCTGCTTGATTGCTGAATAAACTTTTCAGAATTTAGCCTGCAACCCACAAACCCCACAGTTCTCTCTATTTCAGTGGCTGAAGAGAGTTGCATTATGAAATATGAGAGAGAGATATAATACTATATATATTATACATGATAACATGTATTTTATATATTATATATATAAAATATATAAATTACCACCTTGGAGTCTTATCCCACACCTCACATTCGCATGCAGCCCCTATAACTCTACCCAAAGTTCTGGTAAGCAAGAACAGCAGAAGACCACACATACAGTAATGAGCTCCCACTTCAAAATACAGCTCCTTCTTCATAAAGATGAGCCTGTAATTCTGTCTTTAATAGTCTGTGTGGCTGAGGGGGAACATATGCTTTGTAGGCTAAGTTATCAGGTTAAGTACAAATTTGAGAGAGTCTGAGGCATGTAACAATATAAAATTCTGCACAGAACTATAACTGGAATGCTCCCAGTCCGCCTCTTCCCCATCATTATTAGGCAGTAAGAGAGAAAGTAGGAGACGCAGAAAATAGGTGTGCTGCTTACCTTGTTTAATTTTACCATCTTACGTGAGTAAAAAAAAAAAAAAGAAAAATTAATATTTTATAACCCCTGCTTTCATCATAAATAATTTTGTGACAGTTCAGCATTCCTGTAGATTATTTACAGCTTTTTGGTTGATGTGTGCTCCAAAAACATAAAAAAATAATAATGGTCTTTTGGATCTCGCCACAGTAGCATAAGTACACCTTTCAGATTCCCAATATTCATTTCAAGGACACTCCAGGCTGAGGCTCCACAAACTCTCCCTATTCACAGAGCTGTTCTTTAATAAAGCACCAACACTCTTGCTCCAAAAATGCCAAATATAGTTGAGAGAACTCCTTGATAACATGTTTTTGCTAAAAACTATTTATATTCATAGATTCCTGACAGTTTGCTTCATTTTGATACAGTCTCTCTGCATTTACCCTTCCCATTCTAATTTTTTTAAACCTTGTTTTTGGTTTAAGATTTGGAAAAGAACAAAAGCTCTAATCAGGGAAAAAGATATATAACTACGTAAACGACTTATTCTGTGCGCACAATTACATGTAAATAGCCATGAATCTTTTTTAAAAGCAAGACAAAACACAAAATAGACTGCTTAGCTGTAAATTTAAACCTATTTCACTTTCAGGCTTCACTGCTTCCAGTGTGAATCAGCCTATTATCTTTAAGTATGAAATTAGAAAAAAAGATTTGCTGTTTGTGTACATGCAAAGATTAACATTTCCCTGAGATTAACAGTGTGTTTCTTGAAGGTGGAAAGCATATAACACCAAGAAACACATTTTAATACTGCTTCGCAAGAGCATTTTTGTTTTCATAGCAAATGCTGCTTGAGATTGAGAATATGCTTGAAAACCAGCTAGTGAAAAAGTGATATAAAACAAACCGATGAAGCTTTGTGGTGAAAGCAAAACAAATTACTATATGGCCCAAAAGTTGAAGATATAAATTCTGCAGTTTACAGTACATTTGCTTGCATCTTTTTGTGGCATGCAAAATAATGCATAAAAATTCAGGATTAAGCATATTTAAATGTCACTTGAATCAGAATTAGAATAATTGTTAGAATGTTACAATAAGGCATCTGTTTGGAGCAGTTTCTGCTCTATAATTGCCTGGTCAATATTTTTAAGTTTGCTGAGAAATATCTAGCCAGAGGATAAGCAGAATACATCATTCTGTTGCTTGAGCCTTCAGTCTTTCCAGGATTAGTAAAAATATAAAAATATCAACAACATGTGATTTCTCTGCTAAGTTTGCTCTGGGTTAATTCTCAACATTGGCAGACACAAGGACAGAGCAGGCTACTGCATTAACTTCCCAGAGATTTACATACAAGACAAAAGTAAAATATAGTCTTTACTTATTTCCTCCAACCTGCCCCATTTTTCTTTCTTATTGAGCTCTCTCCTTTCTCGCCCTCAATGGGCTCGGCACTAACCCCAGCCAAAATACCAGCTCGGGTGTATTACTGTGGGTAACACCGTGGCTGCTGGGAGAGGCTGATCCCACAGAGAGCTGAGGCAGCTTTGGCTAAAAGCTGGAGAGTTCCCTCATCCACTGGGCCTTGGTGCTTGTACCCTTGGATTCCTCTCCTTCCACTGCCTGGAAAGGCTTCTGGGACGTTACTGGGCTCCCTTGGTCTCAAACCTTTTGACGGTACTGAGGCTGGAAAGATGCCATGTGAAGCCACCACCATTTGTTTTTCCTGCTGACCTCCCTGAATCTCACACAATTCTTGTCAGAGCAAAGATGTGCTGGCAACGTAAAGACCTGACCGTGCTTGGCTGCAGCACTGCCCACTAAATTCTGAACGAATTCTGACACCGCTGCCCGCATATGTTGTTTTGTCACACCAAGACCAAGCAGAGGTGGGCAGCAGGTCAGGTGAGGCACGCAGGGCCAAGTGCTGTCACTACGTGCTTCATGATCGTTCTGAGGACATCTCAAACTGGCCAGGCACCAGTCAAGTCATCGCAGTGCAGTGCTGGGCAAAGAGACCAGGGGAAAGTGGAGAGTGTCCTTGGAAGACTGGTCTGGGGAGCAGACATCTACCCTGTTCATTGCAAGCTGATGGGAGGCTGAGATACAAAGGGAGACTGGGGGTGTGTGGGAGGGGTGGGGGTGGAAGGTTTGGAAGTTTCACAGACTCATTCCCTAAAATTGTTGTAGTCAAGTTCTTTACTTATAGTGACCTAAGTCTTGATAGAGAGCTTTTCAGACTAGGAGGCAAAATTGGAAAACAGAGGAAACAAGGTTGTTCTCAGTTCTAAGCACAGTTCCTAAAACTTGTACAATTCAATCAGTGTCTGTAATGCTGGATAACGCCCCGGTTCCTACTTAACATGTAGAAACCAAGCTCTATGTGTAATTTTTGCATATCAAGCAGCCCACGGTGCTTGAAGTTGCATATATGTGTAACAAGAATAGTGGCTATCTGCCAAAGATTTTCTCAACTGAATGAACAGGCTCGCACAGAGAACATCGACCTGCCTCACACCACCCAGAAAACCCCAGGAACAGGGTTTGTAACTCTGGAGTCCAGCTGCATTGCCACAAACATCCTTTCCTTTCTTCTATGTTCTTTCTCTCTACCTCTTTGTTATTAAAATTGCAAAACAGACTCACACCCACTCCGGACAGTGGAACTCTGGAGATTTTTAGGAAGGTGTCTGGAAAAAGTGTACGAGTAAACCAGGATATGTTGTACTCAGATTGACATTCTAAGAAAGTTGTTCTTAGGATACAACTTTGTAATTCCTTAGAGCAAATCTTAGATACCATAGACATGGCCACCTTGGATAGCTCACTGAAGCTGAAATCCCAAGCCTGCAGCCGCAACAACTCCACCTTCCATTATCACTGAAGAATGAACTCCTTTAGTTGTGCCATTTAGCGGCAAAAAGCTGAAAACCAATCACAACAAATAATTGGAGAAAAGCTATTTGACCTTTAACATCAGCAAACTCAAAATCATGAGAGGCAGTAAACAAGGAGTACTATGTCCTTTTATTTAATGTTGGTTTTCAGAAGATAACTGTGTTTTGACTTATTTTCTAGGTTTTGCAGTATCCTTTTTCTGCTGGCACCAATCTTGGCAGATTATTATGCTTAAATATTTAGAGAATCAGTCAGCACAACCCCCCCTACCCTTGACAGCATAGTTTGACAAGATGAAAGGTGGGCAACAGATGATGCAGGAGTTCACTGCAAGATGTTCCACAGGCTGCCACGGTGACCAGATGTCCTGTGGGCAATGCGGGGAATGATAGTCTCTTAGAAAACAGAGTCAATGTAGAAAGGAGAAGATGTGCAAGCAAGGGAGTTATCTATCTGAGAGTACTGAATCAGTGAAAGGAATGACTAGAGAATGAGAAGACAAGAGGCAGATAAGAGGAGATCACAGGCAGATGCACCACATATGGGTTTTAACTCTGCTAGAGCAGACTGCCTCCACCCTGGTCTTCCAGGCAAATGACCAGTTCGTTATTTCATTGCCCACCAGTCACATAGAGCAGCTGGAGTCAATGTGCCTGAGCAGCACTTACTGTGGGCAAACCACTGCAAAGCAAAGCAGTTTACACATACACACTCCTCCAGATAGAGAAAACAGATCCAAGAAACACACACTCCTCCAGACACAGAGAGAAAACAAATACACATGCCACTTCTCAGAGATGGAGTACCTCAAAGCAGCACTTTAAACAGAGTACTCTGGCAAACGAATGTAAGGCTTTCAGAATACATTATGGTAAAATAGGAAATAGAGAGAGACCAGGGAAGAGAACCACTAGCAAAGAGCTGCCATATGCAATTTCTCAACACGGAGTAAAGTTCTAGGAAAAAGGTATTGAAAGCCAGTTATTACCAGTTATAGACCAGCATGTTCCATCTAGTAGCTACCAAGCCAAATGGCATGTGAAGGAATGAAAATGGCATCTCCCACGGCTGGGCCACCTGCTGAAAACAAGGCAGGCTTTGGGTTTAGACTGCATCGGCGCAGATCGGGGTAACGCTAAACCTGCCGCAGCCTTCAGCGCTTCATCCAGCCTTCTGGAGTAAGTGGCATAAACACAGAGCAGCCTGACAACATCACAGAGAATGTAAACACTCTCTCTGTCAAAGAGCTTTGCAGGACTGCTGCTTCAAACACCCTGGAGCTGAACTTTCTCGGAACAGGTCGATGTTTAGATTTCTGAGTGCTAGTCATTTGGAGTGAGACTTCAAAGGTCGATGGATGCCGTGTAGCCAACGAGTATGAGCAAACAGGACAACTACAGGTACTAACAGATGAACAGACTATCTCTACACTGGTCTTCTAAGCAAGTGACCACTAACCTAAGTCTTCATACAGACTGCAAATTAAGGGAGCCTTAGCATCCTCACTAGGCAGACCACTTTACAGGAGAAAATTAACCTCTGTGTGTTATGGCCAATAAAGTATTATATCTGTTGTAAAGGCTGTTCAGTTAAATAAGAACATTGCACGTTAGCGTGACAGAGGAACATACGTCCAAATATGAGGAAAAGCATGCTTGTTCCTGGATAAAACAGTATTGCTAAATACTGCAATGACAAAAACCCGAGGAGAACCTAGAAAAACATAATTTGTGCCAATTCTTCTCCAGATGCCAACTTCTTTTCAGCAACACAAAACTATTCCTAGAATGACTACTTTCCACTTTCTAGAAAAAGCAGGATTTGGGAATCTTACAGCTTAGAGGTTAGTTAGGATTTTTATTTGGAATCGAGTGCTGGACTAGGTAAAACTGTTTCCTGCCTTGACTCCAGAGGGCAGGACTTAGCGGCAGGTATGATAAGGCTCTTATATATATAGGTTCCTAATATATGGGTAATACAGATAATATACTTCAACGACTCTGCGAGACTCTCTTGCTTCTCATATAATGCTCCAGTGGAAAAGAGGGCCAAAGACGAAAAGTATATAATCCTCCCAGAGAGGACAACTGATTAATCCCTAAATGAGAAACATATTACAAATAGGTTGAGAAAGCTCCCCTACAGAACCGGAGGTTGAAAATAATTCATTGGAAATACTGCAGTTCTCACCAACAGCACTGTTTCTTGAAATTTCTGGAATTTATCTGGAAATTGAATTTCAAGCTGAACCACAAGTGGACTTGGCAAGCCACTGTGAGATTCACTGATACTGTCACATGCTGTTTTTACAGGGTTATTACTCAGAAAAGCTGAAACCTCGATAGCTCTGTTGATATCTGTTGTGTCTTTTCAGACAAGTTCTTTTTTAACTGAAATTTATCTTACCCTTTGCTTCCCTTAATCCTGACAAATAGTGGTTTCATTTGCAGCAATACCCACACTAATAGGGAGTGACACTCTTCCTAATGCAGATCATTTAAATAAGTTAGCAGAAGGCCTTATTTATAGATGCAACATATATGTGAGAGATGGATGGGACCTCTGTGCAATAAGCAAATGAGTGTCAAAAGCAGACATGTCACTAGCCAGTTACTATGACTTGTAAGACGAAAATAAATGTTTAAATGCTGTGAAGTGATAAAATGTCAAAAAGGGAAGCAGGATGAATGGCCTAGAATGGAGGGCTTGTTTGTGATCCAGTCTCAGAAAGTTCAGTCATGCTGTCCTAACAACAAAAAATCCCTGCAAGTTTCTCCCATTGATCATATGCTTTTTGTACTTGCCAACAGAAATGTATATTTAGTAACTCCCTGAAAGATTTACATCTATTACATTGACACAGAATACAAATGAGGCATTTTAAGTGGCATTTTATGGTTATGTTGTAAAACAAATTGCCACATCTGTTTGAATTCCTGTTTTACCATACCCATCCCTCAATCTTCTTCAACCTGTCTTTACTCCGAGACCCTTTTACTTCCCCCAGACTCTGTTTTATACCATCCAGAAGCTTACGACTTTATTTTTCAACTTTATTCTGTGGAACGTAGACACAGTAGCTTTGCAACTTGCCTTACATTCCATTAAGTTGAGCTATTGTTCCTGTAACGTAACAGAGGAACAGTGCAGTTGCAGTTTTCTCAGATAATGTCAGATTAATCAATCATTTTTAAATACCAACAGGAACAAAGTATAGAAGTACTCAAAAGGCAGTGTACATAAAGTGCTTTCTTATGAGGTATAATTCATCACACACACACACACCCCAGTAGTATCGGTAATACTAATTTTGTCCTTGCACTTCAAACAGTGTATCGCTTTGCACAGCGTTTGCCTATGCACACTGTTAAGGCATGTAGGCTGCTCAAATCCTTCATCCTTCTGCATTCGAAGAAGACAGAAAATAGCCGACTGAGAAACTGTAAAAGCATATGGCTGTACTTCTTCAGCACTAACCACCAGAAATCAAGCAGCTTTGCATTGTTCATGTAAAACCGTCCGTGCATAATGGAAAGCAATTGTGTAGGAGGCAGTTACTCAAATGCGTGATATTAGGCACTCCCAGTCCTGCTCCTCCAGTGCTGAACATAGCACTCCGGGCAGCTGTGATCTCCCAGCGTGCTACAGGATGTAGATGTACTATGTGCAAGTTGACATTTATTTTGTCAATGTTGATCATAAAAGAACGTTTAGCTTTTGAAAGCTGTGCTTATACAATCTCATAACATAACACACCGTGCAGAATATCTAAGTTGCAAGTAAACCAATAACGCTGCTAAAATCATATAGTAGTTAGAAATCACACAGCATCACTAAAAGACCTGGCAAACCTTTTGAAACTAAACATCTCACAGAATTAGCGGTCCCCTGAGCAGGCATTGCCCAAGAATCAATTCCTCAGCAATCTCCACTTTCTCTTGCCTTTCTTCTCTTTCTTTCCCATTCCTGCCCTTCTCATTCCAAGCTCAGGTCTCCTGTGAGACCTAGAGTGCAGCTGTGTGGAAAGCAGATAGCACAAGCAGAAGTACAGCAAGAACAGCAGCTCAAGAGCAAGGTTTCTGTCATCTTAGTGACACCTGTTCTCCAGTGTGCACTTCTGGTCCCAGTTCCTCCCTCCTGTGGCTAATGCTTCGAGCATGAATACGTGGGCACAACATCCATAAAAGACGCACCATAAATCCTCACTAGCACCATCTGGGGTGTTAATGGGTGCCACCAGCGTACTGGCCAGCACCCTCTCTATAGCCTGTCCAGAGAACCAGTAAGACAGGTCTAATATTCTGTTCCAGTATATATATGTCACCAATCTCACCCGACTCCTCTCCACCTACAACTTTACATTCAAGTAACAAACATTTTCCCCAATCTGTGAACACAGCTAGTGATCTCAGGCTATCTAAACAATATACCCATTTCATTATGTCCCAAAGGAGAGAGTGTAATAATAACTATTAATAATACTAATCATCATTTACTTCAGTGACACAGATGCCATCTTCTTCATCCAAACTGGGAACTTGAACTCCTCCTTTCATTTCACCACAACCTTAGTGCACACTAGCTTTCCATCATATCGTGCCTGGGGAACTCCTAACACGCACACCAGTTTCTTAGTGGCCATAGTCAACACAGATAATAATGTATTATAAACTAAAGCATGTAAAGAAAAAATCCAGCAGTCACCTAAAACACACAGGCAGGACTGTAATAGATAACCAGCCCCTCAAAGGTGTTAGCTTTTGCTTTCAGCAATCTAGAGAGTAGTTTTAACCAAGAAAAACACCTCTCCAGGGACAGAGGTCACATTTTGAGCAAGCCGCTCACTACCACGCATGAGTTCATTTCATGCAGAAATGAACCCCGTGGTGCTCATAGCTCCACACATTCCCGTCTTCCCTCACCTCCTGCAGACACCTTTCAGCCCTTTCCGTGAAACCTGATGGTGTCATTTCTGTGGACATGAAGGACATCTAGTGGAGTCTTGCTTGCTCCCAGCAGAATGCATAGCGTTAGCCTCTGATCCCCAATTTCTTACCCTTGTTCCCCCAATCCAGCACCTGTTTCTGCTCTCTGAGGACAGGCAGAGAAGCCCAGACCTGCAGATTTCTCTCCTCCTGCTGCCAGCATGGACACACCGATCCCCTGGGGCATTCTGCGCCCCCTCTGCAGACCACGCTGTCTTCTGGTCTTCCTCACAGTGTCCTGCACCCATGTTACCCTCCTCCCCACTCGGAGCACAGAGACATTTCTCTGCTACACCAAGAAAGCTGGAATAGTCAATACCACATCCCGCTGGCTTTCCAGACTGCGCAGGGCAATTGGTGAGAATATCGTGCTTTAACCTATTCTGATCCACCAGGGCTTGCAGCAACATAGAGTCCCACTCTCTGGCCTCGTCTACACTGCACCACTTTAGGAGTTTAATTCTTGGGCAAAACCCTCTTAATTTTATGCTAGCTCAACACCTTAGCACTGAGATTATGAAGGGCCTGAACTTCCCACAAAAAAACAGCAGAAGGTTTTTGGAGCTAGGGAATCAAACTCTCATATATGGCTAAGCACAATTAAGTCTGCTGTGGAAAAAACCCAAAAGGCTTATTCAGATTGCCTTGTAAAAGCTTAAACATAAATATTTAATTCAGAATATTTTCTAAATTCACTTTCAAAAACCATCATTCACAGTATTTCAAAGGCTGAGGCACAGAGGTGTTTTATCTCTAAAAGAACAAGTAAACAAATGCAAGTTTCCCCCTGTTCATTTAGCTGAATATGTCAAAGCAAGAAGTTGCTAAAAAATTAGGGAAGATGTAAATAACAACCGTGCCAGTAAGTGGGTATTTCTCATGGTCAACATATAACCTGAAAAGTTATAAATGATATGTTTCTGTTGGAATAACAGGAGATGGCTGTGCTTTGTGTCGCAGCACTGCCGGGGTTCGCGTCCCCTTCCCAGTCCCACAGGTATCTCTCTGGAGCGGGTGCCCTTTGGTCACTGATGGGCTGCACCTGTGGGAGCACCGGTGTTTTCTGGAGGCTGCCCTGCCCAGCCTCATCCTTCCCAGCCCCAAGAAAGCAGCCAGATCGATACAAGAGAAGCACGGTGCCAATGCAAGCATGATCAAATTGCGAGCACTTTCCCTCTCTGTTATCTTAATTGAGACCAACCCTATAGCTAGCCAAGCCAGCTGAGCCCAGTAAAACAAACCACAAATCCATTACGGAATTCCTTGTCTGAGGCTGCGGTGCGGGGGCTGAGTGCAATGGGTACTGCCATCTTCCTTTCTCAGCCTGATCCCAATCCCTCTGTACCAACATATAACTAGGCTTCAGGTGGCCAGGCTGCCTGTCCTTCCTCTGCTGCAGCTGCCATAACCTCAGCCCCGCCGCGGCGAGCCAAGGCCAGCACCGGGCAATGAAACCCCCTTACGTTCTTCGAGCAGGAGAAGTGCTACTTGTCACCAAGTGACTGCCAAAGGCTGTGGAAGCTCACACCTCCCGACTGGGGCAAATCCCCCTGTGAGCGACACAGGCAGGGGACCCGCCTGGTTCACCACCACACCGCAAAACCTGGTCCCTATTATAATAATATATATATTATAATAGGGTCCACTGTGCCCTATTCGCTCCAGCCTCCCGTCCTGTGGGTGCTGGAGAATCCATCGCAGCCGGCAGCCCAGCACGTGCGCCGCGCTGCAGGGCAAGCCTGACACCCAAACACTCCACAAAGCAGTGACTCAGAGCGTGCTGAGAATAGGCGCAGTTTCCATTCCCAGCTACAAATATTTTTAGCTGCTCTAACAAACAGAACAGCTTGTCAAGATGACCCAGGAAGTCTTTTTAAAAAGAAAACATGATAGAATGTATGGACAGAGCTACACAATGTGCATGCCAAGACTCTAATGCAAGAAGCATCTTGTGCTGGGGCTGGGATGTACGTCTGTCTTCTGACCCAGGCAGCATATAACCTTGAGTCCAATGCTTGCACCTACTTCATTTACCCTCTCCAGAGGGTATTTCATTCACCCTGCACATGAAATCAGGATACTTGCGATGGGTAGGAAAGACAGAAGGGGGGTAGCCAGAATTCACTACATTGACAATTGAAACACTATCAGCCACACACTGATTTTTAAAGTTTTTGAAACAAACTTCATAAATTTCTTTATAATTTGTTTAATTATTTTTTTGCAGAGACCAAATTCAAGATGTGTTACATTCAGATTTTCTCTCTGTCTCACAAGGGTCAAACAATTCCTCAGCAGAGCTGACCAATACAACTTTGGCCGTCTGTCAGCCACTAATGCTGCCCTACTTTCCTCCCTTTCAAATCTGAGGGAAGTCCACACTTGATTTTCTTAGTAAAGGAAAATTCATCTTTCTTGCCCAAATGCCAACACAGGTGTATCAAATTATTCTAAGGTGGGATTACAAACTTCGCATGAATTGATCGTTGTCCCCTGTATTGGTGGAAACCTTACAAGTAGGCTCTCTAACACACTGAGTAACAGCTCCAGGAGTTACCAAGTACCTCAGAGAACTCCTCCAGACTGAAATTTTGCATCAGCTTTCACAGCATCCTGACCAGGTCTGTGTGCTGTGATTCCTCTAGACTACACAGGTTTGCTGCTTTCAGCTAGAGAAGTCACTAATAGCAATAATCAAAGTCACAAAGAATACATTTAACAGCAAGGTATCATATCCCGTGGAAATTATTGCTTTGTATTAATATTTATTGTTTACCAACTGTATAATAGGAAGGCTAAATGGTCTACTTGAGCTGTTTTGTGAGGATGCGTTTATACTTCCGTTTGATAAAACATTTGCCAATAGCTATCAAAATAAGATACACATATTTTTAATTTAGCCCGTGGGCTAGTCTGGAGAAGTATCCTTTGTTATGCTGGTGTGTTTGAGCCACTTCTGTCATGGCATTTGCTCTCACACATGCACCCCTGTTTCGGTGTAACCGAAGCAGAACTCAGTCGTTAGAATGCTCCACCGGAGAAGTTACGCTAGAAAAGTGAGTGGTTTAAAATTCACACTTTGCCTTGTGTTAGTCCAGCTTTCCCAGGGCCCAGGCCTGTAACTCTGCTTCACAGAAATGGTATAGACATGCGTGTGCACACACACACACAATTTGCTTTTAATTTACGTAGCACAACCTGCATTCTTGTCACAGAGCAGCTACACCCTGGCCAGGAAAATTTAGGTTACTACATACAAAAAAAGGGTCCTACTGTTTATCCAAACCCAAGGATCACATCTGTGTCGACTGGCAGTTAGGCAGAGCCATCTGTCATTTTGGGGTATCCTAATGGGATTTGGCATCAGAAGATGAGGTTCTGTAACCAGGTAAAGATCAAGGGACAAGAATGCCTCGAGGCTTCAATTACCCACAACTTCACATTGTGCTGCCTTCGGAAATCTGTTCTGGGAACCATGTTAAGTGCAATTCATTGATGTTTATGGTTCGCATTTGCTGTTCCTGGAAACAGAACAGCCTGTAAAATTAGCAGCTGTAGCTCTTTATCTGGGAAAAGGGGGGGGGGGGGGGGGGGGGAAGTTGAAATAGTGGAATTTTCATTTTATTTCTTGATATTTTGACATTGGCACAAATCCAGCTTAACAACACTACCTTCGAAATGCCCTTTATTTCCAGGTGACCATTCTGTATTTACAGCCTGTGTAGGGTTTACTTTATTCTCTGTGCCCAGTCTGTATCCAGACCTCCTGAGACCCCTATTTCTGATGCCTTTTACCTTTCTAAATGCTGAGTGCCCGCTATTACCAAGAATTTTGGTAGTCATTTTATGAGCTCAGAACTAGATATTTTGTGAAATTAAACAAATAAACAAATCACCACAAAGAATATACAGTTCTGCTGAAAAAGGCTGGATAATTCCCCACCCACTATTCACCAATAATCCAAGATGGATTCTTCCAATTTGAACTGGGATTTTGCATTGAAATGAGACACTGTGCCGAGGCAGATAGCTATTTCTATAACTTAGAGCTATCACATACCTTCCCTGCCCAGAGAAAAGCAGAAAAGTTCTCAGCCATATTAGTGATGTATAATATGATTTGGAGCCAGGACAACACGTGTAAACTTATCTAGGCATTACAAAAAGAGCACTTTTATGAAAGAATCCACGTTTTGAGTTTGCAGAAACAAAGATGCTATTAAAGGCGACTAAGTTGAAAAGAAAAAACAACCCCAGAAGCCCAAAAATGAGAAAGATGTCAACCCAAATATTGTTACTGATGAAGATACCGAGTCTTCAGGCCTGAAACATTTCTAATATCTTCTATTTTAAAATAATCTGTGAATCAGTTTCAACATAGCTTTGCAACTACCAGGCTAAGGAAGACACCAATAACAATGCCTCAATTTTTTTTTTTTTTGTTTGAGAAGTGTCAGAGTTCCCAGCAGATGTAGGACCACTGCTCCCCTGGACTGCCACATGCTCTGAGGACAGACCACCTAGGTGCAATTCTCAACTGGGAGGGCAAGATGCTGGCTGATGCAGTTAATTCCCTCTGAGATGTTTCTGGAGCAGCTGCAGCCCAGGTAAGTGGGGGTTCACCCAGAAGTTCTCCACTCAGACCTTTGGCTAAATGCAGCCTTAAGAGGACCACAGCTAACAAGCTCTCAGCATAACCTTTCCCCACACAATTTTTCTCTTGGCCACACACGTTGTTCCTTCTTAACAGAGCTATATGAGCCTCCCTGCCTGCTCTCTGGCTGGCGCTGGCTCTCCCCTTCCAGCCAGGCTCCCTCTCGCCTGGCCTTCCCTCCTGCCATGAATGCCAAGGGATTGCTTTCAGCCCCCTGCTCACAACCCTAGCTCCCCACGCTGATTCTTTCTGACCTTGCACACCTCAGCTGGTTATGGAATAGCTACTTAGATAACTGGTCAACCATTCCCTTTGCAGAACAATATCCCCTACTAAAACAGCTGGACAGTCATTGTTTATGTGAAGCAAGGTTGGGGTGTCCTGAGGCACCCGTGTTAGAAACCTGATGCCCACACACTGCTGCCTTGGGGCTTGGATTGCTCTTCTCCGGAGCCAAGCATCACAAGACGCAAAGGTTGCCTGGAGACTGGACCAAACAGGGACGATCAAGAGTATTTTTACAGAGTGGCACTACCACAAGAAGGATGTAATTTCCATGTTATGTTAAAATACTCCAGCTCTTTTGGTAAGCAACTGGAACTGGAAAAAGCCCAGAGTGTAAACACTGGGACAGCCTTTGGTTCTTAGTTCCCCCTGTCAATTCCATCCAGCTATGTTGAAAAAGAAAGAAAAATAAGTATAATTCTGTGAGGAGCATCTCTCTTTTACATGGAACACTGCAGCAGATGCACATCACCAGACGCAAGGTAGATGTTTACATACTGCGACTTGAACAGCAGCTCTCGAGGGCAGGGACAGCAGCGCTGCCTCCTGCTTGGGCACCACGTGTGGGACTCCCACCTCGTGGCATGGTGCCACTCCTGCCCTCACCCTCCGCCAGAGCCCAGAGGCACTGAGAGCACCAGCCCACACTGCAGCCACAGAAAGAGGAAAGAATGTTTAGAAGGGGATGCCCTGAGTCCCTCTGGCTTATCTGCAGGACCCAAGCAGCCTGCAGCTGCTACCGAGGAGAAAAGCAGGTTGTCAGCAAATACTATTTTCTGCTTTGAACCTGGAAGAGAACGCAATGGCCTCACAAATGTTGCAAAGAAAGAGGAGCGTGCATGTCCAGTGAAGCTTTTCTTCAGGATTTAAATATTCCTTTTTTCCAAACTTAAGAAAGCTGCATTGTTCATGAAATTTAATGCTCTAACTTGGTCCATTTTCAGAAGGTAAATCCTAAAAAGCTCAGTGTGGCATTTTTAAACAACTGCCACCACAAATCTCCAGAATTTTGTGTTTCTAACCTTGCTTTTAAGTGCTTGCATGACTAATAAAGTGTGACATTGCTGAGATTTGCTAGCATTCTTTTCTGTAACATAAGTTCTAGCTGACAAAAATATGGCTAAATTTAGATACCTGCAGCAAACAAGAACCTTCGAAACAAAAGCAGGCTTAAGGATTAAAATTGGCTATGACATGTTTATGCTCCAACACAGGCAAGTTCACATAACCCCTTGTCTGCTGCCCCATCCGCAAAGTCATGGGCTGGCTATGAAAAGTCGTTTGCTGAATGCCGGCTCTAAAAGCATTACTCAGTTCGATATGCTGCTGCTCCAGTGGGTTATGCCAGTATGGCCGGTGGAGCCTGCTGGGTCTGTCAACTATAGAATTATTATTTTTTTTTTAAATAAGCCGCTAACTAGAGAAAAGCAGACGGAAGAAGACCTCCTCTGTAGATAACGAATTGGTGTTAAACATTGCTTGAAGTGCACAGAAGTCTCATACTGGGATCTCCAAACTCTAAATACATTCAGGCACTATATTGCATTTTCCCAGTTTTATACTATCTACGTGCTCTTTAAATGGGGCAAATCCAGCTGAACCCTTGCTTGTTTCTCCTCACACATTTCCTTCCATATCCCTGAAAAATACAAACCACAGTTCAGTATTAGTTCAGTAATGGTCAAACCGAAGTCAATTGATGGCTCATCAGACACAAATACAGAAGGTCTACCTACAGTGGGAATTACACCTAGAAAAGAGACTGTTTCAATCCTGTGGCTGGATTTCAAATCTCCTTTTTTATTGTTTTCTTTTTTGCATTATGCCAGGCAGCTACCCTAGAAGCCATGTAAGGATGATATATAAACACCTCTGCTTTCTATACTTCTGTGGGTAGAATTAACCATGTTATTTAAATATCATTTTACTGCAAAGATAAATTCTTTTAAAAAAGGAAAATCCAAGTAACATTCAAAATTGAATTTTCAAGCCATTAACTCTACTAGGCTGGCCCTGCTGGTGCATGGAATGTCTGCTAGGTATTCTCATAACAAGGTCTCTTTTTCTAGTTCAAACTTTGCACTAAAGCACCCTAAGAAAAACAGTCAGCTCATGCAACAGCAGAAAATAAAATAAGAAGCCCAAATAATACAGCTGCTATGGAATAGCCGCCGCCTTTTTCTTCACAGTAAAATTCAACTTCTCTTTTCTGAAAAAAAAAAAAAAAAAAAAAAAAAAAAGCGCCACCCAAAAGATGCTGGGACCTCTCTGCAGGAACAGAAATCTACAACATGAATGAAAACTCACATACTATGTTTCCTATTTATTTTCTTTGCAACTGTGTACTTAGTCCTGGAGAGAATACTTCCTGCTCTAAGTACATATTTTGAATTCACTGTCAGATTTTAAAACAAGCAAATGAAATACCCAAACACAATAGTGCATCTAGAAGCATTTGCAGCCTCTTGTCCTGGAAAAAGCCAGAGCTGCAGCTCTGTGGGAAATTCCTGGCAAGTCTGATGGCTTTGCATTCCCTGTAGACCATTCTGACCATGGGCAGAAATGAACACAACTTTCTTTCTAAAGTTTGCAGAAAAATCCCATGGAATATCCTGCATTACTGACAGAAGAGTTATCTTTGCCAGACGCTGAAGCTTTAGACTGCTCAGGCCCCTTCGTTGTGCCAAGCACATCTTAGCTGCCTGTGTCTCACAATCTTACACAATTTTTCGATCTTTAAATCAAATAAAACCCAGTCAAATATCCAGATTAAAGTCACAGGTTTAAATATTCTCTGTCAGATTTCCCTTTGACGCTCACATTCAGCTGAGCAGGAACGATGCCTTCCCTATGCACTGAGGTCCGCTCCCCCGCCCTGCCAGGAGTGACCCGCGAGCTGATCAACCCAGCAAGGAGCTTCCCTTTCAAAAAATTTTCCACTTGACAAATCATAAGCAACCCCCCCAACCACTTCACTTCTATTGTCAGCAGATCAGGACAAAGCAAAAAGAAAGCAGCACCAAAAAGACCCCGGTACTCTAAATCTATGCACTCCGAGCACCTAAATAACAACAAAAAAGTAATCACTTTGGGGAAGTATTTTACTAGTGAAAACCACAACTTTCCTTGTAGTCAACATCCTGTTCTCCTTTTTCTTCTGACAGCTGTAGGACCTGTGAGACTATCTCTATATTTAATCAAGATATCTCTGGTAGTTTCAGAAATCAGCAATACTTTAAGAGGAAGAAAAAAAAAATAAAATTGTGCGGTGAGCTCTGGTTGCTGCCCACCCTGTCTTTCTGCTCCTCCAGGGAATGAAAATGAGGAGTCAGGTGGATTCTGCCCATCGTAGTCCCTGTGGAAGGAGCCAGGAATGCAAGCACTCACTGCTGGTTTTCATCTGTCACCCACCAATGAGTTCCCCAGTACTCAGCACCTCGGTGACCTCCCACACAGTGTCCCCGTGTCAGGATAACTGCGACACGAGCACTGCTGCTGCATGAGCTGCCATTAGCAGAGAGCTCCTAACCGCCACAGCAGACAAAGGCAGATGAGGCTTCTTTTCCTCTGTATTGGGGCAACATGCAGTCAACCCAACAGGGATCAGCAGAGGCCATGTCAGACTGGAGATGCCAGGTGGGAGGATGGCCCCAGGCAATACATGCTGCCATCCAGGCTCTGGCTGTTCTAATGGTCCAAGAGCTGAGATTAACTCGTCTCCCGCTCAGCTCCCCCCTAGTAACACAGCACACAGACACAAAGCCAGACACCTACTGCATAATCAGGCCCCTCAAAAGCGCTAGCAGAGTTCTCAGCAGCTCCTGTGATACCCAGTGCCATCAGAGACTTACGGCAGTGGCGTGCCTGGAGCCTGAATACTGGTAAAATTCATCCTACTGCCTCTAGGAAAAAATGCCAGGGGTCGGGAAAGGGCAGCGAAAACAGGCAAACCACACAGGAAGGTACGTTGTCCTCTAATGTGGAGGAAAAGCAGAGATATACCAAAAGACAAGCAGGGCTAAAAATATCAAGAAGAGGGCAGAGGTGCTCGCACAGTGCAGGCATGCTGGGGCCACAGAAATGCATTTGCAGCTAGTTCTAACCCACACTGATTGAAAGGCAGGTACCTGTGCGGGGAGAGTTGAAAGAGATGTTTTATTTCTCACCTCTCTGTACAACCCCCCCCCCCTCACTCCCAGTTTTGTGCCTAGGGAAAAGAAAACCTGCCCCTAAAAAACCCTCCAAAAAAACCCCACTGAAAAAAACCCAGAAACTTGAAACAAAGGACAGAGAACAGAGAAAGACAAAAATCAAAATAAAAAAGGGGGGAAAGGTCTTAGAAACACCCTAGTCTTTCACTGGGATTTTTAAAGTTTAGGGACATAGTTTTGAAAACAGAATAATGGGTTTGCTTTTTTTTAACTGGAAAAAAACCCTCAGTCAGCCCTACTCTTGACCGACTTGCACAGTTAAAGAGATTGTAAAACCTCTGACATGCACAAGGCAGAATAAAATGGTGTCATCAAAAATACAACAAAAATGTGACTGGAGAGGCCTGACCATGTGGCTCCATCCTTCACAGCCACAACCGAGCAGCAACACCTGAACCAGCCATGCAGTGAGCAACGGGGCCTGCAGAGCTGCAGCCTCCTCTTGCAGGGACCGGGCACAACGTGCAGAGCTGTAGGCTCACAGTCAGGGTTTCCAACCTGTTTCAAGCCACTAAAATTAGTTTTGGAGCAACTGGCAGTGCAATACAGACAAGTCAATTCACAAACTAATTATTTTTTTTTAGGTTCTTTTTGTTAACAAAAAAACCAACCCCCAAAACAAAAACCAAACCCCAAAGCCACCCCCAACAGCCCAACCCTTTTAGCATCGTTAAAGTCTAGCAGTTCAGAGTGTGCATCTCGACAACATGGAAAGTAGCTAACTGAATCCAGCTCTCAGACACTGGGCTCTGTTTAAGAATAGATTCATTCATGATTTATTTAAATCGATCTAAGTTCAGATTACCTCTGGAAGAGGTGGATCTACTCTCCTTCTGCTCACTTCTGTTTTCTTGGTTGTTGCCTTGAAAAGGCTGCTCAGTAGTTTGACTCGAGACCTGAACTGCTTGAAATCTTTTTTCTTTATGGCTTAAATTTCACTCAGAGCAGTTTCTCAGGAAGGAGAGAATGGGGTAAGGAAGGAAGGGGAAAGAGGAAGACAGGAGGGCTGAAGTCTTCCTTTTATTGGCAAAGAAATGTAGAGAGCCCTAAACCAACAGTGGAAGGGCACCTCCCTTTGGTAAGTATTTGTTGTAGGAGGCAGTATGTGCAGTGCACGTACCAGCCATACCCACAGCAATGGTGGAAATCGCCTCTTAGATGTTATTTAGGATCATTACTCCTTTGTAAAGTAAAGCATATTTATAGGAACTTAGTTAGTTAGTGGTACTCATTACCAGGTCCTTCACACACCCTCCTTTCTGGCTGACTTTGTTTACAGAGGCAAAGCCCTCCCAGACAAACACGGGCACTCCAGCATTCCCTCCCTTCACCCTCCCAAGTGCCAGTGACTTGAGCACATTCCTGTGGAGACTGGTTTCAGGGAGCTGCTATTTTCTTAACTGGTTGTCCCTGTGAGTGAGGAAGGGTTACAAACTTGTGTTTGTAATTCTAGTATACACTTGGAGCAATTTTAATATGCTAGCAAAATGTTCATTCTAACTGGAAAAGAAGATGCTTTTCGTCTTTTATCTTTCATTTCCATTGATGACATTCATGCCATAGTTCAGAAGACCACCCTTCAGCTTGTTCTTGGCTGAGACATAGTGCTTTTAATTTATAAATTATGTCTTCTTAGAAAAAGAAAAAAACCCACTCTGTTCTGCCAGTCATATTGTCCTTGTTTTTTAATTACCACCACCAAAGAGAAAAGGCTTTAATGCCTAGAAGAAATGTGCACATATTTTCTACCACAAAGAAATTCATCAATGTTTAGCATAACGGCATGTAATTAATAGTTGTACTTTAAAATTCAAGCTAGGCTCATTGTAGTTGTCGGCCAGGAGATGTACACCAGCACCATACAGAATATTTTCCTCTTCTTTCTGTTTCCCAGGAGGCAGCAAGGCTGCGAGTACAGACCAATGGGGCAACAGCGCGACATTACCAGGCCGACTGTAGCAGTCCTTTCCACTATGAACATTCCCTTTACACAACTTACAGGCGAAAAACGAACAAAATAATTGTCTCCAGGCCCCCACCGCTTCACTGTACCACTGCCAGTGCTGTCTTTTTTTTTTTTTTTTCCCCTTCTCCCCCCACCCCCTCTTTTTTTAAGTCAGACCGTAAGGATGCTTTACAACTGCACTGAGCGAACCTTTCCCAGTGTGGCTCCTGGGTTTCACCCCTTGGTTTCAAACAGCCAATTATTGTCCTGGTGAAGTGCTGTGGGATGAAATTTGTCCAGTGGAGTGCCCGGTGTTCACCAGCGGAGCAGTGAGGGCAGGTGACTGAGAGGTGCTGCACGTGCAGGGCTCGTGTCCCCTGCTGCGTCCCTTGCCCCTGTCCCCACCCTATGTCACTGCCATATTGCATGGCCCATAAGCTTATTCCAGTGGTCAGTCTAAATCTTCCAGTTACATGACTTCTCCCGTCATGCCAGTGATGGGTGTCCAAATTCACCTCATCCTGTCCCCTCCTCGCCTCTGCCTGCCTGCTGACTCCCACCCCAGCGCTGTGCATCCCTCTGCCTTTTGTTGGTACGGCTGTGCGTGTGGGAACTGAGTACCTGGAGCTCTGTGGGCGAAGGGTGGGGAAGCTTTGGGTTGCATTTAAAGCAAAAGGGGGATCTCGCCGAGGAGGCAGTATGCGCAGGGCTACCTGGGGTGTGGGCTCTGCTGAGCCACTTGGCGCAGCAGCGGCGGCGGTGGGTTGGCAGCAGCCACCTCTGCCGCTGCAGCCACCTCTGCTGCTGCAGCCACCTCTGCCAGGTCTCATCTGCTGCTAAGCTGGCGGCTGAACAAATGGCACAGGTAGGGTCTGCTGGAAACCAGGCCCCTTATTTACAATCTACTTTGCTGGCCTTAATAATGCACAGAGAAAAGCTCTGAAGCAAGTTGTGTTGGCATTGAGCGCCGGTGATCCTCTCCCCAAGCTGTGCTTGTTTCTTTCTCCTTCTGATGCCACCGTGATGGCAAGCTGAGCTGTGCTGGAAGCTGGGAAGAGAATTCTTGTCTGCAAGCAACAGACATGGAGGACAGCACAGCTTACTAAACATGATACCGTGTCTGAGGAGTTCAGATGCAGCAAGTTCATTTTTCATGCTGTCACATTCACAAAACCCTGTCCATGTGTTTACACAACAGATTTACCTGTGCATCCTCGTGCCCACTCACTCATCCAGTTGTGCTTCGGAGATGAAGTGGAGGTTTGAGTCAGGAGCTTCCTAAAGCCTCTGAAGTGATAAATCTCAAATCATACACGACTAGATTTTTCCATACTGCTGCTTGCATGAAGGGCTTTAAACCAGTATAACTTGTAACAGACAAATGGCATTTGCCCAAAATGGTCTCTGCCAGGAGCTCCTGTTGGTCCTGCAGGGAAAGGTGCAGCAGGTTTTGCTGACTCATGGGCTGAGCTGACTTGCTACTCCACATGAACACAAACGAAGTTGGGGCAGCCTTCAAGCAACAAACCCCAAACCTGTTTAAGGACAGCAATGGGTGGGGAATGGCACAAACCCTTGGTGCAGCTAAGCCTAAAAACAAAGCTTACTGTTATTTTGAGAATATTGTTAATTTATAGATCAAACTTCAGAAAAATGGCTTTGATCTTTGTATGTGTGAAGCTCAACATCAAATTGGGATCTCCAGCTGTTTACAAATCTGCTAATTCAGGAAGCAGAAAAAATGGAATCAATTATTTGTTACCCTGTCTGCTCCCACCTGTAGAGTTTTGTCTTACATTTGCTTACAGCTTCTGCAGAGCAGGACTCTGATGTTCCTCCTCTGCAGCTGCAGAGCCCCAAGGAACCTCAACTATGCACTGCAACCCAGGGGCAATCGCCCTACAAATAAGAACCTTGCTAGTCCTGACGTCCTGGCCAGTCTAAACACAACCCTCTGCAGGTCTTGTTGCCTTGTGACAAAGGTCCTGACCACCCACAGAAGGTGCACCAAAGGCAAGAGGTACTGCTCCTGCCCTCCTGAGCAGCCAGCCCTCTGCCACTGGTGTTCATCAGCCTGCATGTCCGTGTGCAGCCAGGTGGAACGCTGAGGGCTCCCCAAAGAGATGGGCAGCACAGAACAGAGAAAGAGAGGCGGAGAAAGTGTTTTCAACCTGCTCAGCAAATTCCACAGCAGTACAAATACAGCCAAGTCAATAGAAATGACACTAAAAAAGCCTTCCTTCAGGACTGCTCCGCTCCTCCCTGTAACAGCATCCTCCCGGGTGACCGTCACAGAAAGGACCACTAGATGCAACTTTTTTTTGTAAATCCCCAACCAAGTTAGTTAATTACTGAAAACAAGTAGAGCTTCAAATAACCTTTCACTCTTTTAATCAGCAATGATTGTTTGCTTTTTGTATTTAGATCCAATTAGTTTTTAAAATAGGTAAGGCAAGTTTCAAGCTATGGAGATTTTAACCCGGAGTTTATTACCCTGAAGATGAAAGTTTAAAGTAAAGTAGTACTGGATTTCTTTTTTGTAAATTACTTACACCCTGATTACCTGACATTTTCATCTATGTAAAAAAGTGGAGAGTTTGACTGTTAGACTTAAATATTGGGAAATCTATCCAACAGCACCCTGTCAGCTGGTCAGAGCTGTCATCTGTCCATCTCCTTGAGGAACAATTCAGAGATTCCGCGGAGATGAACATGCTGTACACATATCTATAAATAAAAAGTTCTGTTTCATTTGTGGTGAGCTACAATTAGGTATGCATCTACATACATCCAAGGCTATAAATAAAAATTAGTACCCTGTTCATGGAGTTGACCTGGCCTTGGAGATGCTAAGTCATACACGCTGTTCGTGTATATACAGCCATATCTGGGACACCAAGTTTCTCAGAAGATATGCAGTGCTATGGCCTCAGAGCTCAGATTAGGTCCCCTGAAAGGAATAAGAGGATAAGAGGGGGGAGTAGCTGTGACCAGCCCTGATGGGTGAGCCCTTACTATAGCACGAGGTTCTGCTGAGCAGTGACTGAGCCAAACAGAAAAAGCGTGAGGCCGGGCTGTGCCTGCAGGTGGGTGCAAGTGGCTGTGGGGGTGGGGGCAGCTCAGAGGAGGCAGCAGCAACGCTCCGTCATACGACTGACATTGGAGATGTGACATCAGGTGGTGGTAAAAAAGGCAGAGGAAAGGTATACAGACTCTTAGCTGGTACTAGCTACTGTCCCTAGCTCGTCTCCAGCAGGTAATACACATCCCTCTGCTGTTACGGATGCCTCACAAAGAGCACTGGGACTGGGCATGCCATTTCAAGCTGCCTGACCAGTGCAGCTGGAATTCCATCTACAGTCTCCAAACAGGCAAAAATCCCCCACACAGGCCTTCGGCCATGAGTCCATCTCGGCTACTGGAGATGTGAGCCACAGCTCTGGAACAGAGATTACCACAGGCTACTGTACATCCAGACATACCATGTGTATATCTATATACATAATAGATACTGATAGATAAGCCAGAGAATAGCCAGGCATAAATGTAAACAAATATAGCTCAGATAATAGACAGGCATAATTAGATAACAGGCACTAACAGATGATAGTGGGAGAGATGGGTAGGGGAAGATCAAGCATGCCTTTCCTCTGAGCTGAACCTCTAGTGTCTCCTTTATTTCTTCACATTAGTCTTCAGCCATAAAGTGAAAATTTAAGTCTTTCAGTTACATTACTGCATACTGCTCCTGGGAGACAAACATTTGCTTTGGTGCCGGTTATTTTCTATCTTTAACACTAAGAGGACAGAGTGGACCCTGCTCTCAAACATCAGGATTGCAGAATTTCAGAAGCGATTTTAGCTGACTTCTGTTTTAAGCATTTTTCATTTATTCCTGCAGAACCTCTTCCTGAAAGATGCCTCTTGTTCTCAACAGGACCAAATGATGCTTAGATTTATCTTTAATCTCTCTGATTTATTTCATAGGAGATTAAATAAATACTTGTTAGCTTGTTCAACAAGCCAACAGAAGCCTCAAAACCATTAACCGAGGGTTATGGCAGATGTTGGCCTGTGGAAGTTGCAGGAACTCAACATCTGCAGAAAGCCAACCCTTCGATTTTAAGGCATTGCTTTGTACAACTTGAGGTAGTCTTGAAAAGGTTTCTCACGAGATTGGCCAGAGCTGGTGTGGCTTTTAAAGTTCATTCCCTCCACCTTACAACTATCTTCAATAAAATACATTCATTCGGTTGGATTTATGTATTCACTCAGTTGTCATTTGCTTGCTAATAAACCATGCACTGCGGGGATTTTCACCAGCTCATGATCTGTAATTAACTAAGTATGCAAAGTATTTACCTCAAATCTTGTTAAACTAATACCTTTGGCTCTATTTATTCAGGACGTTGCTTTTAGAAAAGTCCTTAAGGAAACGTGTCTCATACATACAGTACCATGAAAGGAACAACACATTTTCACAACCTGAACTATTGCTCATGCCTTGTGCATTCTGGAAGATAGCACAGCCAAGCCAGAATCACAGATGGTGTTTTACATGACAGCAATCATGACTATTGGTCCTCAAGTGATTTGGAAAAAAGATAACCAACCAAACCCTCAACATCTACCAGGATCAGGTCATACCGGAGGAGAGGAGAGAAGAAGAGTAGCATCACTGGTTTATAAACATCTGATTTACACCCTAATAGGTAATTATGCCACAGCTGGTAGGGAAAATTTCAAACAAGCAGTTAAAGTAGATTAAATATCAAAATAAAGCATGACTTAATCCAACCAACATGGCCTTCTCAGTGCACTGCATCATGCTGTTTTGATATGAGAAGGTGCCGAGCAAAGAAATTATTCTGGCATTATTTTAGGACTAAAGTCAGTCCTGCAATTCCTTCTTTGAGCATATACAGCTACAGAGACTATGGTTGCTTTCAAACAGTTTGTTTTGCTGTGTGTTTGTCAGAACAGGTCTTTTATTTGATAAAGGCAAGCCAGAATCAAATTCACTGTCACTCTCCAACATCAAAACTAGGCCTTGAACAAAATTCATAGGCTGGATAAAGAACATCTCCTTGATGAAACAGGCATCTTCACAGAATTACCCGAGTTCAAAGCTCCCAGCTCAGGAGCGGCCAGAGCACATTTTGCTTTTGACTTGCTAAATATCTCAGGTTTGGAAATTTATGAAGCTCAAATTAATAATTGATTTGAGGAAGCATTGGATTTCAGGCCACTGTATCCTGTGTGCTGGTCTCAAACCATCTGTAGTAAGTATATCCAGAGCGTCAGACACGCTGGTGCACTGGTGCATCCAAAACTGAAGCCAAGTCCCCTCAAGGACAGCCTGGACACACCCTTACTTGCACAGATGAGGCAAAATCCCATAACCATGTTAAAAAGCCCAAAGTGAGTACCCTTCTACCTGCTTGCCAGAGATTTACGCAGTTTAGCTGAAGTAGCTGTTTAGCACAAAGGACTCCACGTGATTATTGAACACAGCGTAGCACAGAAGCCAGGTTTGTATCCATCCTTGCCTCTGCCTGTGGATGCCCCTGCAAGAAATCCCCTAGCTTACACTTCACAGCATGCAAATGAGAAAGAACGATGTTTCTGAGGAGTCCTTAAGCCTGACACTTAGGAAAAGCATCTACAATGCAAAGCATGTCATACTGCTAGTGGGAATTGCAGGAGGAGAGGGAGCATTTTCCAAGACATCTGCAGGGGATATTTTACGAACTGAAGTGTGTTTTCTCTTAGGGCACCGTGTCGTTGCTTCACTTGATTATCCATGATGTTTTAATGACCATGTTTTTAAAGGTTTTTCATAAGAATGAAATTCTGCATCAAGAGGCTATGTGATCCCAAAGGGGAAGAGTGTTTTACTTAGGTAGCCAACCATGACATTGGGGGATTTCAAATGGAAGTGGGGAAAATAAAGGAGTGTGCAGAAATTAAACAGACTGAAAAAAGAAAACTGAAAAAATGCTGATATGAACTGGCCATTTGTTGAAATGCAAAGTGTTATGGGGAACGTAAACCCAGCAAAATAAAAAAGCAGAAAGGGGCATTAAAATTGTTCCTGTAGTACTCCCCTTCAGATCACACTGTCCACGCTGCAGTGCAACCCAGCATAACTGGAACAAACCCAGCAGAAATGGCTCCATTTCCCTGCAGGTACCACTCTCTAGTACAGAGGTCAGTCAAAATGGGAGGCCTGAAGCCACTTGCTTCCTGATCAGATTTCAGGACTCATCATTGCCACACTTGCACTGGTTTTCTAAAACGTATTGGTTTTGTCACTCTTGCTTGCAAAGGTGCAAGACCGGGGTAAAGCCAAGTAAACAGAAACACAGTAGTCCAGAACAGAGACTGCTGATCATTAACGTCACCTTTCATCTCTCCAGCTTTTTCACCATGGCCACTGAAAGCATTTGTAACACAGACAAAAGTCCAGGCATGTTAGTTACTGTGCTTTTCAGGTCTCCGTGAGGCTTAACCAGCCACAACCAAATCCTGGTTAACATCCTCACCCTCCCAGTTACCCCATCAGCAGGAAAAGAAGTTGCACTGCCTGGATGTAGTAGCAGAAATACTAGACAGCAGCTGGAAACATCCGCCAAAGAAGTCTATGCTGGGTGGATTACTCCTCACATTGCAAAGTGTCTTTCAATGACAACTTGAGAGAAAACACCAAAACACTGCAGTCTGACATGCTTTCTTGTAACACGTTGTGGAATTAAGAGAGAGAAGGTTCACGTCGTTTCATGACATGGGTGGGAAACTGTCCAAACCAGCAGGGCAGGAAGGCTCCTGAGAAGAGCTGCCTCTTCATCATCCTCATGGTACGGCCTGGGGCTACTGGCCAAAGGCACAGGCCCCTTCTACCGTGTGCCCCGTTCCCCTACTGCCTAGCCTGCCTTAACTCCCACCGTGGTTTCCTTACCTGTCAGATCTGTTTAGGTTTGCAGGAGAGAAACAATCTGAACTCTTCCTAACATTACTCCAGCTTTCCCAGCCTACTGACACCCCCCCCACCCCACCCCTGTGCCCCAGCGAAGGGCTGCGGAGCCTGGCTGCTGCGCTCTGCCTGCTGCCATACTCCGTTGGAATGAAAAATCAAACTCGCTGCTGACTCCCACTCCTAACCATTTGTAGCAGACAGAATGAGAGCAAAAAAGGGATTCCACTGAGCAGAGAAACCAGGAGGGCACAGGCGTGGGCAAAGCAGCCGAGGAACAGAAGGCAGCATTTGTTTTGACTGATGCAACCTGACAAAAGCCAAATAACGTGTCCATTCGCACAGCTGCATGTTGCTGTAGATGTGGCATGGACCACACAGACAATATTTAATGTAACAAATCGGTAATAAACAAAGGCAGCCTTTTTCCACTTTCACACATAAAAATTTAATACGTTTCTGTTTCAAAAAGATTCACACTAACCTTTCAGGCAAACCCTTTTTTTAGAATTAAACATATGATGGGGTTTATTGTGCAAAGTACCACGGGCTTATGTGGGACCGAGCTGTGAAGTGACAACACCAGCCGTTCTACTTCAGAAAGTCCAGTTGGTTGAAACCCAGGTTTGTAAACCACCAAACCTGAAGGAACGCCTGTCTGCAGCTGGTTTAGGTTCTCAGAAACACGCACTGCATGGTCAGAGGGATGTGCAGGGAGAGCGAAGCAGCTCCAGTGTTCGCTTTCACTGCTTTTGTTCCCCTGGGAAATGCAAATCACCATCTGGTTACTTCTTCAATGAAGGAAGGGTTAAAAACCAGGTGTAACTGGAAAGAAGATTTCAGCTTCACAGAAAAAGAAGAAGAAGAAAAAAAAAGACACAGAAAAAGAAAAAAAAAATCATAAACCTAGCTGCACAAAGCCATCTGGGATCCTTGTTACATATGGGCGTACATTTGAATCGCACCTACTCAAACGGTGCTGGGGCAGCCGTCAACTGGGTTGCCGGTGGAAGAAGACACTCAGCACCAAACACAGCCAAGACTAGGTTCTGATTTAGGTATTGACACAGGGATTCAAATTCCTAGAGTATTAAAGCAGAGGAATGCTAGAACCTCTTAAATATGCACTTGGTTTCTCCTCTCCCTTTCCAAGGACTGCCAGACCTTACCTTCCCGCTTAACAGAAGTGGTGAACAATTACTTTTCAAATTTATAGGAAGGTGTTGATTGAAAATATATAATTTTGAAATTTATGATATGACCAACTTACATTATGATATTACATGACTCAGTCTGCCATTATTTTTCAACAGAAAAATCTTTTGATTGAGCAAATCCATTTCCTTAAACTTCAAAACAGGACAGATGAAA
Source organism: Falco cherrug (assembly GCF_023634085.1). NCBI lineage: Eukaryota > Metazoa > Chordata > Aves > Falconiformes > Falconidae > Falco > Falco cherrug. The sequence continues at coordinate 21,927,959 of NC_073703.1, forward strand.
TAGCCATTTCCGAAGAACAGCAGAGGCATAAACCACCCCCTGGCAGCCTACCTGCAGGGTTTAATACACGGACCGCTGGAGTGCTACCAGGGTGGGCTGTTTGCCACGCACAGTGCACCTTATCCCAACACCAACAAAACAAGTGCTGCTGGTCCTAATTGCTTTAGGACCCAATCGCTTTAGGACCTACTTGCAGTCACACTTTTGAACACATGGTAACAGTGTTTTGTTGTGTTTACTGGGGTTTGTTTAAAAAAAAAAAAAAAAAAAAAAAGCAGAACTCACATACACACCGCATCACTGCTTAGGGAGCAACCCTCCTACCAAGGCTGCACTGTGTTAACTCTGTGTTAGAAGCTGTGGAGAGCATAGACAACTAACTTTCAGTTCTGACCACCTTAAGCACTGGTCCTCCTCCTGCCAGAGAGGGCAGAACACACTGTGGCGTTTCTGTTATTTCTCTGTAAGAAAAGGCATAAGCTTTGCATCGTATACAAATTCAAAGTGGAGGATCCCCAGCCCCTGCCCACCTGCCCCTGCTGTTTCTTCCCATTCACATCACGTTCTCAGAGCACGATTACAACTTCTAGATCCTAAACCAGTTTAGGAATAAATGTAGGCTGCTTTGCTATACAACATTAAGTCTTTGGTCTAAGACAGTCCTGAAAAATGTACATCAGGGTGCGGGCCACTGTTGGGCCAGCCCCGTACAGTAGGGACCACCCAGCAGGGCCAGTCTCTGCAACAGAGTCACGAGTTCTCTCTGCACTAAAGCCAACATATTCTTTCAAATCATTCATTACAAATAATGTGTCACATAAAGTCCCAGTGAACCCATTCAGCCACTGAAATGCCTATTTCTAAATACACAGGCTGTTTTCTAATATAATTTCCCTTTTCTTTTTAACAGTTTAAAGTGAAAATGCGAAGAGCTCTAGCTGCAAGAGGGTACAACGGTAAGTGCTTTTAGGTTAGCAAACTGCCATGTTCTCCATTCCTCTCACATGAAGAGGACAGCATCAATGACTTTTGCAATGTGCAAAAATGTACATACAGACTGTATTTTCCTGGGCTGAGGCTTTGTACGTACGGTCACCTGGACATACAAGCCAGCTCTGAGGTACCTGCCTCAAAATGTATTCCAGCTGACTTCCCCTTCCTCTGCGATGCTGACATTTCCCTGTGACAGGTCTTTTTTGCACAGTGTCGTTAGCTTTGCTTGGAAAAATTAAATTATTAGCTTGTGTACAACTCACTTAGATTATACGATATCCATCCTGTCAAAAATGTATCTAATTAGTTAAGACAACAGGCAATTTCCAGAATTGGCCTGTCAGATAACATATCCTGGCATAAAAGAATCTTAAGGGTGATTTTCCTTACAGAGCTTCAGTAAGACTGTATTTCTTCACCTCCCATATGTAAGTCTCTTCTTTACCTTCTTAAGGGCTGATACAGCTTATCTTCAGGTCACTGAATATCATGAGACATCATTCTTAGAGCTTTAGTAATTTTTATTGTTTAAATATTTAAACAACAAAACCTCTGGGGAAGTAGAATTGCAGAAGAATATCTACCAGAAATTTAAGGTGGAATACATGACAGAGATGTTTTAATTGTCCTTTGGTGCTCCCTGCCTTCCCAGAAAAGCATTATTTACTGACATAAATCAGAACAAAGTTAAATTTAAACATAGTATTATAATAAAATAGAGGGATTGCGATTAGTACAAAAATTTCTAGCACCACAAGAGAGAAAAAAGAATCCCGCCTACCTTACAAAAGCAACCAACCAAGGCTGCTCCCACCGATTAGGGACCATAAACCCGGCAATGCCGTTACGGTGCCAACATGGCCCTCAGTATAGTTCATGGAGAGGATGCTAACGTGTCCTCCTGCTTATGTTTCTTTCTTTCAAATTAACCTCAGTGCCAGGTTTGCTGGCTTTAAAGTCATTGCTTTAGGGACAGTCAGGAATTATTGATGTAGCGTTGGCTGTGTTATGTTTATTTAGCAATGGAGGATGTACTGAAGCCTGGTTTAAGGTAGCAAGCCATCTACTCGTGCAGCTGAACTCCCCAGCTGTGGTGCCAACAGCAATGAACACCGGGACCTGGTGCCCACTTACACAAATTCACAACAGAGACATAAGCCTCTGAAATCCAGAATGGTGCAGTTTGAGAGGGTGGGGTGGGAAGGTGTTTCTCCTAACTAGGGGAAAGGAGCACGCAAGCTGGATGGTAGACACCTCATTAAGAGTAAACTAACCCAGACTAGCTCTCCTCCAAAACGATGAGCTTTAGCATCAAGCACTCCTCATCTGTATGCTAACCACATGGCTTTTGTCTACTCAGCTCACACAAACTGCAGGTGCTGTAGTGCTGATAACCCATTTGCTGTTCCTATTCCCTCTGTGCAGAAAATTGTTGACCATTACTCATTCTTTAGGTTTTTTGAACGCAGAAGCCAAAACACACAAGTGAACTGTTTGAAAACAGTGCAAACAAGGACTCAACCGTTGCGAAAGGCTGCTGCTTGCAACCGCCTTTCCGGACTGACTGAGTGGGGCTTGGGTTCTAGATGTGCGTGACAGTCCCACCGGCAGCTGGACCACGGAGGTGTGACCAGCAGCAGCTATCTGAGCCTTTGACTCCTACCACGCGTGAAGCATTACACACAAAAGAATGTGTCCTTCCTGCTCAGGACACAAACCTTAACTTTGTATCTTCACACAGCGTGACATGCGGTGCCACTGCCTGGCTTTGAACGCTGCCTGAATATCCTCCAACAGCATCTGCAAAGCACTGCACTAAAGCCTATGAGAGAGCAAGCAGAGAGATTATTTTAAAAGCCATAGTTTAAAACACTTTCTAGGAGCTTGAGAGCCAACTTGTGCACAAAGACAGCCATCACATTTCAGACAAGAGCTGCTTGTTGGAGAGCAGCTGCAACTGAGGCATCTCACGCTCACCATGGGACACACGGGTGGGTGGGTGGGAGGACGCCAGGAGATGGTCGGAGGGACCAGTAATATTGCTGGTCACTACTGGCTGGAATTGAATGTGCTTGCACCCGACAAATAGAAAAAGCACTGTTGAGACAAAAACTTGAGGGGTGAGGGTGAAGGAGGAAGGAGGAGAAGAAAAGAACTGTAGTGTAATCACAGAAATGGACATGAGGAATTATTTGAGCCTAAATTGCAAAACCTGAGAGACCATTTAACGCCAGTTGTAGCTGATTACTCAATAACCTCCACAAAACTCGTATAGCCAAGAAAATAATAGAAATATTTCAGGATTTTAGGTGTCACAGATTTGATTTTGATATTCAAAATTGCCTGGCCAAACCTGCCCCTCTCCTACATACACACAGATGGAGGCAACTTCAAGCTGTACCGCATTTGATGGGAGTCAGCTTGGTCTGCTGGTGTCAGAACAGGGACTAAATAGACAGGAGCTAAACTCAACACACCTAACGACAACAGAGAACCCACGAGGACTCCGAAACCACCCATAGCCTATGGACAAGCCTACCTTACCCTTGACAAGACATCAGGGCAGAGAGCACCTGTTTCTCCGACGTCCCTTCCTTTTGCTGCGTAAAGAACTGAAGATTTGATTCTTACTCAAGTATAGAAGAAGTATTCTCCATAACCTCTCCCACTACTAACTGCCTAACTTCTATTTTACCAGTCTTGTTCGGCAGTAAACCTAGAAGTCTGAGGGATTTATGATCCACAGGTTTCTAGGAGCCACAAGGAACACTCTGTCATTCCTTGTCCTAAAGCCCCCTTCCACCGCAGAGTGACAGGTCCTTCCAAGTGCCTCTGTACTGCTGTGGGGTACTCCACAGAGACAGCACTAAGTATAATAATATATCTAGATGGGTAATGGTACAACTGTTGCAGTACTTTTTCTTTCAGTTGTTATTTTTTATTCTCTTTCCCTGGGAAACTGGGAGAAGTTGTTAAAAATTCTTGCGCACAGTCCTACAGTAACTGTAATGATAACAGACCACAGAATTCAAGCATTCACATCGGAAAACACCATAGTATACTCTGGAGGGGGAAACAGTCTACTTTTTCCTCAAGAAAATATTTTCTATAATAAATATATCTGGACAGTTTACAAAGTCCTCAGAGGCTAACCAGTTAGCTCTAACAAGTTCTATACCTGACACATTTTTCTTCAGGGTAACTTGCTTCATTCAGAGTTTTTAATGTTTAAATAAACTGCTGCCCAAATCAATAATCTATGAAATCATTCACTCTGGGAAAGTCCTTCAATCCTTTCCCCTGTTTTAAGTCAATTTATATGCTATGCTACAGCTACCTCCGGCTGCATTTCATTACCTTCCCACTCCATCTTGTAGCAGCCACTCTGTAGTTTTGGCTACTATTTTCTCAGCGAGGAGGTCCACAATGTTTTATTTTGTGCCAACTTGTCTCAGACAGCTGAGAAGCCCGTCTGTCTTGTCTGAGGGGTTTAGATCACTGCCGTATTCCAGCAGAGACGGTGAAATCTGAGGCCAAACAGCTGGAATGCATCCGCTAGTCTTTGCCTAGTGACAGTAACTGAAGAGGCATCGTTGCTGTTGGCTTTGATCTTGGATAAAGCAGGTGTGGGAAGAAGCAAACCTGGGCTGTATCGATCCAGTCCTGGTTTATTTCCTTCCCAGCACCAAGTTTGTACTAGATGCTGTCCTACTCTGACATTTTTTTAAGGATACTTAAAATGTCTGTCAACAAAATAATTCCAGAAAGACTTCACAGAACAGCACCAGCCTCTTCAAAAACCTTGTAACTTCAGTGATGCATAGTTCTAACTGAGCAAAGCACTGAAGAAAATGCTTTAAATTCAGTTAGTGGCTATTACTGTGCTGTCAGGGATGGGACCACTCATATGCTTAAGGCTTCTTCAGTAAATGCAAAAGTTCATTCTGTGTTCAAGGGGGCCTACCTGAGCAGCAGCAGATGTCTAACATATCCGATATCCAGTATCCTCCCGATTCTTCTCCCAGGCATACAGCACCATAATATCCAGAGATGCAATTAGGTGCTTGGCCTCATGACACGGGGACGTGGAGGTTACAGCATGTGCTTCATCTTAAACCACATAGAATCGGCAGCGGCAGTACAGATGCACAGACTGAATGAGGCCAATCCCAAGCCTTGCTTTTGCCTCCTCATGCCAAGGCCATTGAGCTAGTTTTCCAGTCATCTGGAAACAGGAGAGAACTTCCAAAGGGAGAGGCAGCAGTCAGGGAGGGCCTGCCCTCCACGCTCTGCACAGCCTCAAGCTCCCGTTTATTTAACAGGGAATCTGAATTGGTTGATATGAACATTCAGAGGTACGTGGCAGAAACGTTGTACCTCTTGGAGGACAGCCTGGTTGTACCTCTTGTGGAACACCCTGCGTGCTCTGCGAAGGCCCTTTGCTCTACAGCACGGGCTCCTGGTGGGACCTACCGGGAGAAACCAGCCCCTACCACGGAACAGGTTGTTACCAGCGGTGGTGCAGGAGGGAAAGGGAAGAGATCCAGCAGCTATTTTAACATACTGCTTGTTAGTGGATAATTAAAAACACGCTTCTCCATCTTTGTCAGATACAGGAGTGTAGGTAGTTAGGGCTTGGCGGCCGGAAGATGTCGCGCTGTATGGAAATACAGGGCCCCTCTCTGGATAGCCAATAGCGTTTAGCTTATGACGTAAGCAGACGGAAGTGACGTTGTAAACCCAAGCTATATAAGGCCGCGCCACTTATCAATAAACGCCATTTGCCATCCACCACATTGGTGTCTGTGAGCTGATGGCCCGAGCGGCCTGGGGTTGGTCGCCGTGCCGTTCCTGAACCAGGTCGCCACGCCTCCGAAGGCAACACAGGAGAACCTTAGTGTTTTCTTTTAAGGCCTTAATAAAAAAAAAAAAAGTAGGAAAAAATAAAATTACTTTGGGAAAGTTTTTCCGCTTACACCTCCCCTTCTCTTTAGAGTGAGGGTTGCATTTCTCTGTACATAAACAGGGATCATTAAACGGAAGGGAAACAGATTTCCCTCAGGCTCACTCCTAAATATGCTCCTAGCCTACCTTAAGTAATGGCCCTCATTTACCAAACTGCTGAGGGCCTAGCTGTTCCCGCCGATTTCAGCTGACTCTCTATGTGAACTGCTGAACACACTGAAAGGCCCTTACTCATCACTCTGAAGTTTAATTTGAGGTTCCTGCTTCTGAAAACCCAGAAAAAAAACTGTAAATCCACTATATTTCAGAGCTTGTGGAGACAGTGAGCAATACCTTACGTTATTTTTTCAGATCTGTCTAGAAACAGAGCAGTAGTGGAAATACTCAGAGCCAGAACATCACACATCTGCATCCAAGGCACTGATGGGTGGTGGATGGCCGTCCCTCCTGCTTCCTCCATCTCTGCCAGCTGTCCAAGGGCACAGCTGAGCCTTGGAGCTGAAACAGGAGAAAGCAGCAAATGCACAGAGCTGCTTCTTGTTTTTATCTTTGAGGAAAGCTAAGCAGGTCTGGGTTTCCTCTTTCTCTTTTTACACCAATACAAGATGGAAAACAGTATGTTTCCACTCACAGAAAATCACTGCAGTTAACTGCATCAAGTCAAGAAGCAAGTGTTTGGAAAAAGTGCACATTTTGTGAAAAACAAACCAAAGAGAAGAACTTCACAGACCAGGGAAATATCCAGAAACTACTCATTTGTTGCTGCTCACTTTCTGAGACTTCGAACAAAGAGAAATGAGGAATAAAAAGAGGAGATGGGGAGAGAGAGAGGCACCTCTAGGACAGAACATTTTTTCCCCAAGCCTTCCACCCTCTTTGTTTTATTTCTACTTTGGAAGAATAAAATATACAGACTTGATTCGCCGTGTCAATCACTGTCGACAGCAGCCTTGCTTGGCCACCTAGTCATTAGGGCTAGTTAATATGTTCCCTCTCCTCTACCATCTCAGACCAGAAAAGCTGTCAGCTAATGAGATCCATACAGGGCATGATGGGGCCATCTCAAAGTAACATACCAGAGAAGAACACTGACTAGAAATATTTCAGAAGTTTTTGTGTTGCCCATGGCTTTAAAAATGTATTTTCACTGCAGAAAAATAAAATTAAAAACAGCTTTAAAAGCCAACTGAAAAATATTAGAGCTTTCTGCATTTGGGAGGGAAAAAAATCCAATACAACCAAACGAGGACCTTCTTACAGATTTGCCCAGATTACCAGGAAAGCTATGGGAGAATGTTAAAAGAAAACATCACAGAGACAGAGCAAGGAAGATTCTGTATCCACAATGCTGTCATCCCAGAATAAACCTGTCACTTTGGTACATACCCAGGTGTGGCTTTTCTGCAGCTTTTGAGATGTGCAGTTCTACTCTTGAGATGCAACACTCTGAAGATGGCACTGTCTTACTCAACAAATCATCTGTTCAACTGATCAACAGATTTTCAGTCTCATCTCTGCTTACAGTAGGATTTCAGCTGCCTTTCATCATTATAGTGCCGTGGATCCCCGATGAGTCTGAGGAAGTTATCCATATCCTTGGGTTTGTGTGTCACTACAGCACAAACCTATACTAGAGCATCTCAGGAACTGACCCAGGACCTGAATCCCTGTCCAGCCAGTGGCTTGCATTAGCCACGCAGCACAGCAGAGCAAAAAGGTGCTGCCAGCACTACCGAGTTCAGTCTTGGACCAGCTGTGCAGCCTCATGGGCTTCAAACTGACACCACTTACACCTGCGCAACCTCTGGGAAAGTCATAGGGTGGCAGAGGTAGAAATGAGGGCAGCATTTGCACTGTGAAAACATCTCATGCAAGAACTAAAAAGCTCGTTTCAGAAGGTCAATTCTCCTGCAGAGCCCAGGCTCTTAGAGATGGGTTTTTAAACCAAGTTTACGGGCCACAGTGGCAAACAAAATGCATGCAAAAAATGTTACAGGCAAGAATGCAGGCCTCATTGACGTTTCGTTTGCAAAGCCACTTTGCAGCAGGACTGTTCAGAGCAAGTCAGTCTCACCGCACTGTATTTTCAGAGAGAAAGGAACAAACAAGCAGACCTAACAATTCTCTATGGAGATGAAGGGTTTGCTGTACTGGAGCAGACAAATTGTCCAGTTTCATTCCCTGTTTCTGAAAGTAGCTTGCACAGCATGGTTTGAAGAGAGGCAGAAAAAGCACGCACTCACTTGATGCATCCAGCCATTCGCGCCAGACCTTCTCACGGGAGGAGACCTTCTTCCAGCCCCTTCAGTTATCTGACAAAATCACACAGCCTCCCATCCCGCAGTCCAACTTACCAGAAGGTGATCTGAAACTAGGCTCAGGAAATAAACCCGGGACAGTGACTCCTTAACTACAGGATGTATTTGTTGAAGGAGGGAACACGTTTTTATCCAGGCAGGCATTTGCTGTTTTCTCTTTAGAAAGGTAGTGTAAAGTAAAAGATCAAAACATCCTTAGAGCTGAGTGTTCTGCTTTGAGCCTTCTTGCTCAGCATAATGGGTGATAGATCTTGCACTTGCATTTAGAGATTCTCCTCACATATTCTAACACTCACCAAGAAGGGGAGGCAGGCAGACAGACAAGGACAGCAAGTGTGAGAGTCCATCTGAAAGCAGGGCAGCATAAGCACATACACAGGTATCCAGCCTACATTTTCTAGCATACTTCTACTGAGCTTAACTAATCACCTCCATTTACAGCTAATAAGAAAAATTTCTTTGTACTTCCTGTAGTATAAAGAGATGGTAAAAATTATTTTCTCAGGAATACAAAACCTCAAAAGGAGACAGGATATAAAATTAAAAAAAAATAATAAAAAGGAACACATGAAAATAAGCTATACCGTGCATTTGTTTGATGTGTTACGTGCCACTTTACATTGTTTGGAGTTTCATTAGTAGGGTAGCTTTGAGCTTAAGGGAGAGTATTTAAGGACCAATATTTCAAAAGCTACCAAGTTTCTACATAGTGCTGGATGGGACTTTGGAATTGAGTGCAACATAAAAAGAACATGGGATTGAGAACAGGTCTAGCAAATCTCAGTTTCCTCAATTGTTTACTGAGAAGGGTGCTGAAAAGGATGGTATCCTTTTAAATGATTTGCAAGCCCTGTACATTTCAACTTTTAGAAGTCACCAGAGACCAGACAAGCACCAGCACACACGCAGCTAGAGCAGGCACATGGGTACGCACAGAGCAGTGTTCTCAACTTCAGCAGGTTTTGAAGATGAGGCTCCCTTAAAATGCTTCACATACAACATACAAGTCAGTGTCCATAGTTGCAGACTCCTGTGGTTTGCTTCCTCCTCGATTCTGATTATTAATGTGCTTTGTTACTAACCCAGTTTCCAGGAGCAGTGACAAGAACGTGCAGTACGTCCGCGTGCGCTGGCCAGCCTACGCAAGCCACAGAGCCCACAGAAGAACCCATACAGGCCCCAGTTAAACTCTGGAAGAAGCCAAAAGAGCTCTCAGAAAGCTTACACACCTGAGTTCATTTGTCATAATATGGGGACCACATGATTCTGGCAGCTGGCAACAGAACAACTGAATATTCACAGCTGCATAATATCTGGGTGGAAACAAAGCTTTTTCATACGGAAAAGTAATTTTATAGGAGCACTTATGATTTTTCCAGTATAACGCACAAACATCACGGTGTTTTTTGATGGGGGCACAACCTAGACAGGATGAGAGTATAAACAGAGACCCAGAGAGTACAAATGTCTCCAGGCTCTGGATTTTCACATATTAGGTCATTGGTGGAACAACAGAACAGGACCCAGAGCCTTGGGAGTCTTCTGCAAGGCCCTTTCCAATGTTCGGCATGCCTTGCATCAGACAAGCAATCAAAATAATCCACCCAGCAGCGATGAGATAAACCCAGTCCCCCCACTGGATTACTCAGACATTTAGGGGATATCTCTAGTACCCCCACATTTTGGGTGCTGCCCAAGGGTAAAGCCATCAGCCATTATAGCTGAGTCAAAAAAAAAAAAATTCTAACAGGCATAATGTTGGGATTCCACAAAAGAGTATTTCATGGCTGGAAAGCACTTCACAGCAGTCTTTCAGTTTCATATTTTAATATCTCGTTTATTGAGAACAAAGAGAACCATCATGATATTAAAGCAATTTCTCTTTGACCCATAGTGATCTCTAACTCACTGGACTCTGTAATTTGCTTTGTATTGGAGGTTAAGTATAGCTGCTGTAGCTAAGGGCTGAAGGATAACATTCTTCTACCACTCTGCAGTATATTTTTCTCTCTGCAATCCATATATCTCATTTCTTACTAAAATGTACAGAGAAAGGAGGTTCAGAATGCATATTCATATTAGGATGTGCTCATGCTCTGGAGATGACTTTAATACAAAGCCAAAAGGCAATATTAGCTTTGCCACGCAATTAATTCTTAAGGAACAAGACTTTCATCTGAATACGATCATTATGCTAGCCAAAGGTGTATTTTACTGCTGTTGAAACCACATTTCTCTTGTGAACAAATAAAATTCATAGTGTAACTGCTTTTTATAACACCCAAATCTTTTTCAAAACATACAGTAGGGGCTAACTCCTGCTCTCCAAGACTGCACTAATGCAGTAGACATAACGGAGATGTGTGTACCAACATGTAACTACATTACAAATGTATTCATCAATATACTTTCAAAACTAATTGGTTTGTCATCTAATTGTCCTTTACAAAGTAGAGCTGGCAGCTCAAACAGGGGCCTTATCCTTTCATTCACTTTTTGGAAAACATTAGGAACTCAGATCTGGGTGTACCAAGTTAGACAATGCAGATTGATGAAGCAGAAAAGACTGAAAAGACAGGCTTCTTCCCGGGATATGACATCAGAGACTTCTGTGAAGGATGTCTTTCATGGTAAAAGGCGCTCGCTGAGAATGCATAGCCCCTTGCTGCCCTACAGAAATAGCTCTGGAGACTTTGAACAAAACTATCTTCAATTCAAGTAGTGCGATAGCAGTTTCTAACTGAAAGTGCAATCTTCAAAATCTCAGGATAGCCAACAGAAAAGAGCTTCCAAAGTAATAGCTAAGATTAAACCTGCTGCTCCACAATATTTTGGCTTTAGCTCCAGGACGTTCCCTCCACAAGAACTCATTGCAGCAATCAGCCAGAGACACAGATGTTAATAACTAAAGAGGGTCCCATGTAACAGACAGCATTTTCCTGCTTTGTGGAATATTCCTTACAGTCTTGCAGAAAAGCTGCATGTGCCATGGAACACTACCTTCCTGTGTACAGAAATGTGGACATAGACACAGGACTCATGGAAAAACTGAGGATTTAATAGTCCTTATTTTGCAGTAGTCTTCCTCCCTCTCCCTGAGCGCACTGATTAAGTAAGCCTTGAGTTACCCATCAGTTACTATGGAATTTCTCAAAACAACATTTTAAAAGACCTGAAAGGTGGCTCAACCCAATTTTGTCAGATAATACATATTAGTTAGCAAGATCTGATGACCAGGGGTGCCAGAGCATCCTTAACAGAGGGGGTCTGAGCCTTATTTTTGTGAAACAGGTGGACTGAAGCACATCTGCAACTCGTGGGTTTCTGCACATGCAGCAAATACACACTTGCAGTTGTTCGGCTTGTCTGCCATTGTTATGACCGAAGGAAAGTTGCCTACAAAGCTTTTGGAAAGGAGTTAAATTATTTGTAATGGCCTTTCTGCTTGCTTGTCAAATATCTTTTTTATTTTAGTTAAATGTCATTAACGATTTCTTTGTTTACTGTTAGATTCCAAACAGAGTGGAATTCAACTGATCAGTTTAGGTTCGACTTGCAGCTTCTTCCAGTTTAACTCACAGGAATTAAGGCTAGAAAAGATCTCGCAGATCTGCTTTATCATTCTCGGTGATTTGTTTCTCTTACCATGTGCCTCCTAGAACGGCTCTCTTTTGGGGAGGCAAAAGCAAACTCAGACAATCTGAACACCAATCTGTTCTGGTTACATTCCCAGCATGGCAGGAAATGGCTTAACACTTACTTCCCCTCAATCTCAACATTCATTTATATTTAGAACAACTAATAAGAGACATTCCTATTGATAGGAAGTTTAGCAACGCCTGACAGAGCTCCTTTATCATCAGATTTTAAGAGCAGTTCACCATTTTCCTATATAAAAATGGCTGCCTTGCATAAGTTTTTATGGCCTAGTTATAGGCTTGAGAAAAATGCCTTTAAAATAAAAACGCTGATGCAACATTACAGCAGGCATCTCTAGAATAACATCTTTTGATAACACCTAAAATGACTGGGTTTTAAGGATGTTGTTATAATGAGAAAGGAGGGTGTTTAGAGCTGCAGGTGGCATTGTTTCCAATCTAAGAACACAACTGGGTGCAGAAAATGATGCGTCTCTAACTTTCAAATAATAAATAAGACGATGATGTATATTCCTCTGAATGCTTACAGGAGGAGGAATAGGTGGAAAGCAGAGGCCAGTGCTGCTGACAGGGGTACAGTAGCAAACAACTGACTTTCCAAAACAAAACCTAGGTTCTGTACCATGATGTGCAAAGACATACTGTGTGGCGTTGTATCAGATCTGCCTTGAGATTTTGCTAAATATTAGAAAACGTTGTTAACAAAATGTTTGATCCTTAAAGAAGACTGCTTGTGCAGGGATCCCGTGTTTGCACCCTCCCAGCAGCGAGAAGAAAAGCAGGTGGTGGTCTCTATGGCCTGTTTAACATTTCTCTGTGGAAACGGGCACCCCAAAGCACACCAGGATCAGAGATGCCAAGCCAACAAAAAGGACAGGCAAACTTTCAAAAGGTTTTTCTTATACACACTTATGAAGCCTTAAATCCTTGAATGGAAAGTACCAAGCTAATGCAAAAAAGAAGAGAGAACAATGATCTCTACAGAGAGACATTCCCTTGTTTGCAGGAGGGTCGGAGTAGGGCTCTCTCTTAACAAGAGCGAGATACACCAGAGGTAGAAGGAAGCGAGCAGGGAACAGTGTCAGTGTGTGCCGGACACCCTTTCAGGGGATGCAGCAGCTGGTCAGATTCTAGATAAGGATACAAGAATGATAACAGCCGAGATGTCCAGATGGAAAACTACTGTCTTGTTAAACCTAGGATGAATTTATTATCTAGCAAAACCATTACTTCCTGAAAAAACTCATTCCCACAGTTCAAATCCTCATGTCTCATATGGGTACGACAACCTTGCAGTGCCAGTTCAGTGGTGTTGCTTTATGGCTTTATCAAGCTTATAATTTACCAATACCACCTGTCAAATAAATCAGACTAAACCCAAACATACAAACAAACCTCACTACACATATTTTCCATGAAGTTTTCGAGGTAATCACCCCCACAGTAATGACTCCTGTTGTTCTTCTTCCAAAAACCTGAAAGCTAGGAGCTGAGCAGGATTGGGGCTTAAGTTAGGAATCTCAAAAAGGAGAGATGGGAACTCTTTAAACTCACTGGTGGGAATTCAGCTACAGCAACTCAAACACAGCGATGTCTGTTCAACAAACCACCATATCAATCTTAAAAGTTCAAACAATATTGAAATGTTAGAAAAGCTCTATAGCATATACTGTAACAATAATTATAGTTAAAGGTTATGTTGGTTGTCTTAAAACTTTCAACTGTTACATGAAAAAAAGAACAAAAATCTGAAATCATCATTCCTTATAATAATTTTTGTTCTACAGGTTGCTTACAAATAGCTCTTTTTTAATATTGGGAATTTAAATCCACTCTGTATTCCTAAATATACTTGCATAAATCATCCAAAGAACATGACAGAAACAATAATCTGCATCTCATCTTGCAAACAGGAATGGTTCTATTTAATCAAATTTCAAACTTGAGTTTAGCTGTCAATGCCAGAAAAAATAAAAAATAAAAAAAAGGCAAGAGAAAACATCCACACAAAAGGGATTTAGAAAGATAAGAAGTACCTTTTAAAAAAATTACATTAATAAGAGATGAGATTACAGAAATATTGTGAAAAGAGATAGCAATATAATCAAGTTGCCCTTATAAGTTTGCCACACAAACTAAAATTTTCTGTGTTTGGTATGCCATTTATGTTGAATTTCTAGGGGAAAGTTGCAACAAAAACATCCCAATTTCAGTGATCTGTAGGCATAACATTTCTGGTTGGCTGAAAATTACCAACTTTAGATTATTTAGGAACAGTCACTAGAAGATAAATAAATGTTCCAAGTCCCTTAATGACACCTGCACCTGTTAATACAAAACACAAAGCTTAATCCAGGTTGGATTTTTGGCTTGGCTTAGGTTTTTTTATCTTGCATCAAATAGTGAAGGAAAAAAAAAAAAAAAAAGAGTATGCAAGTAAAACACTACATAATAAATATGCATGTGTCAAAGAACAAGCACCTGGGCATCTCTAATTCTAGCACTCATTAATATCCTAATGAAATCCTAATGAAGAAATGGTTTAAAAGCTTAATATTCTTTTATTACTATTTTCTGCATGCAGTATGTACAAAACAAAAAGTTACTAGACATTTGTAATTTATCCATATACATATATATATTTATAGCACAAGACACTGGAAGCAAAAAAATCAAAATTGCCAGCCAGAAATTCTTTTGAAAAGATTATCCCACAATGCCACACACGCCCAACTGACACAGTCAGATCAGATCTCAGAAGGTATTACTGATGCAAAGAGCTCAGCAGGGTTTTGAGAAATGCCCTCTCCTTCCCACACGGCTATAATCACCAACCTCGGCACTGGAGTTCCAACCTGTTGCTTCATCTCAAAAGTGAAAGTTTTGTGCCTTAGGTTGGGAATTTTTTTTGTGTGTGTTCTAATTAACATTGCAAATCAGCGCAGAAAGAATTTGCCAGATCTCATCTGTCAAAACACTTATGGATATCGTGCGAAATCTGTGTTTCTACACTTCATATTAGATGCAAAAAGTGTGCTGGGGGAGACCTGAAGAGCAGTTAGCTTGAGAACTCTGAGTCAAAAGATGAGCTCACCATTCTGTTCTTTAAGAAATTAGTTAAGAACAGCATTTCCACAAAAGCCAAAATTTTTTCCTTACTCAAGAACCCTGAATCCTTGTACTGTTTGGAAGTTGGTCTTGATCATGCACCACATATCCAGTTTACATTCAGATATAGGAATAAACTGTCAAATAAGAAAGCAAAGATTATTTTTATTGTTCTCTTACCTACCAAAGGACAAATTCTGCCCTGTGAGTTTCAGCAGTACACCTTTATAAACGAAGGTAAAGGAGGATAGAAAGTCAACATTAATCAAATACTATCAACGAGTAACTAACAGTGTGGTGTTGTAAGAAACTCCAGCTGATACATTCAGTGTTGCATGAACACTGCACCACTGTTCCCTTCAGGAATATATTTTAACTGCTTTGTTTTATTGTTTTTCTAACCCCCTTTTCCCTTCAGCTTTATATTGTGTGATAGAAGCCTGAAGACATCAGTGCTCACCCCCCTCCGCTTTCCAGTAAGCTTTTAAAATGCAATTTTGTGTTCTGGACTTGATGATCTCAGAGGTCTTTTCCAACCTAAATGATGCTATCAATGGTTCTATATCAATCATAACAAGGAAATCAAGACTTGTCTCCTGCTTTTGCTTTTAGATTTGGGGCTTTAAGAAGGTCGATCGTACTGCTGTTCCTTGAAAGGGCAAGAGTGATGTTTCTGTAATGGAGATTTCTCTCCCACCTCCATCAGAGGCAGAGAATGACAACAAATATTACAGATAGCTTGTACAACATTCAGCTTCCCTGCCAGTTAGTCTGTAGCCTCTTCTATTCTACGTTGCTCCCCAGCAGCAGAAAACCATTGAGACCAAATGTTGCAGTGAAAAATCATACTACAAATCCTGCAGGAGGAACAAAGCGTGCTCTGGAAGCTCAGCCATGGGGTGAAGCGCAGCCATCCATTACAGCTGCTACTGCGTCAGGGGGGGATACTTGTTATTAAGGTTTTATGAGGTGAGTTCTGGCAAGTCCTTGGGATCACTGACTTCCTGCTGGGTAGCAGAAACAGAACCCCAAAGCGCAGGAGAATCTGTAATGTTGTTATTTGCAAGACGAGAGGGGCCTCTCGGTCACTGACAGCATTTATTTATTTGGGTGCTAGATATTTCAGGGAAGAAAGATGTTTTGGTTAAGATGTGCTTGTAAACATGATGCCGTGTGTTGGACCTCTAGGTATAATATATGGCCACATCAATCTTACTCAGTATGAAAAACATTTGTATAGAATACTTGGCTATAAATAAGCTTTAAATACTCTGTCACTTTAAGAAAAATCTATATTTTATGGATTAAAATATGCATAAGTTTAAATTTATCTGCACATTTCTTTGGAAACTGTTCCTTGAGAATAACATTAATATTTATTACATTTTCCATGTCTGAGCAATTATATGGGCATAAATTCTTCAAGAGCTGATTCTGCAGGACCTGAGTGGTTACACGGTATCCTATTTATGGCACTGGCATCTCAGGTAAGGACTGGTGCAAGATCTGTGCTTGGCCTTTAAGACACCCTTCATTACATCAGCATTAGCATCTCATTTTACACCTAGGGGAGGCAGGGAGAGGGTCCCGGCCCTCATTTGCATTCAGCCTGACGGCCTCTTTCCCTGCAGGGTGTTCAGGGCTGCGGAGCAGCATCCCTCAAAACTCTTGAAGCCACAACCCCCATTTCTCTCCATTTTCTTAGTGTGACGCCTTCAGTGGTCACCAGCTCTGTTCTTCTCCCGCTGAATAAGGAGAGGTGGTGGCCAAAACTGCAGAAGGGACACCCTGAGGTCCGTTCCCCCCCCCCCCCCCCCCCCAGCGGCGCTGAGCTGCTGGCGCTCTCCTAGGGGAAGCTCCCACTGCAGCCACTGCATATCCCCACTTTGGTGTCAGCAATAAGCCCGCTCCTCCTAATTCTTCTGTGGCCTTGCCCAGAAGTTTGCATGGCTCTGACATCTTTTATGTAATAGCATTTATTCTCAATATATACCGTTACGGGATCTTACACAAAAATCCAACGAGCACGTTGAACCATTGGGTAAACTGCCATACTTCTTCACTGTCGGTACAGGAAAGGAAGCTTTCTATCAAGGGCATGCCACTGGTTCTTAAAGGCTTGATTTTTTTCCTCTGAACTACAATTAAAAGTTCTACATGCAGCAAATCTGTAAATGCAAAAGATATTACAATGCAATTACGAATAAGATACAGGCCAAAAAATCACGGATGTGTGCTGTCTGTATCCCTGAAAGAAACGGCAAAGCAAATTACACCAAGTGGAAAAGTAAATGATGGATCTACCAAATGAGAAAGATTCTTCACAAGATGCACAAATTAACCTCACGGTACCATTTCCATATGTACTTGCTACACACCTGAAACCCCCCTCTATTTCTGGCTTCAGGAGAGTGTACCTTCAGCTGGCAAAGACAGAATGCTAGCCACTCAGAAAGGTGACTTTTTTTGGACAAATGAGAAAACTTAATGAATTCCCCACTCCACAGACGGCTGTAGTGTATGTTAGAGCACCTGCTGCAACTCACTTCATATCACATTGCAGTTATGAAAAATAGTTTGCTATTTTGGAACCCCCTGGCAGCCACAGTGAATCACTGAGGGCCCAAAGCTCATTTATCTTTTGTCAGAACTGAAGCCAAATGAACGCCATCTTGCCCAGCAGCTGAAGAATGGGGGAAAAAAAAACCACTCTGCAAGTAAAAATAACCAGAGGAGCATGCAAGAGTTGCAAAGACAAGTGACTTCTGGCAGGTAGTGAAAAGCTTTTCACAGCTCACTCAAGCTTTTTAGATTGCAGTATTTCCCTGCGAGGTCCTGAGAAAAGTAACTGGTCATGGGGGGGGGGGGGGGGGGGGGGGCAGGGAGGAGAGGAAGAGGGGGAGAAGGGTTTGAGCCACGGTCACACACTCACTGTCACGGCCTGTCATTAGTGCTGGGACCTGCTGATAACAATTCAGGACTCTTAGCTCCGGATCTGATGTGGCAGAGGTAAAGCCAGAGCTGCCCTGACCAGCGCTCGGTGCTGCCAGAGCAGACAAGGCGATCCCGAATGCTTGCTGCTCGCCAAAACCCACGCAAGCTGTAAGACTACGGAATTTACAAATAAAACAATATGACAGCCTCCTCCTCAACGCCTTGAGAAAAACACACCATAACATCAACATCCACGATACTTTGAATACTTTGATACTTCTTTAAAACACTACTCTAGAAAATCACAAGATCTAAAGTACAGAAAAGCTGCCATTATAGCCCCCAACTCTTCTTTGAGCTGCATCTCAGCAATGACATTTGGACAGTGAAATGTTATATCCCAGGTTTAACTTTACATTCAAATTACAGAAGTGGATCTGCTCCTCCACATATAGCTAAGAAGCACTAACTTGGAAACTTGGTTCCTAATGTGGTTTCCAATATGTTCAGCTATTCTGCTCCCACCCAGATTCCCTCTGCTACATCAAAAGTGAACGGAGCTGTGGAGCTACAAAATACACAGATTACCTGAAATTATTCAGGTTAATTATGACAGAGGGAGTATGAAGTTCTTGGTGAGCAACCAGCGTTGTCAAATGTGAGATCCAAATGCAAATAAAATGCCAAATACTCTACACTGGAAGGAATAATCCATACCAGCATCTTACAGGCTTTGCCTTGCACTGTGACAGACATGTACATCATTGCAGACAATGGAATGAAGACACAATTCCACGCAAAAAATCACACAGCTCCTAAGATGCAAAATACATCATACAGAAAATAAGAAAATTTCACTCCATGTATGCAGTTCAGAAATTTAATTTCCTTTATTGGATTGGCTTTTTTCACTTCAAAAAGAAGTGGGAAGACACAACAGAGTGCTTTATGAGCAGGGACACTAAGAATGATCAGAAGCATTGGAAAATCTTCACTGCATATGGAGCTGAAAGGGGGGTGGGTGGGGGGTGAGCGTAATCTAAGGCCAACCTAAATGCAAAGAGACATGACTCTTTTGACAACAGTAAACAGAAGTCTGATAAGAAGGCTTCTTGTTAGAAATATATTTCTTCAAAATAGCTAGGGGAAAATAAATTTTCTTGTTGGCTCACAATTAGATTGAGCAGCTTATTTCCAATTGGGTGACGGCCAAGAACTTAGCAAAATTCAAATGGGCTGCAATACAATGCTAGGGGAAAATAAATAAATTTCCGAAGGTATTTTCAGACCTGGCCAAGGACAGCCTTCAGCCATGGGCAAGTAGATAGCAGCTTCACTAATGGGCAGTCACACACACTGGTAAAGCAGCCTGAGCGTTACTGCTAGAGACAGATATTTTTTTACTCATCTAACACCAGTGATTTCACGGACTATAGTCTCTGTTTCTGCCTCTGTCACAGGTTTCTTTAATCACTCTCCTGCTCCCGTACCTCAAGCTTTTCTGTCAGCAAAATAAAAATAATCTGAATACTTTTAGGACGGAAGCTGTAAGAATCATGACTGCCACTTTGCCACACACAATGCTTTGGGAAAGTTTGTAATTACAGTATAAAAGAACAAGTGCACCATGCAGGAAGCTAAGGACACTTCACAATAGCAAGATGACTGCAAGCGTGGGGAGGCATCTCAGCCTCTGAGGCTTCATTCAGATGCAGTCCTCCATGCCAAAAACGGCTCAGGCAAGATATTTGTCATGTGAATTGAGTACAGAGAGTAATATTGTTAGAAGTGTTTGTCGTGTACTGGTTCTATGCTTTTCTGTTTCAATACTACAGACGCAACATTTCACTTGCCCTGCTCCTTCCCTAATCACTTCTGGATTTGTAGCTGTAATTGCAGCTCCAGCTTTAAGCCTGTGTGGCCAATGGGCTCAGTCTGTAAGGCTCTCGGAACCCCCTTCCAGTTAACAGGCTGAGGGATTCAAGCAAAAACCACACACACCCTCAAGCAGAAAAGATTATGAGTTCGGATAGGGCCTTTTGCATTCCTGACAGTTCTCACAAACCAGATGCTTTGCCAGAGGTAATGACTGGACTTACAAACAAGACTCTACCTATTTGAAAAGCCAGCTGTTCCGCTACAGGCAAAGAGGTTTGCGGGAAAAAGGGGCAAAAAGCCCTCTTGGCAAGCACGTGAGCAGCACAGCAAGTCATGCACAGGAGCTACACCAAGGACGAGAGGATGCGCGAAGCAGGCACCCCTCAGCCTTCTGCTCTGTGTGACACCAGCTCCCTGTTAATAATGGGGACCTGCGAGAGACCTCGCTGTTAGCAATTCACTGCCAAGTGGTGAGCTTACTTGAGTAACCTTGGGAACCCTTGAATAAGGGTTCACCTTACTCAAACAGGGCTTTCTCTCTCTGGGAACAAGTAACATCAAATTTGACAAACAAACTTTATAATATATATATATAATACCACACTACCCATACTATTTAAAAAATATTTTTGGTGAAAAAGCTATCGTCTTTGGTGGAGTAATTCAGATGTAGAACGCTCGTGACAGCATGGGTTTCCTGCTGTCCCAAATGGAACCGTACAACCGAGCTAATAAGCCATACAGCTCGTGACTCCCTTCAATCCTGACAGTTCTCCATTTCACATGGAGACAAAGTCCTTCCATAGCTTCATTAAGTGATACTTAAGAACCTCACCAACATAACTGCTGGGAACCTGGGGCTGAATTCTCAAAACCAGAATGAACTTCTGCAAATGAATTTCCTCCACCAATTTGGAAGGATTGGTTTGTCACTTCTGGAATTCTCAGTCTCACTTTCTCTGAGATTTCCCTGGTGCTTGATGCCATCCTTCTTTAATAGAGCAATGTGAAGACAAATGTTTTCTACAGATTTCCTAATTGCCATTAACCCTTTTCCCGAGTGAGCTTTTTAAAGAGTCAAGCGTGCCTGAACGCCCTGTGAAGCAGGTACACTTCTTGCGGTGGCATCAGCAACATTTGTTTTGTGCTGCAGCTTGTTTTCATTTCACTTTTTTAGGCAGAGAAAGAGACTCTTGTTTCCACTCCTATTTTGAAGCCCTTTCACCACTCACCATTTTAAAAAGAGAACGGGATACGTCACTTCAAATTTTCTCTTGAAAAATATTTATTCATTGAAGAAGCGGTGCTTCCTCCCCATCTTTAAGAGCCTACAGTATAAAATAAATCTAGGAAAATCAGATATACCAAAGCAGATCTCCCTGTAAACACACCCGGAAAAGTTAAAACATACCACCACTGGAACTGTACCAAGCCAGCTATAGCAAAAAAGAGACTATACTAGTACTTACCCTGGAAACACAGCCTTTGACCACAGAACTCAGTTCAAGGAAGTACCATAGCTACGGTGCACGGAATTTTGTGAAGTGCATTCTGCTCTTCTTCTGCCAGAGAGGAAAAATCTACTGTGTTACTAGAATACTGAAATTCTTTCATATGCAAATATGTCAGGCAACAGCATAGCCCCAAGGGTACTGGCAAAACCTGCGAGCCACCAGACTTCAGCGAGTTGTTCATTAAAGGGTCGTTCTGATCATCAAGACAGCAAACTAAACGGATTCAAGTTGTATCCATTCTCTTTCTTCCTATTTCCCTTTTTAAGCATCCGATAGAGTACAGGACGTCTAGACTTATAAGAATTCCTGATCAGTTCTAGTTTTCTCATCAGGGAATGCAAATGCAATGGATTGGTCAAAAACCAAGGCGCTTTCAAAGGAATGTATCAAGTTCAAAGACATGCTAATCGGGAAGGGTTTCTTGGGTCCACAGTGGATTTTCAGGTCAAAGTGAAAACTGTTCTTCTGCCTCCCCCGTCACTAGCAGCCTGGCATCCATTGTGGGGAAGCAGCGGGATCAGAGTAACTGATCTGACAGGGATGGATTGGGACTGGGGTCTTCCCCCTCCCTCCGAGCACATCAGTGGATGGCCGATTCCCCTCCGCAGAGACACAGGGGTACTGCCAAATCAAACCATCGTGGCTAAATACGGTTCCTGTGCAGCTCTAAACTACGTCCCTTGAAAGGTTTCTTTCTGGCAACACAAAGATGGTGCTGTGTCATGCTCCTGATGCAGGAAAGGAAATAGCACTTTGGGCAAGAACGCCCTTTGGACAAGGGCAGGCTGGGTTTGTCCTCAAACAGCATGACTGGCCCTGTTCCTCAGTGGAATGCTCAAATCACCTCAGAGACAACAGGCAAATTTGAATACCAATGTGGTGTTAACAGAGACCCAAACAAACCTCGAAACCCAACCTCCCCCACCAATTTGCAGGTAAGAAAAATGAGAGAGAGAGGGGAATACAACTCCCCAAGACCATCTGGGAAGCGAGGAAGCCAGAAGGGAGAGCCCTACATCTCCACTTCTGGCAGGAAGAAGCACCTCCTTTTTCTTATACATGCATATCTTAAAAGCTACTTTGCTGCTACCGGTGTAGGTAGAGAGCCTGTTGGATGTTATTTAAATGATCTAGCAACTTACTTCCACAGAAAAGTCCCCTCAAATGGTTTTAACTACTAAACATCTGCCAGAGCTGCTTCTTATGCCAAGCAAGTGTCACATCAAGAAGGTCGCTCACATTGTGCTAACACCTTAATAAGTCATTCTTTCTTTGCTTGGCTTGATGCTCTAATATTTAGAGATGGTTTGAAGTTTTCTACATTATTAGCAAGCAGCTTGTTCAGAACTATAGAGTGAAGGTTACATTGAAAGTGTCCTTTTTCTTTCAGATGAAGTTCACGTGCAGTACTCCAAAGCAATCTAAGAAGCTCAGTCCTCATTAATCTAAGTTTTGAGCCTGAAAATACAGTATCAAAAGACTTTGCTCCCTTGCCTGTGCTGCTCAATTTCTCTCCCACCCCTGCCCCTTTGTTGCTCCCCATTTTATCTTTGTAGCTGTAATACATATAGCTTTTTAATATTTCTGTGTTTGGGTAACAAGCTGAACTATGCACAATGAGATACAGAACAGAAAGTGATCTGTATTTCAGATTCTAACTCTTTTGTAAATTCTTCCTGTAATGGTCTGTTCTTCACCACTTTACCTTATCACCCCCAGAAGGAAAATAAAGATCATGAAGTATAGGTCTGTGAAACTTGCACGCTGTTTCTATAGCAAGACTAAATCCCTGCTTACAGAAATTACTCATTATTAAGACAATGCGAATGATCTGTCGCACACAGAGTAAATTGGCTCTCCATGTGGCAGAGGTGGCTGTGTTTACAGACAGAGTTTGAAATCCAGCTCTGGGGACTGCCCTGGGTTTTTGACAGGGTATTTAGAGAAGGATGTGGGTCAATACACTAGAGAAAGAAGAATCAGAGAGCAAGACAGATCACTTTCTAGTAAGGCAGTGGACAGCGACACTGCAGATTCATCCAGCTTTGTGGATAAAACTAGCAGAATTTAGCTAATCCTCACACACAGGAGCAGTGCTATTACAATTGCTCAGTCAGCCATTCTGGGGTGAATCTGGATCATTTGGGTTTTAAGGCTATTATGATGGCTTTACATTTCACTGAACAAACTATTACATGTTTAATTCAGCAAGACAGTGAATTCTTAAACGTGGATTCCAAGTTCACTGTGCAAAAGAAAACAGTGGACAGTTGACACCACTGTGGACATCACTTACCCAGGATCAGGACAAAAGTTAGTTTTTCTATTCACAAATATATGGAATACAGCATTTACATACATTTTGGGAGGAGTTACAGAAATAGGCTCCTGGGAAGAATGAATACTGCTTATGCCATTTGCCATCTGCCCTTCGACTCCCCTATCCTACCTTAGATAAAGAAAACTAAAAATTAGCTGACCTTTTATATGTCTGAAATTAAATTTCTGTATTTTACTATACTACCCTAATATAGTTATTGTTTTGTTCACAATTTCTTTATGCCTTCAAACTGAACCTCTATATCTTTATTATTTTCTAATCAATGAATTATTGCATTTTATAGCTCATTGCTTCGAAAGCTTGTCCTTTTAGTTAGCTTTTATGGTTAGAGCATAACACCAGAACAGCTTTTGTAAGGGACAAAACAATAGGCAAATTACCAAAAAGAAAGAAAACTTCCTAAGATTCACCTCTATCTTAGAGCTTTCAGGCAAAACATTGCAATTCTTATAAATGTCATCAGGATCCAGGTGAAAATAGCACAGTATATTTTTAGAAGAATAAAGCACAGAATAGGAAGAATAGCCTTAAATTTATTTTGAGTAATAGCATTGCTTCTTGCCATCATTGCAAAACTGCCTCTATCGAACTTAGAAGCTATTTTTAGTTTGAACGCTACATTTTGTCTTCCTGAAAATTCACTTTTGAATACTCGCTTTGCCTTCGTCACATTTTGCCTGGAAATTGATTTGAACGTGGTGGGAGGACGCAGGAGGAACTCTCGCAGCAGAGAGAACTGATCATAAGGCAACTGCCCCTACTCCAAAAGCCCACGTCACCCGGCATCCTGCTTTTAACAGTGACCAAAAGCACATCCCCAGGGGAGAGCATAAATGCAGAACAGGCATATACGATGCTGCTTTTGAGCGCTCCTACTGCAGCTGAGTCCCCAGCTATTTACAGCTCCAGGATTTCCTAAGCTAGAGCAGCTTCTACATGTTTAACATCCTTCCAAGGATTTCTCTTCCACAAGCTTGTACAGCCTCCTGTACAGCAGCTCTGCTGGACTCATGGGTAGGAGTTTCACAAATGAATATGAAGCAATTTTCAAGCCAGAAGTCTATGGCAAGAGGGAAGGCATAGCCTCAAGAGTAAATGAGAAACTTATAGGCTCACCAAGGGACCTGGGGGGAAACAAGGTTTTGTCCTACTGGAACATCTGAGTTATCAGCACTGACTCTCCAGCAGCTAAGCTGTGAGTGTCACAGCACTCTCCAAACTAGCCAGCTGCAGCAAGGTCTTTTACCATCTCATACCAGCATACTCTTCATACAGTCCCTCTGCTGCCTTCTCCTCATCCAGGGCACGCTCTCTCTTCTCTTGCTTCTTCCTTAGCTGCTCTCTCTTCACTGGCTCTCAACCACTTCACTTAACCAGCCACACCTGCACCTTATCTACATCAGCCAACCCGCCACCTCTGAAGCCAACCCACAGTTGTATATTATCAATGATAATTAACCCAGCTTCATTCTTCTACATGTGAGGGCCCACCACTCCTGACCTCATCTGTTGTGGAAGATGGACCAGGCAAGAGTCAAAGCTGCCATCTTCTGTGGCCTGGGAAAATGGCCTCACAAATGCCAAGCAGGTCTCAGACCTGCAGACCCCAACCGGGCATCCTGACACACACCGTCACGCTGGCAGAGGTTCATCACCTGGGAGAAAGGGCTTTCAAGCAAGAGTGGACAAACCAGCAAGAGACCCTGCAGATTCCACAGCTGTGACATTCCAAATCCTTGCAAAACATCTGTCCCCAAACCTTTAACAAGCCTGCTTTTTGCACACATCCCAGGTTATTTTACTAACCTGCACACATCCAAATCACGAACAGACTGAAAATTCCCTCCACAGACCACTTGGCTGGCTTGCTGAACTCCCCCAGGGACAGCATGCTCACACCCACCGAAAGGGAACCAGCCTGAAACCCCAGTAAGGCAAAGGGGGTTTAATATCTCATATATAGGATGCCAATTATCTCTTATCCACATTCAAATGTCCAAAGTGTTAGTCCTCATTTTCTGCTTTCATGAAACATGGTTGAAGTCTAACTGAGGTAATTCAGAAGGCTTGGTTTTTAAATCTTTCTGCAATGTCTGACCCCTTTTAATGACTCTCGATAATATTGCCTTATTTCATACGTTAACACCTTTTTATTTCAAAATTGATACATACTTTTAAGTTACTTCTTAAAAGATTAATCATTATTGGCAGTAAATTCCAGGGCATTTTTTCCAATCTTTTTGGCCTGTCAGCCATAAAAAAATTGTAAATTATAAAGACGTATGTCAGGATCACCCTTAACTATAAAGGTTCTCACATGAGATCACAAAGACTGTAGTATCTTATGGTAACAGCACCATGGGGCCACACACGGTTGTAGAAGACATATATCAATGTGATGTCTAAGTTAATCTGCCCTTTATGCCAAACTCCTACTGACATTGAAGAGTTCTGCATACACAGAAGGAGTAGATAGAATATAATACAAAAATAAAGTGGCAGCATCAACTGAAGTTCCTTGTTCTCCTGAGTTTGTCAAGGCTTTGTTACTTGGCAGCTTTTCATACAATATTTATTATGGCTGCAATTTTTCCCCATTAACATGTTTTAATCTGGAAATAAATGTCACATTTTTCTATTTCAAATATACAAAGTCTGACATTTTTTGTGAGCTCATCTTTAGCAGATCACTTTTTGTTCTAACCTCGGAGGAGTGGGGAAAAGATGCTTCTTCTATCTTCTTACTTCTTTTTCCTTTGAAGACTATATATTCCCTGTGTTTTGGGTTTGTGTAGTATACGGATTCTCACAATAGAGTGGAAGTCATAGGTAGCGTTCAGGCCTTAAGCTATTATCACTCAAACTACAAGTGGGTAGAAAACTTCTTTGCTAATATCAAAGATAGAACAAGTCATATATCAAAGAAATGGGTCAGAGCTGACTCTTTGGGCAGCCTAGATTCTCCCTGGTGCATCAGCATTTCAAATTAGCAGGTGCACATGTGCAGTGTATACAACAAATTGGATAATCTAGTGCTTGAGAGCTCAAAAACATTAGCATTCAGTCAGATCGTACTTTATCACTTACTCCACTATAGATGATGTACATCGCAAACAACACAGGAAAAAACATTTAGACATATCATAAGAATTCTTTTAGAACTCACCAAAAGGCAGTTTCTCCAAGCTAGCTTTTCTTTTTTTTTTTCCAGTTTTTTAAAATAGTTGACTCATACAAACTGAAATTTGTATCTGCTCATCTAAAGCTCATGCCACGCATCAGAAGCGAAAGCGTAATTTTCATCCTTCTACATGAACTGAATTGTTGTTGTTATCCAGTTTTCCAGATGTGAAAATCTGTCATCTCTGTCAATGTCTGTGTATCTAAATTTGTATTTCAGTAGTCTAGCTTACAGGTCTGTAACCATGCTGTGCAACTAAAAGAAAAAGATAATTTCTTTCCCTCCTACAAGGAACGTCCCATTGTTATGATCCAATTTTCCTTTCAGAATTTGTCACTATTCTTTTTTAATTAGGCATGTAATGCATCTAATATCCTTCACAGCCTTGAATTCCTTCCTTAATCTGTATTCTTAAAGTCCAGAAATTTAAATAGCTGGGGAGACCATTCATTAGATATTTTTTCTCTATCTAGACAGGCTAGGTTCCCAAATCATGAAGTGTCTTTTAAAGGCAACATTTACATTCACATCACAAACATTCCACGTGAGAATCTTGTTATGAGTAAACATAAAATACTGCAAAATAAACATGCCAAGTTCTGATTTCAGTGTCTTTAGAGTGAAAGGTTTTTCTACCTACATTTAATGTCTTGATGAGTCTGTAAGACGGCAGCCTTTTAGCGTTAGTAGATGAGATTCAACAGTATATGTGCTGTTTTCAGCATCTTTTCCCCTCCAAACATTGTTTAATCACAGCAAAAACTCATTCACTGAACTGCTTATCCATGGTATTTAGAAAGCAAATGCAACTTAATATGCATTTTTGAGGCTAAAAAACCATCCCAATGGCTCACCTAGAGATCTGAGCAGAAGTGATGCTTTGCCTGTCTTAAGGAAAGCAGAAGACATGCCTGACAGAGTACGGAGTGCCTCACAGGAGAGTGCCTGAGTACTTCAAACCATATATCCATAATCTAACTCTAGATCCCAATTATGTTACAACAAGCCAAGCCACTTCCATGTAGCACATCTTTTCTTGTTAGCGCCCATGGCCTTTTCCAAAGCATTGTGTCAGCAGCTGCACGCAAAACAGCTGAAAGACATAATTAAAAATACATAGAAATCTCTCTGCTGATGGCATGTTGAGAATTAGTCAACAATTCTGCTAGTACAAGCTCTGTCCCACCTTCAGCTGTCACCCAGACTGAACAGGGGTCCAGACTCCATAAGCACTCTCACCGTCCGGTCACCACCACTTTCCCCCACACGATATTTTCATTTTCTATCCCTGTGAAGTTCAGGGTCAGCCTCCAGCTGGCAGAATAGGCATCATTAACTGGCAACTGCTCATCTTCAGTCACTGACAGTATCTGCCACAGCACCATGAGACAAGCAGAAAGAGGTTGGGACACATAATTCCAGTAACTGGTAAGAGATTACACTTCAAAACGGAATGTTGCTTTTGAGCATTATGTCTCTTTACCAGGAAGGATGAGAATCGGCAGAAATTATCACTACTGGGAGCTTATATCTGCAGAATTTACCAGCTACCTATGAATCTGAAAAACTAATTTTAACTGTAAAAACATTAATCATAACTATATGAAATCTCAGTCATCCACATTCTGGCACACGCAGAGCTCTTGGACCATTCACAGTTGTCTCCAGAAAAATCTGCATATGGTGCAGCTGTATTACCAACTTGACTGCTACAGGATTTTGCTACAATTCATGAGTCAAAAAAGTTGTGTGGGTTTGGGGTTTTGGGGTGGGTTTTTTTGTTGTTGTTGTGTTGGGGGGGGGGGGGGGCGGGGATTCGGAAGCGCAGCTAGTTTCGACATCCTACTGCAACAGTGACACTGGCTGCTATCCCAGCAGCCCCTTCTGCCAACATGGAGGGCACTACCTGGCTTTTTGCACATCATCTTATGTCAAGCATATGCAGGAATCATAAAGACCCTTCTGCAAGCAAAGAAAGCTCAGGATTTTGTCGATCAGGAAGGAATCTGAAGAATCTTTTCTTCTTTTGGACTACCTAGCTTTGACCTTCATTACTCCCCTCTTGCATTTGAGTCCCAGAAATAGTTGTGTCGACTTCAGTTGGTTTCTCTCCAGTTCCAGGCTCTCCTTTACTCTATTTCTGAATTTTTTTCACACTTTCTACATCACCAGTTCCATATAAAGAACACCAGTGGAATCAGTTTCCCCATTTAGGCAGTCACTGTTCACAGGGGATGGAGAAGTTAAGGCTGTTTTACACCAGTACTGATAGACTTCATCCTCATCCCAAAGCATTAAAACAGCTCTCCTGGGGCTAACAACATGCCGGTTAAATAAAATCTAACTAAATTCCACTTCAGAGTTGCAGCAATATGGACAGAAAGGCCTTTACGCAAAGAGCCAACATATTTCTTTTTACAGCCATCGAATTCCTAAAAATAGGAATTAGTGGGCAGAGAACTAACCTGGGGTTTCAAGCAGATTTTCCAGATGTCCAAGTGTTGTGCTGAGGGGGTTGCTTCTGTGGCTCCCCTCTCCAGTCCCTCTATTATTTCTCTGTGTAAAGGATTCACCTAGAATAGGGCTACCTCTAAGGATATCTGCGTACAGAATATCTCACAACTTGTTCTGGATGCTCTGGAACTGAAAACAGAGATTAGTTTAATTTAATAAATAGAGATCTAGCTCTTGATAGATTTACAAATGAGAAGTTCCTGAAACTTCAGCCCCTCATGAAGGAATAAAGAGCTAATGCCTACTACTACTTTTTTGGGAAGCAAGATATATATGTTGCAAGCTTAAAGTCTGCAACTTGGCAGAGTCTTTGAAAATTGCAGGATTTCTGTTTGAGAGGCAGTGAGAGTATTTTACAGACGTGCCAAACGTGTTTCCTAACTCTGGAACAGTGCTGTCTAGGGGAAGAAAGGAAGGTGAACTGGCAATGCTCGTTCATAATGGACAGTCCTTCGCTCAATAAGGAGCCATCCTACGTTGACCCTCGGGTAGGAAATGTAAAGGGTTGTTAGAATTCTGTGCCAGCAGCCATTTTAAAACATGTACTGCCATCATTATTTGCCTTAGAGTACTACTTAAAGGCCATAATTGAAGCACTGTCCCTTTCTGCAGGATAAATAAATACTACAGAACTCTGCTGGTTTAAGTGCCACACATCACATCAATTTTTTTAGTGCCACACTAATTAGACTTTTTCTTAGTCTGATATTGATGCTTTAAAGATGTCAGTTTGTGTTGATTTAAGACCTGACACAAAAGGTTTAGCTGTTCCTCTAAAGTAAACCAAGCAGGTAAAATTACAAACCTGAAGTCTTTATTTATTATGTGATCTCATAAGATATGAAAGAGCAACATTTTTTTTCAGCTGCTGTTCCAGTTACTGGCATGTTATCAGCACATGTGTAAATATTAGTATAAAACTCAATTCTGATGGAATACACTTCATCCCTACTTTGAGCAGCAACAGTATCACCAAACTATAGAGTTCGTATCCAGAATATTCTTCTGAAGACAAAGCAGGAGAAAAAATCCCAACCAAACTTGCCAAGGCTGCCACAAAGCAATGAAAGCTTCAGGAGTTTGATCAGGGGGTACCCCAATATTGCAAAGGGTGGCTCTTTGTCCTTGTTTAAGATTAGGCCACGCTGGGGTGGCTGGAGCCAAATCAGGTGGTAAAAACCAGGCACACAGTGTTTGCAGTTTACCTCTGGGAACGTGGTCCAGTTATGGGTCACTTACACCAAAAGCAAAACAAGCTACAACTAATTACCAAAAAGACAAGAGTATGGCAAAAAGAGAGCGAGGATATCACATGGGAGGAAAATGTCCACAAAACTGAAAAGAGTACACACCACCAGAAAAGCAAAACAAAGACTAGCTAGACTCCTCACCTCCAGCTACCTACCTCAGCATTTATTTCTCAAATGAATAAATTCAGTTAACCAGGCCAAGTGAGGTAACTTGCAACAAGGCTGCCACCTGGTACTACCCAAGATGGTCGCAGACCTGTTCAGTGCATACACAGGCTCAAATACAATTCAGACAGCATAAGATGCTAAGAAAAGCTCAAAACCAAACCAGGACTTACGGGAACAGAAAAACCCAACCCACCACCATGACTGCCTCAATACAGAAGGACAAGAAACTCCTACCTAATGTCAGGTATTGCTTTCTGCCTCTCCCTTGTACCACCCAGAGAAAGAAAGGAGGGCGGAATGCAATAGCCTCCAAGGGCAGACAGCTCATAAATGAAGATGTTCTGGCACTTCATTAGGTCTTTGTGGGATGCTAGCATCAGATTTCTTTCTTACCAGCCATACAGCTTTGCTTAGCTAAACTAGGTAGTGTTTGCCTGTGGAACCAACTACGTCCAGTCAGGTTTGAGTTAAAAATAAAAAAAAAAATTCTATTTTTTAATGCCAAAATTCTTCCAAGCGAAATAGCCCCCCAAAAAGGGAAAATGGCAGTAATTTACCTCTACTGTCTGTTTGTTAGGGCATTTACTTTACAACATCTGCAAGTTGCAGTACTAGCTAACGGCACCAAACCGGACTAGCTCCCAGGACAGTACTCAATCTTGCACAGGACTTAGCAGTGCGGTAACTCCAGTACTCTTCTGTGCGTGGGGACAGCACCCAGAGCGCAGCAAGGGGCACACCTGGACCTGTGCTGAGGGGAACAGGTGGCCCACAAGGCTCATGACATGGGCAAAAGGCAACTGCAGGGAAATAGCTTTACTGCTCTGCAAACATCAAGCTGTCGTTATTTGTACAGACTTGCTCAGCGTCAGTAATTTATCTAATTCCTCTCTGGAAGGAGAGGAGGCAGAAGATAAGGGGTCACTTCAGATATGAGCTTGCTTTATATCTCACTAACTCCATCCCATGGCTGGGAACTAAAGAATATTGCATGAGTCTTGGGATTGAATGTAGGCTGTAGATTTGAACAGTGCAGAAACAAGCACTCGTGGTATCACAGCTAAAAGACAACGCATCATGTAATCCTGGGACAGTTTCTGTGTCTCTTCACCATCAGGATATCAGATAATCTCAACTCTATTCCAACGCACTCCTAGAGTAAATAGCATCACACCACCAGATGCCTCACACATACATTTTTAAATCAATGCACAAACAAATGAAATGTGACTGTAAAAGCTACATATACTCAGATATCATATAAATATCAGCTGTTATTTTCTTATAAATGCAATTGCCAATGTGTAATAAATAAAAGAACAAACCAACACTCTACCCTGCCAGGCACAAAACAGCCAAGACAAGAAATCATCACCACAGTTTTATCCTGCTGCCACTGCTGAGCTTCTCAAAATTTGTCAGGCATAAGCTTCAGGTTTAAAATAACAGTGACTGCAAGCTAGAATGTAAAGCAAAGCCAAGAACCTTTCATTCTTGCAAAGTAACCGCACCGAGTTTAAAGTACTTGCATAGGGCAGAGTTTTGGGTTGTTTGGTTGGTTGGTTTTTTTTTTTTCTTTAAGAGATTTTCAGTTTTCAGTCTAGAAATAAAAGCTGAAGTTGAAAATGTGGGGGGTTTTGTTGTTGTTTTGTTGTTTGGTTTGGGGTTTTCTTTAACTTTGGCTACGATCTGTTTTTCAGCTTCTCTGCTCCTCATGGTTGTATGTACACAACAAAAAAATTCTCCTAGTGTTCTTTGACCAGAAAAAAAATAGTGTCATTCATAGCATCATTCCTTACAGTCAAGTACCTCGTTGAAAATCCAGGTCCAGCCTCCAAAAGGTATCTGCAAATCGGAGCAATCCCTAGAAAGAAGTTTCAAGTGTCAGATTAACTTGGCTGCTTCTGCAAAACAGAAAGCAGGGCTGGGCCAGGGGCAAGTCTATAAAAAACAGTTGCTGGGATGTTGGTTTTTTTTTTTTAATATCAGATTTCTTAAGCTATTAGTGGTTGATCACTTGAACAAAGTATGCAGCTGTTTTGATTAATGATTGAATTTTAAATATTTATGATGGATGAAGTATGTATCTGGACGTGATTGGGGGTACTGCTGTTTGTTGTATGCTTCTCACCAGGACTCTACCGAACATGAGACAATATCACAACACGTTTTAATTCCAGGATAAAATATTGTAAGAAATTGTAGAGACAGAAATACTGCGTGTGCGTGCATGTGAGAAATTTAAGTAGTTAAAATCTGATTCAAGACAATTTTCAGAGTATTTTGAAATGGGCTTTTTTCCCCCCCCATTTAAAAGATTTCTGATGATGGTATTTAAAGTACTTTTGAATCATAACTTTTCAAATGTACTTTTAGCATTCCATAGGAATTTGCATAAGCTGTGTTCCACGTGAAGCGTTTCAGACAAGGATAAACAAAACCTAGGTGATACTAGTGACTACTACAGTGCAAAGAAATGATGGCCAGGTTGCCTCTGATCAGATTGTTAAAGCTGGTCATTGCCTATCAGACTGATACCACAGGTATTGCTAGAGGGCAGCGCTTGGGGACTTGGAATTTTTGGTCTTCCTTCTTCAGCAAGGATAGGGTAGGGGAAGATCCCAAGCAGACCAACTCCACGTTATCCATCTCCATTCCCCTTTCGCACAAGGTGGGATGGTAGCAGAAATACAAATAGTCTCCTCATCTTCCCTCCCTTTGAGCTGCCGTAAGGAAA
The DNA here is from genome assembly GCF_023634085.1 of Falco cherrug. NCBI lineage: Eukaryota > Metazoa > Chordata > Aves > Falconiformes > Falconidae > Falco > Falco cherrug. The sequence continues at coordinate 21,961,519 of NC_073703.1, forward strand.
AACATACACTGAAATTCCTTAATCTTCCATCCAGCATTCTGGAGAATTTTATACTGCCACAACAGGTTTTTTAGGGCAGTTGACAACTTAAAGACCCCTGGGAAGATCCTATCCCCTGGTAGACTTGGGCACGGGAAGAGGTGATAGCTTCCCTAGGGACCATACCGTAATTGAGATAGGCCCTCAAATGCAGTTCAGAGCTCAGTTCATGCCTCCTGCTGGCACAGGACAAGTCTCTGGTTCTAAATAATACTAGATAAACAAAAAACAACCAAACCAAACCCAACCAAACCAACCAAAATCCAGAGAAAGCCGATCGCTCATCAAGACCTAGAGCTTTAAACTTGGAGATGAAAATTAACAGTGATGCATCAGCAATGGAAAACCCTGTTGGGTGCTGTGGCACTGTATCCCCGCTAGTTAAAGCACTTCAGATATGCTGCAGGTTTTTTACATTAAATGATATTGTTGTGCCCAAGGTTCTTAGAAGTCTGATCAGGTAGATGCATAATTGAAAGAAAAAAAATTATCTAACACTGGCTATGTATGAGATACAATTCACAAAGGATGTAAAATACCCACACCTCCTATTTTTATTGCACTTCTTTTGGAAAAATCCTAAAAATGTGTAAGAATTTCACAGAAAACGCTATACAGAATCTATATGCATTTACCTCTAGTATAAAGTGATGATTTTTTTTTTAATGAAAAAAATATAGACCCTAGATTTTTCAGGATTCTTTGTGCTTTGTTACTTATGAAGTAACCCAAAGAACTAGTTCGTAACTTTCTGCAGCAACATTAATATATATATAATGAGCGCATTTTAATTCAGTCTCTAAAGGTACGTCTATAATTGTATTGGTGGGCAAGTATATTGCAGATTATAGATTACATTAGAACGCCCATGTATACAATACTTTACTGATCAGTAGCAAAAACTTTGTGAGTGGAATTTAAATTCCAAGATGGTTTGACCATATCTTTTTTTATTTTAGACATCTTTGCCAGGAGTGAAATTCTTTATCATATACTTCAGCCTAAGGCAAAATTTTAGACCTGAGCTAGGATACATTAAAATACACGTTCGTAAGGCAGGTCTGGACACAACAAGGAATAATATGCCACTACAACCAGAGTATTTCTCTATGCATAATGAAGACTACTAAAAATCCTTCAGATATTCATCAGCTCCTGATGCTTACTTTTTGAAAAGTCTTGATAATTACTTCCTGTACTTGGCAATATTCAGAAATTATTTTCTGCTGCCATAAGAAATATTTAGGATGAAAATATTCTCCCATTGGCACCTTTCTGTGTGGTATTAAGACTGGGAATGTATTTATATTTAGGTTTCACCCAAGAGAAAAAGATTCTTGTATAATTCAGTACTACACTTAGAGAGGAAAAAACCTCTAGGCTACAATATGTAGTTAATATTCAGAATTAAGTCAGTTTATTATGCATCAACTGGTAGGTCAAACTCAGCTTTGTGTGCTGTAATTTATAATACAGCTTTATGCCCAAAGCAATATGGAAGCCCTGAAGCAACGCTGTGAATTATTACAACTGAATCTGAACACTACCTACCAAAATGTATACGATTTCTTATATTTCTATTACATGCAGGCTATAAACATGATGTCAGATAGCTGTATGCTGCAAGGACATCTAAATAAAATACCAGTTTCATGACCAGTGTCAGCATTCAGCAGTCTCCTTCCTGCAGTCTTACTAAGTGGTAGTCCAGCTACTTCAGCTGATTTAACTAATTCAGTAAAAGTAATATAAGGAGCTTTATAACTTTCTAAGAGCTAACAGATTTTTCTCCCCTAATGGCACAGCAAATAAACTGCACAGCAATTTGGTAACACTACAGTTTTGCCCAGGCTTAGGCTTTATATTTACATTTTATATTCAGTGATCTGCGTGGGCAAGGCATGAAGCAATATGCTTCTGGAAATCCTCAGGAGCTAGAGCTCAACTTCCCTACTCCATTCTGCTTCCACACCAGTGTTCCCACCTGCTCCAAAGTGAACAGACATCCCACTGACCAGGGGCAAAACTGGGCTGCCTTTCTGTGCCATCACGGTGGAGGAGTTGCTTCTGAATGGCTCAAACCGTCCTATATATGATAAAAGGGAACACTGGAAATGGACATCACCGAAGCAGTCAAACCAGTTACAGCCTCTTCAAACGGTGGGGAAACGAGCTCCTTCCCTCGCATTTATCCAGGCAGTAGTCTAGAGACAGGATAAGGCAAGTCTGTAACACATACAGCACCTTTGCCGCCCCTGAAAACCAGGAATGTTTTTATCCTGATCCTTTTAAAATATAAGTGAGCTTAAGATCCGGGATCATTAGGGCAAATGTGCATCGGAAGAATCCCTCTGAAAGCTATTTTCAGCCACGGTGAGTGGCATGAGTGGAGGCAGAACAAAGTTTCCGGGTTAAAACCAGGTAAGTTTTAGTATTCCTTGCCCTCATTCCATCACTCCCAGAGCTCAACCCACAACAGATGCATTAGCAGTAAGTTTGCCAGCTCAGGCTTGGTAGCCGCCTTGGTACCCTCCTGCTAGTACTCTGCAAGTAGTATGGGGCCCTGGGAAGAAATAAATTTTTAAAGTAACAAAACTCTATAATCAAACCCCATCGATGTTGGCTCATTAATTCTGAGCATTTTGATGTTGCTTCTCACCGTAGCTTAGCACATCTCTCTGAACTCACAAAGAGCCTTATTTATACATTCCTTGGAGCAGTCTTTCACTGGTGTATCCCTATGACTACATTATAATGGATTTATACATCCTCCTGACTTACCCCTCTTTGAGAGATCAGAACTAGTCCCAAGAGGTTTAAGCCTCACCTAAATTAGTTCCCAACGTGAAAAAATCTGCAAATAAACTAATTAGAGATTAATTGGCTAATACATATAGATAAGTTAATTAGAGATTAATTAGTGTTTATATAGTATGGTCCTTAGAAGATGTAAATTGCTCTTAAAGTACCAAGTATTACATGTCAATTTCTATGGCTGTCTGACAGCTCTTAATTGCTGTATATATACGTTGTACTTGCTGTGGTATCTACCAGCCTGAACACCTGCACACAGTTCCTTCTGTATGGTTTGTCGTTATGAATTTGATCTTCTCATCTTGTAAAAAAAGTAACTGGAGAAAACCAAACCCATTAAATCACGGTGCACTATCAAAACGCATACACCTCCAGAGAGGAAAAAGACATTCCCCCTTCTGCTGTGCAGAAAGGGCAAAGCACACCTAGGAAGTCATGCTGACCTCTGAGCTGGGTGGTTTTACAAACCCCTATGCAACTCTTCAGCAAAGAGTCTCTCCAGAATTTGAATCCAGATGCTTCTTCATAAGTTCTTCTCCTTTAACCCACCAACCTTCCTGAGAGATAGGCAGGATTCACAGGAAAATAGGAAGGCAAGCGTGTGTCACTACAACCTAATAACACTAACCAACCTACCGATAACTTTCCACCTGGTTTCATAACTTATATTAATTTTATTTTCCTGCATCAGTCTAACTCCACCCAAGACCTGCTGTAAATCCTCAAAGGCTGTATTCCACACATAGAAAATGTCTTAATATTGTTAATGTCTTAAAATGTTGTTAATAAATTTCTATTTATGAAACGTATTGAAAACTTTGATGTAAGAAAGTTCACGATTTCAAGATATGCATTCCTAGACCTTTTCCCCAGTTCTGAACTGGTTACTAATTCTAACTAATCATCAACAAACAGGGGGCTGTAACCGAGTCTTGAGTCAGCGCTAGAGAGAGGAAAAATTGAACTGCAAGTTTTTACTGATTCAGTGTCACAGCACAAACACCATCAAGCTGCAGCAAGGTCTTTTACCATCTCATACCAGCATACTCTTCATACAGTCCCTCTGCTGCCTTCTCCAAGATGTCTTCTCTCTTCTCTTGATTCTTCCTTAGCTGCTCTCTCTTCATTGGCTCTCAACCATTTCACTTAACCAGCCACACCTGCACCTTATCTACATCAGCCAGCCCGCTGCCCCTGAAGCCAGCCCACAGCTGTATATTGTCAATGCTAATTAACCCAGCTTCATTCCTCTACAATTAAGTTTTCAGAATTCCTGTATGCTAATTTGCTCTCTAAACCTGAGACTTGTTTTATATACATCAATAATACAGGCTGAGCACAAAGCTAGTGAAAATTAACCAGCTAATGCAGAACTCCGAACCCAATAGATATTTAGGATAACTATTCTATTTTACAGAGTACTCTGCTGATGTGCACTCAGGTGGTGCCTCAAGGACTGACTGAAGCCTTAAGTTACAGGTCAGTAAAACTGAGCAGACTCCAGACACACAAATCCTATAGAAACATTCAAACATTTGAAGACCACAAAAGACAGAATCAGGACAAGTCTGCTCATAGAAAACAGAAAAATACTTGTGGTAAATTGGTGGCCTGGGAAGAAAAACATTAGCATATTGCCTCTAATCTGTATTGGCAGAGTCAGTAACCCCAAAATGAACAAGTCTCCAAAGTGAGTATTTGAGCAGAAGGACAATTACTGCAGGACTAAACATCGGCCAGGAAAGGCTTTCCTTGCATGAAAATCCACATAGCACCAGCTAAATGAGATATATACAACCCCCGCCCAGTGTTCCCAGATACACACACACATCCCTCGTGCTCGCAAAGTAATCTGAAAACACCTTTCATATAACTCACCTAAATCGAGCTCTTCAGTCACGCTTCTGAACCTTCTCCTGGCTGTAACGGGGAGCTTCTGCCACTGCGTGCTGCTTGTAAGCACCTCTGGGAATGATGGATTGGACCAATAATTCTTTTCAGGTGGTCTCAGCTTAGCAGGTGTAAATGGAGTTTTATTCTCTTGACAAACAATGGGACCCATGGTACTACCCACAAGACAGTTTGAACTACAACAATGACGCAGTTTTCTTTTTTCTTAAGGTTTGACTCCACAATTCAGACACCCTTGTCAGCCGGCAAATCCACAACCTTGTGAAGAGGTTTCACAATGCAATACGCAAAGTTCTCAATTCATCTTTGCCTTCGGTCTTTATAAGAGGGGTTCTACTTCTATTGCCATACTAGGACACACAACAGACACTCGAAAACCAAACCTCCATTTATATATATATATATCTATATCATATTCAGCTAAGAAACTTCTTCAAGACAGCACAATAACACTTATTAGCTAAAGAATTTTCTTGAATCTTCAAAGATGTACTAACAAAAATAAGAGAACCAAGAACAATCCTGTGTTATTTTGGATACCAAAGGTTAACAACCCACACGTGACTTATTCCACACAGGTTTTCAAATACAGAAAGTACCATGAATGAATGCCACGACAATCCACCACCTCTAATACCACTCAGGTACATACTGCGCAACAGCATTTACCAGCTGTTTAACACTAAGCCTCAATTGTTCTCTGCTGACCTGCAGAATACATAATTCACATCAGTTTTAAATCAGTTTAAATTCACCTCCAACCATTTTTATCTGTTTTTCAACTTACAAACATCTGACCTGCTTAATCGTGAAACTGATCTGGTAGAAAATTAGATGTAGAGTTGAAACTTCATTATACAAATTTCTTCCTATGTAGTTTGCAAGCTTTATACTTTCTCTGCTGTAGTGATTCTGCCACGTTTAAAAAGGAGTTTACATATGTTTCAGAGCATCAGCATTTATTCAACTACTTACAAAGCCTCAACTTCTCTTGTCATTCATCACCCATAAGACTTTTTCTTCTTTTTCCACCTATGCTACTGCCCCTGCACTTTGCTGGCAAAGGATGTCAGCAACATGGGGCTGCCTGCCTATGGAACACGATTCACTTCAAACATGGGTAATGACAAACCAGGCTCAGCACTATTTGTGTAGTGGGTTAGTCTTCAACTAAGTTAATTGTGAGTTCAGGACAATTTGCATTTGCCTGCAAGCATGAAAGAGAACAAAGCTCATGAACCAGGACCACAGCTGGAACAGTAAGGGTGATGGGAGGTGCGCAGGGTGGTGTGGTATGTGTGGCAGAGAGAGGGGCAGGGTGTACCAGTGTAGATCTGCCGGGGTTTACCATCACTACTTGAGTACAATCAGAGTGGGTCTTAATTCAGGCAAGAGGTGACAGTCTCAGAAACACAGCAGCATACTCACTGCCTGGCCACTGAGATGTAACCATTTTGCAAAGGGCAGCAATAACTGAAAGGCAGCAGCTTTCAGACTGCACACTTTAAAGAGCCTGATTTCCAACTAGCCTGCCATTCCACCTTTCCCCCCTTCCTTTCTCTACACAGAAAGCACTGTAGATACATACAATAAGGAGCGTGTGCTATTTCTAGTCAAGGTCACTAAAATCGTTTTTGTATTTTTATCTTTAAAGAAAAATAAAAGAAAATCATTATTAACCTAACTTGAATGGTCTTTTTCAACACAAGCCATGAATGTGAATCTCCTTCCTGGCTATAGGTGCAACTCTGGCAGCCGAGACATGAAATCTTCCTTATGGAAGAATATATTTCCCTGGCAAGGCTGTGGCTGGTGCATGTGCATTACTGTTACCTTGGCACATGGGAAAACTATTCCTGGATCATCCAGATATTTTTTTTTTTTATTATTATTTCACATAATTGTAAAAAATTCTTCAAATCATGTTCCCCATCTGGACTCTTCCAGGCTTTTCCAGGACATGTGTAAATGTTTTCATTTCCCTTCAGTGAGTACAGCCATCTTTTCCAGTGTAGCCTTTTCCCTGCAAGCAGGCACCACTTGCAGAGTGTTCATACCCAGAGAATGTAACATGCAGTAGAAAATGTGCAAAGCTAGTGCAGGATGAGTAAAAGCTCTGAAGTGTATGTTGCTCATTAATTAGTCAACAGAGTCTCCAGCTGCCTCTCTCATTCAAGGCTGTTTTCCTTTGCTTTTCTCCCCCACCCCCCCTCCCCGCCCCAGGAAACCAGCTCCATACATGCAGCTTTCTTTAAAGAGGTTTCTGCTGCGTCTCTGCTATCACCTATATTAAGTGCTACATATAAAAACAGGGAGCACATTTTAGTAATGTTATGCTGACTCCCTTTCCTTGGAATCATTTATAATATTTTTACTCCCCCCCCCCCCCCCCCCCCCCCCGTTAAATTTACTGGTAGTGCACAGGGGTGTACCTTAGTATGGACAAAACATTATAAATCCCCTAACATCTACCTGTGTAACAAACAGTATGTTATGCATATAAGCAGGAAACGGAATCCAGGCACTGCATATAATAAAATCATGTTAGCCACTTAGAAACATCATTGTTTTATAAAGGCATCAGTTCTAACAATCAGCTCAAGTAATTCTAGACTACACAAAAAATGTTAATATCTTGTGACCCCCAAAACTCACCATAGGTGCTAGTGTGTAAAGGGCATAAATGTGGAAAGTGAGTTTTTCCAGAGCCAGGAAGATATTTGTGATGCAGCCTGGAAAAGGAACATATATCCCCTGGAATAGTCTAGGGCTGTAACCTGGGTTTATCACCAGTGATCTATAACAATTGCTAATATTTCTCAAAGGCAAGCAAGATCTAAAATAACGTTATTTCCCTGAGCATAAGGGCTCATGTATTAACATGCATACATCTAGATGTATAAATATAAACTGTGCAGTAGAAGTTTTCCTCCTCATTTTAAATAAAAGCTGAGGTTACTTTAACAGTAACTGTAGGTTGAAACGTTTATGGATTATTCCCTTTACCTTGCTTCTGAGTTTAAACAACATCTCAGATAGAAAATAATTTGGAAGCTCACAGAGAACATTTTGCTGAGATGTCAGATGTTACAACGTGAGGGAAGTTTAATTGCTCTGCTTTTAAACCTAGCTCTGATAAAGGCCTAGCCAGCCTCTAAGTGTCCCATTCAGAAATGTTTTTGGATTGTTTATGTCTTCTTTCACCAAATTTGTATGAAGGACAATCTTGAGCCATCTGGTGCCTATTTAATTTTTAACCACCTCTCACTTGGAATATTTCTTTCTTTATACTTATTTTGTCTTAACAAATTGGCCATAAGCTAAACTGCACCATCTGTGACTTCCAGTAAATACAACTGTTGCTAATGAAATTACCCAGCTTCATCATTTTGATTTAAATGCATTGCCTGCTTTTTCTATGACCTTTCATTGCTTGCCATCAAATCACAGCTTTCACACATTTAGATACACACTCATGTAGGTCAGGCTTCAGGAATAAATCTTATCTGTGAATCTCAAGAAGCCTGGCCAAGCTTGCTCAGCAGGCTGGCATGAGCTACCACAGCCAGGGCCATGCTAAGAAATCATTATGGCATTTGTGACCATCCAGCTTAGGGGCTGAACTCAGTGTGTTTCATGCTCCAGGGCAGATCCCCTGCCATGTGACCAATTGGTCACTGTTTCTTGTTCTCTTGCCTCCCATTTGTTTGACTGACTGAATTAATGATTCTGGATGCACTAGCCCAGTCTTTTGGCTACCCTGTCTCTTATTCAATCACAGGACAAATCTGACCAGATTGAACTGGAGGAAGAGATGGGGACCCTTACCTTAAAGAAAAACAGCAGGAAGCTCAGGGGATCGATGGAAGACTAGTGGTGGAGATGGGGTATATCATCACACCAATTATTTATATAGCATTTCATGTATAAAAGTAACCTGCTGTGATTAATTTGAACCTAAAGGACTCCATTCTCTTTCCCTTATGTTAACTGGTAGGTGCCAGCCATTTAGGAACTGCACCTCAATTTACATCAGAAGAAAAAGATACAAGCGAAATGTCTTTAATCAGAACGTGATTTACTGAACTAGATATCCATCCAGCAGACAGACTATTTCAGTGGCCATTTATATGGTCCCTACAATATATTTTTTAAGACCACAGTATGTCCAATACCAACAAAGCCTCACTCCTTCAGAGAGAAAGATGTAGCTCTAGTGAGATCAAAAAATGAGAAGCATCTATTTTGGAGGTTCATTAGGTGCTCTGCTAAGGCTTTGGTTCAAATATGTATTCCAAAGTACCACCCTGAAATTGCTGTCCTGGTGAGTGAGACATGGCTAAAGACAGACTTTCTGACCTCACATCCAGAGATACCAACAGTACATGACATCAGTTACTGGAAACACCAGCAGGTCAAGTGTAAGAACAAATCTGAGTATAGCATACATGTACTGTACCCTTTCCCAACCTTCTCCTTATAAAAACAGTAACACATATCATAAAAATAATGTTCCATTATTTTACAGTGTGGCGAGACCACAAAGAGGTAGAACATGGATGCTGGAGGGAGTAAGGAATGAGCATCCAGGTTCCTACGTCACAGGTTGGCTTGTTGTCCAGACACATACTTGCACAGGATTGTGATCCCTCCACCTTGTATGAGGAACTTGTAATCTGGGTGCATTCTGCATCCTATAACAAACTCTTATTTCCAGTTGTCCAGAACTGTGACGAAGAATAAAGCACATCAATTCAACATTTAAAATCTAAATACAAAACTGAATAGTTCAGACTAACTTCCTTTAAACAGGAAAGACAAAGCCAACAGAAACTTTCAAAGCTCGAAGCAGAGCTCATATGTAATCGTTTCTCAGAAATCTAACAACTAGTCAGTGTGAGAAACGCAATGTGATAAAGACACCAGTCTCCACTGTATATTGATGCTCCCTGTAGCAGATGCTAGTCAGGATTATCACAACGGGCCTACAAAGGTGCAGAGACAGCTTTGGATATGCAAACGCCTTTCCCCAAACCATCCATTGCATTCTTTCTAAACAGACATATTTCTGTTTGATTCCCACTCCATGCCTACTCAGCATGTCCTCCTAGCTGGAGTCATTAATTTAGCAAGGTCACAATCCACCCTAACGGCAGGTTACATCATCATGTAAGTCCAACAATTTATGAGGCAGGCCAGAGGACTGGTGCATTAGTAGGTGGGTTATGTTTATACAGAGATATGCCGGTATCCAGACGGAAAAGGCAAATAAAATATGAGCAGATGGCAATTACACTGGCATTTATGACAAAATTTCAAAAGCTGGTATATTTTGTTAGAAAAAGACAGGGCTTTTGTAAATATGCTTGGTACTTTCTTCCTGTCAAGGAAGGGGAACCACCTTTGCAAATAAGCTTACTAGTTTTATTTAAACTTCCAAGAAGCCAGGCAGTGTCAGCCAGCCTTTGCTGCTCCTTTTTTCCTATTTTCAGCACAAAATACTTTGTTCTATTGCTCCCAGAACTGCTGTCAGTGCAAACTACAGGTGAACACACTGTTTATGTGCTTACTCCACTAGCACAATCCCAACAGATGCTCATAAAAAGTTAGAAAGCTTAATAATTCATTAAGCAAAAAGCACTCTTTGGTGTCAGTTCGGCACAGTACATTAAGGAGATCAACAAAGAAAAGGCATTCATACTTTTGGAACTTGTGCCTTGGAAAGAAAGGGTAATTTTTAAGTCTGCTGTGAAGAAAACTTATGTCTGGAATCAGGTATTTTGGCAGTGCGGTAATCTTCATGATGTCTGGCAACTCAGAAGTTTCTGTAGTATCAAGCTGATACATAGAAACAAGACTGTAAAAGGAAGCCGTATGAACAGCATTGTTCACTGGGGAAGACTTCCAGAAGCTGGCAGAAACTTTACTGTACGGCCCACAGAAACTGTTAAAAAACAACTCCAAAATAAAAGATGTTGAATGTCTACCAGTAGATAAGCTCAGTTCCTATGTATTTAAAGCTAGTAAGAACTACACTCAAAAAAAAATCTAAAAAATATGTGTAAACTCCATACAAACCCCATGCAAATCACATACACTCAGCTTTAATAAACAATATTTTTAAAAAATATGCAACAAAACCAAAATAAACACACACACAAAAAAAATCAAACCCAAAGCCCAATGTTTGGCGCAAACACTAAGAAAAATAGTTCCTCAAGCTTCCTTCTGCAGCTCCCTTCCACATGCAGCTGCAGGATTCAAGAGATAATCACAAGAAGTCAAGCCAGGATTATAAACCAAGACCTTTAAAGGGAAATGGTACATTTTAGATGGGGAAAAAAAAACATCAAAAGGAACGTGCTGCCTCAATTGACTTGCTATGAACATCCACAAAGACAACTTAAACCCTTAACAGTTTGGGTTACCCACGTCTAATCTATATCAGCATGTCAACAACTGATAACAGAAAATCACAATGTAATTTGGTATTTTTTGTTTGATGGGACTGGGCTTAATGTAAGAGATAAGGTTCTGCAAACCCCTTCCCAGAGTCAGGGTGTGCATGCAGTTAACCTGCCTGATACTAATTACCCTGCAGTCAGGCATGTTTCACAGCATACTCATGTTATGTGGCTACAACAGGGTGACATTTAAACTCCTACAGCTCAGGGGTATTCCAGCTACGTGGATTCCTCTGGAACTATAATGATTTTATATTAGAAAAAAACACTAATCTTGTTCAGTAGCTCCGTAAGAGATTCAAAGCTGTCTTGTCCTGCAGCCACAAGAGTGATATGCATCCAGCTGAGCAACAAAATACTGTGTAATCAATTGTATTTCATCTGCATATTTGAGTATCAAACCATTTATCATCATGCCCAAAGGAAAAATAAAAAGCACTCTCCAAAAAGTACTTCGAGTAATTAGAATGATCCAAGAAGAATCAGAAACTCAAATATCCCCCAAAAGCAATAATGAACAGCTATTTTTATGGGAAAAGTTATTTGATAAAATCATTATGCAACTGTGATCACAGTTTATCAACCTCTGATGTTCTGTGTGCCTTTGTGTGTTCAGACAAGGAAAGAAGACAGCCAGGCTAATTGGAGAGAACTGGATCTAGAAGAATAAACTACGACAGGAAATGTTTTGTGTTTTGTCACACACACTTCTCTGTTGTCAACAGTATCATTTCACGTACATCAGGGTAACAGGGTGACCGGGCTATCTAGCCAGCCAGCACAGCTTCTCAGGGAAATATTAACTCATTCTACAGATGCAGACAAGATAGAGCTATGAGCATGTTTTATGGCAAGTAGCAGAAGGCAAGGTTGAATCTTGGACGAATTCAGATTCGGGAAATTTCTGTAGCGTATTTTGAAGTGAAAAACAAGAAGAAAGTTTAAGGGAGGGTTAAACTTATGTTTTGTTATTTGAGGTATTCTTTGGGGGGAAAAAAACCCCCACCAAACCAAAAAACCCAAGGCAGTAGACATATGGTGTCTCACACAAGGTTCCTATGAAAGACAAGCTTATTTCAGGTTTTAATAGCATACACAAGATCAGATATTGGTTTGGCATTACTAAGATGACAGTTTTTAAACAGTTTTTGTATTTCTCTATCCTCTGTCCTTTTCTATAACCTCCACCCCATGATTATAACATGTATAAACAGGATAAGTAGTTACCCTTAGAAACATATTTGTTCAAGGTAACACAGACTTCAGGTCTAAGTCTAAGTAGCTTCACTAGTACCTCTTCCCATTAACAGGAGCGAAAGTTAACAGTACTGCCTTCCTAAGATACATTTTCACTACTTAATAAAAGCTTGAAATGGTACAAGAGTGCCAGAGCTGGCACTGAATAAGGGCAAGCTCTCTGACCTTCAATTCAGAAGGAAAAATCTTTCTCGCAAAAAACTCAGAACACGTATTGTTCTGTTAACAACAATTACTTTTAAATATATTATAAATATATAACAAATATAAATATATTATAGTTATATAACTATGCCTGCGTTACCATAATATATAATAAATGCAAATATTATAAATAAACCCCTAGTTTTAAAAGCTTGGTGTCCTTGTTTTACTACCTTCCAATTCCCATTTATACTCATTAGTGGTTTACGTCTTACGTTACTTCTAATTGTGAAGTTTACCTTCTTAATTCCTACCGTGCAACCTTATACCAGTGTATTAGTACAGTATAAATGTGATACAAACCAGGTTTAAATTCACACTGCAAAGTTAAACCACTAAAATAAATCCATTTTGAATCAAACTAACTCAGCATTTTGCTATTAACTCAGTCCTCTATTTTCTGCTTTTTAGCTGCACCTTCAAAAGACAAAGCTGGCTCAGTGTTTGTCACTGCAGATCTCTAAAATATATGGGTAGGATTATGTGTTAACTCTAGATAGTTCATGATACTTTGAATATAGATTAAGAAAACCCTAGGAGAACAGGCAATTTCATGAAGGTCAAGATGAGAGTCATCAGATTAGCTTAGTTTCAATAGACAGAGGTGCAATTCAGCATCATCTCAAGAGAGAGTTCCAGCATGTAAGCCTTTAATTATGAGTTTCCCTTTATCCTAATTGTTGTCCAATAACAATGCGGTTTATGAAATAAAGCTGTATTAAATGGTTATGTCAACAGAACGCGTAGGCTTTCTTCCTCGGGGAGGCACAAACACCTGACTGGCAGACACCCCCTACATCTTGTCACTTCTGCCCATGAGCCTGACCTTAAGAAGAATGGGAATGAATTCCAAACTGATTTTATTTAGGATAATCACTCTTTCACACTGTGAAACCATTCCAGTTCCTTTGCTGCACGAAGAATACATGACAAACTCACCACGTGCTCTTGGCAAGGTACATGGATCCATTCACCCTCTTTAGAAAGGGTTACAAGTGACGTTTCCCAATGTACTTTCTCAAGGAACAGATGATTTCAAAAAAGAAGGGTTGCTCTGCAACACATGGTATTCTGACACACACACACAGAGACAGGACCTAACATGTCTAAACTTTTAGTTTCCTCTCTACACTAGGAATTTCTTGCTAGAAATCCTCTCTACGCTAATCACTTCCTTTACAAGTAAGATGGCAACTTAACTGCACACCCTTAAACTCCCACCTTAAAAAGAATGAATTTATGAGCAAAAAAAAAGGGAGTATGTGCCTGCTAAAAAAAGCAAAAGAAACAAAAGATGTAACATCCTTAATCTTTTACATAAGGTTCTGCCAATGTACAAATGAGTAACACAGAGCAGCGCGGAGAGTAAAACAGAAGAGGAGTGATTCTCCTGGTTGGACTTCAATCACTGTATCTACTCTCCACAACAAAATGCCCATATTTCACTGTGAAACAATGAGAAGCACCAAAATCAAAACCCCTCCAACCCTCCCCAGCAAACAGCCTTTCTAAACCTTCCCTGCATGTTCTCATTACAACTCCCACCACTTCTAGCAGCTTAGGAAGTGACCACCAATGTCACAGAGGCTTTAATCAATCCTCAGCTTTCAAAAGTAGATGCAACAGATCACGTTTTGTTTGGTTACAAGACACCCTTTGAAGCCAGGTGACACAGCTCCACTGAAGAAGGGCTGAGCGCCTCGATACATTCTGTTTGTAGAAGTAATGTAGTAAATACAAATCATTTCATTGTTGAGTCACCAGCTCTGTACCCCATTTAACTTGCCCTTATTTGGGCACTCACAGTTATATCAAATAAATTCTATTATCCGCTACTTCTTTGTTCCCTGAGACTGGACATTTCTTTGAGCTCTGAAAAGCCAAACAAATGCAAGACCAGTAGCTTTTAAGATGCTTAGTAAACTCACTGTCCATGTTGACTACGTTCTGTATTTCTGCCAGCTAAAATGAAGTATGAAGGTTATCATTCCCTTCCTTTCAAATGTTACTAAGTCACAGCTGTTAATAAAAAAAAATGAAGAGAGACTTATGAAAAATATTTTCTCCTTTTATCACTATCAGTATTTGCAGAAAGACTGGAAGAAATAAGACTTGGTATCTAAAGTACATCATAAAGGATATACACATACATACACTTTGCTGCCAGCTTTCACATGAAACATACCTGATACACACCTGAGTCTTAGAAATACCCGAGATGGGATACCAAATTTTACTAAACAAATAGTGCTATTACCTGCTGAAATGTGTAACTTCAGAAATATCAAGGAATAGTATTAAGGAATATCCTTAATGCTAAAGAACTCTCAAGTTCTGTGTCTTTAGTGGCCTAAGGACAGTTACCTCAAGATCCAAGATATCCATACTGAGTTAATGTGTTAGGAAGGATGTCAGACCCTCAGAATTTGATGTGCAAAAGCAATTTTTGATCTGTGGTCCTAAAAAGGAAATGAATTATGGGCTGGATGAAATCTGATGGTGAAATTAATTGATACTGCTTGCTGAGTAAGAGAAATGTTCTAACTGTTGTGTTTAATCTTGCTGTCAGTGGTTTCTGTAACATTTTCATAGTTAATTCCCAAAGTAAAAACCATATTATCTTGTCACCACCTCATGGCATGAGGTTCAGGCAGGGTGCTAGAACATGATGTGGCTTTTTCAGCCTTCTTTGTGCTTCCCGGGAAAAATTACTGTGATTATGTTTAAAATACTATTTCTGATTATAAATTATTTCAAATGAGTATATAAAAAATCTCTGTTGGATTAATAATAGGCACTTACGTTTCAACAGCTAATCCTGAAAAAACAACTTTGTACATGCAATGGAAACATTTCAAATTTACTTCAGTTATTCTGTTCGGGATTGTTTTGATTATTTTAATGCCTAGTCATCGTTTACGACTCTTCCATTTATGATTCTGCAGTATAATAGTACAGACAAAATTAACTTTGCCTTCCCAGAAAAAGTAGCAGAGCTCAAGTAACATGCAAGATATTCTCTCATGTCTGTAGGTCGAAAAAAAATGCCTTTCACATTTAAGTAGTCTGTAAGAGTTTACAGGTGCTTGCATATGGAAGATGAGCATATTACTGTACAGGAAATTAAATCCAGGCCATTAGAGGAAACAAACTTTTATTTCTAGCAATATAGCTTTAAAAAGAGGGAAGGAATACCCCATGTCATCTAACACTATACTAAAATGTGTCTACCACCCTTCTGCAACATATTTGACTCCACAATTTAACATGTTTATCAAAGATAAGCAAATTTGTTCCTACTAGCTTTCATGTACGTGTGTAATTATCCAGTATCTTCACTATATGTCTTCCAGAGATTCATAGACACTGAATGATTTCCAGACCTTTTGCTTAGAACCTAAAAGCACATTAATCTTTTCTTTCCCAGTTTTCTCTGCAAAAGGTGGGTTGTTTTCTTCCAGAGAAATTAATAAACAAAGTGCAGTTAAATCACAAATAAATTTGCATAAACCCTCTCAGTTTTACAGCTGTTTCACATTCTTGGTAAATATTTCTGCCTTCAAAGAGAAGCAGATCTGCAGGTAGAATATACCTAATAGCTATCTATCTAAGGTGACTGACCAACAGAGACTTCTTCAAAAAATGTTCAAAACTTTTTGTTTTTTAAAGCTACTATCTTCTAGATCTTCAAATTGCCATACGATATCCCTATTTTGGGAATACATATTTTTACTTCTGACAGAAAATTAGATCTAGTAAAACACTATTTCTACTTTAAAAAAGAAAATCACAGAACATAATCAGAAATGTGTCTGGCAATGCTTTTTTAGAGCATCATTTACTCATTATTTTGTGTAGAACATGTGCTGGAAGACAGTTTGATGTTTAAGAGGGACTTGACTCAGCTTTCAGAAAAATAAGCTTACAGCACTTCATCAAGTCCTTTTAGGGATTAGTTTGTATCAAATATATCCTTATTTGCATTTCAAGTTACCTAAAAGGAACTGCTATCAGCGTTTCAAAGCGGATAAAGCCAGACACTTCGTTCTGAATCAATGCATTTGATTGAGGGGAAAAAAACATCCATGTAATAAAAGGCAGACACGGAGTCACAACAACAACAGAAATTTGCTGTGCTACAAGTTATTCTATTATACCATAGCATGATTCTTCTTGCCTACTGAAGGAGCGATAACAGGAAGTCTCCATGGGACTGAAACCTAAAATATGAGATTGAAAGAGCATCAAAGCCACAAAATTATGTGCTCAAAGTCAAGAAATGCTAAAAATTAGAATGCCTGCACAACTTCAGCAAGATAGCTTTGCAAGTGCGCATCATCCGGCGGTCTCTAAATTTTATCAGAGGAGCCCTATCTCACTTAAGGGGGTGAACGGGCAGTGAGTGCCCAGGAAATATACTGAAGAGCAGAAGGAAGAAAGCTGGTGCCTGTAGCGTCCCCTTACCCTGTCTTCCTTTCTGAGACAATTTGGAAAGCTTGAGGAGAAAGATACCAATGCTTTTACTCTGGATTCTGCTGCTGGCTCCATCCCCAGGAACCTGTGATGCTGTGCAAATCACGTAAGGCAGAAGCTCTGTGGTTTCTGTTTATTCTTCACTGGGGGGGGGGGGGGTGGGGGTGGGTGGGCAGCTGGAGTAATTTGATTTGCAGGATCTGAGCAATGTTAATCACTACAAGAATGTTCCCTACAGTTAAAAAAAAAATTAAAAAGCGATACTGGTAACTGAGGTACTAGAAATGTCATCATTCAGTAGAGTATGTATCAGGTTTTCATGTGTCCCAGCCGACCATTCGCAGATGGGAAGGAATGTCTTCTACCTTGTCTACAAGTGGCCTTAAAAAAATAAAATCCTAAATGTGAATGATGAGCGTCCTCATGGAAATCAGTATTTCTGTACTCAGCACAGCGTGAGTACTGGGCAGTAAACAGGACATGAGCCACAGCCTGTGCAAAGGATCAACCGGAAAACTGCTCGTTTGTGGAGTAGCCTGCATAGTGAATGAAATGAGGTCCTGCAGAAAAGGTGTGTAATTATAGAATTAAAAATCACCTCATAAGTTCATTTGCACATAAGGCGGCCAAACTGAGGTTGCATGGGAACCTCTTAATTTTGACATTTTCCAACTTGAACATTTGCCTTTGCAATATTAGAGATGAAATTAATTCCAGTGCTTTATATGAAGTGCTTTGCACAGCTGAAGACCTGCAAGTTGCAGAACGTAGGTTCACGGTGAACACCAATAGCCTGATACCACTCCATCGACGGGCTGAGTCCATCAAAACCCAGCAGGCTGGCTAAACTACACCCACCAAGCACCCAAACAGGGAGTATCTAAGAACTGAATGGACTGTTTCTATCTATTCAGCACTGCTGCTAAAAAAGTTTAGTTTCAAAAGATTTTACCTAGAAAAAGGGAAGTGGATCTGGCAAGAGTTTGACATTGCTTAAGGCATGCACAGGTGGATGGAACTGCAGGCCAGGTCAAAGGAAAGAAGAGATTTATGTTATGTGCAAAGAAAAGGGCAGAAGAAAAATAGCCGATCGGGCTGGGCTGCACTGAAGTGAACGAAACAGCTGTTCATACAGGGAAGGAATGGTCAGGTAAGACAGGTTGGAAACAATAATCATAGGGCCATCTGCTGCCCTGGGACTTTGCACCCTCAAGGTATGAAACAAATTTTGTCTTCTAGGAGCTCAAGCAGTGTAGCTGTTACAAGCCTGTCAAGTAAACAATGCCTGCACAGGGCATTAAAGTTATATGAGTTTCATGCAAAAGTTGGTCAACTAGTTTAACTCACAATAGTAAGTAGTCAAAAGAAAAGAGTGTCCTTCGAACTAGATTTTCTATTTTAACCAAAGGCTCGGTGAACACAGAAGAAATAGACTGTATGAAGTGCCACTACCATTTCCAGCTTACATGGCAGAATTAACAGCCATTTGGTCATTTCTTGAGAAAGGTCAGTTCTCATGGAATAGCTAGAATCTGTGGTGCAGGTATTTCCTCAACCTCTAGCTGTTTGTTTCAGGCTTCAGAATGCAGTGCAGAATCTCTGCTATGAAATAAAAGCATTATCTGGATGAACTATTGCTTCCATCCAAATCATAGAATATTTGCTACTGTCTTAACAATGAGAATGTGTCCTTCCATCTCTGGAAATCTGTGTAGCTCTAAGATGGTTTTGAGATCACTGTTCATGCCCACTTCAGTGATCAACCTGTAGTTCACTGCAGGAAAAACCCAAGAGAAACTCCAGACCTGTCTTGCTACCTTGGATGGGTCACAACCTGGCCAACCGGTCTTCTGCAATAAAGCTTCTCACAGGCTGGACACCGCAGAAGCCTGTTTTAGTTCTCTCCCTTGCTTAAGTGGTATACCAAAGCAACAGGAGCCTGAATGACAGCTGACAGCCCAAGTGTCTACAATTCCTTCTTTTACCTCTTCCTCCTACCCTGATCAACTGGGGACATGAAGAGCACGTCCTGCATCAGACTGAAATGGCAAATAGAAGAGAGAGGCTGAGAGGTGGCTTGGTATTAACTTGAAGAGAGCCAACCGCTGAATGCACTGGCAGGGAAATGCCCCTCTTGCCTACCACTGTTTTAAAATCTGGATACCGTGCTGGTTTTTGGCTGTTCCTGGAAAGCAGGTGTTGAAGTTAAACTTGGGTTTTTGCCAGTTGCCCCTGGGAAAGGTGCAGGCTTTTGGATGCTATTACTACCATTATTGAAATGAGCCTGCTTCCATATGCTATTCCTCAAAACAAGCTGGAAGAGTATTTTAACATGGTACATAGCTGATGACAGTAGCTCGGGCACCTTGCAGGTTAATGTACGTGAGCAATATGCCATACCTTGCACCTTTGAGCTCCAATGAAAAGATGCATTTTAAGTTATTGTTGAAATTCTAAAGCAGGAATTCTGTGTGCCACTGCTACCCTGATGACTGCCTACTTGCTTGGACGGCACTGGTCCAGATAGTGACCCAGTATTTTCTACCAAGACATCTATCTTGCAACACAGAAAGGTATTTAAGGAGTCAGGTATTTAACTTCAGCCAAGGGTGGCTAGTCTGCCTAACGCCACTTTCACAATCAGCACAGTTCCCTTCTGAGGCCAGTGGGTTACAATAAGTAGAGTTGGTCCAATTCAGTAGGACCTAGTAGCCGAAACCATACCTAGTTCTTCACTACATGTCAAAATCTACCTGCAGAGCGCCTGCTCCCTTTCATCGCCACCCCTTCTGCCCTGAGCCCACCACTGGGCTGTGGGCGAGTAAGGCAGTCCTTCCTCCCCAGGCTCAGAGCCTCTAGAACCTGCACACTCCAGCTCCTAAACATTCCTGCAATGATGCCACAGATCCTGCCCAAGTTGGATGGTACTGAAGGACAACACATCCTTGAGGAATAGCTGCTTTCCTTCTTCACATCACTATCAGATGGATCTCTTCATTGAGACAACTTCTCGAGCCTGAACAGCCTTTATGAATACCTCCGTAAATACCTTTGCATTGGCTCGATGGAAACCATATTTGTTAGCCTGCAGGACACACTGCAACACGCACATCGATTCTCCAGCTTCACTGGAAAGGAGCCTTGGCTGGTACACTTTAAGGGAACAGACTCCGCGACAGGGGCTTTCAAAAGAAATGTAGGCAGACATGACCTTGCATTTGGATTCCCTGCTGTTTGCAGCCATCACTTAGAAATAGCACTTTTTAAAATTAAGTTGCATCATGGCACATTAAGTGCAGCCAAAAAGGAAAGATCATTTATTTAATTTAGTTTATTTATTTAAGTTGACCTGCTGAGGGATGCAGTGGGACAGCAAGAAATGAAAGGAGGAAATGGCAATGACCTTGCATTAATGAAGATCACACTCTACTGGAAAAACAGCCAGCATTAGTAGGGGCTTTGCTCTAAGGAAACCTGCAGCTGCTGAGTCTCACCAATACTAATGATATATCATTATGCCCATTTGTGAAAATAAGCCAAATTTTAGACAAACAAATGAAAGTAGTTGGGAGAGAGCAATTTATGATGCAATCATACTATGCCAAAGTTAAGATGAAATGTCACCTCAATATCTCACTTAGCAACCACCACTAAAATAGTGTGAAACATAGCTCAGAGGAAAAATTCTTCAGTTATTATGATTAAAAAGCCGGTATCAGATGACTCAACATAGCATAATCCAATACAACAGCCCAGGTGAGGAAATAAGTGTTGGTTCTGGGTTTTTGGGAGAGGGTAAATTGGGTTTTATTTGGGGTTTTTTGGTCAATGCCACTGGACAATACCTGCTAACTGAGCTTTCCAGATCAGAAACTTTCACTCAGTTTATCTATGCTAGTCAGCTGACAGAGACAGATAAAATATCCTAAGTCAGAAATCACTACGCAAATGACACACCAGTCAGGCTGTGCATCACTTACAGTAAGGGTGCAGTCTCATTGACTGGGAAATCCACTCCAGCACTACTAGGAAAATCGCTGTTTGGGATAGTCACAAACAATTAAGTTTATAAGAATCCCAAACACAATGTATATAAATGTTTCAGTATTAACATGGTAAAACCCTTGGAAACCATGCTCCTTGAGTAACATCACGTTTTGGACAGTCTTCAAGCTAGAGGCTAAGCCAAAGGCAAATAGATTTGCTGTGGGCATTAGTTAATACAGATTTACAGCTTTTCTTAAAAACAGAGTATAGCAGATGTTTAATTCATTGCACCTGAAAATTCAGAACATATCTGGGAGAAAACTGTACAGTAATGATTATAAAACAGTGAGTAAAGTCACCAAGAGTATTTTCACCTAAGATTCTCAATCATGAAGCATAAACCTTGGGTAAGCTGTTCCCCTTTTCCATGCAGTTTAGTATACTGCCATCATACAGCAGAGAAAAGGCTTTTGGATAGTCTACATGAAGAGACAACTGGTAAGATAAAAAACTAAAAGTTTCAAACCTCCCCATATATCCTGTATATTTCCACTTGTTTAGAGTATTTCTGGAGACAAACCAATGATAACTCTTATGCAGAACGTTAGGCTACTTGCAAGTTAAAAATTCAAAGCCACATTGTTGATTTTTTTTTTTCCATTTTACTCCATTTTTACATCACTGGTCCCTCACATTAAAAAAAAATACACTGCAGATATGAATCTGCTTTGAATCCACACCACATTAATGCTTATCTTTTATAATTCTAATAATTATAGTTCATAAAAGTAATTGGTCAATTGAAGACTGAAGCTTCTTCAACTTTAATATCTGATCCTATTGTCATTTACTTTTACAATAAAAATACAGATTTATGCAGAGAATTGGTGTAACAAACACCACAGAACTCCAAGTAATACATTGCTAGATAGTAACAACATTCACGTATAAGATCAATTTTTAGATGTCAGGTCTGAGATCTTTTCATAATAGAGCATCCTACAGGTAGTTTGCCCATAAAGAGATTCCTGTAAGAATCACAGCAGGTCAGGCACCTTGCAGGCTAGCATCTATGACCAATATGTCCCGCCTTGCACCTTCTAAACGCAATGCAAAGATGCATTTGAAGTTACTGTTGAACTTTTAAAGCAGAAATTCTTTGTGCCACTGCTACCCTGACAAATTTTATTTAATCAAACAAGAATTTTAATTTAAATAAATCATAAAAGAAGCAAGTAACAATATTGAGGTATGATTCAACTCAGCTCCGAATTACTACTCCAGACTAGTGACCTTCCCTGAAAGTGGTGATGTTTGAGGACTTCTTAAAAACTACTTCTTGGTTAATTCTTCTCATTCATATCTATTGCAACTACAGTAGTGACAACATTTGACATAGCTTACAAATACTTCTGTGCTCACAGGCTCAGGCCACCTCCTGTTTTTTATTACTTCAGTGTACCAGACAAACACGCTCCCTCTGTGTTTGCATGATAGAAGTACACAGGGACTTTTACTTGGGACAGAGTTTCTGTCAGCAGGGAGAGGGGAAAAAAAACCAAACCAACAAACCCACAACCAAAACCCAAACCAAAAAAACAAGCCTCCCCAGGGCTTCTAGCAACACCTCCTGCATCAGTCCTATTCCTGCAGCAAACACAACTTTACAGCTGCCTGCCATACGACAGGAAAAAGTAAGGAGCAACTCTGACAGCTGAGGAAAAAGTATGCCACAATTCAAAACAGCAAAGGGTAAGAATTTGGTATGACGCTCTGCTGCTGGCATGGGACTTGGCAGTGTGGGTTAATTCTAATGTGCATGAGAATGCAGCAAGTAGTATCACCTTGATCTTTGGCTTTTAGTTGAATTGAATCACTGGTTCATCTGTGTACAAACTGTAATATTCCTCATGGACAGCCAAGTCCACTTTGATATCCTTATCAGGCAGCATAGCTCCTCAGAAACTTTGCTTCTTTGCTTTTAAGATTGGCACAACTATGGGAAAATTCAGGCTCTAGGGGACAGTGCTCTCTTCCAGAAACCATTTTTCTCCCTCCAGTTGTGCAATCTAAGTAACAGATGTCTTCCAAGTTCTGTTCGGAGGAACAGTCACTACTAAATACTTCATTTACAACATCTTATTGTTTTCAAACATTATCTGCCTGGTCATAATAATTTATTGAACATATCTGAACGTAAAAAGAATATATAGGGCCATAGCATCACTATTTGTGCCTGCTGACAGCACATGCAGTCCTTAGTGAATTGGATTCCTTTGGTCGAGAAAGTAGGATCACATATATTATTTGTGAACAAGTAAGACCATATCGAAGAAATGGCTGACAGCATTGTTAATTCGTCTTGCTCACTGGAAACACCAAGAGAGACTCTGCTTAAATCCTCACCTAGGGAGAAAAAGAAAAGCAAGCCTCCTGACACATACCACGGATCTGCACAAAGCAGCCTTCCCCTTGCATTCTATGTCCCCATTTCTTTTCAGAAAAGGGAACATTTTGTAAAGCTACATGGAGTGTGAATGCAGGAACATCTATTCCTTCCACTGACCTCTATATTGAAGCCTGCCTCCTTCATATACATACAGAGAAACAGAATTGAGTTTAGGTTCCAAACTAGGTTTAAAAGATCAGCTTGTGTGTGAGCACTAAGACACCAGGACAACTTGGGTTTTTCAGTCTTTCTTGATTTTTCACTTAACTCCTATTAGCAGTAACTGAGAGTGCACACACACACACAGGCAAAATGCTAAACCACTGTGTGGCTAGTTAAGGTTTAATCTTGGTGTTGCCTGGTACATAAGACGTAGCATTCATTCCCAGGAAGACCATAAATGGTGTTCCAGCTCTCACAGGGCCACAGGAACGTATTTGGTCTCACACTTACAATACCCATCTTTATAAAGTTATTCCCATAAATGTCCTCTCTAAGGAGCTTTCAATAAAGCTTTGCATCACCTAATTTACAGGGTATTAGCTGTGAAATAAGTCAATCCTTTCAACACCTTCTGGTAGGGGATGGTTCTTCCTTTTTCTTGTTTGTAAGTGTGTCTAGTCATCATGACAAATTCATACCATTCTGTCTCCCTACGGACTAACAGCTTCCACTGGGGGTGGATTAAAGTGGGGTGACTGAAACAGTAGCTCAGCCACAAGCTCCTGCATCAGCAACAGTAATGAAATCAGTTCTCGTTCGGTAAAGTAGCACTTACCAACATCTCCCCGCTAGACTTGGAAAACAAATTGTGTCAGTTTGCTTGCTTTCCCAATAGCACCTTAAACTGCAGGCACAATCAGGACGGCTGAAAACAGCCCACGTCACCTTAACAGATACTTAGTGTCTGACATATTACTGTAATTCCCTATCAATAAAGTAGCTTTTAAACAGAGAAGGCGGAAGACTGTTTACACCACATCGTCAGTAGCCTTTTTTGGTGCACCTGGTGACAAGCAAAAAAGGAGCAGAGAGGACAACTGATGACAGCAACTGCTACAGCCATCTGAGTGTGATTTGCTGCTGAACATGAACAAAATCTTCAGTCATGCTTTTCCAGTAGCTAGCTAGCCAAATATGAATTATGGCACAGATAAGACCACGCTGCAAGTCAGCAAGGCTTGAAGTCATTGGGATCATACCATTGCATAACACCGCCACTACACGCACCAAATCTGCATACACACAAATAGCTTCTCAAGAAGCTGGAATATGAGTTAAGTAACAGATTAACACAGGTAAAAATTATACTTCTTCCAGGTTATTCACCTCTGTCATCTTGTCAATCTAATTTAAATACAAATTTCAAGTCTGTATTTTGTTTTAATCGGAAACCAGACTTACCTTTTGCCAGGTTCCACATCAGAGCATGTAAACCACTCCTAAAAATCATCTCTGGCAAGTTTCCTACAAGCAACAGTGTATGGGACAGGCAGTTGGGTGTGCTGCGACTGCAGCTGATCAGTCTTCATCCGACTGTCATCTTATGTTCCTCCATCCAGTCAGCAGTTACATTACCTTTTGTCTTACCTCACAGACCAGTTAGGAGGCATTTAGCATTTGTGCTTTTCAGCTTTGGCTTACAGTGGGTTTGAACTTACTGGAATTGTCAATGCTATTGAATATGGTATTTATGGCATACTTCAAGGTTATGCAAAAAAATAACAATTCATGGCAAGTTCTGCCTATCTTATTATTTACACTAACGCATATTCATCTCAATTTGTAAAGGAATGCATCATTTTTTAGGGGAAAAATTCATATTTCTTTGCCACAAAAGGTATAACATATATTGCAAGTTTTCACACCAAAAAACAAAGGTGGGTTTTTTGGTGGGTAGAATCATCATGATCTGGCTTGCCTGGTGTGATTGTATTTACAAAAACACTTTCAGTTCATTGGTAGATTCTTGAACTTCCAGACATACTTTTTGGCTCTTTTATCTGGTTTCTTGCTTTAAGTAATTTTGGGGGTCTTGCAGTCTGCTCCCACTAGGAGACAACAAGAGCAAATCTGGTTTTTCTCCGATACATGTCACTATCTACATATATATGGTTCCTGTGTTCCTAATCATGACTGATTGGGAAAACAGCTCATCACATACCAGAGAGTACCTTTGCTCACAAACAAAAACATTTTGACTGGTCTTGCTTAGGATATACTTCCAGATACCACCACCTTCACAAACATACTGACTTAAGGGGTTCCAACTGGCTGCTTGCTTCTGCCCTCAGGCCGCCCATTTGGTTGTACAGATAGAACTGTCTGCAGGGCCAGGCTGAGAACCAGAGAAGAAATCTCACGTTATAAAGCACTTTTTCCTTTTTACAGTCATTTGCTTTGTTCACAAGCATAGCTGCATAAACAGTGGTGCTGCCACAACCAAATGAAAAATGTAGTAAAACATTCAGCTAGCATCAGCAGCAGGATGATTATTTGCTGAAGCAATCATAGTGTTTACTCACATGGCCCTTCGCATAGCAGTGACTGGCACATTTAGTAATTGCCAGGTATCTGCTATCAATTCACACCGTACTGCAGTGGTGCTGGGGTTTCTGTAGTGTACCACTGCCTCTGACAACTAGAAAAACAGCTAATGGGTACCGGCGAAGCTAAGAACGAAGCAACGTCCAAGGAGGACAACAGGAAGCAGAGAAGTGGCAAAAACTATGAATAGAAAGCCGAAGAATTGCACAGCAAAAGCAGCCCGTAAGGACCAAGGAAAGATGATTCTTTATATAAAGTACAAAGCACACACTGTCTCAATTCATACTGACCTGCTACTGACACTAAAGCTGTTGCAAATTTTGAAATTCAGGTTCTGGAAGGCCTCAACTATAACCACGCGATCAGATTCCAGTTTAAACATTATGTTTGACTTACATCCTTCCTCTCTACTGTGAGAGCAACACTGCTAGTGCAGTTTCAGATCCCAGACTTGGATCAGCTTAGGGTAGCTCGAATGCCGGGGGACAGTATGGTGAAAAAAAGGAGTTTGCATTTAGTTCAACAACCCTCAAGGGCTTCAGCAGCACTGGGAGATGTTCAAGCTTAGTCAGCCATCAAGCATAAGGCTACACATCCCTTCATAATTAATGAGATCATTCTGAAAACTGCATCAGAGCTATAGCTCCCCTTTTCACTTTTATCCAAACCCAAGGCTGTTTTTCACATCAAGCCATAAACATACTGGGTGGAAGCCCAACACGTCACAAACATGGAACCTGGCACTTTAATTTCTCCCACACAAGCAGTTTGGAGGTACTCAACAGCAGTGAAAATTCTGACTATGCTTTTTTCAGCTGCAATATAGCAGAAAATTGAAAAATTCTTTCTGAAACAAACTAAGCATCAGTTGACAATGAAACCTTTTTTTATGAAATTTAAGTAGTGCATTTGCTTTATTATTTAACACTTCAGTCACATTTCTGAGGTGGACTGTAATGATTTGTACAGCGATGAATGTATGTATACTCATGCCCAACCTGGTGCAGTGCAACTGCTCTGATGTGCTTGATATACATGGAGAACTTGCTGTCTTCCTAGAAAGAGTTCTCTTTTTCTTTTTATTTTTTTTTAAACTATCAGTACATCTTGATCAGCAGAAACAGAGCAATTATTCACAAAAACTGGTTTTAAAGCTCACCTCCATTTTAAGCAATGAAATTTCTAAATCACTGCAGTGCCTTCTAGTATACAAAACTCAAGCTGCCACCACTGTAACAAGGAATTGTTTATAAGACATTCTCTTGGAATAGGGAAATTCTTTATGGGTTTTCAAAAGCTCATATTCCTATAAACCCAGTTAATATGTAGTCCTGCTTTCATACATTTGCTATAAAAGTAACTATTCATTTCATTGAGATGAAATTGTTACAGTCTACTAACTGGGCTTCATGAAATAAACATGAACATTCAAAAAATCAGAATCACACAAACAACAAAGCAACCCAGAACTTAATTCCTTAATCCCTGTAAATGGCACCTTATTGCTAGCTCCTCTCCCGAGGCAAACACCAGATCCAGCCTGTAGACTTTCTGCAAACAGATTGTTCCATGCAGAACATCTCCCTAAGACAGCTTGCACTCCTGCTGCTTATGATCAACCCAAATGTGGACCTTTACAAACAGCATTGTATGTTACGGCACTTCACACAAAATGACCAGAAGAATTTCTTAAATCAGTTTTGTAGGGCTTTGCCTACATTCAAAGTATCAGCCATACTCACAGAATAACAGAGGACAAGGGATATTACTGTAGCGAACTCAATACAAGCCGTTATCCTGAAAAGGTCTGTGTAAACCACACAGCATCTCAAAATTTTCAGCAAGTGAGCTTGCATGAAGACTATTGTTTCTGCTGTATGTATGTAAGTATGCTATGATTTGAGTAAGAGGCTCTATTAGCTGCCTTCTCCAGAAGAAGCTAGCTATGCAGAAGATAAACTCCAGAACAGCCAAGTTAAAATATTTTTTCCTAGAGAATTTTACTGTAAATTCACAAATGGAAAAAGAAGGGGGGGGGGGGAGGAGTCTCTTCAATAAAGTTAAATTTATATAAGCAGCTTAGTTATGTTCCTCAGCTTGAAAACTACTGGGCATCCCTCTCTGACATTACTATCGGACCATAAACTGCAGGAATTATTTACTAGGCTAATAAGCAATAATACAATAGGTCTCAGAGTCAAAGAGGGATATTTAAATACGCTCTGCTTGATACTTGCCAAGAAAAGAAATGCAGAACGGCTGTGTAAGTATAAATAGAGTACACAAATAACACAGCAGTCCAAAAGAGTTTCCAGGAATTCATGCTCCAGAATTAAGATGGGAGTGTTTACCGTGTCTTCATCTAAAAACACGCCAGGTGGCAGCGTCACTGGCAGGTAGCACTGAGAAAATTAGTATTAGCAAGAAAGCAGGAGACTTCTCTTCAATCCAACATTCACCTACCCAGAACATGGACAATAGAGTTATATATCCATTCTGTACTTACATGCCCTTACTTGAATTCTCACTAACAAAGAAGTTCTGACAAGAAAAAGTTTTGTTCATTTTGAAGTAGATACTTGTTATGAAATAGATGTTTTTCAGAAAAGGTCACAAACTATAGGGACTCGATGGCCAAATTTATGCATTTTTTTAATAAATACTTACAAATACAGAAACATCCCAAACATGTACACAAAAACCTTTTGTTGGGCCTTTCAGGTGTGCTGTGACTATCCACCGATTTAACCAAGGTGTGCTCACCCACACACTTGAAACTTCACAACTGTCACCTAAGAATGCTCCGTTCCACCCCTGAAGGACCTGTTGTTGAAAGAGCACAAAGCTAGGTGAGTCCAGCAGCCCTTACCCAGCCTTGCTGATGACAAATGGTTCTTGCAGCATTCATTAATGCAATGGACACGCATAAGCCTCAACACCAGAGTGCAAGATTTTTCCTTTCCCAATCATTGTCAGTGCTTATATCTGGTTTTTGTCACTTGCTGGCCTTTGGGCTCCAGAGCAGTTGCTAACCTCCATCTTTGATAACTACGCCATTGCATTTATCTTGCTCGCTCCTTGAATCTACGCAGACTCAACCATTTTTGTGTGTGTTGTACCACAAGCAGGTCTGCACATTATGCAAAAGGATGTCTTACCCTTCAAAACTGCAGCATGCAGTCTCTTCGCTTCTGAGACTCTGACTTCCTACACACTAAAACTGCTCACGGGATTTAGTCAGCGTGTGACTTGAGCCACCACCTTAAAAAAACTGATATAGATCACTTGCAGAGGAGGAGTACCTTAACTTCTCAAAATATTCTTTTTGACTGGCAGCCAAAGCTGTACAATCACACAACTGTGTGTTACCATCCTCGCGTAGTCACAGACATCTTAAGGATTTCAA
The DNA here is from genome assembly GCF_023634085.1 of Falco cherrug. Classification (NCBI taxonomy): domain Eukaryota; kingdom Metazoa; phylum Chordata; class Aves; order Falconiformes; family Falconidae; genus Falco; species Falco cherrug. The sequence goes on from NC_073703.1 coordinate 21,991,070, forward strand.
CTGGATGTTTAGAGAAGAGTGCAGGGAATGAGAGGTTATAACAGCAATACAAGCCTTTCACCAAAGTCATTGGCATGACAATGCCAACAGAAGTTCTACATCTTTTTCCAGAATGTTCACTAGCAGAGAAAAGGTTCACATAATGGCAGATAAACAAGAGAGGAATGAAAGAAAAGCAGCTATATGGGGGCCACTGCAAACAACCTTAAGAAATAGTCTCAGTTTTTCATTGCAGCCTGTAAACAATGTTTTCCATTAAAAGAAACAGCTGTATGTTAAACATAATCATTATCCAACTCTTACTGCTTCAGACTGGGCAGTTGGTGGGGTCTTTTGTTTTGGGGGGTGGTGGTGTACATGTGTTCATTTGGGTTTTTATTGTATACGTATATTAAAAATATGTAACAACATATATAATATGTATTAAAATATATAGAATATACCAACATATTCTATTGGTAGTAATGATCTTGATCTAATTACTAGGCAAGAAAAGGAAAAAAAATGAGATGAAATTCAAAATTACAAGACCAAAACCACATATAATTAAAAAAGACAGATAAATTAAGGGTTTAAGAAACGAGTAGCGAACATTCTTTTCAGATGAGAAACGGAAGCTTCCAGGTACTGGCACAGACCTCTTACTGAATTCTATAGACTTAGAAATCTGAGTTTTAGAGGGTTTAGAAATGTTGAGAGAACACCTGGTCTCAAACATTAATGCAGAACTACCTATGTGTTACTCTGCTTAGTTATTTTCTTCAAATACACAGAGTTTACATTCTAAGGAACATATTTTCTCATCAGAATCACTACAGCAAAAATAACTACTCAGCAGTTGCTTCTCTGTGGTACTAAAATTTTAAATAAAGATAGACCAGAAGGAAAGACAACTGTGTGCTTTCTCAATGTTTCTGCATTTCCTTAAATGAGACACTGCCAAGACATTGTGGTCTAGCGTAGAATACAAATAGAATACAAAGATCTTGTTTGTAGGGATTTAACACCAACCGAGGAAAACTTGTTTTTAAAGTAATTTTATCATTAGAAATCATTAACAGTATCAGCCCCTCCATAGACTCATTTTGGGTGACAAAGTTTAAATTTCTTGCAAGGTAGTTACAACTTCGTATCACAACTTCTTAGAACTGCCAGTGCTGATACTGCCTAGATTCTAAACCACTGAAAAACATGTTTCTACGTGGTCAACAAAAAAAATAAAGTGTACAAAATCAGCTTCAGCCCATAGGAGAACTGAACCCAGAACTAATTGTTCAGACTTCCCTGCACATAATAACCGGTTTGGACAAACAATGGCAACTGTCAGCTATTATTGATCATTTATGTTACACTTAGAGTGAATCCTAAAATCACCATCTCTTTGGAACAAAAGAAAATTGAGATAGATAATGCACTGTCAAAAGCAGAAAGCTTTCTAATTGAGAGTCTTTCAGGAAAACTTTCCAACTTAAGTCAACCAGCAGCTATGCAAGCTATTGAGCTTTTAAATATCATAACGGTTCACTAATAAGCACATATCTCTAGAAACCCTACATGAGAACTGCTATAAGCCGCATCATGAACTAGAAATCAGAGTCTGGGGAAATTTATGTGTAATCAGAGGAAAAGCGGATTTTCTTACAGCATACATAAAATAAATGCTGTAGAAAGTGAATTTCAGCAAACAGAACCAGATGAGAGGTATTATAAACAGCGTCCAGTGGTTCAGCACTGATATAAGTGAAGAAAGAAACAAGTAAAACACACAGACCAGCTCACTTTTGTTTTTTGTAGTTTAAGGCTTTTTTAAACTTACTGGAAAATCTTTGTGGAATTTGTTTATCATAGAGCTATGATTTTAACTAACTCAACGTAGACTTTAGAATGCACAAAGTAAACATGTCTGATTTTAAATATAGTCAAGAAGTATTCACTGCTTTTATTTACAATCCTTCTAAAGTTCTTAGGAAAATTCTCCAGATAAGCATTATATCTTTTGTAAAAAGGAATGGCTAGCCATCTGAATTTCCTCTGCAGATTAGAACTCTGGTTTAATTCTCAGACTGTTACAGAAATAGCTCACAAAGAAAAAACAAAATTTAAGCAGTTTGCTGTCCCTACAGATGGCCAATTCAAGTGCTCAAACAACCACGCAGGAGAAACACAGCTCCAACCTCTCCAGAATACTGAAATCTTGAGGAGAGCTCAGTATTGTCTTCTGCTCTCTATTCCCCACTATCATGAGAAAACTGCTTTACTCAGCAGACAATTTTTTTCTAAGGCTTAACAGGACAACATAGCAAGACCAAGTTGAACTTAAAATCCAGCTTAGATTCACAGCTACGAGAAAATCTGATCTCCTGTTCCACTAATATCTTTTCTACTTTTTCCTTCATCACCCATTATGGCAAAAATATTAGGTTTTGAATGTTTCATGATACAACCAAAGAAAAGAAAGAAAAAGCTTCATCAGCATATGGTTACCTGGAATGTGAGAGACTGGTGCTCTAACCACCACGTTACTATTCCTAGCTGAGATAAGAGAGAGAGAAAGGAGTGTCTTGTTTTTATTTCAGTTTTCAGCTGAATCTGAGCAACTCTCCTTCAATTCAGTATGTGTCAACATATTTATGCTTTTAATTAATCTGCTTTCCCTCCCATTAACAGAATATTCCATTTATGAAAACTCAGCAATAACTCTTTTTACTGAACTTTTTCACGTAACATTATTCAGAAGGCTAACAAGTCAGTGTGGTTAATTTGTGCACCCTCTCAGAGGTTTTTGGCTCAATGCATTCATCCAATTTTGCAAGAAATTCTTTTTAAATCACAAGGATTGAAAACACATTTCAAAAAACTGTATTTCTAAGATTTGTGTGCTGCTGTAATAGGAAACTAGATCTCATCAAGCAACAAGAGGATCTTGATAGAAAGGAACAGTCTGTCTTTAAATTGCTTTGTTGTTTTTTTGGTTTTGTTTTGTTTTTTTTTTTTAAATCAAGTTTGACCTAATCCAGTGATTTTTAAGATTTCACTGAATCCATGTACTGTCCAGTAGAAAACTGGAGTATTTAAAGGTGAGGCTTTAAAAAGCACATAAGAACTCTACTGCAAGACTCAGCAGAAGTCTGGGACAGCATTAGTAACTGCACAACAATCCCAAACTAGCATTGCAATCCCCAATGCATCCTTTCTCAGTGAAAAGCAAATGCCTCTGTGAACCAGCTGTGAAAGGAAACTTTAAATTATTTTGATCAGTGGCTGCAGTATTCCTTATCAAGTGGCTAAGATACCTTTAAATGACCATCACTTCCATGTGTTTTGTTGCAGAAGTCTGCTATTCTCACAGCATTCCCACGTCCCAAGCAGAAAGTGGTTTTTATGCTCCATAATGAACTATTCTTGTCAGCACTTCTTTGGAGATCTCTGCTAACTCATCTTTTGTCACTTAGCTTGTGCAAGCTGATAGGATTGTAAAAAACATAAAACTCTCTTAATTTCATATTCTAATACTATCAGTATATTCTAATACAGACCATACAAAATACTATTCACTAGCATACACACGTCATCACTCACACAAGTGATCTTTTAACATTTTAAAATTTCAACACCAGAGTGATTTCCCCTGTGATCCATGCTTACAACACTTACTGTAACTTTACTGAAGAAATGCAAGACTATATTGGGCTTTTTTTTTTCCACTACCCCACACCTCCCCCCAGTTTTAGTCTTTAGTCTAGAGTAAATGCTAAATGCACAGCTTGCAGTTGTCTTAATTATAAAGGTTTTTCCCAAATGGAAATGCATTCCCCCTGAAGACTTTATTTCCAAGCCCTTATCACCTGCAATAGAATAGGTCTGGTGAAACAGTTGAGTAGTATATCATGCACACATTCACTTATGCTACGATCTCCATCTGAATACTTAAACAGAAGCATGTTTTCTTAAGAAAAACTACTAGTAGAAACATTCATCTGTGTTGAAAGGGCAATGCTATTATTCTGCCCTGTATTGCTTTCTATCTCATGAACCGAATCTATTTCAGGTTCCACTGAAAATGCACAATAAATCTCTTAACTGAACTGCTAGAAATTCAGGTGGCCCCAGTTCAGACACATGCTGTGCTCTCACACCATTTTCCTTGCATATTTATAAACTTGAAATGTTAAGAGGTCTTTCTTCCCAAAACTCCTTAGAGAGCACCATAATCTTGTGGCAAGTGGATAGCTGCCCTGATCCCAAATATGTAGGCATGCTCACACCTTTGATGGAACTCCATCCCACAAAGCTTTTATTTCAATTCTTCACTAGTTACACTGGTGACTGGATCCTAAATCATGCCCTATTTATTGCACACTGGCATCTGTTTGACTGATGTCATTGGAAGGATTTGGAGGTTTAACTGCCTACTTGTTGCTCATCTGGCATAGGCCTTCGAACATGCCACACACTTGTCTATCCGTTGGTGGATTAAACAATTGCCTGCCTGCCAACAGGCTCTCTGCTGGAGTTTCACACTCCTTTCTTTGCTTCTTGCCTCTGGTTTTGGGGCATTTTGTTGACTCTGCTCTGCCAACATGAGCATTATTCATCTGCCCCAGAAACAGGTCAGACCTCAGCACACAGAAAAGACTAGAGGCAATGAAGCCACCCAAACAGTAACACCTCATATCAGACAACACTGTAACACTTCAAAACCAGAGCATTTAAGCTTCCAGCTGAAGTATTTTTTTAAATTCCTTTTCTAGTACTCCATTCTTCAGTGGTAACACAAATGGAGACACTGTGGTAAGCTGTTATGTTTCATTGAAAAGTTTAGTTAAATTCCACGTCTTTAGCATGCAGCTTTGGTTAAAAGATTTCCTCAGCACTTTAACTTTTGGGATGAAGCTGAGCCAACCTAAGAGCTTGCCATCATCCAAATGGAACATTCACTTCCCTTCTTTCCGTTTCCTTCCCCTCTCTAGGTACTTAGCTGACTGTTAATCCGGCAGAAAATTAATCTGGCATAGGAGAAGTAAAATATGCCTCTACTAAACTTATCTACTCCAGATGATTTTGTTGATCGTATTTGGATGTTGGTATGACAGCACTTTATATATATAGGCAAAAAGTAATATTTAGCATGTATATTTTCCACCCTTCCACTGTTTTTATCTCAGTTATTAAGACAATTGATACCACTTTAGTTTCTTCCCAACATTAAATCATGCCACGCATTTGAATTTACAAGCAGTCTGTATGTGAACAAACATCATCTATGTTCCCTACAGGTTACAAGAAGGTGAAGAACAGCAAAGCACAAGTCTTTATGTAGCTGTCCACTGATCAATCAAATATAAGCTCTGTCAAGCATACTAGTGTCTCCTGGATTGTAACCACACAGCGGTGTAACACTATACACAGATACCATGTAGCGATATGTGAATTTTGGTGCAATTTTTGCCAAATGAGAAACATAATTGCTGCCTTCTATTTTGCTGAACCAAACCAGAGGGAAAAAAAACAGTCATTTGTTGCACAAATGCTTTGATGACTGTGAATGATCAAAACAGAGAAGGAAGGTTGTTGACGTGCTGTTGACTCAACTACTGTATGGCATTAACTGAAATCTTCAAGTATATGGGTAATTGAGTACTTTCCCCAAAAGGTGTAGCAGGATAGATAAATTATATATACCTTGTGCTTAAGAACAGAAATCGTCTTTAAAAATTCCACATTCTCATTCTAATGTACACAAGCGTGACGTGTTGGAACAGTAAGCACAAACCAAGAGCTACCTAAGCTAAGGCTGTGATTTGACACTACAAATGATTTGGCAGCAATCTCACTACTTCTGACTGCTCAGTCCCACCACTGACAGGTTGCACTGGTGTTAAGCCACACGAGTTCCCTGATCTGATTCAGAGTTTTGGTTCAATGGACAATTAGATTTACTCAACAGAGGGCACGGCACAGAAACAGGCATGAGGCGCTTGGACTACCTCTGAACTCCACAACAATATTGTTGCTAAACGCTTCATACTGTCACACGATGGCCTGTTCCATGTGCCATGGTCCACAGAAGGACCAAAACAAAAAGTAAGGCAAAACCACGACGAGTATCAGTGCCTCCTTGCCAGAACTGCAGCACTGGCAAGACTACCTGCCTAACTTGGCTTTAATACCACTTTAGCCATATTTATCAATGCTTATTATTTGCAAACGTGGCCCTAAATACGCTTTCAGCTAGGTTATATATTTCCCAGGTCTACAAGCTTGCTTAAGTACTTAGATTAGGTAAGGCTTCTACATATGCCTCCATGAAAAAGGGCATACAAAAGAACAGTTAGGTCTGGAAATGAAATTTTGTGCTCTCAAAAAACCTCAGAAAACCATCATGTAGTAGCCATATGAGTACTTCAATGTATTATTGTATGTTATATTTATTTTCAAAGACATATGCATAGAATTCTGAAGACTTGAAACAACCTGCATCATCAAGAATATGCGCCCTATATACAGGTACAATTTATATTTAAAATTGCAAATGTGCAAATGGAAAAGAAACAACTATCAGAGGCAGGACATATTATGAGACATCTAAAGAGGAAACCTGGAAGAAATCCTCCATGTACTCTTATCCATAACAAAAATTAGTGTGATCTGAGTCTAAGAAAACTTTTAAAGAACTTCTTAGAAGTCAAATATAAATGTTATGACAGCTAAGTTACATTAGGGTTTTGAACCTGGTGACTACAAATCACCTGGAGCAAGTACTAGTCAGAATGTGATTCTCAAGATTCCTGGCCTATCCAGGTTTCTCCATTCCACTTATTATTCCCTATTTTTCCTGTGTTTTAAGTTCCTAAATCCTTCAAATACTTCTAGATTAGTCAGGCAGGTGCTGCAGAAATGACTAGAAAAAAATGAGAGGCCATTCCGAATTTGTTACTCGGCATACCTAAAACACGTCAGTGCCACCACGGCCTGCTGTCTGCCCTTGGTGTCAGTGGAAGCCATGAACCATCCCCTGACAAAGGCCAGATATTAACCCAGGACACAATGTCTAGCAGAATTCCAAGAACAAAAAGGTCAAATTGGGAATTAAAACACAATCCCTGTGTTACTTGCTGGCTACTCAGGATATACCAGATGGGACACAAAGTCACAAGGTCTTGTACCCTCCTGGACAGGATGAGAGCATCCAGGCAGAGCCTAGAAAAAAAGCAAGGCAGAAAATCCTGTTGCAAGCGTTGGCAGTAAGCATCTTCGCTCCCTCTTTCCTTTCCTCTCAATTCTCAGCCCCTGCCTGCAAGCCCTAGATGCTACAGGGTGAAACTGTGAGGGACAGCAGAAGGAACAGAGCAGCCCTCAGAAGACAGCACAGAGAGCACTCTATACCTAATACTAGAAATAACCTGTTTTAAAATGTTTCATTCTCCTACAGTGAAGATTGTCTTTTCTCCCATATGCCTTCACAGCAAAATTTCCTCTCATTAAGTATTTTTTGCCAGTAAAAAGATATGGCCATATTATTAAACATTTATATAGCCTTACCTACTTCCTATTTAAGTATTTCTTTCCATTGGCAAGAGAGTCTTCAGAAGGCAGGAATTGGAAAGGATCCTAAAGGCAGACAAAGAAAATGACACTTGCAACCAACAGCACAGGCACAAAGAGGGCAAATTGGCTATAACATCTTCAATTCTTGCATGCTGCAAAGGAACATAAGTGATATTCTGTACAGTCCTGGAAGCTCACGAGTGTAATGGCTCCAAATCTGAACTACAGAAGTTGAGTGAAGACATAGTGGCAGTCTCTGAAGTAAGAAATGGCAGTTATGACCCAAATACAGAACAGTATTACCTGTTTTTTAATTTTAACTCTGTTTGCAAGTATTAGTTTCAGGTAAGATGTAATACTTACTATTAGTTAATCTCTCCTGTTTAGAAAAATCAGATTTTTATTAACTTTAGCTGAACACCGCAAAGAAAGAGCACACAATCCTTTTAAATAGTTCTGTTATGGCTTCCTGGGCTGCCTTAGATCTCTCTGAATTTATTAGATATGTAGGAGAAAAACAGGACACACCTTATATGACACTTACACAGCCATCTTCAAATCAATTCCTGCAATTCAACAGCAGCATTAGAAGAACGAGCATTTGAGTGAAAACCACATATACAGGCTTTTACTTTAAACCACTACCCACTAAAGAAATCTGTACACATGGAAACACGCACCAGTTCCTGTAACACTATACACAAGTAAGAAGTATCATGTGGATGATCGTTGTGGTGTATTTTTTTCAACAGTTCTAGAACTCCAGACTTGGATCTATAGTTTGTAAAGCTGATTTCCTCTAATTTACAGCTCTATGCTTGCACTGACCATATCAACTACATGATTTTAATAGTATGGCATCCACTCGGGAGGAGGGTGGGCAGGAAAGCTGTAAAACAACAGCAGTAAAATATAAAGATTCACTCCCCCACCTTGTGGGTAACTACTGAAACAACAATTTACAGTAGCATACATTTACAACCTAGACACATTCATCTATCAAATTTCACACACAGACTTCTGCTATACCACAGTGAGTCAAAAATTCCTTGCAATTAACTCAAAGTTGATTTAAGTAATATGTTCTGATTTAGTTTTAAATTCCACAAAAACTTCGAGAATGTCTACTCTTTTGATGCTTATCAGCATCAGTAATCAATTATTCAAACTCAGTACGTTCTGTTAAAGTGTGAAGAATGTCTTAACAGCATATATAAAGGTAGCTAACTGGAGTTGAAATTTAAAAGAAAAAGTTTCTCCACGACTGTCACCATGACAAGCCTACTGATACTACTCTAGTTTTAAACAATTGTACAATTGCTCCCCAGTGTTTGTTAGAATGTCATTATATTAAACTTCTGTTTTCTCTTGATATTTGATTACATACCTTTGAGGACAGGATGAAGTCTGAAGTTGGGTTGCTTAAACATGTAAGTAGTGACCTCGAGATAATTTTTGTGCTGCTTTTACTGATAATTAACCTGCAACAATCCTATGGGATCAGTTGCAGAAGTCTTTTTGGACTTCTTAAGAGCATCTTAGCCTAGTATCACAGCTCTTTAAAAATCAATAGCAAATTTTTCCAGCAGGCAAATGGAAAGCACAGCCAGAGGCGAAGACAGCCATAAACACAAGCAGCAGCTTTATAAGCACAATACAATCCTCGTACATCAACTACGTCAAGGGCAGATTCAGGGCCACGTTTAACAGAGCAGAGACTAGGGCCTGCACAGCTCAGTGATTTACCTATAAAGCTTTGATTATATATGAGAGGAATTTATGTCATACCTGATGGGGAAATGTTTCAAAGCCCTAGAAGTACACTACATTTTACAGTGTATAAGCAGGTTCCCTATTTTTCAAGTCTTTGTTTTGGACAGGCACTTTTCAGAATTACACAGCCTTCCTGTGCTTACCTTTGATAAAAACAGCAAAGCCTTCCGTGTGGACACACACACAATATGAACACTGGAATTTGAGTGCTGCCATGCTACCAATAAAGAGACTTTTCAGTGTTCCATCTACTGACTCCAGTAAAGCGTCTGGGAATGGCTCTGCCTCCCTGACCGAAGTACAAACAAAAATTTCTTTTCCGTGTTAAAAGTCAAAAGTTATTGTTTTCATGTATCACGGTTTGTTTTCATAACTAGGTGAGGTATTTTCCTAGTTACTGATGTAAAAGGAATTTGTAGCAGCATTTCAATATATCAAATTAGCTTTTCCCATTTATTTTTTTTTTACCACTAAAGAGTTAGACATTTTACAGATTTATCACCAACCTTTCACTTTCCTTCGTTTCCGAACTACCATGCCATTATTACAGGGTTCTTTCCCCACCACCCTCGCTCCCCTGCCCCAGTGCACTCTGAAGACAAGATCAGGACAGGCAATGAACATTCTCACTCTACAATAAATAAAAAAGATGTAAAAGTAATTTCAAAGTAGAACCTTACTTGTTGACCTGTAGGAAAGGTGAGGATGCAATGAACTGAATCACATTTCAAATTAACACGTTCCTTTTGACAGGTCAAGTCCTTCCTTTTTGGAGTTATTTCTCCTCTCATTAAGCTTTTCTCCTTCAGACAAGTCAGGTGACTAGATTAAGCTACCATCTTAGTTGCTGACAATTATCTTGAAAACTCAAAACAGGAACAACTTGCAGCACAGAGATAATAAATGCAAAAGTCTGGAGATCTGTGTATTTGCATCACTGTTAGTGATTATTCAAATGAGATCCATAATCCAAGGAAGGGAATTGTATTAGAATCATTAGGAAACTGAACAACATCCATACACTTGGTACAATTTTATTTTACAACTAGATGTCTAAAACCCTTTTATTTCCTTCAATCCACCCTTCCCGTGCTGTGTGGTATCATACACGGAAATTTTAATAAAGAGACTAAAGCTTTGATTTTTCCAATGGAACCTGAAGTTGTATACATTGATTCTCAAATCCCTCCACTTGTTTCATATATTAAGTTTTCTCTTGAAGTGGTCGGTCCACTGCCATCTCTTCCAAATTAAGTCTTCACACTCAAGTTTGACTAAATGTGACTTCATAAGCTGTTGAAAGAATTATTTAGTGAAACGAATGCTAGCTAATTTCAAAAGGTTTCACAAGTCAGTTTTCACTTTTAAAATTAAATCCTTTTTATTTTATTTTAAAATACTCTGAGTGACCCAAGATCCCCTTACATAAATAATCCTTGCTGTCAATCAAAGACCAAGACTAGGCTATAACTATTGTAATCACTATGTTACCCTGCTACAAGAAAAGCATATTTACTGCCATCAATGAAATAAAAATACTGGTACCTTGGTTTACACAAATTACTTAATTTAGCCCCTCTAAAACTATTTAATCTCTTACCACTAAAGCACTCTCTTCAATGTCTATAATAAACCAAACATCCTTTCAGACTCCGCAAGTATTGAGAAAACTTTTAAACATGATGGTGAGAGGTGTAAAGTTGTTTTGATAGGTATAATTTAAATTAACCCAGAAAACACAGAATCTCGCATCTTCAGGGGTTTTCTTTCTTTTTTTTTGAGGGAGAGGGGAGTACTTCACATTTCTTACTGTGAAAGAATCACAGAACTGCTGGGATTGGAATCTATCTCTTGAGATAGCACAATCCAACCACAGACAGCCAGAGAAGGTTGTCCAGGACCATGTTGACTCAGGCTGATATCATCTACAAGGATACAGATTCCACAGTCTGAGTGTTTTTAAGAGTGTTGTGGGGTAGGGGTATCTCCTTCTTTTAAAAGTTCACTGGAATGGTTTTAAGTAGTTGACTTACTGTAATCCTGTAAAGAATGACTGGTAGTAGTAAACTTAATGAATATAAAGTACTTTTAAGATAAAAAACTGAATAAAATGCAATTACAATTTGCATTGGAAGAGATCCTAAAAATCCCTCTGAACAATTCACAGCAAAACTGTGATAAATCAGTAAAGAAGCTGATTGTATTTTCAAATACAACACGTGGAGGCTTACTAGTCTCCAGATTGGAGAGAAATTAAATGAAAATTATCAAAGTAAAATATTCCCTAAACAGAGCCCACAGTTAAGTGGAATTGATAGCAGCACTCTGTGAAAAGCAACATATACCCATTATCTACTCCAAAAGTTCTCATGTCTTTTTCTTCTTCTTTGTAAAGCATTAGACAGCTTTTAAATCATAAGCAAAAGCATATTAGCATGTTTTTACATGAAACAGTTTGATTTTATTATCACTTTCTGCTAGTGTCTTTTAAAATGCTTACTAGGTTGATACAGATCTACATTAATCTACATACTGTTCTCTACCTAGGAAGCAGCGGAGCATGCTGGTGGAGAGAAGGCAGAGAGAACCTCAGAAAGGACTGAGCAGTTTCAGAAAGGAGGCCACAGCTCAAGCAAGAGACTGAGCAAACCGTTGCAAGGACGAAATAGTCATCCAAACCTTGTAAAAAAAGTGCTTTTGAAGAGCCAGAGAAACCTATAATGAGCTGGAAAGCAATGGAGTAACTGAAGGAAAGCAAGGATCCAGGCCTGACCTAAATGCTTGGAGTTCTAATTAACAAGTAGCATTCCATGTCTAATAATCAGGAAAACTTGGATTTTGAGACAGCAAAAACTTCTGGGACCTCATCGTAAGGAAAGGTCTATGAAGTTTTCAACAGTTTGGCCAACTTATGTGCTCAATAATACTGAAACTCTAGAGCTTCATAGAAACATTGTCTTAACAGTATAGGAAATCACTTTGTTGCCAGACACAGTCCAAAAAAAAAAAAAAAAAAAAACAAACCTCTGAAAAAGCTCTTTCACCTTACATTGCAGAACCTGGATGAAATTCATCACTAAAGACTGTCTGAAAAGGCAATCTACGCATCATTCCTACAGATGTCCTGAACAGGATTTAATTCTGCAGTTGTTCTTATGCTGGATATACAGATCTTCCCTCAGCTGGCACTTCAGGAAGATACACTAGATTAAGGAAAAGAACAGAAAGGAAACAGGAAAATAAAGTTGCCAAATTCAGACAGCAGAAAATAAAGTTGCCAAATTCAGACAGCAAAGCTTAGGTATAGCCAACAGCATCTGCAGCTGGAGAGAATGCAGCAATGCAAAAGGCTGGATAAAACACAAGAGCAAAGACAGGACAGATAATAAAATGGAATGGAACACTTCAGGAGAGCACAGGACGAGTACTGGAAACCTACTGGTTGTGAATATCTATCTTTATTTAAGGAAGAAAGGGAATTCCTTAGCAAATGATGTCTCTCATCCCCTTGAGCACTTGACCCACACAGTAAAGAAGGTCATTCATTACTTCTTCAGCTGGAATTTTTAGTGCCATCTACCAGTTCAAATTCAGCTAGCAACCCAAACTGCAAAGACATGCATTTCAAAAATTAAAAAAAGTTCTATAGAACCCTATTTGCTTTTCCGGACTATTTCAAATAGGAAGCTACTTTACTGTACCTAATCACATATAAAGTAAGAAAATATCTACTGTTTATAATTCAAGTGAGAAAGCTTAAAAATGAAAATGAGGAAGTACAGAAGTGAATCAAGGACAAGACTCAAATCAGAAACGTTATCAGCTTAAAACGTTGTCTTAAGCTCCAATTTTCCACCTCAGAATAAGCACACGGTACCATCTAAACATGCACTGAGAGTAAAGAGGAATCTATTTTCAACTACAAATTAAGAGGCAGTACACATACAACTGTCCCTTACATGCCAGAAACCAAGCTGAAAGAAATGCTGAGCTGTAGAAAGTTCTTCTACAGTACACTAGTACTCCAGTAATTATTTTCATGATATGTCAATAACCTGTGGGAAACCAACAGCATGGAACGTATTTTAGAAGCAACAACATTTAAAAATCATAGCACAAATAATTGCATATAAAAATTTATTGTCTTTTTTTTAAAAAAACACAGGTTTGAAATACATACAACTGAGACAGCTAATTTAATGTGTGAGCAGAGGTTTTTAGAAAATAGGTGATACCACATAATTAAAGGTTGTACCACATTTTTCCCATTGAAGCTAAGTGGATTAATAGCCATGTGCATACAACAGCAATAAAATCATATCTGCAGATGCAAAAGTTCTGTTTGGCAGCTTACTTACAAATGTCTTAAGCTTTCTAGATTTGGTGAGATCATAGGTACAGATTAGGAGTACATTTATAGAATTCACCAGCCTTAACTTAAAAACCCAGACCTGGTTTTCATGATTGCTCCACCTACTGAATAGATCTATGCAAGAATATTGCCATTTTTCTTCATTGAATTTGTATCTATAGCTATTACCTAGTACCAAATTAATTAAAAAAACAGAAAATAATTCTTTCCAAGAATGATTTAAGTTGCAAAGATCAAATTTTCACAAGTAAATATTTGCAAGGATGACAAAGACTGACAGAAAGAACTCTTAGTTCACTGATCATGGAACACGAATCTGTTTGCTCATAGAGTCCTTGACCCAGACAGTTACTTATGGATGTGCCTAGTGTTAAGAACAGACCTTGTCTTAATGAAGTTCATGGGATTATTCATACCATTATGAACTAGGCATATACCTTAGATGTGCTTAAATATCTTGCTAAACTGAATGCTAACAGTCTTCAGGAAGAGAAACTGTAACAAAAATACTGTATCCGAAGCGATTATTCACTTAATGACATGGCAGTCTTCCAGTAGAGTAACTATACACTGAAATATGGAAAGCTAATTACTTTGATTTAAGCTTTTGACATACAATGCTGTCTAAAACCAGCATGCTGTTCCTCCCAAAGAAGTCTTTAAGCTACAGTGATACAACCAAAACCATATACGTGCACATGACAGGTAAATGATATTTTCCATTTTTAAAGTGCAGATTTTAATTTACAGTCTAAGTGACAACATTCTAAAATAAGCATTTCCAGACGACAATAGCCTATTTTTTTCATACATATTCATTTTTCTGTTGCTCCAGTGCAGTATTTTCTAATACTAAACAGACAGGGATGAAATTACAGCAGCTAAATTGTTTACACTTCTTTCTTAATTTACAGAGAATGCTGCCTAAAATAGAAGTTTTAATTAGCTTCAAATCAGTAACAGAAGTACTTTATTTTGCAAAATGCTGAAACCACAATTACTACAACCTGTCTGTAAACCATAAACTTAAAAGAGTGCAAATGAGATAACCACTTTATTTTAGAATCCATTTACAAGAACTCCTACACATGAAAAAGGGTAGAAAAGAAAATTCAAGAGTGGGAAAACATTTTAGCAGAAGTTGTGATTTTTTAAACTGAAATGCGTACTTTAGAATAATGAAATCCATAGTTTTACAAAGTGGCATAGGTTCTTAAAATAAAGTGTTTATGGCTGTTAAGTTTGAAGGAAGACCTCAGATATTTCATCTTTACTTTCTACACCATTTTCCATTTTGATTCTAATCAAGTTTAGGGATAAAACTGCATACCAAAGGTCAAACTTGACAAATCCTGTCATTATCAAGATAGTGTTTGTGGCTTCTTCAACTGCAATGATGCTTGCTTTACCAACTTGTGTTGTTTTCTTGTTGCCTGGGCTTCCTGAATGGCACAAAAAATCCTCTGTAAAGCAACATATTGAAAGAAAGAAAATTAAAACATGCAATCTGCAGTTTTCTTCTGTAAGATGCTACTAAGAATAGCTAATTCAACAAAGATTAAAACCTACATACGCACTGGTCAGTTCAAGTTAGATACATAGCTTCTGATTCACATGCATAATATTCCACTCAGAAAAAGCTTCAGTGATGCTGCCAGTCTACTCCAAATTTTTCAAGCAGTAACATTAATGATGTTCTTCACACTTAACTAGATAAACCTTCCTCAGGGATTACCCCGATACAAGTGATCCAATTCTAAACTGATAAGCAAATGACAGTTCCAATACTATATGCTCTGGAGGCTCTCACAGTCAGGCCACTTAAAGATCCAGCATTAAATTCATGTCCAGTCAGCCTAGTAAGGATGCATTCCTTCTGTCTTAGCTGATCTTCTAATATTATGGGATCAAAAGTCTCTTACATAAATATAATGATCAAGTACTGCAACATACTAGATCCATTAATCAGCATCTGTCAGCTTTTGACATCCTCTGTTCCTGTTGCTACACATTGTTTTTGGCCAAAGTCTAAATGCTGTAAGAATAAGGTCGTTTGAGGAAAATTTAGTATCAGAACAAATGATGCCATTTTTCCTCTTCTAAAATGGCTAGAGAAGTAATGAGAGCCTACAACTACTAGATTCAGATGTCAGCAGGCACTTTTGAAAATACTTACAATGAAAAGCACTCTCAAACTGGAGAGCCACAAAAGGCTACATCAAAATAGAACCCAACAATAATTCTACAACTAGAAACAACTTAACTGAACAAAGCAGTGCAACTGAACCAGTAATTTTTAATTCCTGAATATAAACAATCCAATAGTTAACACCCCCCCACACTTCTCAATTGGCTAACATGAAACATATTGCACATTATGCATATAATGTTTATACATAATATTAAGAAAGTGATATTATCTCATCTGAGAAAATTAATGTCAACATGATATGCATAAATGCCTAAGGAAAAAAGCAAAACCCAAAATGTACTGGAGTAGCTTGCATGGTCGCTCTGATTTCACCCGAGTAATTCTAGCATTTAGTGAAAGCTGACAGGTTTGAAACACTTGTGTGGGTTTTTTTATCCATTATGTCAGTAGAAGTAAAACTCATATATACAACAACAAATGTTAAAATAAAGAATAATTTTAGCTGAATGGACCAATAAGATGCATCAGGTCTATGTACTTCAAGTATTTCCAATATTTATGGATTTCTGACAACTCATGGAGGCTGGGGAAAGTTTCAGAGGACTAAAGAAGGACAAACCTAAAATGCTTGGGTTTTTTTTCAGAAGAGACAGAAAGAACACAGAAGCTACAGATAACTTTAATCTGATCTTAAAGTTTCATGCACGTCCAAAGGTCACCAACGCAGTTTTCACACAAGTGACAGTTATTTGTCAAGCATACTTTTTTTGTATCTTCCTATCAAACTGCTACAGTTTCACAACTGATATCTATGCCAAGAACAGAGATGCAAAGCAAAGAGTAATAGTGATAAGCTCAAGAAACAAATCCACAGAAGGTAAATGGGTAGTGCTGCACTTTAGGACAGAAAAAATTATTTTCAAAGTATAGATATCAGCATAAACACTAGTAAAGGAGCATGCAGCTAGGCAGTAACAGAAAAACAGAGAATTAAACATAAAGTATCCTTCTGCTGTGGCCTGTGTGCTGTGTACAACATTCCAGCTTCAGCCAAGGCACTAAACACAGACAAACTAAAAGAATTTAAATCAGTTAACCAAGTGTGATTCAGAAGACATGCTGTAAGAAAAAGTGGAAGGAACTTTGTAGACACGGGACAGTAAAGAAATAATATAGATAGATAAAAATATTACAGTAGATAAAAAAGTGCCTCAAAACGATAGCAATTTTTTTTCCTTCCCAGTCTAACCCATTTTTTTAGAAGGCTTAATCAATGTAATAGAAGCAATTTGGTCCCTATTCTGATTCTAGCTGCTGACTTGCCAGTTACTGGAGCTACAATTTCAAGTGTGCTTCCAAGATGTTGTGGATGTAATTGATTTCACTTTTGGTATCAGGAAGAACTCCTCCTCTCTCATCATCTGATACAAAACTGCACTAAGACACGTGGTTTCCTAGGTAAATTTTTCCATTGTCAAAGCACCTTGGAATTTATACAAATCGGTAGTTCAGCTTATGAGACCCAACCATCCACAGAAAAAAACCTCCCAAAATATATCCACCTCTGCAGCATCAACGTGAACAAACATTTAGAGATGAACAGTAGAAAACCCAGGTCCAGGAAGGGTGAAAGTGGGGAGAAATCCAAGTAAGGCTTTTTACACAAGGTACACTTATTGGGTTAGTCCAGTGACCTTGAAATAATGAGGGGGTAGCAGAATTCAGAGGTATGTTGAATCCTAGAGACTATAATGAACTTAACCTAGTACTTCAGATATTTTTGTTGTTTTCCTTTAATGAGTTTTAATATACAAAAGATAAGACTCTGCAACTTCAACCTTAAATTATTATTGCCTATGCTCTTGAAAAATTTAGACTATGTTGTCTCATTGTTCTCCTGGTTAAACTAATTTTTCAACATGAAAGCATGGTAAGCAGTCCTCAATCTTTTCCAACAGCAGCCTATTCCATAACGAATCTCTGAACATTACCATGTTTTATATGTGCTGAGTTTCAACAACTGTTAAAAATATCATAATGAAAGAAGAAAAAAAAAAATAAAAAAAAAATGAACATACCCTTGCTGTAGCTTCATCCTGAAGCTGAACTGTCTTTACACATTCACGACCTGTACCATCCTTCCTTTGGAACACCCTTTGATCCTGTGGTAGAGAAGAACAAAAATGTACTTCAGGTGACTCAACACAAGAATACAGAATCTGATACTTAAACAGCTTGAATGTTAACTTCAGTTTAGATTTCAGTGTGGCCTCTGTTCAACCCAACTCAAACTTTCCAGAAATCTTCAGGAAATGCTGACTCACAGTCCCACAGCTAGCAGCTTGAACCATAAATAAGTTAAGACCATGTTTGGACTCTAAACAGTTAAATAAATAAATAAATTACAAGCTTTTCTTACCAAAACCGTTATTTTTAAAACATTTGCTTCATAGGAGGGACACTGTGTGAATTCTTCAAATAAGTAATACCACTCTGTCGTTAAATGGCCCAAGATTTCCACTTCTTTTACATATATCACTCTCCTGTTCAGAAGAAAAAACATTAATACTCAATTTCTCCCGGGAACTAGAACTTTCCTAGAAAAACAAAACAAAATTAAGGAAAGAAATTTGATTGAGAAGGTGTTTTCTATGTGGATTAACAGTATCCACTCAGTCACAGTGGAATCACATTTCCTTAATACATATTCTGAAATAATCACTTTATCCTTAAGACTCATAGATGATCTACGATACCTCATGGTATGCACAGGCCAACTTAATCAAAACCCACCCCGACCTCCAAGTTCAAACATTTTACTAGAATTGAATACTAGAGGGTCCTCAGTTAATTCAAACCAGTTCCTCAAAGCCAGTCTCCACCAGATGAAGGCAGCCAAACAGCAGCATACTACCTACACAGTGACACAGTAACTACTAGATGGACAGATGCCTCAGTTGCTACTGTTGAGAGTTGCTAGCTAGCTGACCCTTCCATTACTTCAAAGCTCCAGTGTCAGCTAGCACACCAAGACAAAAACAGCTGACAGTTTTGAATAGAGTTAAAATAGAACGTTTATGCAGATGGAGAAGAATTGGGATAGGGAGAGAACTAAGCATTTACTTGAAGCTGCAAACAACTAAGTCACCTAACTATCGCTGAAGAACCTTGTCAGTATCTTGAAAAAGCTTGTTCAGCTACAGCATGAATTTCAAGGTGTGCTAGTTGTTATTGAACAAACATGGTGGGTTGCGTCCCATTGCCTCGCTATGGATGAGCCTATCTCACACATGCAGGCACGGTGAAACTGGTGATATTTGGAAGTAGATATCATAATTCATGGGTTCCTTTTCATTCTCTCAATGTATTTAGAAAGTTTTGAGTCCTCAAACTGTGTATCCACGACTAGTAACATCTTGAATTCCAGAAATGGTCCAATGAGTTTAATAATAATTTTCATACTTGCACAAAACCTTAAGACTCCATTTAGAGTATCCTTTAAGTAACAAGATGGTAAATGTGGATTATCAAAATGTTGGTTTGAATGCGAACACTTATGACAAGATAATTTGAAAAATTAGAAAGATAGATAAAAAAATATTTCCCTCCAATATGATGAAAGGATCACTGACCTCAACTGTCTTCCTAAATTAGTACCTAACATTGACACTACTATAATATTACATTTTTCATAATGGCAACAAAATAACTGTAAAAAAAAAATCAAGAAAAAATGGGTAAGAAAAGTACATATGCAGAAAAGAGCAACTGCTTTAGACCTAGCCAGATGTCTAATCCTCAAGCTGAAATGAAGACAAGCTCTTAGTAAGCCTTCAAAACTTAATACCTATTTGTAATGATAAGGTTTGCTCTTCTGCCTCTTGGAAGCGCACAGTGGTATCGATAGCTCTCTTTTTCCAGCTTTCTGATGTGCAATTTCTGTAATAGAAACAGAAAATAATTTTTGGGCTGTAAAAGGAAACTCAAAGCAGTGTTTTCAATTCAAACGCCTTTTAAAAAGTTGCTTTGTTGAACAGGTGCTTTAAAGGCAGGCTCTCACCGTGTTCTCATTCATCAAGCTGAGTATTTCTACAGTTTTAATGTCCTTTCTGTGCTAGTAATTGTTTAGTAATTTTTTTTCTGTTACACCCCATGCTGCAGACTTGATTCAAGCATGAAAAACCTGCAACAGTACCTTTAAGAGGCAGCAGCACATGACCCAGACCCTTAGAAATAAACCGTCAAGTTACAAATACTCAATGCACCTCAAGATTAGGTTTCTGAAGCACTGAATGGACATGCCTATTCAACATCCCAAATAAGAAAGTATATGGAAGCGCAGATTAAATCACTCATCAAGTTTTTGTTGGACAGCTACAACTCAGGTGACAAACCATGAATACATAGGTTAAAGTTTTACAATTAAGTACTGAAGTGCTTCTGAGCTATTTTTTTCACTTCACTAATTTTTTGATTACATATTTTTCAGATTTCCCATTCTGCACATGCTGCTTAACTGAAGTATATTTTGTAAAGCATGCCACCATGTTTACAATATTCCACCAACAATGAAAAGCAGCACAAAAGACAGTCACAGTCATCCCTAAATCAAGCTCACAATAACACTGGCTTAAAGGCAACAAGGTTCACAGAGTGACACATCAATGTTTTTGTGGGAAATGGATACACGTCAAAGCATCACATCGAAAAAGATAAAACTGTGAACTGAATAATGTACTACCAATGGGAGCCCAACCTCCAACTGGGCATGATAATACATCTGTGCCAACTACTGATGCTCCTGATACAAATTTGTCAGAGAGCAGGCAATCTCCTTCTATCCACTCTGCTTTGCTACCAGCTTGATTAACTAACACAGCACTGTGTTACAGGCAAACATACTTGGGTTACTAGTTTGAATGAATGTTAGTTTTCAAGACAGAAGTGGTCTACTGCAATTAAATACATGTTTTCTGTTATAATTCTGTATATAATTCTGTATATATATATTTAGTAGCTGTAAGGTGGCTAGAATTCACATTCAGACTGTAATTGTCATTGTACACAAGAAATACGTAATTGCTACTGAAGAACCTTACCTGTACACAGGTTGCATTAAATGCAGAGATCATGAATTCTCTCCATAGCAAGCCTACCACAGTAACAGTGTTGTATGACATACATCTTATCTAAAACCAGCTACCAGCAGAACACTCCAAAGGGAAGCCCTTAAAATACCCAGGCAGACCCTTCTCTTTGGGGAAGCCATACACTGTTACATTTTAAGGTGAAAACTCCTAGCATGAAAAAAAAAATAATAATGAAACAAGCAATATAAACATCTAGTTTAAAATTAGTTCAGCATTTATTTTGGACTGCAAAGCTAAGTATAGTTGAAATATGCGATATATACTTCCCTATACTTCAGTCATCTCATGTCTGAACCTGCAAATCAAAGAGCCACTGAAGTTGAAATTCTGTGAAGTTATTTGTAAGAAACTAGAAAATCTTTAGAAGCCAACAGTTGGATTACATAGTCTCAACCCTGGATACAATTGTTGGAAAGAAGGTGTGCATACCCTGGACTTTGCCCCAGGACACTAACCAGAAAAAGCATCTGGATTCTGTGTACACTCAAGAGGCTTCTAACAAAGACAGGGCTCTAGCATACTAGTCACAAAAGCCTGGTCAGGGACACTAACCTAGTTATGTTCTCTGACAACCGCGAGCTTTTTATATTTAAAAATTACGACGGTGATCAACAGAGGGTTTTACAGAAGCTCCAACTACTACAGTCTTCCTAGGTCACACCATAAAACTTACCATTTATTGCTAAGATAAAGAGCTTTCAACTATCACCACAGTGAAATCAACAGAGATGCTGAAATTTCACCTATGGTACATGCATCTCAAACACCTACTAAGAATGTTAGATCAGTGCAAAAAAAAACTTTACAAAATACACTTTCCACTTGTAAATAATGTTTACACAGCAAAAATTAGCAAAGACAGTTACATAGGTACACTGTCAATGCATGTTAGCTTTGCAATCTCTAAGACAACACAACTCCCTTTTTATCATTTAATCTGTTTTATTGGAAAATGTACAGTTCCTGTGTAGGAATGTGAGGAAACATCATGAAGACTGAAGGCCATACATGCTTTGCCTGGATGCAGGATGCATGCACCTCAGAGCAAGTTTTAGCAAGGGCACGGATGCCCCAAAATTGGTTTGATGTTCTTCATAGCAAAATAAGATGACCTTAAGTTAATTTTACGGATGTTACTGTGGAATCTAGCCTCTGTATAATGGTAAATTTCTCAAGCTGTTTCTGACAAACTAGCGTGAATAATTTAAAGAGGAAGGACTAAAAATTCAGTGTGTTTTTAGTTAGTCCTTGTCAAGATATATTCCATTCTGTATTTCCGTAGCTGTATCTATAAAAACGGTAAGATGACAACAGAAGCTAAACCTGACTCCACATTTATCAGTCTATGATCAACCATGCAGGCCTAGAACTCCCTATAGTTTAAGTCACCCAAATGGAAAGATCTTTTGTCAACTCAGCTTATATCAGAATCAATTAAAAGAGGCGTCAACATTTACTTATATTTGCATATATTTAAAAGTTCAACAAAAGTCTTCAAGCATCATCATACATCATAACCAACCCCCAAAAATCCTTTAAGATCAAAAGTACATTAATATTCACAAGTTTAAATCAACAACATTTTTTTTTCTGGATTTGCTCCCTAGTGACATGACATTTTGAAAAACATTAATTCAGCATTTCCAGCAACCAAAAATATAGAGTCCACATCTTCTATAAAAAAAATAGTACTTTCTGACCATCTTAAAAATTTCTGAAACCCTAAAACATACGTGGAAAGAGAAAAAAATGCCAGAAAGACTGCTTATCTCAAAGTCCCTTCAAAACATCAGAAGAAAGATGGCAGCATGTCTAAAATTGAAATATGAATTCACATTTTATACCTGAACCATAACTATTTGAAAAACAAGTAAAAAATTAAGAAATACAAAACCCATCGCCATGTAAGAGTGCAGTTCAAAGGCTGCAATCCATGTTCTGAATCCCTTTGCTGGATATGCAGAAATGAGATGTGCCACATATTTGAACAGATTTATTCATAAGCATGTTTCTTCTATTTAAACTCAAAGCTTTGGAGAGAAAGCCTGTTTCTCGTAACTTCAGAAACAATCCCGATAGTATTTTTTGTATTTTACATGCAGTGTTACTAAAGTAAGAGTTCCCACTGAGCTCTGTGCTTAAGAGATGCAATATCACTCAGAGCTATTCTCAGTACACCTGGTAGACACCAGCACAATGGTGGTGGCATTATGTAAAAAGGAGGTTGCACTTGCTGCAAATTACTCCATGATTTACACACTCTTAAAATTCAGGCATCTTTACCAAATGCTTTTATTTTTACAAGAATACTAGAACACTTAAAAGCTCAACGCATTCTTGTTTTATGTGGAAATGAAAGAACCAGTGCAAATTTACACAGCAGAAGTGTGACTCAAATAGAATCTGCAGTTTCTAGCACAGTATTCTCTTTGCCACAGCACTGTCTTACCACGATGTCTCAATTATTCATGAAACATTCTGCATTCTTTATAATGCTCTATGCTATGCTCTATGCTTTAACTGGGAAATGAAACAAAGTAAGGCCATAGGCATTGAATAATGTATGAATTGCATCATGTCAGACCCTAAGTGCTGGGGTTAGAAGACAGCCTCCTCAACCAGAGCAGGCAGCAATACCTGCATATTAAAATGCAAAGACTAACAAAGCCAAAGGCATTCATTACCTGCTCTAGCACATCTCATCGACTGCAAACACTCATCATGCAAAGATTAGCACTCGTGAGAACTTATTCCTTGGAGTTGTCCTATTTGTTCTTTGTTCTCTCCAGCTACACATACTGTGCATTTATGCTTAAGAAAATGCATTCTATAATACTGAGCTTCACTGCATGAGCTAGAGACTTGGTCTGCAAGATGTTAAATCT
Organism: Falco cherrug; assembly: GCF_023634085.1. NCBI lineage: Eukaryota > Metazoa > Chordata > Aves > Falconiformes > Falconidae > Falco > Falco cherrug. Next base: position 22,014,950 of record NC_073703.1, read on the forward strand.
AACTTTCCAGGTTTTGAATTGACTGAGCAGATCCCTATATAGCCCATATACATTAGATCCAGCACTTCTGGGAAAACACACTGCATGAACAAGTTTATACAACTGATCTACTCCATCTGGCGACTGTCCTTATTCTGTACAAAAATGCCCCACAACTTCAAGTGGAAAAAAGTAACTTGTCTTTTAAGACCTACATATATGCCCCTCTTAAGCCAAGCTCTAATGTCTACCAATATCTACATTTCACATACAAATGAGTATTTAAGTGAAACATCTTTTTGTACAACCACTGGATAGTATTGAGGCACCTTAAGGTAACCTTACGAGGCTTCAACCTTGTAAGCATGTATTTATTTTCAAGGGATGTATGAATTAAAGTTAAGTTAAAATAGATGAGAGGGTAGGGATTCTGATTAAACTACTCATAACATTGGGTCAAAACTGGATTCAAATGCAAACAACACTAGTACCTATGAGTTATTTGCAATTAAATTTGTAAATGCATATAACTGATTTTGACTCATCTTCCTTGCTAAATATCTTATAAGACACTGTCCCCCTCTTGCTTGTAATTAACACTAGAAAATGAAGCCTCCCCAACACTAACCTCTAGCATAATAATCAAAACCAGTTAGTTAAAAAAGACCAAAACGACAAACCACCACCAACAAAACCCCCTGCATTCAATTAACTGACTTCCAAAAGGAAGAAACCGTATGTAGTGAACTAAATAGAGGATTCATTCTTGGTTAGTATACAATTCCAATCTACATCATTTAGATTTAAGAAAAATTCAAATATTAGATGTGCGGGAACTGCTAATATCCAGGTTTTGGTGTTAACTGTGCTATATTGTCCTTTTTGAAGAAAGAAAAAATAAAAATAAAAAAATCTCACTACATGAAAAAAATGGGTCTGTTTAGAGTATCACAACAACAAAATTCCATTCAATCAGCTAAACTAAAAATTCACTAAATGTTTTATTAAAAAAAAAATTAAATTCAGTAAGCTATTGACCACTACATTCTAAAAAGGCATTAGCAGCAGAGATGTCTCTATTCAGTTTTTTTCACGTACGACAGGTGAACAATTTGCTCTGAGAACAGTTTGTTAAGCTTAGCTTGTTAATTCATGAGAAGCTCTATTAGAAATTAAATTTATGGCATCACTTAATTTAGAAATATATATTTTTTTATTTATACATATATGTAAATTCACGTTAACAGCTGAAAGTTTACATTTTAGTATGCTGAACATCAAAGCCCCAGAAGATTCTGCAAATGAAACCAGAGGCAACTGAGCTGGCTATATTTTTTAATTGATAAAATTTCATAAAGAAGCAGTAGTAATAGCAACTTGAAGTGATAGTGGTTCACCAGATTTGTAAGTGACAGGCTTATGGCCTATTACAGAAACCACAAATGCAAGTTTTCTTCACATTTATATGGAAGCAGTATCTCTGCATCATGGTATTATAAGCATTTTCACTGGAAAAAATACCATTCAGTATCACTATTTTAAATTTTGCACAAGTATAAAAATATTGCTTTCTCCCTTCATTCACAGCCCTAGCTCTAAGAGAAAGCTAATAAATGAAGTCAATGTCTACCCTATCATGGTGTTTATTTTTCTTTCCAAGTGCCTTCTGTTGTTGCCATTTCTAAGGAGCTAAGCATCCTTAGAAAAACAAATATACAGAAAACAAAGGACCCTCCTTGTCTCTCTCCTCTTACTCACTCATCTAATCTTACTGAAGATGGTTATTCAAGTTTGTTTTCTTAGCCTGGACAACATGAAACACTGTTTTAATAGACTGCTACACAGAAAAGATAAGAATCAAGGGGAGAGGACAAGTTAAATCCGATCATGCCCTTTATATCTAAATACTTAAGGCAGATAAAAGACCATGATGGAAATACAGAAAGAAATATGGAAAATGTTTACTCCGTTATTCCAGTTCTTGCTGCGTAAGCCAGGAGAAAAAGAGAAAGAAGAGAAATATTAGAAATAGAATAGGAAATAAGAATTAAAAGAACATGTAGAAGAAAGAAGCAAATGTGCAAGTTTTGGTCTTAAAATGTTAATGTAGACAGTTACTTTACTCTTAACTTTTTAGCAACAAAATAAGCATTTTAGGGTAAGTTTTAGGAACATGAAGGCTGAAATACAAGGTAACCAGATTCCGATTATCTAGGACTTGAAAACACATGTTATTCATCCTCCTTATGTCAGCCACATCCAGATGTGGAAGCAGGCTAAATGTGCGTACAATGCCTGTAGCTATGACACATTGCTATTAAGAACAACACAAGGAAATACCAAAAGGTGGTATTCTGAGAAATCATGCAGACTTTTTTCAAATGCTGATACCACCAAACTGAAAAATTAAAATTTCAGTATTTGTACTATATGTCAAACAATTCAAGCCCTATTCATCCTATTTAAAATTTTTTTAGTTTGTAAATCAGCCTCAAATTTGTTATTAAGCAAAACATTAGAACTGAGTATCAAAATATTTGTTTCAACATACTCTAATCTTGATCCTACTACCTACTTCCAGGTAAGCGGTTACGGAACATAACACACAAAAGATCGTTTAACAGCAATGCTGCAGTTTTCTTGTTTCATTCAGCTTATGACCAGCATTAGGTCTTCTCTGCTATACAGGCTTGCCATGTGAAATTGGCCAGGGCAAATTTTTACTACGGGTAACAACTGTCACAGATACCTGGCAGCTTTTTTCTAATGTCATGTTTTATGGAACCCTGTAGGTTAGTTTTAACTATATTTACAATGTAAGTCATACCTCAAATAAATCATAACCCTCAGCTTCCACTCTATCATACGGCCGGATGATGCCATCTTCATGAATGAAACGTGGAGGACGGAGATTAGATACTTCTTCAGTTGATTCTGCTACCCTGCCATAGATAGTGGAACAGTATTCTGGTAAGCTTACTTAGTTTCACCAAGATATCTTTAAAAAGTCACCCTTTCATTTGCCACATATCCCACGTACACTTCCTGGGTAGCCTACAGAATGTAAATAGTAAAGGCACACATTAGCCAATTAGACAGCTACACAATAACTTAGAAGTTTACTCCCAACTGTGGATAATTTACTAAGGGTTCTGATGTTTATTAACACAGTTTCCAAAGTTCCCCTTAAAAAACAAGAAGCCTCCAACTTGCACGCTAGCCAAATTTCAAACCGGCAAGTCTTTCTCCAAAAATTTCAAAGGTCTATTTTTTTTTTTTACAGTAAGTCTAAATGACATTTAGCTATTTCCATTCAGCAGTACACAAGCCTACCTCAAAAGTAAAATTTACACAAGACCTTTTAAGTACTTTCCAATCAGGGGAGGGACTGAAAGGAGAGAACTGACTAGTTATCATCTATCTGAACTACAACACTGCAAGACTTGTTGTTCTGAAGCAGCAATTTCCAGAAATCATCATAAAATACACTCATTACAGGATACCAGACATCTCAACCTCATCCATCCTACTGCACATTGTATTTAACGCAAAGAATTGTGCGCTGCCCCTGGACCACTTTACCACCCAGTATCCAGCACATGGAGAGGACTTCAAAATTTCATCTTAACATTTTTACCTTTGAATTCCCTGGAAGGTACTGCTTGCCATATCTACAATGCCACCCGTTGGGCGGGCTACCACTCCTACAAGCCCCTTTCCAATTCCTTTAAAGAATCCAGCTGCACCTTCTTTTTTAGCCCCTTTAAAAAAAAAAGTAACAGAAATCATTTTAATGACCTACTCCTTGAAAACATTAGCCACAGAATTAAACCATTACTGCTCCAGGCTGCATTAGAACTGTTTGAACTGGAAACAGCCCACATGAATTGATTATGTACAATCCACCTTAAAAAAAAAAGTTCTCTGTGAAGTCACACATTGCTTCCTCGTCTGTTCAGACACATTGCTGTCCACTTAACACCCTACGAGCCTCCAAAAACAGCGTAACTGAGAGGTCAGCTAGGTTTTCCTCACATTTTCAGTCTGGACTGTAGGCCAACAGATCAGTTTTTATAGGTTGACAGTAATAAAAAAATCTGAAGACTCTTAAGATGCACAAATATAATGGAAGCTAACTATTCATATCTCAAAATTATACGTGTTTCTGGTAATACATAACACTATACATAACTATGGAAGAGCCAAGACAGTGTTTAGAAAACATGTGTGTTCATCCACCAATGAGAGGAGGACTACACCTCAAAGTGTCTGCCAATAACCTATAAAATACAACACAGTAACAATCAACATCCGACATTTAAATCACCAAGACATGAATTTACTAAGAGGTATTTTATCTTGCATTTTTTCAACATCTATCATGCTGATAAACTGATAGACTCCACAAAAACAAATACAGATCTCAGACATAAAACCAAATTTGTTTTTTAACATTTCTCCGAACTTTGGAGTTCTAAAAAACTTTTTTCAATTGGTGCTTTCTAATTTACTATTTTTAGTATCTCTATTACGGCTTTAAACAATATATTAGGTGCTACAGTAGGCCTAACATAATATATATCAAAGACAACCATTCCTTAATTCATAGAAAGGCTGAAAATGTAGTAAGGTCACATTTGAATCAGAAATACAATCTTGCTGCAGCTTAGCATCACCACACTTAAAGCAGGCATTTCTTAAAAATTACAAAATAAATTGTAAAGTACTGGGAAACCATTTACACAGTGCAGTTCAGCGCAGCCTTAATGCTTACCTTCTACAGGTTTAGTGATTATGCCTGTCACACCTCCGACAACGCCCTAAAATAAAGAAGGCAGTTAAGTTCCTACTCAGAAACAGAAATGCTATAGTCTAACTGAACAATGACTTATCTCTCATTTTCATTGTAAAACACTGTTTGGCTGGGTCTTTTTGGGTGGTTTATTTTTTGGTGGGTTTGTGGGGATTTTTTTAATTTAATTTTTTAAGACAATCATAACAGAGGGAAAGAAGAGAGGAGGGAAAACCTAAAATGGCTGAAGAAACATTTCTGCTGGCAAGAAAAAGACAGCAAATTTTTGTATTCAGTCTTGTAATAATTAACAAAGTCACTATTTCACTTTCACTACTAACAGGAAGCTGCCAGAATTCCCAGTCATGAGTCAGTGATACAAAATACTCAAGAGAAGTTAATACCAAACAATTTTCTGGAAGACTTTAAAAGTCAAGTAGTTTAATGACACTAAGCAGAATAATAAAAATCCACTGAGATAACTTCCAAATCTTCAGCAAACAGTATCAGAAACAACTCCAAAATGTTTATTATTTATAATTATCTTAGAAATATGTTGACTGCTTTTCTTCTGTATGGGAAGTGATGGAATTTACTAGAATACTTAAATTATATTCAAGTCATACAGATCTCTCTGTAATTGTTTACATGAGAGTTGTCTCATACTTAATGCTAACTAGAAACAGGCATGATCTTTCAGCAACCAGAAAAATACAGGGGTTGCACAGCTTCTGTTTCAAAAAAATCTCTCAAACTTACTGTGGTACTTTTATACACATTCTACTTGCTTTATGTTCATATTCTTTTAAGTCAAGAAAACCTAGCAGGTCTTACAAGACCTCAGTATATAGAACGTAATTTCTAGTAAGCAGCACATGCTTCAGAGCTCATAATTCACAGTCAGCTGACTGAAATGACAGAACTGACTGCAAGGAAAAATACAGGCCCAGCTGCTTTAATTAGATAACACATTTGTTCAACATGAGTAACTGTGTATTTATATAATTCACAGGGGAAATTGGTGTTACTTCCTACACTTTTCCCCTCTGAAACCATACCTTCAATTCCACAAGTTAGCCAAAATCACAACCTCAAACGCTAAAGCTGATACATTACACTGACTCTCCTATAAACTGACTGCCTGTTTGTCTCTTCTGTTTAGTTCATGAACTGATAAAGAAGAGTAACTTGCTTGCATGTAAGTTTCAAGCATGGATTAAAAGTTGGAACACCATGCCCTCAACTTCAAGTTCATACCCGTAACAAGCCTTTTCCTCCTTTGGCCAGGCTGTCACCAAAGTCTTTTGGCTGCCGACCCATTTCCTCTCTCCGTTTCTGCTGGAATTCTTTATCCATAGTAATAGCAGCCAAGCCTTTTCCAACAGAACCAGTAATCCTAGATACCACCCCCGCTGCACCACCTGATGGAACAGGGCAGAAAGCAGGAGTTACTGTTCTTTCACAATTTAACAGCAGACAAGACGTAAGAAGCCGCCAAGGTCATAGAAGTTTCCCTTCATATTCAGTTTAGATATTACGAATTTAACACAAAGTGACTACCACGTCACCCATGAGGAGACTCTAGATCTAGCCTGACATCCATAAATACTGCAAAAGGTAACTCTTAAATTGCCTCAATACATGTTACATAGCATATTGGATGGAATTGTATTTTCACTAATTCCTGTAACACATAGGCAAATAAAAATCTAAAGTAACTGTAACAGTATCTTCTATTCAAAACACTTCTCAAGCTTCTCCAGACATTTTAGGACCATCGGAATTATTTCCCATATTCATTCACAGCATGTTACAAATTCAGTTATACATGCAGTGTTTCTCAGTTTGGAAAATGGACATTTAAATGGTCTCAAGTCAGTTAGGTAGGAATAACCTGTATCATGAATACTGGCAACACTATCTGACAAACTTAAATACTTACTATTACTTTAAAAATTTAATACTTAATACTAATACTTTAAAAAATTACCATGTAGATACTTTAAAAATATAACTTTCCCTTGAAAATAAGAAAAAAAGAAAAAAGCAATCCATGAGTTAACGGTTTATTAAAACAGTAACAATATGATACATACCCACTGTGTGTCCAAGAAGACTTCTAACACCAATTACAAAGCCTTCAGCAAATTCTTCAGGTCCTTGAACAGCACCCTAAGAATGAAGCTTATTATGAATAGCAGAAAACCATACATTTATGCATCTCTTTCAAGAAAAACTAGTAATTCATTTACACTATGAAAGTAAGGCCATTTCAATTTATTATTTCTTTAAAGTTAAAAAAAATGACTGCTTTTTTAACTTTGCAGGGTGCAGAGTACAGTGACAACAGAACTACAACCCTACGAGTATAGTCAGTCTACTATTCATATGCAGTGAAGAATCAGAAAGTCATACCTGGAATGGCTCATAGAAGAAAGCTTCTACTCCCTCAGACAATCCTCTGATTAAGCCAAATGGATTTCCAAGAACATCTAATCCAAGTACCAGAACATACATCTGTTTCAGGAGCTAAACAATGAGGGAGGGGGAAAAAGCAAAAAAAAAAAAAAAACAAAACATTATGTTGTTACATAATGTTAGAACCCAGGCTGTTAAATTTTTTAATTTACTACCAAAGTAAAGTGTTAAGAGTATTCAACTATGTATGCCTACTAGAACGAAGAAAGCCTTAGGTAAGAGAGGCAGTATATGTATGGATAACAACTAGAATACTTTGGTTAATGAAGATTTAAATAAAAGGAAGTAGCCACTTTAAAATTCTTAACACACATTTTTCAGGGCACTTCTGTATTTACGTTTTCATAATATGCCACCAGATTCCTACTTCAGTACCATGAAATAAAAATTTATTAGCTTTTAGAGGTATTCACCTTTTCTTTCCTATTTTCTGAAATCTGTAATATATGCAAAATTTTACAAAGGCTTGACTAAAACTAGATAAGCTTACTTGTTCGCTATAATGTCTAACAACTCTCTTCATCAGTTGGTCTCTCTTGTAGAACTGATATTTAATTTCAAAGAAAGCAAGTCTGAAAGACAAGTAATCACACATTAGTTATAGATATCCTTCCTGCTTCTGAATAGTTCCTTCAGATAATCCTGAAGCCTTATTCTCTTAAAAAAGAGCCCAAACCCCATCTTCCCTTTCCCCAAAGGCTGTATATATTTATAAAGTCAGTCAGCAAAGTATACCATGGACCCAATTATTAAATGTATAGTAGCTTTATTAAAATATTTTTAGAAGATCTTTATTAGCTTACTTGAAAATAAGATCATCCACATCTGTTAGAGTGGCTCCAATACTTTTCAACAGCAAATTCAGAGAATGGATGGCTATCATTTCTTCTCTCCTATCTGATGCTTCTCCACCAGAAGCCAGAGATAGACTCAAATGCAACTATCAAAGCAGAATTAATAAAACAAGACAAATCAAGACAAAAAAAAAAAAAAACCCAAGACACTAGACAGGTTGTGTGGTGCGCATGTAAACAAAGCAGTGGTGAAAGAGTGGTAAAGTGTACTTTTACTCATTTTGAGGAAATGAACAATTTCAATGAACATGCTTGAACTCACAAAGATATTACTATTAAAAATACAAGGTCCTGGAAGTTGCCCTGGAAGTTTAACTTTTTTTATGTTTACATCTATAAATTCCTGTAAACAATGACAGAAACATGTTAAATAGGTGGAGCTTAATTCCCAGTAAAAGTTAAATCTTATATTCTGATTTACTTAACTAGTTTGTGTGTATTTTTGCAACTACTCACTCTTTGGGGAAATGCATAAACTTCAGAGAAGTGCCTTTAACACTAAAATGGGATTGTTTAGTGTTCCTAAGACAGTTATTTTAACAGAATTCCACACACTTTTACGGGTGGAGAGGACAACAGAAAATTACTTTCCTTTCCTCTTGTTCACCACCATAACCAATTGTGCTCCCTTCTACTCGCTTAAAAGAGGGCATAGCAGTTAACTTGCATGATTTGAGTTTTTAATGATTCCCAGTTTTCTCCACCCATGCCTCGCCACCACCACCACCCCAAAAGGCCATTTTCAGTCTTCCACTATCCAGTGGTTTATAATATTGAGATGAGACACCGAATTAAGGTAAAAAAACACAGGAGAGAAAAAGCAGCCCCCTCCCGTACATCACAGGCAGCCCATCTAGACACTTCAAATAAAGATGCAAAAGAGACTTAAAATTATAACTGTTTCTTTAACAACTTTAACCAGACAAGGTAAGGAATGATTAAAAAAAATCACAATAATGTCTTGTTCCTCTAGTGTTTTCCCTGGTTTCACATTTTTCAAAGTTTATAAGCCAAATCACATCAGAAAAAAAAATAATCTGAGAATCTAAGTGTACCTTAAGAGGTAGTGAAGAAGTTGGAAAAAGCGACAGAATTTAATGATCTGTATCAGAATTTACGTCTGCCTTTTATATGTTCAGTGAAAAGGAAAATAATTATTTTTCCTCTAAACTCTTTTTCAATCTGATATCCTTAGGGGATTCTGTTGATTCAGAGTAACATACAATTACTGATGATCCTTCTTCCCTTGCTCCGAAAAAATCTATACTGGTTGAAGAGAGACATGAAGACAAGCGCACGGAAGTGTGTTTTAATGTATGATAAATTGCAATACTTGGATACCTTCAGGCCAGCATTCTCTCTAGCCCTTCTCATTATTATACCCATTGACTCTACCCACTTAGCAATGGTTAAGGGTCTGTTTCTACTCATGGGCAACTATGAAAGTTTTTCAACAAACCATTAAGTTCTAGAGAATATTTAAAAAATCCCTATTAGGAAGACAGCATGAAGACCTCAATTCCTCAGAAGGTTGATCTGAGGATGTATTTACTATATGGAATTAATAAGCCAGTTGATATCATGATACCTTAACCACAAGTATCTCTTTAACATACCTTAATTGGAGAAATATGGAAATGCTCAAAGAAGCTGAGCATTGACAGGTCTGTTAGGGAAGACTCCATTAGCTCAGTGTTAAGTGCATCCACATCTTGTTGAATTAATTTAGACTGGTTTCATTAAGAAAAAAAAGAGTAAAGAGAACAGAAGTTAATCTCATCACCATATATGTAATACAATTAATATTATATATAAAGATGAGTAAAAAAATCTATGCATATGAACAGCAGAAATAATAATCAGTCAAATGTAATAAAACAGTTAACTAGTTAATCAGTCAACACCTCCAAAACTGGAAACAGACTAATTACTTTTTGTATACCAGACTATAACTGTACTAATACATTTTTCAATCCAGGGGAAAACAAAATAATAACCACCCTAAAAAAAACCCCAAATCCACACAATTTCTGGGTGACTCTTCTATTTCATGCTGTATCACTTGATATTCCCTTAAATTCCTCAATCACTTAAGGTATCGCTTCAGAACTACTAATAAAATAACTTCCTGAGCTGCTTTGTGGTTTTGTATTTCCTCACAAAATTAGAATTTTTATACAGTAGATAAAATTTCTAAGAAAAGGAACTTATAAAAATGACTCTCCTAAGCACACTAGAACCAAATACTATCCATCTATATACGACTTCGAGCCATGAAAATCTGTTGTTCTCTCTAAAAACAAAAAGCACTATAGACTAACAAGTCCACTCCATGAACTCTAATGTTATTTCATCTACCACCCTTAAGCCTTAGTAGCCACTGTTAAAACAACTGTGCCATCAATTAATGAAACATGAAAAGAGCAGAAGACAGTTACACATACCCAAGTATCACTTACTCAAACTTGTCAATTAGTAATGCTCACCACCAATGCTTAACAGAAAATTATCTAATCTTGTCCCTTTATTCACTGCCGTCAAATGCAATATTCACTCATTTAAATTGAAATTTTCAAAAAACAGCAACACTGTTACCATAAAGGCCCTGTTCTGGTAAAAATCAGTTTATTTCATACATTACCCTTTGTTTTTCAGCTTCTGGGTCTGTAGAGGGAGTGAAAAATTCACTAAGTGCTCCTAAAAATCCCTGATCAATTTTCAGTGCCATTTCCTGGATAAGAACCATGAAGTATCTAAAATGGGAAAACAAGTGTGTACCTGTAAAAGTTTAACTTGGTAATCACATGCTTACCCTGTTTGAAGTTTTACCTAATTGAAATTTTGTTATGTAATGTTGCATATTAAGACACAATCTACAATATCAACCGCCTACTTACAGTTAGAAGGTCATAGCAGCCTCACAAAGTTATACATTACTGCAGTTTATTCGTATTTTAACACTTTCCAACTATACCTAAAAATACTAACTATCACCAAATACTACTTATATTCATACATTATGATTCCATGCGCTCCATGGATAACATACCTAAACAACATATTTCCACCTCTTATCCAGCTGCCTCTCTCTGAAAGTCATATTACTGAATATTTATTTTATTAAAATTCATTGTCCTCAAATATTATACACACACTGGTTGGGTACAGATACTTGCATTAGAAGCCATCAGTGTAACATTCTTGTCTCATTTTAGTACAAAACCCCAAGACACAGCCATATAAACTAAAACCCATACATTTCACAATGTAACCCACTGTACTGGGCCACACTACAGACTGTATGAGCTGTCTGTTAGAGCACCAATAAACTCAGCACCGTACAGCAAACAGGCAGACACGCAACTCCGATATTGTAGTACAAGAGGGAGATAATTCTGATTACTAAAGAATCTGCATATCAGTCCCTTCACATGGTCAGTCCTTATTTTCTAAAAGTAAGTTTCTTTTAGAATGATGTTTAAAAACTCAGTCCAAAGTCAAAAGTAGTTTGGACAGGAGAACATGAACTTTAAAACAAGGTTCACTTCTAAAATACATAAAATCTCTAAAGTTATATCACAATACACTGTTAAACTCACTTGAACTGCAGTACTTTGCTATATTCGTTGAATCTAGTGATGATGCTGATGTCAATGAAGGGTTTTGGTTCTAAATAGAAAAAAATAATTAAGTATACGGAAAAAAAAACCCAAATTGCCAAGTTACTACTTCCAAGGCTGAATAAATCTGATATTACTAAAGGTTTTCTCTTACCTGAATCCAAAGCAATTGACTTGGGAGGGGCTACAGGATGAAATACAACAGGAAACATCGATCCTGGTAATTGATTATCAACCTAAAAAAATATTGTATAATTACAGTAATATTTTAATGACATGATAATCCAAGACCACTTTCATTTGAGAAAGCTTGAGAAACTTGTTTATAGAGTGCATTCAAAAAGAACATCATTTTTATTTGGGGGGAAGGAGAAAAGAGGATTACTCTGATGTTTGGAGTGTTATCCATTTAAGTATAGAAGCCAAGATGGCTGGAAATGTTGCACGAGGAATGCTTACAGAGATTCACAAAGGTTCACTCGGAGGGCTACAGCTGATAGCATACATTGAGTGTAGCAGTGAAAACGACCTTCAGGCAAAATCAAAAACAAAACGCAGAAGATAAAAGTAACCAGCTGATGATTAAAAGCATCAGAGTCCTCAATGAATGCCCTCCCCTGGGGGACTCTAAAGCACAGCAATTGGAGATGAAGATGACAACAATGATGACTATTTCTCACCACTGTTTTCCTCTACTACTAAACACTTCTCACTAGTACCTGCTGAAGTCTCTACTGGTTAATTTAGCAACGTTATTAAAACTGACTGGAGAATACTAACCAGGTGCAAGTGTTGCACACAAATTCGCTGTTAAGCTTATACGCAGATATATTACTGCATACTATTTCTGAGTATTTATATGTCAATTATCTACTTTCCATTAGACAGGTAGCCTTTGTACTAAAGATCTCTGAACCTCTAGACACAGCCTCTAGAGTCATGTGTTACATGACTATACACAAATTATGGTAAATAAATTTTGAAAAATGTTGAGGTTTTTGTTTAATACACCAAAACATCTCTCTCTAGAAAGCAACTTTGCATCATAACACCCTGCCTTACATTACCCCACAATTTTACAGGATTTTTTCTTTACCACTTGCAAAATCCTGGGATGGTAGTTCTGCAGCACTTCTCAATAAATGAAGCATTCTTAGCACTTCTGCTACTCTGACATAGTGAGCAGAGCACCACATATGTAAGATTTGGAGGTACTTCTTCACATAAATGAATAAAATAAAAGCCTTAAAGTGCCTGTTTTGTTTATGGAACATGATGAAAGATGGTACCTGCAGCCAATACAGTTGAGCCCGTAAGCTTCTTTGGTGAGGCGACTGTTTGAATTCAACCTGAATTCCTGACAGGAAGTTGCGCCGGATGCTGCATCTGACTGGGAGACGCATTTCCATTGGAACCCTACTAAAATTCACCTGGAAATTTAAGCAAGCAGAGTTAACACACGATTTAATTTGAGAAATAATAAAATGTTATGTTACTAATAAACAGACTAGCAATCAAATCCTGCATTTTTCCTTATTTTGTGATCACATGGCTACTGAATTACTTGACCCATTCAATTACTCAATCCACACAACCCACTATCTGCATGGAATGTAATGAGAACCACAAGTTAGTCTGATAAGCACATTACATTGCAATTTTAGTTGCCCCAAGTGTGAATCTCTGTTTCATCTTAGTGAATATTTCTTCATGAGTTATATATTACAACGGCATAATTAAAGATCTTTACATGCAGCTGACTACTTTCCCCGATGCTTTTATCCGGATCCTGAAACATTTAAGTTATGAGGAAAAAAACGAAAAAACCTCTCCTTTAAGTCAACTTACAGATAGGACCTTTTGTTACCACACACTTCAAATGCACTACTGCAATGTACAATACCTAAGTATTAATAGAGCTGAGGATATATATGTTTTTCAAATTAAAGGATGATATAAAAAACAAGCCTGATTATGGTACTATAAATGCCTGTATTGTGCTTAGCCATTTCAACATGCTAAATTTATACGTGGATTACAGGCATGTATAATCAATGTCAGAAAAAGCTCAGGTAAGTGAATTAATTTCAAGTCTTTGAACACTATAGGCTCCTTTCTCATATCAAGTCATGGAAACTGCAGCTTACCAAGAAGCTAAACCCAAGATTTCTGCGACTAAGTTACATCAATGAGAATATAGGTTCATAACTAACATGCAGATACCAAGCAATCTTTTCTACCACACAAAAGCAAAATTCTTTGAGATTCTTACTTCATAATACCAGTCTGGAAAAGACCTCAATACAAAAATGTTCTACTGTATAATATGTGAAACTATTGCAAAAAAAGCTTGCTTTTTGTTGTGCTTCTCTTAACACAGCACCTAACCTTATTTTTACAGACTTCTGTTTTGCCTGTTCCACATTCTGCAATCATTTAAACACTGAAACCTCAAAGCATACCTCAGTATTGCTGTCTAGTTTATGCCAACCTTGAGCTTGGAAAGCACTCTTACAAAGATACTGCTGATAGGCTTGTTCCAACAGGTTTATTTGCTTTTGATTAAATGGTTTCCACTTCTGCCTTGGTTTCAGTTCCCAAACGACACCAGAACTGCAAGACAAATAACAAGTTAAGAATTTAAAAGTACTTACACCTTTCTTACGTATGCAAACCATGTAAAAATATATTATCCTAATTTTTCAGTCTCAAAAAAACCTATTGTGTACTTTTGCTTAACAGAAGCTAAGAAAGCAGGCACTTAAATCCTATTTATTCAAACTGCACAATAGGAATAAGGTAGAACTTAATTTTAAAATGTTTAATTTACATTAATTTCATTTGAAAGATATTCCCTTCAACTCAACTGTTTAGGTGAAATTACAATATGCTGTCAAATTTCAATTATTTCAATGTATACTTAGGCTTTCATGTGCAGTACCTAGTAACTCCTATATAAGAGATTTCTTGTTTATTTTCATTGTTAACGAGAGAAAGTCCAAGACTGTGGATTGACAAGTTTATTTCTTGATCAGGTTGCTCCAGCTCCTCTGCTTGTCGTGCTTTAGAAACTAATGCAACATCATCAGTGAAAAGTAGCACTCGTTGGCGTCCATCCAGGAAAGACACCCAGTGTATCTGAGTATTTGCATTGTAAGGGAACTGGCCACATTCATCCTGTATTGGGGGGGAGGGGAGAAAAAACAAAGTATTAATATACTCTATATACTACAGGAATAAATCCATGCTCTTGCTCTATGGTTATAAGCAAGCAAGTTTACTGGCACACATACAAACTGGAACTCAGTATTCTTCTTTGGTCAGTTTACTGCATCATACTGACTTGGTGGTATCTTGTATCCCAACACTTGAAATATGCTGGGGGTGGGGATTTCATATTTTTCTTCCTTTTTAGAAGTAGCCATTCCAGCAATATTTGTGGATGAGAATAATATTGGAATTTATGAAACAAAGGCCTTCACAGCAAAAGAAAATACTTAGAAAGGTAGGTGACAGGGGAAGAAGGCATTAATCATGTACCACAGATCAGTAAAACCAGACAATGATGAAGATCTCTGCTCTCCAAATGCTGATACTCCTTATTTGTTAATTTGTGAGGCAAAACTGAGACAGTTAAAAGCCTCTTCTCAAAAGCCCCAAATAATCATGATTGAGTTTTCAAACTAAAATAATTTGTAAACATATAAAATTTGACCCAAGAAAAGTGCTTATACAGGAAAGCACACTAATTAGTTAACTGTCAGAATTCAGCTGTGAGAAACTAAATCCATTCCCAGTGTAACTGAAACACTTGCTTTCTTGTCCCTACTTTTAGCTAGTAATATTTTCCGTTTTCATATCTCAAGTCTGTGCGTAGTCAACAGAAAAACCTAGCCACCTCTGAAGAATTCAGAGTTTAGTAAAAGGTTCAAGAGGGCTGCTATTTAGAAACAGACACACATTTAGCCTGCACTCCAGTTAGGTGAGGAAAGTCTTCCCCCATCAACGCTTGCTCCCCTATTCTTTAACAAAATACTTGCCCAGCCTTATCCTAAATTTACCTCTGCTTCTCATTACAGTTTCCCTCTTTCTCCAACTCATTTCCCACCTTGGCCATTGTTATTTTGCTCCAGCTTCACACATTTTTCTGTTTTAATACTGCATGAGTTACAAACACCGGAATAGTTCAGTGAGCAACTCAGAATTTTCAGCTCCATGCAAGCATTTCCCATAGGAAGCGAGAGTCACAACAGTTAAAGATTTTCTACATCTTTAGGAGATACTTTAGCTGCAAGCAGCACTTCTGTAAAATTGGCAATTTATTCATCCTCTGTACTGTTTAGATACATCCACAGCTCATACACTTTAACTTTCTTCTTTCATATCCAAGAAAACCATGGATAAAATACAGGTTGGAGTTTGTGTGCAGTCCTCCAAATACATTGATCTAAGCATCTGAAGTCTTGCTACTGAAGAGTACATTCAGAAGTCTCTTACAGGACAAGACAAATGCAAATTTACTGAAGAAGCTTTCTCCCAGATAATTTGTATCTTGTTACAGTCCTAGATAGGTTCAGCATTTACTTGTCCCCTTCTGAAACTTACCTTAAGTAGGTCATGTTCACCAAAGTTCTGGGAGTAGCCCCAAGTCAATTTTCTTGTTTTAGTTGGATCTGTCCATGCAAACAGGCATACTTCCTTTGGTTTCAACTCCATTTCCTCTTGCAATCCACTGCAGGTTAAAAGAAAAAAAAGAGTAAAACGACAGCATTCACTTGGTTAAGAGCAACGACTGAAGTGGTGCCAGCAGCTCAGGGTGCTACACGCTCCACCCCTCCAGCCTCCTGGGGTGAAGCACGAAGGGCCCTAGGCTACCCACTCCAAACAAGTCCAACGGTAGCGAGGCTCTTAGAGAACTAAGATCTATACTCCCACTTCTTTCTCTCCACTTTCTCAAACTATGAATACTGCTTAAAAGTATACAAAATACCTCATTAAAATAATATGATTAAGAAAAGGGGTTTATTCTATTTTTCAAGGTAGCATAATGGTAAAAGAGAACTACATCCTTCACAAAGGATACACCCCACCCCCCCACCCCCCGTTAAATACCTGATGGTGAATTGTTTCTTTTAAATACCTCTGTTTATATCTGAGGGAGTCCCACGAGGTATGGTTAACAATAAGAGCTGGAGCAGCTCCTTCATGGTAATCAGAGAAGCTTATGACAGTAGAATGCTCAGAAACATTCACATCTACCAGTAAGCCCCCATTCTGGAGAGAAAGTTAGACAGAAAATTCAATATTTGTTCTATGCATAAATTCAAGTTAGAACAGACAAAATAATTATTTTTAAGCTTTCTTAAGTTCATTAGCATAAGGCTTAAATGGAGTATTAAGAACAGACCACACAGTCTCACCAATTCTTCCAGTCTAAGCAGGGTACCGTTATCCTGGGCTTTAAAGAGGAATGGTTTAGATAAGCTTTCATAGCCAACTACTCTTACACAAAGTTCACCTGATGAGCTTTCAGGCCAAAATGGAAGACACTGTAAAACAAGAAGTATGTGTGACTTTAACAGTTCATATATGTGCAATATACTAAGCCAGCAGTAAAACAGTCTCGTGTGACTAAAACTATTCCAGATGCCTTAGTTCTTACTCCAGCATGTGGTGATGAACATCTCATCTACATGTAGTAAACTATCTAAACTGAAGGACTTTGTTAATTTACCAACATATACAACCTGTGCTGTTCAAGTTGCCCTGAGATGTGAAGTATCCATGCGATGTCATTAGAAGTGACAGAGCTTCTATAAAATAATTGCTTTGTCCTTAAGTGACAGCTGGAGACCTGTTGTTTGTTTGTCTACAATAACATCCAAAGGAAAAAACCTGAAACATTACCTCTGAAGCAGAGATATAATTCCATTTGTTAGTTGGAAAAGAGCCATTAGGACCAATTTCTCCAACTTCTAGTTCCAGGGAGGATTTGTTTGCTATTGTGTAGAACGGAGTGAAGGTAACTATCCTGGTAAGGTTAAAACTGCTCATTTTGATGCTAACTCCAACCTGTTGAACAAAGACAATTTGATCAAACAATCAAGAACAAGCTTAAAAGTCAGGATGGAAAAACAGAAAAGCCAGTATTACTGTAATTACTAAAGCTAGCACAAACACTCCTGTTATGAATACCTGTAATAAAAGAACCAAACAGCATGCAGCGACATCAGCGAACTATGCAATGCAATTAATGCAATGGTAAAGCAACAGTTTTAGCTGTAGCGTTTGTGGGGAAAATCCAACAGAAATCCCTCTACAGGAAACCCAGAAGGCCTAAAATGATATCATCATCAGAGATCAGTCAAAGAGTACACAGAAACAAAACTCCCCAGATATCTGCATATTGTTATTATGTGCAATCTCCATTCTGCTTAGTTGTGGAAATGTAGTCTTAGACAAGGCTGCTGTATGAAGATCTAAACACTTGCAAACAACCATGAATTTTGAGTGTGAACTCCTACCTCCATTATGTAAGTTCACCACTGTATTTTCAAACAGCCCCGTACTACACGTTTGTTACAATAAATCATGTGTTTTGAATTACACTGAAACTTCTGTTGGTGAAACTACTTGTCACCAAGTGGAGACCTGAACAGCTGGGGTGTAAATGTTATTATCCTAGTTGTTAAATACTTCCACTATTTAAAAGCAGTGTAAGTAGTGAAACAAAGGCCTTAAGAAGAAATAAGTCAAGCCAAAAGAACCCCAAGAGAGCTCCACGAAACACAGAAAACTATCTTACCAGATAGTCCATGTTATTAGCTGAACACCTGACACATCCGTAGCTTCCTACAGTATCAAGGGAAAAGCTACTGGACCAAGTGCTAGTTGAGATACATAACTGGATCTACACACAAAGAAGAACAACATGGAAAGTATTTCAATAAATTAATTTCAATTCTATAGTTCATGCATTACGGGCTGCAATTATATCACATGTAGCTGTATAAAGACAACTAAGTGCTTTTAAATCCCTCTATAATTCAAGATAAGCATAAGCATATAGTACCACTATTCATTTTCTGATTAGTCTGCACCTGATTTCTGGGTAAAATGTTACAGTAAAAGCTAGCAAAATACAGGAGTCCTCATTTACTCTCATGTTTGTGACAGCACTCATAGATGGGAAATAAAGCTACAATTTTGTGGTGCTTCACAAACTTGAAGGGGGCAGGGGGAAATAATGAAAAGATGACCTTGTCAAAACTGTTCCTTCAACCATTTCTTAAACTATTGTTGGGTGGAAAGATGATATTTAAAAGGAAGGAAGGGCCACTTGACAAAATTCCTCTATTACAGTACTCTTCATTTGATTGTGTAAATATCACATCAAAACAAAATAAATACATTTGACATAGGACAGAATATTTACATAGTGCATTTTATATGTCAAGGTACCTAGCTGACTAAACCACAAGCCTATGATTCCTCTTTATTCAGTGGAAAACACCTCCACGGGAAGATTGAGAGCAGCCTTCCTTTTGACTATAAAGGGAGTCCACACTCTAAATTTACATAACTGCGTTAAATTCCTCTCCCCAAGGAAAGAGTTTTCCAGTAGGGTATCCTCTGAGTTTTCAGGACCTAACCACTCTATACCATCAGCCAGCTTCGGGCCAGGAGGAAAATTAGCCAATGGGATGCAGTGCAAGACTTAGACACAAAATCTATTGCAACTTTCTCCATCTGCCTTCCTTTCTTAGTCCAAAAAGTATAACAAGAAAGCAACAGCCAAATGACAGCCTATAGATTTAAGTACTACAGAAAAATTCCTTAGACAACAATCTGTGAGTGTGTGTGTGTTCCTCCTCAGAGCAGTATTTTGAAATACCACCACCACAACCACTGCCTACAATAAGCATACCTTATTTTTACTAAAAATATTCTTTTTTTTAAAGGAGAACAAAACAATATCTCTGTAGTCTGCTGGATGCTTCACGTGTATGTCTTCGGCTCGATACTGGAGAATACGGGAAGTCTTGTTGATTATCCAGTAAGGACTGAACACAGACAAGATCATACGGCTTCCAATTCGCCTAGTATGTACGTAAATATCCACTGTCATCACTGTTGCAGAATGGGATGTGAAACACAAAGAAAAAAATTCAGGCATCCCATCACAAATTCTGAGATGTCCATTCCAGTCTTTGCCTTGGTATTTTACCAACACAAGCTCCATTATTTCTCCATGGATTCTTGAATGAAAAACATCTGCAGCAATCCCTTCAGGCAATTCACGGGCTTCTGCTGTCCCCTGTAGCAAAATCAAAGGAGGCAAATTTAAGTTTTTAAAATATAAAATTTAAGTATTCAAAAACCAGCATTTTGTTCTTCTGTTGCAGGATGCATGTTGCAGGTATCTCAGTACCACACACCCCAGTCTCCAATCACTTTCATTTGAGCCTGATCCTATGAGTAATTTGAGATGAATTGCACTTTTCTTGCAGGGCAATAAAGGCTGCTTAATTCTGGATTTCAGGAAGGCAAACTAGCTCCAACGCATCCCGTCTCTGTTTCCTCCCTCCCCCGTGACTTCAAAATGGCAATGAGTTCTTATTCACATACTTAACACACCAGGTGCAACACTGAACCGGACTGTGCTGCAGACGTACAGCCAGGACTTTTCACATTAAAGAACACCCAAGGCAGAAAGCTGGCTGCTGCGCCATACTGTCTGGCAGCACAGCTTTCCTAAGGCCCTAACATCCCACAATAGTAGCTTTCCTAATTTTTACTGAGAAACAGTACATTTTTACTGTATTGCACAGCAGCCGGGCTTGATTAGTTGAGGGACGTGAAGACAATAAGCACACATCCATCTATAGGTACAGTGACTTCAGAAACAGATTTCAGTTACTAGTTTCTAGCTCCTCAGTCAAGGAATGGCACTCTGATCTACATTCTGTCACCAAGTACTGAAGTACAGTGAAGGCAAGGAAAACTGGAAATAGTGCCATTAGGTTGTTGGACAGGAGTGAAAGACAGATCTAAATGAATGTCACACAGCCAGTTATAAGAGTAGGACAAAATGGAACAAAGAGGATGATAGCTCTAAATCCTCACAACTTTTCTATTTACTAAAGTCACACAGCTTTCATGAAGAAATACTAGATACTGAAAATAATAAAAGAGAAAAAAAGTCTGCATAGCATCCCGCAAGGAAATCTTCCATTTTTTGTATGGGAAGCCTCACAATAGTCCTCAGTGAAGAACCAGTGTCAGAATGGAGAAGCTATGTTTTTTACATAGAAGAAAAGCTCCAGAAATTTCAGATGCTTTTCCTTACACCTCTCTTTGTGAAACAAAAGATACCTTGCAAAACACAAAGAGGATCTCAGAAGAATGAAAAAGAGAAAGACCAATCCAGTGCAGGATTCACATTTAAGGAGCAAGGCAGAACTGCCCAGACACACCCAAACTGAAAAAAAAGAAAAAAAAAAAAAAAAAAAAAAAAATATCCCTAAACCTCCCTGAATCAACCCACCAGCTGGCTCACTCATTTACAACAGAAAATACAAAACCTAACATTCATTACCTTCCATACTACTTCTAAGTAAATATAGTGTTACTTAAAATCAAGTAAAGGATTTGCAAACAAAACCACAGTAAAATAACTTACCTCAAGTAAGTACCTCAAGGAGTATGGTAACAGATTCCTCAAAGTCAATGTAGGGTAAAAGTGAATGATGTAGGCAGGATCCCACTCCTCTTCATAAGTTGAAATAAAATTTAGTTCATCAGGTACAGCTGTTGAGCTGATTATCAGAGGCAAGAAGTTTGTCTCAGTGGCTGGACACTGCAACAAGCACTTCACTTCATTGCTCCTATGTAGCTCTTCCCTCCAGGCAATGTAAGTCGTGGACTCTTTAAACTGACCCTCCAACACACCCGTTGGTCGAACATACAGATGACACCTATGGGAAGATGACAAGTAATGGTACACAATAGCTTTGCATTGACAGCTAACTTCATCCATTTTCAATTGCCACCACCCTGAAGGGCTTTTGCAACACACTAATTGCCCAATAAAGGTAGCATTCTGGGGTTTTTGCACAGTCAGGAGGGGTTCCAAGGGCAAATTTAAGCTTCCACACTAATGCTGTATTTGTGCGTCAGTCTGACAGAGACCAGCCCTACAGAGAAGAAGTAGTGTACCTGTATGAGTGTAAAGGAACATGAAATTCCTCTTCTGGCTTGGATATGCCAATTGGCTCCAGGAACTTGGAGTCTCTAGCCAGTTTATATATCATAAATGGGATTGAGAAATGGTTCTTTATCTAGGATCAAAATGCATAGTTTCCATTACATTTCTATGGTACAAATTTCTAAGGAGAAAGTATGAAAGTATGAATAGCAACAAGAAAAAACAACGCTAGCAGATTTAATTAAATTATGGAAAACAGACTTCTATGCACCTTAGAAATACAATTCTAAAGGAGAACAATATGCAAACATATGAGAAAACTATGCTACTGTTAAGTAACATGAATTGAAAAACATGCTTATAATTTTAAGTCACATAAAAAGTGTATGTGCCAACTTCAACTCCGAGGCTAGTATAAAGCCAAAAATAAATAAAAAAATTGAGGTTTTACTTTTAATCAGGAAGATACACACATACAGAATATAGATAAAAATTCATGTAACAGTAAAATACTCACTAATTTGCCTTTAAGTAACTTGGAAAAGTATGATCTCAAAAAATGCATTAAGGAAGGAAAGCTAAGGCAGTCAGAGAAGAGCACTGCTTTCAGGCTTTTGGTTTCTTTGGTTGTTTTTTTTTACCTGCAGAGGAGATCGTAAAGTAACAACCTTATTTCCTTCTGTAGCATCTATCTGTACAATAATCGAGTCTGAATGATTAGCGAGAAGGCTTCTTACGTTGTACAGTCGTCGACCTGGTTTGGCTATGGGAATGTTTACCACTTCTTTATATCCTTGAAGTTCTGATCCATAAAAACATACAAAAGTCTTAATTAGACAAAACAAATGACATTACCATTTTCTAGTTGACCAATACTTTAGCTTCTCTAAATTCAGCAACAATCAGGATCAAAGCACTCTCTGGCAAAAGCATCTTGAAATGGTGTTTGAGCACCACAGAAGGAAAGATTTAAGGTCAGAATACTCTTGGAGACGATAATTTTAGATTAAGATTTATACATAGCATGATAAATACACCACAGAGTAAACAAAGGTATCTGGCTGGGTAAGACAACAAAATGCAACACAGAACATGGTCTTTGTATCACGGACAAGTATCTTCATATGGGATGGGAGGGAAGGGAAAAAAACCCAGAAGATCATGTATTAGTAGTTCTATCCTACTCTCCTAGGAGTATTTTCTAGCAAATAAAAACTCTCAGTAAGACCTTAACTGTTGTCAAGTAACTGGGTAAGTATAGAAAGCTAAATGGTAGTAGGGATGTCAGAAATGAAGATCTTAACAGGAGCTGGAACCCACAGGCCTATGTTCCAGGGGTCTGTAAGATGATATATCAATGACCCCACTAAAATGTCTTCCATTCCTTCCAAAGGGGGGAAGAACAAAAATTTTGTATTTTTCCCTCTGAAAAACTGGAGAGATGTAATTTTACTTCTTTTTAGAAGTCCAGTAGCTTCTTTAGTTTTGTTTGGGGTTTTAAATTGCCATCAGTATACAACAGTAGTTTGAACACAACATACTTCACCTGAGTTTTGATCACATTTAACCATGTTGACTCTCCCCTCCCATCTTCCCATTCTCGACATCTCATAACACAGTGCTCCCTTAGCACAATACCTAAATTTACAGAGAAGACTGAGCTTTCTTGTCGGCACAACGCAGACAACTTCCCTCGTTGGGGTGTTTCAAAAACAGAGTATTCCAGTTCCATGTTCTGACCACTTTCTACGTCATTCTTGTTTTCTTTTTCTGAACCAACGATCCGAAAACTGGAGCTAGGAAGCACTTTGAGAGGAACACCGAGGGCATTTTTAACAATGAAAGGTGCTGTCTCTTTAAAGGAATAGTCAAACGTGGATGCGGTCCCTTCTGAAAATGCCTGTAATTAACAATATATATAATATGTCATACATAAATAGCCACAGTAACATAAAGGCTTCAAAAGACAGTTCCTAGTAACTACCATTTTAAAGAAAAAAAGCAATGCCTATGCTTTGTATAGCAGTATCTCAGGGAAGTAAAGGTTACTTCTAGAAAACTTCATTATTATTCTGTGATTTGCAGCAAATGTTGATGATATAACAAGCATTCATGCTTCTCATAGGGATTTTTTACAGTTGTTGAGTTGTAAGAAAAATAAGATCTGAGACACAGAAGCCCCAAGCACATTCACCATGTACACATATTCAACCACAACTTATGCTTACAAACATTTGTTTGATTACACAAAAGCCATGGTAACTGACTGCCAAAATAGACTTACAGGATAAGCAGGTACTAACTCAGAGAACTCTTGCTTATTCAGCGTTAATAAATAGTCACATTCTGTAACAAGTTTGATTTAGTAACCCCAAATTTATCCCCCCCCCCCCAAAAAAATAAGGCAAAGGGAAGTGCCTAGGACATTCTATAAGCACACATACTACCACAACAAAAACAGAGAAAGAAGTATTTTCAACACACTGGACTTTCTACTTTTACACTTTGAAGGCCAATCTTAAAACACACACTTTTCTTAGTATTCTGTTAAGGAAAAAAGATGAAAGGGAAACAAATTTCTCTTAATATTTCAGAAAAAGGATTGTAGGAAACAGCTGTGTTTATTGGAGGGTTTTAGTTTTAATCTCATTCAGCTGCTTGTAGGACTGTTCCTTAAGTCCTGCAAAAGCATATTTGTTCTTCTAACACAGAAATTGCTTTTTTCAAACACTAGCACCACCTTTTTGTTAACCCTAAAGGACTAAAACTCCTCAGTCCTGCTAGATAACATCTGTCAGGGCTGCAGAACAGTCATTGGCTTGTGACTGGCAGCACAGCAATTTCTTTTAAAAGTATCAGAACTTCCTACAGAAAAACATGATTCAGCACCTTCTGCCTGTTAGGACTACCTTGGCTAAATTACTGAAAACAGCAAGACAACATTTGGATATTGTTATATTCATCGTATCCTTTGAAGAGATGTTAACTGCAGTTTGCGGCTCAGGAAGAACAATGAAATCGTCCCCAGGCATCAAACTTCTCTCTTGGACAGGGTTAGTCTTCATCTAAAACACAAATTTCATTAGGCCATTATGAACATACACGTTACTTTCTCCCATGTTAAAACAGAAAAAAACCTTGACCTACACTTAACAATTTCACCAAGCAAAGGAAAACCTACTTTCCGTTGTAAAACTTGGACACCCCCACACAAACACAGGATTTTTATACCAACACTGAAGGCAAGCAAGTTATTTTCTTTCCTCTCTGTATGTGTGGTTACACAATACATTTTGTCCATGCACTGGAGAATTAACATTATTCAGAAATGCCTTAAGATGTCTGAAGACTGATTTTCTATGTGAAATTGCACAGCTTCCTCAAAGCAACAGCATTCAGAAGATCAACCTTCTGTCACAGAAAACTTTTAAGAAATAGTTGGCTACTCAAACTGTTTCACATGGGTTCAAGTGTGTTTACATACTTCCAGCTTTAAACTCCATTGCTTCTTTCCTCCTTCAATTCGTTCAATAAGTGGCTCCCACACTGCATAGGTTTCATTGTAATAATGAACCTAAAGAACCAAAATTAAATAAGGCATCTAAAAATAAAAGACTGAGTTCCTTCCAATAGCATTTAGTATGAAAAACATTAACAAGAAAACATTGAACTTCATTTCACATTTTGGAGGTCTACCTTTCAATGGCTTCAAAAATTAATACACAAGTGTAATATGTCATACACTTTCTGAAAGTGACTTAAGTTTTGAAGAACTGACAACCTGCCTTGCTTTTAGAACAACCAGACAGCCTGGTAACTCCATGCCTTTTTAACATCTTCATTTAATACAATTAAGACTCCACCCTCTCTTAAGACTGTTTGAGACTATGATTTTGAGATCAGGAACTTCAACGCCCAGAGTACATGACTGTACTATGAAATAAAAATTCAGTCTGAGCAAACCTTAGCCTGGATCTGGTCCACTGGAACAATTAATCTCATAACCTACACCAAGTTTTTACTTTCCTTCAGCCACTGCAAATTTGAATAGAAGTTGGGGTCCAAACTGTTTTGCACACTCCCTTTCAGCTATCTTCCTCATCCCTTCCCACTTTCGGAAGCATGGCGACTTCCCCCAGTTGTATACGGTTAGGTATGCATCCTCCATACTCCGATATGCACATCTAGCAATGAAAAAAGGCTACTTGTATATCCAGTACAGAATGGAGTATGAGGCACATTTGGTACACTGACAACATATAATTAAGCTGTAGTTAACCTACTGCACAGAACAGCTGCACATCTAGTTGTATGAAATTTTAATATGCTGCCTCCGTAAGAGACATAACATCTCAGAATTTACCGTGTCTTGGGGAAAACAGTTGCAATAGCTAGCAAAACAGATATCGTATGATTACAATCCAAGATGCAAAGAAGATTTTTGAGAACATAGCGTAACTTGTATCTTACAAATAAACACAATGCTAGAGAAACAAAGATGGGCAAACAGATAAATATGAATATTCAACTAAGCCAAGCTCATTGTTCATGCAGCAAAAAATGAATATGTGAAAATAATGGAGAAACAGAGAGAACTAGATTATTCCAGTAACATCTGTTATTGATTTTAAAGTTTCCTAAGAACTACATCATGCTTAGCCATACTTGCCTAACTACTAAAGCACTCCTAAGAGCATTACAATTTAAAACTATTATTAATTTAGCACATAGAAATATACTAGAAACTTTCTTGGAACATTATGAAATGTGCAAAAGTGTTTTAAACTGCTAACAATTTGATTCTACATACCTCCAGTGACATATCAGCAGTGACCTCCATCAGCGAAGACCAGTTTTTAAGGACACCTGAAAACACAGATTCCACTAACAATAAAGGGACAGTACGATGACCCAGGCCACATTCCAAGGTGACCTGAACTGATTTCACCACAATGTCGAATTTCTCTTGTTTCAGAACATGTTCCCGGTCCTTAAAAGTTTCTGTTGCTTCTGTAGCTACATCAACACCAAGAAACCAAGCATTGCACTCATCTATAGGCTTCACTTGCCACAAATTCTCAGAAACTTCAGGTGCTCCTCTAGAATCCTCCTCTATTGTTTTGGGTTTTATGGCAGCCATAATGGTCATTACAGTGTTTAAAATTATTGGTGAGATCTTGAACAAAGAACAAAATAAAAACTTTATAGCACAAAACAATTTAAAACTGATTAACATACAAAATATACAATAAACGGAAATGGCAAAGAACTCTTGGGTTCTTCATAAAGGTACACAGCATTAAAGACTCTTATACGAGATGCAACTTCAATTCCAAGATAAAGAAACAGAACCCATTCATGGACTTCCTCTGCTTTTCCCTTCCTACAAAACTTTCCAATTCCTCCCTCACAAGACACCCCCACCCCCGCCCCCCAGCTCAAGAATAAAATTCTCAGATTGCAATTTCACTTTTACTAATACACAGTACTCCCATAACGGCAGTCAATATCAACCTTTTCCCTACTACACTGTGAAATGTGAATTTATTTTTTAAATCTTCAAGGTGTTCAGAAAAGCATGTTTGCAGAGTTATGCGCACCACCATTTCCATTTACAGTACAATACACCCACCAAAAGCTTTATGCTTTAGGAACAATGTACTGTTGCCTACAGTTTAAGACAGCACCACTGACCACAATTTTCAGACCACAAATGCAAATTTCTGAACTTTTAATAGGAGAATTAGTAAACTGCATTCAGAAAGACCTTTACTATAGACACAATTATTAATTTACCTATTAAGAACTAGGTATTTCACATTGCATATCATCCTGGAAATCACATTAACGGCACACACACTTGCATGTATGCTCCTGCTTATAAGCATCTCTGAAGACAAAAACAGTGGTGGTGGTGGCGACAGGGGGAAGGTCTGTTTCATAAATTTGGAAGAAACTGGTAGAAGGAATCCTAGTACCTGACGTATTTAAATTAGTCCTTTTTTGCCAAGAGATTGCCCAAACAAGGAACATGGAATGATTTTTTCCAACACAGAACAGCTCTAAAAAAAGGATAAATGCCTATTTCTGAAATTAAATTAATGGGGAAAATGGAAACTTTAAGTAGCAATACAGAACTTTAAAAAAAAGCATGCTACAGCTTGAGAAGCGCACTTGTTCTTCAGAAGACAGTTTTAATGATCTTACCTTTATAGTAAGTTCTTCTACTGTTACTACCACAGTTTGTAACCCTGAGACATGCACCATATTTTCCATGACCAAAGAACATGGTCGTAACACCTGAGTGAAAAATATAATTTTATTATTAAGGTAACTCCTGGAATCTAACCTGTTCAAATGGTCTTGTATTTTTTAATGCCATAGGCCAAAGGGATGCTGATTCCATAAAATAGTATGTTTCAAAGTAACAGCATTCTTTCCACAGTGTTACTGTACCTCATTCCAGCATCCAAATTTGCACAAGAACAATTTTGTACAGGAAGGTTAAAAGCAGTGAAATAAAAGCTTTTGATGTAAGGCTTAAAAAACAGACCAAACAAAAATCCAATGCACAAAAAGACTGATGGTATAGTCAAAAAAACCCTGAATCCTTTAGAAAACTAAATGCAGAATGAAAGATACCATGTGTGAGATGAACCACACAGGCCACCTTTGTGGCTCACTGATCGCTACCAGGAATGAGTAGAAGTTCCAAGCAACATGCTAATCAGCATACTCTACTGCAACAAGTGAGCTGACAAGCAATAAACAAAAGTTGCAGAGAGATATTCTTAGTCTTCAAAATCCCTCATACAATTTCTTCACTAAAAACTTTAAATTTAATTTAAAAATGCAGCACACAACTTTTAGACAGAACTCTACATAATGAAGTCTTGCACCTACAGATGAAAGATTCACCTTTAAAAGCCATACCACAGATGTGCAGTCCCCTCCTGTCTTCATAGCAGTCATGATACAAAACCTGAAATTTCTCAGTGCTATGGATACGCCAACCGAAGGAACGCACCTGCCAACAATTCTCATTACTTATCACATTATGAAAACCGAGTTTTCTTACCGTAGTAACACTTTTGTCTTGTTTTTCTTTGAGAAAGGCACAGGCCAACACTTTGAATCCCTTAACTTGAGCAGTCATCCTCTGTGCGAGCTTTCCAGATGTCAAAGAAAAGTCACATTGGAAGGACACTTTTAAGGCAGGGGCATCCGCACTGGTCAAATTAGCAACAAAAACGATTTCTGGATCCATGATCACAGCTTTTACTGTCATATTTTGCCGTACAGATATTTCTGTGAAAGTGAAACACCCCCTTGAATATCAATCGTTTGAAAGCATTATTATGTACATAATACCCAAGCCATGCATTAAAATTGCTACATAATTTTAGAGGTATAAATTTTACAAATATGTCTCAATTTTTACAGGAATACTTTGCTGAATATTACACAGTGTGCAGAAATCAGCAGCAAACTGGTCAGAAGCCTTGTTTTGAAGAAATTGTTTCAATATTGTAAAAAGACAGTATTAGCTCTACACACTGTAGTCAACCTAAGCAGTGGCTCTACAAAGCCAAGCTGGAAATAGTTATATTCTGGCTGAATGCCTAAAATAACTAAATTCTTTAGAGTGAAGATTTACTAATTAAAACCAAATTAGCAATATTCAATTTGTCTGAATATCCACTCAGTCTTCAAACAGGAGGAGAGAATCGTATTATGTTTATCTCAATTAAAAGCAAGAGTCTCTAACCTAGTGATGGATCAAGTCACTTTGGCCCTCAATGATAGGCAGTGTAGAGCCATGTGATGCTCCTGCACACTGGGACTCATTATATGGGTTACTCACACCTCATACTTCCTGGTAGTACCAGGATATCACACCTATGCAATGGAAGAGGTGCCAAGTTGAGGCTTGGTGCACTACAAGGAAAGCCAAGAAAGCTAGGCATCATGGACTACAGGCAACAACGCACCCTGAGCAGCCCCTGCAAGTGCCATTTTTCTGGAGTGTGTACCATCTCTCCCTCATCACAGGGCTTGTGCACATCCCCAGCAAGGGAAGAAGAGAGGAAGTGAACTTCTGACATCACTAGGGCAATTCATAAAACCTAGGGCTCACTCTAGTACTCTGCCAAGGTCCCCAAAACAGCAGCAGGTTTGTTGGGAACCAGCTAGACAACACAACCCAGACTAGGTCTGACCACAACTAAGGCAAGCCTAACAATCACTTAAAACCAAATAAAAAGAACCTCAAACACGGTGTTCCTTGCCCTTGTTTCATCATGCTTTACCTTTAGTCTTCAACCAAAGAGAGGAAAGCTGTTCATCAAAAACTCAAGTCTTCCATTCTGAAATAACCTAGTTTCAAAATACACAACTTGCAGAAGTAAAGGTAAGACATCACTCACCTTTAAAGAGTAAGTTGTTCTTTTTACTTCCTTAATTACTATCTACACGGCACTTTTTACCCTAAGGATGCTTCCTTTGCAACATTACACAGGTAAAAGTCCTGTTTAGCATGAGTGACTTTCAATATTTAGCTCTGTTGGAGAGCACAACTCCACTACTTAACACAGCAGTTTTAGAACTACTACTGCTTACAACAATCTATGGTATCAGTGCCCAATTTACACATTGTGAAGAATAAACTCATTTCTTAAGCCTGATAGCAAGACAGTATCTTGAAAACTTTTGGATGATTTATTTTCAGTACGAGGTCTGTAAAGGAGGGGAGTGGGGGTGGAAATCAGTTTCACAGACCTGTTTCTGTCTTGGATTTCCCAGAAGCAACATGCTTTAATTGGAACTGTGCAGATCTTTCAGTTGAGGATGCTGGCATTGAGTTAATGAAAAAATCTGCTACTGTCAACAAAAACTCCATACTGGCACATATGTATAGCTTGTCAAGGAGAGCAATTACTTCAGTTCCATTTTTATCCTGCTTGTAGTTTATATCTATCATAGAACTGTCATTTGTGTCATCTTTCTTGTCTATCATTCTGGAAAACAAGTTTCATAAGATACATTTCAATCATCGTAACACATACATCTAGAAAAACGAGCAATGCATAAGTAGTGCCATTTTTTCCCCAGTGCCATTTATAAATAACAATTACAACACAAACAATCGGCGTTCCCTCCAGAAACAAGAAGGTTTCTCTAACACAGGAGTCATTTCAATTTAAAATGTGTGCTACAGTTTTGGAACTACCTATGTAGCATGTAACAATCAGACTAAAAAGTTTCCATGCATAGAGCTCTCCAGCTGAGGCTGGCTGCTCTCTACCCAGTTGTTCTACATAGTTTACTCAAGCCTCCCAGGTACATCTTTTTTTGTTGTTTTGGACAACCTGGGAAATCAACATATAAAATAAACTTGCTTAACATTATTCAGATTACATCATTCATTACTGTAGTGCACACTATGACAGGCAACAACTGACAGCCCTACTAAGTTTTATCAATCCCATGTGAAACATAGTATAGAACAAGGTAACAACCTTCCTCACAAGTTGCATGGAGTTTTTTCATGTCTGATGTGCTCAAACTTACCTTGCAGTCACATTCTGAATTCCTTCTCTGAGATCATCCAGGGTACACGCCTTGAGTTTAACACTAATATCCATTGAGCCATCTGAAAACATCTTCCCTGATGATGCCATGAGATGCAATCGGAGTTCACCAAGGCGTAATTTGTCACTATGCAGTGAAAGCAGGGACTTCTACATAATGAGACATAGTAGGACTAGTTATTACGGAACAAATAGGAACATTTCCCTTACTGCTAGCCACGTGCATTTTGATCCATGAATTGAAGGATCTGATTAGCCTGTTGCTGTCAGTCCTCCAATCATACAAATTAGTCCAAGAAACTCACTGAGAAAACAGAAAACGGGTTGTAACAAAGTTGTTTCTTTACCACATTTCTAACAGTTGTTCAGAATGCATGACCAAAGGATAACCTGTCTGAACTCTGAACCTCCTACCAGAGGATCCCTCCACTCCTACCACACTAACTTATTTACAAACAGGACCTGAGTAAAATGTGGAAAGTGTATGAAGAAATTAAAATGGTCCCATTACAGTGTACTTTTTCCCCCGTAATGCTCGTTTTGTGCCCCTCATACAAAAAGCACCACAAATTCCCGCACTACAGTTATTTTAAATGCAAAGCTACCACATCTTCACTATATACCAAGACTAACAAAGCAAGCATCTTCACTTCTGGACAAAGCATATTAAGTCATAAAAATAAGGCAACATTGTACATTTTTCTCTTCCATTTTCTGCACAAGAAGGATGTTCATTATTGCTCACCCTCAGGGATATGAGAAGGAAGTATGGGCTATGTTCACCTTGGCTCTGCTTACTGACTGTATAGGTAGCATGCACAGAACTAGCATCATCTAAAGCTAGCAATTCCTGCTTTTCAAATTTTCATTTTTATTTTGGATAACTGGAATCAAGGCTTGAATGACCAAATCAAATGGTGGGTTGTTTTGGTTGGTTGGTTCATTACTTTTTTAGGGTCATTTTTATAAATGCACTTACAGACATACTCTGCCCATAAAGAAACAAAGTTCCAGGATAAATTGCATAAACTCCATAGAGTAAGCAATACAATGTCAACAAAACCAATGAAACTCTTTGTTTTACTATCCTGAGTTCTGTCTATGTGAGAAGCATTAAGTTCCCCACCCCATCTCTATGGTAAAAGTTTTGTCACAAACCTGATTTGTATCACTATTGTAGAGAGTTACTGAAAGTGACTCAAAATTGAAGTCAAATTTAAGCGTTGTATAGCATTCCACAGAAGACTGAACTGCAGAAGCATCTTTTTCTCCAAAAGCAAGACGACCTGTCAGTGAAAAGAAAGTATTTTTATATTTCTTTATAACACTGGGCTTGGGGGTGGTTTTCTGGGCAAGGCAGGGGTGTGGGGGTGTTTTGTTTTGTTTTGGTTGGTTTTGTTTGTTTGTTTGGGGGTTTTTTTAGTTAATATCAGACAGTCACAGAAAGAGGAAAACCTCTAAATTTGGAAGACTATTCAGATCAACAAGCACTACTCTTTACTCAATAGCACTCTGTTCTATTTAATGCATGCTAAAATTACCTAGCACAGAGTGGTTTAATAAAAAAAAAGCTGTCATTAATTTACTGCAGTTCTTCATTTGCTTTGATGGAGAACTACAGAAAACACTGAGACTGCTCAAGGAGTTTGCACTATTCTTCCTTCCAGTTTCTTCTGATAGCATAGCAATTCAACTATTGGCTGAACAATAGTTTTTTGACACTAAGAAAGTTAAATTTTGGACAAAAAAAAGACTTTGGCAAAGTTAACAGTATTTCATTCACAGACTTACACTCTTTACATTATCACACTATTTGAATACTAATAATATCTAGATTGTTGTAACTGTGCATTAACATTATGCAGTAGTTGGTTTGGCTTTTTTCTTTTTTAAACTACCTGCAGCTGAAGAGTACCATCCTATAAGAGATGAATCACAAAAAACACACTACAAAAAACTTTTGATCATCAACAGCTCACACTACATGTATGTGCATACATTATTTATAACCTTTCATGTACACAATACATACAGAATAATTAAGAAAAAGATTTTATTTACACATTTAAGTGCTTGAGATAAATACGATTTTTGAATTTGCAAATTGCCCTCTGCCTAAACATATGTAGCTTTTGAATTGAACATACCCTCACAGAAATCAGATTCATTTGGAACTTTCCCTTTTTGAAGTATCTGTGTATCTTCAATGTTCTCTTGCACAGTAGTTGGCTGGGAAGAAGCCCCTCCAAGGTTTTCAAGTAAAATTTTCATGACCACAGTTAGATCATCTTCACTGAGTGCAATCTGTGAAGTGATAAACCCGCAACTTCATTTTTGGTGACAGTACTTCTTTCTAACACAGTATGCAAATGTTGAGAAGTAACAACATGCTGCTTCCACCATAAACAAGCTGTCTAGTCAAAATGATCCTGGCCAAAACACCCAAAATAATTTGCCCATTTTTCCTAAAATATCATTTGTTACTTGTTAAGAACAAGAGTTACACCAAGAACTAACACTCCACACGATAAACACTTTCTAGTCTTGTAAAGGCTCTTTGCCTGCTAAAAATATGAGTAACTGATGATAATAAGCCCTTCTTAATAATTCAGTAATCCATAAACAAAACCAGATAACATTAAATGCAAAATTTACATCATATACACTAAAGCAACTGTCATTCAGTAGGCCTTTAAAGAGTTAATTAAA
This sequence comes from Falco cherrug, assembly GCF_023634085.1. Taxonomy (NCBI): domain Eukaryota; kingdom Metazoa; phylum Chordata; class Aves; order Falconiformes; family Falconidae; genus Falco; species Falco cherrug. The sequence goes on from NC_073703.1 coordinate 22,049,179, forward strand.
CCGAATCCAACTATCACATAACATGATCATGAAAAAAAGCAGTATTAAGTGACAAAATGTAGTCACTTAGCCCGCAATACAGTGTTAGAATGTTTTTTCTACATTTATTTTTTTTTACTGGTACTGCTCCACTACGTTAATCATCTGTGCTTCACCAGTGCTACATTTGGCCACAGCACAGATTCAGGAGTTAAACAGGGATCATGAACAACTAAAAGGCCCCTAGCCCATTTTTACACACTTAAATCCATACGGTTAATGTAGGAAAAGAGAAAGTAAAGGCCTCCATCTGCAAAGATATGAACCATACTACTTAACTGTTGCATACTGGAGATCCACATCTACCCTTTTAATTTCTAATAAACCTACTTAAATGCTCAAATAACCTGAATATTACAGATTAAACAATATAAAATCTTAAATCTAGATTTTAAATGCTAACTCAAAGACAGCCTCAATGACTTTACTGACTGTTGAGTCGAAGGATAGCTCCAACAGACCCACAGAAAAGTAAAAAATAGGTTTTATTCCATTTGCATGCTGCTACACCAAAATTAGTCACTATACGATATCAAAACTCCAATAGACCAATGAACTGGACCGTCAAGCTGGAATCTTTTAACATTCTGTAAAGAATACAAGTTGCAACGAGTTTACAAGCATCTTAACTAGGTTATTCTTATTCTGAGAAAATATCTAACTTTTGACATAACTTTGTATTACCTGCATTGGTTTTAGGTCTCCTTTGATACCAATTGTTGGGGTTTTATGATACCAAGTTGCTGCTAAATTTCTCTGGACCAGTAAAGTCAAACTCACAGGACACAGAATTTCATGAAATGGTTGAGAATCTGTGGATATAACACACCTACAAAAGACAGTGGCAGAGAAAAAAAATGTTTAGTAGTTGCAGAATATAAAACAATATCATGTAAATCTAGCAGAATTATACATATACTTTTTTCTAAATTAGTAATAATGCATGCTTACATGCACTTACACCCAGGTATGCACTTAAGATGAGCTCAGTTACTGTCCTATCATTCCTTTCTTTCCAAGAAGTTTGAGACAGGGACATGTGTCCCTATCTAAAAGCACTCTCAAACTTAGTCTGGGGGAGTGGGCTTGTTTAGTTTTAGTATTTTTTCATCACCTATCATCTTTAAAAACATAGAACAATGCTGTATATAGAATATGGACCTGTTTTCTTTACAAACACTTTTCAATTCAGAAGAAAACTCCATGTATACCTTGATAATTTCAAATGACTTAGTTGCACATCCATGTTGTCAATGACTGGAGGAAGAGGAGATTCATCTGAAGACACCAGCTTGAATTCATTCTGAACTCTGATTAAGCCAAGATCAGCTACCAAAGCATTGTATGAAGTTGAAGACTCAGGAACAACTATAACTGGAGCTTTCAAGTTGACATCCATTAAGAGGCGGAAGCTCTTTTTAGCAAAGTCTTTCATGCTGGAAGCAGCCTTTTCTGCTGCCTGGACAGTAACTGCAGTCAGGGCCTCTTGTGCCGTTTGGAAATTGTTTAGGAAGTTCTGTTGACAGGCAGTGAAAAAAAGTAAGAGTTCTATGACAGCAAATAAACCTCTCAAAAAAGACAAGCCTCCGACAAAACGTAAACTTAAGCAAAATAGTTAAACTGGCAGAAAGATAGAACTTCTAATGCAACCATGGAAAAGAGCAAAAGGTTAAAATCATGCACAAGCTGAGACGTTGCTTATGTATTTAATTTTTAAGGTATTATTAAAGCTATCAATTCAAAATTTGTTTTGTCATCCTCCTTACTCCTCATTCTTCTATGAGGCAGTAAAACTTAAGTGACACTTCAACAAAATATTTCTATACGCTTGTGCATCAGTTCACGCAAGGTACAAGTCACAAAGAACAGATTATGTTTTATTTTATTAAAAAACTTATAATGTCAAGTAAGGAACTGAAACCAATGTCTTACCAAGAGAGACAGGAAGAATCTATGTAGGTAAATTATTTGGATGCAGCCTACTTTCAGAGACATTTTTCCATCCACCCTTGACATATCAGCATAAGCTTCCCCTGCGGTAGCATCTGGATAAAGTGACATGTGAAATCTAAACACTTCATCTCCCATTATGGAGACAGCCTAGAAGATTAAGTCCATATAGTTAACACTCCCAGGCAGTAATATGTGATAGAATTATTGCTTAAGTTATCAAACAAAAAATATTTCCACAAAAAGATCAAATGCAACTTATCAGCAATAATTGGACACATATATGCTCAGCACAAAAGGAAATTAAATCAGCTGTTCTATAGTATATGTTTTCTCACATGGTTACCTATAGTCCCTTTACATTTAACCCATGCAACTCAAGCGCATCAGTAAAAACATGATTAAAAAGAATTAAATATTTTAGGGAAGCACGTTTTTCTTCCCTGAAATAAATGAAATGAAACAATGGAATTTTGCTTAATATTTGATACATTACATTGCACTTATTATACAACACAGCAAATAAACTACAGTGCTGTCATTAAATAAAGAACAAGGTCTTTTTGTTTGTTTACAATCTGCACAACACATCACCTTTTTATGGACTGTTTTTGGATCAACATTTGTAATAACAATGTCCTCAAGTCTGGAGAACACTTTAATCTTTTTAGGTTTCATAGCTATAGATGCATCCATTCCTGATTTGAGACAAAAGGAAGAAGATAGCCATTTGTTTAAGTGCATTTATTAAATAAACACTTTTTAAAAAAGAAGCATCATTTATTACTGGATATAAAGACTAAGAGGAGCTTAGAATCCAGTATTCTACTCTATAATAACTGACACTAAGCCCAAGACAGAAGTCATGACTTTACTACATATGCCAGCATAAACTGACTCTAAGACTAGAGTGAAAATTCCCAACACTATCTAAGATCTAGCTATTAAAAAAAGAAAGCTTCTGTTATTTATAATGTAGTGCCTTCATTTCTTTTAGTTTTACTCCACTTAAAAATTAATTGCTTTCTTTTTCAGGGTTAAACATTTTCTTGCCTCGCAGGCATTTTGGCTACTAAAATAATTAACCACCATCTTATGCAATCAAAAAGTATTCAAACATATCTTACAGAGACATATGTGGTGCACACACTAGCCTTTCAGAAGTGAATGGAGGGGAATAATATATTTCTTGCTACAATCAGCTACTCTATTACTTAAATAAAAAAACCCTTACCTTGTATTCTAATGTCTGCAATGCTACAGGTCTGATCACACACTGTAATACCGAATGCATTTAGCTTTGCAGTGAGTTTTAATTCACAGATATCATCACGGGCTGCATTACTGGGCACTAGGTAGGAAACACAAGAGACAGACAAAAACTTCTTAAGCTAATTGCTTACAACAAATGTTAGATAATTGTACACATATAAACTATTCAAAAAGCAACCTGCACTTACTCCCTTAAAGTTACTGCTAATTATAGAAAAGTCACCAACTAACACAGGCAAACAGCAATCAAGACTATGTTTTCTCTCCTCATAAATACCTAGTCTTCATGCGACGGTATGCCGAATACAGCATACATTTCATTATTTGGAACACGATCTCACATGAGAAATGTTCCTTTCTTTATAGAATAGCAGTGCCAATTTTGGCCTATCAAGTGAAAAAAGTTTCTGCAGCAAATTGAAGGTGCCTGTAGAACACAAAATCTGCCAGCCACTGTAAACTCAGTCCCAATAGATTTAGGATTAGAAAACCTTGAATTTCCCTACAAATACAAGGATCAACCACACAGGACCTGATGAAACATTCTTATGCAGCTTCCATAGAAAAACACGTACTATTTCAAAGTTATAGCTACTAATTATTCAAATAAGCACAACACCTTTCAGTTCATAACTTCTCTTTGCTTCCCCCAGGGCTCAGGAATGTTTCTTGTCAGCAATGTAAGCAACTCTTTAGAGCCTTCAGATTGGAAAGCAACTAAGTTGTGACACCAATGCTTTGGAAAAGCTTTGGTTTTGTTCACTGCAATATCATTTAGTCCACTTTTATTACAGAAGTCAGACCACTACCTAGGAGAAAAGCTATATTGACTAAGGAGAATGTGTAAAACAAAGCGACAGCAAAAACATCTGGCTTTTCTTTCTTAAAGAAGATTATTTTCTTCCTTGTTTTTCTCCAAACAGATTGCAATGCTGTCACCTGAAATGGCATCCTTTGAAAGCAAAGGCTAGATGCTGTTAAGCAACAGAAGTACAGGCTTTCTAATACCACATTACCTGCTCTAAGAGTACTGCCTTTTTCTTGTTCTTTTATTTGCGGCTTGTGGTCTGATGTTTTATCAGTGCTGGGAAAACCACCTGATGGAACACTGAATGTAAGAAAACTTATGATGGAAAGCAAAGCTTCTGTGTGAAGTACTATATCCAAAGATGAAAAAGTGACCTAAAATGAGGGCAAGCAGACAAAGTAACATTGTTATTTAGTAGCAGTCTATTGCATAACAACTCATAGTTATTGTTGCAGAATTGAGAAAATAGTGTCTTGCTCAAGTTTCTCACCCTTTCAAATTTCTCCAGTATCTCACACTTCTACCTCCTTCAACTTAACACCACACAAGCCCCCAAACAGATGATAGAGCTGTGGAAGCAAAGCTTAAAACTGCAACAGAGGAACTGTGCCTATCTAGAAATTGATGCTACATGTAGTTATGCTTTTTCAGTAAGCTCTCAGTTCTGCTGCATCTCATTGTGAACTATTGAGCACTCTGGTTGACACCTTCAGAACTGCGTACAGAGGTATTTTAGCAGGTATGATACAACAAAACATCAAGACTTGCACAAACACAAAGTACTCAAGTAGCAACTATCTAGTCAGTATTACTTAGTGAAACCCAGCATCACCTAGCTGACTTCTTAGCCCAAAGCAACTCTTGATAAATGGTTTTGCTGATGCATTATGGGATGTCAGCATTATTGACTCTAAACAGTCCAGCCACTTCAAGTTCCCCATATGGCTGTCAAGAAGCAAGCTGCACCCACCACTACTACTTCAAAGGAACCATTTTAAAAGCAAAATGACTCTCTTGCTTCAAAAGTCACTGAAGCCATGGAAAGCTACACATGAATGGTTGCTTTCAGGAGAAGTAGAAAAGGACTGATTAAACACAAGACCTCTGAAAATACTTTTGAAATTTCACTGTTACAAACTTTCAAGCTCTGAAACACAAGGCCTTGGTTTCACAGGCTGCTAAGTGTCACTGCAGAAATAATACACACCCAACAGGCCTCAGTTAGAAATAAGTACTTATAAATTTAAACTAGCTACAAATGTACAGCTTCTAGTTAAAAGAATTAATACACTAAATAGTTCATTAAAAAAAGAAAATAATTTATTCTCCTCCTGGATTTTTCTTTGAAGTAGTTAAAAATAAAGCATTATAAGCTTTAATGATGAAAGAGTCAAGTTTTCGTTTTTTAGGTTGGTGGGGGTTTTTTCCCCTCTTCAATGAAAAGAGAAAAAGAGGGCAACTAACAAGTTTACACAGCTGTTACTTTGCAAGAAGCTTAAAAAAAATTAAATACATCCAATACTTACATTAATGTTTTGCTTGGTACTTCCATAAGTAGTAACAAAAGCTGGTCCATCAACATCAGCCTAAAGGAAATAAAATAAGCCCAAGCACACACTCAGTCTCTACTGAATTAACCAAGTTCATTAACTGAATTAACTGAACAAATTGAATTTATCACACAAACACATAAGGATTATTCCCATTGCAAAGGAAAACAAAGGACAAGAAACAAGTTCTCTAAATAAGGCACACAAGTCAACAAGAAGGTGTACTCACAACACTCAGTGACATTTTACAGCACATATTTTGTGAAAGTTCAACTGGCCAGTTACAATTTTCTCTCTTACCTAGGATCTATTTAAACTGGATCAATTTACACTTACTCTGTCACGTTTCTGTATATCTAATAAGAATCAGGTCATTATAGATAAGAATACAACTACAACCTACCAGATTCCCAAGTATTCATGCGGTTTTTGAAAGGCACTTTTTTTAAAAAAAAAAAAAACAACAAACTCAAGAACTCCAGCTCATACCACTCCTCAAATGCTAGTTTTACCACCTGTAGAGAGCCACCTATCACTTACATAGGTAAAGACTATCTCACCTATTAAGTTTCACCAAGATACTTCTCTGTATCATTCACAAAGAAGAACGTATACAAACATTTTGCCTCACCAGTGATTTCAGTAATTGTGTTGACTTAATGAAGCAAGCACTGTATGGAAGCAGTGGAGAGTGAAATTAAATGGTAAGCTGAAATATAGGTATTTGGGAGAAGACCTAGATAAGTTTTAGATACAAATCCTACAGGTTTTAAAAGAAGAAAAAAAATTTCTGACGCAGACTAAGTATGGAAGCCTTATTTTACTCCCCATATAACCTTAGTTAAAAGGTACTGAAACCTTAATGTATTCCATTTTCAGAAGATGTTCATCTGTCTCACTTGAAGAATTAATAATGCAAAGAGGATCTCCTTTTGTGTCTGCAAATAAAGAAATAAAACCGTAAAGTATTCCCACTCAGAAGCTTTACTCCACCTTTGGAATGCCTCCATGCTAATTCTCAATTATATATAATGATATACTATTCTATAAACATCGCTTTTCACTGAGAAGCTGCAGATTAAGCATTACCTTGTGAAATAGTGTATTCACTTTTTTTTAATTAAACTACTCAAAATTAACTTGATCCTGATATAACATTCAAAATGGGAAACTTATTTTCCTATAATTAGTTTTGCATTCCTATCTTTAGGTTTTTATATTCAAAACCATACTTCTTCACTTTGAACACATGGCTATTGCAGCTATTACTTGAATATCACTTTGTTACCCGGCCAACCAAGGATGCTGATCATAAAGCACAGATTCAGAAGCCCATCAAAACACTCTGAACAGATAGAATACTTCTCAGGAATGACCATTCATACTCACAAGTAGGCAACTAATTCAAATAAGTTAACTCAAACCAACTCCAGCAACAGGAGTATAATTTGGTATCAGGTAAAACAGATTAATCTGTATCACACAGGACATCATTAAATGGATTTGGCATGTAACCTCCTGCCATTCCCCCCCCTTAATTTTTTCTTTTAACCATCCTATCCTATTGCTACAAAAGCTGATTGCACACACTGTACTGACTGCATACCATTTTTGTAGAAGACTTACCACTTATTTCAATGCATCTCATAGTAATTTTTTTCAGATATGCTGCTGCACTCAATTCATGATTTTTAACTTTGGTTTCAGTTCCAAGCTGTAGCACAGTTAGAACATGTAATGGGTATCTCTCCTTCTGAACCTGCTTCATCAAGGTTATTACAACCTGGAATGGGGAAATGGAAATAAGTTCACTATTTCAGTGAAGCTGTCCAGATGATAGAGCATGCAGTTATAATGGGCCATTATCTCCTCAGCTAAGCTTCAAGAGTAGTATTAATCTAGACATTTTGCTTTTTAACAAAGAGAACCCACAACAGGAGTTTGTTAAAAGATTTTTTTCCCCTCTCTCTCTCTGTTCCTCTTGGCTGAGCAACCAATCACTTATTAACTCCAACAACAAAACAAAAATCCCAGGTCTATTAATTTGGCTATAATTTAATTTTGTTGGCCTAACAGTGTATCTTTACATTGTTAAGCTATGCTTTAATTTTGTAAACAGGCGCTACATACAGAGTCTGAATATGGAAAAAACCGTTACTACAAGTCATACTGGTCTGGAAAGAAGAGCAGTAGAGAACAGACAGCAATGTGAATCAATCTTTGAATACCTGATGCTGTGCAAATAATAATTAAGGACAAAAAAGTTTCAACGTTACAGTTCTTCATTTATAGAATATATTAAGCATTACACCGATTACAACATTGAAAATGAGAAAACTTGAGTTTCTAAATGTAGCTGAAAATTAAAGCAGAACTAGGTATAGTTATTAAAGAGCAATGCTAACTTTAATGCAATTGTTACATGAGGCAATTATCTTACATTCTTGGGAACTAAACCCAGTGCATCAATCTAACAATTTACCACACAAGAAATTTAAAGAATTCAAGTCTTGTCAAATCCTTTCTGCATCATTACGTGGCATACTCTTTGTACACTAACTAATCAGCATTTTGTCATTTATCAGCCAACATATACAGTCCACAGACAATGTGAACCCTACCTCAGTAAAAATTTCCATGTAAAGCACGTGTATTAAACAAGACAGAATTGTTCATAAGATATATTAAATAAGAGAACATGGAACACTACAGCCTAGCCCGTAACATGCCTCAGTCCCACCACTAAAAAAGTTCTTCACAGCCAAGCCAGCAAATCTGTAAGTCAGAAGCGACCAGAGGGACTAGTGATGCACATTGAATAACTACATGCTGGTTTTGTTGACAGGTACCTCATCAGCCAGTCGCAATTGTAATTCTGAAAAAACTAAGAAAACCCAAAACCTGGGATGGTATCAACTTCCTACCTGTCTATACTTCAACTGTGAGACAAATATTTCTGATAACCTTATAAAAACCCTGATTTTTCTTGTATGATTTCGTATCACACACACAGAATATGTTTCCCTGGTGGCCAGGGATAGGAGGGTGTTCCTAGTCTTTGAATGCACTCTCACTCAGCAATGGAATAGTTTCAAGTTTGAAAATGATTTTTTTTTCCTGTCTAAAAAATAGGAACTCAGATTTTGTATTGGACAAGAACATCCACAGAGATTTAGCGAAAAAAAAATACACACAAAAAACCCTGAAAACCAAAAGCCAAACCCGCATACCTAAGCTGTTTGGTCTCACTCTTGAAAAAAAATGAAAGGCCATGCTGAGTTCTTCACATTTAGCATGTCAGACATCTTCAGAGAAACACCATGCTTGGACAATTTCTTATGCATAGCTATCTTTGTCAATTGATCACTCGTGCATTTTACCAGTACTCCATCTACGTCAGACTTACTATCTCTATGGGAAAAATACTAGTTCTAGCTTAACTATTTCACCTGGTTTGTTACTAAGAGAATCATATGCAGTGTTATGAAGGATTAAGGTTTGATGAGTACAGAACATGTAAAAAGTCTGGTTTTCCCTGTTAGATGTATTGTCTATGTTAAATATACTATAAATACAATCTCGCGTAATATAGACAAAAGAAAACAGCTAAAGAAACTGCTTAAGAACCTAAGTTCTGGGGGTTTTTTGTTTTATTTTTGCTGGTATGTACCATCATCATCTTTAAACAGTTAAAATGGATTTTATAGCTCACTACTTCTAAGAAAAAGACTTTAGTATATATTCAGTAACAATAAATTTTACAGATGGATACATACCTCTTTGATTTCAAAATTAAGTAGCATATTGATTACATCTTCATTTAATGGGGTTTTTCTCTTTTCAGGCAGCATTCCTTCTGGAACACACTTATCCTGCGCCAAAACTGATTTCTCCATTTCTTTAGTTTTACCTGAAACATTCAATAAATTAGTTAACTTTTGAAACTGCCACCATTTGTTTAGCTCAAGAAACATATTGTCCTGGTTTCTGTTGGGATAGATACATTTTTTTTCTTGCTGGCTAGTGCAGTGCTGTGTTTTGACTATGGTGTGGGGGCAGAGTGGTCATGGACTTCATGGTTTCTCAGGCCTTGCTGGTAGGAGGGCTGCAGGGGCACAGGGAATTGGGAGGGGACACAGCCAGGGCAGCTGAGCTGAACTAATCAATGAGGTATTCCATACCATGGGACATCATGCTTGGTATATAAACTGGGTGTGGGGTGGGAGGTTGGGGGGTGTCTGGGGCCAGTTGATTGTTGCTCAGGGACTGGCTGGGCATCAGTCAGCAGGTGAGGAGAAGTTGTACTGTTCTTTTCTCCCTTCCCTTTGGATTTCATTCCTCTCCCTTTCTCCCTCCTTTCATTATAACTGTTATTGTCATTATTACTACCGTTCTTTTGTTCTTATTTTATCTCAATTATTACATCGTTCTTATCTCAACCCTTGAGTTTTATGTTCCATTCTGATTCTTCTCCCCACCCCTCTGGGTGAGAGGGGAGTGAACAGGCAGTTATGTGGTACTTAATTACTGGCTGAGGTTAAACCACCACACATACCCCATTCTTTCATTCATTTAGATGGCTTACATTCACCTAAAATAAGCTAGCAACACTTCCACAAGCAGGGTCTTTAGCTTCAGAGCAAGCAAAGGAAATACAAACATGTTCTGGCAGCAAGACAACTCTGATATCTCAATACCTTGCTAGTACTATAACAATTTAGCTAACACCATTACCAGATTTTGTCTTGTGATGTTTCCACTTCTTTGAAGTATTAAAAGTGTGAACACTGTCCTTGCAACATTAAAAAGTTTATCACTTATACACCACCGTTTCAGATCTAAGCTTACTTTCCAGATAGTAAGCGCTTTCCATTATTCCTGAAAGCTATACACTTAATATTCATGACAACATCCGTCTCTGACCTTCCTTTTGCAGTACTGGTTTTGCATGAGTTTGTTCTTCTGCTTCACCAAGGTTTTCTGTCAACACTTTGAGAAAGACATTCAAATCCTCTTGACTTAACACAACCTACAAAATTGCAGATGACAGTTCTCATGAAAAACGTTGTTCTTTAAACTTATTGCTAGCTAACAAAGCAGAACAACATTTCCTGGCAAGAAGAGCGTTTATTTAGGTATTTTGTTAGCAGCAGCTACCCTTAAATGACATGATGACTTATTGTTAAAGGATTAGGACAGGGGTCCTCAAACTTTTTAAACAGGGGGCCGGCGCATGGATTAAGTGGCAGGAAGTCATCTGTGGCTGCTTGGTTCCCCCCACTTCCCCCCAACCCCTGGTGGGGGGGGGGGGTGTGTCTGTAAATACCGGGGGCTGGATTGAGGACCCTGGGGAGCTGTATCCGGCCTGCAGGCCGTAGTTTGAGGACCCCTGGATTAGGAGATTAAAGAAAGTTGAGACTTCCAAAGCTGTATCAATAGATACTGCATCCTTTACTTAGTATATCTACACTTTTAACACTTTCCTGTAAATGACATGCTACTTAATATTTTGAGTTTCACCCAAGATGTACCTGGTATTTTTCTTGCACAGCACATGCATTGCCACAGAAAACAACTATCTTGAGAGGTCATTCAAGGGAGACAGGAAGTTATGAAGCTAGAGTTACTAAGGCAAGTATTTGCCTAATTTAAAATTCTTCTCAAGAAGATATTTTTAAAAAAAACAAGCACTGAAAGAAGACTTGCTCTGAGAACTGGTCACAAAACCATTTGATTTAAGTTGGTCCTGCCTTATGGCAGGGAATAAACAAGACCGCTTGACATCCCTTTCAGTTATCTTACCTTTCTCTCAGTTTAATATATGTACACAGCAGTTTGGGTGCTTTATATGACACTTTCAAACCTCTGCATTCAAATAGGTAGGCTAAACTCTGTTGACATCCCTGAAACTCACTCAACAAACTACTTAGAAGTTTGCAGCTTGTTGCACCTTTGTGTCTAAAAGTAACATAAAGGTTAGTCTTATGTTTAGTATTGTCACCGAGATTCTCACCATGTTCTTTTCACAAGACTTACATTCATTGTATCCAGACTCCCCGTGATCTCCAATACTGGCAATTTGTGAAACCAAGTTGCAGACAGATTTCGTTTCACAGACAGGCTTAAATTAATAGGACGAAGTATTTGAATGTCTGGATGTGACAAACCTGTCTCCATAGTGGTCCTTAGAACAAAAGGAAGAAAACAAAAACCCTCACACCACACATGGTAGGCAAGTTAGAAGTTAAGTACATTTGCAAAGGAACATCATAAAATCTCAAATCTCATCTCTCTTTAGGCTTAAATGGCTTCCCGAGCAGAACAGTGTATTATTTTACTACCAAATTTTTTGCCCTTAAGACCACATTATTTTAACACCACATATTTGACATTGTCACAGACCATGGTTTCCAAGTAAGTAGATTAATATCCTATGAAGTATTAATATTACCAGTTAGCTAAGGCATTACTTAGTAAAATGCACTTTACCTGGACAGTTTCAGCTTCGTCAGCTGCACATCCATTTTGTCAATGACTGGCGGGAGCGAACTGCCTTCTGGAGACACCAAACTAAACTGGTTCTGAACCTTAATCAAGCCAAGATCTACTACTATAACATTGGGGGAAACTGAGGACTGAGGAATGACTATAACTGGTGCTTTCAAGTTAATGTCCATCGAAAGTCGAAAACTCCTTTGAGCCAGGTCTTTTACACTGGTAGCAGCCTTTTCTGCAGCTTGGACTGTAGCAGCACTCAGTGCCTCCTTAGCTGTCTGAAAGTTGTTCAAGAAGGTCTAGAACAAGCAGTTGAACAAAAAGTAGAAATGCTTGTAAACAGTTGTTTAATCTAAATTACTTTCATTTTACATCATCAACCACAAGCAACATCAACCACCAGTTATGCTTCCTACTGTGCTGAATTTTCCCTGGGGAAAGACAAATGTGTACCTTCTGTCATGACCTCTCATAGAGGGTCAAAAATGTATTAACCAGTACTATCCACTCATTTTAAACCCGTTTCTACCTTTTCTTACTTATTAGCTACAAATTCCTTCACCTCATTAGCTTCTGGAGACATGTTTTTAGAGCCCCTCTTTGCCCCCACTGAATACTAATTCTTATTAAAGCCAGTACTAAATGACAGAAAGCCCACTAGCGCTTTATTGAAAAAGACAACATGAGAATATCTGATGAAGGTATAAATATTTACAGTGATTAATTTGCAGCTGTCATAGCATCTAACCTTGCAGAAAGTTTTGCCTCTAACATTAGCTCAGATATGTTTGCAATGAACTCAGGTTTTTGCCAGGGTGGAGAAAGCAGTGAACACAAACACCCCAAAATACCTTAATAGCATCAAGCTTTTCCCTATTTCGAAAGCAGAGGGTGGGAAGTGACCCACCTACATTATCTTAGTTTTTTGAAACTCAAACTAGTTCAAGCTTACTGAAAGTCTTTTTTAATAGTACACACAAATAAGCTTATCATTTCTCTTTCAGAAGCTTGTTACCACTTGTACTGAGGACACAAAGAAGGCTAATTTGAGAATACAGCAGAAACATAAAAAGGGAAAAAAAGACTCACCAGAAGAGACATAAGAAATTTGTGAAGGTATACTATCTGAATGCAGCCTACTTTCAAAGATACGGTACCATCCACTTTTGACATGTCAGCGTAGGCTTCTCCCTCAGTAGCATATGGATCTAATGCCAGATTGAAACTGAAAACTTCATCTCCAACTATAGACACAGCCTAGAAAGAAAGAAACAGTACCTACCAGCCATCAGCAGCTTCTAAAAAGGTACTTAATACAAAGAAGGACTAAACATATCATCAGCCTATCAGATGTACAAGTTAGACCATTATTTTTTAAAAAATTTTCAGACATCTATTCTTCTAATATGAAAACTATGCTTTACCATGTATCTTGTTAGAAAAGGAGGTATACATGACAAATCAAATATTTTAAAACAAGTGAAATAGCATTTATTACATTTCACTTCTACACACAAAAGTAACCAAGAATCAAGTAAAACTTAAAATCTTGTAGTTTAGTACTTTTTTATGAAGGGTCCTTGAATCAACATCGGTGACAACTATGTCTTTAAGTCGGGCAAAGAATACAGTGTGACTCGGCTGAAGGAGAAGAGATGAGTCAAGACCTGTAAAGCATAAAGAGAGAAACAGTAGTATTGTGTAATGGAGGTAAAACTCATTTTCAGGGTAGGGCCACACAGCACCGTTAGGGGAGATGAGATCAGTTACCGAAATTATACATTGCAACAATTATTTTATTAGTAGCTTGCTAAATTCAACAAAGATTTTAGAAAAACCACCAAAAAAATAAACAAACACACTTGGTTTTCTCCTCTGTTTCGAAACAAAGTCAGTTACCATTTCCCTTGCTAAAAGGACTGTACGTAGAGCTCTATTCAATCCAAGGCATTTTTGTCTCCCTGTATCCAAACAAGAATAATTAAAAGTAGTTCCCCAACTACCATAACCTCTCCAAAATAAAAAAGTACTCTTAAGTTCTGGAAATAGATACTTCTTGTATCTTACCAGACACAGAAGGCAAGTATATTGTCTGGAGTTCAAATCCAAGTCTGTACACTGTGCCATCTGTTATTAAGCTTTGAGAATGTGACCATACTACTGCTTCGAAAAACATGAAATATAAAAATTTCTAATCCAGACACTGTCTCAATATCAATCATCTCTAGAAAGAAGTGAGCTAGTATTCACAGAAAAATATTCTAACATTAATCCATCTCCTAATAACCAAGCTGAGTTAGTTTATTGAGATTTTCTGTCACAGAAGATGTTACCATACTATATTTGAATACAACACTTTCTTGTGTGAATACATCGTATGATTTAGAGATGGGCACAAGTGAAAGACTTTTTATGAACTGTAATACATATTCTGGTATATCACACATTCTTCAATATTCACACCAAGAGGGAGTTTTGGCAGCTATAGCCAAACTTGGAAGTGAAAATTCCTCCCCTGCCTCTCTCTCACACAGAATTATTGATAGCCCCTCTGGGGGGTAAAAAAAGAATCAAGAAAATGAAACCGAAACAAGAAACGCAAACAAACCCTAAGACTTCAAAAGCAAAGAAAATATTTTTAAGGGATTTTTTAATCCTAAATAATTCATGTATAGCAGAAAAATAGCGTAACATGAAAACCCACCCATAAACAAGCTCCTTCAAAACATCAGCCTAATTACCTGAAGAATAATGTATCATGCTTTTCTAGCAGGAGGCCAAAACATTATGACAGACTAGAAGACTGACTTTGAAAACAATACCACAAGCCACATTTATACAGATAATTTTTTTTAAAAAGTCAGATACTGAAAATATATACCTTACATCTCTTTTAGTCCAATTATTAGCAGTTGCTTTAAAACTAAGCTACTAGATCAGTTGCTACTAACAAACAATTTGATACCTTGTATCTTGATCTCTGCAATATTCTTCTTTTCATCACAAATACTTAAACAGAAGGCATCCAGTTTGGCAAAAAACTTGAAGTCAAAGACATCCTTATCCTTGGAAGGTCTAGCCACTAGAAATGAGAGAGGGAGTGATTTACAAGGTACTTTCACTTAAACTCCTGAGAGTATTTGCGGGTTGTTTTGGTCTAGGGTTTGGGGGTTTTTTTGGCATTCAGATGACTTAGCTCTGTTCCCTACAGTTTCTTTCATCACCAAGTCTGTAACATCCCATCTTAGAGCAACAAGCCTTCCTCTGAAAGCAACTCTACTGACAAAACATGTCAGCATCTGTTTGTAATACTATGTCTGATATTATTCCCATTTAGCAATGATTCTCTGTTGGAACAACTTTACTTTTTTTAAATGAAGGGTAATTGTGGGGTTCAAAGGAAGTAAAACGCAGAGTCTACTTATTTGTAACATCAAATCAGTAACTCAAATAGGTTCACAGTAGTGGCTTTTTCAGGTTATCCAGTATTTCCTATTCCAAGATCCTAAGGTAAGAATTTTTCTCTTAAAGCTTATAAGAAATGGCAAACCTTGGAAGCCTGTTTCAGGCAGCCAACATCCAGGTTTTATGAAACCAAGTGTTAAGACTGGGAAAAATAAGGCAAAGTCATGCACAAGTGTCAAAAATTATCTCTGGGGGAAGACCAGAAGCCATCAGACCTCACTGATGGTGTGCACCTTCACTAAGAAAAAGCAGCAAAGTATTAATCCAAGAGCTTAAATATTTACGGTCTTTGTTACACCACATACACCAGCACCTTCTTTTTCAGCCTGCAGATTCAAACCCAGGACAATTGAAATTGTATGTGGTTCTGAACATTCTTCACCAGGCACCTCATTTCCAGCATACCTGATGCTTGAGTTTTGCGCTTTGTATTAAGGACACTGCAGTTGCTCCCCTCTGAGTATATTTTGATATAAATTCAGATTTTGTTTCAGTGCTATACAAACAGGAAGATTTTAATTAGGCTAGCAAACAACTCTACTACTTCTTTGAAAGTATATTTAAATCACCTCAGTCAGTAACATCACATAATCCAAATAATACATCTCCTTTATTTTACCATTCACAGTAAGATCATGCTGCTGTTTGAGTCCTCTAAGCTCACAGAAATCTCATTTACTCAAATTCAAGTGTATTTGTGAAATGGCAATGAAACAAGAATAGAAATATCACCTGAAGACACTATTTATGACCAGAACCAGTCTCACTTACTGGTTTTTTGAAATGAGTCCTCCAGCCTGGTAAGCCACAGTCACATGACTTTTGATCTTCACCCCACACTACAAAGCTTATCCTGTTTCTCTGGATTTGATCATTTTGTCAGCATGTTAACACTTCCTTTCAGAACGACCATTTTGTCAAATACAACTGTACCTTTCTTCAGTCTAGTTTCACCTTCTTGCTTTTCATCTTTATTTGGTGTGTCTCCACTACTTCCATTGCCTGATGGACTAACAGCTGTCAAAAAACTGACAGTAGACATAAGGGCCTCTGTATGCAGTAGAAGGTTCAATGACGAAAACACTACCTGTTGAGAACATAAGACTCCATATGACAAAAAAAAGTAACATGTACAAGTACAAGAGCTGGGCTGAGGTGCAAAAGCATCCAATGGTATATAATAACTAGATTATTATTCTTAGATTATTTTTTAGATTTATTACGTTATTTTCCTTAGAACAGGAAAGCCGCATGTGTTACCAACAACAGATCATAAAGGAAAAAAGCTTTCTGTAAAGCAGAAAAGTGGTAAGCTTAAAAATAAGAAAACCTAACAACCACCCAACAGTGCAGCTGTTAACTACAACCTCCTCAGTACAAAAGCGAAGTGATACAAAATTAATTTAGAAGTATTAAATGAGTAAAACACTTATTGTGGAAAACTGCAGTAAGTAAGTGGAGAACTTCATTAGATGACTGAGATACACATCTGGAGTAAGATAGTCCAACCTAAACCTGGATTCAGTCTTCTCAAGCTGTATGGTCTGTCCAACAGACTCATCTTGAATTCTCTTGCAGTAACACAGCACTACATGAACAGATAGGTGGCAGGTGTCTGCCACGTAGATACAGAGCATAAAGGTATTTCCCAACATAGCCACTATGGGAGTCCAAAAGATGAGTAAATGCCTGACATCCAGTTTAGTAAAAAAGTTACCCACTTGAATGGGCTTGGAATTGGAAAAAGAGCCCAAATGCAATACTTGCAGACACAGAAGTCCCACTGAGAGTTGCAAGGCAACACCTCACGATGTACGGGAAGTTGAGTTCTCTTAACATCTGTGCGATACCATTGCATGAAGGCAGTCAACTCACTGTATAGCAACCTCACTAGCATCGGAGTAGCAGAACTGTCATCCACCCTGCTGTGGCTTCAGGAACTTTTTCTTGGCAAAAAGATTCCAGTATTAACTAGACTTCCCAGATGAAAACTACAGATACTCTAAAACTATTAGATGGCAAGTGCAGTATTTCAGTTTTCACACCAAAAAACAGCAGGCAAAATAATGCCATAAAATTATAAAGGCGGGAAAGTACCTATCGAAGAAAACTGACTCTGTAGTTTCTTCCAGAATTCCTCAAGACACTGTTGTTCCCTAGATTGAAATCTGACTCAAAAATTCACCATTAATACAGCACTCAGAACTTAAGAAGTTAGGTACTTGCTGCCTGAAAATGTTTCCCTATATTGTAATAATTTTTAAGAGATTAAATTGTCATTCTAGAGTTGACAACAGAAGTGATGGAGAGGAAAATGCAGTATTGCAGGAAGCTCCTGAATCATATTTTGGAGTGAAGAATAAGACCGTGCTCCCCACTGCCCATCCTTGAAACAAAAAAACAAAAACCAAACCAACCCACACCAAAAAAACCCAAGCAAACCAACACTCAAAAATGGATTTAGACTTCTTATTAAATTTAGCCAGAGTGCTGATTATGTGGTGCTCATTATTTGACAGGAAAAGGAAAGAATTCTAGACCCTGCTACATTTTCCCATACTGGGCATTGGAACTTCATGATCTCATATGTGTGAGATGTATTCTTACATTAGTTTGCATTTTATCCACGTGAGCTACCCTAGACAGTTTTTCATCATAGTCAAGAAACAGACTAACATATTGCTTTTACATTAAATCACATAAAAACTTTGAAATGCAGTAAGGAGAATTAAAGAGTTAAAGTGTAAGGCTGTGGGGGGGGGGTGGGGGGGGGGGGGCAGCACACAACAGGAAAGCTTAAAACCCCTTATTGATTCTTCCCTTCTAATCCAGCAAACAAAAAAAGCAATAAAATCTGCAAGCACTCACTTGAATCATCTGTTCAGTGTTGTCAAATGTTGTCTGGAAGTGTGGCCCATTTCTGTCAGCCTGAAAATAATGATTCACATGAAGGTTAATACTAAATTCCGAACAGTCACTGTGCTCTTCAGAAGATACAAAACAATCCACTAGCTCTGAATAGTTGGTTTAAGCCTTTATAATATATAAAAGAGCTTTAACAATACATTTTAAAAGCTTTATGTATACCTTGATATATTCCACCTTCAGAAGGTCTAATCCAGGTTTATCTGAAGAACTAATTAGATGAATGGGTGCTTTTTTACCTGTAACATACCACAGGAAATACACAAGAATTAGAGTAATTTCTGTCCTTTCAAAAGGACCAAAGAATTTCTGCCTTGAAGATAGGGATTAACTTTCAATACCATTTGTTAAAATACATTGCACCACCAAATATGAATCACTGCTTTCTCTCCACTAAGTCCAAAATGGCGAGTCTACACCTCTTCTCCATCCAAAGGTGGAGTACTAAGCTATTTATTTATCTAATAAGCATTACGGTGGGCGTCCAGACCTCATCAACTGTGCTAATGGAACAAGCACAGCCAATGAACATTTGCATACCAAGTATTGTAACTGGAAAACTAGAGCAACATCTGGATTTCAGTGAGCACAAGAGACAGGACAGCCAGTTTCAGGCTAACTGATATACACACACACCACCACCCCATACTTCTCTTCCACTGCTTATTACCTCCAATTTCATAGTAATCCAAGTTTATTTTCTTTAAATAAGATACAGCTGCTAAATGATAGGTTTTGACAGTAGCTTCTGTCCCAAGATGCATTACATCAAATACAAGTACCACTTCCTCAGTTTTCTTTTGCCTGGTGAGTTCTACTAAAACCTGCATGAGCAAGAAACACACAGTTATACCATCTTTTCACATGTAGCATCCTCACCATTCAAAACACCAATGAAAAAAGCACAAAATTAATGCCTTGCCTGCTTTACTGGAAGTATTATTTTTATTACCATGTTAAAGTGTAAAAACAGAAAAAAAAGATTGTTTGATGATGAGATATAAGTATCATGGAAATGTTTCAGGATTTACTCTCTGAAGTGACATGCCCGGGTATTTACTTTGTTCTTCCAGTGCAAATTTCCCACCCAATTCCCCCATATTATGACTTAGTACTATTAATTTCGAGCAAAAATACTCCAGTAAAGGGCTTTTTCACTGACTTTTTTTTTTATACATACACACAGATAAAGTACGTGTATGTGTTTTTTATATACATACCATGTCTAAAAGAACCTTCATATACAATATCATACACGACTCATACACAGAAATACCTATGTACATACATGTGTATTTTCTCGTTTGGTGGCTATGTTTTTGCATCCAGTAAATCTGGTGAACAGTGGTAATACAATATTGGAAATTTTCTTGAATAGTCTTTATGTATAAAATAAAAATAGAATTAGAGACATACCTCTTTAATTTCAAACTTCAACTGAAGATCTGTCAGTTCCTCTTTAGCAGGCTCCTTATTTCTTATTTCTCCTCCTTTAATTAGCGACCTGTCAGTTGGTTCAGAACTTTCCTCAAAATCAAAATATTCTTCTTCAGAGTCTACGGAACAGAAGTGACTTCCTCCTTAGTACACTTCTTCCAGAAACAGGGGTAAATATCCTACCCTCTCTTTCCCATTCCAATGGGATTTTAAACTGTATGAGCAGTTTAAACCTAATCTAACAGAAGTATACTTCTTAGATCTATACTGCTTTCTCACCCATTGGACCCAAACCAAAGAAAATTAAAACTCTACCAAGGTAAGCACTGGAGTTTGGCTGTATCATTAGATATTCAAGAACATATATAAGGAAAATCAGTTATAAAGTAAGCCCCAGGAAACGTTACCAGGTTCCACTAGAGGAAAGCTCTTTTCTCGAAGAAACACGAACATAAATGCTCAAATCCACAGTGTCAATACAGTAATGCACCATTTGTTATTCTAGTTCTGCACTTTCAGTAAAAGAAGAGTTTTGCTAATGCAAAACACTCAGGACAGTACACGTGATGTTTGTAACAGTCTATTTTCACCACACATCGGCTGCCTAATGCAAGTGTATACATCCTCCAGACATGTCACTCACCTTTCTTATATGCCCACCCCAAATTATGGGTTCTGAAGTGGCAGCAGCAGCAAATCAGTATTTAGCTAAAACTGTTTTTTGATTTAAGTTAATACTGAAATAACAGGTTCCTCAATACTCCCTCCTAAAAAGATGTCTCATGGCATCTGAATAATTAAATTGGTTTGCTAATGACATCCTAATACAGTTATTAAGAGCTCATTTACATTTTAAGAGTTTACTTATGCAAAATATTCATTAGCAAAAAAAACTGGTTTTGCTTTTTTGAAAAAGTTCATTATTCTGAAGTAACATCAGCATCTTTATCAAATCTTCTTATGCGCTTCAAGTTAGAAATGATCATACTCATCCCTATTGTCCTGATAACATGTTTTAGATCAATAGCAGCCTGAATGTTAGCTATTCTGTAAGTTATGCCCTTCTACTTTTACAAATGCATATCTGTAGCTTCTTACCTGAAATTATTTCTGCTAACAACTGGGGTGTATCAAGTAATCCTTTACTAACAACAGGAATTGTGGGAATAGCCAGTACCTAGAGGGAGGGGGAAAAAGAAAAAAATGCAAAAAAAACCCAACACTATTTTAAAGTTTGTATAACTTGGTATGTTCAGTCATACTTTCCACTGATGAATGCACATTTTACCTCGCCTCTCCCATATGACTTAGAAAATTCGGTTTTGGCAATACTTACATTGAAACCAGCAGGATAATGACACGGGCTAAGCTAGACACATTTGAGTAAGGTCAGCGTGTTCTGATGATAAGCATAATGAAGACACTTTGCCTAACTCAGCTGACAACAGATCACTTATTTCAAGTGAAAAAGACCACAGACATTAGCAGAATTCACATGTACAATGACTGCTTCATGGTGTCATTGTTTTTTATTTCAGTTTTCTTATAATCAGCTTACCTTTGTGCTTGGAATTGACACAGATGACTTCTGAGGCAATGGAATGCTATCAATCAGATCAAAAATTGCCTTGATTTTCTGGTCAGAGAGTCTGACATGCACCAAAGGAAGTCCTCCTGACACTTTAAACCTTTTAAAAAAAATAAAATAAAAAAAAGGAGGAATAAACTCCAAGACAAAAGAGTACATAACAATTTGTGATTTAAATCTTACTAATATCTACACTCATATGTAAAGATCACATCACAGTAAAGCTAGTGATTCTGCATTAAAAACAGGTCTTGGATTCAGTTTAAGCAGTATAGTTGGTAACCAGTGGAGGTACCCAGGGAACTCCTGGCCAAAACAAGTTTCATGAAAAGTAGTAAGCTACTTTATTTCTTATGTTAATACCTTCAAATTACAAAGTGTAACAATCTGTGGGGAAAATACGGTTTTCTGTAAGTACACAGTAATGAAAAAGAAGTCCTTTCAACATTAACATATTACTTTGGCATCCTGGTATCTCTTTCCACCATCGACTTTGCCAACTGTACATGAATATCCATAGGCTGTAATACGTGCAAAGTTGATGGATGTTGAAAACGAGCCTTCTTCCAGTCTTCACCTGCAAATGTTCAGCAAATAATAGATAAAAGCATCACCAGTTAGTTGCTCTAATTAAGCTATCATTAAAGTAATCAAATGGCATGACTAGGAGAACAAAAAGAACCCCCTCACAAACTAGAGAAACCTAGAACAATTTGGACAAATTATTTTAAAAGCTTACTTAAGCCCAAATGAAGTATTAAGGCCAATTTTAGCTGTATTTTCCTGCATATGATGGAAAACATAATAGTTCTATGCATTTATGTTGCTTGCTAGCATCAAAGTAAAGAAGCAATATATAAGTCCAAACAAAAAGCAAGCAGCTGTTTAAAGAGAAACTATTTTTTTCCACAGCTTAATAACAGACGTGTGTTATACTCTATCTTTTAGTTAACTATTGGCTTTGGTTTGCCTTTTTTCTTTAAAGAACATATTTATTACAGGTATGTAACCATCACCAATTTTTTGAATAAACAGCAACTATGTTGTTTTGTTACCTTTTCTTCCAAAAAGAAGTTGCACATTTTTTATTTCCACGTCAAACTTGTCATAAGCTTTGTCCATAATTTCTTCTAAAGATGAAAAGCTAGAAGCTTGGCTACTGCCTTGATTTATGCTGTTCAGCTGAACATGTAAAGGACAAGATAAAGTTAAGTCTAAAACTTACATACACATGCTATTAATTCTAGTGACGATAAAGGTGATTATTCATAGGAGTTTATGATGGACATTTGAACTCTTAGAGATAAGAAATAATTCATTTCACATTTCAGTTACCAAGAGTTAGTAGGCGTTATTTGTTACTTCTATCAAACCATTTAATTCAAGTTATGCAAAAAAACTTTATATTAGTTTACAAGTTCACTGCTGGAGTAAAACTAAATCTTAATTAGTAAAACTAAATACTTAGTCAGGTAAAACCAAATTAAATTATAGTAATATTTCAATTTTATAGGAATAAGTGAATCAACTCTCAAATTCCAAGAGAAAAATTATATTCTTTTATTATTAATAAAATATTATCAATTTACAAAAGGAGAAACAAAAGTTCATGTGCTTTGCTGAAGAAATGAAAGACATTAAGTAAGCTACTACAATCATGATTACAAAATGAAAATGTTTCCTAGGGAGATTTACTAGTAAAGTATGTCACAGACAACAGCTCTGAACATTGATCAAAACTGACCCACATTTGTTTGGTAAGAAATACAGTACATTAAAAACACATTCACACGGATGATCCATCTTTGCCTTCTGAAAACAAGATAGGTTTAAATGACAGCTATGTTAAGAGAAAAGAATATTTTTTCCTCTGAGCTTATAAGAGAGGTCATGTATATACCTGAAATGTACCAAAGTCCAAAATTAGCAAATCTGATTTTTCATGGTAGAAACCCGTCTGTGGAACCACAAGGTAGGAAGGTTTCAGATAAATCTTCAAGTCAAGGACTTTCCTCATTTCAATAATATGAGCTAATCCTTAAAATAAAAAGGGACATTAAAAGCGAAATGCTATTCAGAAGCGTAACATTTATGCCAGTCAACACACAGAGGGACGCTATTTACCTGAAGGGTAACACAACTTGAGCAAAGACTTACTTTTCTAATATTCTACTGATTTCTTACTGAACCCAACGCTCCTTCCCACAAAACACCCACTAAAGCTCCAAGTCACAAACTCAAGGAAAAAAGCCAATCGTACAAGTTGGCCAGTAATCAAAACATACAAAATGTGTTTAGAAAATCATATGGAAACATTTCAAGACATTCAAGGGTTCACCTCAGGTGAGATCTGCTATTACCTTACCTGTAGCAGTTCTTTCCTTGATTTCTTCCAGCTTCATTAATGTGGCTGATGTTAATCTTTCAAGATCCATGCCCTTACTTGTCTGAAAGAATTCTACCATTGCATTTATTGTTCTCTTTTCAAAAAAAAGAGAAGACAAGAATTACCAATACACAAGTCACTCTGCAAAGACTCAAAAATAGATCTGGACAGAGCAAACAGAATAGGACAGAGAAAAGCAAATCAGAAGAATGGTTTAGAGTTCTGATTACTACTCACTGCATCATATTTTATTTCCACAGGCTGTGATTCAATAGTGAGGCTCTGGTCAGCAGTACTATCCTCTGGGTTAATATTAAACTCTATCTGAAGTAGAGAAGACTTGCTATCTCCTATGGAAGCCACAAGAGATGGTACCGTGTTTTCTTGTCTCAGGCCTGTAACGTACCAGTTTTCGAGCTTTGCTTCAACTCTAAAGATGATGAATAGTTAAATATACTTAATTAGAACACAGAACACAGTTCCATCTAGGAAAGACAAGCAAGATGAGAAAGCCTTTGATAAAGCCAAACCTGATTAGCTTCACAGAACTAACATACCACATGGTTAAGAAATTATTATATTAAGAAGTCGGAAAAATAAATAAGAGGCAAATTGTTCAAATCAACCTAAGAGTGATATTTTCTTTTTACCTTCCATTATCTGCACAGCAGACTGAATATAACTTTCAGCTCATGTTTATTAAGAGAATCAGTTGCAAGAGAAAAGAAAGGCAGAATAGTTATGCTACAGGTGAAAGAGTAGGAATGTTAACTATGACATACTGATTTCAAAAACAGTTATGGACTTGTTTTGGTTCAAATGGGTATTCCTTACTGACAGTCTCTGACAACACTGTTAAATGGATTCAGTAGAAAAATGCCTCTAAAAGAAAGCCATGTGAACACAACCAAACTACACAAACTTCCTTTGTCCTTGTAAGTACCTAATAGATACAAAACTGATTTTTGGGTCCTGGGTCTCCACCATTGGAATTTCTGACTTAGGGAGGCAATGTGGCTTGGGCATAATCAGCATCACAAGCCTAACTCCACCAAGAAAACTTGTGTTTTTCCAGAAACTTAAAATCAACAGAAGTATCTGTTCTACTGTTTCCGCCTTGCTAACTAAATTACATGGCATGCATTTATGTAAAATATCCTTAAAGCTCTTTTTAGTTTTGTGCAGCATTCAGGCTGCACCTTTAATATTCCCAAAAATGTTTTTTAGCAAAAGTATTTCTAGAGTCAGCAACTGAGCTGGTGCTCTTGTGCATGAAGTCAGAAAATGGAAGGAGCTGCAAATGAAAGCATGAAAACTGCAGACTCATTTACCAGACACTGAAATTCTTATTCATTGACTATATAATCCAGTAACTTGTGTTCAGTATTTCTGGTGTGCCCTCTCAAAATACTGTAAGGACTCCACTTCCTAACATGCTGGTTAATCTCCTACCCACAGACTCAGTTTTTCATTTCTGTAGGAAGCAAGCAACGCAGTAGCTTGGCTGGATTGTGTAAGCCTGACCATTTCACACTGCTTAGGTATCACTTCCCAAAAGTAACATTCAGCACTCCAACATCTAGATTCAAGAAAGAGCTTATTGTTTATGAAGACTAACAACAGTATTCCTTTCTTCATTCTATTCTATGTTACTGACCAAATCACATGACTAACTTTTCAGAGTGCAAAACTGCAGAATGCCCATAAATTTAAGAGTCAATATACAATATCATGCACTATCCAAAAGAAGATTTAAAATGGGGGGTGGGCAGGGAACATGTGTTAAAGATGTTTTTACAGAAAGAAAATACCAATCTGATTACTTAATGCCTTGTGCTCCTGGGCGCTGTGATATTTTGGTACTCAGATCAATTATCTGTACTTTAAGAGTTTCTGCTGCATTCTTGTCTTCTTTAATTGTAAGAGAAGTGCTTAACAGCTTCAGTGTCACAACGTGGGCAATGTACTAGTAAAAAGGACAGAGAAAATTTAAGTTAGTCATCTTGATGTGAATAATTTTTCAGAACTCCTAATTTCAACACACCTAACAACGTACTTAAAGCTACTCCAGTCGACTAAGGTAAGAACCATATCCCTATACAGTAAGTGAAGCATAGTATCTTTACTTGCTTTCAACCCTTCTCAGTCACTACTTTTAAATAAAATAGTGTACTTCAACAAATGCAGAGCAGATAGAGTCTGCATCTATTCACAGGCTTCAAGGAAGGTGGTGGTTTTTTTTTTAAAACCATGAAAGCAAATGTGGCTAAACTACACTCACTAGACAGCTAGCAAGATCAATTAAAAAAAAAATCATCATAACCCCATCAAATAACTGTATTTTGTAAGACACTGCATATATGCCTTTCTTGTTCTTGCTGCTGAATGTCATGTCTAAACCTTGCCAAGAAATGGGTTTGGCTTCCTGACACATGTGCCATTTTATGACTGTGTCAATCAGCAACTTCAGAATCAAATAATATTTCTTATCTGAATTTGAAGCCCGCACCTTTCTTCAGGGTACTGAGTGAGATGAAAGCAGCTTTACACTTCATTTGTCCAAATTATAAATTGAAGTTTTTCTACACAGGTAAGCAAGGAAAGCATGAAACAAAGTGAAGAAAAAAAAGCACCAGTACTGGGCACTGTTTGGGCTGTGTGTCCTCTTTGTTGGCAAAAGATGCTTGCTGCTGCTCTGCTCCTTTCAACTTGACAGGAACACAAGTTCATACAATAGTGTACAGGCCTCCATGCTGCTACTCAAAGAATTCTCAACTTCCTTCTGTGAGGCCATGTAAGCTTATAATAATCAAATTTAACAAAAATATACAAGGTTGGAAAGTTGGTTTTGGGTTGGGAGTAGGGAAGCCTGATGGGAGAAGAGACAACATCCTCCTTGAAGGAAATAGTCTCAATGTAAAAATGCTTCTATCAATGATAAGCAACTTAAAGCAGAACCACCAGTCACGTTAAAGATTTAAAACAACAATGTAACAGCACTCTCAGAAAGAATACTGAGAGAAACCTTACCATTACACATTTTCTTGTCTACTTTCTAGCTTTCTTCCTATAAGTATGCTTCCTTTCTTTCTTCCTTTAAGAATGCTACACCTGTAAATTGTTATCCTTTATTTCTTTGCTTACAAGCCAAAAAATGTCTGTCATAAATGTTTAATTTTATGCCTTCCTTTTTGTAGCAGACAAGTACTACAACTAAGATCTTCTAATATTAATCATTAGGATAAGCATTTTAATAGAAACATAACATGATCCTTCCAAACAAAGCACCCCTGAAAGTTATAAATGTTGGGTGAAACAGAAAATAATCACATACTAATGCTCACCTTTTATATAAACAACAACTATTCATTTATCAGAATCAAACTGACTCTGGATTTTGAAAAACAAAACCAATAAAAAGCCAACACCCAAAAAAAAAAAGACAACTATAGACTAATTTAGTTTTCACCACAACAGGTAGCAAGAAACAGATGCACTTAAAAAGCTAACATGGAATCTTTTTTCACATACAGTTAAGCTTTTTTTATTCTTTTCCAAGTTGCAAATCTACTGTCCAGATTAGGGTTGTGCACAAGGCAGAACACTGGCAAAGAAAACACTAGCCACTTCTTGTGTTCTCTGAATATTTCCTTACTATCAATATTATTTGTACATTCAACATATTTGACTTGCACTGACACACATTCGACTGCTTATCTTAAGGCTAGCATGCATCAGAAAAGGGGTTTTTTTGTGTGGTTGGTTTTCTGCTTGGTTTTTTGTTGTTTTTTAAACCATACTCATAAGAAGTTGCTTACCTGCTTTGGTAATGAAAGGTGATGGGAGCTGTCACTGTATCCAATAGCAGTAAAAAGCTTAGCTTTCTCTTCTGGTGTCATTAGCTCATCAATAGCTAAAAACCAAAAACCCATAAAAACTTGCATCTTAAATAGTAATGATAAGCATTTTTTCCTCCCATTTATTTTCTACTGTACTTAGTTCTGCTGACATTTCTTTAATTCTTCATCTTACACTAAATTCCATATTGTAAAATAACGTATGCAGAAGCAGCCTTCGTATCTGGCACTACCTATGCAGCACAGGAATCAATGTAACTTACATTACAATAGTACCCACAATTCCCAGTGACGGAAATAGCTTTGAGGAGTTCTACTTAAACAAATCTCTGGTCCAGACAGCAAATCACCAGAGTACAGTGTTCCAGACACTGCAGCTGTAAGTCTGTACTCTTCTTCTTACTAAGGTTCTGAAACGCTTAAGGCCATTTCAGAAGTAAACCTTATTTGCCAGCTCAACATTCATTAAGCAGTACCATGAAATGAATCAATACTACATTGCACTGTTGATGCCATACTCCCTTCTGCACAGCAGGAAGCAAAACATACTATAACTTTCTTCATGTGTATAGAAGTTAGTGCATAAAAATCTATACCTACTTTCAGGAACAGGTGATTCTTCATCTTCCTTTTTCCGAGATTCTCTTCTACCCCAGAAACCACCAAACCATCCTCCACCTTTTTTTTCTACTTCAGTGGTTTTCTTCTTCAATAGTTTTTGTCCTGATCTTATTGTCTACAAACCAGACATTAAAATACATAATTAATAGAATTACTGTATCTTTTGCTTTTCTGTAAATAATGCATACTGAACAGACATTTAACTATGGACAGCAACATCACCCCGCAAGGGATTAAGAGCACCTTGACTTACCAGACAGAAGCAAAAAGATTGGGGGGAGGGGGGAGGGATGCACATGGAAAAAGCATGTGTTACTTCTAGTTCAGACAGCTGCCTTCTACACATTTTACTAGCATTTAGACTACAAAAAGGCAGGAACCACATGAAAAGACACTATTTAGGAGGATACAAGAAGCAATTACATTGTTAAGTCTAACAGTAACACACCCAGTTCTCCCACACAACAAGTGACAGAACAAGAGGAAAAAGCCTCAAGCTACACCAGGGGAGGTTCAGATTGGATATTAAAAATTTCTTCACTGAGAGGGCGGTCAAGCACTGGCACAGGCTGCCCTGGGAGGTGGGTGAGTCACCGTCCCTGGAGATGTTTTAAAAATGCACAGATGTGGTGCTTAGGGGCATGGTTTAGTGGTGGACTTGGCAGTCATGGGTTAACCATTGGACCGGACGATCAAAGGTCTTTTTCAACCTAAATGATTCTACGGTACCAAGAGGATAGCAGTAACACTGCGCGCGCACACACTCATAGCTTTTTGGAACTGGTTTCCAGTTTGGAAATTCATTTACTCTTGTCCTAGAAGAATAGAAAACTTACTTTCCCACCTCTCTTTCCTATCATAGTCATCAGCACAAGTTTTTTCAAGATAGTATCATGACACAACCATCTTATTTGAAGTCTTACAGTTTTATTAAACAAAAATTATTTCTTACCTCAACTTGTGCTTGTTGTCTTGCTAAGATTATATTGAAGACATCAAGCTTTCTTTCTAGGTCCTGTAAAAAGTGAATCATGAAATCATTTGCCTCAAACACATTTCAGAAAAGGCTCACCACTACAAATTCTCTACTAGCTCCTTTGTATTTACACAGTTTCTTTCTAGACTTGCTCCTTTCTTTCAAGGATATACCCCACCCACCCCCAAAGTTCACTAGAAGATGAAACCTGATGTTAGGCAGCCTAATTATTTTTTTTTAAATAGATTAATCTCGCACTTCATTAAATGCATCTGAGTTCATTAATGCACAACCAAAAAGGGTTTATTTAAATGGCATTTAACTAGTATTTTCTGTCTTTCCACAACAGGTTACGCTGAACTTCAGATTAAAAGGCTATTTCCACAGAACTCTTGTGCTCTTGTAAAACCACAAACCTTGACTATGGTCATGTACATTAAAGAATTTTTTAGAGGGACCGAAACATACTTTCTCCAAAGAGAAAAAACCCCCACATACCTGAATCTGCCTCTGTGTTTCTTCTGACAGTTTACTCTGTGTCAGCTTGTTCTTGTACACATTTTTGTAACTCTTCAGAAGCTGCCTATGCTGTTTTATGTTATTCCATGACCACATTCGAGTATGTCTTTTGATGTGAACTTCAAGAACACTGCTACCTGCATATTTCCACCTATAATAATGCCACACTTTTGAGCAACTTCCCATTTCATTTGCACATTACAACTTAAAAGTTGCAGAGGTAGTTTATTAATATGCAAACACTTCATTTAGCACTTGTCATTTGAATAACTTTGTTTATAAAGATTTTAATAGTTTCAACATCACTTTTGAAAAACAGACTGAGGACTTACATGAAATGCCTGAAGAACTATAAACCTACATTCTCTATTGACTTCTGCGTGTTCGCAAATTTGGTCTGTAAAAGCATTAAGTACACTTAAGCACTCTGACAATCAACATCAGTTAGTACTTCGAAAAAAATGCACAGAAATGTGTATCAACTCAAAACTTTCAAAATTACAGTTGACATACGTGTCTCCCTTGTAATAGATTTGCTCATTTTTTTCTTTAGTTTTTCTAAAACTATATTCTAACCTCTAGGGAGCATGTTGTTCATCAGCATTTTGTTCAGAGATTTGGGGACCAGAGTTAGCTTTGCAAGTCAGATTTTCATCACTTAGTTCTATCACGTGTTCTCTTCTGCAAACCTTTTCTACTGGGCTAAGCAAAACTCTGTGAAAGTTAATAATGATACATGTGATCTAGTTTTAAAACTATGTTTAACCACAAAGGAGAATGAAGAGACTGGAGAGGAATCCAGCATCTTCCAGAGAAGGCATGAACATATACAGCTTACCACTGTCTGGCATTTTTATGGAGACACACATTCGGCCTAAATCTTCTGTACGGTGCATTGCGAACCATGTAATCTATGGACTCCAGAAGGTCTATCATACTGAGGTACTGAACACAGAAAAACAAGTTTCTTAGCAGAGGTTTAAATTTTGTGCTTAAAGTGCTTAAAGTACATGTATACCATGATCTTCAGTATTCCCCAAACTTTATAGAAATGTAAGCCTATGCTTAAATTTTCATTAGTATGTAAAAGTGGGCCAGCTACACCATTGCTCTGAAAGGACACCACTGTATGAACTTCCAGTTTCCTTGAAGGTCAAAACCAATTTTTATTTCTGCTGCTAGTCTGCTCAGCACAAAGTCTCAGGCTTTCACAAACCAACTGTACTGTCTTCATTAGTTAATACACATTTTCCCCAGTTTCAGAACTGCCTTTGCATTATCAAACCTTATTGTACTGTTCTGAACTCCTGTTACACTCTGACATCAGGAAGAGCTAAAATGCTGTACAAAACTGACTGTAAATTATCACTGAATAAATGAAAACACTAACATTGCTGGGGAGCTATCTAAGTGAGTTCCTTCACACTTCAGCAGGCTTTGTCACCAAAGCCAGTATACTCCATTCCTTCCCACCCTTGCTTGTACCTTGGCACCTCTGCTCTTATAATGTCAGCTTACAGTTTTAGAACATAAAGGCTACTCATAAGAATGATTCCATTCTGTATGTGAAAGGAATACTAGTGGAAGGGCTGAATACAAACCAGGTGGCTCCCAGAGGGTCCACAGGTAACAGGATCTAGCAGCATGTTACACAGAGGGAAATTGATCCTACACATTTCCCACACTTATCGCTGAACAGTTTAGGCAGTCGACTCACATATAAGCTGAAAATTCCCAGAGACAAATGTTTTCAAACAAAGAAGTCCTACAGTTCATCACGAAGTCTGAAACAGGTAATAAGAGATACCAAGCCAACTTACCTGTGGCTTAGTGAATTCAATGACAATTCTCTGTACTTCTACATTACAATCAATCTTGGGAGTTTTTAATTCTACTTCCGCATATGGGTTGATATAGAGTCTTGCAGAGGCTGATACTGGTCTAAAAACTTCAAGATATAAAAATGAAGATTGATTTTATGTTTACAATTAAAGTATGGGAAGCAATCTTAAAAATACTGATTTCCACTGCCTGATATATCAGCCACTTCATACAGATAATGTGTATGCTCAAGACCTACAGAATCAGGATGCAGTTCTTACCAAATATTAAGATAGCCCAGCAGTAGTTAAAAAGCATGCAAGCTCTAATATGTTCTACTATGTTTACGTTTTCCTAAAAAAATGTTAGTATGGGCATGGCTGCATGATCAGGTCAGCCTGTTGTATATGAACATGCTCAGAACATTTTATATTCACTCACTCCTAGCTTACTTACTGTACTGGTAGTCTTGCAGCTGGTTACCACTACATGGAATTCCTCTTTTCAGCTGATCCTGTAAAGGAATATAATATGGTCTAACAATTGCTGAAGAGCATTACTTGTTTACAGTTCTCTAAGCTTTGAGTAGACACATATTCTGGAAGGGCCTCCTCCACCTAAACAGGAAAGCTAATACAGCACAAGCACTTCAGAGTGAAGGGGTCATATCAAAAAGAATTCTAAGTTTCTCCTATCAAGTGGAAGGTTAGTACAGTTTCTATTCAACTTCTGTCTAAATCTGGCAATAATTAATGCGTGTTAATCTAGAAACATACAGTTTGTGTACATCCAAATATGTAGGATAATAGGTCAAGCATTTGTTTTTAAACTTTAAAGTACCAGGAGCATCTATTCACATCCTACCCTTCCTCATTTTTAGCAAACAAGGAGGCCACTTGAACCTTCTTGTATTCTGCAGGTATGAGAGGAACTGAAGGCATAAAGAAGTCAAGAAAATAATAGAATAGCCCAAGAGGCCTGAGAAATATCATGCTAGAACAAAGCCTTAATTCAAAATGAGGTGTCTGATGTTACAATTCTTCAGCACTTTATTGAGATTGCTGTATTTATGCCCTAACATTTTATCTAGTTTCAGAATTGCAGTGGCACAACCAGTTAAAGCAGGAGGTCTGCTTTTAGGAAGATGTACATATTGGCTAGTACATGATGGCAGATGAAGTGTTTGATTCCATTATATTTTATAAAGACTATCACTATTAAGAGTTGTTTTTATGAGGAAAATATTTTGTAACCACAAGTTTCTTCAACCTAATCCTTTTCCCAGTTCCTTATTAAAAAACTGGTTTGTATTTTATAACAAGTACACCTGCTCATTAAAAATATTCATATTTCAACCTATTTCCTGTCTACTGATATATATGAATAAAAGTTACATTTCCATGAGATTAAGTATAAAACAGCTAATCTCACAACCAGCCATATACTCATGTTATTTAAATATGAAGACTGTTGTATGAAAGTAACAGATTGCTACAGATTACACAGCTTATTCTTATTACAACATACACCAATTAGCTACTACGATAAATCTGATATCCTGATTATGCTGCTTAGAATAAGACCAAAATAGCCTGTTTGGATAGAAGAACTAGCTCTCCACAAAAAAAGCTGTACTAAAAGTTACATATAAAATGTATTCAGTTATTTAATACTGATAATGTTGCTAAACAAGACATCTTATTTGCTATTTGTTCAGTTCCTTTATTGATTTTAAAATTGTTAAACAGAGAGGCTTAGCAGGTGGGATAATACACTAGTAATCTTATGCTCATGATAAATTCCATTCTTCCCCAGTCTTCCAAGATGTGTTTTGAATTTATTCCTGCTCTCCTCCCCCGCTTTCAGGCACAAGGACATAAAGATGACTCATCACAGTTGACAGATTTAAACTAACAGAAGTCACAAAGCAGTCAAAAAATGCAAAAGTTCCAAATAATGGAGATGATGCTGGTATGCAAAGTGGTCCTAGTATATAGCACTAAAACTGCTAAGGATTTCAAGAGCTGGAAAAACTGCAAGTGGTGAGATGCCTCAAGTTAATAGGTGATCAGAATAACAGATACTGTTTGTTACACACTGGAATTGCTCTGCCTTGGCACTCCAAAGAAAAGTTTACACACAGGACATGCCACAGGCTTTGGGAAAAGGCAACTCCATTTTACAGTCATGGAGGGCAAAATCCCAATTCTTTCAGAAAGGACCTGTTAAAAACTTGCTTGATGATGGAACAGAAAGTGGTACTTCCTGATACATAAAACTTAAGTTCAACAGTGTGTCAGCTAAGCCCACAAAGCCACCGGTCCACAAGCATGTCAAGGACTGATTCACAGAGGATCTTTCTGACAGTGCTGGAATAACACATCTGAAGCACTAAGACTTCTGCTGCTGTCAGTTCAAACTGTGTCTTGGTTTCTATTTACTGTGTTTCACTTCAGACTGATATAAAACAGAGAAAACACCTACAGACAGGTAATTCCGAAGACTCCCATTGATAAAATAACTTGGCTATTATTAAAAATACATAAGCTTTACCACTAAACTAAAAAGGCAGAAGTTGAAGTTCTCTGAGGAAGTTTAGCTCTTTAAAATACAAAGCGAGAGACTGTTCATAGGAGAAATCAACATATCCTTAAGATCTTCTACATACCGTGAATTTACATCCCAACTTTGAGACAACAGTGCCCTACAAGGTATCCAGAACAAAAGTAAAAGGGCTCAAGTTTCCAGTTTCACGTAACAGACAAGATTCAAAGAACTTTAAACAGACTGGCTGGGTTTAAGTTTTGATTCAACCTTCCATACTAATACCAAGCTCACCAGGTTAAATGTATATTTTGTTAAGGAAAGAATAAAACAACAAGAAAGACACCTGTAAAAGATCAGCACAGAAGAAAAAAAAACCGAAACAAGCAGTACTGTACAAGGACACACAGAACACCTGTATAACCTTTATAAACATGAGTAAAAAATGTACCATTTTTGCACAGAGAGCACTTGTTCACACCAGAAACAGGACGCAGATACACAGACAGCATAGGTTGTACATCAGTTCTTCTCCACAGCAAAATGAAATGAGATTCAGACAAACTACAGTAATCAGGTGTCTGCTACTCCATGCAAAGTGAGATATTTTCATAATCTATTCTTACGTTTATCTCCAGAACCTAAAATATTCAGTACTATACTACCCAAAAGCTCGCTAGCAAGTGTTATTGACTGTTTCTCATTACCTAATAATGAGCTCTCTTAACCACACAAATGAAGTGGCCATCTAAAATAAACTTATTGGTAATGGTGGTTTTGCAACTTAGAAGTCCTCTACTGTCAAACAGAAAGAGGATGTATGCCCTCAGCCACAATTTATATTATATAGCTGTCCTGTTCATAGTGCCAAGGCTACCAGTTCCTCTTCCAGGAAAGTAAGACTTGGAGGGTAACACAGCAATGAAATTAAAACAAGTGCTTCACACTTTTAACAATATTACAAGTCGCAGTAATCCACTACTCATCCAGCTAACAATAACTCAAAACATGAATTAATCAGAAAAGACTAGATATAACCTCCAGGAAGCCCCCACAAAGCTGGTTTTACTCCTTCCCTGTAATTATGATTTTAAGGTATCTGCCTCTTGTTCTGTCCTGATTTACCCTCACTGCCCTTGCACTGCCTCTCCTCTTCTGCACTGGAGCACCATCAACTGTTTCTCTATCTCTACACCACCTGAGTTAGCTTCACCAAGTTGGAAAAAAGTATTTCCAGCACCATCTTTTCCATAGTGTACCTTAATTATGTTCTATCCAACATCACTTTCAAAAGCCTTCATTATTCAGCCCTGCTGTGCATTCCACATGTAAAGCTATGACCCTCTTCTGTCTGTCAAGCACAGCACACTCATTCACTCATCCACAGAACTTCTACTAAAGCTCTTCAAAATTTTGCCAGAGCTACTTCACCTAATAAGGGCTGCTATCTTCAAGAACTACTTGCTACGTTAGCCCCTCCACAGGTTTTTTTTGTTTCATTGTTTAGGTCTGACAATGGATACCTACCTACCTAAGCTTTTATTTATTAAAAAGCAAAAAAAACCTTTTTTATTTTAACATCTTGTTCTTCTATGTGGCTTCACTCTATTGGTTAATTTCAGCCATGCATCTTAGCTAATCTGGAAAACATGTGATCTAAGTTCCTGCTCTGATAAAGATCTACTATTTTTTATTATTTTTATTAATGCTATGCTCATCTAATTTCTCAATATTGCCTTTTTCCTTACAGTAGCTATAACATAGCTCATATAGCCCAGACACTGGTTAAACAGCATGAAGTTCAGATGAACAGGCTTATGGAACAGATTTTAAAGATGAACTTTCTGACCTTTTCTAAAACCTGTAGGGCTTGATAACATATAAAGTTCACCAAAAATATTAGCTATCAATGGTGCAAAGGATTAACATATGACCCTGGTATCAGAATATGGTTGACCCTAAGTGTGAAGAGTGGGGTGCAAATTAGCAAGGTTTAGTTTTGAACAATACAACAGGTATAGAATACAGTTATGTTTAATGCATTTTCTTCTACGTTACCAGTATTTGTTCACGGGAGCCATGATAATACATTTTGCTCTCTATGTTCCAATAAGCACTGAGGCTGTCCAGGCACAAAAGCTGCACAGGAAATAAAACATTCAACAGATTCCACACTCAGTATTCAACCTGCTCTGTGAACTTAGCTTTCCATTTATGAGAACAGAAAACAAGTGAAAGCAGACTAAACAGCAAATCCACCATTAGCACTGAGATGTACTTAATCTTATAAAAATATTTTTTAAGTGAAAACTGAATTGCGAAAAAACAAGTTCTTAGAGCACGTAAGTTCATGCACATCTGTTAAATACAACTCCGGATTGCAGGAGCGAGGGTGCACAAAACCAACATTTGGCCTAATTAAAGAAGCCAGGACTATTAAAACCTTCTTATATTGTTACTATAATTTCTTAGATCTTTGCATACCCCTTTCAGTATGGGGTTGGGGGGCAGGAAAAACAGAGAGACTGCTTAGCTAACAGAATCCAAATTACTTTAGGATACAAACTAGAGTAGGAAATGGCAATTTGACAACCTATTTGAAACCAGTTACAACACAGACTTGCTGTATAATGCATTTAATGAGGGCATCACTGTCCACATGTAAGGAAAAGTATTTAAACCTTGGAGTTGAAAGTCATGCCTTACATGAAGCTAGCTATTTGTGCTCTACATCTGTTTAAATACACTGACAAATTCAGACAAACAGTAGATTTCTGAAAGCAAACTTTTTCAATTATTTAGAAACCCAGATTACTTCAATTATGTAGAGAAAAAAAAACCCAATACATTACCTTGTAGATTATTTTTGCAGCTTCATTCAGAATAGAAGGTGTCCAGTTCTCATTTGTTGTCTAAAAGTTCAAAGTGATAAAAGTCATTCTGTGTATCTTATTTAACATATTTTTGGTTTTATCCTATACTTTCAAGCACAAAATGCATTAATTTTGTGCCAGTTTCTCTAGACTACATACACACAAGTCAAAATCCAATATAAAATTTGTCAGTTTATTTTGATTTTCAACTCCCTAATCCTACCCATAAAATCCTTTAACATCTAAGGCAAACAGGTGTTACCTGAAATTTTCTCCCTGTTTCTCAAACAGCCTGGCAAAATACCACATTATTTATCATCATGATCTAATGTTTGCCAGAATTCATTTATTAGGCCTGGAAACAACCTGCCCTATGAAAGGAAACATATTCAGTTTTCAAGATCACTTGGATCATAAGAAAAATCACTAGTCTCAGAAAGTGTGACGTTCCTCAATCATTTTCCCTTCTACATGCACAGAGTTCAAGTACTATTTGTATGAATAAAAGACCATCTTCGCCTCCAGTTTACATACGTTCATTATATTGTTAATAGCTTGCTTTTCCTTTCTGTTACTCCAAAGATAAGTAAATCAGAAACATAAGAACATGTATGTATACACACATTACCATTAAACTAAGCTCGCCCAACGTCATTCCCAAGGAAATTGGAGACTGTGGATCTGTGACCTACAAAACCAGAAAAATTAAGTGTTTTCAACTATCTGCCTTTTGACTCATCTGTAACCCCACCAGTTTCTGCCATTCTGGCCTTAACCCAGAACACTGAACAATTCTGTACATCAATCGCACACACTAACATACAGCAGCCATCATCCACATTGAGTGATCAAGGCAACACTGGACAAGGCAAAAGGGATAATATCTATTTCACATATCCAAAATATCTGGCTTTCAGTCATATCTGGGACACTTTGTTCGAAGAGCTGCAGAAGAAACCACAGCAACTTTTTCAAGGTGGCCAATAAGAGTTTCTCTCTATGGACTAGACAACCATGACTACACTGGAGTTCAAATTAAAATGAAAAGAATATGTTCCAGATGCTTACATCATCTTCGTATTTAACATGAATGCCTGTGATTTTGACTTGTACATTTTTTATAACTTGAGTTGCAAGCTTTTCCAAGAAAGTATCTTTCTTCTCCTCCTTTGGTTTGTCTAAAACAGTAAGGTAAAGAAAGTCAGCATTCAGTGTAGCAGCTGCACCTTGAATTCAACCACACCAAAAGCTATACCAATGTAAATTTAATATTTACTCTAAAATGAATACTTACATTTTCACTTATTTAGATGACACATCTCCATCTTTTTCTTTGCTGTATACTCATATTTTGAATATACAGAGTTATTTAGCCGTGCAGGCACAACACAACCACAAGAAAGTTTATGTCTAAGTTTCAGTCAAAACAGTTTAGCTTAAAGCACGTTCTTGTTTAATATACTTCTCCCCCCACCTTCCAAAGTAAAAGGCTCTCAAAGAGTCCCTGAGCAATTAATTAGGGGTTTCAACAAGCAAATAGGTAAGACACTATAATTTAGCACACTATACTCTTGAACAACCATGTGAAGATTGATACTTGTACAGCAAGCAACCAGCCCATTAAAGCCTTTCATACAACACTGCCTGAGAAAATTAAAAAGCTGGTGTATCGTAAGTTAAACCCAACAGTTACTCTGAAATATTCCATTTCTTCCATCCTGGACTTACACTCTGACCCTTTAAGCTAGGTCAGTATCAGACTCTGCTATGCCACATCAGTGATACTTGAACTTATGCTGAACAAGACAGGGTAGCAGAAGTTGCATACCCACAGAAGTTCAGCATTCCACCCAAGGCAAATGTACACATGCCCAGGCAGCGGGGAATATTTACAATCCCCCATTATTTAATGACATAACTCTAAAAATATTATCTTGGGCTGAATGACAACGTTTTACCTAAAACATGGATAGATGAGCTGCTTCTTCTCTGGCTATTTTTACAGGCTACCTTGTCTTGTTCAGCATCCACCGTACAAAGCAGCTTTATCTGAGAATGCCACTAATCAGCCTACCCAGCTTGCACATTTTTGCTGTAAATGCTACAGATGGCTCAAGCTGAAGAACCAGTCACGGCTACTCAAGTACAGAAAAATAAGGACTAGAGGTTTTGACTAAGTTTAGGGTTGCACTCCGAGTTTGACTTCTCTGCTTACTTTAGCTGCTTAACTTTTTAAATATGCAACGCATGCTGAACACCACAGATATGTACCTTCACACATCTTGCTATAAAAATTATGGTAATTTTTGTTTTAAGCTTTAAGAGAGGTTCAGGAGATTATTTTAACAATGAAAAAACTTTGCTACTGAACATGACAGAACACTATTTTAGCCAATAGAGCATTTGATTTCATGTAAAAAAAGTTAAGTCAGGAAGAAACCAAAATGTTTTAACATGTCTACATGCAACTCGCATTTCCTCCTATTAACCATTCCTTCTCAACTTCCACTCCCTATTAACGAAAGCCAACAAAATACTGATAAAAAAGAGCAGAAGTGCTCATCAAAGCTTCATGACCTTCAACAACAAGCAGGCAATCCATTAATGTTTTTCCAGCCAGATGCAGCTACCAGCAGCAACAGAAGTTTGATACCTTACAAAGCTTATCTAGGGTCCCCACAAGGCTTTTTACTCCAGTTACAAGCTTTGTCCAAGACCAAACAGATAACAGTACAACCCTACGGGATACAGCAAACCATTCTTAGTCACGTGCTAATACTGAAGACCTGCATTGTTTGGTGCTTATGGACAATGACTATCCTCTTGGGGAAAAACATCAATTTCGGTGCTGTTAAAATATCAGTCATAGAACTATGCTAGCTATTTAGAACAGAAGCTAAAAGGTGCTGAAAAAGACTTTGCTGCTATATCATCAATATAGTACCAGATTTACCTTATACAGCTGTTCCTGGAATATTACAAAAATTAGACAGATCTCTTCCACAAGAACTTTTTCCAAAAGTTACAGTGAAGTGCCACTAAATCAGCCTGCCAAATGTGTACATTTCTGTTGTAAACGCTACAGATAGCTCAAGCTGAAGCAACAGGCACAGCTGTTCAAGTAGAGAGAAACAAGGACCTTTCAGTCTACTGGATCCAGAGAATGGATAAACAGCAAAAAAGAATGCTCTCCAATTTACATCCTCTCTTTCAAACAGGAGAAAAAAAGGTATCACTAGATTTACACCTGAAGCTAAGAAAAACTAATCCAAACAGAAAGCAGAAAAAAAGTCTTTAAAAAAGTTAAAAGCCGTAACTTTTACCCACCTTTTGAGTGATCATGACCTTTAAAGGGCCTCTTAAAATGCTTTTTATACTTTTTACGCTTACGTCCTTTTTCAGTGCAAGCAATTTTTGGGAAAAGGATAAAATTCAAGTTAGTAAAGCAGAAATACAAGAAAGCATACGAAAAGATGGAAGAAAGTTTAGCTTGTCATCAAGCAGAATGCCTTAGTAATGTTTCATAAGAAAGCTTTTAAAGAATTTCAGATCTGTTAAGAAAGCAATCA
The DNA here is from genome assembly GCF_023634085.1 of Falco cherrug. Lineage (NCBI taxonomy): Eukaryota > Metazoa > Chordata > Aves > Falconiformes > Falconidae > Falco > Falco cherrug. Next base: position 22,089,874 of record NC_073703.1, read on the forward strand.
GCTACTGCTCATAGCACAGAGCCTTTTTCATAGTTTATGTACACCTTCACTCTCAGGGAAACAGCTGAAGCCTTGCTCTTTGCCCTGCCCCTCCCCTCCCCTCCCCCCCCCCCCCCTTTTTTTTTTAAGTTATTGAAGGTTAAAGCCCAAGTAAACTAACTAGCCAGGAAAAATCTTAGATATTAAGTATCCAAATTTCTACTTGATCAATTGTCCTGCCAATTGTAACGTCAAGGCATTTATTTCAACTTTCATATATACCCTATGTAATGTCTCAAGTTTGAGGAATTACAAATAATCACCACACTTCTCAGCACATACATATCCAGACTTCATAACTGCACTGCATAACGCAATTCCAGATCACCTATGTACAAAAGAGCACCAAGAACAGAGCCATGACTGATTATTAGAAACCCTGGTGAATAAATTTTTCTGTAATCCAGGTGTTTGGGTTTTACTTAATGACCTCAGGCAAAGCCGTAATTTTTATAACTGAACAGTTAATAACATACGTGGGGAAAAAAGCAATATGGAAGTTTAAATTCAGAAGACACTTCTATCATACAAAGGTGTAAGTCCCAAGTTAAGATATTTGAGATGTACGTGGAAACCCAAAGGGCACTTTCCAATATGATTCTTGTGCTAATCAACAGTATGGTATGAAAGCCATCTGAAAGAACAATACCAGTAACTGCAAAAAAGGCGTATAAAAATTATGACTAAAAGCTTTATATGAAATTAAATTACTTACATACAAATTATGACCCCCACAATCACAACCATGTCATGTATTAAATTAGTGCTCATATTTTTCCACATTTCTAAAGAGAAGTAGTTTGGCAAATTGCGTAGTTTCTTTCCCCTCTCTGACCATATAAGGGGAAACGAACTTAGCAACAGGGCTGCCTGTGCTTCGCTTTTAAGAGGTTTTAGCATGAGAAGGGTGTATGCCACTAGAGCAAGAAGGAAGTAAGTGCAACAGGGTATTTAACTATGGGGAAAAACAATTTTCTTTTTATGTTATTTGTATGCCAGTTCAAACAAAGGAGGATAAAGTGCCTGCCAAGATTCCAACCTGTCTTGCAGGTAAGGTGATTACCCTACAAATAACAAGAAGGAAAAACTATGCCAAACAGCCAACTTCTTTTGGATAGTTCCTTTAAACAGTAGAAGTAATCCTCTATAAATTATATTTTTAGAAGACAGTTTCCTTCGCTAACTATTAAATTTGTAGGTCTCAGGCTTTAATTCCCATGTATGACAAAACTAAGGCAAGCTGATTTTCTTCTTGATTATCTGCATCTATTACTACAGAGCAACTAAAAGTATGATTTTAAGCTCATACTAAACCTGCACTCAGATAAAAGCCCACTAAGGAATTCTGGCTAAAAAATTTCTGAAGATATGGCTCAAGTAGATAAAAAATACAGCAGGTACAACATAATAAAAGTTCATCTGAATTCCAGTGGAAACTGCTTCCTTGTGTAACTTGAGAGCAAACCAAACAAATAGAAACATGGAAAAGCATGCTAAATGCCTTCATTCTCCTATGGTTCATTTTGCCCATCCAGAGTTTCAAGACCATGCACACTTACCAAACAAGTATTGTTTCCTCCTTTCTACATTTGGCTGCTTTGGGAGAGTGTTTTTTAATTTTTATTTTAAATGTAAGCTGCATACCTATTATGCATGTGCAAAACATAACTAACCATGCATACCCACCAGGCTTAGCATCCTTGTAAATCAGACTCTCCAACCCATACAAGGAATCTTGTGAATGAGTGCCTTGGTCCACATGGCAGCAAATAACCAAAAAAATACATTTCATTTAGAAGAAGAAAATCAGCTCCTGATTTAATGTTAAGTTTATAAAACTCATATGACACATTAGTATTTCTACTGCAGTACCTGATAGCCAGAGTCACTTCAGCATATCTAGTTTCAAAGATTATCTACACAGGCAAATTATGCAATTTTCATTTTACTTATAACCAGCAAAAGACAAGAGCTGCAAGCTTTGGTCTCCATATACAAGTTCTGATACCGACAGATTTTAACAGATTAGGAAACAGAAAATAGCAAAGCTTGTTACCATTTCCTCATCACACTACACAAACCACACAGTGATATGACTATTTTGCTCAATATTGGAATAGCATGTCTAAAGAAAATATCCCCAGGACTGTATGCTAAAATCCTCTCACACAAATGCAAGTACCAAATCCAAATTCTAAATACATTGTCAGGTGAGTACTACCAGGAAAGCAAATACAGCTAAAAATTCATGGACACTGGTAACTTCCTTTCCAATGTATTTCCTAGATTTTCACCAGATATTGTGTGCTATTAAAAGCCTACAGAAAGAGCTGAATTTCTTAGAAGTTTATGTTGTGGTAGGGCAACTTGGGCCCCTAGACTTCATCTAGCAAAAAGTAAGGAATCTGCTCATGCAAGAACTACACAAGTCCTCCTGAGTACAATATTCTAGTACAACATCAGAAACCCAACTAGCTACTGCTGAGATATGATTGCAGAATCATAAGACTGTCTCAAGTTGGAAATATCCATAAGGATCATGCTGGGGTATGACTGAGAGGATAACTACAGTTTAAAATAACCCAATCTGATTGTTCCTCCAGCTTTTCCTTCACAAGGCTTAAAGTTTAAAATCACAAAATGTGGCTAAACCTAATTCTAGTTCAACAACACAGAGCTGAGCTACTGAGGTTATTTTTTTTTTCCCCAAAAAAACCCTTACAAATGCTCAATGTAGTACATTTCTTTCAAAACTGACCACTGTCACAGGTGCACAGACTCACTTGTCAAATTATACGAAGTTCCAGAATTGGAATTCCTCAAGCAGCACCTATTAGGTCAAATCCTTCTTGTTATATTATCCCTTCATCCCATTGCTACTGGCGCAAAGAATAATGGCTGAAACACTGCTGCTTTACAGCATTCAAGTTCTACATGCCCAAGGTTAAACCTCTATGAACATCCCTTTGCCCCTGTATGAAGTAATGGCTGCAAAATTAATTCACTGAAGCTGTCTTAGCTCTCATACAGTTTCTGACGCACCAAAGACAAGAAATAAAGCAAGGCCTCTTTCTTCTACTGTAAATGGATTGCCAGTTCACTGTCTGAAGGAAACTGCAAATATACACTTCAAACTAGCAAAGCAGGAACAAGGCAGTAGAGCATCCTGTAACTGGAAAATTAAATAATCAAAGAGAAAACAATCAAACTACCTTTTCCTAAGTGTTCTAAGCATAATTTCATTTTCAGTAACTTCTCCATGACTTGCAGCATTACAGGTATTCTAGAGATCCATCTTAAGAACCATTATACTGCCCAACAAACAGCTCTCACTTCAGAAAAAAACTACAGTAGTAACTTTTTCCTCTACCATATAATTAGTTACCTGTTATTAGTTCTGAGCTTGGTTTCTATGCAAGCTTAATTTATACCATAATTCTGTTAAAAACATTTATTATGACAAAAAAACTCCACCCAAAAATCAGGTTAACTTGACTGAAATGATCAATTATTTTAACCTGTAATTGAAAGTGTAGATTTTTTTAATGACCCTGATCAAAAGTTTTAAGTAAAGTTTCCTACAGTCATGTTCAATTGTTTTCTTGCATCACAAATTATTTCCTACTCAAGAGTCTCATTTCTCAAACCAGTCAAAACACAGTACATAGGACAGCAGAAATTAAAACAACAGCATTATTGTTGAAGTAAAAATTTACAAACCTTATCAGTCTCTAATTTGAAGTTTTCTTTAAGCAAAGGACAACCTGTCACATGCACGTCTAAAATACATTATTAATTATCTATTACTGATGAAGATATCAACATTAGCCTCATGCAATACAGTTTCTACCTCTGGTCCTGTTCCCCTAAAGCTTTAAGCTGGGGGGAAGACATACCAGATTATAAAATTCCCACTCCCATGAAAGCTGACTGGATAAATGAATGGTTAAAAAAAATAACATTTATTTCAAGATTTAGAGGAAAAAGGTTTTTCAGAGTAGTAAGATGAGCTAGACACTTGAAAAAACAAAGTTTATTAAGTCAATCACAAAATGGGACTTTTCTTTTATAGCACAGTCTAAGTCCTCAAATTTCAGGGGAGACTTATATTAACTCAGTACCTTTTTCTGCTGCTTTCTGCAAGGCCTCCTCAATCCTTGCCAGTTCCTTCTGTTTATTATCCTGCAAGTATTTTTCTTCCTTCTCTGCATCATATTTAATGCCTGTAAGCCAAGTTGGGACCACTTTAATCGTAAATTTCAAGTTATATAAAGAAGCAACTCACACTATATTCAACACGATGTTGCAAAATACCTCATTTGAGATAAAAGCTATTCTAGGTTTAATTGCTGAAAGCTGCATCCAGCCTCTGAAATTGTAATCTTTATACACTAAGACATAAAAGGATTGTACCAGCATTCAAGCATTACTTCACAAGAGAATTCACATTTCTTCATAATGGGAATTCATACTCTTAAGTGTGGCCTGTGCAATAAGTATATTTGACACTCTAAAATAATGTGCAAGTTTTCTTAATATACCAGAGGTTCTGATTTCAGGGAAAACTAATCAAGTTCTCTGATGCTCTTCTCTCTCCTTAAACACAGTTCTAATGGAATTACTACTTTTGATTGTTGTCAGAGGCAGGTGAAATATATCATGCAACAGCAAAAATATCTAAATCATGCCAGAAAAGTAGATTCAGAACAAGCATACTTCAGAGGAAACTTGGCTGCTGAATTGAACTCGGAATGGATACAACCAAGGATTTCCATAAAAGCAACAGGTGGTGTTTTCGCCCACCCTTCTTCCACTAACTTGCCAGCATTTGTCTAGAAATTTCCCTGAGGAAACAGAATGTAAAAATGGCAGCTTACACTAATTATTTGCTATTATATACTCATTTACATGGTACCTTGAGATATTTTTTTCTTCTATTATTTAACTGCATTGGTGAAGTTTACGTACTTGCTCCAGGAACTATCAGAAGATATAAGCCTTCTAGAGTTGCAACAACTGCCTCGCCATACAGATTCTTCCAAGGAATCTTCAGAGTAAGTTTATCTAAATAAAAGAGATAGAGTTAAATCAAAACAAAAATCTACACTGTGCTTAGTCCAACCACCTCAGCCATCAAAAAACATGAGCCCTATATTCTGATGTCCTAAACACCTTAGAAAGTAAGGAGAAACTGTATGGGTTTAAACATTTTATAAAGCCCTTGAAGTGAAAAAACACATACAGAGAAAATATAAGCCATAACTTTAAGCAAGATGATGCTGTTAGAGTCAGAAGACTTCAGACCAAAACCTGAGATCATGACTGGAGTTCAATTCACTGGAGTGAACATGATTTTCCCAGGGAAGTAGAAGAAGAAATACAACTACATTCACCTTTAACAAATGGAAAGAGATTTTTAATTTAAAAAAAACACCAGGGAAAGGATTTAAAAAAAAAAAAAAAAGCATCTAATAGTTTCTAAACCCTTGGCATGTTTACCACTTTCATGAATCTTGCATAAATTCTTCATATTCCTAGTATGTCCTTTAAAGAGCCACACACACTCTGCCTATACAGAACACCCTTGATCCTTCATTATCTAGGAAGAACGTCTCAGACCTGTTTTTCGTACCAGCCTACAAAGTTCACAAACAGGGTTTGCCAGACAACATTTTTACAATTTATCCAGGGCAGTCACATCAGACTTCTATGCTAGTTTCAATAGCAAGTACAATTACAGAGAGCATTTATGAACGCTTGACAAAAGAAATTCAGAGTCAGGACTGACCTTCAGTCTTGTACTAAAATGCCTGTACTAAAATTTCCATTTCAATACTACCATTGAAACAAAAACTTACCTATCTGGCCAACTTTTATTCTAAAAGGTACATCCAGTTCACTCTGTGAGGAAAAAAAATAAAGTATTAAACAGGTCTATGTATTCTAAAGACAAGCTGGTTTATACAGTGAAATTATTATCTTTACTTCTGTTAAAACTGTTTTGCCAGAACTGAAGTTCCAGAACAGAAACACTTCTCCATTTGACAGAATTTTAACTATTTAGCCATACTCATGTGAACACATAACCATAAACATGGTTAGGCTTGCAAAAAGCCTTAAAATAAAGCATGTACAATTTCTGGCAATTGTCTCCTAAAAGGATGATAATGCCTCACTCCAAAGGTTACTGAAAATTAAAATTTTACCTATATACAAGAATTTCATTTTACATTTTTATTCATTTGCCATATAGGTGATTTTTGTTTGTTTTTTTTTTTACAATAGTACTTAGTATTTGCAAACACATAAAAAGTTTTACTAACAATACTGAGAAGTTCTTTGCAAAATGCCTTCCAAAAATCATGATCAAGAAAGGCTTAGAAAGATGAAGAACATGTGACAAATGCGCAATTATCATCATCAATTAAAGCCTCACAAAGTATCTCTCCTATACAGTGTACAGCAAAACCAGAAATATAACTACAAGAATATCATGAATAGCAAAAAGGGACAAAGTGAAGAGAAAGTAGAAAAAATCAAATAAATAAAAGGAAATCGTAAAAAGTAAGTCTCAGAAAATAAAAATTCCAGCACAGTCTTCCACTTCAGCATTCTTTTCAAATAACTTAACCACAATTCAAAGACCTGAAGTCTTAACCTCAAAGGCTATAAAAAGCAAACCCACTTTCCTAAACGAGATAGGCATTAACCACTTGTCTCTTCCCATGCACTAGAAAACAACTTTGACCACCAGTCTTCCAACAACTTAAAAGCATTTAACAGAGCTGCTCCAAAAAAGAAGATTAATATCCAAATTAACGTGTCTGCCAGATTTCCACAGTTTTTAAAAAGTATTCTGAGCTGCAGTTAGGAGCCTAATATCAACCAACTTTAAGTGACTAAGCTTGTGACAGTATTTCCATGGCTTTTTGCTTTTCAGCACCTCAGAGAAACAACTGAAAAGCAAGACCTATGGAATATTTTAACCCTTTCCTGGTTATAAATGCATAGTCCTAGAAACTTATCCTTATGCATTCAATTCTTCCTGGTGACAACTGCTCTTCAGCACTTCCCAAATATTTCTTCCTGCAGGCTCCTGCACATTAAAAATCTGGTCATTAAGCTTAACTGGAAGCTTTCTTCTCAGTTTTTATTTTTCATTGAAATGTATCAGGAGAGAAAAGAAAAACAGACTCACTTAAAATAGTCTGATCTCCAAACTTTGTTTTTAGTAGTAAGAACAGGCATAAGAGGAGGCTGAAACATATTGTGAGAGCAAAGAAAGATCTCTGCTCTTGATAGAGCCAGGAACAGTACAAGTCATGTAGAAGCAGATAGCAGAAACCAAATCCACCCCATTTAATACTTCATTTATGAACCACAGCTAAATTCTGAGGAGGACCTGCTCAGTTTGGCCTGCTGAAAGGACAGGACCACGAGTTTGACATTGAAAAAACAGTTTTCAGAAGAAAACTGGGGGGGAGGGGGGAAGTGAAGGATAGGCTAGAAATTAAAGATGCTTTAAAGTTGTTGAGTAAAGACAACAGACTGACATAAATTAAAAACCGTGAAAGCACTGGGGTTTGATGTTAACATGAAAAAAGATCTACTGAAAATACTTCAAGACTATAACTGAGAAGAAACAGGCAATTTTAGCTTTGAAGATTAAGAGCTGTGACCAGCTGGGTACTGGATACAAATTCACAAGTAAAGCTCAGAATTCAAGCTTTTTGGTGGTAATGACGGATACAAGCCAAGAAACACATAACAAGTTTCTAAAGAGCTTAGACCAGTTTGTCATCAGTCATTTTTCATTATGATTGAAAAATAGGATAAAACTGAAAAAAAATCCATCAAAAGGATTCATTACTATCACTACTATAAGTTTTTAATGAAGTAGAAAAGGAATATCAATAGCAACTGCCCCATTATACTCATCTTTTTTTTTGTAGCTCAAGTCACACTAAACAGTACAGCCTCAAAAGGTAAAAAGTACGTATTTCACAGAATGACACTTCAGCATTTTGGGTCAGTAAACTCTTTAACATATTTTTTAGGGGAAAGAAAGGTTACATTTTAAAGGTGCCTAAAAACTAATTTGTACAATTTTATTTTAGAGATTTTACACTAACCTTCTTAAGACTACTTTGCATGAGCTGAAGCCTAAATTTTTACTGAGGTCTGACAAACTTCCATCTTAATGAAACACTCTTTTACTATGACCAAGGGGGGGGGGGGGGGGGGGGGGGAAGTGGACTCAGCAAGCATAACAGTTAACTATTTGCTCACTTCCCTTTTCTTAAGGACTTTCTTTTCTTACATTTAAAAAGTACTGTACCTATATACAGAAATTAAAAGGTAGTTATTTTCTGGTGGAAAACCTTAAGAGGAAAACAAAAACAATCCAGACAGAAGACAGGTAAACTAGAAAAGAAAAAGTTGGACCATATCACATTCCTTTAATCCCTTCTTTTGCAAGAAGGTAGAGGCTACTCCGCTAAAAGTGGTGTTCAATATCAACCTTCATTTAACTACTTTTGCACAGAAATCTAACATACTGCTATGGTAAAGCAGCCCAAAACATCCCTTGTTTTCAGTTCTTGAATTCGTCTTAGCTCTGGTCAGTCACATACACAAATATGCATTTTTAACTGCTAGAATCATAATCAACCTTGCTGTCATCATAAGAAGGAAAGACATGTAGAAAGTAGATAACATTTCCTTCTTTCCTTTTTTAACGGCCAGATTATGAAGATATTTGTATCAAGAGTTTTAAAGTACAACAAAATTATCGTGAATGGATGAAATGAGAATGGAAAATATGAAACTTCAGAACAATGATGAGAAACCAATAATTATGTCATAAAAAGATCCAACTGTTTTCAATTCACAGAAGAGTAACAGTTCTCAGTGTAGTTTGAAGCACACAAGATTGCAGTGAGATTCTCTCAGTAGTGCAGGTGTTCATTAGCTCAATTAAAGAACATAATCAGCCAGTTGTTTGGGGTTTTTTTCAGACAAGAATATGGGTACATCTTCAGACAAGAAAATGGATTCATTTTTTTCCTTCACTCCGTCATTTCTATTTTAAAAGCAAGAGAATGGACCATTGGAATAAACATATTTACTTCCACAGAGTATGTATTTTAATGACTGCCAGTCTTAATAAGCATCAATTTACACAGAAAGTCATAAACATAAGCTTCAATCCCATCAACCGAGGCAGAAGGATGAACTTTTTCTCCCTTCATCGCCACGCCAACAAATGAGAAGAAACTTCTGCCTTTCAGAAGACTTAGATCAATCAATGAATGTGAAATCAGGCCTTGAAAAGCCACTTACTCAACCAAAGCTAAAAAAAACTCAACAGCAAAACCTAAGCCTATGAACACTCATTAGATCTAGTAAATTGTTCAGAAACATACAAACATCTCCTGTGTGGACATACAAGAGGAAAAAACCCTACGACTTAACTATGAATTACGATTATACAGTAGCAGTCACAGCAGAAATTAAATTCTTTAAGTTGTACTGGATGACCAAAATAGTGACAGAAACACATCAACATCTTTTTTAAAGTTTTATCATGTCAAGCCTCAAATACTACAACAGGCTGTATATGCATGTATGCATAAACACGGAGAAACTCGCCTCAAAACCCTGTTGCTAATTGCTCAGCAGTTACTTTTCTCTTCTGAAGGAACACACTTACCTTTTCAAACGTAGCTAATTTTCTTCCTTTGATCCAGTAACATGGGCAAAATTGGAAACAGTTAACCAAGGACTGACTTCTTGTTAGACTACAGTAAGTAACATTTAAACGTAAGACTTAGACTTTTGACACAGAAAAGCAATTTAAAAGAAATTAGAACACTTACTAATGCATTCTCCTTTATCTGTAAATTGTCAAGTGCCACATTACCTATTTAGAAGAAAAAGAGAAGTACAGAACAAGTGACTTTCAACTATTATGTAAGTTGGAACAAGGAACACAACTACAATCCTCCCAAGTACACATGGATAAAATCTGAAAACCTTACTCCAGTTACAGAACAGCACAATGCGTCTAATTTGTAAGTCATTAAACACTGATTATTCAGACAAAATTTCATGGTGGAAGAGATTACAGAAGCTTCACCAACTTAAAGGTCCGCATGTTTCTACTCTATTAAGTACACCTACAGTAACAGCAAATCTTTCTTACTATTCACTTTATTGCAAATTATAATTACAGTTCTATCAAGGTAGGGTAGACTAGGAAAAGTGTATCTTGGTTGTGATGATTTTATGTAACAGAAAAATCATGAATCAGAAAGCCACAAAAACACATGCCTGTTTTCACAACACATTAGCTCTTCCTGACACAGGCAACATAATAGGATTTCCAAAGGAAACACTGGCACACAGAATTTACCTGAGGAAAGCACATAGCATATACCTCTTAGTGCTTTTAATGCCATGTTCGATTTTTAATGTATTAATAATTTATAAATATTTATCATCTATTAGTAATTTATGAATGTTAGAATACTTACTACCATGGCAAGAGCAAAAATAAGATGACGAGAAAAGTCTCATCCCTTACGTGTGGGAATCATTTAAAATAGCCAGCCGTACTTCAACTGGGCTTTTGCACGCCTACAGCGTAGCAAACCAAAATGTCCAATATATTCACAGATAACATCTGCTCTGTTTTATCGCATTATCACTTCTGTTCAACAGACATTATTTACACCAATAAATCAGCCGGTTAAAGACACCCGAGCACCCCACCAGCCGCCCCTCTGCCAAGGCCTCCTCTCCTCCTGAGGTCACTCCACACGGGCCCGCACGCAGCAGCACACTCCTACTCCCAACCGGTACACCCTCGAGAAAGAGAGGCCAAAAAAGAGTTGTTGTTTTGGGTTTTTTTCTCCTTGCCGATCGTTTCGTGCCTCAGCGCACTCCGAGGCCAGCGACGTGCGCCCACGCTGCGCCTCAGCCCCCGGGAGGACCCGCCGCCGCGGGAAACCCGCTTCGCGCCTTCTCCCCCCACGGCCCCTCAGCGCAGCGAGGAACCCGCCGCTCCCCCACAGGCCGCCCGCCCCGCTAGGGCAGGGAGAGGGGCCAGAGGCCAGGGGCACGGGGCGACCGACGGCCCGTCATGGGCGGCGGGGTAGCGGGCACGGCCTGACCGACCGACCGCCCCTCACCAGGGGCCGCGGACCGCCCGCAACTCACGGTGGGGAAGGGGCGGCGGGGTACGGTCCGCGCCACAGCCTGACCGCCCGTCCCTCACGGAGGGCCGCGGCTCCGCCGCTCGCCCTCTCCTCACAGAGTGCCGCACCGCACACTCGCAGCCCGCCGGCCCCTCAGAGAGAACGGCGGCCCCGCCGGCCGCCAGCCCCTCACGGGGGTACCTCAGCCAGCGAGCTCCACTCCCCGCCGCGGCGCGGGGCAGCGCCCGACTCCCGTGACAGCGCCGGGGCACGAGAAAAGGGGCTCCTTACCCCCCCATATGCCCAGCTTGAGCTGAGACTTGTTCAGGTTCTCCACATAGTCGCCCAGGAAGCGGTTCAGAAGATCCGCCACCACCGACTCCAGCACCATGGCGGAGGCGGGCCCCACCGCACGCCAGCCGCGCCGCGCCGTACCGACCGGGAGGGCAGGCGGAGGAGGGGAGGGGGCGGCGGGCGCGGCCCCGGCGGTCAGGTGACGGGGCGGGGCGCGGCCCAGCGTCTGACGGGCTGGCGGGGCGGCGCGGTGCCCCCGCGCAGGTGCCGAGGGACGCGGGCGATGGAAAGGCTCGGAGCAGCGGCGCCGCGCTCCCCGGGAGCGGGCTGGGCCGCGGGCGCGGTACCGAGGGCCGGGGCAGGGGGCGCCGGGCAGGGCGAGCCGGCGGCGCCTCAGAGCCGCGGCGGCGATCGGGCAGGGGGAGGGGCCGGGCCGGCGCTTCCGCGGGCGGCGCCCCCAGGCAGGGCAGCGCCCCCAGGAAGCGCGGCGCCCCCAGGCAGGGCGGCGCCCCCAGGCGGCGCGCCCCGGCGCTGAGGCGACAGCGCGGGTTTCCCTGGGCGCCTCAGGGGACGGCGGCCGCCGTGTGGGAGGCGGAGCGCGGGCACGGAAGCCTCCCAGCGCCCTCCGGCCGCGCCCGGCTAGGTGCCCCGTGGGCCGTTCCCGCCGAAAGCCGTGCGTACACCTGAGGTACGGCCTGATGGCTTGTGTATGCAGCGCTAGGCTGGAGGGCTGATGCGAGAAAACACAGTGAAAACCCTCAAACTGTGCAGGCAGGAGCCGCAGAGGTAACGGGAGCCATGGGCAGGCGGGCAGGGGCCGCACTGCCTGGGGAGAAGGGCTGGGGCCCGCTCAGCGCCTCGGGGGGCAGTCGGTACAGATGAAGGTGAGCCCCACGGGAATGTCAACCAGCCTTCTGACAAGGACGTGCTAATTGCTGAAAGAAAAATTACTGAAGTGGTAAGACTCAAGGACGCTTGGATAAAATAATTGTGGTAGTGGGAGATCACGACCTCCTACTCCAATGGCCCCCCAAACAGAGTGAACCACCTGCTCAGGGAGCATGGGTAGTAAATTTACAATGAGCTGTACCTTTAAATTGAAGCGAGAAAGCAACTAACCAATAATTAGCTCGTAGGTGTAGACTTTGGGCAGAACTAACCAACTTCACTGTATAAATATGTATTGTGAGTACAAGTAGGTGTGCAAGTTAGGAGGAGCGATCCCCTTGCACCCAGTATCACAATAAACACACCTGCTTTGTAACTTATCCTGAGTTATAGAGTTTAATTCCACACATCAGTGCGACCGTGCCATCCGTCCTGTTTGGACCTTTATTTCAGGTATAGGCAGCCCCCGGGGCGAACGCCTGCTAGCACTGCTTCGGCTGGGACTAGACAGAGCCTGCCTTGTGCTTGGGGTTCACAAGGAGACCACCTTGTCTGCTAACCTAGCTGTTCAGTGACTTGAAAACTCACAGGCAAAGGGAACATGAGTAAGAATGTCAATTGTAAACCCCAGGTGTTTCTGAGTTCCCAGCACTGCAGGGAAAGCAGGTGAGAGCATGTGGCTCTGTGTGGTGAACCCACAGGCAGCGATGTCAGCATGGGAACATGCTGTTTAAATCTCAGGGGGACTAATTTCAAACCGGTTATGGAAAGTTCTGAACTCATAGGAGCTTGTTAGTCATGGTGGAACAGCACTTTGAAGCTCAAAATGACACATTCAGCCTAAAAATGTGTTCCACAGAAAGGAAATGGTTACTAGCAATAGGATTCAACATCAGAAACGTATTAAAACACATCAAGACCACGATCAGACTATTGATAGGGTGAGACAAATACTCCTTTAAACAGCATACAAGTATATTGTAGAGCTTAGTGCAAGGTGTTACAAAACCACAAATAGTTCAAGGAAAGGTTTTAAGGAAACTGGTAAAGGAGTGGCCCATCAGCAGCTGTTACCCCTCCCGTTCTGTTACAGCCTGTGTTTTCAGGCTTGCAAGCTCCCTCTGGCTGTAGTTGAGGCAAATCCAAACAGCTGTTTGGATCTCTTCTGGCTTGTGAGTAGTGGACACATACGTGAGATCACCGTTATCCAAATAATGATGTGTCACATGGATTTTCAGTTTGTTAAATATGTGATAAACCGTACAGTCCAGTCCAGAGCATGCAAGCAGCATAAGATTTATTATTTAGCATGCTTTTTTTCCCATTGTGAGAGACAAAGGCCACACCTGTACCCCATTACTTTACATATTATATGCCTACCTTTCCTGCAAGCATTTCTAACATCTAAGATTGAATAGGTAAGTCAGACCCACAAAGCTCAGGCTGGCAGTGACTGTTACACGTGATGGTCTGGATGCAGGTTTGACTGGGGAAATCATATTATTGAACGCTGGAGAGGCACAGAACTGCTAGGGAGGTTCTCTCCTTGCACTCCATCATAAGCAGCCACTAGTAATGGCTCTGATGTATCGATACACACAGGGAGCCTTTTCCTTCCCACATACCATGGCAGTTCTTGCACAAGCACTGTCAGATGCTTTATTAATAGTCACAGTATTGGGCAAAATCATCTAAGTATGGTGCATTCTAGCCCTTTTGCAAAACTGGTCTATGCCTGCATGTGGAAAGATTGGGTTTATGTTGAGTTGTTATGTGGGTTTTGTTCTTTATGAGAACTGTAGCTGTGGCAACCCAGAGGTGACTTCAAGTACTGTAAGTCTGTCTCTGTACCTTCAAACTAAACACATTGTGATTCTGACATGATTACTTTAACAGATGAGATTACACTACAGGGTTTTTTTTATTTTTGAATGGCATTGAAATAATCTAAAACTGTGGAAGAATGAGGCATGCTCTGAATGATTTTACATAAAGCTATATATAAAAAACCCAGCATTGACTAGAGCCTCTCTTCTAAGTCATTGTTAGGGAGGGAAGGGGCAGAGGGAATTGTGAATGCCAGGTACCAGCCCATACAACTTCTGTGTGACTGCAGAATTCAGCATACCAAGGAGTAATGCCGGGTTGTTTCCCGGAAGACAGGAGTTCTTGTTGAGCCAGTTGAGCACACTTTTGCCCCAGTCAGTAGGAATAATGTACTCAGAGCAGCTATCACGAAAAGTTCTTATAGTTTTAAGCCAGAGCTGAAAAACAAAATCATCAACCCAAAATTCTTTGTTTCTCATCTCACAATAAGAACTGTCAGCCCCTAAAGATCACTACAATTATGCGTATGTTTACGGCTAAGGTCTCTACATATCTAACTATATATATTCTAGATAGTGACATAACAGTAAACGTCACAGTTTGTCATGAACTTAACTTACAAACTCAACAATTTGTCACAGATACAAGCTTACTTTGGAAGGTTCGTTTCTTTCTATTATCAGACCACGTTGCACTGACTCCCAAGAGTAAAGCAATTCTTTCACAGTGTGATTTTAAAAAATACAAGGAAAATGGAATTAAATTAAGTGGAAAAACTGTGAAGATGGCAGTTTTAATAGGTATTTTATCAGCCATATGTGTGGTTACTTTAAGTACTGAGATACTACTTGAAAATAAAGATATGTATTTTTGAACCTCTGCTACCAAACAACCCTTCTTTAGTCTTCCTGTGCCTCCCTTGGAGATAGGATGCCACTTAAAAATAACATTAATGCAGCTCTGTTTGTTGGTAGGTACCATTCCTTGTGTGTTCACAATGAAAAAGGTAAACAGTCCAAAATGCAGAGGGGGCGGGAACCAACCCCCAGAAAAATCTCATACATGGTTACATGACATACGAGTTCTGTATCCAGAACAGATACAGGACAAACAAATTTTGGTATTTGCGTACCACTCATTGAATACACAATATTTGTTCACCTCAGGGAAAAACCCATGCATTCTGCCTATGCTTCCTAAATACCAACATTGAATAGACATGACTAGTTTGATAAACATGAAAGGAATCAGTAGTTTCACTCAGCTGAAAGTCATCAAAAACAGCATGTTCTTGTTGATGTATAGAGGCTCCTTGTGTGTTATTGTAGCACTTCATTAAATAAGAGGATCTGATGATTCCATCACTGCATAATAATTTACTAAAAAGAAAACATAAATACAACACTGTAACACGAACTTTGTGGGTTTGCTATTTACGTGGCAGGATTTGCACAAACCTCTTAGGGAAGCCTTTACAAAAAATGAAGGCTAAAAAACCCCCAGGAAATCTGCATTGAAAGTATCTGTTAAAGCTTCAATTTTATGAATACAAATACACATTGCAACAACAGATACTTGTTTAGTGTGGCCTGTTACACAATCTTGCATGCATAAATAAATAATAGTCAGAGCAATTCTAATGCTAATCTGAGGTGGGTACATGGATTGATAGCTCAATAATGAAGCTTTCTTGTCCTATTTTACTGCATTAATATTACAAAATCTCCAGCTCCTACCATCTGACTGTTGGCAAGAGAACAGATGGCAAATTTTATCCACTGTACCTCACTAAACAGAGTGTATGCCTGTTAGCAGTTGGGAAATTAGCCAGATATTGTGGCATCCACTTTCATCACAAAGCTTACAGAGATGAGAGGACTTTGTGATGAGTTAGATCAGGTTGCCAAGAGCCATGTTTGGAGAAGTTCTAAAAAATCTCCAAAAGTGGTTATGCCACAGCCTCTCTGTTCCTTATCCGCTCTGATTGTGAATGGTGTTTTATTCCTTTTAGCTGTTGAGAATTTCTCTTACTGCAATTTTGGACTGTTACAGTCTCAGAAGTAAAGGCACGTATTTTTGGATTTAACAGATGGAAGAGACCATTATTGATGAATTTTCCAAATTGACTTTTAATAGTATTAATAATAGTATTTGATATTGGTTTTAATTTTATTTCTTTATATTTTCAAATTTTATAGTAACTTCATTTTTCACTGTTTTTAAGCTTATTTCTAAGTAGTGTGGAAGAGATTTCATTAATGCTGAATTTATATTTAGAAAATAAGGGAAAACAAAAGATGTGTCAACAATTACATCAAATACTAAAATAAACACCCAAATTACATTACAGGAGCTAGAACAGCAGAATAGTTAGAATAACTGCTACTACTTAAAAGTTATAAAACTATGTAATAATTATTAAGATAATTCTTAGAATTTTTTGCAATATGTCTCAATTACATTAGCAATAAGTAAAACCAGCAGAGTAAGATATATGAAGATGTCTGAAGTACTAAGATGCCAGCATATAGCAATCTGCTTTCCCTTTTCGCCTGTGACAGCTGGAGACTCTCAGTTCTCTGTGGAGAGCTTGGAAGAACTCACCTCTGCAAAGCTATGATACTGTTTCAGTGTGTGTCCTCTCTCCCTGTGATGGAACAATAAAATGCAAAAGACTTGCCAGGCACAAATATGCGAGAACTAAGCAATACGCAAGTGGAAGTGTCAGTATACAAAGCCAATGTTATCTTCAGCTACTAAAACCAAGGTAAATACATTTTACAAAGGCACAAAGTTGATTTTCATTCACAAAAATAACTTGGATCACCTGGAGAAACCCCAGGTTTTTTCTTATGATAATTTTAAGGCAGATATGTTGTTTAAATTCTAACAATTATTATATTTTTCCCCTATAAAAAATGCCACATCTGTTTCTAAATAAATAAATGTGCACCTTTTCCCATCATCATCCAAGACAAGCCCTGCATAAAATTATCTCACTGGCTACTGTGAACAAGTTTTCAGAGAAATCTAGATTAGAAATGGCATTCCCACTCACTGTTCTTTATTAAAAGCCTAGACCCAAAGCTTTTCATAGCTTTCACGCGGTTAAAAAAAAGACAGCATAGTCTACATGCCGCATGCTGTATGCACAAATAAGAATAGCTCCGTAGACAATATGACTATGAGAGGTAGTTTTCAAGGGGTGTGGGGGGGTGTGCATGCAAAGAAGCATCTTTATCTACTGCACTTTACCTGCATCTAAGAGATTTATTAATTAGAATCTATATTTCTGCATGAAATTTCTAAGCCAAGAGGCTTAGTCTTTCTGATCAGTATCGATCACATGCGTGTCATACCAACTGAGATTTGAAATATAAATTACATTGCTATGTTTTGTCCTGAGCCAGTGAAGCTTCAAAAAACTCCTAAGTTCTACATAAGAATGGTCTAACTTAATTTTTCATGAGGCCTTTACTTGATGGTATTTCTGAGAATCATAGCTTTTTTCTTCAGTGATGTGCTGTGAAGATGAAAAAGCCACTAGCTATGTAAGAAAATTAGTTGAAGTAAAAATGCACTTGTTTTAATGAATATGCTGCCTTTGAGGGAGGAAAGAAGAAATAATAGCCTAGTCTGGACCAAACACATTGTCTTTTAAATTATAAGTGTGATTTCATTCACTTGATAAGAACTTGAACTTATTCTTTATGAAATCACTTGTAAATATCTATTAATCCAAAGCCAAACCATTTCACTTGCTAAAACTTTCAGTCATTTGTGCATTCACTTGGATATTGAAACAGTCTTCCAGCAAAACCCACTAACTCATAAATGATAGAATTGTTTGAGATAAATTTTCTGAGTGGCTTTTCTGGAAAAGTACTGACTGATGCTGAAGAAATGGGATGCTGAAAGGTAGCTTTATCACTTACTTATTATCAGCCAGAGTTTGATTTGGAAATAGTTAAGAGCAGTAGGACTTTGCACCATTACTGTTTACTAACAGAGAATTCCCATATGTCCCAGTAAAGAAAAAAATCTAAATGTCTCACTTACTACGAACCCCAAAAAAATGAAAAGTAGGAGTTTCTTTCTTCTCACGGAAGTCACCCTTACTTCAGACATTGCTGAACTACACAGTGTTGCTTTCCGTTAAAAAAAAAAAAATCTAAGGAACGGGAAATACACAATGTTTACTGTCACCTACTTTTTACAATATCTATAAGATGCCCTACAATTTTCAAAATCTTAGTGGAGGCTGAAAACATTAATATAGGTTACCTTGTTTGCTAATGCATTACTCCAACTGCACAGTCAGCTAGGAGGTCCCCTAGCAAAGCCACCACTTCAGTCACAGGAAAAACTGGAAAAAAAAGATCTCTGAGTAACAATGGGCTAACTGCTTCCAAAATAAATCTTAAACATCAGGTCAGGTATTCCGAAGAGCTATTGTCTTCAGATGTTTCTGCTTGGCAATATCTATCTCTCATGCCAATGCACCTACATTACATAACAAGACAAACACCATGTGTGGGTTTTTTTGTCTCTTCTGTAAGTTTAAAACTGTATTAACTCTGTTAGAATTAATATAGGTACAATCTACAAAGTCAATGTGTGTTAAGAGTTATTCCCAGCATTTTTTGTGTCACAGTATTCTTGCCAGTGATTTGTGGCTCAGACCTCTTCATGTTTACCAAAAAGTGTAAGTCAAAAAAATGTATCAATTAGGAATGATGAGTCAGGAAAAAAACAAACACAGTGTGTAACTTTTACTCATTTTACATTATTCAGAAAAACAAACAAAGCAAAACAAAACCCTTTCTTGTATGTTCCTGAATTGTCAGTGGCAGCTGAGCTTTGCAGCATTTGTGAGACTTCAGAAAACACTTTCAGGACACATAAAAGTGTCTATAATTTAATGTCTAAAGAGCTAATGAGAAATACCTTTTGTATAAAGTAGGGGCTCCTCGTGTCCAGATGGCATGTACTTGATAGCTGTAGTAGCAGTATTATCAGAGGTACCACAAGCAGACTTGGAGAAATACCTAAAAAAACAGTTCAAGGGATCTCAAGTTTTCATAAACTGTATCACAATCTGAAACAATTATCTTGTAGGGCTCTGTTCCTTCTACTGAAAACCCCACATTCATCTTCTAACATTCACTTTCTGTGCATATTTCATCATCTGTAATGTATGAAAATGCAAAATTTTGGAAATTCTGACTTTTTCATACTTTGTTGCACAGCATGAATTACATTTGTCACACAAAAATCTATGTGCAGTATACGGTTAACATAAGTAACAGGCATCTATGTCAAAGTGCTTGCTATTAAGCTAAAAACGAGTAGTCCTACAACAAGGGCCTAATTGTTTCACTCTGACCATTTGCATAGATGTATCAATACTGGTTTTTAAAGTCCAAGGGGAAAAAAAAAAAAGCAACCTTTAGTAAAACCCACAGCAAGTGACAAGCCCTGGCTTAGAACTGCCACACATGAAAAATTCTTGGAAACAAGGCTAAGGTGGAACTGGCAGCACGTCCCTGGGGCAGGCAACATGCCCTGCAGAAAAGCAGTTGAGACTGAGCCCTATCAGGAAAAGATGTTCCTACCTTCTTAGCTTCTGGAGGCAGACTTGGAGAGTTACCCATCGTAACACAAAATGAGACCCTTACAGTAATACTGCCTGGATGCTTACCTCAGTGTTCCTTCCAAACGATACAAGTTGGAAAAGGCTCTCCTTCCAGGAGCAGAGTCCAGGAGAACTAGAATTAGGCACCATCTAAATAAGAATTGTTCATTGGCAACAGAAATGAATTGAATTCTTTACATTTTTCATGTCATTCTGAAAGGCTTTTTAAAAATTAGCATGGCAATCAACAGAAATTAAATGATTGCTACAATTTTTTGATAGCAACAGTCAAATTAGTATCACAAGAAACACCTACAGATGTTCCTCTGCATTCCAAGAGAAACCTGTCAAGTGCCCCTCACCATTTCACTTCACTCATTCAAAGGAAACTTAGAATCACAGAATGATTATAGGTTGGAAAGGATCTCTGGAAGCATCTAGTCATACTTCCTGCTCAGCGCAGGACCAACTTCAAAGCAAGATAAGGTTTCTTCAAGGTTTGTTGAGTTCAGTTTGAAAAATCTCCAAGGTCAGGAGATGGCACAATGCCTCTAAGCTACCTGTTCCAGTGCTTGACCACTCTTACTGCGGAATCTCTCCTTATATCCACTCGAAATGTCACTTCCTTCCATCCAGAATTAATTTCACTCGTTAGATATTTTGGGGGCTTAGGTTTTATTTATTTACTATATTGTTCAAATTCATTAACTCTAAAAGATGTGGAGATGTGTCTCAGTTATGCAGTACTGACCTCTACTTCCTTTCTCACCATTAGTCACCTCTCATAATTAGGTATGGTAACAGGTAATTTCCCTGTCTCAGGCTGCAAGGACCCACCTTTCCCTGGGGAGAGTTTTCTCCCTGCAGCACAGGAGTGTGCTGATGTGATGCCTGTACAGTCTTAGCCAGCTGTCAGGTCTGGCAAATTTGCTAAAGGAAGGTTTTTCCTGCAGGAAGAGAGCTGGAAAACAGCAATGATTTATAAGGAGCTAACATTATATTTACTATAAGGAAAGAACAGGTATTAAGCATTTAAAGCAATAGCAAAAAGTCAGATATGATACTACTGGTTGTTAGACTGCTAGAATGTTATATTAGAGATTACTGGAGGATTTGGCTTCTTCTGCAGTTTAATTCAGCAAAGCTATTTTTGATACAATACATTGATATTTATTACAATGCAGGTAACTTCTTTAATCCTATTACTGTATGAAGTTAACTAATCAAATGGAAATTGGGGCTCAGACGCCTGCTTGTTGGAAGTTCCCCAAAAGTTTTGAAAATGTAGCCCACGATGAGACTTGTTCATGAAAGTATAGCCTAGATTTTATGGGAGTCCTAAAAAGGGTCCGTTTACTGGGAAGCTTGTCTGTTCTTGGAGACAGAGGGGATTTATAGACGTATCAAGAAGACACTGCATTTGATATTTCTCATTGTATAAAGGGGCACAATTTCACCAAAATGCCTTCAGAAGACCACAAACAGAAGCCAAACAAAAACAACCCAACAACAATTAAAAAGTGCTAGTTACACAACACAGTAAATTCTCAGTTAGGTCATTCTACATGCAGAGGGGAAGGGTATGACCCAATATCCGATATTTCTATGTGATGATCTAGTTCTAACAACAGGGAAGGAAGGATGAGCAACCAAGAGGGAAGGGGCAGGGAAGTGGAGGAGGGGGGGAGGCAGTGAAGAGTTTTCTATTCAAGCAAAAAGGTTTCCATATCAGTTGCTCCTGGTAGTTGAACTTTTGACAGTAAAAGCAAGAAAGACCCAGTAAGAAACGTGCTGAAAATGGCAGCTTTAATACAGATTGTAGCAAGTTGTTACATCAACCATTTCAACAAGTTCAAGCACAGGTGCAACACAGGAGGAGTCTTATAATAAATTGTAGTAGTTAGTACCAATAGCATATTTCACAGGTTTATTTTTGTGTTTCTTCCATTAGTGCAAATCCATGCTTCATAATGCAAATACGTTCTTTTTCTCCTTTACCCTTAATAATGAAGTTGACCTAGGGTTCCTCTTGCACACAGGCTGCGTGCTTTCAAGGGATGCAAAATCTGTTGTTCAAAGCAGACTTCTCCCCAGTGGGTCATGAGTTCTCCAGACCCTGCAAGGCAATCCATCACTGCACTGCAAGGGCACAGTCATGAGCAGGTACGTTGCTAGTTTTGGAGATATGCCTTTCCACAAATCTCAACAAGAGTTCAAAGACAGCCTGAGAGTTACTGTAATCTCTCATTACAGAAGAACATGGTCTTTGTTTATATTTCCACTTATTCATAGACTAACTATTCATATGACAACAAACCTTTGAGTAGTGTTTTTAAAGCTTATCTGATTTCAGTTTATCGTATTTAAATTTTCCCCGAAGATAAATACACTTACCATTCCAACTTTATTATTTTATATGTATAGTCTGGGTGTTCATTATATCAGGATTCTCACGTGAGAAGTATGTATCTACATGAATTTAAGTGGCAAGTTATCAGTTATCTCACAAGTAAGGCACTTGTAGGTTCGGTCTCAATATATAACATACTCAAATACTGTGCTTGAACTCAATCACATAGTATCTGCCCTTAAATTAATTTTTTAGTTCTTCTCAACTGGTAAGGGATACTGAGCAGCTCAAGCCTGATTTTAAGAGAAAAGGTCTGCCTCAGCTTTCACTCTTATATTTGCTCTTCCCTCTTCTCTACAACTTGGTATTCTTTGGCTTCTGACATTCAGATACTTGTAGCCAAGAATCTCAACTTTTTTCCCCGCAGGCAAAGCAACAGTTCTGCACTGCCACCACCCACACAGGAGATCAAAATAAATATTGATGGTGCTTTAGTGAAATCTAGGCTTAATTTCCATTGGAAACTTTAATTGTGATAGTTCATAAAATTGTTGTATATGTCAGGTTTAACATTCAGATTGTGCTAAATCCAATGCTGTAATAAAACTCCTCCAAATCAGAAAGCAGGACGAGAGTGTCATGGTTATTAAGCTATCACCACCTTTCATTTTTCCATAGAACATAAGAGCATCCGGCAATGAAAGATCACAGGAAAAAAACATGTGTGAAATAATACCACAGTTTTCATTTGTGGCAGAGTTATGATATATTCTTGTCTTGCAGGTATACATGTTAAAATCACTCAGTTCCACATGAAAATTTATAAAATGCTTTCAAATGCCTGCAATCTTCAGAAAGTGCTGCGCTCATCTGCTGGAACTTGCCTTTTTTTCCACATCTAAAGACATGCAACTAAAACCAAGTGAACCTAGAATCACTAGGGTTTTTTTCTGACTGCTGAGGCTGTATAATCAGCAAATTTGTAGTTGTAAAGACAGAATATGAGAATTGTAACAACTCCAAGAATTCAAAGACAAACACAATTCCACTTACCCTTTGTAAGATAGATCAGCTGTAAAAGTCAGGAATGCTCAAGAAGAAAATAAAACTTAATTTCCAGGTCATGGAGTTGGCATGTGCCAGATAAACCAGCTTTGCTTTGTCTTTTGCTCCCCAAAAGCTTGTGGAGTTTCTCATATTGCTGCAGATGTTGTTAAGGCTGCCTTCACCTCTCAGCAGACTGTTTGATGACCTCACGCAGGGGTCTGTAGCTGCAGTGTGACCAAGTCATGTGCCAGTGCAATGTGACTGAAGCAGGAACACTGTTTCCTTGCCCTGGGGTCAACGAGGGAAACATTTCACTGTGCAAGACCTGTGAGACATTATAAACTGAACTACAACAGCTAAATCTGAGAGCTGACATAATTTAAAAAGGGGACATGGACTAGAGAAATGGGTGACCAGATATGGAGGAGGCTGTGGGCAATGCAAATACAGGTCAAACTCTAAAGGAAAGCTTCACTTCACTTTTTAGTAATGTTAAGGATGTGCAGGAGAATAATGTTGGGGTACCTAAGGCAGTGAGTACAGAGAAGCAGAAATCACAGCTTTTCAGGAGGAGTCCAGACATGGGCTATTCCTGGTGATCTCCATGACAGAATATTCAAAGAGCCAGAACAAAAAAAGTGAGTCCTGTAGCAATGATTTTTAATTATGCCTTCAGTTCAAATGTGAATCTCACAACAAGTACAGTACCAAGAAGCCAGGGTAAAAGTGTGATATAAGTAGATACAGCGCCTATAGAATTGTCAAAAGCTCTAAGGAAGATCTCACACGGATTATGTCAGATTGCATCCTGTGGTGCCCAGATTATGTGGGTGGCAAATTCAAACAGGAGGAATGGCACCTGCTCTTACCTCTGTCAGATGAGGTGATACTGCTACAGCCTGGTGCCTGGCTAGTGAGCACCGCTGTCTCTGGTTTAGCTCCAAATCACTCCTCCTGTTCAACTCATCTGTTTGGTTTACCAGGAATGAGGTTGAGGAGGAAGCCCCAAACAGTAGTTAACAGCACTGCCTCTCATAACCCCTCCACATCAAATTAATATCCCACTTGGGTGTGTTTCCCCCCAGCACTACAAGCCATGCACGCCCTAGGTTAGAACATAGCCTTGTTTCAGGATATGGGTGGATGGGAAGCTAGGGAGGAGACTCTAGGCTGAGGATGCAGCGTAGATATCCAAAGAAACTAAGCCTGAGTCCCCAGAGTAAACTCATGTAGTAGACTATGATTTGCAACATAGATTTATCAGAAGTACATCATGTCATGTCAGTTGCTGTCTTTCTACGGCTGAATAACTAGCTCCACAGACCAGAAGAATTCAATAAACCTAATCTAGGTAAACATAAGCAATGCATTTAATACAGTACCCAGCGGCAAATCACAATTTCGTAAATATTATTTGAAGTTTGATTATACTTTCAAAATATTTACATTATTTTGAAATCATTGCATTAAAACAGAGAGGACAAGAATACATATCAGTATAAAGGGGATAAAGGGGAGATTTTAACAGGTTGTGTTCAAAGAGAAATTGTGAAGATGGAAAAAGAATCGATCACCTAAATGACAGTTTTTAATATTAAGTGTTCCTTGTGAATTGCTGTTGATGTCCAGTACGCTTAATATTTAATAGTGGGGAGAGGTGAAGTTCCAGAACAACCTGGGTACTTACGAAATGTGCAGATAAGCCAAAGCTGGATGGTGTGACCAATACCGGTAATAGCTACTTTATCGTTCAGGATTAGATGACAACATCGTCTAGGCAGATTGATGTCCTGTCTGTACAGAATCTAATTATCAGATGCAGTAGCACTAACCTAGGTTATCATCATGGATCCCAGTGGTTGTTATGAGAAAGAAGAGCATGCCAAATGACAGCATCCCCCTGAGCTCTGCCTCAGTGGTCCCAAAAAACCCACGCACACAGCAGCCTCCCCTCCATTAAGTGCTGGAGTCAGTCCCCTGGTGCAGGGTAAAGCCAGCTGTCATGTTCCCTCTGTTATGTGCCTTCAGCATCAAACTACATCACCCTGGCCAGAGAAACCCCAGGGAAACTGTCTCTACTGCTCTGTTCTCTACCTTCGTCATTCTTAGCAGAGGGGCTCCTCACTTGTTACAGCTCTCCTGCAAATTGGTGCTGCTTCCTTTTCCTTGTCCTTCATTATGACACAAATAACAAGCTTTCCATAAAAAGAGAGAGAAAGAATCCCCAAAGAATCAAGTTCTCTGGCAACATCCAGTTCAAGTGGATTTTTTGACATTTCTAGCTGTATTCTAGTCTTCCTGGCCTCTGGCAAAAAGGGAATTGCCCCCACAGCCTCTTGCATCCCACCTGGGAAGCAGGAAAGGCTGCCTGGCCTAGGCAACATAATCTAACTATCCATAGGAAATATTGAGAAACACAAAGCCTTCGTTTTCAGTGTATTTCACAACCCTAAACACCAGCGTTCAGTAAATAAGCTTTTTATAGGTTTAGCCTTGTTTCATAAGCTTGCCTTTCTCATGAAACTTTAACCCTCTGAACAGTTAGCGTATGTGACTCGGAAAGGATGAAGCTTATCAGTACAAATTGTGTTTTAAGTTGTTGTATGTATTGTAAGCTGTCCGTTATCAGAAGGAAGTAAAAGCTATTTAATAATACCTAATAAAAATAATACCATAGCAACTACCTTTCACAGATGATTGGGTTTTTTAGGTGAAAGGTTGTGCTTGGTATATGAGAAAGAAATTAAGAGCTTCTGCTTACCATGCTTCTATATATTTATTTTTGACAGCAGCGAACCATGTGTGCTTTTTTCCTGTTGTTACTATAACAAAGAAGCACTCTGTTAAATTTTAAACATGGACATGAATTAAGCACTTACATGCTGTGTTGCAGGAGTCTGTGCAAATCAGACTGTTTGAATGCCAAATCTCTTGATTTATGCATTTTAAGAATTCAAAGTAGTAACCCTGAACTACAGACACACATCAAGAGCCCCAATACCCTACACGTTATACCAAATCCCAGTCACATGAATGGGTTAACTGCATGGGCACCCAGATCCATCCGAATTCCACTGCTAGTTCAAAAATATCTCATGCTCAAACTTTTCTCTGTTTTAATCTCAGGTTAAAAATCATCCAAAATAACAAACTAAACATCTTTGCTCCAGCTGAAACCTCTAAATGGTAACCTCCAGCACATCTTGTAGCATGCCTGACCATGCTGCCCTTATTCAGTTCATTGACGTTTAATACCAAATTGTGGCCTTGTTAGATACCTAAATGTTGTCTCCCAACATTAAATATTTCTCCTGTGACTCTGAGAAGCAGACAGTTCTTGTCATTTCAATTTATTTTTTTTATTATTTTCTTTCCTCTGAAATGCACAGGGTAAGATCTACACCAGGTTTAAATCAGACACTCATTTGTTTCAAAAGCATATTCCCCATTAAATGGGAAGCAATTAGTAAGAACAGCCAGCCCTCACTTTAAAAACCAAGGACTGACAAACATGAAAGGTACTTTCCTGATCCTCTGATCCTGATCCTGAAGAAAAATGTCTTGTGCTTTCTCATAGAGAAGCTATAGCCAACACCGGGACACAGACTACAAGCAAAATTCAGCTTGTGAGCTGGCAAACTCTCTGGTGGAACAGTGTTCCCTGATGAGGACCAAGGCAGCTGAGCACATGGAAGTAGGGTACAATCGCTCACATAGCACCATTCTCTGTAGTTTGTCCATTTTCACTTTCTGAGAAGAGATACGCTATGAGCACACCAATACTTGCCGTTACAGCAACTAGCTGACCACGTTCTGTGTTCAGCATTTTAGTGTAATAGCACAGGAGTAACATGGAAACCGTGACTGTGGGGTTGAAGTTGTCCAATCTGCAGTGAGATTTCTTCCCTGTAGGGGCTGTGGGGCCTGTGAAACTGATAAATGCTGTCAGAAAATGCCCAGAGGTAAAACTGGGAGTTTGGGATATTTTTGTACAAAGTACAGAGCCAGTGAGTATACGTAGCTGAATTTTGCTAGCATCCTATTTCTGAAACTTGTCACCAGCACGAAAAGAACACCCCTCCAGTCTCTAACAGAGTTTAGAAAGATCCTTCCATTATCCTAAACTTCATATGAACACTCTGTGTATACCTCTGGCATCAAGATGGTCAAACTGGTGATGCTACCTCTCTTGAGAACAAAGCAAGTATTTGGAATCAGTGGTGTCATAATTTCCGTGACACAATTTGGCCCATAACCACATCAGATTTTATCTCCTTTGAGAATATACTGTTTTGGGAAAAGCCATTTTACACTGAAACACTCTTCAAGGTAGAGCTATCCAGAAGTAAACAAAGATGTTCCTTGGCGCTTAGGTACTCAAGGTAGTAGGCACAGGCTTCCCCTCACGCAGATCCTTGAACTCTAGCTGGCCTTCGTCAACATAGGTATTGTCTGATAGAGCTAACATCACCTGATTTCCGATTTCATTATAACATCACAATCCGTAGAAACAGATGTATTTCTTGCCACTGAGGTAAAAGTTATGCAGGAAAGAAAACACTGAGCAGATGGGCATGTTTACTAGGGAGTGAAACTGTGTGCAGAAGCACCACTTACAATATTTCTGGGAAGTGGTGTAGTCAGGAAAGGATAAAAGCATATTATAATTATCAGTCAGCTCAATCATAAATGAGTTTTTCAGGCTGTGATTGGAAAAATGAGATTTTTCCAATTTTTATCTTTCGTAGTTAATGCTATTAAGCTGTATAAAAATAATGCTTTTTGCTTACAAAATATTTTGGAAAACAGTTTTTTTTACTGAATATTTAGGAAGCACTAAGAATATATAACTATATAGTGTTAGACTAGGATCTAAAATAGGACAAACTCCAAAATACAAACCATTTACATACTGTCAAGACAAGAGATGGCAATTTAGAAAGATATACTTCCAACTTTTTAGGTTTTGTTTGATTTAGGTTTGTTTGATGAAAGGAAATTAGTATTCAGATTACCCAGAAATTGGAAAACTTCAGTGGACGCAGAAGAGTTATCTTGAAAAATATATTTGGCACATAAGTTAGTATATGTTCTCAGATGAAATTAAAAAAAGAATGTTTCCAGTTGTACGATTCTCATTACCTAACCTAAAAAAAAGATGTATGGATCCTTCCTGAGATTTTCTTCTTTAGCACAGAGTGATGGAGATCAGCTATGAACAGGATGTAAGTTTAAAGATTTCCCACTTGGAGGGGGCTGGGTCACACAGATTGCGTCCAAACTGCGCAGCCAACTTGACTGTCAGCCAGTGCGGAAGGTCAGACAGTACTGGTTCGTAGAGAAACTCCATAATTAGCCGAAAAGCAAACTCTAGCTCATAATCCTGTTGTTTACATTGCGATCAAAAGAGAGCCCTCTGAAAGTAGGCCGTCTCGACCTCCCGCAGCACGTCTTAAGGCTGGTCCAGGAATTAACCTTGCTGCAAAACTCTTGGCAAGCTTTGTGCTTGTATGGCTAAAGGCAAGGAATAACTAAGGAGAGCAAACAAATAGCTCTGTAACTGCAATGAAATTTTCAGGAGAAGGTGTTGAAGCAGAGAACTGCAAAGAGCCTGCTTAGATCTCTGTAGTTCCTTAGGACCGGCTAAATGGGCTTTATCCTCTCTTCCAGGCAGTGTCCTCTGCCAGTGAGCCCTGGCCCTGACCATCCCCAGGTAGCTGTCACCTGTTACAGATAGGTCTTTACCAAAAGGAAACAACTCCTCTTTCAAACACCTGATGCAAAATTAACAAATAGAAGTTCCTCTCTTTGTTGGGCATGCACTTTGATTACACCCTGTACTAACTTTATGACTTCATAAACCGGTGAACTAAACCAATATAATTAGTAACACATTAATCTCAACTGTCATTTCGGTTTGATTATAAAATTGTTCATTTTCAGTTTATAGTAGTTGAGCCTATGTGATGTGCTTCTGTGATGTTAATATTTACCCTTCTCATTTAAAATAATGAAATAAGAAAAAGCACACAGAACCAGATTATGCCTTCATCTTTAATAGCCCTTTGCAGGTCTCTCATGTAACACAAGTTAGGACTTTTAAAGACAAAGGCCTTTATTAGAGTAGGTCGTCCCTTGTCAAGAAAGATGAATCAAAATGTATCCACTAGCATGATCAGAGGACAAGTGAGCATATTTTACAGAAGAATGAGAAAGCTTGGCTTGATTAGTACAGTAAATTGAAGGATGATAGGGATACAGCTTTTCTTCATAGCTGTCACAAATGCTGTAGGGGGAGAAGAGATAGTGAGGCCAATACTGGCAGGGATTGACCCTGGTTGAAGATAAGGACCATACTCATCCAGAGAGTGAGGCTCTGGACAAGCTTTATAATAGGACAAGGCCTAGAAACCTACCAAAAAATGGGAGTGCTCAAGAACCCAGTTCCAAATTTTTACATTTCTGGTGTTTCTGAAGAACAGTTTTTCTTTAGCAATGTATTTTTCCTCTATTGATTATCTGTATTGTGCACCTGATAATCTGATTTGCAGTTTTTACAGCCATGAATTTCCCTGGAAATATCAGACAAATTGCCATGCTTTCAAATTAACTTGAATTAAAACCTAAAAAGTCTTGCTCTGCAACCAAGAAAGATGAAAAATGCTTTCTTTTCCCAGGAAGCAGATCAAAGGCTTTTATGAGAGAAAGGCAAAATTTCCTGAATGGTTCAAGGGCATAGCAACATGATATAATTCAAAACATAAGTGCAATTTATGAACATCCCTCTTATCCTGAAGCTTGGCAGGAACTGCACTTCACTGGCAATTGGTAAGAAATGTGCAACTACTACGACTGGAAAAAGTTCCTTTAAAAACAGGTAGTGTTTAGACTAACCAGTAAGATTTTTAAGTGGGATTACTGATGTGTTAAGACTTAAAAGTAAGATGTTATCACGTGTTTTCGATATAGAAGGATGGCCACTCATGCTGTCTCATTGCTCCTGGCCAGAGAGCGTGGGCACAGAACAGCCACGAGGCATGGCAGAAAATGGTACATGGTAATTCCAAGCAATTTGCTGTCCAGTCTTCCAGTCATCAGCTAAGCAATAAGAAGCTGTGGTCCTGACAGTTTTATATAGTTCAGTTCATAGATAGATTTCAAAAATTGGTGCCTCTGGTCACTAAGATTTGAGGCAGTTCCTCTGCTCAAGTCCCTATAACGAAAGAAGCTCTCCTTGACCTCCCCCTCCACAGCCTGACCCATTTCTAACGGGTTTTGGTACATGAGCAACCTCGTATATACCATTTCCTCAAGGAACCCTGTAGACCCTCTGGAAGGTTTTTCACTTTAGGTGCATTTGGAGGATTTTTATTAGTTCTCATGGCTTCCTTTTTTGTGGAAGTTAATTCTAAAACCAGAGCTTATGCTCTTCTCTGTTTTAGTGATTTGGATGTGATTTTTTTGGAGAATGTTTCTTCACTTTGACAAGGCTCCCTTTCCTGTTTAGCCATACCAATTTCTTCATGATTTGGTCCTTTCAAAAGCCTGTTAGATAGGGGTCCATATATCCAAGTCTCATTTCCTTTTAGCAAGCCTCCTCATTTGTCTGCCATTATGTATTACTGCAGTGAATTTGGTTTTTCCTCCTACGAGGTTGATGACTTGAACACATGAGGGTCTCTACTGCAAATCACAACCATTCATTCGCTGTTAGGTATCTTGCATACTGGTCAGGCATATGTCAGGATGGATTTCTCATGCTGTGGTCTCTGGCTACTTGAAGAACAAGGCAATTACTCTGCCCTGTGTCCCAGCATGGCATTTACTCAGTGTGTCCCGGCAGTTTGAGTTTCTCACTCTCACATCTGTTATCATTTCATGGTCACCATTCAGATTTTATGACAGATGATATCACCTCAACTCCACTCACTTCAAGCACAGCATTTCAATTCAGAGATTTCAGTGCTGACACTTAGCATTAAAAAACAAAAGAAGCCACACACACAAAAAAAACCCAACCCAAACAACAAAAACCACCAAAAAACCCCAACCACCAACCCCACAAGACTTAGCAGTTTTTATAACATAAAACTAAAGTTTGAAATATTTGACATAGACTTGTCTTACATGCTCATCAATACCTAAAAGGTTTGTAACCTCCTCTGATTATCTTTCTTCCACTAAGCCGCAGAGCTTATCCATTAAAACTTTCTGCTCTCTGCTCCATCAAGAATGCTGGATGTGCAGTTTCCTGGAAGATACTTATAAATAACTCTTGCTAATGCAAACAGAAACTGTCCAGTACCGGGTTTTTTTTAGACCCTGATAAATAGGGCTGTCTCAATATTACACAATTGAGATAATTAATTTTGGCCTTCACTAATCACGCTCCAAAATGGGTTCTGTGCAGCCATACCTAATCCAAGCTACGGGATTTCAGCTCTGTGCCAGCACAAGAGTCCGGGGGTGTGCCACATTTCCCAGACCAACCTGCTCGGGACTCAGCCACAGAAATGCAGATTTCATGGCAGTGCCTCTGCCTTACCCTCCTTTTGGCTCAGGCCCCCGTAGCCTTGGGCTCTGTTTTGCACAGCGTAGCATTGTGATTCCCACTCAGCCTTCTGGGGAAACTGCTGAGGTGTGAGCAAGGGCTGTGAGACTGTGTTAGGTAGGGCCAGGCAAAATAAGAAAGATGAAGGTCACAGGCAGAGGCAAGATTGTTGAGATGGGGAAGGTCACTTCCTGGAAAGGCATCAAACCCTATGGAAAAAACAGGGAATCAAGGATGGCCACTCAGCAACTCTGAGGGTGAGCCTGTTCCAGGGAAGAAGGGAGGCGTATGGTCATACCCCCCCTCACTGCCAGGTCCCTACCAGCTCTCCTTAGCCTGGGAATTTGTTAGTACCACCTATATCAACTGTGTGTAGAAGGCAACAAATAATTGCTTTGTACCTGGAGGGTGTGTATATCCTGCTTGCAGCATCTCTTTGTGCACACTCAGGGTTGCCAAAGCCAAATGACATAGAGGAGAAAGAGAGCACATCCAGTATGCCGAAAATGCCAGCACGGAGAGGCTGCCTGATATGCCTTTCTCTGAACGACAGTTCATACTCTGCATAGAACCCAGGAAAAAACCTCAACCTGTTGGTGCTTTGTTACGTACAGACAGATTGCTGCTAAATGGAAAAAGCAAAATCTGTTCACTTGTAGCAAACGGAGGGGGGTGGGACACACGTCACCAACACCCACAAAACAAACATCTGATCACCATTCCCATCTATTTCTAGCTGCATCTCAGGCTTTAAGGCCTACCAGTTTGTTAGGGCCACTGCTAGGACGAGACCCCATCCTCACAGCTGGCAGCACAGGCCATGGGAGCACAGCCCAGGAATCCTACCAGTGCCCAGCAGTCACAAGGTTAGACTTGTTTTGAACAGACTGCTGTTTTGAACAGTGATATAACTTTTATAGAGTAGCACTCTTATTTACTTGCTTTATCTGTAAGGCTCCTTAATTTACCTGTGTGGCTGTGGAAAGTTTGTGCCGTTTACCCACAAGCCAAAAGGAAGTAGAGATTGATCTTTAATGTCACACAGACTCTGAATCACTGCCTAAACCAACATAAACTAACTACCCTATAATCTCTCAGTAAATTAGTTTTACCTTATCATGGCATGAGGAAATGCCAACAAGCTTAGAAACAGGAGGCTAAAAATAAGGCACCAGCAAAATTGCATCATTTGTTTAACATAGTAGGGGGTAAACCTCAAGACATAGGGGCAGCCACAATGTAATAATTTTTCCTTCACTTTCTTCCATAATTTGGATTTGAGAAATTCTTAAATGAATGTATGTTATCTTCAGGCATTCGTTGCTAACGAGCAGTGTTCATCAGATTATCTCTGACTCTAAGTGGTTTGACGGGGGCTGCCACCCGCTACCCGCCCCCAGCACATTGACCAACCATTTCCCACTTCTAATATCCTTCAGAAATAACTGGGGACATTTCTTTTCCAGGAGAGATCTGGATGCTTCCTGCTATGGTAGCAATCATGCTGTGGTTAATATTATTCTTTTGAAATAGTTCAGAAAACACACATTAAAAAAAAATTCTATTGACCTGGTATGTTTTGTCCTCGAAACCAATAAACTGGTTTTGCTGTTTGAGAAACTGCTGCTATTGTTAGTTTCCCTTGGCCAGTGCAGGTGTGGTGCCTTCCCAGACCTCCGTTGCTTTGCCTCTTCCCCTGGTTTGACTGTTCCCTGCCTTTGCCTTTTCAGAGCCTCAGTTCTTTGAGCTGTTTTCCTTTTGGCTTGTGGTCAGCTGGGCTAGTCCCCCCAGTCACCACCATCTTACCAGTGTCATCACCCACTCCTGCCATGCCCTGCCAGCTCACTGAGGTGACGCCTTCCTCCCCTCGGCCTTCGCTCCTTCTTCTCGTGTATCCATTTAAGTTGTAGCAGGAGGATCAATGTACACATAAAGAAGAGAAGCACTGTGCTGGGGCCAGAGCAGCTTTGATGGGGAAGGTCTGAGACTACTTTCATGTGTGGGCTCAATCAGGCTTAATTAGTCTTTAGAGTTCATGCACACACAGCTTGATCAGAAACAAGAAGAAAAAATAATTTTATCAAGCATGCACAAAATAGATAAGACATACCAAGATTTTAGCAACTATGATATAAGTCTGCACAGAGCATGTGCAAATTACAATTCATCAAGGCTTTCCAGCTGGCATGAGAACATCAAGAGGTCTATCCCTTCTGCAAGAGCCATGCCAATGCTATATTTGAATAATTTTTCTGAGCCTGGGAGACAAGAATTTAAAACCATGATTTCATCCCTAATCTCGATCCTTAGAGAAAGCTGTGCCTTTTGATCAATGTTTCTTACTAAAATGCAGCCTGAGGTAGCCTCAGGCTAAAAATCATGAGACCAAACACTTCCAATTTGACAAAGTTACAAATTACTGAAATCCAGCTCCGATGACAAGAAGTGTCAAGCAACCTGAATAACCAGCTTTATGGGCTACAGCTGGAACCAGCTTCCTAATGTTTCTGGTACCTGTGCATTACCTGTACTGCTCTGGAGCCATTTTTCAAGAAAAGTTATAAAAAGGATCTGTTTTCATAGGTTATTTTTACACAGCTGTTTAGACCATTATATACTCACTCAGTGAAAGGACATTAAATCAGCTTCACAAATATTTAATCAAGCAGCAGCATGACTTAACGTTACTTCTCCCTTTCTGCAGAGCTAATAGCCGTGCCTGGTCGTTGCTGTAGTTACCCCTTACTGGAAAAGCATCCAGGCTTTTCATCCCTTTGGATCTAAGGCTTCCTTCATGGAGCTCTGTCTCAACTGAAATTCTAACTACAGCTTTTGAGAGAGTAATTCTACTATAGCAAGGCTGTTTCACTGGCTTTCTGAAAGGGTGGGTTTGGGTTTTGGGGGGGGGTAAGGTGGGGTGGAGTGTTGTGTTTGGGTTAGGGATTTGGGTTTGGGGGTGATTTTTTTTTCTTCTTTTGGTTATTTCAGGTTTTTTAGAGTGCTAGAGTGCTGTAATAATAACTGTTAAGTTCATATTTATTATAATACACTCACTGAAATGAAAGCTCACAGACTTTATGTAATGGGACATAGAGATTATTCTTGTGGTGTAAAATCTGTCAGAGCTAGTAAAAACAAAGTGGAAGAAATTTAAGCACTGCATGTTGTTCCTCAAAGAGCTTTCATAAGGCTTTCCCAGAAATGCTGTGCGTTTTTTTAATTCCAGCAATGACCAGTCAAAGAGGAATGATTAGTTGCTTTTCAGATTGTAGGTATCAAGTTTCTCCTCTTGTTCAGGCTTAATTAGATCGTTGCATATGGCGGGCTGGATGTTTGCATTAGTGTGACTGAAAATGAGCTCTCTTCCCCAGCGTCGGAGGTGTTTCAGCATGGAGGCAGTGTTTCACCACCCTGCCGAGCCAGCCCTGTAATGCTGAAGATGTACCAGGCTTGGAAATAAAAGGGACCTTGTTCTGCTTCAGCCTCCGCCTTGCCCAGCATCAGGCGGTGACACTTGGAGGTCTTCCAGGAATGCGTGTCACAGCCCCTGCCAGAGCAGCTACTACATCTTTGTGCTGCAACAAAGCTGCTCCCATCCGTGCGTGTTTGGAGAGTTACTACTGAATACTGAAAGGACATTTGAAAATATCTCTATCCAAAGACATGTGAAATGCATGTTGTGGTGGTTTTTTCCAGTACTAAATTTAAGTGAAGAATATAATAGAAGTAGCAGAAGGTGAGATTTGCTATAGGAGAGTACCAATGAAGGAGGAAAAGGTAAGCAGTATGTGAGTGACATGACATGCTTGTTAAGCTGTATTTAACAGCTTCTCTACTTCACTAAGCCTAACCATACCTGTACTTTGTCACCCAAATCAGCAATTCCTGAACAGGTCACCCAGTGGAGACCCTCTTTGCTGAAATGCAGCCATGAAACTCCAGCTTCAGGGCCAACACGTTATGTGCTGCAGAAGTTTGTCTGGAAATGACTAAGATAGGTAAGTAAAATACTGATGACATAACAGAGGAAAAAGTGGTAAAGACAGGTACAGAAATTCCTTCCATATCAGAAACAGCCTAGAACTCCTCAGGCTGCAAAACGTATCAGCTGATAGAATAGACTTAAAAAATCGTGGGTGACACAGAGACAATGAATAGAGAACAATTGTTCAGTGTTTCTTCCAATGCAAGACCTGCAGATCACCAAGTGAAGTTAGTAGCAAGTTCCAAAGAAGGGGAGAAACTTTTTCACTTAACACACAGCAGTGGTTTGAAACCCTTTGTGACAGGAACGATTGTTTGCATCCATTCCAAAAGCTCTGCATCAGATTCTTAGAGGAGAAACCTGTCGGGTACTGTTAAACACAATAGAATGGGCAGCAGGTCAGGGAGCCCCAAAGCAGCCTTGGCGCTGTAGTCTGGGCTGTGTCACCAGAGCTGCTCCCAGTCCTCGGCCAGCCTGGAGTGGGTTTGTGTGGCAAATGAGAAGCTGCCAGGAGCCTCCCCCACGTCCGATGGAGCCAACGCCAGCCCGCTCCAAGATGAACCCACCGCTGGCCAAGGCCGAGCTAATCAGCAACGGTGGTAGCGCCTCTGGGATAGTGTATAAGAAGGAAAAAGAAATATTCTGTGCCAGCCAAAGAGAGGGGTGAGACGGGGTGAGAGCAGCAGCCCTGCAGCCCGCGGGCCAGCGCAGCAGGGGCAGGCGGTGCTCCAGGCACAGAGCGGGGATGCCCCGGCAGCCCGCGGTGAAGGCCATGGTGAGGCAGGCTGTGCCCCCAGCCCGGGGGGTAACGGGGGAGCAGATCCCCCCCAGCCTGGGGAGCGCCCCACGCCGGAGCAGGGGGTGCCCCAAGGGGGCTGACCCATGGGGAGCACATGGTGAAGCAGATTTCACCAGGTGTGTGGCCATTCCTATTTTCTGGCACTGTCTTTTTTAATGCATTTAATGCACCTCTTGCCTGCAGGACCATGACCCGATGGCAGCATTTGTGGGCTACGCAGCTGCTTCAGCGGGCAGCACAGTGAGCAGGGCTCAGCACCACCACGCAGTTGGTTCCCTGTGTGGTGAGAATGACCTTGCCTGTGCTTTGAGCCCACTACCTCTATAGAGACAGAGTGCTAAGTTACACCCCGCTGCTATGTTTATTTATAGTAATTTGCTCAAACATGGACTTTCACCATTAAAACATAACAGCATGAATATGCAAATAGTAAATCCCAGTCAAAAAGTAAATTAGCAAGACACCAGGTACCTTATCTCTCCTTTTTGGTTACGTCGTGACTTATCACAGTTGACATTTCAGTAAGGCTGTAGTAGCAGATCTGAATTAGAACATTCATAAGAAGAAGATGCAATACGCCAGCTTTGATGTCAATAGAATGTCAGTCCCTGTCTACTTCGTTCAGACTGAACTTAATTGCAGGAACTGCATTAATAGTCAACATAAGCCATCTGTTTAAATATGCGTGTGTTGAAAAGAACTGCCACGTACAATAAACATACTCAACTGTAATGACTCACATACCTGTTTATGTGAAATGAAGATTTGGCAATTTCCCCCACAAAAAACATTGAATTACAAGTTAAAAGCAGTCTTCTATCAAGTTCATTTGTTTACATGGCAGGTCCAGTGGTCCCACCGTTTTGGTGCACTCTGGGAAGTATGCTAACTGCAGAGCTGCTGAACCAAACTGTTTTGCCAACCCTCCCTGTGAACCTGTTAGGTCAGCCAAAGCTGCACTAAGAAACGTCAGCAGTTCATGGCATTAAGTGGCTGACAGGCGCACAGCTGGAGTTGCAAAGCGTTCGTCAGTACTTTTGATGGGGGTGCACACGGAGGCGGGATACTGCATCCCAGGCGTGATGCAACGGTTAATTCCAAACATCCCAAGTAAGCCTGGTGGTGCTGGCAGTCTGGCTAGGTGATGTCTAAAACCACTGTGGGCTCATGAATGAGAAGTGTTCATCCTGAGTATAAATAATACTGAGCCCCAATCCCTGATCTTACAGGGGGGGAAGCTGTTACTCTCCTTTGCAGGCCAAAGCTGCCTCAAGCCGCAGGGGCCCCCCTGAGCAATTATGTACCGATGTGGGAAAAGTCAGAAATATTCAACCTCCCATTTTATCTGTCAGACTGACTTTGAAAAACAGGCTTTCATTCCTTTGCTCTTCTTTAAAAGTAACATCTAATATGCACTTACAAAAGTAAACAACATGCCGTTAGATGTCACTTGTGGTGTCATTTCTAAGGAAGCTTTGTTAAATTAATCATGACAATGCACTGGTGCCTGAACTTACTCAGCAGCAGCATAAATTATGAATCTGCTTCCATACACACCGAGCAGGGATGCAGAGCCTGGCTGCATGCTTACCACTCACAGGTAGAGAGCAGAATTCTGTTACATTTATCAGCCATTAATATGCAAAACATTTACGGCTGCCGGTATAGAGAGGCACAGAAACTGGAGGGGGGAGAGAACAAAAACATCTGGTGAAGGCACATTGTGAATCAGCAACTCCACCACCTTTCTTCACCTGGAAAGTTAGCTTGACATCAGTGTGGCCTTGCTTTCCCACCCCCCGGAACCATTTTAAATCCATGGGAGATGTAAGGAGGCCTCATTTTATTTCCTGTACTTTTCTACTGCACAGACTGCTTGTTCCAATAAGGTGCAAAGCTTCATTAAATTAGGAGGTCAGTAATTGTGTTTTAAGATGTACTTTAATATCACCAGTTTCCTCATTAAATGTTTTCTGCTTTATACACCTGAACAAGTCCTACTCGGTCAGTGGATTCTGTTAATGTTGATATTTATACCACTTACAAGGCATGACATCTGTTTCATATCACAATTGGAAATGACCCAGTTTTAGTAGTCCAAGTGGAAAAGTATGTTATCTAGGAGCTGGTAGTTCTGGAGCAAAGGCAACATTGCCAAAGGTTATGCCAATAAAGCCCTTGCAAAGAGGCAGAAAACCTTAGGAGGGGGCAGGGAACTGGAGATGTGGAGAAAGGTAAAGGAAAATAGGCTGTCAGCACTGTCCTTACCAGAAAGGTTTTTGACAGAGGACACACCAGGGAGAAGAGTTTACTGTATGCAGAGGAGGGAGATGGAAAAAGACAATCATTTCCAGGAGAGAAGAGTCAGAAAAAATAGGGAACTGATGTGCTAAAACTCTGAGATGAAGATTTAGCGGCACTTACCTTTAAAACAGTGACAGCTGACACAAGAGCAAGGTATCAGCTGCTACTACATTAGGCAAGGCTCTGCACTGCCACACGGCTATGTCATTACAGAATTTACCCTTGAAATAACTACCAGTTTGTCAACAGTGTTTTCTGTTTATTATAAATAATTTAATTTAGTAGCCATTGCTTGTAAGCCTGTCTGCTAATCCCTTCCATAGCAGCTCCCATTACATCCTGAAAGGCAGCAACAACTGCAGTCCGGAGCCACCCAGTGTCCCCCAGGAGAGCACTGGGGTGGCCACCCCGAAGGGCTTCTCCCACTGTCAGCATGCGCTGCCCCCAGCCGTATATTCCCTAGAAGGGCACCTTTCCCCCCCAGTTAGCAAATCACAGAACTGATGGCACGGAACGGTACAATAAACCGTCAGCAGGACACACTCTAAATGTGTTGTACTCTGAGGTGTATTTTAGGATAGCCAGAATTGCTCTGCCTGTGCCATAATTTCTGGTTTTAATTTAAGGTAAGCTTTTATTGTTTCAGTTCTTGCAACAGTGAAGAATCAAAAATGCACCAGCAAGCTGGTAGATGCTGCAAACAAAGGGGCAAGAACCCCTCAGCCCCAAAGTGTGAGCAGCAAACAATGAACTGTCCGAACAGCTGCATTAAATTAGAATACTTTCTCATAAATCAAACCTATGCTAAGGAGCAAAGCAGAGAAACATTCAAATATTTTAATAGCCTGCAGAAGACATTGCTTCACTCAATAACATCTCAATCTACCAATACACCATCTGGTTTTAGTACATGGTCAACTGAAGGAATGTTATTCTGATTTAAAGTCTAGTGAGTGATGTCAAATGTTAGGGTCACAATTCAACGGGTTCCAAAAAGGCAACATTTTGACACTTAACTACTTAATTGATTTCCTACTACTTTTTTTGCATTAGAGCAGGAGCCTTTGCTAAGAATTGCCATGCATTCTGTGCAGATCCTAGCTGGCAGCACCTCTATCAGCACCCTCAGGTGAAGCTCTCCACTTTTCTGTGAAGTGGGTGCAAAGAAGAGTTACATGATTCTAGACTCTCACCTTGAATAAACTTTGCTGTTTAGAGGATGTGAATGTAGAGGAACTTTAAGGAAAGCTTTCTTTTTGTTTGTGGTTTTTTTTTTTAATGTACAGACCATCAATTATGAAATCTGCAACTGGTTTTCATGTCTTTCAAGCAGATGGCACAATATAAAGCCCCTGGCAGCCATCCCAACACAGCTGTACTTCTCAGGAGAATATTCTTATCTTTTCCTAAAAACAAAATTTCAAGAAGAGCTTTATGGGCAGAATCATACTTCATCGTAGTTGTATTACAAATTACTGTGTTTCTGTCTGCAGCATTATTTGCAGCACAGCTTTTACCCCAAGGGATTCTCAAAAGAAACATTTTACCTAGAACACCCAAAGATGACAGGAAAGGGACAGGCAGGGCTGAGCAGGAGGCTGTACCCTCATTCTCAAGCTTTCTGTTGGGGCCACCTCCAACACCCGTTTAACGACCAAGGAGAGCATTTATCTACCTCATGCAAAGATGGCCTGAATCAGGTTAGACTTACTTCTTTCCCCCACAGCAGTAATTGAGTCACAAATGTCTGCAGGCTGTAGGACCAGAGCCAAAAAACCCCCACACATAAATGTCTTCAAGAGACACTTCATTGGGTTTTTATAAGCAATGCAGATGTTATTTTTGCAGATGTCTCCCATTGATTTAAGTTGCCTATATTCCATACATATATGAACTATTTGCTACATACTCCTTACGGGCACAACAAGCAGCAGCCTGTGCAGTTCAGGCTTCCTTTCCCCCACATCAGGGCGAGTGGTTGCCCACTGACAGCTGCGTGGCTCCTCTCCCACCGACAGAACCACCTCCCTGGAGCAGTTCCCTCCTGAGGCTGCTGGCACCCCGGGCTCCCCCAGCCGGGGGGGTAAGGGTGGACACAGACAAGACAATCCACCCTACCTTAAGATTCATGTGGGAAACTGTACATATGGCTTCTTGGACTATTTCTGCCTTTAGCTTCCTGCATTGTTTCTCCTCTAAGCCTCATCTGCAATTCAAGGAGAGGGGAGGCTGCAGAAAACAATGTCTGATTTAGCAGATCAAGCAAAATGTAGGCAAGAAATCCAGTAAGAAATGTCTTAGTCCATTTATTTTCACTGTTAGGAAAGCCACCAAGTAATGTGACCGGTACAGGTGAGAAATAGCAGTTGCGCAGGAAGCTGGTTTTGTATCTATTACCATAAATTGAATGTTGCTCACGTGTCTTCAGCAGGGAACGTCCCCTCCCACAGCCCATCAAAAGGGTTGTATTCCTAATACCACTGCTGTACCTGACCCAGTCACGTCATCTGCCCTGAAGAGGAATACAGCCTGCAGTTAAACCACCCAAAGTGATTAAAAAAGCTTGCCAAGGATTTGCACATCTGCTGTGGTGGCATCTGTGGTTACAGCCACCCGAGGCTCCCCGCGTGAGCAGGTTGCTTGGCGGTTACCGGTGGAAGGAGGCAGTCACAGAAGGGGCAGCTCCCACTGGCCGCTGCCAGGAACTCTTAGAGCCCAGCACAAATACCATACCGATTCAGCTTCAGCAGTTTGAATAATAAAACTTACTCATTCAAGTGCCAGATGAATTGCTACTTAGCTCCGTCAGTTCAGTTTAAGGGGTTGTCAAAACTGTGCGAATCGCCCTGGGAAGGCAGCTGCTGCCCAGCTGCAGATCCCATGCACACCAGTTATCACTCAGGGGTTTCAGACACTATTTTAAGCTTAGACACAAAAGTCCCAAAAGTTCGAATCCTTCTAGGCATGTATCTTGATGATAAGAGCCTTAGTTTCCTCACAGATAACAAAAAGAGTATATGAATATCTAGTGATAAATATACTACATTGCCCATTTAGGGGAGGAGGAGGGGGTACTGGTTTAAGACCTTTCTCATTAAGGTATTTTGTCCCTACTGGCTACAAGCAAATTAGTTCCTAACAACGTTTGATTCAAAACCTGTACCCCACCCTTGTTCTCTAGGCACGTAGGTCTTCTCTTCCCATAGGAAACAGACCAAGTCTTCCAGTGTTTGGCACCACGCATACGAAATATTTACACCTGTCAAAAGTTCAGAGCTTGGACCAAGGTAGATCCCACCCTGCCCCATACCAGCACTACAGGTGCACTAAGTCTTGGAGTTTCTCAGTGACATTTATTTTTATTATCCATTTCAGCTCATCACTGGAAAGACCTGCCCTCACAGCTCCGAACAGGTTAACTCTGCAATCCACAGCCCAAACAGCTCGAGATCTTTGCTGATTTATTCATATAGAATGCAAACACACATCTGCAATTACTTGTATTAGTGTTTAGTATGCCAGTCTGGTCCCCCTCTCTCCTGTACTCCATTTGTGTACTTTTTTTCTATAGACCTTCTAGTCCCCCATAGTTGGCAGATGCCTGCTTTCAGTAAGAAATGAGACCATGAGTTGCCTTGTGCTCCTCTGATGAGTCACACCACTAATTTTTGGATTTCAGCTGTAAACAAGTTCTGCATTACAGGTGAACAGCAGAAGTGGAAGCTTTGGTATTGCAATACTTCTTAACAAAAGAACACGTAAGGCTTTCAGCTTTTCGGGTTTTAAGTCTTGCTTAGTTTTCACACACTTGCATTTTATACTGATGACATTACATCTCACATGGATATTAAATTTTTTTAACTTGGCATTTATTACATTCTTCTGAGATTACCTTTGCATGTAATGTAATCAGGATCAGACCACAGATATTCTTAGTACTTTATGAAAACCAAGATATTTTATATCTTTATTTTTTAATTTTAATTACTTCATGGCCAGAATTAATTAAAAATTTAATATTACATTAGATTTCTGCTATTAGCTGACCCTGGCTGAGCAAGGGCTTGCACTGGGTGATCTCTGGGTGCCAACCAGCCTCAGCTTGCCTGTGATTCTGAAGTTGACCAAAAGTCCTGGGCCAATGCCATCACAAGGACTGGTTTTTCTTTAGAAAAATAAGAGTTCTTATCAAGAAAGAGTGAACTATGAGTGGCACCCAGTCTTCAAATAGTATTTGTTTATAACTCAAACATGGAGTGGAAATATAAATAAGTGGAGCAGATTAGCTCCATACATCAGTATGGAGTGAGACTCCTAGTCTCACATTTTGGTTTTCTACTTTACCAGTTTTTCTTCCAGTAATTTCCCTGAGAGTACGCTGCATTTTGACTTTTAAAAAGGTCCCACAGATTAAATACCCCTTTGGTTCCCTCCATATTCATGCAATCCTCAAGTGTTCTGACCCCATTTAAAGACGTTGAAGCCTCATCTTCTCCTGTGCCCATGTAGTAACTTCCAAGGGTGACAAACCATTCCTGCCAGCTGGACGTGTTTGCTG
Organism: Falco cherrug; assembly: GCF_023634085.1. Taxonomy (NCBI): domain Eukaryota; kingdom Metazoa; phylum Chordata; class Aves; order Falconiformes; family Falconidae; genus Falco; species Falco cherrug. Next base: position 22,133,349 of record NC_073703.1, read on the forward strand.
TTCCATAACTTCCACGCAGTCCCATCCCCGAGGCAACCTTAACTCGTTCATTCCTAGTAAGGGATCTTTAAAGCAAATGGCTAAAGGAAGCCACGTGCATTTTTAGAACAATACAGAAAGATTCCAGATGCTTCACATACCTCTTTGTCTGTATTTATTAGATGTGCCCTTTCCTTTCTAAGAGAAATATTTAGGACAAGTCTTAGGAAAGTTGCTATTGAATTTGATTTGTGCTTAAGTTTTATGCAGACTTGGATAACATCCAACCCTCTCAGTGGGTTAGGAATAGCTCTCAGCTCTACCAGCTTTTTTATACTAATGGTTTTGCTTCAGATTCCCCTGCATGAAGCACATACTCCAGCAAAATGCCCTGCCACAAAAGCAGCTGGCTTAATGAGCAACAAAGTTGTAGAAGAGTTTAGGAACTTTGCTGAACAGAAATCAAAGGATTTATCTTCAAAATAAAAATGCAAGAAGATTTCTCACATGCATCGCATCCTGTAAAGGGCACACGGTAATCACCCTATGTGAGGAAACGTTTCTGGAGCCAGTTGCACCTATGTGGATAATCTCCCTTCCAGCACCCCACCTGATGGCACCCCCGCCCCAACCCAGCGTCTTCCCTCACCGATGGAGCACGTTGGAGCAGACGAACAACACTCCCCCGGGATGTGCCAAGTACTTGGTTGTTTTAGCTGACAGCAAGATCAGCTGTTGCTCCACAGTTCTTTCACAGGTACAAGAAGGTTAGTTCCCTTTGGGAAGCGGGGAGGAAAGAGGGGTTTACCTGGAAACTTGGTAATTAGGAAACACAATTTAAGTTCTTTCTCAGTAATCCCACTGCATGCTGTTTCCTAAGAATGTTTCTAACCTTACCGAGACTTTGACCTCTACTGTTAAAGAAGATGAATTTTTACAAGTCAGTCACACAACTCACACTGGTTCAGGAAGTCACATCGTTTGGCAGGTACAAGCTGGGCAAACTCGCAGCATGTTGGAGCCCTGCAAATGCACCTTGCAGCGAGGTTATATTTCGCTCTAACCTTGCTTGGAGGACAAGGTTAGTCAGGTCCTGTGTTTGGGAAAATTCAGGACACATATCTTGCAGGTGGCACCTTCTGAGCCCCTCAGAAAGGGACACTCACCGCTGGAGGTGGAAGTCACTTCTGCCAGCCCTATGCTCTGAGGGCAGGCAAGGAGGGAGAGTCCCCAGGACCTCTCGCTTGTGGCATCGTGCGAGGCCATCCTGCACTGCTGAGCTACTCGTGCAAAAGCAGCTCTCCTTACACACAACAGGCTAAGAGGCCGTTTGACACTGGCCAAGCATCCCCACCATGGATTTGAGGCTGCAGCCCGCTGAGGGCAGGGTGCGTTGCCCTGCACGTTGCTGTTCCATGCTTTCTGCCAGTTCAGATCTGTCCCCATCCCACCCTCAGCAAGGATGAGCTCAAAGCCCGTTTAGCTGTTTCAAGACGTAAGGCAGTGAGTACCAAGTACAGAGCTGAGCTTACCAAGCTTAGATGGCATCTCTGAAAAGCCTCAGCTATGATTTGAGACAAATTTTCTTATCCATTAAAAACCATCTGTGGAGGCTTGACTCTCCTCCTTCCCCCTGCAGACCCAACTCATCCAGGAACGCACAGCTGAATTACTGGCTGACATCAGCTTTGATGGCAAGCTAATTAGGGGTATGAAAGTCAGCACTGACCGCAGTCGCTTTTCCACCATTGGTGACATTGCCTTTGCCAGCACTCGGCATGCATTAACAAGCTTTGCCAGGTGATCCCCCTGCCCCCAGCTGCAGCTCCAGAGCGTCGGCTCAGGCTCAGCGCAGCAGTCCCTGCAGGCTGGGCAGCAGGGCGTGCTGAGCCTAACACCAAAGCTTTGTCACACTGTTCAAGTGCCCACAGGAGCGGTGCTGTGGCTCTGGCACGGAGCACGGCAAAAGCCCAGCTGTGCCTCATGCCCAGCTCCTGCTGCAACACCTAACGGCTGGGATCTCAGCAGGAAGAAATCCTGGCAGGCACAGCTCTGCTAGGGGCACCCGGCTGCCAGAAAGGGTCGAGTAGCACATGCTTACAACCAGAGTATCTTCTAGAATCACAATTACATCAGTTAAATAATCTGGTGAAATCAGAGAAACCTCAGACAAACTTAAGTTGGTTCTGGCGTTTCAAGGCAGCATCCGTTACTGCCGTTGTGTTTACTGGTGTGGTTAGTTCAGGTTTATTGCTCACTGGAAACAGCTAATGGTTCGTACAGGAAGGTTTGACACACAAAAAACACACCAGAAACAGAGCAAAGGTTGAAGTTAAATGGTTTCAGCTTCTGGAACTGCGCACTGTCATAAAGGGATGATAGAAATAACCATGAGAATTCATGCAGTGCAACTCCAAGCTACTTCATCTCACCCTTTGCCCCTGCATGTCAGAAGACGAGCACACAACATGAGCCTCTCACTGAGGACTTTTCTCAATGTCTTTCTTACCTGTTATGTCAGTGCAGGGAAGAGCTGCTCCTTGCAGGCAACAGATGCACATGGGGAGGCACAGCCATCCGAAAGCCACAGCACACAGGGACGCGGGCACTGCGAAACGCAGCTCGGGTGACCTCCCCTACTTCACAGCAACAGTTTAAACAGATGGGCGCTCACTTTCTTCCCTGTATGTGTCTTTTCAACACAGCAATGTAATGAAGACCCAGGACTTTGGTTGGCCCTCTCTCTAAAAAGAAACAACCCTGAAGTTTTTCAGCTAACTTTCTCTCTCACCTTGTGCTCCTTCAAATGCTTCCTGATTTTGCACTGAAGAGGCTGAGAAACACAAGAAGAAAAATGATTAAGATTTAACAGAAAGGAAGCAAGTCGGAAAATCTTGTTCAGTGCTTTGCTGTCTAGTACGTACAATGCTTGACAAGGTCAGGTTCTCACTGTACCATTCAGGACAGCTAATTTTGCAGCACTGGAACATTTATAGCTAGAAATAGAAAAGTAATAGCAGGAGGAGTAACAAAATCAGAAGACAGAGCTGTGTGGTCACCTGTGGTAGTATCTAGGCAAAAAGAGGCTGTTAATTCTTTTCACACTTGTTTGTTGGAGCCTTCCTCTCATCTCTGGAGCTGTGCTCAGTTCCCAGTACCTCACCCCAATTGCCGTATGCCACCAGCAACCAGGGCTGTAGCCATTTCTGTTCCTGACAGGAGCAAAACTACTGGAAGCTCTTTTTAAGGATCCCCTAAATGCCAAGGACCAGCAGCGCAGAACAGCTGGCTTGCTCAGCAATCCTGATGGAGGCGCTGGGGGCTGACACGCAAAGAACGCGGCCCCTCTGCCCGCCCTGTGGGCAGCGTGGTGCTGCGCACAGCCCAGGCTCAGCTCTGCTCTGGGGCATCTGCAGCTCCATCCCCTCCTGCCACCTGGGGTTTATATCAACCACCTGCACACAACGCACATTAGTCCACAGATACTCCCAACATTAAACGTAATTCTCTCTCTGCTACGAGGATGGTTTGTGCAGCATAATTTTAGTCTTTTCTTCTAATAATGATATTAGAGCACATTTCAGTGACAGTCATCAGCATTAAGTCCATACTGAAATGCCATCTAATTTAAACACGCAGATTAACCTTAGATGCATTTTTTTGTTCAGAGCACATAGTAATGGAAAACAGATAGTATCTAATTATGCCATTCTGTTTGTGAGCGTAAGGCTACTGTTTGTTTTAATCAAACCTCCTGCTGCAAAAAGCTATCAATAAATACAAATATCAATAAAGTGACTCAATACTCTTCCTACCTTGGCCAAACGTCATGCTCATCAGTTCGGTCACCTATGCAACTAGCAGGTCTCTAAGCTGAACGCAGGACGAGTGCCTATGTGAAGCAGGCAGCTGTTGCTGGAGGGCACGGGGTGGCCCAGCAAGCGCCCGCACTGTGGTACACCCTCCCCACTGTCCCCCTGGAAGGTCCCACCTGAGCATCCCTCTGCACAGGTCTCTCCAGAACAACTTCCCCAGCCTGGGGGGAAGTAGCTTGGCAACCTAAAAATAGGCTTTTTGCAGATTTATATGTTCATCTAGCTGTTCCTTCCTCAGTTCTCCGAGGAAATTAAGTTACCCACAGCAATTAGCAGACTAAAAACTGGGAGGACTTTTGCCCATTTTCCAGTCTCTTCCCACAGTCCCTATGGCTGAGTGGAGAGCCCAGCTGCAGAACAGAAGTACCAGCCTCCTCGGATGTGGCACATCAGGGTGGCGCAGGTGCCGTTCCCAGTGGTGTCTCTCCAGAGCCAGTCTGGGAAATGGGAGCAGCTCGAAATAAGTGGTGCAATGAATGGAATGTGATACTGTCGACACTGTGCTGCCTGATCCCCAGTCTACACACCTGTCCTCTTAGGGGTTTTAGGTCATAGATATTTGCTTCCCTTGGTATTATTCCTGAACTTTACCTAAAAAAGCAGCACGGTTATAGGAATTGCATTTTACCCCACCATACCTCAGTACATTGCTACCACAAACTGTACTTGAGCATAATACAGCCTGCATGGATTTCTGGAAAGAAAAACCTAAGACTTGCTTTACAGCCACATTTGTTGGAATGTAAGAGGCATGCCTAAAATAACTGTGTTTGAAAAGGACGGCACAAGTAGTACTTCTAGTGCAGCTGAAACAAATAGTATTTGTTTAGCAAAACATGAGTTCGAGATCTTGGCAGAAAGACCTTCTTTTCCTCAAACAATTGTCAGGGGTTTTAAAAAAATGAAATTAAGAGTGATCTTCCAGCCAGTTAGCACCACTGAACACAGCTGATCAGGCTACCCCAAAACAGGAGTTGTGCTTGGAGGAGTGATTTCTGCTACCATATTTGCATAGTATTTTAGAAGCTCAGAAAACTTCTGAAGAGAGTATTTCTTAACTCCGAGTAGCTGTTTGCTAATGCCAGGAGGTGGATTTTCTTCTTGCTGTTGATTCACATAAGCATTGAGGCAGCATCATGAGTTTTTCCAGGCTGAAGTATCCAGTTGCCTTTTTGTTTGCTTATGCAGGTGTTTTACGTAAATAGCCCCAGCAGGGCTGACGCTTTCGGAAAGCAGCTGCAGCACAGGCAGCGTCGCAGGAGCTCACCGCTCACCGCTTGGTTGACCTCTAAGAGCACAAAAAAACATGTCCTATGCCTTCAGATATTCAAGCAAGATGAAGTGTTCAAATTGTATTATGGCTCTGCATTGCCAGTAAGAACAACATCCTGATAAGCAACGTGCCAAAGCTCAAAAGGGATCAAATACCCCAAAATGTAAAAAGATATGCTAAAACGGTGGGGGGTGGGGGGTGGTGCACCAGAGCTGTTCTCTCTCTAGTGTCACAGTCATACCAAGTCTTCAGTCTGCCTGATGTAGCCGAGTAGGTACTTGAATACTTTTTTACTTTTATGTTAAAGAGGAAAACTATCAAGAAAAACCTGAAGCTAGATTATTTACCAGAGAAACACAGGCAAAGTCCAGCTGTCCTCCTCAGGTGTGAACTCTGCCTCTCAATCATTCTGCAAGTCTGCTGCTGCTGCTGTTTCAGTTGAAGGAGAAAGTCACCCTCCAGCGTGCGGGCCTGGCATCAAACTTCTGTGAGGAGGCTTATCACAGAAGTCATATAAAAAACCTTAAAAACAGCTCAGTTTTCTTTCAAACAACCAAAGATGCAGCTTTTACCTCTTTGAAGACCTGACTGGATGACCCCAGCTGGAAACTTATTTTCCTATGACAGGGAGGGAGGACTTTCCCCATGGACTTAACTGCTTCCCTGCCTGATGAAGGATGAGACTTCACAAGTGCTTCTTTTCCATGCTGGTGACTACAGCATGGCCATCAGAGCCGCGGAAGAGGAGGCTCAGGGAAGATCTCATTGATGTGTATGAACATGTGATGGGAGGGAGTGAGGAGCTGAAACCAGGCTCTTCTCAGGGGTATCCAGTGACAGAAGCAGAGACGGGGAGTGCAAACTGAAATACAGGAAATTCCACTTACAGAGAAAGGAAAACTTTTTTTACTGTTGGGGTGGTAGAACACTGGGGTAGGGTTCCCAAGTAAATTATGGAGTTTCCATCCCTGAAGACACCCTAAACCCAACGGGACGTGTTCCTGGGCAGCCTGCTGGCGCTGGCCCCAGGGTCAGCAGGAGTCCGGCAACACGGTCTGCTGAGCCCCTTCCCAGCTCAGCCCTCCCATCGCCCTGCCCCCGGTACCGCACTGGCACAGCGCGTTATCAGAGGGCAGAGAGGGACCTGCTGTATGTGACTGTACACGACCCTCCGGCACACGCCATTGTTCTCCTCTGTATTATCTCAGTCTCCTTCTCCACATGGGTGTACCTGTGAAGAGACCCCAACTCCCAACAACTAAAAACGCGATGGTGAATGAGTGATGAGCCTGAAGAGGGAGCCTCTGCCTTCCATCAGAAGCCCTCATGCAATAACCGATTAAAATAGCTTCATTTTCTGTAGCAATATTGATTCTTCCTTGAAGCGACATTTTCTTAATTTCACTTCTCCTCACTTCCTTTAGGTTTTCCCTTAGAGTTAATTTGCCCAGATTCAAAGATACAAGTGTCAGTGCATCACCTCCAGCTGCATAGCGTGTCAGTACATTTAATTCTCTCCTTTAGCACAAAGGGATTATTATTCTATTTGATTATAATCAGCTTCTGGGAATATACCCAGCCATTCTCCTGTGCAAGCCGTCCTTTGTACGAGGGTTCTGTTTTTAGAAGCATCTCACGTGAGCTGGATCAAGGATTAGCAGTGGGCATTTCTGAGCACTTGTGGTCACAGTTAACATCCTTCTGGCTTTTTCTGCTATCAGAAGGAAAAACATCCTTCCTGGGGTACTCGGATCTGAAAGAGAATCCAGCGGCTCAGTGGTCAGGCGACACCAGAGCCTCCCATGAACAGCCCCACGACTTGCGGGCAGTCACACCCCTGTCAGAACAGGGCAGGGGGAGGATCTGCTGGAAATCTTTCTGAAAGAGCTTTTGAGCTGTAAATTTGGCAAGGGCAAGGCCCCGTTTGTTACAGCCTCGCAGGGAACACACCAGAAAGCCTGCCTTTTCTGTGCCCCGTGCCTGTGTGCGTTGCTCCTCCATTAAAGCTGATCTACCTTGACATAATGAAGCCTGCAACTTAATCAAGGGAGGCAGCGCCAGGCCCGGACTTTCAAGGCAATTTTTGCCTCCTCCTATTTGCACAGCTGCATTTTCCACAAGTTTAGCTGTTTCACCTAGCCACTACATCCACCTCAGCAGGAGGGAACAAAAAAAACGGAAGGTGGCCTCAAGCATGCAGGAGCTCTGCACCTTTATGCTTCTCCCACCGTTAGAGCAAGTGCCTCAGCCACTCACCGTCTGCTGGTACAAGACAGGGAAAGATTATCCTAATTTTATCACAATGACTTCAACAAGGTATGCAGCAAGTCATTAGCTGAAACAGGAATTCAACCCAGAGATCCTAAACTAGCCCTTGCTCTTGCCATATTGGTATCGTACCCCATCTGCTTAGGTTTCAGAAAGGACTGAACAGCTGAGTTGCTGAGGGTGATACCTCCAGGGTACCTTCCTGACCAGAACACAATTACCTGGCAGCTTCGTCCCGACAGCTGCGAAATCAGCCGCACGCTCAGAAGCTGATCTTGTTATCCTCAACACAGCCTTACACCAACTTTGGGAGTCCCAGTCCCCCACCCCCACTGTAGAAGGGCTGATTCCCTAACAGTATCCCTCTCTCTCCCCCCTTCCCCAAATGCAGGGCACACAAAAACATTCGTTTCCACAAATAGGAGTGCTGTGAAAACTGTCTGTGTAACCGATGTGGTACCTGGGAGCTGCAACAGAGTTCAGTGCCCACTGCGTACGTGTGCTGTGTGCCTGCTCAGGGACCAGAGTGAGTGAAAAACAACCCTCCACCCCCTGAAAGGACAGCTTGGACTTGGTAGCTGCCTAATCCTATATCTTAAAGGTAAACTAGCCCTTCTGCCCTCCTCTCCTACTTCATAGCCACCTTTAACAGCAAATAGCTCACAGCATTTGAAGTGCTAAGCAGCAAAGTAAGGCGCAGCAGCAGGAGAGCAATAGCAAGCAATGCAGTGCTTTGAAGTATGCTTTTAAAAAAAAAAAGAAAACACAAAAAACCCATAAACTATGAAAAACTACTCAAAACTTTATTTAGTAGAAAACTTCCAGCAGACAAAATTAGTCTGTTTGAATGTTTGAAGTATTACACTGACAACATACTCATTAAAGACAAATCCCGTTCTCCTAAGGTGTAGTCCCGTTTCATGTTGCACCCTTTATTCATTGCTTTCATCCTTACAGAAAGGCTGTAGAGCTCTTCTTCTGCAATGCCATCAAAAAAGAAGTCCTCATTGAAGATGGGATTTCTGCTCCTCTTTATAACAGTGCTTCTCTGTTTCTGTGTTTTCCCTGGCACCAGGGAGAAGGTGATACAGCAGTTTATGTTTTTGGGCTCTACAGAGTCATCGTATAAACCCTCTGCACTGATCAGGCGGACGCGCAGCCTTTCGTTCTCCGAGCAGTATTCGGCCGATAGCCTCAGCTTGCCTCCCTTGTCCATTACCACAGTGCTCTCTCCCACCAGCCTCTCCCGGCTGCGGATGAGGTCCAAGGGGAAGATGGGCGAACAGGACATGCTAAAGCTGCGTGTGGCAAGCAGCCCCTCCGAGGCCCGCCTGATGGCACTGGGGCTGTTATCAGTGGAGCTGCTCTCCTCCGTGGAGAGGGAGTTGTTCCTGGCCATGCTGGATTTGCTCTTGGCCTTCAGCGCCCGGTAGAGAAATCCCTCCTGACTTTGTGCTTTGACCAGGGAGCAGGGTCTGGGAGGTGACCTGCTGAGAAGCGGAGAACTGAAGGGAGAGGAGTCGCTGGAGGAGGCGGTATCGCTGTCGCAGGCACCTTGCCTGCGCAGAGCGGGGTGCTGGGGGGGCAGCCTCACGGAAGCAAAGCTGATAGCAATGGGACGGGACATTGGCCCTTTGCCACCGAACGTGTTGGCTCTGGATCGAGACAGCATCAGGCTGGGCAGGGAACCTCGTGGGTCACCGTGGAAGATGGACTCCTTTCTCCTGGTGTGGGGGCTCTCCAGCAAGGTGCAGAAGCCGTAGGAAGTGGGGGCTCTGGGAAAGTGAGGCAGGGAGAGCGCTGCTTGGGACCGGGGGTCCGAGTTTGTGCTCTCCTCCTCCAGCACCGGGATCTCTTCAGCACTTTCCACCTGAATGAGATGTGGCGAAGAAGAGCTGGGGCAGTAGCTGGGAACACTGAGATTCACGTCCTCTGAACTGCGCTCCTGGTGGGAGGCAGAGCCGGTCAGCCGCGGGGGGATGCAGAATTTGGGGATTCTGTCCGGGGTGAGCACATTGGGAAAAGCAGCAGCCCCCAGGCGGCCTTTGTCGGGCAGGTCCTGGCCGGGCGGCGGCCCCAGGGAGGAGGCGCTCGGGAGGGCTCCGCGTCCGCGCGATGTTCCGAGCTTTTCCAGGAGCCACATCCCGAGCCGGGCAGGAGGGCCGCCGGGGGGAGCCGCGGAACGAAGCCACCTGCAGGCACGCAGGGAGGCTGATCGCGGCAGCCTCCCCCCGGGCACGCCGAGCCCCGCGGGGCACCGGGCCGGGCTGGTCCGCGGGCTCAGCACCGCCTCCGCACCGCACCGCGCAGCGAGGCGACGCGGGGCTTCGCCGCAGCCCCCGAATGCGGCCACCGAAGGGAGAGACCGGGGCGAACGACCCCTCTGCCAGCCCCCCAGCGGGGACGTACCTGGTCCGGCGCCACCGCCGGCTCCCTCCGCAGCCCCGGCTCGCTGCGGGCCGGCCCGGCACCCTCGGCGGCTGCAGCCACCGCGCCCGCCCGCGCCGCCCTTTTCTACCGGCGCCGGGCGCCTCCCACCCGGCCCGCGCCCCGCCGGGGGGGGAGGGAAGGGAAGGGGGGGCCGCCGCCGCTGCCCCGGCCGGCCCCGAGCTGCGCAGGGCCGGGGCCAGAGGAGCCCCCCAGGCAGGCGGCGCGGGCAGGGGGCGGCCGTGGCTACCCCCGCCGGGGTGGGCTAAGCCCCCCGCGCTGCAGGAGGCCCCTCGCCCTCCCCCCGCGGCTCCATATCCATTGACAGAGGCGCCCCGAGACGAACCAGCTGACCCGGCAGAACAGCGGGACCGCCTCGGCCGGGAGCGGGGGCTGCGGCCGGCCGGGCTCTTGGGGAAGGGGCTTTGCTGCATCCGAGAGTGCGCTGTCCCCCCCGCCCCCCTCCCATCCCCAAAGAGCACGAGCCAAGCGAGCCCTGACCCGTGGCCACCGGCGCTGCTGAGCACGGCAGATGCAGGCAGGGGAAAGCCGGGCAGCCAGCGCTTTGGCTGGTGACCTTGAGAGGGAGCGTGTCACAGCCACACACATACACACCCCCCAGAGCCAGGTGGGATCCATGAACACTCCCACCGCGGTTCTGCAGCGCACCAGAACCCGGGTGGACCCTGCAAGCTCCCGGTGACCACCCTGCGGGCAGGGACCGGGACCCCCTCTCCCCCCCCAGCCGGGCGGGCCTGCAGCCGCACGGGCCCCGCTGGATGCCTCCAGCACAGCGACATCAGGCAAATAACCTCCCCGCTCCCCTGTTGCCGCTGCGGGGCTGAAGCTCCTGTTTCCCCGAGCGCTGGAAATAGACCGGCTGTGCCAGGGAACCCACCAGGTGAGTTACCGGGGCAGGGAACGTTTTGAACTTGCTGGAAGGTTTAGCTGGGAACACACACGGTCTGGGTCTGAGCCCTGCCCCCTCCTGCTCATTTTACACCAGTTAAGCTTCACTTCCATAATAATCCTCTAGTGATTCGAATCGGAGAAATTTCTTTCTGCCATGCTTTGTCAAAAGGTTCAGGACCCCTCAGGCGCCCTAGGCACGTTTCAGTGGTCAGTTCAGAGTGCAGTTCACCTCAATGGACTCACTTGCTGTAGGTGCTCTTCAGGTGGCCTCCAGGCTAATTCAGAGGCTTCCAGAGGGGGATTGTGCTCCCCCATGGACTTTCCAGCAGCAGGGTAAAAGGAGCTGTTGAAGACAGCAGGATGCTCTCCTTTGGGAAGCAGAACGTGCACCACATAGCTGCTACCCATCCAGACCAGGCAATACAGCGCTGTGTGTCACACACCACAGAGCCTCACTCCAATATATACGCTTCTACCTTTAATAGCAAAGAACAATTTAACTATAAAAATGGAGAAAAATGAAGGACACATTTTTAGTGGGAACCTCATCACCTCCAGTAACAAGTTCACAGAAGTTCAGCCATGGCAATCATGGCAAACTAGCCACAGGTATACAAAGTCCACAGCCAGCAGCAACATCAAGTAGCTGCCCTGGTTCAATACTTACTTGGTGTAGTTCCAATCAGCTTGCCTCACACAGGGCACCAACTGTCACAACACAAGCAAGCTGCAACAAGGCTTTTACCGGTTGATTCTCCAGTCCATGCTGCTGCTTCTCCTTCCTCCAGAGACCAGACGAAACTACTTCTCCTCTAACCAGTCTCTCTCCCACACGCCTTAGGGCTATTTAACCACTTAGTGGGAATGAGCTACAGCTGCACATCATCCATGTTGATCAACCCACTGCCTTGAAGCAAGGCCACAGCTGCATGTTATCAGTGCTAATCAACTCACCGCTTTCATTCCTCTACAGTTACTTTCCATTTCGTCTCTTCAGGCTTCCTCTACGGTTAGTGAAAAGAGCTGGGGTGTTCCCAGAGGGTGATTCAGAGCCTCCTGATCCCGGTTGCCTGCTCGGGGTGCTGGCTGCAGAGTGGGAGCAGGGGCCCGGCACCGGGTGGCACCTATCCTGGCCTTCCCGGCCCAGCTGCCCTGCAGCCGTATAACGGGGTGCTGGGGCACCCCCCGGGGATACAGGCACCCGGTGGCACGAGTTCAGCTTCCTGTGTGTACAACGGTTTCTCTTGCCTTGATTAGCTCCAGACCATAATTAAAATGTGCTGCCAACAAGGCTTCCCGTTGCTATAAGAAGTGCATCCGCAATAAACCACTTTCAAACCGGGAGGGATGTAATTTGCGGCGAGGCTTTGTCACAGCCCCCGCACAGGACCGCAGTGACCCTGGGAACCGCCCTGCAGCCCCCAGGCACAGCCCCCCGGGCAGCGCGGGGCCACGCTGGGCCGCTGCTCCCCCCCGGCGCCGCGCTCATCTCCTGAGGCCGCTCGGGGCTGCGGGGCGGCTGCGGAGACGGGGCAGCTGCGGGGCTGGGGGCAGCTGCGTGGCGGCCGCGGAGACAGGGGCAGCTGCGGGGCTGGGGGCAGCTGCGTGGCGGCCGCGGAGACAGGGGCAGCTGCGGGGTTGGGGGCAGCTGCGGGGCGGCTACGAAGACCGGGGCGACTGCGGCTGCGGGGCGGCTGCGGGGCCGGGGGTGCTGCGGGGTGGCTGCGGCTGCGGGGCGGCTGCGGAGACCGGGGCGGCTGCGGGGCGCCCCCTGGCGGCCGGAGCGGCGGCGCAGGGTAACCCCGAATGCCGGGCGAGGCGCGCCGCAGCCAGCCTGCCGGGGGCACAGCTCTCCCTTCTGGTTCCGCTGAGCTGATGGCAGGTTTTCACTCGGTGTTTCACTTACAAGGGATTTCGTTCTCCTGCAGACAATAGCAATGTCCTGGTTACCGATTAAAATAAAATCATAATAAAAAAGTGGTAGTTCTGCAAGCTCCTGCACGTGGGGATGTCGCACATACGCACACAATCATGGCGCGTTTCTGCAAGGGAGGAGAACACCGTTATCCTGCGCAGCTGCAGGGCCTGGCCGGTGCAGCTGCTATGGCAAGGGACATCTCTACCTGGAATAGTCACACGACCCAGAACCATTTTCCAGGCGTTCATTGATGGCACCAGCTGGGTCAAGGCCCTGGAAGCACAGGGGAACCCCTGCTCAGGTCAGCAGTTTATGGGGGTGAAGGCGGGTGCCCTCAGGAGCTGGCAGCCTTTGGGGCATGTGCACAGGGAGCTGGAGCCCTCCTGGTCCAGCCAAGATGAGTGGGAAGATAAAAAAGAAAAACTCCCAGCCCTGCCGTGAAAGGGGGAGGTGTGGAAGACAGGCGTGGATGAGGCAGCAGGGAACAGCCTGCCAGTCTGAAAGCAGCAGAAGTGGCTCACTGCACACAGTGCCTGAAATAGGCAGCGTTTCGCAGGCTGCGCTGAGAGTAAGTCACCCCGTTCAGTTGCATCTTCCTAAGAAAGCAGCAGCAATTCAGCTGTAGTTTCTTGAAAAAACCCTCAACCAACCGAGAGGTACTTAAATTCTTTCTTTTTCATTAGAGATTGATACTATGAGCAAATTTGTAGCACATTGATTCATTCCTGTCATTTTGACAAAGGTCAAAGATGTCTACTGAGCAGCCAGCTCACCACTTCTGGCCTAAACCAGGTCATCCTGCATCACTGGTACAGGCATACAGAGTAGTCACAGAGGTTCAGCAAATCTGATCTGAAAACTGTGTCTTTCTTCTCTTCCTTTGTATCTGACAGTGGCATATATTTTACCTCATCAGCCAAGGCAAATTTCTGTGTAGCTTTAGGAGAAGTGTTCACACTCCTTTAAATGAGCAAATGAAAGAACAGACGCCAGAGTGCTGCTTGGCAGCAAACACACGGTGGCAGGGCCCTTCGGGCACTTTGGAACTTTACAACAAGAATCCCAAGTACCTGGTGGCACAGCAGTGTGAACCGTAAAAATCTAAAGGTACAAACTAAAGAATTTGTTCGTTCCAGCGTATTACATGGTCCTGTGATGAGAAGCTGTGCCAAATCCAAGAAGGTTATGCTGTCCCTAATTCCACTGCCACTGAAGTCAGCAGAAAAAAAAATAAATCTCAGTCTGAAGTACAGGACTGTAAGGGATCTAACTGCATTTGCCTTTAAATGCCTTCCCATGTGAACAATGGAAATACACCTAATTCCAGGCAGTATCTACTTCATGTCTATCTCAAATCTGAAAACATATTTTCGTTATTCTGTCTACAGGATGTTGAATTTCTTTTCCTGCATGCTTTCTAAATTTCTTTTCCCAGCAAGCCTTCCAGGCTTTAAGACTCCATAACACAAAGCCCAGCTTTTCCAGCATGAAGTGTACTGCAGATAAAGCATGGTGTCCAAGGCCAATAAGATTCAGATGCTATGTGCAGAAAAGCCTAGCATTTTAATTGGTTAAAAAATATCTCCCCCTGCAACAGTTTGGTGCCCAGGAGTAGATGAGCTGCTCCAGTCTGTTTTCTGTCACATATTTTAACATGAAGATAGAGTCTAACTTTCACTAACAGCAATTCCCATGCTCAGCTGTGTAAAGGAATCCTCTAAGCAGGCATGAATATGTATAAAGCTGGGAGAAAAGAGATAATAGCTCCAATGAAAAGGGGAATTAAGTCTTTCTTGCATTTTTTGTGTTCAAGCAACCTACCAGTAATGACTAACATCCTTTCTGAAACTGCTCGTCTCCTTTAAAGCTTAAATGGTATCACATGGGAAACATTTTATTCCATTCTCTCGAACACAAATCAGAGTTTGTCTATAAACATTCACTAATAAATAATATAAATTTATGATTAGCCTCATTTCCTATCTCCTACTCAATAAGCTTGTTTGATTATATTGCTGCTAGTGTATGAGCGATTTAGTACTGATTTTACCTTGAATGATAGAAAATACTCAATGCCTCCCACAAAATACACCTATTCTACACATCCATCAGAAATTTTTTGCCTAGATTTTATTCTACTTATTAAGCATAAAACCCAATACACTATTTTACTGTGGAAGTTCAGTTTCTATAACCATCACTAACGAGACTGCATTCCCGGCATAGAGCAATCCCTATCATAAAAAAGGGAGCTGGTCACCAAGCAGATCACTGGCTTTCATTGGATTCACTGAATACCTGAAGGTAACGTTGCTGGATAATTAATTCTGTCTTATCATTGCCCTTCCCCTTGAAAAAGATTTGAAAGTTTTGACTTAAATGAACATTGCCGATTTAAGTGGCCACAGTCAACACACCCTGGGGAACAGGGTGACTTCTGAGGGTGAAAAGGTTTTTCACTATTTACTATGTATCTACAAAGTCAGTACAAATTCAGACCAACAGGATAAGCAGATTCTGGATACGTGTATTTTCATCGGTGGGTCAGTTGTATACCTGTCTTACAACAAACAGATGAGTTAGAACAGCTGAATCCAGGGAAAACACAAAGAAATAGAAGGTTTGGGGGGTTTAGAGAACACATGCCTCATAGAAAACATTATACATATATAGTGGCTTCGTGGATTTTACTTGAACAAATCAAGATTTAATACCAAATGTTCAATGAACTAGAGCAATATGCTTATGCAATACAGCAGGTTATCAGGTTTGTCCTTCTCCAGTGAAAGTAAAAAAATGATGTATTATGGGAAAATCTGTATGAAATATTCCTGGTGAGAGCTGGAAACATCGCATAGTCTTATAAAATGCCAGTAAGAAACTGAAACTCAACTTGAGGTGTACCAGCATTGCTGAGAAAGAGCCTCAACTTTTCTAGAATATAACTATCTCATCTTAGGATGTACAGAATTACCTAGATTCAAATGGGTGCTCATTAGTCAAGTCTCCTATTTGTAATATTATAATTTTCTGTTGTTTTCATGACAGTGTTGCTAATTGGGTTGATCGGAGTTTTTCCTGCTCGCTGTTGAGCCGCAGTTGCAATGCTGTGGCCAGTGTGGTACTGGGGAGCGGTACTATGGACCAGAAGAGCTGCTACATACAAAGATCACTTTGGGCATTAATGGAAAAGCAGATGCATCTTTCATGACAGTGGCATATAAAGAACTCCAGACATCCAGTAAACTTCATCAAGCAGACTTGTAACACTGTAGGAAAGAATGGAACTGGAAAAATATTTTAAAGGCTACCAGGATCGTGAAAAATATCACACAGCAGGTAATTCATTATCTGCATTTCCCATGCCTGGAGCAAAATGAGCTCCGCTGCTCAGTTCAGTCAATCACCTGGAAAAGCAACCTTCTGCTGGCAGATAACTGTATAGAATTTAACAGCAGAGCAGAGCAGAGCAGATTACTGTCCTGGTTTCGGCTGGGATGGAGTTACCTTTCTTCTTGGTAGCTGGTGCAGGGCTGTGTACTGGCCATGATGTGAGAACACCATCCATAGCACACTGATGTTGTTAGTTGTTGCTGGGTGATGTTTATACTCAGTCAAGGACTTTTCGGTTCCTTGGGCCCTGCCAGCGGGAGGGCTGGAGGGGCGCAGGAAACTGGGGGGAGACACAGCCAGGACAGGTGACCTGAACCAGCCCAAGAGGTATTCCATACCAAGGGATGTCTTGCTGAGTATATAACCTGGGGGAAGAGCGAGGAAGGGGGTATGCCCGGCATTATGGCTTTTGTCTTCCCAAGTAACTGTTACGCGTGATGGAGCCCTGCTTTCCTGGGGGTGGCCGAACACCTGCCCACCCATGGGCAGCGGTGATGAATTCCTTGTGTTGCTTTGCCTGCATGCACAGCTTTTGCTTTACCTATTAAATTGTTCTTATCTCGACCCCCAAGTTTTACATTCCAATTCTCCTCCCCATCTCTCCAGTGAGGGGGAGTGAGCGAGCAGCCGGTTAAACCACACCAGCTCCCCAGCACCACCAGAGGGTTTGAGAGGCACCTGGTCAGCCTGGGTGTTAGGCAAACTGACGGAAGGATCGTAAAGGAGGCTGGAACTGCTTGAGAAAGGAAGAAAACAGAAGAGAGTGAGATTATTTAATTGAAAGAAATCTGATAAGCAGAATGACTCTGCTGGTTCTGCTCACTTCTGGAGAACAGGGGGACTTTGAGCTGTGCCGCGCCACCCCAGCCTGAAAGGAAGAGGATTGCATGCCCCTCCGCCGGGGCCTGGCGAGCCGCTGCCCCACCAGTGACTTTCTGTGATTAAATCTTACACTTCCAAAGGTAGAAGGGCTCTGGGGCTCAAAAGGAGGCCGCTGGTGCCCCTGCATCTGTGAGGCCACCGTTCTGCAGGGTGACAGGAAAGCGTCTGATGTTTCTCCACTGAATTAATAGTATCAGTGTGGTTAAAGGATGCCTGATCAGGGAGATAATGTCACAGTTTTGTGGCTGTGGACATGTATTCACTCTGACAGGCCAGTCATAAGATCATAGCCAGGTTACGCAGGCACAGACACAAAGAATAGAAATTTAATTTCCTCCAAACAAAGATTTACATTCCATAGATGACTCCGCAAGTGCCCTTAATCTGCGTCCTTGAAGGCACAGCGGCAGCAGAGGTGTGTATGTAGGCCAGCCACCCACCCAGGCTGTCAGGCCCTGGAACACTAAAGCCATGGATGAGCAGTGAGGAGACAGTTGTCAGGAGGGACGGAGCATTCTGGAATACGCTGTGGTGGTTCTTCCAGCAATGATAGCTTAACATCAGTAGCTAGAACAAGTGAGCACAAATAAGTCACACCATCCAAGTGGTTTAGGATGTAGCACCTTGCCTGCTAAAGCAGCGTTGAGGCAGCACTGCCATGGACGGGCAGCCCTGAGGGCAAGCGGGAAATGGTTTTTTTTCTGTTCTGTCTGGTAGAATTTAGGTTACAACTGATTTTAAAAACAGAGAGTTCACAGCTCCAACTTTTTAAATGGCCCTCTGGTACGTTCTGTCAATGCAGAACTAGGAAAAGATGGTAATTTGGCATCAAGCAAATATAATTGTGAAAAGGACTTTAAAATCCTCTCCCCTAAAGGGTATGGATGTCTCATCTTGAAAATGGAAGAAAGCCTAGTGATTTCTCCCCAAACCAAGCACATGTGGGTGGGAGCAAACCTTGCAGCAAGACAGAAGAAACACATATCCAAGGGACTGGTGTATAAACTGCCTTGTTAGTAGATGTTCCACATAAGTTTTATAGTGCTTAGCATAATGAAAACCTAAAAATTCCCATGACATTTCCCAGGAGCTGCAGCTCTGTGTTGCAGTCTCTGGGTTTCTTCCAAGAATTCTGGGATGTGGTGACACCAGACCCAGAGCTGCCCACAAACCAAAGTGTTTGGGTCACTCTTCTGTTGTGGAAGATCGACCTTTTATTTGGGCAAACAGCCTGGACTTCCACGCAGCAGGCTGGGTCTGTGAGACGTAAACATGTCGTGATTTCCAGAAACAGAAATTTGACATGGGTGGGAGAGCTTATGCTGCAGACCACCCCATCGGCATGTTGTAGATTCAAGTGACTACAAGGTGATCGGCATCTCTCAGTCTTTCCTGAAACCTGGGTACAGACTTCACTGCGGGTTGCTTGTTCCCTCGGTACCTATATCTAGCCCAATTTCAGGGCAGGCTTCTCTCCACCAGGCCAGGTAAATGCTTCTAAGATTTTCTGAAAAAAAAACCTCCACCAAACTGATCAGCTCTTTTTACAGGGCTGTGCTGTGTTACAGCAGTAATGACCACTGTTCATCTCGTGACTTTGTAGAGTTACCGTGCTGTGGCTTGCAGCAGGATATTCCCCAGTTAATGAAATTTGAGAATTACAGCTTATATTTTCCTCAGGATAATAAAAGAAATAAAATCAGGTAGTGCAACTTTATGATTTATAGAATAGAATATTTCCATTGGAAGGGACCTACAGTGATCAACTAGTGCAACCGCCTGACCAACTCATGGCTGACCCCAAGTTACAGATCGTTATTAAGGGCCTTGTCCAAATGCCTCAAACACTGACAGGCTTGGGGCATTGGCCACCTCTCTAGGAAGCCTGTTCTCAGTGTCCGACCACCCTGTTGGTAAAGAAATGCTTCCTCATGGCCAGTCTAAAGCTCCCCTGGCACAGCTTTGAACCGTTCCCGCGAGTTCTATCATTGGATCCCAGGGAGAAGAGCTCAGCTCCTCCTTCTCCACCATGGAGAGCAATGAGGTCACCCTCAGCCTCCTCTGCTCCAAATCAGACAAGTCCAAACCCCTCAGCCACTCCTCATCTACAAAGAAGTGTTCGGTTCAGATTCCCTGCTTAGAAACAAAAGCATAAATATCAAAGCACTTCGTGCAACGGTCTGTTCTGGTGGCCTTGATAGGAGAACGCTTTCTGCACTTTGGTCCCACACTTAATGTAGTCTAATTTCATGGTAATTCTCATGTATCCTAAATGTATTTGTTGCATATAAAGGTTATATTGACAACTGTAAGGTGAATAATACATGTAGTGAGAAAAGCTATTCTTTGTATCCTCTTCATGCTCTAAATAGACTTAAATATGAAAGATTAAAAATACACGTAATTTTTATTTTCAAACAAAAATGAGGCTTTGTAAAGCAGACAGGTTTCCACAAAACTTAAACTCAATGAAGATCACTTCTATCACGGTTAAAGAAAAAGAGAAACAAAGAAAGAAAGAAAGAAAGAAGACAACAGATGTAGTTCCCTATTGCACAGTCCTGGCACTATGCTTGTCCACAGAATGAATGTATTTCAACCCTTGATAAAATATATTTACATCCAGCTCAAAAAGTTACATTCAAGGGAAGCTATGGATCTATGTGCCAATTTTTGTCATTTTATACATTATTTTATTCCTCAAAAGAAGATTCTGACTCAGCAAATGGATAATTAACTATACTCCCCCCTCAAGCAGGTGTTACGTCACTAGTTATTCTTTAGAATAACTCCTAGGATTTATCTGCTTGTCGTCTTCATTCAAGACACAAGCCTAAAACTGTGAAGTTAGACACCATGTGCTGTGGCCCATGACCTCCATGAACAGCAATATTGACAGTTTCCTCTACAATGGCACCGCACCACGCTCTGATAGTCACGCAGAAACCTGCAGCGGTGGTTTTGGTTTCCAAAAGTATGGCGGGGTTGAGCTACGCACTGCAAAACACTTACTGGCAGGTTTTATTAAATGAGTCGTTCTCCATAAGCTCTCCCCCTGGCCCAGATGCACACCAGAGGCTTCCCCAAAGAGTGTGGGTCAGTAACAACCTTAAACTGAGAAGAGCGGCAGGATTAGCCCCCTAATGCACCTAAACGCATGTTCTGGGGCTGCCTAGCCGGCTGCAGCGCAACCCGCAGGCACAGTACGTATGAAGCTTAAATGCACCAGATGACGTTGCTGTGTTGAAGCAGCAACCTGCTACTACAAACGGGGCTCATGAAAGTGAACGAGGCAGAAAGCCAAGGACGTTTCAGAAAGGATAATTCACCTTGTCAAAACATGCTAGATCTTAATTCAGAGCGTTTAACACTTTAAAAACAGGTGTGTTGGCAAACATCACTTCCCTGCATTTCCCACGCCACGAGCTACAAACACTGAAGCAGCATCACTGAGGGGGACAGGTTCTGCGCTCAGCCCCGATAACCCAGCAGCACCCACAGCCACCGGTGGGCCATGCCGGGTGGCCCTGCGCCCATCGAAGCTCCAAGGAGCCCTGGGGGGGCTCTCCGGGTGATCCGCCCTTGGCCCAGCGCAGCCCCATTCCCAGGCAGATGCTGCAGTGGGAAATCGGGAGCACACTCTCCAGGTCCAGGTGGGGAATTCTGCCGTGGGAGCTGCCAGGTCGAGGGATGCTGTGCCGCACGTGCAGGGGAGCATGAAGCGCACAAGAGCAGCGGCCGCCAGCTGACTTACTCCTCTGCAGACCATACACGGTGAATCTCACACTGTTTATATGAGCTTCCACCTAGACTTTCTTTTGACTTAAGATTTGAATTGGAAATACTCCTGCTTTGCAGCAAGTCCAGCCAGCCAGCCAGTCCAGCCAGCTTCCACCTGGTCATTTCAGATGAAATATTAAAAAGAAAACTCACGGATAACGAAACCACGTCCTCTGAGTAGTAGAATTTAGTTGAACATTCCTTCTAGATGAAGGTGGCACGCTGATGGGATTGGCCTCAACGTCTTGATGGGTAGGACATGTAATCTTGAGAGTTACATCTTTAAATGAAATACATTTCAGAGTGGCATCACGAATCAGCAGCACCTAATTAAGAAACAGATGCTGCTCTTGGTACACTGAAGTGCAACATTTAAAGCAAAGCTCAAATCTAGATTCTTCATCCTTAGACTCTGTCATCAGCATTTCTGCATGCAGAACAGTTCTTTCTAAAATTTCATTGCAGAAGGACCCAGCATTTCAGCAGCCAGGCTGTTGTTTTCTGTCCACTAAGTTGTTGTGTTTCTGCAGAATTACTTTCTGAAAGGAGCAAGTGTTCCACATGTTTTACTTCCCATTTGAAAAACGGGGCCTGCGACAGCCCTGACCCCGCAAAGCTTCATATACATGGCCTGGGATTACCTCCCTAACCTCAGAGCTCCTTGTGCCCAAAGAATATTTGGAGAAAGTAATTTGGAATATCAGTGGTGGGAGAAAAAAAAATAATCCATTAATGAAACTGATATCAGTAAGAAGAATTAGAATCCAGAAGCCAACATAGAAAGCTCTGTAGACTTCAGGCAACTTTGGGAAAAGGCTCAAGATTTTGTGGAGGTGCTGGTTTTGGTCTTGGGAAGCAGACAGAAAGGATGAAAACAGACAGTGACAGTTTTGTTATCAGAAGGAAACTGATTGTCTGAAATTTAATTTAAAAGAAAACTAGAAGAAAAGCCACAGGATACTGTAATTATACCCTGGGCTAAAGGAGCAGATTTGGGGGATTTTGTGGAGTGTGTGTGTGCCCCCCCCCCCCCCCGCATTAAATATCTGCCATTAATGTTTACAACCAGAGAAGTGTAGCAAACTAGGTTAAAAGTGCTCGGAGAATAGCAGTGGCTCAGAGCAGCAGGCAGGAAAAGTGTGAGAAAGGCAGGGACTGTCTTTGACAAAATTCCTTCCAAGCCAGGGAATCCATAGGCATGAGAAAACAAACACTTGAACTACGGCTCCCAAACACAAAGAGTTTAAACATATGGCCAGATATTACTATATAAAGAAAAACAATTTGAAGTTATTGCTGTCACACACATATTCCCAGTGGGAGAAGTAGAAATAGGCCCACGTGACCATAACAGATTCTCTGGCACTTGGTAAAAATTGTTCCATGGTGAGCAGCTTTGCTTAAGTGGGCAGGACAGAATGAAACCCTTCATTGTTTGGCTATCTCATCCTCTTGTTCCCGTAGGCAAGCTTTAAGCTTGAATCCAGCCTCAGCCTCCCACCCTCCCCGTCCCCCAGGGCCAGCAGCATCCTGCTGGAGCAGGCACTGCGGAACACATGGCACTGGTGTGCCGGGAACCTCCTCCACCCCCACGCCTAAGAGAAAACAGGCTGCACTTCACTTGCAGCACATTTCACTTGAGGCTTCATGCTACCCGAACGCATGGCAGAACCTAACACCCAGCTGCTGGGACACTCGTGGGTTTGCTGCTCCCCACGCATGTGAAGTAGAAGGTGCTTTTCTTTGTTTTCTAGCACTTACAAATGTATCTTGCCACGGATTTTGCCTCAATTAAAATAACAAACACAACAGTAGCTCTGGAAAATGGCTCTCCTAGCACCAGCTTATAAGGACAGGCTGCTGAGAAGAAAGAAGGGATATCAGGGAATGCCTTTTCCAGGGCACAGTTGTGGGAAGCACGGGTCTTCATGACGAGCAGCACCATCCTCAGAGCTAAGGATGAAACCAGCCAGGTGATACAGCAGGTTCTTTATTTTCCTCCCACCTGAATAAACAAGAAAAGAAACTCCCTGGGCAGCAGTCTTGTTCTGTCCCTCATCTATCTCTCTATACAGATGGTCAGTCGTGTAAATACAGGGAGGGCAGGGGCTGGGCCCTCCCTGGTGTCTCTGGGGCTAAAAACATCTGAAAGCTGCTGTTTCACAGAGGAAATCCCACCTCTGGCCTCCAGGACAGAGTTTGCTTGTTTCTGCAACAAAGCATTGTCTGCCTCGTCAGCACTCAGACAGTAGGGCTGGGATCAGAAAGCCATCAACTTGTCCCTGCTACTTTTAATTAAGCAGAAGTCGTCAGCCAACTGAAGGGCAGTGAACGGCACAGGCCCGTAGTAGCACAGGGCTCCGGGTTCTGGTGTTCCTAGTTCTGAGCCACACGGCAGCAGCACCCTCGCTCTGTGTGCTCTTTGCTGTTATTTGCTACTTACTGTGATGGGCTGAAGCTGGGAAGAGCAACTGCATTATAATCTGCAATTTACAGCTCAGCAACTTCCCCAGAGCAACGAAGTGATAGCATTCACAGAACCGTCGAAGGCTGGAAAAGATCTGTAAGATCAGAGTCCAACAGCAGCTAGAGTGGCAGGCAGCCAGAGGAGCCCCAGGTGCTGAACCCACGTTGCCCGTTCGGCCATCAGCTGTTTCAGGCGGCTGGAAGTCAGTCACAATTGCCCCACTTCACCCATCAGCAGCTTGCCCTCTCTAAGAATACAACAGAGATCTCTCCTGCTTTCTGCTAGATCTACATCAAAGCCCCTTGGAAGTTGTCAAGAACCCTGGTGACCCTGGTCTTGAGTCAGTTTGCTAAAGGAAACCTGCAAAATTAATCATGGGATTGTAGATTTTTTTTTTTCTTTTTGAAGTACTGCACTGGTGCACAACAGCTGCGGTGATACAAGCCCTTCAAGGATGGTTTCAGTGGTATGTGATCTCATGCGCTGAAAAGAGTGGCAGACAAGGGAAAAAAGCACTCCTGGGCCTGCGCTGCTATACTGAATACTTTGATTCTAAATATTATTGAAAAGTGTCTTCAGTGTGCTGGCCAGTGAAACTCTGGAAAAGCATTTCATAAATCAGTTTAAATTAGCAGCACTTCATGTCCTCCAGGCAAAGCAATCCTTTATGGCTTAATCTAGATGCTGAGGTAGCATTAAAAGAAAGAAAGAACTGAGGATTGCTATCAGTGAATGACTGGCAATAAGATGGGAGATTGATTTGATCACAGGAAATGCAAACAAATTATACCTTTAGGGGGTGTCAGTGAAAAGCTCAGCGTTACAATAAATCACCACCAGACCCTGGAGACAGAGCAGCTGGGAATGGGCTGGTGCTCCCTCCTCTCAGCCACGCTGGCCTTACCTCTGCGTAATCCTGCTGATTTCGCTTTCACTGCACAAATGAGAAAAGAATCACATGCCAAATATATGCCGTGCTAGCTCTGACCCATGTCAGCAATTGTGACTCCACAACCTCCAACATTAATGTTCCTGTCCATCCTGAACAGCTTTTTGTTCCTGTCCATCCTGAACAGCTTTTTCACCAGGACACTTGAGCTCCACATAATAAAAATACTTAAAAGTGCTTTAAGAAAGTTCTTTTATGAGGGAACTGCTGATATATTCTTCTTCATGTCTTCTACGTTTCTTTTGAATCAACATCTCACTTAGAATCTGTAATGTCAAGAACAGTAGCAATTTCCCTTTTCAGAGCTCCCAAAGCAGATTTCGTGCCTTTTTCATTTTTACTAGATTTTTTTCAATACTGATCCTTTTACAGAGCACAGTTCCCACGCCGCCCTTTTATTTCTCCATCTATACCGGTTCTAGTCAGAATATAAATCCATTTATCACAGTTCTCACTCCCATTTCTATGCAACTGAAACACCACAAAATCTTGGCCAAAGAAAGCTAATCTAGCAGACTTAGAATATTGCATCTCGTAAAGTCTTATTAAAATACTTGATAGCTAGCGCTGCCTTGTTCAAATTTGGTTCACCTTTTATCTTTGTCCTGCTGTAGATTACACTTTACTTCGGAATTCCATTTCCTCCTCTCCTAGAAGTCAAGTGCCCATCAGGTTTCTGCCATCTCCAAATCCAGCTTGTCTTAATGTATTAAATCCACCTTCTAAACCCATTCTTGGAGATGTTTGAAGCAGCAGCCAAGTCAGGACAAGCTTTGGCTGTGTATAACTGATCCAGAGATCCCCCTCCTGTGACCGGCCACCGCTGTAGGTCCTGGAGTTTCTCTGAAGCCCAGACTATTTACAGAAGGCAAGCCTGCAGATATGCCATTTCTAGAGAAGGAATGCAGGGCTGGAAGAGGCCCCCTCAGTCCGAGCACTATCCTTCTTTGCTGCAAACATCCCATCATCACCATCTTACCCTGCTGCATCATGAAAGGAAGTCAGGTTCCAGCCCTGCTTCTAGAGGAAAGCTCTTCTAGATCCCCATCCCTGCTGTAATCCTCCCAGGCTAAGCCTATTCCCAGCCCCTCCAGGCTCATCTGCCCACCAACATTTTCCTGAACCTCACACAATTATTCTTCTTCTTCCTTCCCACCAGCGCCCACCCTCCAATGTGCTACGGAGGACAGTTGTTTCAACCTTTCTGCAGATAAACATCACGGTCTTTTAGTCTCCTCTTACAGAGGACAACCATAGAATCACTTGGGTTGGAAAAGACCTTTGAGATCATCAAACCCAACCATTAACCCATGACTGCCCAGCCCACCACTAACCCATGCCCCTGAGCACCACAGCTCCGTGTTTTTTAAACCCCTCCAGGGACGGTGACTCATCCACCCCCCTGGGCAGCCTGTGCCAGTGCTTGACCACCCTGACTCAAGAAATTTTTCCTAATATCCAATCTGAACCTCCCCTGGCGTAGCTTGAGGCAGTTTCCTTTTGTCCTGTCACTTGTTATCTGGGGGAAGAGACGGACCCCACTGCCTGCAGCCCCTGACAGGCATTTGCAGAGAGCGATCAGGTCCCCCCTGAGCCCCCTCCTCCGCGGGCTGAACACCCCCAGTGCCCTCAGCCATCCTCAGAGGGCTTGTTCTCTAGACCCTAGAGACAGTCCATTCCTTCCCTGTGACAGGAAAACTCACTTTGTATGAAACGAGGAATATTCTTTGTATCTGAAGGGAACAGACCTCCCAACACAGGTCTTCTTCGGGATTGCTCACGGTGATCTCACGACTGACGGTGCTGCCTAAGCTGCTCGCCCCAAACCCAAAGCTCACACTTTGCTGCAGAGGGTTTTGCTCCTGCTCCTAATTGCAAGACTACGCATTCCGCAGCTCTGAATTTCTTCTGGTTTCTTTTACTTCAAAGTTACTTTAGACCTCAAGGACAGTGCTTTTCTCCTTGTCTTCAAGGAGCAAAGCTCCTCCACCCTCATCCAAATCCTCCCACACAGTGTGTTTCAAGCAAAGGTTTTCTTTGCATTAGAGGGGAGAGGCAGAATACTTGGATTTTGGTCATCAACAGAAACACAAATAAAATACATTTTCTGGAGAGAGGCTGGATAAAGCTGTGTGGAAACTGTCCGTTCACACAGTTGAAATGAACTGCCATCAGGGCTTTGCAAATGAAAATGTATGTTCCCATCCTTGACCCTTCAAAGGGCAGGTGCGAGCAGCGCTACAGAGCTGCGCTGGGTGAAGGGAGCCCCAGAAGTGCACGGACCGCTGCTTTGTGGGTCTGAACCCGAGCTGCACGTCACCCCACAAAGCCCGTCAGGTTTACTTCTACTGAGCCCTATGCGCGACATGCCATCATTTCACCAGTATTCTTGGCATCTATAGCCAGTTTCTCTAGACAGTGACTAGTCAAGAGGGTAACATTTCGTAAAAGAAAAAGACTATCAGGGCTTATTGCTCCTAGTTGCACTCATTCCTCTCCTCTATAAAAACACTAATTTCCTGGGCCAAAACTTTCTCATTCTCTTTGCTCCCCTTCTTTGCCTGAATCATGTTCAAATTCCTCCCTATTTGGTAACCAGCTAGCTGCTTGTTAGATTGCAATTAGACATACATACATGGCACCACCTGCTACATGCTTTTTATTTCTATTTGGCTCAGGAACAGCTGTTGGTTTCAGTTTTTGCAAATTCAGAGTGAAGGAGAAGAGGGAATTTTGGTTGTTGGTTTTTTTTTTTTTTTACAGATGCTTTAATTCTTCTGCAGGATATCAGGGCACGTAACAAACTCAGAAGAAAATTTAATATCATAGATCATAATGTTTTACATAGCTTTGTCAGTGAAATAGTGGATGTTTAATGAGCTTACTTGAGGAGTCCCCAAAATTATATAGGCCCACAACCACATATGTTTGTCCCCAGGGTCTGGGGTTTTTTTTGTTTTTTTTAAACCTTCTGATCTTAACAATATGCACAACCCTAGCCAAACAACTGGAATTTTTATAAAGAGATAGATAGGATATAAAATAAAGCAACCAATGCAGTAAAAACCTGCCAGAAGGTCAGATGGAAAAGTCTCATTGCTCTGGCTTGAATACTTCTTTTAAAAGTGAGGGAGACAAAGATACAGTGCATCATTTCCATGATTTTCAGTTCACTGACCCGTAAGTCAATCCTTGAATTTATTAATAATAGGGCATAATTTTTTTCAAAGTATTGTGCCGTGTCAATTTTAAGATCTTTTGTCAATTCAAGTGTAAAAATGCAGCTAACAAACCTAACTGCCTGCTACTTGGTGTTTTGACAAACACAGTTGTGAGTTATTTGGGAGGAAATGAATCAGGCTATTGCAAAAGCGCGGGGCTGACCACGTCGGCCGAAGCGCCAGCCTCTCCTCTCCTCTCCGGCGGGCACGCAGCAATACACCGCTTGGCTGAGCGCTACGGGCTGCGTGCCGGCAGCAGGATCCGGCCTGAGCCACAGGATTAAAATCCCCACAAAAAAGCCTCGAGAGCTGTTCGCTGTTGACATGGTTCCAACTAATAAGTATAAACAAGAAGCATCTTACTTCATGGGAGTTGTTTGGTTTTGTTTTGGGATTTTTTTTCCCCTCAAACATTCTATGTTAAAAATCCCGGATTGGTGATAAGTACAGCTCCCCCGTTAGAAGGGCTGTACTTTTAAAGTCGGGTTGGAGAATACTTACTATTCCCTCATCGAATTGCTGGGCAGCAGCAGTGTCTAAGCACACAAACATCTGCAAAACCTGTCCGAGAGCCAGGAAGGGATTTGGAGTTGTGAGACCGGTAGGCACCGCTGCCCTGCGGCCAAGTTTTCTGAAGCCGTATAAATTCCCTTGCAAAACTATAAAATTGTAACTGACTCCCTCCGCAGCCACTAATGCATAGAAGATCCAATGCCATGCTCTCCCTTCCCCTTCCCCCCCTTGCCTAATACCTTTGCTATTTCAAGCTGTCACCAGTTTATAGCTGTTTTCCCAGAACTCGCTGCTGTTGCGCATCTCCAGTCACATAGGATGGCAGAGCCGTACCTGTGCTGCCCCTCTTCGCTCCAGTGGGACAGCCTGGTGGCACTGGGGCAGTGACACCCCAGTGGGCTCTAAGCTGGTTGGGATTTCTGCTCGGTTTCGGTAAGATTTAAGTCATAGAGCTCAATGAAAAGCTCTTACGGTTGTTCTCAAGGAATCAAAGTACAAAGGAACTAAGCATGTAGGGTGTATTTGCAGATGTATTTGCAGGTGTATTCAGGCACTCACTGATGTGAGCAGACGCTTGATAGAGGCTCTTTAAATGAGATTTTAAGTAGCATCTAAATAACGTGGCTCGCACTTATAACTCAGGTGCTTTTACAGTCTGCACTACCCAAGTGTCTCTGTACAGGCGGTTATGTGCCCTCCTGAATTCAGCCCCTTAACAGTTCGGGTCTCACTAAAATTTATAGCAAAACATTCCCTGATTCCAGTCACACACCATGCCCCCAGCTACATCCAGTCTAGCAGCCAGCCACCGCCAACCCCTCCCCCAGTTCTGGGCAGAGATGCACCTCACCCAGCCTCCCCCACCTCTGAGCATCACCACGGGAACATCCGTACTTACTGAAGACACCCAGATGTCCTACATAAGCTGGTGCCAATTCCAGCCATTGAGCAGGATGCATGGAAAGCCTCAGAAGCCGCAGCAGCCAAGCCTTAGCCCCCCAGGATGGGACCAGCACAACCTTTGGGACCCCATGGTTCAGCTGTGCCTTCCCATGCACAAACTGGTGAGCTGAGAAGAGATTTACAGGGCAATCCCTGTCCAAGCCTTTTGCTTTACAACTGCAAGTGTTACAGGGTTACACTTTCCCCTTAAATTCCAGCAAAAAAACCAGTTACTGACACAGAATATCACAGAGCTGAGCTAAAATTAAACTTGAGGGTGAAATTGCAAATTATGCTATTGATCAAGGCTAAAAGATTGATGTTCGTCATTTCAGGTTCCATTAATTCTACCACAGTGCAACAGGATGGCATCCTGGAATCCAATTTCCTCACTAACATTAGTCCTTCACATATTCTGATATATCTTGATTTTGTTCAAGTCACTTAAAGTCACTGCTGTGTTTTCATTTGGCCTTCGTTTTCCCTTTTTTCACTGGGAGAAGTTTGTTTGGGGTTTTTTTTTGGGGTTTTTTTTTTTTCATCTGAGTTGAGCTTGAAATCTGGTTTATAGCTTATTGATATTGTATTTTTGCTGTCTCAGATGACTGAAAAGCAAGTCACACTGGACGCCTGATGTGTATCCCGGGTCTGTAGCACAGGGAATGAAGCGGTATGCCATTAGGAGGGCGTATTGAGGGTGCACCACCTCCCTTACAAACAGGAAAGCAAGCAATCCCTGCTTGTTTCGTGAGGCAGACTGCATCCTGGGCTGACCCCTTCCTGCATGCCATTCTTAATTTTATGTCACTCATTAAAACATTCAGTTGAGACCTGTCTGTATGCTCCTCCTGGCTGAGGGATGGCATTATTTCGATACTTTGGAATAATTTTCCCTATACCCAGCAGTGCCTCAATGTGAAGGCACTATGATCATGCAAAACCCTGATTGCTCTTATTAGCTTATGACAGATTGCAGTCTCAGCTTTGGAAAGCTTTCAGCTGAGCAAATGGCAGCCTGCCTTACCAAAGTGCAATGCATAAAAAGAGGGGAAAACAGGGGTGAATATTGTGCATAAGATGATCTTATTGTAAACCTTAACACAAAAAGGCTGCTCCTGCTTACAGCTAACATGCTCAATTTCTTGAAGAGGCTGGGTTCTAGAAGGCAACATAACTGTATCAGCTTACTCCTGCAGTTACTCAGATGAACTGGCAAAGCCAGTACCAACTTCTGTTTTCCTGGTTTTGGCAAATCCTCCAAGGTCAGTATCTGCCTTACAAAAAGGAGATATAACCACTGCAAACATACGCAACAGATGCTGCTCAACCACGTCCGATTCACAGGGTGTCAGCGATGTCCCTTTTGCTATGTCCTAGGCAAAGGGGCAGCTGTCCCTTTTGCTGTGTGGTTAGGGCACAAAGATCTGTGGTTACCGCTGGGGCACAGGTGACTCTGCACTGTGGCCGCAAAGCTGTGCTGCACAGCTTTCCCCTCCTCCTCCCTCCCCGTCCAGCTCCCTGTGTCGCCTTAGCCTGTGCAACACAAGCACACAAGACTACATCATGTTAACAAGACTGTGGAAGTAACTACAGTACCAAAATAGTTACCAAATGGATTCCAGGTTCCTAAACCTGTAAATGAAGTGCAGTTACAAATTACAAAAAGAAATCACTCACATTTTCAGTGAATCATTACCTTTAACAAGGGAATGAAGGAAAGTATCTGGTTTTTCCTTTCTACTTGCTCCCCACCCTCAAACGTGCACAATACACAAGAAACTAAAGTCATGTCTCCTAGGGAAAGAATGAGATATCTGCAAAAAGCGTGCATGCCAGCCTCTCGGGGCAAAGGCTGGCATTGACAGTGGAAAGCACGCTACAGAGCCTGTTCTGTTGCTGCAGGAGAGAAATTTCTTCCTCCCTAGGTGGTTAAGAAATATTTAACTATTTCACTTTTATGAATATAAAGTAACATTAAGTAAAACTCAAGCAGAACTGCTAGGGTAAATTCCTATTATCATAGGATAAAACTGAATTAAATACCTAAGGGATAGAAAACATTTCTGGGCAAGCTGCATTTCTAATTTGTATGGTATCTCAAGTTTGGTGCTGTTACGTATTATTGAAGGAATGCTGAAATCATCGCTAAGGCAGAATGGTTACCTTTAATAGCACTGTCTTGTACCACTTGCTGTAATACCATGACCGCCTGACTATAAAATTACCCTGGCAACCTCAGCAGCAGCTAACAGAATAGCTCAGCACATTGTGTCACACAGGTTGCAGTTCCCAGCCTGCTAAAAAATACCTGATGGAACACAACAATTAATCCTATGACACGGCTATTGCTTCAGCACCATTAATCGGGTGACACAGCTATCGCTTCGGCACCATGCCAGCCATTTCTAAGATCCTCAAAACACTTGTACAGAGAGAGCGAGCTGATGCCTGGCAGGCCAGCGGTCAGGTATCAGATCTTACAGCCTTAACTCAGCAACACCTTGAAGTGCCTGCTTAGCTGCAACACGGGGCTCTGCCTCATCGTTTCACTGCGCGCTTCCTCCTTGCCAGGAGAGCAAGGATGCCAGTGTGCATAAGCAAGCTGTGGGCAGGCCTGATCCTGCCCCATGGACTTCAGCAGGACTCGTGCCATCAGCTTTAATAGGTGCAAGATTGATCAGTAAAAGATTTTTCACAAATAAATGCACCGATTAGCAGGACTCACACCAATTTTCAAGATTGAAACAAGGGTCCATAAGCCTTTTTAGGTGACAAGGACCTTCAGAAAACTGGTCCTTGCTCACTGATATTATTTTTTTTTCCTCCAAGATAAAGGATACACTACTACAGACCTAACTGATTTTACCTTTTCATTACTGCCACATTTACAACTCCCAACGAGGATGCTATTGCAGAGACATGCAATCCTGTGCTAGCTGCTGAATCTGTGCACAGAAAAGGAATCGATGGCATCAGTGCTTTGTCAGGGTGGTAGAAAAAGACAATGCAAAGAAACAGTGGCAAGCAGGAAAGCTCTCTAAAGGTGCTGATAGTTACTGAGACTCTGGGAGAAATACACTTAAAGTGGAATATTTTTTTTTTCTTTGAGCATTGTAACATGTAGATCAATCGACTACACATTTAATCACACGGATGAGTTACCCCCAGATATTGGGTGCTGTACATTGTAGCACTTCAGCATCGTTCCTCGGAGTGCAATAGTAGAGGGACTCCTCATTTTTGCCCCTGGCACAGCAATGTTCCTGCCAAATCCATCAATACTTGTCTCACATAGAGGTGGACACACCTAAAATTGTGCAAGTAAACTTCTGTTGTATTTATTTAGATATTTGGAAGAATCTGCAGGCTGGACGCCTACACAGACATTCAGATCTCCGGCCAGTTTAGTGGCCACAGAAGAGCTCCTGCTTCTGGGCGAGGGAGGAGTGTTCCCTCTCATACAGCCTGGGAGACAGAAACGGCTGGATGTGTGCCACTGGAGAAAACTATTCATTGGACTCAGCAACAATTGGAGACATTATTACAGTCCTTTCTGGAGAGAATTATGGAAAAGTAAAAGCAATGCTTATTAATGAGATGATTATTCATAGACTGTATTCATCCCTTGCTTCCTCCACCAATTCAGAACCGGCTGCTTCTAGGTCCCTTCCCAAAGTCTCACAATAACAGCAGAACCTTCTCTGCAACTTTGACATCTGGAACAATGCTCCTGTATTTCTCCATCTTGCCACTTCTGTCTTCAGGCCTCCTCAGAGCCCACAGCTTGCTGCTCTGCTGGAACAGCTGAGTTTTTCCTCATTTGTTCTGCTATTCTTTCATGCTTCATTTCATGTAGGTCTAAGTATTTCATCTGTCTACAAATATCTGCGAATGTCTGCCACCATTCATAAAACAGTCTTATCTGAAGGCTGGCTGTTTTGAACTGTACCCGTTGGATTTATGGGAAGTGGCTAATGAGTGATTGCACACCTTTTACATGGAAGGCGCAGTGAATGCAAGCCAACCACCAGAGCTGGCTCAAGACTTCTTATCAGCACAAGCAAACCAAGTTGTGCTGCCCTGAGTATGAATTGCCTAGGTTACACCCAGAGCTGGCTTTTTCTGCCACAGAAAAGTGAACAGGATCCAGGAAAGGCTCACATGCCCCATTTTCCTGAATTATCTGCCGTTTTGTACATTCTCACCCCCTCTCCTAGCAGCAGCAGCTGCCAGGCTGGTATGCAGGGCTCTGCCAGGGCCCATTCCACCATCCCTTATTGCTGCCTCCCTCGCCTGTGCCTAGACCTAGCCCTGCCAAGCACCAAGAGATTAGCCATGCTCAAAAGTAAGGAAAAATCCCAACCTCAACTCTGCCTATGCTTTCTACCTATGTATACGTCTTCATCTCACTAGATTTTATTTATATATGAGTCACCTTGCCTGCCAGGTTGAAATAGAAAATTATATGCATCTTTATATACAGTATGTGCCAGTTTCCACCTTGCCTGTATTTTAACTTTTAATGAAATCTACAGCATGACATTACAAAAAAAACCCACCTCTGCCCAAACTGCCAAGGTCACTGCTATTAACTGCTTCCCTCTGGTAAATAAATTAGGTAGGCACGTACATGCACACATGTTTGCATAGACATCTACCCCATTCAAAAAGGAATGTACTTGTTTTGTGCTTTCTTTGAATGACCAAATTGTTGCAAAGGCACTTAAAAAAACAAATACATACCAAAAAACCAAACTATAAAGCCAGCTAGGCACCACGCAGGGTGTAGAGCGGTATGTAAGGGCCTAAGTACATGCCAAGTTGCTATTAGGATCATGCCCCAGTGAAGTCTAAGCTCATGCTTTGTGATTAGGAAAGGTTTACCCTACTTCAGAAATTCCACAACACGCTTACTCCCTGAGCACAAGGCTGGAGTGATATGAGAGACCTTGTGCTGATCCCCTGCTGTGGGATACATTTTTTTTCTTAGACCACAAAATGCCTAATAGTTCATTCATATGCAATATATTCCAGCAAAGAAAGCAGCAGGGATTTACCCATACAAAAGTTGTAGAGCTGATGTTTTTGCTGTGCTCTCGTTCCCCCTTCCTGCAAGATAAGGAGGGAGAACATAAAATACAATGAAGACTAACCCATTCTGGGAGGGAAGCAAGTCTGCACCGAAACAGTGAATTTTGCCTTGGAGGTGATGAATACAATCAAAGAAGAGCAAACAGTTTTGCACAGTTCACTACATCTGTGGAAAGAAATCCACGGCTCTGTTTTCCAGAGTCGGGACAAACTATCAGGTCCAGCCTTGCAAAGTGCTGGGTCAGCTCTGGAAAGGAAAAGGTAGCTTGGCAGAAATAGTAAAGTTGTTTAGGGAGTAAGGGAAAACTGCCAAATCCACAAGTCCTGATTACAATTAGTAGATTTAATAGACTCTTCTGTTACGAGATCTTTAAAATGTAAAAGAAAAGATGAGAGAATTTTTAGCCCTGTTCCAATGCGTGTAGTTACACTCGTGTACATTAGCTGCCCCAGGGCATCCCACTTCATTTGCAGTACACAGGCAGCAGAAAAGGGATGGGAACGGTCCCTTTGAGGGACTGAAGTCCAGAGAACATGTCTGACGTGCAGCACAGGGCCAGCCGTGTGGCTTCCTACAGAAATACAAGGGACATGCTGGCAACTGAGAGGATGGGAGAAGGAGCAATGCCAACTGTCCCTGGTTTCCCACCACCCAGCAGGAGGTAGGGCAACTGAACACAAGTGAGGCCAGCCCTGAATGCTGAAATGTCCCAAAAAACCAGAAAGTACAAAGAATTTCTCACAGCTAAGCATAAAATTAACAGTTAGGGCTGTTACATTTATATTCTCTCCAGACCTGAGGCATGCCAAAAATAGTACAGTTGTCATCAATAACTGCTGTTATCATTAAAAAAGGCTGTTACATCATTGACTTAATACATCAACAAGAGACCACAACAGTCAAGAGATTCATTAATGAAGTCACAAAAAAGGCAGCTTGCTTTTGAAGCAGCCTGAGATAAAGACACATAGGAAACAAAATAAAGGATGCACTGATCTATTTTTTTTATAACATTATTCCTTGTAATTTATGTTTTTATAGTAATTATGTGCTGTCAGTGAATTCATATGAAGAGTGTGAATTTTTCATTTTACTGAGGGAAGATCCAATTTGCTATTCCCATGGGTGAAAAGCTGATTATGTATGAATTTGATAATCAGAAATGATTAATTATTTGGTTGAGACTGTTAGTCTTATAAACCTGGTTGGGTAGGCACAAACAAGATATGCTCTGATTAGAGGAAGAAGCAAAAATAACTGCACTAGCAGAAATTTCCATAAAACGCCTCTGCAAAAAGGAGTATCACAAAATTTAGACATAAATTAAGGAGTTAAATACAGGCCATCCCAGCATGCATGAAGAATACGCATATAGGTAGAGGTTGCTTGCTCAGCACTGATAGATAAGGACTCCACTTGAACATTTACCCTTAAGAGGTGTTATGCAAAAATTATGAGTTATGTATAATTATACTCTCCCACTTAATGTCAGGAGTGGCTCTTTTCTTCCCACACAGCCCTTGTACAAGCTGACCTACTTCATCAGGTTTTTATAATATTGCATTCTTCACCCATTTGGATAGAGTTGGATATACTGACTTAAGACGTTATTGTAGAAGACAGTGTAAAGAACCTACTGCCTTCTTTACTGTAACTCCTTTTGTCCCCCACAAGTTTCTGACAGTCTAGTTCTACGCAGCCACTTTGGTTATCGAGCAACATTCCATCCATGTATTGGGATCTCTTTCAGTTCCTCAGCCTAGTCAAAGTATTGGCACCAGCAAGGAGAAATAATTTCCCTCATCTTCCACCCTGCTTTTTTACCTCAGACATTAGGTGAGTATGTGTCTGCAATACAGTAAGATACCCCTGAGCAAATATACCAGTGTATTTCTACCACACGATAACCATGTTTGTATGTAGGTATACTGCTTAACAAAAAGAAAGAGAGAACTTTCCTGCTTCTCCTGTTTGAGGCGGCCTCAGGATTTGGTTCACACACTAAAACAAAACAAAACAAGAAAACAAACAAGAGACACAACAGGAATCCACAGATCTAGGAAGAAATCCAACCAGATTCTCAGGGAGTATGGAAAGAGCTCTTTTAAAAGGCCAGCAACGTGGCAGAGCAGAAGCCAGCACCCAGCAGGGCGTCCCTCATGCCGTGGAAGGGCTCAGAACCGCCAGCCTTTACAGGGCGTACAAGCCCACCTGCCCATGCCCACAGCTCCCTGCTCATGTCACACCCGCTCACAGCCCCCACACAAATTGCTGTGAGGATGAGGGAAAGGAACAGGAAAAGGAGAAATGAACGGAGGAATGGATGTAGGCAGCTTCCCATCAGCCCAGATGACTGATGTTTTCCCGTGCTCGTGCCTTACCTTAGAGGTAACCATCCCAAGACGCAGCTCCATTTCCCTGTGATGTCATTCCTTGGCTCTCCAGTAGAGATCAATAATTGCAGCAGCGCTGGCTGCCTGCAGAAGCCTGGGGCCATGCCATGGAAACCCCTGTGTGGCCATAAAGAGAACACAGCAACTGAAGGGGAGGCGCAGGAAGGAACAAAGCTTACTCAGCTCCACAACCCCAAAGTAGTGCTCAAGTAGCACATGGCCCCAGAGCTGATACTCTGGGATGTTTTTTCTTGAGTGAAAAGTTTGCAAATAAATATTGATTTTGAAGACTTATACTGTTTGTACACATGAAGTTTACCCTGTGGGCCCAGATGTTAGTGCTTTATTAAACACACACATTAGAGGAGACTCGCAGCAAAGAATAGCGCGGCTGCTGCCAATTCTTCTCTGGCAAACCTCCAGCAGGAAATAATCCTGTGTCAACTATAGCTCTCCTCTGGTACCACACAGACTCAGACAATGCATCTGGTGGATTCATTTAAACATGTCCAAGTCTGCGTTTCATTGTTTTAAAGCATCAAAGACTTTTGCTGTTATAAATCATAACAAATAATCAATAATTCTGAACAATAAAACCACATGATAATAATGAGGTGCAGCCATTGCCAGTCATTGAAGGAGACTGTAAAAGAGAAAGGAAACAGAGTTACATACATTATAGTGTGTGTTATCTAAATGAATTTTTTGGAGACAAGGTGCTACAACATCTCTCATTTAAAAGGTGAAGATTTTTCTATACCAAAGAATCACCATAGTTAAAGAAATACAGTAAGAATTACTCCATTCCAGCAAAAAACTTCATGCGTTGTAACATCTGGGGAGCCAGGGAAACAGCAATGTATTTCCTAAAATACCTGGCATTGCTCCAGTGCTTTATCAGCATCCTTAAAATGCAGGCAATTGAAAAAACATCATTATTGCTGCATGATATGAATTTCAGACAAAGCAAAAAGTTCAACATAATTCCATACAAGTCACATCTGATTTGGATCACCCTGTATAATACCCAAGCAGTTTAGGAGACTAAAACCTTTTTTTCAAAACTGTAATACAATATTTCCACGTGTACTTTGTGCAGCAAACTTAAGTGTTCCGTCTTCGGATATGGACAAGAAAAAAGTTAAATAAAGGGTCAAACTTTTTTTTAAAAAATGCTAATTTAGTAGGTGCTTTTAAAAACAACCAGAAGTGTGTATACTTATACTCAGGAGTATCTGGAACCCACAGACTCTGTATTACTTACTGCTCATATTGAGAATTATCACTGAGCTAGACACATGTGCGTTTGTGGACAACAGTCCTTGTGTTTACTGTCTCATTCTTCCCACAGCAGTTTTGAAAATTTGGAAGTGTTCATCAGACCAGATTATAGTTCAGCTGCAAACACTAATGTTAAAATGCATTTGTCAGAAGCCACAGGGACCTTGTAATCAAAAGGCAACTCTGGTTGGCTTCCAAGTGACAGCATTACAGAAAACACTGCTGTTTGGGAGTCAGAATTCTTCTGATGATACAAATACCATGCTTGAGGGAGCCAGTCTGATTGACTAGGGGATAAATTTATGACCTTCCACTCTGGGTACTATGTGGGCTACAACTGAGAGGGATGTTACTCTTGTTCTTAGTCTCCTGACCTCCCACATTGTCAAATCTGGCTCCCATTAACTTTGCTGGGACAGACATTTTCTGTGGGAACCAGATCTGAGTTACAACCCTATCCTTCATCCTCTCTGAGTGCTTGGAACTGCCGTTTCCTTTAAGATTAGGTACCAAAACATAGCCTTTGTTTTCTGCAGCCTTGGTCTGGAGTATTCCCTACCAAAAAGGTTAACGCTAAACTCATTTGCTCATTTAGAGATGGCCAACTGATTTCTAACTACCACACAACAGAAATACAATCTCAAAGAGAAACTGTATTTTAGACCATAATGTAGCTACAGAGCTAAAAAATAATTTTATAAGATCAGCTGATCCTCCATTGACAGACATCAGTCAGTGCCCTGTCTTTTCATCATGCGTAAAATTAGCAGAGCTGGGAGAAGTTGGCGAGGTCAGGACAAGATTGCTGCAACTCTGTGCATGACCTGTGATACTGCAAGCCTGCTGCTATAAGATGAGAGGGGGCTGATCTCTTCAAGTTACCTAACTGCTTTGATAAAGGATAGCAGTCCAAAGAGATTTTTTTCTAATAAATTAACTTCTGGAAGTTACCGTGCAAATCTGAAGAGTAAGATCCAGCAGCAATGCTATAATGCCTCTTTAGAATAACTTACTTCCTTACAGAACTGGATCTCTGTATGTTAAGTGTGGCCAGCAAGAACTTTTCTGGAAGGTCCAATTAATAGGAGAATGAAAAAGCCAATGCAAAATAAGGGCACAATTGCTCTAACACAGTAATTCTGTGCTTTTTGTTTAGTGCAGTGGTATGGAATAGGTAAGGAAGATGAATGTAGCCTAAATGAAAAACACAGGAGCAGTGTTTACATACAGCCAGCAGTAAAATTGTTACTCAGAATTCCACACCCCGCACATACCTTTGATCTTCACTGAATGCGTTGAACACCAGATGTGGCATCTGCCATCTTACACCAGCTGGTGGATACTTCGCACCTACAAGTGGGAGTGAATAATGGGGAAGAAAGTCATCACCACCCCCCTTCCTCTATGCCTTTTCCACCTGTAGCACAAGGGCCTTTTGCTGCCACCGCCTCCCGGTTCAGGGAGGTCTTGGGATGTTGGCCAAGGAAGGTGGGAAGAAGGTGCCAACTCCGTGCCAACTCTGATGAAGTCAAATGGCAACAACGAGACCCAAGGTAGCAGAGATACTTACTGCCCACAATGCCAGGCACTATGGTATCAAAAGGACACCCTTTGTGCATTCTTTGAAGTAGCAGAGGTAACCTCTGCAGTTTGAAATACCTGTGAGGACTCCTGAAAGAAAACCTTAAGAATCCCGAATGAACAGAACAAACCAAAGAAACAGCCATATGTCAAGAAACTCGGTTAGCAGAGAGAGGTTCAAAGAAGAAAGATAAAGACCATGTAAAAATACCAGTCAGAAAATAATCAGCTCAGTATCACAATAGCAGAAGTTAATCTGAAGGGCTAATTTGATTCACAAATGAAAGCCAAAGAGCCAAGGCTGCACCAGATTTTGCAAGGTATACGTGAAGCTCTAATGATCCAAAGAATGCAGCATCCTTAAAGAAATAAACAACCTTCTCAGGAACACAAAAATACGTTTTAGTCAAGCAGAGGAAAGAAAAGTTGATTCTTCCAATTACAAAGTTATAATTTCAACACATGTAAGGTCAGTATCATGATCCACTTGTTTACTGTGACTAAAGAGAGAAATACAATAAGAAATCATCTGAATTAGCATCAGGAATCTGGACTTGTTCCTCAAAGAAAGTTCATAGCATGGCTGGTTAAACACCAGAGCCAGCTACATAGAGATGCCATAGCATCTCCTGGCCTGATGATTTTGATAAAGAGGTGAAGCAAACAGCAGTCCCAGGAGACCCACGCACCTTGCTGTTGTACAGAAAGTTTATGACTGCGCAATTCATTATCGCCCTGCACGTTATGAGGAACGCCTCAGACACTGCCAACAGAGTTTGCTTAGTCTCCTTCATAGCTCTTCCAAAAACTTCCCTTTACTACAGTACTTTCTAGTAACAGACAACAGCTCAGGCCGCTGATGCACGGAGACAGCGTTACATGATGCTGGCTGGCTGTTAACACCATACTGGCACCCCCCCCATGTGCCTCACTCGATCTGCTGCTCCTTAGAATGCAGTTTGGTAGCGAGCTCTTCAGGGCAGGGCGCGAGCTTTTAGCCCATGCTTGCTTAATGCTTAGCAAAATCAGAGCTCCTTTTACAGTGATAACACAAACAATAGTGAGATTGTTAGAACAACAATGAATATGTAAGTACCATAACATTTTAAGAAATTAGTTTGTACCTTAGCCTGTATCAGCCAAGGAGCAGCAAGGACTGGCTGTTTCCTACGGGATGCAAAACTGGGAGCCATGTGCAGCAGCACAACCAACAGAGCAGAAGCCACCCTACGGTACCTGAGCAAGGGTAACGAGGGAAGTGTTGGGACAGCAGACAGGTGTAACCAAGAACCCAGATCCTATAAACAAAGCAATGTCAAGGTGCCACCAGAAAACCAGCGCACAGGTCAGGGTGATGCCTAGTGAAGGCAACCAGGGGCAGACACACCAAGCGGCCTCCACAGCAGGACTATCCAGACACAAGGCAGACTCCAAGCCAGACCAGGAGCTCAGTCTGCAGAGCAGAGTCTGAACCAGCAGAGCCCATCAGCAAAGCCAAGCAGTTCTACCCCCCAGCTCATACAGGGGCTAAAAGCCCACGACTGAGCTTATATGGAGCTCCTGGGCCCATGGGCAGAGGGTGTGGGTGGAGACCCTGGGTGAGGGTGTTTAGGCTAATTAAGGGCAATTAGTGCCCTCAGAGCCACTATGTTACTGACTGCTAATGCTAAAGTAATAATGATAGTCAGATTTTTGCCTAATGTTACTCATCAAGGATAAGTTTGACTCAAGATAAATGTTATTTTTATAACTATGTGTCTTAAATTTATCTTTCAAAGCCTTCTAATGTAGTTATTAAAGTAGTCTGGTTACACATACATAGAGAGATAATCTAGTTTAAATGCTTGGGTATGATTTATGCTGCATTTTAATGGACCTGTTCTGAGACAGGGGTTTAAAATGTATTTGAAATGACTTATGAGAAAACTGTTTATAGAATACTTCGTTGAAGGCCCCTGTAGTAGTTCACCCAAAACACCAGTAAATATGCCAGTATTGCTGTCATCCATAGGCTATTTTAAGTACCAGAGTCCTAAAATAATGTCAATACAAGGATTAACAGAGGGCTATGAACAAGGAAGACAGCATTTATGGATAGTTTGCATAGATGTTTCATGCCTCTGTACTGGGGGATTGCTTAACATCTGCCTCCTGGGCTGAAGAAAAAAATATGTCCCCAACCTTCGTGTCCCGCCTGGCATACTGCTAGAGAACATCCCTGACGTTCACACACCAGTCCCACCTCACTTCACAGCAGCACATAAGGTTGTTGTAGTCCTCGCTCTGACAACCTTAAAGCTCTGGGGCTTAGTAATTAGGAGACGAAAAGATGAAGTGTTAAAACAGCTGGGATGGAAGGAAAACGTAACCTCAGAAGTGAAGTCAGACGCCTGATAGAATGTCTTAATTTTAAAATGCTCTCTGAGTACAAATAAAGCCTAGAAATGTTATATTCTTTTTTAAAAAAACATTGGTTTTCCACTCAATCACAATGAATCTGAAACATTACCTGTCACAGCTGGTAACTGCAACTGGAGCCTGATTCAGTCTCAGGAGATTATTACGCCATGCAGATACTAGTATCTCAAACTCCACAGTATGGCTGGTAAAATCAGTTTAACGATCCTTCAGGAAACCAGTGACAGACTGAATAGAAAAGCAACGGATGACCAAAACTTCTGTAGAAATGCTAAAGAAGTTTTGGATCAGGTAACTACCCTGATGTAAGTGCTTTCAGGTTCATCTACAACTGTGAATACTTTTTTTTTTTTCCAAGGGAAATGCACCTAGCTGCAAATTCTGCTGAGTTTA
The DNA here is from genome assembly GCF_023634085.1 of Falco cherrug. Taxonomy (NCBI): domain Eukaryota; kingdom Metazoa; phylum Chordata; class Aves; order Falconiformes; family Falconidae; genus Falco; species Falco cherrug. The sequence continues at coordinate 22,175,306 of NC_073703.1, forward strand.
TATAATGTAAAAGAACCAAGAGGTTATACTTCTGTTCCCTACATCCACTGTACTGCAGCAAAAATATGGGTATCTCTCATTACTGAAACAAGGAAAACTGAATCCTGAAATGACAGACTGACAGGATACCTCATTTATTACTGTAATACTATCATAATGGATTGTTACTGTAGAACCCCAGCGTATGCTCAGACCCCCTTGTATTTGGTAATGTGAAGAGAGAAAAAAATAAAACTGTTCTTTGTGCCCTGGGCAAGTCACTAGCTCGGTAGAATGGGACATAGTAAACGTGTCCAGACACACTGACATATTGGGAGTGGCAAGACACATGAATGATACAGGGGAGCCTGTTCTCACCATTGCACTCCATATTGCAGTAAAACTTTGTTCTTTGGGATTAGGGGGCATTTTTGCCAACACCACGATAAAGAGTTTTCAGAGGAGCTGTTTGGAGGGCAGTGCAGTGCAGAGGTTTCAATAACCTTCCCGTGAACTGAGAGGAAACAGGAGAGCGCAGAAACGACAAAGAGCAACAGACACTGGAATTGTGGCCTTGTGCGTTCCTACGTGAGAGAACACAGAGGCTAAGAAAAGGTTTAAAAGTGAAGCTTATAAGGCAGAAAAAGCTACTGTGATGAAGTATAGTGACAAAAGGAAGTTTCTTTTGAAGCAGTATCGCAGCCAGAAAATAGGATAACACTGCACAAAGAGAACAAAGTGATTGTTATGTATTTTGTAAGAGAAGTTGTATGCCAAATGGGGAAAGCCCCATTGTTGGGAGCTTATCATTACAGTGAGTAAAAGGCCAGGAAAAATAATAATAAAAAAAAGCTGCTCTTTAAGCCAAATGTTATGGCTGTTCACCTACAAAACTACCTCTAAACCACAAGAAATGCTTCAGTTATCGCTTCTTTTAATAACAGGCAAGATAGTATCTCTTTAGTAGCAAATAAATCATTTCTAAAAGAGATACATTGTCAAGTATTTGCAAAGTACAGAACCAACCCTGCGTAGTCTCCATTTCAGTGAACAGGGCAGAGACTTCCCGTTGCTTTGCAGAAGCTGGCACAGCTCAGGGTGACTATCACAGATCTTAACATCGTGATGCTTTCCCTTCTGCAGTGTGGGTGCCTAAGAGAACCTGGCTGTTTTTTGCAACTACAAATCTTAACATAGAACAACAAAAAAAAAGCCTTAAACATGCCCACCCAGAGGGGTGCCGACACAAACGTAGCTACTTTGGCTGGTGTCACAGAGCAACTACACACATGTTCAGCATTTTGAGGGCAATTTGTTGGCATAAAATTATTCTTGAAGGCAAACCCAGCTGTTGAGTGATGCAGCTCTTTCCCCTGGTTACAAGTAAGAATATTGACTGATGGCTGTACTTCAGATCAATCAGATTCGATTATTTCAATTGCGTGACTTTTAATTGTAACGGTGCTGCTGGCAGAGGCTCCAGCACGTGGGCAACTTCGCACCAGGGACTAACTGCATAACGGCTGCGATCCCCACATCGACACCAGCACACCGGCACGGAGACCACCGACACAACCGCAAGAGCCGCGGCCGGGCCGGAGGGCAGAGGCAGCGTGCGGGAGCCCCGTGCTGCGGGAGCCCCGTGCCTGCCCCGCTGCCACAGCGGCTCCCGCAGGCGCCCCGCTCCGCCGCAGGGCCGGGGGCCGCGCACCTGCCGGACGGGCGGCGGGGCACCGGCGGCGAGCGCTGGGGCCGAACGTTCGCCTGTCGCGACAGGCGGCCCGCCGCGCGCCGCCGCCGCCCCGCGCAGCCCCAGCACGAGCGGCGGCGGGAGGCGCGAGGCCGCGCGCGCGCTGCCTGAGGGGCCGGGCGGGCGCCTCCGCCGCAGCCCCCGCGGCCGCCCGGGCCCGCCGCGCCCTGCGGCTCCGCTCTCCTCCCCGCGGCAGAAAATGCTGGGCCCCGCCGGCCGCCTTCCGCCGCCGCCCTGAGAAGCAGCCGTCCTGCCGGTGGCCCTTGTGGTGCGGGCCGCGGCCGGCGGCACCCTGCCTCACGCTCAGGTAAGGGGGCCGCGGGCCCGGGCCGCCGGTTGAGGCGGCGCGCCTCTCCCGCCCGTCGCCCGCAGCAGCGGAGGCTCGGGCAGGCGGGAGCCGCGGGTCCCTGGGGCCGGGCGGGCGTCCCGGGCTCCCCGCGCGCCGGGGCCGGGCGGCGGAGCGGGCCGTGCCCTGCCGTGCCGGGCGGAGGGCGGTGGAGCGGTCCCGGAGTGATGACGCGCTTCCTGCCCTCCCCGGCGGGGGTCTGCGCCTGGAGTCCGCAGCGGCGGCAGCTGCGGGCGGCGGCGGAGCAGGCGGGAGCGGGCAACAGGCGAGCGGGGGGGAAGGAAGGAAGCGAAGGAGCGGCGGGGCTTAGGCGCTTTGCAATGCTCCGGTAACGGCGTTCCCGGTAGGAGCCCGCGAGGACCCCTTCTCCCGCCCTGCCCCGCCGTTGCACGTTGCATGGAGTGCCTGGTCCGTGCCGAGCCGCCGAGAGGGGGAAGACTCCGCGCAGGGCTGAGCGGCGGGGGCGCCGAGCCGCTCCTCTCCGTGCCGCCGCGTTTCGCACGCAGACACCGCGTTGCCGCCGGGCGGGCGGGCAGGCGGCGGCTGCCGGTGCGGCGGCGGGAGGCGGGAGCCGCGCTCCGTCCGGCACCGCCTCGCACAACAAGTTGCCGGTTCCCGGGAGAACAGCGCGAGCCCGGACCCGTGCCCGCGGGGCGCCGGCTGCCGCGGGCCGGGGGGGGGGGGCTCCGCCGCCGGGCGGGCTGAGCCCCGGGGAGGGGGAGCGGCTCCGGCTCGCCGTCCCCTCGCCAGGAGCCGGGGCGGGAGGGCGAGCGCGGTCCGTTGGTATTGCCCCGCCGTGCCGTGCGGTCGGGGCGGGAGGGAGGTGCTGGGGCGGCCGGCTGCCCCCGGCGCCTCGCAGCCCGGCCGGGGAGCTTCGCCTGGCCGCGCCGGGGGGCTTTGCCCGAGGGACGGAGCTGTTCGCCGCTGGGCGCTGCTGGCGACCGCGATGGAGAAAAAAACCTTTCCGCAGCACGGTGGGAAGCGGCGACCTTCCAAGGACGATCGTGCCGCGTGTGTGTACGCGTGTATCTGTACCCATCTGTCCGTGCACACGCCTGCTTCTTCCCACCAGACCCACGGCTCGGCTTGGAAGGGGGTCGCGGGCCCGTCCCGTAGGGCCACCCCGGGGGGAGGGGAGGACGCGGCCGCCCCCGCACAGCGCAGACGCGGGTGGGTGGGCAAGCCGCGCTGCTCCGCAGCCTCCCCGTCGCCCGGGCCGGCCTGGGAGCGTCCCAGTGGGCAGCAGGCTCGGGGCTACCTGCCGGCGGGAGCATCGGGGCTTCGTGGCCACCACTGGCCAAAGGGCAAACCTTCCTTGGGTGTGAGGCGGCGTTGCGTGTTTGACAGGGCCTGGCCGCGCTGTGGGCTGGGGTCCCCCTGCGTGACCTGGCACCCCTCTTTCTTCCGTGCCACCCTAGCTGATGGCTCAGGGGCGCGGGGCGCGGTCTTGCCGTTGGGTGACGAGCAGCCCCAGCACGGTGTCGCTGCTTGGGCGCTGCGTGGGAGCACCTGTCCGGGAACCGGGGCCCCCGCCGTCTTTGTGCTCACCTTCTGTAGAGCTTTTGTTCTGCTGACCAGCCACTTCCAATTTATTTAGGCTCTACTTCTTGTGCGTTAAGACGCTGCTGCGGTGTCTAGTTAGAAAGTTCGTGGGAATGTTCACTGATTGAAAAAACTGTCGGATGAAACAATTGTTCGCTTCCCGCCAAACCTTTTAAAAGTTTATTTTGCAGACCTGCATTTTAGAGCCAAGTGTAAGCCATATTAAGTTTCAAACCACAAAGCTAGTTCTGAGTTTGAAGGTACATTATTCAAAGGCGTTGGGAGTTCTGCATTGTCAAAAGAGCCCAACAGCGATGGAAAAATGTCTGTATGATTAAAAAGCAAACAAGCAGCATGTTTGAGAGATTGCTCTTGCTAATGTAAAACATCGCTTACTCATATGTGCATGGCAGTGTGGTGCAAGTATGAGCGCAAGCTGCCAGTGTTAGTTACAAATGCCTTACAAATTGTAGTATATGAAAAGCTTTCATATCTGTTTTGAGATAATAGTCAGCCATTCTTCCAACGGTACAGCTGTTAGCTAAGTTAACTGTGAATAAAGTTGGCTGAACTACATTTTCTGCTTTAATTTTCAAAACGTGACATTTTCAAGGCTGTGCCTTGAGACTGAAGGTTAATGCGCAGCTGGGGGGAGGGGGGCGGGGGGAATCTCTTGCCTCTGGGAAGTGCATTTTATGTGAGTTTTGTAGTGTCCCATTTAACTCCCTGGTCACTGCAGAACTAAAGGGTTAAGTGGAATTTTAGCTTATCTGTTGGAGGCAAAATTATTGAACTTAAGAACGCTTCTTGTTTCTGGTTGCTGATCTGAGTCTCTGGGTTAACTGTGACAAACTTGGCCAATATTTAAGTTCTGAACCTCAGTATAAAATTTGATACAGACCATAGCAATTTCATATAGGATACCCATTCATGTTACCATTCAGATTATAGCAGTTTACCCTGAATAATTGTCCTGTGTGTTCGTAGAGTAACATCTGTTGCATGATATCATGTAATGGAATGTAGTACAGCCTAATTTAAGTTGATTTGAAATGTTGCCATTATACTGTAGTTAGTGCCTGAGAGGGTGAGAGGGTTTTTTATGTATGTGTGATGGATAGATTGATTAGGAGTAGATGATGTTGAGAAATACGAACTCGCATTTTAACTGCAAAGGATTAAGTGATTTTATTCTGAGCTTGGTTTATTGTGCAGTTTTTCTTAGGTTTCTTTCATCATTTGCCAGCTAATCTAATCACCGAATTCTACTTACATTAGGAAATGCATCTATAGTTATAAATATAACTGATTAGTACAAAGCACCACTACAGTAGATTCAAGTCTTTTATTTTGGAGAGGGAAGAGTGGGCTTGAAAGAACTATCTGGCTGTGGCATAGCTTGAACTGCATAATTTTCATGATGACTTAAAAGTTTTGCTGTGAAAACCTTCTCTTATTTGGTATTGTTTCCACAAAGATTTGGCTCCGCACAGCAAGCATTTTCTGAAGCATTAATATTTGGGTTTTGTCGCTTTATATGCTTACCTATATAATATATATCTATTAAATCTGTGCAAATGCAAGGTCTAGGCAGCTTCCAGAAATGCCAGTACTTCATTAGTTACCACAGCTAGACAGCAGTACAGACATCCACCTCCTTCCTTCTCATGGCATTGTGGTGTCTGACAGCTGTTGGGATGTCTGAGTTGTGTATCAGTCTTGTATGTTCACGACATTTGAACAATACCATTAGCTGAAGCGTTGTTCCAATCCATAATTTTGCATTAAAGTACTGAAAACACCATCTGAAGTAATTCTCAGCTCCTAGTCCTGTCTGACCCTCAGAGATTTCAATAAACTGCCAAATGTGTAGGCACCCTGATTTTTTTTGAGATGTGCAGAGTTTCTTGCTGAGAAGTTCTTATCCAGATGCTGCCTTTGCACCAGGCTGTAATTAGGAAAGAAGTGTGAATGTGTTTACAGACCACTGTATCCAGCTTTCAAAAAATCTTTTTTTTCCCCCCCTGCTCTTGAATCTTTAAAAGGTTTGGCAAGTCTGCTTATGCATGTTTCTGCAGACAATAGAATGCTGATGCAAACTGAGAACAGCAAACAAAATGGTTGGGTGTTGTTGCAAAGCAAATGGGGGGAGGCTGTCTTCATAGGTGGTATTTTGCATATTTGGTTTCATTTGTTTACTTTTGGATTTTAGTTTGTCAGTTGGGACAAATGTTACTGGTATATAGCTGGAAATTGTAGTTTCAGATAGTCCTGTCTGTTGGTACCTGGAGGTGAATGCAAGTTTTCGCTTCTGGGGTTCTGCTTTTGACCACACATGGTTCTAAGAATATAAATTAAATTGAACAGGAGAACTTTTGGAGATGGGGAGATGCAAATGATAAAGCAGAGGGTTTTTTTTGGTTTTTGTTTGTTTGTTTATTTGTGTTTTTTTATTTCTTGTCAGAGTAGCCTGGCTTCCAAGTTCCAGAGGCTATGTTAAGTAGAATAATTTAGGCTTTTACAATTCTGTGGATGAGATTGTTATGATTATAGACATCATGTTGTGTCTTAAGCTCTTTTTATGCCTTATTTTTCTTGTTGTGATTAAACAATCCATTCCTTTTCAAAAAGAATGTCTGGTTGCCTTGAGGATAGCCCAAGCTACTTGGATAAGTGCTAGGCTGATCCCCAGGGTGCTGAAATCCTGGATCTGATCAATATTCAGACGATTGTGGCCTTCTGTCTGTGGGTGTGGTAAAGACATGCCTTTTGAGTGTGAGTGATATGCTTGGGGATCAGAAGGTGGCGTGGGGACTGTGGTTAGTTATGATGCCAGACTTGTAACTGCAAACACGGACTTTTCTAGGTTTCTGTCCCTGCTAATGCTGCTGAGAAAACATTTCGCAGTAGTGGCAGAGAACCATTTCCCTGGGTGTGTTGTATGCACACATGCTTATCTTGGAATTGAGTTTGAATTAGCCTGCATACTTGAAACAATTGTGATAACGTTTTGATGTTTTCCACTTCCAGCTGCAAGTTGGGATTCCATCCCCAGAGGTCCACCCCCTCAATTCTCAAAGATCCAGCGCCTTTTTACCCAAGCATCTTCATAAAGCTAGAAAACGCACTGACTGACTTCGCAAGGTGAGGATGACCATACAACAATAAGTCTTGTCTTAAAATATCTTTACAGTACTACAGTGCTGACTTCTTACTTGTAGTCCATTTATTTGGCAGCAACCAGTTGGAACTTCTGCCAAGATGGGTCAGGCTGGCACATGAAACTGCCTTCCTTGCATTCTCAGTAGGTAGCTCATCTTTCTGTGTTTGGGCAGCAGGGAGAAAGCGTGAACTGAAGTGAATTGTAAATGAGCCTTGTGTCTTTCTCACTGGCAACTTTTGTAAGGTCGAGATTTTTTATTTCCGAGAGTGACGTGTAACCCAGGAATAAGCAGGAGGCTCTCAGTCTTCCAAATCACAGCAAATAACAGTTGAGGTGATAAAGAATTGATGGTACTACATGGGCTATTTTGTTTTTCAAGTTGAATAACAATTTACATTCATCAGCTGTGGTACAAAGATGTGTTGCTATAGTATATCAAAGTGTTTTGTGTTTTGCTGAAATAGTGTTTGGCGTAGTGTTGTGATAACCTCTTAAACAATAGGATTGTCTTCAGCTTAGAAAGGTCTTCAGAGTTGTGTAAATGCTTTTCTTATTGCATATTCTTGTTTGTTTTCATATAATGATCTCTTACCTTTCTTGGGAGTTGATATATGTAATATGGTTAATAGCCCTTTGTTTCAGCTACCTGAAGTCTAGCTTATGCTGTGGCCTGTTTACAGAGGTGGTATGCGCTAGTGGGAAAGCTGTGGTTTCTCTGGAATGTGAAATTTAAAGTTCGGGTATAGATGACATAAATATGTGAGCATAAAACAGTTTGAAAACTTACTGACAGTAAAAATCAGGCTTGAATTTGTACAGGTGGAAACATTAATTAGCCTTAAAGGCATAGATGGCAAATGACTTTTACCTTCGTTCAGTTTAAATGTGCCAAATGCTGCATGGCGGGACACAGCAAGGTGGCATTTGGCAGAGAGAACAGAAGCAGCAGAGGTAGGTTATGAATGTCTGACAGAAATGATGATCCCTGTTGAAGAAAAGACCTATGGTAACCCAATGGGAGGGATTGTGGTGGTGGGGTGGGAGTGAAGCACTTAATGCGTAAACAGAATAAAAATGTTGAGATACCAGGACAGAGCTGAAATATAGCAGTGGGGCTACAAATGAATTTGTGAATAAACAAGATCAGGAAGCTGAACTTGAATGCTACAGCTCCCTATAGCCTGCCAGTTTTAAAATTCTTCCTTGTAATTTTCTCATTTTTCACTGAAAGATTTTCTTAGATTAATTTTTGTTGTAGTGTAAGGAAACATCTCCTGTTGGCAGGGAGGTATCTGAACTATCTGGGGAAAGGATCAAGTGGGAGCCACTACTGCATAGCTGCAATGCAGGGTCAAGCAGAAAGAACCAGTGGCACATCTGCTGGGTCAGGGTATCGCTAAAGTCACTGTTACACAGAGGAAGAGATTAATGTTTGACTTCAGTTTAAAAAAGCAAAGGCTGTGGGAAATGATATCACTTTGTTGTGATGTTTAAAGCATTCTGGAAAATTTATGTGCAACAGCTGAGGATGTACAGATCCCAGCGAGAACCCAAGATCATGTAGTATGTACCAACCCTGAAAAATATTTGTTTGGTTTTTAATTTAAAAAAAAATCAGTGGCTGTGTTTGCAGTTGTGAGTAAGGTCTAGATCAGCCTGATTGCAGCTGAGCAGGCAATCCAGCTACACTGTGATACTAACCAGGCTTGAAAGCAGCTGAGGAAAAAAGCACAACTGAACGTACAGAAGGCTGAAACCTGTGAAGAAAGTGTAATTAACTAAACTTTGCCTGGTGAGACTGGACAGACCAGGCTATGGATTAGGCACAGAACAAACCCAGACATGGAGAGAAGGGGAGCTGCAGTGGATCTAACGGGCTTTGTCAGAGGCCTTTGTATGTAGAGGACATGGATGTGTAAGGGGTCAGTTCAAATGGGTTCACAGGTGCTGCATGGGCGAGTGATGTTTTTTCCTCTCTCTTTCCTTAGAGAGCCAAGAAAGTGAAGGCCAGGCTAAACAAAATGAACTTTTCCCAGGAGCAGGAAGATAATCTGGTGCTACCTGCATCTGTAGCTGTGGGTAGTTGGAGCACCTGAGACACTTTAGTCTTTCTCCTCTCCTTTTGTACACTGCCTGTTGTTTTATTCCAAATGGGCATCTCATTCCAGAACATGCAGATACTCACCTCTTACAGGGAGATGCTTAGCCACTGCTGTGTGGCTGTTCCTGAAGAAATGGTCTGGTCCTGAAAATCCCCATTGTAGTGGTCAGAGCAAACCATCCAGCATCAACATAATGCCTTCTAGTGCCATGGAAAATAATTATTTGAAGCTTCATGATCTTGAGGAAAAGAACAGTTATGTTCAGTAGGTGACCACCTAGTGGCACAGTACAGTTAGAAAGCTCAAGTATGCAAATTTCTTGGTAGTATTATTGAGGGGGAAGGAGGAAATGTCGCTTTTGCTATCCTAACAACTTCTTTGCTGCCGACTGCTTTGCAGCACAGGCCCATCCATCCCAACAGTTGATGGTTGCATGAGCTACAGTGCACATATTTTGTGAGTGAAATTGGCCCATGAGAAGATTTGGGGAAGTTCTATTTGTTCTCAGGTGCCTTCTCTTTGAATAGTACTCTTAAAATTCTAGTCCTTTACTCTCGCATACTTCTTGAAAGCAAAGGCTTTCAGCAGCCTTTTTGTATTAATTGCCATGATGATCAAGGTGCTGACCAAATTTTAATCCATTCTGCCTAACAAGATCTGTGAAATGAGAGACCAAATTACACAATTATCTTGCTTTCCTGTAAGGAATCCCACAAGACAAAGCATTAAAATATTAGAAGGGCCTGGGCAGAAAAGATGTTCTTACAGATTTCATGTCAGAACTGCAGCCAGCTTTGTAAGAACACTCCAACAGAATGGCAGAGCTTTACTGGTGAAGAGATGAGGCAGAAGAATACCTTGATTGTGGTACAAGTGTGTGCTTAAGGTGAACTACCTATACAGTGACTGCTGGAGGTTATTTAACACAGCTAAACAAAGCCTGCAGGCAGTGGGAAGGGTAGGTGTGCCCGGATGAACCAAGCAGACACTACTGAAACAGCTGTAAGGCCAGGCTTTGTGAGTGCCTCAGTAATGACTGTGAAAATCTGTGCAGGAAAAATGCATAATGCTATTATAATTCCTTTCCAAAGATAAATTGAGGTTTGAAGCATTAAAAATATCTGCTTATGAGGGCAAAACACCCTGTTACTTCAGGTTGAAAACTAAAAACAAAATGCTGTGTTCCATGTTATTACAATCAGCAATGGCCTTAATAATTTCTTTGGAAATTACCAGCCTATTAGGTCATTTAAGGCAGTGGTTTCCGAAGATTTTTTTGATCTCACACCTTTATCAGTAAAAGATTTGTGAGCATGTACCGCCAAAATTTTATAAATAAATTATACACGTGTACTACTGTACTAATATTATGTACATTATAAAACATAAAAAAAAAGAAATCAAGAAAGGATGAGAGAAACACTGTTTAAAGAATTTGGTTTACTTCTTAACAAAGTTCCTTTTTTCTCTCATTAAAATAATTTAGTGAGAGCTATGTGATTGAATACATTTCACTATTTAAAAAAATCTTTAACAAATTTTTTTAAAACACTTTCATACAGCTTTCCAAGACCTGATTCTAAGTTCAGTTTGTTTCAGTCCTTGATTTTAATGGCTGTCATAAGTGAGAAGGACACCTGACAAATATACGTAGATGCCAATGGTAGAAGTGCATTGCTGGCTGTGCTTACTAAATTGTGATGCTAATTTTCCACTCCCATACACTAAATTATGCAAAGATTTTTCTTGGAACTCTTCTATTAAGTTTCCATCTTCCCTCATGTCAATCAGTTATTCTTGCAAACTAATGGGAAGCTCTTGCATTCTTCTATTTTTAACAAGTGCATTCAAAACACCCTAAAACTCTTCTTTTGGAAGACTTTTTAAACAGTTTAGGAAATTCTGTTTCCAAGTCTTTTAAGTATACAGATTTGGGAGGGTTTTTTATAGGTGACACATCAATTTCAGCAAGAAAATTGCCTAACTATGGAAGCATTTCCAAACATCTGTTTTCAGAACAATCTCTGTAGAGTGAGTTTTTTTGGAAAAGCTGTTACTTTCTTGTTCACTGTTAAAATGTCAGCTTCACCTTGAAGGGACACCTTAAATGTGTGATTTTTTAAAAAATATCTGCTAGGTAGCATACTACTGACAGCCAGTTGTCATCATAGAAAAGGTCAGCAAAGTTTGAACAGTTGTCTTTGCGTGAAAAAAAATGCATAATGCATTTCTAGATTTGACAACTGTTTTAAGCACTTTGCCACAAGATAACCAGGAAACCTCCGTGTGGGAATACAACTTTCACAGTCACTCCCCATCTCATTACAAGCTCTTGTAAAGATTCTACTATTTAAAGATCTTGTTTTTATAAAATTATCCATATCAGTGACATCCTGTAGCACTTTTTACACTTCTGGCTCCAACTTTGCTGTAATAGGTTGCCTGTTAATCATGCAGCGAAAGACTCCTGGAGAGGGGCCAGTGGAGGGCCATGAAGATGAGGGAATGGAGCATCTCCCTGATGAGGAAGGGCTGAGGCAGCCGGGCCTGCCCAGCCTGGAGAAGGCCGAGAGGGATCTTACCGATGTCTACAAGTATCTTCAGGGCAAGAGTCAGGCAACTGGGGCCAGGCTCTGTTCAGTGGTGCCCAGCGGCAGGGCAGGGGGCAGCGGGCACAAACTGGGACACAGGCAGCTCCATCTGAACGTGAGGAAGAACTTCTTTACTCTGAGGGTGACAGAGCCCTGGCACAGGCTGCCTGGAGAGGTCGTGGTGTCTCCTTCTCTGGAGACATTCAAACCCACCTGGACGTGACCCTGTGCAGCCGGCTCTGGGTGACCCTGCTGTAGCAGGGCGTTGGGCTAGATGGTCTCCAGAGCCCCCTTCCAACCCCAACCTGTGATTCTGTAATTTCCCATGTGGTTCTATCTGTAACCTTTACACTGGAATCTTTTTTTTGGTTTTTTTTTTCCCCTCCAGTTAAAGCAGTCATTCCATCAGTGATTACACTTGCAGAGGTCTTCCATAAAACTTTGTTTCTATTAAAGAAATAATTTGAGAATAAGTCGAGTCTTCTCCGGTACATATTTCCTGTAGTGACTCACAAAAAGGTAGTTCCCATTGTATTTCATCATTGGAACCATCTAGCATATAGCGTAAGGTGGGACATGTCGTTAACAGCTGTAATTTTGGTCAACAGTATAGTAAACCTCCCACACTGCATAATTGGTTCTAATACTTGTTTCTTCAAATCTCTGGCTGTTTTCTACACGTTCTGCAGCAATATTTGCTGTCAAAGGAATGCCATATTGTTTGCCATGTATTTCAGCCTTTTTTTACTGCAGCAGGAAGACCAAGTGCTTTCCCAATGGTATGTGGCTTTGTCTCTTTTGCTGTTAAGAAACCTGAAAAGAGGCTTCTGAAGATGTATCATGTTCATTGATATTTTTTTTTATTCTCCCCCCCCCCAGTAAAATACTATATTATACTATATTGAGTATCTCATGACTTGAAGCCAGGGCTGAAGAAATTGTAGAGATTTTTCCTCTTGTTTTGGGTGCTTAGCTGTTAAATGTGTTTCTAATCACGATGGCTTCATACTATCATTAGGTAGTATCTTAAGGCATAATGTCCACTTAGGGTGAGGTTCATCATTAATGGTAGCAGATGTAAATCCATAGTTCAAATAGTCATCTTCAGGATTTCAGATACTTTTTGGCCAACTTTTTGTCAGATCTGATTAGATTGTTGATTTTTACCTCATAATGTGTCTGATAAGGAGCTTGTACTGGGGGTAGGAGATCAGTTGATGCACATGGATTTTGAAGCGAAAGAAAAATCTGTCATGGCATCTGTTTGTCTGACATTAACACTTCACAGTCTTTAGGTTCAGAGGTGATTTAAGCAAGATTGCAACTGTAGAGGGCCCTAAACCTGATTAGAGTTTTGTCTTCATTTGCCTCCCTTTCTTGTGCTTTAAAATACGGTATTTAGTAATGTGACCTACTTGTGTTGTGACAGCACACAAATTTTTATGAGCCTGACTGTGGCCTTAGGTCATGACAGTTAAACTTCTAGAAATAAGCATTCCTAAATGATTGAAGTTTTGTTTGGTTGTATTTTTCTGTCTGGGACTTCTAAGAAGGACAACAATTCTTATTCAGTATGTTTAGCACCCAACACAATGTAGTTCTCACCCTGCCTGAGGCAACAGGGTCTTCCCTTGAAGATAAATTTCAAGTACCTGCTAAACATCCACTATCAGGCACCAGTACTGTCTCGGTACCCACCCAGTAAGTGTATCTGTTCATGTACAGCTCGGCTTTCATTAGCTGTCTTGTGGGTTGTAAGGAGTGAAGTACAACTTTAGCCCCTGAAGAAGATGCAAAAGCAAGGTGGGATTGCAGATAACAGTCCTTTGGGTAAAAAGGGAAGATAAAGCAGGGAGTTTCTTTCTGAAAATTGTTTCACAAGGTACTTCTTAAAACCAAATGAAAATGAGTAGAACAAAGACAGAAAATAAGAGAATAAAAAGAAAAATGTGAAAAGCGTCTTATGTAAAACTGTAGTTACAGCTTTGTAAAGACTGAAGATTTGTAGTAGTGGTCTTGCCTACTTGTTTTTTTCTGGACTATATACAAATTTCTTTTTTAAGGTGTACCTTCTATTATTTAAACCAAAATAGCATTACTAGCTGTGAAATAGTCTTTGTACTACCATGATCAGATATAGAAAACAGCCATCTCTTCATAGAAACAGACTTTCTAGAACAGTTGTGTTTGGTACCAACACTTATTTCTGATGTTTTTCATTATTTTATGGGACCTGACTCTCTCATGACATGTGACAAGTGAATCAGGATGCTGGAGACCTGCGTAGTGAAATTTGGTTTCCTTTTGAGTCTCTGGTATTTTATAAGAGTCAGTTGTTTTCTTTCTTTCAGGTCAATTGACAGATGTTTGAAGTACTTGGGCTTGTTGGGAATTTGCCATTTGAAATTTAAGATATCTGCAGTAACTTAGAAAAGTTTTCTTTTGATAACATTAAGGGGATATTCAACTAAGCAATAGGAAAATGCTTCTTTATAAGTAATGAGCTAATGAAAACCTGGTATTTGTATAATCAGGCTTGCCTAAGGAGTATGACTGTCTTGTTAGGAGCTAGTGGAATGCAGTGTTGGTTGACAGCTATTCTTTTGATCAGTGTGAGTGTGTCAGTGACCATTAGCTAGTGAAACAAGTGAACGTATGGTAGAGGAGCTGCAGGAAGTAGGACAGAGGCTGGCCTTTGCTTCTTTCCTGTTGTTTGGAGTTAACGGATGGCTTGTGTGAAACCAGCTTGTTTTCCAGAGTGCAGTAGATGCAAAGTGGGGCCAAACTGAAATATTTGCAGAAAAAAGTTCAAAATGATAAGGCTTTATGGAGAATGTGAACAGGTGGATCTGGGTTGTTGTTAGGTGTACTCTGGTTTGGTAATGGGCATCTCGGGAACAATCAAGTGGAACTCAAGTGGTATGCAGTATCTTGGTGCAAGTCCCATAGTTCAGAAATTCAAGGGGTTGTAACAAGGCATCTGTGTTCAGCGAAAAAGCTTCATGTCATGTGGAAGACTGAAGTCCTGATTAATAGTTAACTAAAGTGTGGATTTGGAGCAGAGCTTTGGAGACCGAAAATGTGCATTTCCAGCATCCCTTTGTTTCAATTGAAGGCTTATTTGCTTATTCAAGAAACAAAGTGGGGATCAAAGACTCCATCAACAGGCACTGACCTCAGAGTTAAGTCTGGTGTTGGGGGGGGGGGGGGGGGCATGGATGGCTCCAGATTGCAGTTTCTTGGCTAAATATGTTGAGGTTACAGTGCTTGTGGCTACATATTTGCATATACCTACTTTGAAAGGGTTTTTTCACATAGAATGGGAAAGCTTCCCATCTCTTTTGTGGTGGAATACATGAATCAGGATGGTGCTCTAAAGCTACCTATCAAGATGCTTTGTGTAAAGAGGATACCCCTTGAGAGGGTTTTGGTAATAATAATTGCTTTGTCAAAGAAGTTTTCTCTGTTATGCAAAGCCTTGAAGTATCTGTCTAATACACAGTGGGCAGTAGCTGCTGTCTCCGCTCAACAGGGGTAAAGACTGAGTGTGCTTAAGGTTCTGTAACCTAGATGTTCTGCTGCAAATGAATGGTACAGATGCAGTGCCGTGTCTTCCTAGTGGAATGAATAAAAAACTAAAGCACTTGAAACAAGTGCTATTTATTTTAGAAGAGTCTGATTTTTGAGCTGGAAGAAATAAGGTGATGTGTTAAACTGTTCTGAGATTCCCTGGAAAAGTCTGCAGGGTGCTGCAGCTTATGGGTGTAGTAGACATCAGTTTGATTTTGTTTATACCGGTAGCTAGTGGTTTCTAACTGTCTGTTCTTGGGGGCAAGTCTTGTGATGGTTGTCTCCTGCAGCTTAACAAAGGAGCGGGGTTTTTTGAGTATTTGAGAGAAAATAATTTATAGGCAAAAGACAGTGCTTACCAGGTAGTAGAGAGAAGGAACTTCCCAGTAACTGAGTTTTGAAATCCTTGAATCAGAAAAGATCTTGTTTTCCCACATGTGCTCTCCTTTTCCCATGCACCTTCTGTTGTCCTGTTTTAGTGTCTGCTGTTTAATGATTTGAAATACACAGAAACTTATGTTTAGTCCTACTTATGTTTAGCAAAGTGTAGATAGGAAGAGGTTCTAGACACTTCTAGATCTATATGAAATGTGTTGATACCTTCTCACATTGAACCAGGTGGTTGCATCTTGTGAGTTGCTGTTTCAAGTTCTTGTCCTACTGAGATACCTGTGCAACTGCTTTGACTGCACTTGGTGTTTTTTAAGGTGGTGGTAACAATCGTATAAGCTGGAAGTGCAAAATAGAGATAGATATTGTTTAGGTCTCTGGTGACCGTGGGATCCTGAAAACTAAGAAAAATATATTTGCCTTCCTAGGGCCCTAGGTTGTGTCTAGGCCCTATAGATTTAGGCTTGCCACTTAGAAAAGTGCTTCTTCAGGTAGTGTAGGAAACTTCACATACAACACTGCATTTTATGTTTTATATTGTAATTATAACAGTGAGGGAGTATGGCAGTGTTCAAGTGAAAAAAGGTTTTCTGTTTGTTTTTTTTTTTGAGGAGGTTTATAGAGATTAATTATACTTTATAAATTACTCAAAGCATTTTATAAGTAGCAGTTTGGGTTGCCTCCATGAAGTGTCAAAAGAAAAACCTTGCTGTGTGACAGTTACTACTCTTGAAGACAATGTTAAGTTATTAATGAGCTAGTAAAGTTGTGCTTTCTGTTGCGTATACTTGGTATCTCCTAATGTACTGAACACAAATTTTCAGTTATTCAGAGGCACAAGTCAAAGCCTTTGAAGCACTAGGGGAATCTGTGTATGAGAGTAATGGCTCTGAGAGAGTGTGTGTGTAAAATAAGTATGTGTATGATCTGTTGAATCTGGGTAAATGGGCACCGATACAGCCTCTGGCCTTGGCAGTTGTCTAATTATTCTGTTTCAACCCACACATCAAAATAAATCTACCTAATTAGTGCTGATGATCAGAAAGAACTATATATTCATTTATTTTGAAGAATGGTAATAATCTAAGAGGATTTGTTTGACTTGTTAAGGATAAATAGAAAGAGTCAGGAGTACATGCTGTTGATTTTGAATGCTTTAGCATGGTTATTGTAAGTCAGAGACAAGGACCAGCCTTTGTGCTTAAGCTGCTGAAGTGTCTAGACGTGAATTGAAATCTGGAACTGTTTTTGCATTCCCTTATGCAGAATGGTGATGTATCGTATCCTGTATCAGTGAATTACTGGCATCCATTCTCTCTTAGAGAAAAGTGGGTTTGATACTTTAAGGCCAAGTTCTCCTGTCATCTGATACTTTATTCTCTTCACTCAGCATGTAGCTAGTCTGTGGACTGGCACTTGGGGATCAGAGCTGGGCAGCCGTAAGGGCAGGACTGATGTTGTTATGCATGCTACAATAGAAGCTCTCAACTTCAGCCACAAACAGCACAATTTAAGTTGAGAGCCTAGGGGAACAATTTTTTTCTTGCATTGCTTGACTGAGTGAGCAGGATTTTACCCTTCTCAGAAGCATTATAGGCGTGTAATTGCTCTGTCAAAGGTGAAGGCAGAGACCTTGATGGGCAGAGGGGAAGTAACTATGTGTGTTATAGCAAATTGAGTTCCTGAGCCCAAATGTCAGGTTTGGATTTGAAAATTTAATTTGAAATACTGACTTTGCAGGCATATTTTGACCTACAGCTTGAATTTGAAGCTTTATTAAACTTGCATCCCTCTATCCCTTCTTTCACATCCTATTCTCCAGTAATCTTTCATATACTCACTGAGCATGGTGGAAATAACAAATCTGAATTGCTGTATTCTGATGATACTTAAGGAACTCAGAGAGTAGATCTTGCACATCAGTGTGAGTACTGTTAAAAGTCTTAATTTCCAAAGTATGCACTTTTCCAGGAAACCTAATATATGCAAATTGTTGCATTATTTAAAAAAGAAAAAAAAAAAAGGCAGCTTCCAGAGGTGTCCTATTAGAGGCCTGGCTGATTGATAGATGCTACTTTAAATGTAGTCAACAAATGATACACCTAACCTTACTGTTGTAGGGTTTTGTTTTCTGTACAGCTGATACTCAGTATCCAGTGGTGTTTATAGTATCACTGAACAGGAATTACCCAAAATTATGATTAAAATTTAGCAACATACTTTTTCTAAAATCATTAGTAGCAGGATAAAAATAAACAAATGGTATAGGTGAACAAGGCTATTGTGTTTTAACACTGGTTTAGGATAAGAACCTGTGAAGCATGTCCTTCTATTATAGGCTTGGATATCCAAGGTGCTGGCATAATAATGTAAAAACTGCTTCTGAAAACACTTGTTTCAATATTTTTTTGACAATGCTATAAAGTGACAAATTCCGTTGTTTTTTGTAATGAAAGTACACCTCTCTTCCTTGATGAGTGAATTGCCATCTCTCACAGTGAATATTAAAAATCAAACCTAATGTTTTTGAGCTAGGTTACATACCTAGTGGTACTTTGTCTTGATATAGTCAGCAGTTCTGGGAAGGTTTAAAGTGTTTGATCCATTTTGCCTGGGGAGATATTGCTCTTTTTATACTCAAAGTGATGTAACTGACTCCATCTTGCAGTGATATGTAACTTAGAGTTTATTCCAGCTTCCTGAGCATTAATGCCGCTGGCTGAAGAACTTGTAAGGAGTGTTTTTTGCTTCTGCCTTCCTCTTTGCTTGTGCCTTGTTAAGGATTTTGTATGTTACATTTTTTGTTAAAATTAAGATGAACTGTTAAGTGCGTGCTTTTAAGTTTCATGCTTGTTTCTGATGGCAAAATAGAGGAAATGGCAAGATCTTGGTAACCTTGACTTGCACCTGGAATGTGAACAGCCCGTTTCTGGCGCACTATAGAAATGGATGCATTCTCAGTTATCCTCTGTTAATATTTGTCCAAAAATTCAAAAATAAGCTTCTTGGATTTTGGTAGTTGGATTTTGGTTCTTAAATTTGTTGTCATCCATCCCTACCCATCACCCTCCCAGTGTTTTCCGTTTTTTTCTTCCTCAAACTGCTGTTATGGTAAGCACTACCGAAATACTTAGTAGCTGCATGTTGGCTGTACCACCTGTGACAATCAAGGGGTCATAAATGAGTGTCAGCCTGCATAGCAAGTGCTTGTTGTTCTATGCATTGCCAGAATTATTATCCTATGTTTCTATTTTTGACAGAGCCGATCTATTTTATTAAAACTAAGACTTTGGGAAAATGTATCTCTAACTAGGTTTGGGTTTCAATACTTCAGATGAATGCCATAAAAATTATTTCCTGTGTCCAGTTACTGAGGATAAACCACTTGGCCTCTGTAAGGAGCAGTTCTTTCTTTGAAGGGTTGACAGATCACAGGACAGATGCTTGCTCTTACTTGGTTCTTCTTTAGCCACACTCAATAGGGACCATCTATCCCGGCTGCCTGGTGTAACACTAAAGACAATCCTTATTTTCATGTGTGGGTTGTGTTTGGCAACAAATACCTCGTTCCAAATCTTTGTAAGAAATGCTCATTACCAAGTTGTTCCAGCATCACAGAGGTTTGCCATTCATACTGAACATTTGTCATTAATACCATTTTCTTCTCAGTTTGCTGTATTCAGTGTGGAGACAGTGATCTTATTAATGGATTGACGTCTATTGAATCTTGCAGAAATGCTGCTGTCACATCATAACATGAAGGGGTGGGATGTCAGCATGCTCGAGGTGTTTGTGAACTAGTGAGTCATCTAACCTTGCTGGGGAGGTAACACGTTGTGTATGGTAGTGCACACAGGAAGTACAGTGAAGCTGGAGATGCTTATGTTATGTGAATGACTTGTGGCTTGTCATCTTTTTCTCAAACACAGTTTTTGAAAGACTTCGAGCATGTTAAAACCACACAAGAGTATGCTGATTCAACCAGTCTGAATCTTTATGGTCCCTTAATCTGGATTCTACTTTTTGAGCTATGTTTTAAAGTGAATCTCATCAACATTTAGTATAACTGTTTCATGCATGTTTTTCTCTCGAAGCCCTTTGTTTCATTTCAAGGAAAGTTATATTGGTTTGCTGTTGGTACCAATTTGTGATGGCTGCTTATCAGATGGCATAAAACTTTTCACGCCAACTTTGAAGAACAGAATGCTGCTCAGTGTTCTTTATTAAGCAGTGGTAGGCATGGTTCCAAAGCCTATTGCCTGCTTTAGGTGATTGAAGAGAATGCTGAACTCTGCTGATCATTGTGGTTGTGAAGAATTTGTGACCCTTCCAACAGTGCAACGAACTGATTTACAGTCTCTGGTGTGTAGAAACATCTACAAATCAGTTTCCTGACGTGATTAGCTACACTACTGACCACCATACAGTTTTTCCAGAAATGAGTAGCATAAATGGGCTGTAGTACAATACATAGCATCTTGATGTAGATGAGGCAGAAAAATATTTGGGCAGTGTATTGACAGAAGGCTTAGCTGACTTCCAGTGTGCCTGGCAAATTGATTCCTCTCCTCAGCCTTCAAAATTAAAAGTGTTCTTCTGTTCATGATGTTAAATTTAAATTAGTATGACAGTGTTAGAACAGATTCTGCCTGACAGTAGGACAGAAGTCTTCATCAGCTGTGTGCTCTGATATTTTTGTTGTGGGGCAACAAATAATTACGTATTTTATCTTGCACACTATTTCTGGGTTGAGCTAGAAGCTGGAGATTCCCTTTGAAAGAAGTTGTTTCCAAAGACTGAAATCTGCTTTATAAAGCAGACCTGTAGCCAAACCAAATTTTCAAATGAGCCCAACCAATGCAAAACCTCTTCTTTCCTACAGCTGAAAAGTTGTAGGAAAACTAGTATTAGTTTTCCTCACTCCTCACTTCAATGCGAGATACTTCCAAGTTCACTGCATTTGGCATTAAAATAAAAGTTATGTACAGAACACTAAATGTTGACTTTGACTCATTTGTGTTGTAGAAATGGTCAAAGTGTGTCTTGACGGCTTATGAAGCTTTCCAGTCACTTCCTTAGAATGGTGTGTTTGAAATACTTGTACCTTTTATTTCTTTTTCCCTTCCCTGTAGAAGAAGTTGCTTTGAGAACTGCGTGTTAAATTGGAAATGACCTTACTTGCCTTCAGTTATAAATAGCAGCAAGAAGGAAGGGGATTCCCCTGCTGCCAATCCCCATTCATGGCTTTCTATTTCGGTTCAAACCATGTCTTACAGTGCAGTTTGACTTCCAGCCCTCAGCATGCTGCAACAAATTTGGTTGCATTCCAAAAGCTATGTACTTGAGGTCATGAACAGGTAAAGTTGCTGGGATAGAAGTGCTTTTTTTTAATGCCTTTTTTTTGCTTGGGTTTTTTTTTTTGTTTGGTTGGTGGTTTTTTGCTTTTTTTTTTGTCTCGTAACTAGTAGAATTGGACCTATTAAAATAAATATTGTAGCATCTCTCTTTTGATATTCACTGCTATGTGCTGTTTTGTGTGCTTCATGCATTGATCTGGGCTGTGTTGAATCATGAGCTAGGAAGCTGTTAATGGTGAAACAGTACTGTGCCTGATATTTGAAGAAAATACACCTTGTGTATATGACAGTTTTAAAGGACAACACTTTTTCTTTGTTCCTGTGGCTTTCTCTTATGGGACTACGGTTCTTGTACTGTAGCTGTTATGGAAGCTAAGCACTTGAAATAAATGGTTAAATAACTGAGTAATGTTTTGGTGTCTGTTCTTTCTTTAAGAAAACATATTTAAACAGTCTTTTAAAAAGTTGTTATATGAAGCATTAGTAAAAATATGCCCTTATTAAATAAGGTAATTAAATATTAATAGTGCTAACTGTTGTCAACCATTTAGTTGCATACATTGTATGGCTGACTAGCGGATCAGTTGTCTAACTAAAATACATCTTTTGCCAGATGTAGATTGGTACTGGCATTCGGTTTACACTTCACCTTGAAGTCATACTGTTTTCTCAAACTTGGCAATGTGGTAAATATTGGTGTGTTGGGAGGGAGTAATTGATTACTTAAAATGTGATCCTATGATTGATACTTGATCTTGAAAGTAATGCCGCTGGGACAATGTGATTCCTAATTCAGTGATTTCTAGTGGAATGAATGCAAAACGCCCAACTCCTGTAACACAGCATAAAATGCTCTGTACCTGTTAGGTGCGTGACAGAGCACAGTTAGTGGTATACCCTTATTTTGTACATCGCTATGATTTAGTTTTGAAGGGAAAATGAAGTTAAGCTTGGCTTCTGACTTAATTGAAGGGCTAGTTAAATTGATTTGACATTAATGTTAGTTCTTTGTCGTTTCCCTAATCAATACAGCAAAACTGTGGGAGAAGGAAGAATTAGTATGAAAAACATGAGCTGCAGGTAGGCTCATGTCAATCCTCCTCCATCCTTTTTCTCCTGTTGAACAAACTAAAACCAGATTTTTCTGGTGTGGCTTCTCCATGGTTGACACAAGTAGGTTATGAGTGGTGATTGTTCCTTCACAGCATGTCTCTCGCTTGTGTTCCCCTCCTGCCCATTTGTTCATTGTGTTGTAATTCTCTATGAGAGACTGGACATTTTATAATTTAACAGCTTTGGATTTTTGTGCTGTTTGTCATTTAATTCAAAATGCTGGAGCATTCAGCTAGGACTGCTAAGACTTAATGATGAACTGGTCTTTCAAACGTGTTTCTTGTTTCATCTCTTCCTTTGTGCTGTCCTCAGTATTCATTCAACAACAGCCACTCCTCTCCCAATTGATGCTTGTGTTTGGCAACATCATTTGCTGCTGAGTACGAGTATGAATTGGGAGAGGCGGTGCTGAGAGCAGCCCCAGAAAGGGATCTGGGGGTGCTGGTCGGCAGCAGGCTCACTGCAAGTCAGCAGTGTGCCCTAGCAGCCACACCTGCACCCAGGGGTGCACCACACACGGTGTAACCAGCCGGGCAAGAGGGGTGGCTATCCTGCCGCCTTCAGCGATGGTGCGGCCTCGCCTGGAGTGCTGTGTGCACTTCTGGGCCCCACAATTTAAAAGGGATATGAAGGTCCAGAGGAGGAAAAAAACCAACTGGTGAAAGGACTGGAAGGAAAGTCCCATGAGAAACAGCTAAGGACTTTGGGCTTGTCTAGTTTGGAGAAAAGGAGGCTGAAGGGTCACCTCATTGCTCTCTGGGGCTTCCTGGGGAGGGGAAGTGGAGAAGGAGGAGCTGAGCTCTTCTCCCTGGGATCCAATGATAGAACTCGCGGGAACGGTTCAAAGCTGTGGCAGGGGAGCTTTAGACTGGCCATGAGGAAGCATTTCTTTACCAACAGGGTGGTCGGACACTGAGAACAGGCTTCCTAGAGAGGTGGCCAATGCCCCAAGCCTGTCAGTGTTTGAGGCATTTGGACAAGGCCCTTAATAATGATCTGTAACTTGGGGTCAGCCATGAGTTGGTCAGGCGGTTGCACTAGTTGATCACTGTAGGTCCCTTCCAACTGAAATACTGTATTCTCTTCCCTTGACTCTACCTGCAAAATAGTTTCTCAGTTGTCATGCTGTCAGTGATAACTAGCAAGAATCATTTTTCCCCAAAGGCATGCTGACAGTAACTTCTGGTGGTTCTTCTGCTTCTAGGGGACAACCCTTGTTCAAAACTACTTACCTTTTTATTTCTGTTTCAGGTGAGAAAACTGTGTCCCAGTAGTGAGATGACTCTATCTGTTTATTAGGCTTAAAACTTGCCTTTTTGTGGTCTCTTCTTATTGTTCTGTTCAATAGTCTTAACTAATTTTTCTTGTATTTTGAGAGGAACACTGAGGGAATGCCATTTTTCAGTGGAGCCCTAAGCTGGCACAGTCATCTTCAAAAGGACTTCAGCATGTAAAAAGGTTTTAGTGTAGCAAGAGCTACAATTCTGATTTTGCAGGTCTTGCTCATGAGTGTATCTTCAGTTTCATGGAGGTGTAATTCTGGCTTTTGGCATCAGTTCAGCTTGAGTGGGAAAAACTGGGGGTATGTACTGGAAGTGCCTATCTAGCATAACGTATGACGTCCTGATGACTTTGCTGAGCAAAGTTATTTTTAGAGTAGTGAAGGCAGGCAGTATCTCTGCAGGTTTTACTGTACATGTATGGTTTGTGAAACATAACTTGTAGTAATAGGGTTGTCAGTGGAGAAACTATAGCTAGCAGGAGCCCTGAATCTTTCCTGTCAGTGTTTCTTGGGTTTTACTCCAACTGTATGTAGCCTTCATAAATCATTAATGACTCATGCAAGCAGCTGCTTGACCAGTATTGCTCATTTGAAAACTGAGAAAATTAAAGTTTACAACTAGTTGATTTTTAAGGAATGCATCCTGGAGAATGTGTGCTGCTTAATTAAAAACCTTCCAAACACTTGCTGAACATAGATCTAAGACAAATTGTAGAATCTTTTGGGTTAGGACCTGAACAGACCTACCCAGAAAACCATACATCACGTAATAGCTTTGGCTTGGAATAGCTTTGCAGGCATTATTTTGTAACTTGGTGGGCAACATGCTGTTAAAATGCTGCTAATGCTTTAGTTACCTTGATATCAGCTCCATTTCAAATGACTGAAACGCAAAAGAGTGCTTTTGTTGTCGGCTGTTCTCTTCCAGAGTAACTTGTGCCAGTTCTCGTGCCTGTGTCCACAGTCATGTGTAATGCATCTGCAATATGTTCATTGCACTGTGAGGAACTTAAGCTTCTTTGTGCATCAGCCATTGGTTTGAAGACTGAATAATTTTCCCTGGATGGGAAACACTTGCTGCATTATTGAAAGTATAATGGAAAAATCTTAAGTAATTCAAGTGCCTTGAAATGTCCATGTCCCAGTTTTCCTGATCCTTAAGGTCAGAGGAGATATGTTTACAGTTTTCCCTTAAATGTGTGTGTGCGCAGAGCTGGTCTCTAATCAATTGCTGGATCCTCTGACGGCTGTTACACTGAAGTTGTAGGCTGTAATTATAGAAATACCTGTGAAAGAGCTAGGCTGCTAGTTTGACAAATGGTATCTACTTGCTCATTCTATTTCTTTTCCAGGCGTTGCCAGGCTCCTTGGTTGATGTCAGGATGGCCAGTGTAATACTTTTAAGTTTGGCTCTTATTTGGTAGCTATGGAATTCTCTTTGGGCACAGAAGCGTTTGAGTGTGTGAATCAAGGCAGAAACGCTCTATGCTTGAACCATGTAACAGGGGTGGGGTTTTTGTGTCCTAAAGATAGAAATGTAAGGAATCAAAAGTCAGTGGTATGTAATGAGAAGGAAGAAGCTGCTTTTGGCACATTACCTCATAAACAAAGGTTTAAATTTTCTTCCTTGTGTGTGCTTGGATTCCTGCTTACCATGGGTTGAGGTATGGACCTCTGTGCAGAAGGCATCTGTGTTAGGAGTGCAGTGAGAAGAGAGGCTGCTCACACTTCCCTGTCTGAGAGAGGAAATACGTGAGGAAGTGACCTGCAGTGGGAGGTGAACGGGTCTGTTAAATGAGAAGTCTGAAGCAGTGACAAGGAAGGTGCTTCCAGGAGGTGATGACGTTATGTAAATGGTGGTGACATTTGATTATGGTGGCAGATGTCCGACCAACTTTTGTACCCCTTGGTAAAGCTACAGAATCAGCAGAGTGATCTCTCTGGAAATTTCAGTCAGAGCTATTGATGAACCAGGTCCCAGAATGAAGCAGTGCCAGAGAAGAGTCTTGTCCAGGGTTTGGCTGGTGGAAGACAAAGTCCAATGTCTGTTTCACGTGAGTTGTCACCTCAAGTTTAAGCACTTGGAATGTGGGCAGAATGCAGACAAATGGGGTGGTTGGATACAAATTTGTCTGATCCGAACTTTTTTGGATTTACAAAGGTGACTTTTGGGCTTAAACTTAGATGCCTGAAATACTAAATGTGGGGATTTTTTGGTCTAATAGCTGTTGTTGTTTTCAAAAAGTATTACAGAAATTTGAATCACTCACATAGCCCTCAACAGAATGATTGTCGGACAATCAGAATTCTCTTTCAAGGTCAAATTCTCCTCACTTATTTCTGTTACCATGTGCAGCCCATGTTGACATGATGTTTCCCGTTGAGCCAGGATAGTTTGACTTCTCACTTCCAACTCTGTTACTTGCTGAATGAGACAAATCTGTTGTCTTTTTCATCCTTTTTCTAAGTCAATTCTTGCTCTCCCCCATGAGACGTTAGCTCTTCATCTTTCCAAGAAAGGGCTGTGGATTTTCAAGGTATTATGTAGATGAAGAGGAGAGCGTTTACCTTGTGGTGGCTGTGCACAAGAATGCAGGCATGTTTCTTGGTTGAAGAGCAGATGTCTTAAAAGTAAAAGATAGTGAGTGGGGAGCCTGGGGATTTTACAGCCGTCTGTTTTGAGCCATAGAATTACAGCATAGGTTAGCTTCTACAGGCTGGACAGCAGAGCAGCTGTTCCTGCTTTATACCCCTACAAATCCATTGGCTGCATTTTCCCACCTTCTAAGTGTTTTTTGAAATAGTAGAGCTAAGCTGAAGATAGGCTGTAATTCAAAACAGCGGAATTGGAGAAGTGGTGCTGCAGGTGGTATTAGCTCAGTGTGATGGGATATCAGCTTTTTGCAGTGCTGAGCGCAAATATTAATTAAGGAAATGAACTGCTGCGTTGGTCACCTTGTTGCTCTTCTCCTATCTCTGTTGGTGATCTCTGCCCTGCTTTCAGCTTATTTCTACTGACATTTTCCTTTAGGAGAAATAAGGAGAATAACAAATGTGAGTGTAAAATGGCTTGATAAAAACCCTGAACCCATGTATCTTGTGTAACAAAAATAAGAAAAGGTCAAAAAGCAATTATCTCCGCTTTGGTGAAATATGTTCAAATGTGACACTTCTGTAAAAACTGAGGTGGCTGGTTCTCCAGACGCTGTATTTAGGAATTTCACTTGCAACTGTCTAAGACATAGAGCTGATATTAATTGAACAGACCACTTCTTGTCACTTGGGTATTGCAGTGAGATGTCTTTCATACTTCAGGAATGTGTGCTCAATCCAGATGTGAAGTATAATCTTTTTCAATTATATTTTTTGCAAAACAATAAATGCCTTAAGGAGGTATTAGTGGGAATTTTTAAATGGTCAGAGAAAAGACTAAAACCTTTAGATCTGATGGTGTAATCAGAGTAACATCAAAAAAAGCAGAGACAGTGCACCTTTTTAGGTATTTATGCGTTTCTGATTCATTGCAGTGCAATTGAAGTTGCTGTTCTCAAGTTGCTTATTAATAAAAATTACAGAATAGTAAAATAGTTTGGGTTGGAAGGGACCTTTAAAGATCATCTAGTCTACGCCCCTGCCATGGGCACAGACATCTTTTACTAGATGAAGTTGCTCAAAGCCTCATCCAACTTTCAAAGATGGGGCATCCACAACTTCTCTGGGCAACCTGTTCCAGTGTCTCACCACCCTCATCATATTTCTTCCTTATGTCCAGTCTAAACTTACCCTCTTAACTCAGAACAGTTCCCCCTTGTCCTGTCACTACAGGCCTTGGTAAAAGTCTGTCTCTGTCTTTCTTATAAGCCCCCTTTAAGCACTGAAAGGCTTCACTAGCAACTTCCCAGAGCCTTCTCTTCTCCAGGCTGAGCAACCTTGTCAGCCTTTCCTCACTGAGAGCTGTTCCAGTCCTTTTACCATTTTTGTGGCCACCCTCCTCTGGACCTGCTGTAACAGCTCCATGTCTGTGTTGTGCTGGGGACCCCAGAGGTGGATTCAGTCCTCCAGGTAGAGTCTCGTAAGAGCAGAGCACAGGGTGAACATCACATCCCCCTCAATCTGATGGCCACCCTTCTTTTTGTGCTGCCCAGGACATGACTGGCTTTCTGGGCTGCAAGACAGTCTGATCTGGCAGTCAAGTAGGCTAAAAGTACCTGTTATATGCTGCTAGTACATACGCTTGTGGTATATCCAGTACTTTCTTAAGGCAGAGAACTGTATTAACTCTTCAGCCTTGACAGTTCCTTGACAAACTTGTATCCTGTAAACATGAAGTCACTAATAGTTGAAGACCTTCACGCTGTTAAATTTGAGACTGCTTGCTTGTCAAGTGTGTGGGTTAGGCCTCCTTTCTGTATTTCGAACTTTTAAACAAAGCCTCTGTTTTCCTCCATTCCAAATGAATGGCAGCTAAATAAAGTAGGCTGCAGTATCTACGGCCTTTATTAAGAGTAAAGGCTTAAATGAGAATTGGGAGGAGGACAAAGCCAGCTATCATTCCAGAGCAGTATAGCTTGCAGAAATTACTGGTTCTGTTGTAAGCCAGGCTGTTTGTTTCCTTGTGTTTGTGAAGGCCTGTGCTGTTTAACTGTACTATGCACTGCTATAGTATTACTTGGGTTTTTTTCTCTTCTCTGGACTTTCCAGTAAATGTAGGAAGGAACCTTTACCTACAAAAAGATAATAAAAGAAGAAAAGCTAGGTTTTTCAAAGATTTGAAGGTTGTATTGTATCCGTTTTGCTATTTTCACCAAATTGCATAAGAGAATAACAAACAATTCTCAAATGTCATCTTCTACTGTGAGTAAGCCTTCTGTTACTAGCTTGCTGACCTGTGCTGACTTGTATGGGCATCGTAAAGTGATGAATGTTCAAGGTACTAAACACACATTGTCAGAGAAGTAAACAAAATTATTTTTCTGTACCCCTACATAAAACCATCCAGATGACAGGCTGCTGCTGCCCTGAGTGCAAGGTCCGAGAATCTCCGCTTTTCACTTCCACAACATCTAGAGAGAGAGGCAGCAGATGAGAGAAGATGGGAAGAGTGGACTTTAGGCACCTGCTTTGAGTGCTAATGCAAATGGAAAGGACTCAGTAGTCATCGTTACACCACAGTTTCCACATTAATGATTTTGATGGAAGTAATTTTTAAATACCATTGGGTAGCTTGTTAATTGAGGCACTGACTGAGCTGTTAGCTTGTCTGAGTTCGCTTGATGCACATAAGGGAAAATGGATACGAAGCGAGCAAACAACCCTGTGTTTGTTTGAAGGGCTTTCTTAGAGTCATAGCTAAATCACTATGAAAAGCATGGTGCCATTTTGGAAAAGTTGTATTGTTATGGAGTGTAGATAGAAATTACCTGTTGAGAGAAATGAGAAGGGTAAGCATAAAATCATAGAATGGTTTGGGTTGGAAGGGACCTTAAAGGTCATCTAGTTCCAACCCCCTAACGCAGAAGCAATAGCAAGTCTTGCATTTTATTCTGCAGACTTTGCCCATGGGACCGTGAAAGATTTGTGTCACAGTAACAGTAGCTTTACTGCTGTGTTAGGAGTTTCTGGGTCCTCAAAGTTACACTGCACGGAGTTCTCTATTAATCTACCTCAGGGCACTCTCTATTTGAAGGGTTTGTTCTCTGAATCCTCCTCTTGTGTGGCTGTATTATGTTTGCGTGGCAAGGGTTTTGGTAGTGGGGGGACTACACTGGTGGCTTCTGTGAGAAGCTGCCAGAAGCTTCCTCTGTGTCTGGCAGAGGCGATGCCAGCCGGCTCGGAGACAGACTCGCTGCCAAGGCCGAACCAGCTGGCGATGGTGGTAGCGCCTGTGTCATAACATATTTAAGAAGGAGTGGAGGGGTGGGGGAACCTGTGTGGTTGCAGCCAGAGAGGAGTGAGAGCAGCAGCCCTGCAGCCCCCGGGCCAGCGCAGCAGGGGCAGGCGGTGCTCCAGGCACAGAGCGGGGATGCCCCGGCAGCCCGCGGTGAAGGCCATGGTGAGGCAGGCTGTGCCCCCAGCCCGGGGGGTAACGGGGGAGCAGATCCCCCCCAGCCCGGGGAGCGCCCCACGCCGGAGCAGGGGGTGCCCCAAGGGGGCTGGCACCCTGTGGGGCAGCCTGCGCTGGAGCAGCTCCTGGCAGGACCTGTGGCCCCGTGGGGAGGGGAGCCCGGGCTGGGGCGGGTTTGCTGGCCGGGCTGGTGGCCCCCCGGGGACCCCACGCTGGAGCAGTCTGTGCCTGCAGGACGGCACCGCCTGGGAGGGACCCGGCTGGAGCAGCGTGTGCAGAGCTGCAGCCCATGGAAGGGCTCACGCTGGAGAAGTTCACGGAGGGCCGTCTCCCGTGGGACGGACCCCGCGCTGGAGCGGGGGCAGAGCGTGGAGTCCTCCCCCTGAGGAGAAAGGAGCAGCAGAGACAGCATGTGATGAACTCAATGCAACCCCCATTCCCCTGCCCAGGGAGGAGGTGGAGAAAATCAGGAGTGAAGTTAAACCTGGGAAGAGGGGAGGAATGGGGGGGAAATGTTTTTAAGATTTGATTTTATTTGTCATTATCCTACTCTGATGGGTAAGAAATTTAAGCTAAATCCCCCAAGTCAAGTCTGTTTTGCCTCTGACCGTAACTGGTGAATGATCTCTCCTTGTCCTTACCTCAACCCATGAGCCTTTCGTTACATTTTCTCTCCTCTGTCCGGTTGAGGAGGGGAGTGACAGAACTTTGGTGGGCACCTGGTTTCCAGCCAAAGTCAACCCACCACAGCTTCACCCAGTGTCTGCTCCAGAAGAGCTGATGCTTCTGAACCGTATTTCATTGCCTGGACTCATCCTGGCCACTGTCAAGGAAGTTGGTTGAGTGTTTTAGAATTTATCTCAAAGGCTATTGTATATGCTGGTGGTGATGTTATGGTACCAATTACAACTTAGCCTTCTGATTTGGGCAAGGTTAGAAATGATAGTTTAAGCATCAGTTAAATGACCTGATTGTCTTGCAGTTAGTTGTGTATGTCACACTTGGTAGGATCGAATGATACTGCTGCAGGCTTTTGCAACTGGCATTGCACATCAGAATTTGAGCAGCTGCAAATTTGTTGATGCAATTAAAGTTACAAGCAGTTAGCTTTTTTCTTTTAAAATTGAGTTTTCTTACCTCAGTTGACACATGTTCATGGGCAGAATTTTCTACTTAATTTAACTTTCATGTAGCATTTTTTTTTGAAGTGTCTAATAGCTGTTTAATAACTTGGATAAAATATAATTACTGTGCAACATACTTCAATACATCAGGCCATGCAAATGTAGATTGACTTTTGTTCTGTTGAAATTATTTGGAAACATCCAGTGTACTACGTTAATTTTGTCAATTAAAAGTTAATTAAGCATTGTTTTCTGCACTTGAGGGCCAGTTTTGTGTGAAAGGTAACAGAATGACTTATTTTTATATCCGTTCTGCACGCATAGACTTTTAGTACAAGCTTTGGGTCAATAGAAGAAACAAGTTAACCAGTACTGATCAGTGCTGTGACACATTGTTTTAACACGCTAGAGGCTAAGAAGATTATACACAATGCTTTACAGGCAGCGTCATTAATGCCAGTACCCATTGTGCTTTTAAGTGCGTATTAATAAACCTGAATTCACTGCATAATGGCTTGCCAAGTGCATCTTAAATGTGTATATGC
Source organism: Falco cherrug (assembly GCF_023634085.1). Classification (NCBI taxonomy): domain Eukaryota; kingdom Metazoa; phylum Chordata; class Aves; order Falconiformes; family Falconidae; genus Falco; species Falco cherrug. The sequence goes on from NC_073703.1 coordinate 22,206,224, forward strand.
ATGTACCTAGGGATGTAAAGTCTTAGTTTTCCTGGTATGAACTTGTTGTTCATACTTTTGTTCATAATATTGTTTATTAACTGTTGTTATTCTTGGATGTCATGGAAGAAGGGTTGAAATGGTAGCAGAAAATCTAACTAAAGCATCTCTTAGTGCTTGTAGGTTTCTTTAAAGTTCCCATACAGCCCAGAACTTTTTCCAGTTTGTTTTGTTGTATTGTGTTCTGGCGATGCTGACCATGCTGGTTGGCCATGAGATTGCATTTGATTGTCCTAGAAAATCTTGGATCCACATGGAAATCAAATCCCTTATGCTGATAGAAGGCTGTTGTCTGACATGAAGGGGAGAGAGGAATATTTCTACCTTCAGTTGCTGAGATTAAGAAACAACTGAAGTTATGTTTTTTTCAGTGCTCCGCAGTAATCTCTAAACTACCTGAAGGAGGCTACTCCATCTCTGCTTAGCCAGTCTTGCAGCGAAGGCCACGGCTTACGTGTTCTGTGCATAAATCGTGTATTTCAAGGATTAGTGCCTCCTGTGTGAAACTGCAGGAGATTGTAGAGGGCTAGGCACACTAGTAAGGTATAATTATCTTGACAGAGCATCAGCTATCTCCTGAGACAAGGCTAATGTTGGGTTACTTTAGGGTCATCAGATTTAGAAGTAGTAACAACCACCAGCTTTGTTCCTGTTACCAAGGAAAGCAACAACTGATCAGAGTATTTGTGTAAATATCAGTCAGAGAAGATTTAACTATCTGAACTGCGTGTAAATGGGATCGGTTTTGTGTTACCCATCTGTACTTCACTGAGATGAATCTAAGCTAGTGAGTGACTAGCTTATCGATGTTCAGTGCCTGGGCAATGTTTTCTTGCTCTATGTAACTATTTGAAAGCTGGGTCTGAGCAGTAGTTTTTACTCAGTGCTGCAGGGACTTTGACATGCACAGACTGCAGCATCTTTAAATTCAACCCAGCTGTCATAGAGAAGAATCTGAATATTCTTCCAGTCCTATTTACAGCCTGCTGCTAGTATCCAAGTGCAGAGACTGCAGGGCCTTGCTGTTTCCTTATCTGTGGTGAGCACCACATCTGCAGAAGGGATTTCTCAGTGTTCATTGTGGAATTTTGGAGCATATTACTGTATCTTAAAAATACAGAGATCATAGTTTCTTATTTTGGGAACAACCAGTCTCGTGAGAATTGCACAGAAGTGCAGCAAGTTCCTCCAGCACTACAACAGTGCTGGCAGTGTTGCGTTCTCCAAAGATCTCATCCAGTACATTGCTGGAGTCTTACAGTTGTAGTGCTGAGACCTCAGAATTCAACATGGCATTTGATGCTCCGAGGTACTGTTTCGCTAGTATCTCTGGTAGGTCAGCACTGTGTAACTGATAGATAAAGTCAGTGCAAACTCTTAAAAAAAGACAGCATGATTTCGAATCCCGTTCTTAACGTTTTGAATTCAAACTGGCCAAATTTTCAAGCTGAATGCGACAGAAAATTTTCTCAGAGGTGTTACTGTGAGTCTCTTCTGTTGATGATGACGGAAATGACAGCTGCTGTTTCTGTAAGCATTTTTTTGGGGGGAAGACAGACTAGTCTATCTTTGGGAGAAAAAGTCTTGGAAAGTCTTTGGAGCATTGAACACTTATAGCAGGTTTTTCAGGTGGGTGTGCCTACTGCTGTCAGTCTGAGCAAGTAACCTGTAAGGCAGATGTTCAAGGTTGCTTCCAGGCTGCTGGCAGTCTAGAAGAGTCTGCTGCAGTAGAAAAGCCAGTAATTTGTGCTGTTAGCTGTCAAATACATTAGGGGGAAAAAACCTAATTAGTGTGTGACTTAGCATTTTCTTTTTAAGTAAATGTGAAATCATGTATTCCAGTCCTGGAAGATGACAGAAATGTATTTCCTGCACCTGGAATAATTTTGTTCTTTGTGACATGGAAGCATAACGTTTATTTTGCAATGCTAAAAGGGATACCTGTGTGGCATACCCTGTTCAAGTCCCTGAAGAAGCTGCAGTGAAAACTTCACCTGACTTGTTGTTAGCAGACCAGTCTGAAAGGCAACTTCAAGATCAAGCAGGTGCAGTTAGTGTGAACCAGTTACGTAGGTGAATGCCTGTGTGGGCTGCTGGGGGTAAGCAGGGGTAAGCCCTGGTGCAGCTCAGGCTGAGTGGCCAGCTTTTATTCCATGTGGCAGAGCAAAGGCTAAGCAACGCTAACTGCTGCTGTCACATTTCTTTTGGTGACCTTTGTCTGCACCAGTAACATGCTGTGAATGAAAGTGTGGTGAGTGGAAGACACTCCTTGCAATATTTTTGGCTGTTCAGGGGGAGTTTACTAGTGGTTGGACTACTCAAAGAAAACAATTTATTTGTAGTAAAACTGGGAGGTAATTGCAGATATAGGGCAAATTATGATTGGGGTGGCTTAACTGTTAAGATCCTTTATATGACAAGCTTCCTGTTGAGCCACTTCTTTATGTGGGGGTGTGGGCATTCCAGTCTGTCTTGGACTGTACCCTGTGCCACAAGCTCCTCTCATTCCCACTCATATTAACAGAATGGATGCACTGAGAATTTCCCTTTGAGGCACTAGGATGGTACAGGTTTGTAGTGCCAAAAATATCTTCCATACATATCATTAGTTCTTCCTCCAGAACAGAAACTGGCAGTGCTTCTAGGAGAGAGCTGCTACTGCTGATCTACAAAATCAACCCAGTTGCAGAGAAGGATTTAGAGCGCTGGCTCAATATTTGCACCAGTTGAGTACAGAGATGAGGGATGATCTGGTCTGTCTTAAAGATTTAAATCATCAAAAGATGAAAAATGTCTTTATTGATGCATGTGGAAATATGTCAAATCATTAGGCTGTAAGTTGATATCTACTTAGCATTACTCTAGTAGGCAAGTCACATGCAGTTTTCAGTTACAATTGGAGATATTTATTTGATATATGAGAGTCAGTTTTTTAGGATTAATTTAGGCCTTCTCTGTGCTATATTGGTGATTCCAAACCATGCAACAGAGGAATTTGTAGAAGAAGAGATAAAGTAAGGTTGCTGTCTGGTGTTGGCAGGCATACAGTTGTTCCAGTAAGGGCTAAAGATAAGATAGTTACCTAAGAATAGATTACAGTGTAGGTTTGGTTTGAATCCCAGATTATTTCTAGCATACCTTCAGTTTTCTTAGATAAAATTATCATTGCCCTGATCTGTAAACTTTTGATAGGAAATGGCTTTAAAATCATCTGTCCATGTCTATGAAGTACCTCCTGCTGCTAAGCCTTAAAACTGAAGAAAAGCTACTAATACACTTTAGCTTTTTCCCTTTTGATGGGAAAAGATCTGATATTTTACATTACTTTCATAAGTTTTGTAGATTACCCTGAATAGTGGACTTTGATGCCCTTCTGCACTGGAGGTCAAGCAGGCAGGCGCTCGTGCTGTGAATAACTGATGTCTTTTAATGTTCAGCTTTACTACACAGATGAGCAGCAGTGTTAAAATGAATGGTAATGACGGCTGCTGTAGTTTCAAGACCAACAAATGACTTCATTTCCTAGATTTTTTTTGTGAAAAGTTAACCACATGTGAAATAATCCTTGGAACCTCAAAGAGCATATTGTAGTGGTATGTTCATAACTGAGGTTGGGAGTAATGAAACCAGTCAGGAGTAAAAGGTACACTGTGTATCTTGTGTATCTGCATGCATATATATAGTTGCATGTGTATTTGCATCATTGGATAACACCATGAGCAGCTTTTGAGTTCTATTTAAACACTGCAAGTAATTCTCAAAAACTTTGTGAGCGTGTTGAAAGTTCCAAAGGCAAGTACTAAAATAAGAAATGTTATTTGTTAGATCCATCTGAATTTCAGCTATTTGAAAGGGAGATGAGGTTCAGAAAGAAGCACTTTACATGGTGTATTTCTCCTCAAATTAACACCTTAGCACAAATGTTCTAACATTCATGTAGAATGAAAATCTTTCTTTTGATTGTAATATTTACTCCTTTGCTGGCTCTAGTGTAACTTTTTTGCTTAGTTTGCTATGTGAAGTTTTAGCCCAAAGATGTCAGTGTTGAATGGGTAAATTGCATGAGAATAAAACATGGGATCTTTAAAAGGTATGTAAAATATGGCATTTCTTAAAGGTACTCTGTTATGATTTGGCCAAAATGTAGGGTTTGGCAGCCTCAGACTGTGACCTTTGGATTCACAGATGTCAGTAAGGACAAATAACTTTGGCATTTAAATAGAAACTGGATTCACAAACAACTTTTTGGTGCCTGAAGAGTCACAGATTTGCCATAGTTTACAACAGTCATCTTGAAAATAATTATAGTTTGTCTACAAACAAGTGTGGAGTGATAGAAATAGTGACACTGCAAATCTTAAAATTATCTATCAGGACTTTCCTTTTTCTCTACACTTCTCCAATATGCACATTCTTGATCAAACATTAGATTTGCTGTAGCTTATGTATGTTTGGATAGCAGTTGCTGCTGTCAGGTCCCTCCAGCTAAATTCTGCAATACGAGCTGCCCTGGTTTGTTATTAACTTCACTCTGAAGGACTGAAGTATGGGTCACTTCGCTGCCACATTTCAAGCGTTGGGTTTTTTTTATTTGGCTTGGTGTGTCTGTCTTTCTGAAGAGCAGTGTCAGCACATGCTGTTGGTTTCCCTAACCTCTTTGCTTAGGTAGAATATTTAAAATGTTTTGGTTTTTTTTTCTCTCCATGCCTTCCCCCCAGCCCCCAACAGTGCTCTGCTGTGAGTTAACACCTAGGTCTTGCTTGCTGCTGGACTGTCTTGTTGACCAGTTCCAGTATTCTAAGATCCCAGATTGGCAGGAAGGAACTAGTAAGTACGGTGGTATGGGGGAATATTCTGCTGTCATCTGAAGTTCTACGTACCTCAAAGACAGATAGTACTAATTAGTGTGATGATGTGTGTGCTTTAGGAAGCCTTGCAAAACAGGTGGCTAGTGGCATCATTTATTTTATACTACTTAGCCCGTGGTGATTAGCACATACAGCTGATCAGTAATCAAAGTTTAGGCACTGCTGTCTTAAAACTGCATTTTACATCAGTATCCCTTAAAAAAATAATGAAGGTAAAAAAGGTAGGAGAAAATTTTGTAAATAAAATGTATGTCTCTTTGATGGCTGTTGTTATTTTACTGACTTAGTATCTTAGAGAAAGTGTTTGACTGCATAACTTATATAAATGTATCAATAGGAGGAGGAAGAATAGGGAAACATTCAAAGTAACTGCATATGATAAGATTTAATTTGACAGTCTGGAGTTTGCTGCTACGTATTTCATCTTTGACAGGACATCATGTAGTATATGTGGTGTTTAACCTTATACTAATGTTCTCACCATTTGAACAAATACTCTGGAGAAAATGGTATTATCTGTAGAGGAATGGAAAATGAAATTAATGGTTGCTGAACTAAATGCTCTAGCAAGAACACTGGAGGGAAAAAAAAAGTGTTTGTCTCAAGATCAATTGATCAGTGTGCTCCTTACTGGGAGTGCCATGTGAAACACTACATGGTATTTCAAACACCCATCATCCTGCAATAATTGGGTTCTAGAAAAATATCTGAACAGGAAAAACTGGTTTTGTTACAAGGATTTCATATTCTTGTATGTTCAAAATGTATATGTATAGTTCAAAAATGGGAAATGCTAGATTATTTTTTATCATTGAGTCAACTTACTATGACTGGAGACAGAAACATGAAAAGAATCAAAATGTGGTTCAGACGTTATGACTGATGTCGTTCAAATGTGGCTGGAAACTGCACTTCTCCCTTTGAGAGAATCTTTTGATTTCTTTCATCAGTTATCTTGCTCTGAGAATGAGATTTCGTCCTCATGTGACAGGCATTTTAACTTTTTTCCTTGCTTTCCCAGTGTTTGGTTTGAAGCTATTTCTAGGCACAGGAATGTTCAGGTGTAAGTAAAATTCACTGGTTTTCCCACTGACATTCCCGTCTCCATTGACATGACTTTCTTTTGTCAATACAGCTGATTATCAGTATCAGTTACATTTAGTTATTTGAATACTAACTTGAGTTTGATACTGGCTTGATTTTGAAGCACAAACACCCAAACTTGTCTGGAATTTTCACCTCTGAAGATTGCTTCAGCTGCTTACTGCCCTGCCAATAGTACCGCTCATGTTCGGGGCTTTTACTATGTATACGTTAATGATCCCAGCTATTGCAAGGAGGGTTTGGCTCTTCTGTTTCAGAGAATGTAAACAGGTGTTTAAAAATGCTTCATGCTGGATAGTGAAACAGTTAAATAGTGAGTTTGGACTGTGGATCTTGCTTGCTAATCAACTTCATAGTTGCCACGTTGTCCTTTTTTTGATGAATTACTATATCCCATGTCTGTGTCTCTGAACTCAGAACTCTGGCTCTTCTTACTGGGCTGTGAAGTCAAGAATGGTTGATTGGATTGAACTGCTCCACTGTTCAGTTTGCAGATGGATATTAAATTATCTTCAGGTGTTGACACTTATTGTGCAAATAGGAAATAACTGATATTTTGAGACTTACATTAAGTTGAAATCATGGGTTAAAGCTCTTGACTTTTAAATGCGCCAAACACTGAGATAAACACTGAAACTTTCCAGATTTGAAGACAATGGAAATACTGGGGAAAAAAAAAGAAAATTCTATCTTACTTGCTCTGTTTCTTTTCTTCTCTCACTGTGTGTATTCGTAGATTAACTCTTACAAGCCCCTAGGTTTAGTTTATTTAAATAGGCTGTAGCAAATCTTAATTATATGCTAACTTTTTGTTGTATTGTGTTTTTTTTTGACGAAAACGAAACTGCTTTTAGGGGGGAGGAGAGAGCTATAAAATGGCCTCTCCTACAGAGCGGGGGATGTTCAGCTTGACATACTCAGTTAGCCAACCTGCACCAGTCCAAGGATAAGATTGCTGTTCAGGCAGAGCTTCCCAAATTACTTGGCTTTTTGGCTTGAAAAGGTTGATCATAAGCAAAGTTTGAGTTGCAACTGAAACATTTTTCATTGCAGGTAGGGCTTCTGCTACATCACTGATCCCACAGTGGTGCCAAAGTGTCCTTGAGTTCTGGTCAGACTGAGTTCTAGGAAGTTTGCCAATATCTGGTTGTTGAACTTCTTAAAAAATTTACTACAGCCTCAGGTTATGTGTTTGTATACTGTTGACAAGCATAGTTTGTCGCAACGGCAGTAGCTGGCTGGATGATATGACTACAAAATATGCAACTTTTGGTTTAATGTTTTTGTGCTGACTATCCTGATGAAGTGTGTTAAAAGGGGTGCATGGTTCAAAGGTGATTCTAAAGGTTCTTTTTGTGAGGTACATTGAAACTCTGCGAGAACTGCTCAGTGTTGCTGCAGTAAATTGTACTGTAAGATGCAGAGCCAGTTTATAAAGCATAATAAAGCAAACCTCAATATTATGAGTTTAGAAAGTTGTGTCAATCCATATTTGAGGAAATGTAAAGCTTGTAACAAATTGTGCAGACTGTTGTAAAGCTAAATGGGTGTTCCTTTGCCTTTTCTGGCAGTAGGGAAGGACCCCTTGGAACAGGCCTTGAAATATTTGTCTTGAAGTTAAAACTAAGGCATTGTTCTTCTTTTATTTAAAAAAAAATTAAATATATATATTTTTTTTTTCATAGTTAAATCGGGTATTAAATCGTATAAATTTTATGTGAACCAGTGTGTTCACACTCTCTGAACCTTTTTGTTCTTCATATACTTTTAAGTAGGAAGGCCTGACACTGATTTTGCATCTGTCCAGATTTTAACAATTCTTATTCCTATTCCTGTTATTCTGTTATTCCAAAGTTGTCTACCTCTCTACTTTTTTTTTCCCCTTAGATCTCTGTGTAGTGTTCTCAAAGAAAAACAAGCCAGTTTATATGGCTTTGAAATTGGTATTGGACTTCTGTGAGACTTGGCAAGTGGGACATCTGGCTTATCAGTCATCTTCATTATTATTATGGCAATATCTGGAAAATTTTCTGAGGTTTCTTAGTTCTCTTAGGTATTTTCAGCTGCTTTATCTTTCATTTTGTTTGAATTTCATTTTTCCCTTCTGTCTTGACGTGTCATCTCTTGAGTATTGTACGTTATTACAAATTTTCTTTTCGCTGCTGAGTATTACCTGAAATGATTTGTAGCTGGCTACTCGTGCTATGTGGAGTTTCAGCTTGCATGGAAGCACTTGCAAAAGTTGTTTGTTGAGGGGGGAAGAAGATGTCACAGGGATGTAGGGCCTGAAGGAATTAGAATTACTGGGGGGGACAGTAGCATCTGAAACAAATAGAATTATTGGGGGAGAGAAGTGTTAGGAGAAAGGCACTGTGTCTTCAGGAAACCACATTTGCTAGTCTCACTGCTCAAAATCAACACTTTCTTCTTTAGAATGTGAACAGCTTTTAAGTATCACAAAGGTGAAGGCAGTTTGCAAATTGGCAATGTAATTTTTTTTGTGTGTTCCTGTTCTAGAACTGTTGGAAGACTTATATTTATCCTTATATATCCCAATATAGCATTCTGCTTGTATTCCAGTCTCTCCCTGCTTTGTCATCACCAAAATCTCTCTAACACCTGCTCCAGAGCAGCTTTCGTGTTCAGTCCGAGAGGTCCTTACTTCTGAAGGCAGCCACAGAAATGAGTATTTGTTGCTTGGTTGTGTGTGATGGTTGGTTTTTTGGGGGGGCGGTGGTGTGGGATTTTGTGGGGGGTTGAGCTGATGGCTTTCTCCCTTCCTTTCCCCTTGCTTCATTTTTTCCCATATAGAATGGGCTCCACTTTCTGTGGCAGGTTCAGGCTGCTTATTCTGCTTATCTGTTATCTTTCTGGGCGTATAACTTGTGTTTAAACTGTTGATGGGCTTGTTAATGGTTCATTAAATGGCTCCCTGATTTCTGCTTTAGGTGGAGAGCAGTTGAAGTGGTTTAGATGTGTATTTTCTCCTAGAAATGTTTATGATGGAGACCTAGCTTATGGAGAAAATTGGTTTTCTGAGAGGTAGGTGTGTTTGTTTCATTTTAACTTGTGAGAGAACTTCAGTTTAAATATTCTCTTTTACTAGAAGGGTATTTCCTTGTATATGCTTTCCATATCTCCAATAAATAGATAAGCAGTTCTGACAGGTTAATTTCAGGATGTGCCAGAGGCTGTTATCTTCTTAAATAAATAGATGAGAAGTTAGTTATCTTTTGAAAATGTATAAAGAAATATTGAGCTCAAAAGAGCTGCTTTGACAAAGTTAAATAAATGAACAAGATGCATTTTATGGCTAAGGGGAGAGAGAGGGAAAGCATAAACATTTTAGTGGCAATGAAATAATACAATCCAAAGATATGGTATCCTGATGCTTCCAAGATGAATAACTTACGCATTAGACTTTATTTTTTGCAATGGAGAAACATTATTATATTTTAAAGTGCAACTTTGATTGCATTTTTAAATTAATCTACCCCTTCAGGAATATTAAAATTGTGTGGGAAGTTAGGCTGCACTAATTAAATGCATGAGCCACTGGGCTACCAAGTATGCTGGAACTATAGTACTAAGTTATTGTATGTAGTGCATAATTGAAAATTTGTTTGTATATGGTCACTGCATTTATTCCCATAACAACATAGTTCTTTTCCTGGAATCTGAGATGTACAGGAACTAGAAGTGCAGGTAACAGGAGGAAACTTACAACAGCTTCCAGCTTTCAGAAGGTCATTTGCTGCAGTATTTGAAATGGCTGAAAGGAACTACTCACATGCATCCATGATTTGTAGTGCCCTTTCATCATCAAGGGTCCTTTAAAGAAAGATCTTATTTAGATAAGAGAAGGGAACAGAGTTAAAGCTGTGCTTTCTTGACTTGGAGTGTTCAACATTGTATAAATAAGCTGTTGTCTGAAATTACGTAAGATAAAGAAGCTGTTAGTGGAGTTTAATACTCAGGACTTCAAAGATTTTTCAAGATATGGGAGTGCCTTATGCATATTCCCTTTTAGCCTTATAGAACAAACTTTACCCATGTGTAAAGGGCTCTGTAGCAGGAGCCATTTTACCCCATTTCTCCACTGCAGATTTAATTGCTGCCCAAGAACTAGGTGGCTGCTTACCCTTTTGCAAGACCAATGACTTGTTGCTTTGCCTGTGCGCAGCCAGCTGAAGAGGGCAATAGCTACGGAAACTGGCTTTGCAGTTTAAGAGTTTTTCCATATCTCTGTAACTTGTGATTTTGATGGGTGGGAACTTCATAAGATCCTTACAGATCTTGGGAAACTCTCTTAGCAAACTTTAAACCTAGAACCCAGTCTGCATTGCCACCACAGACATGGTTGGTTGTCAATAAAAACATTCCCTGGCTGGATAAACAAATAAGTATATACTTTTGTAAGCTTCTTGCAGGGAAGCTCAGTGTAAATTGAGGAATAGATTGCTTTTGTATACTTGTGGATCTTAATTTTGTTTTGCAGTCAGGCATTTAAAGATGCCACCACCTCAAAAATCCAGTGTACAATTTAACAAGCAATTATGCAAAACAAAGCAAGCTGACTATTAAGTAATTATGTGTGCAGGTGTTGTGTGATGAGTTTTTTATTCCAATTATTTTGCCTTGACTAAATGATTACATATCTCTCATTTTGAATGGGGTTATGAAATGCCAAACTGGATTTGAATTGCATATGTGGACTTAAGAAGAGCTGGTTCTAGAAGCTGCTTTCATGACTGGGTTACACTGTCTTCTGTGATACTGTGACTCTTCCCTATTGCCAGAATATCTGAAACAGAATTCTTCCCCCATACTTTTGTTTGGGAACTGAGAGCTACTCTAAATGACGAGAAGTATAACAAAAAATTACTGGTTTACAAGGGAAAGGTAAAAATATGATACAAAGATGATATTAGGACTGTCTTGGAGTGTGGGACAAAAAAACCTGGGGAGGAATAAGCAACAAAGCCTGTTGAATTACAGCTTGGGGAGAAACAGATCATCACTACTGTAAATTAAGTTCCTCTGGAAAATACACCAGAACAGAACAAAGAACTTGCTGACTATAAATGCTATTTCATAGACAGCCTTCAGTAACTAATATCTTTTGTTTCATACATTTACGTGTGCAGTATCTTCTAACTGTTGGGAGTGCCAAGATATGGAAGACCTGGCATACTGCTTTAGACTGATACTGAAATGAATGTAAACTGTACCACAAAGTCTAGTCCACAAAGAACATTACTGGTATTCCAGAGGTGTGCCACTTCTGTAAATTCCGTGAGTTGTAGCAGCAATGTCAATCCTTAGCATGTTCAGGAAACATTACAAAGCATACAGCAGTAACGTGTTAGAGACGGAGCATGAGGTAGCCTGTACAGAGTAAAAATCTGGAAGGCATAAGTCTCTGAGTTGAAGAAAAAATGTTTATAAGCAGCAGATGAACACTTATCCAGCAGCATAGCTTCCTCATCTGTTGTTGCTTGTATGTCTTGAGCTTGTTAACAACTAGGAGGTGTTTAAGTGCTTGCTTTATTTAAGCTCACACTGCTACTACTGCTTTTAGGTTGCCTTTTCTTCAGAGGTGAATGTTGTTGCTTTTAGCTTTCAAAAACTTGTGACTTTTTGGTCACTGCCCAAACAGATAGGGGATTTATGGGAAGCAGATGAAAGGTCTACTGCATCTCCCGTCCAGTGTGCTAATCCCTTGGTCTGCCCGTTGCAGTTCAAGCTCTCTGGGTTATCTAGCACTATAACTTCCTTGTGGCCACGCATCTTTCCTTGCTACATGTGCCATACACTCTGTCTTATGGTTTTTTATTGCATGGCTGTTAGCACACACCACCAGCCATGGGATAGTCCTTGGAGTTCCAGCAAGTGATCAGAGTGAGTTAAATCAAATTAAATATATTTGTGGATTCCATAGGAAATGGGAGTACGGATTAGGATAGTCTCTTGGGCATTTAAGTGATTTTTCTGTGAACTGCTTCAAATCATGCTGCTGTTGTCTTCAGCTTATATTCAAGTTGGTCAAATGATTACAAGCTCATAGGAGTGGTGGCAGCATGGAGACACGTTCTCATTTGGAGGTGGTCAGGGAAGCAAGGGGAAAAAAATGGAAGATATATTAATGCTGTGGAAAACCACTATATACCGTTTCTGACAAGTGAGTTTGCATTGATTGTGTAAAAATCCTGTAATCAAACTGACCGTAGCACTTCTGCCAGGGTTTCTAAAACTTGAGCTTTGATGTTATGCTTGTGCTACTGTCAAGATAACTAATGTGGTGCTGTATAGCATGTGAAGCTCAGGCTGTAGAGGTGTAGAAGCCACACTGACACGTGGCTGTCAATGGTTGAGCTGAATGTGGAAAAACAGGAATAAGTGTCTGCAGCCTTTCTTCCCTATAGAAGTACTGAGGGATCCATCTAATCCAGTCTTCACCAGACAGAAGACTTAGCAGGTTTTACATTCAGTGAGAGTCTGTACCCTTAATTTTTAATTGTTCGCTTTGACAACTGTTTGGGGATCTTATTCAGACTTGCTCACCCTCCAGAGAAGGTAGTTAAAAGGCATGTGTCTGCAAACTGGTCCATATGGATTTGTCACTCTCGGCCTGCATCTGAGGCTTGATTTCATTTTTGTGTGCTCCTATTTAGTTCAACAGGAGGTTCAGCCAGGTCTCCACTTAGCCTGAGTTAAAAAACCTGTATTTTCATTGCCATAGTTGCTGTAGCATCAAGTTCTTTGCCTGTTGAACTCCAGATTTGGATCATATTTGAATAAGAATTTTGTTTGAGGTGAACAGAGTTAACTGGAATGAGAGACACTGAGGTGCCTCGGATTTGACTTGACGCTTTCATGCTGTTAGTGCTACAGACACCTATGCAACCTTTTGCTTTACAAACCACTGCAGCTACTATGATCTTGGCTGTTGCCTTCAGTGTCCACTGTTGCTTCCACACGTAGCACACTTAGCTTGTTCATCACCTGCATGCCGTCAGCTTTTTCCTTTTTGCAGCATGAATGGCCTGACTTAGCTTTTTGCCTGCTTGCTACAGGAAGGCTTTTGAGGGAATAACTTCATAAATGTCAAGTTTCCTTATTATGACAGCTCTGTAATTTTTTTTGTTACTTTAAGTATTTTTTGTTCTTCTTTTCCATTGTCCAGTCTTGTAAGCTGTTTTCTATGCTCAGAGTACTTTTCCTGTCGTTACTTAGTGCTGGTAGTATTAAAGGTATCATGCATGTGTGTTTGGTTTTTCCATTGGCAGCTACAGCTACACAGGGCTAGGATTCGGTTAACACTGCTAACATCCACTTAGCTACAAGTGAGGGGCCATATTTCCTCTCATTGCATCCAAATGAAATTGGTTCAACCAAGAATCTGAGCTCTGAGCATGGGTCAGCAGATTGGGGGCTTTTCTGCAATACTGAAGAGCCGGACAGGGGCTCTGGTGATAAGGCAGCAAAAGCTGACTCTGCGATGGATTGACTTGCATAAGGCAGTTGTTTTGACAGCCCCAAATTGTGGTTTGCTGCTTGTTCAGTCTCCTGTGGTTGCGCTGCTGTTCTCAAGCTTGTTATCTCCAAACATCGATGCCACAGTCTTTTCAAAAGCATTATACAGAAGGGGGAATTGGTGCCAGACTCTTTCCAGTATCTTTCCCCTTCAGCCCTACTGTTTTCTACCCTTTGGCCTTCAGGTTACACGTTCATTACTGGTCCTCTCAAAGGCTGTGTGTTTCTTTGGAAAGGGCATTGGTATGCCTCTCCAAATTCAGAGAGGGGAGGCAGCTGAACCAGTCTCAAAACCATCGAGCACAGCGTTAGGCTGTGAGAGGTGGCCTAGCTCGGGTGCACAGAAGGCGTACCCAGTTAGATACCCCTCCTTTTGTGGTTTGGGGGGGTTGTTGCCCTTTCAAGGGTGAAGGGCTTGGAAACCACAGGACTAAGCTGTGATTTGGGAGTTGTTGAGAGTATGATGTCCCTATTTCTGTCTCAGCCTTGCTTGGAAAGGCTTTTTTCCACTGATAGGGAGAGCAATTAATCTATTCCTGTCTTAAATTGAGGAATTAGTACAGGTTTCTTTGGGAGCTAAGAAGTGTGACAAACAAGATGTCCAGGTCCTCCTAGGTAATGCCTAAATTTTATATCTCTACAAGGCTTAACCTAGTCCACACGATCTTACTGTTAGGACCTGCATGTTTACTCTTAACGGTTCTTACAAACACATGCATTGCTCTTTAGACTTAAATAGTAGTGTAATCTGAGATGAGAGCTGTAGTGCAGCAGCTAAATATACCCTTACAGCATAGCCCAGAAGTCCAGCATTCAGAAATCAATTTTTGCAAATAAGGACAACTTTGATGTTTTTATGGCTACACCAGGTAAACCGTATTTTTTAATGCGGTACTTTAATTTAATTTTAATTAAATTTATTGAATGTAGACACTCGCCTTTCTCCTGTTCACTTCGGGAATTCCATTTCTGTAGGTTCTTCCTAAGCTGGAGCAAACAACCTGATGGGAAACCTTGGGAGATACTTAACCTGAGCACATGGGACTGGAAAACGTAGCAAGGAATAACGCCAGGTGCCAGACTATACATGGAGGAATCTCCAGCGGTTGTTGGAAATGTTGCAGACTGGGTTGTGATGCTGAGAATAATTAGCAGTTCAAAGCAGTTGTACATTTTCAGAGGTGACTTGTCTTAATGGTCAGTATTGATGGTCAGCAAAAGCAGGCTCATAATTATCTGTGCGGTTTTCTGTGCAATCAAAGGAAGTAATTGCAAAAATTATGTAAAAGGATTTTGTTCAAAAAGGCAGTAGATAAGTATACCATGCTACCTGTCCAGAATTACCCTCTTCCATTTCTACTTTTTTTTGTTGTTGTTGAAAGGCCACTAGAGTCTGTAGTTGAGGTCCGAGATTACTTGTGTAACGCAGCGCTTTGTTCAATGCACTATTGGTTCTTAAAAGGTGTATAACAGCGGTGGCTTTTGATCTTGGACTTAATATGATTAAGTACAGAAAGCTTCCTAGAGGGTGGAGGAGTTTGGTTTTCTTTTTAACACTGGAGGGAGGGGTTATGTAGAAACTGTTTTTCAGGCACTTTTTAAAAAAGCTAGCTGAAATAGTGGCTCAGCGTCGTGGTAAGAGACAAGCACAAACATGAGCCTTATTAAATGAAGTGAGGGTTCCTTAGGGGTGGCTGATTGACTTTCCCTGATGGCACACACATGATGCTCAGTCTGCAACTAGGCAAATCAAACCATGCCAGAGTCAGAAGGGATTAAACTGCGGCTTTAAACAATATAACTTTCAATTTATGTGCTTAATGAATCTGAAAATATGCTAAGAAAGCATGCATAGCATATTAAAATGTAAAAAAGGTATTAATCTTTGATAGAGCTTGCCAGTTTGGGCCTTTTTTGCCCCCTGCATGAAAACATGGTTTGACCAGAAACATTTACACTTAAGTAGAAATACAGCTAACAGGGCAGAGCTGCTGTATAGTCAGGGGATGGAGTTCTGATGCCCCTTTGTTGCACACTGTGGGCCAAGCTAAATCAGATTATTTAACTGTTAACTCTCTGACTGTATACACAAACTACCTTGCATGGTGTAGCCAGACTTAAGCTGTTAGTTGAAGAACACTGTATTTTCTGATTCAAAATGCATTGTTTTTTCAGAAGTAATTTTGTAAGAAAGAAACAGCTTTCACCACAATTTTATTTAAGAAACACACTCACCCCATAAAACAGCCCCAACAAGCAACTAACAGCAAAAAAACCTCTGCAAACAGTTCTTTAGTGGAAGACTTCTTAGGTCAGCCTTTATTCTAACCTAACACTGTAGATTCCCAAGAAAAAAAAAAAACTGTGGGAGAGATCAGGATGCCTGGTTGTTTAGTAAAAGACATTAAGTTTCCAGTTATCTTTAGGGGGTATCAATTAGCACAGTAAGTAATTATCTTGCAAGTGCTACTTTTGCTTTTAAAACTTTATTTTGTTTGTAAATTTGACTACTTGCTGAAGAACGTTCTGACTTAAGTATTGTCTACAAATCTTAGTTTTAGTTGCAGCAATTCTAGAATAATAACTATTTTGAATATCATTCAAACTTGCAGCTTGTGTGGGAGGAGAAATTCCTTGGGAGACTGTGTCATGTAGTCCACTGAACTGTTCTGCAAACTGTCTCACTATAGGAGGTTCCTTGTTGCTGCAATATTTTATTTGGAGCAAGGGGCCTTTGAGAATTTCGATTTTAGAGTTAATAGCAGCAGAGACATGGATTTTAGTCTCTGGGCTAAATCCAAGTTCTGTATTAGCTTGTGTCACCCCACTGAATTGTACTGGGCTAAAGTCACAGCTGGAATTTGACCATGTGGCTGAAACGCGCTTTGGTTGTTGAAAATATCTTCTCTCCTCATTCTCAAGCTCATGTTGCTGTGCACACTGCCTTCTGTGAAATAAAGCTCTGGAATTAAAGTGCAAGTTGGTTCTGGAGAACTGGATTAAAGCAGGGCTTTTGTAACCACAGAGGAAGACATGAAGGCAGAATGTAACTTGAGGGTTTTTTTGCTGGTGTCAGTTACTGTCAGTGCTCAGCCTTATTCTACAGTAGGTAGTATTGCTTGCTTGCAAATACGCTGTCATCTTCAAAGGGTAGTTTAGGACAGAGCATCTCTGCTGTAATTGTTGGCACTTTTTAAAGGCCAACAGCATACTGGTTCTGGTCCTCAGAGGGGTGACTGCATTCAGGAAGCAGTGGAGATGGACCACACGACAGAAATAACTGCTTGTTTCTTGGACCAGTGGCAAAGCTGGGAGTACTTGTAAATCCCTGTGGAGAGTGAGAGGCAGGCCTTGGAAAATGTCCTGAGACGTGGTTGTTTGAAAGGAGGGCCTGGTGGGTGGAATTGGAAAGCTATTGTGGAGCAGTCACTGCTGGAAGTTAAAGGAAAAAAACCCTCTTTTGCAACTTGAAGAGGACAACTTCAGGGAAACTCAGCTTCAAGGACAGAGACAGCATAAAAGTGCCTGGCAGAATGATAAGCTGCCTTATGATCTTGAAGAAAACTACTGCATTTTTGTGAGGATGCATTTGGCTCCCTTGTAGTCAAAAAAACCCCAAACTGCCAAGGTCCTGTTTTTTTTCACACTGTCCTCTTTGCAACTCAATAGCAGGTGTCATTTCCCTCCATCTCTGAAATTCTTAAGCTCTCTTTTGTTGTCCCAGAATTGTAATGGCTGAACAGATGACCATGGCTAGGTGTCCCTTTGTTCCCTGAAGCCTAATTTGTGTGAAGGATTCTAGCAGCAAGTCCGTTCAACTGAGCCACAGCTGTCAAGGCAGAAGGTTCTTCAGACACATTTCCCTGTAGATATAACTATTAATGTTACGTATTTTATGTTATCTTAATTTTGTTGTAAACGACATCCCATTTGTTTTTAAAATCTGCTTGGGAATAGTTGTACAGCGGCCTTATACACACTTCCTTTGTACAGAGGCATTTCCTTTAAACTCTTATTTTTAGTGTGTCAGTATTACTTATCAGATGATTATTTTTTTTTCCCATTTGCTTTATGTCCTCTCTGCTGCCTATGTCACAAACAGGTTAGGATGCAAAGATCATACACATCATACTTATATGGCTAGGGAAAATCATTGACAGAAAAGGATGAAAACTTTTGATTTTTTTCTTCCATCATTTTTTACTGCTTTCCCTGTGACTGGAATTTCAGTATCATAATATAATTAAAGTAATTCATTCACTTCAGACATGTGTGTCCTTTGGATAGGAAACGTAAAAGGCCAGAGACACAGACTGTCCATCATAGGGCTTTTTACTTGCTTCTCCAACTGTCTGGTTGCTGTGAAAAATCTTTTCTGCTCCTTGGATTTCTTAAGCCTTCATTTCTGGATCCATGTCCCTAGGGACTTTTGCAGTCAAGAGAAAACTACTCTCCATCTGCCCAGCTTTTTCTGTAGCTGTAAAGATAACGAGGAGGCAGAACACAGTGCCAGATTAGGCGAGCCTTTTCTCAGTTGCACTGGGGAAGTTCTAGGCAATTTTGGAGTTGTCCCCAGACTTCGGGTACTGTATCCTTGGTCTCTTTCCTGAGACAACAACCCCCCACCTCCACCCCCCCAAACTCAGAAATATTTCAAAAAAATTGGATATCGTGGAAGTGATTATTTTCCATTGATAAAACTTGGTTCCTCTGCCTCTTGTGTGTGTTTCCTTAAGGTCCACTAAGGTCATACAGCATTGAATCCTCTGCTCGATCCTAGGGTGGTACTTCCAACTATAAGACTTGATCTGTCATCTTCTGTGTCTTCAGACTGATGTGTGTTCCCTGTCACTTTCTCACCAAGAAAAAACTAGCCCTTTCTAAATGCTTGCCATTTGCAGGTTCAAGGCAATGTACGAAGTGGTAAATACAACAGCCAGAAATGTGGTTCTTCCCTCATGCCCCTCCCCATGCCAATCCAGAAACAGGGTTTGGCTTGGATGTTCTCGGCTAGAATTGCTTCCAAAAGCTTGTTGTCCATCTGCTTGTACAGCTAAGTGCTGTCCAAGGAGCCAGTAGCACATAGTTGTAGGAAACCTGAGTGTTAATCATTCATGAGAGCAGCTGAAGTGAAAGTCAATCCAGAAAGCAGTTCTGAATTCTCTCAAACCAAATTTTAATGTTAAAGGATATTTTGCAGTTGTCTTCCTCTTGGAGTAAATTGATAAAAAGGTAGTTAATTTGTAGAAGCATTTATGTCTCTTTGAAGTACTTGCTTTCAAGGTAGTAGGTCAAAAAAACTTGCATACTATTTAAATCTGGCCTTGTTAATTGTGGTTTACGTGGAGGATTATTATTATCTACTGCTGGGCTCAGTAATACCTCAGAATTGTTCCTCACTTCTCAATTTGTATGCATTGTATCCCTGAGCTTGGCTGCTCTGAATTTTCAGAAAAGTTAGGAGCTTCGCTTCTAAAGAATAGTGTGATGGAAGTGAATTCTGTCACTTAAAAGCTTAGTGGGGAGCACTTAAAGCTTGTTACAAAATCCATGTAATAGCTGAAATGCAGATTTAGAAACACAGTAATGAAGATGGAGATTGAATTCTGACAGTGTCACTTGGCCCGTTGACCTGCTAAATGCCACCTACCAAAATACAGTTGTGTTATATCACCAGTTGTCATAGACATGCTCACTGCCCCTGTTCATCCAAATGGCTTATGCATAGCTTCATGTTAATCATTTACCTAGTGTTGGTTCTTACATTCCTGTGGTCTATGACCAAAATTAACGTTCCTAAGCAGGTATTTTAGTTACTCTATTCAGCAATCAGTTGTAATCTTATTAGGCTTTTGCATTTTAATTTTAAGATCTGTGCCTTCTGAGAGCAAAAGCTGTCTGGGCAAAAGTTTCAACTTTTTGCACCGATGACTAGTGTCCATTCTCTGATCACTAGGGCCAAGCTGGCAGCTGGGCTGTTAGATTGCTAGACCTTCAGATCTGAATGTTATACATCAACTTCATTTATCATTAACTGGAGTAGACCTGTGTTAGCTGTTGTTCTGTTATATGACATAATTCACAAATCTGGGACAGTGAGGTCAGTTGTCACCTATGCTAGCTTGATCCAATAAAATCATTAAGTGCAGAATTGGGTGTAGGTCGTGATTATCAAATTTTGCTTTTAGTGCAAATTCTGGATGTAGTGCTTCAGGTTTTTGGCAGAGAATGGCAAAAAGGTTTGAGAGTTACATGCAGCAACTCAAGTTCCCAAATACTTTGCATGTGTTTCAAGTAGCCTGCAATGTAAGTTTTGGTTTGTGTTCATCTTCCTTGTCAAATGGATTGTTCCGCGTAAAACTTGAATATAAGCTTTGTATACTTGGAGAAATAATGCACAGGAAATATATTTATTCTGAAGTGAGACTCTGGGATGAAAACCAGAGGCTTTAGCAGAGCTGTTCAGACAACTCGGCTGAGTTACAGCAATAATTTCTCCTTTCAAAATCTGGAAGCGATAAACACTTCAGATGTGCTTTCTGAATGCAGTGGAATCAGTCCCTTGGGCAAACAGTGTATGAAAAAACCTTTGGAATTAATGTTGGGTATCACTTGGAAAATACTGAAATGCTGTATATATACTGGAGCTAAGAATGCAATGTTTCACCTTTTCCATTCTAAAGCCTTCGTTCTGTGCAGACTGGTGTCACAGTGACCTGTTTCAAAAAGACCAGATAGGAAAATTGCTTGATTTACTTGAGTTTTTTGGCTTCAGCTCCAGGACAACGAATGGAAAGTCAGTGAAAATATATCTTTCTGGGGTCTCTGTTATTAAAAGTTTTAGGAGTCAGTCTGCTCTTCCATACAAACAGCTTGACTTGTTGCTGAAATGTGGTGGTTTTTTTTTCCTGTTGCGGGTTTGAGGTGTGTTTTGGGGTTTGTGGTTTTTGTTGGTTTTTTTGGGGGGTGGGTGGGGGTGTTTGTTTTTTAAGCTATGCCACCCTGCAGTGTGCAGTGGCAACCGTGCCACCTGCATGTCTCAGTGGCAGGCAGAGGGCATTGCTCTATCTGCGGCACTGGTGTTGCAAGTCTACAGTCCTGTTAAACAACTGAAACCAGCTCTGGGTGACTAATATTGTGGAGTACTTCAAGTTTTTGCAGTATTTCAGTAGCTTATTTGAGAGCAAAGGCAAACAATACTTTCTGGCAAACTGTCTTGAGGTGACCTGATTTCAGTTTCTTGACAGAAAGGCGATGGAAGTCTGGGGTGGCACATGGAGGGAACTTTGGGGAGTTAACTTCAAAGGTGAACCACAGTGAGGCAGGGAGATTTGAAACTAAAGTAGCTCCAGTATGGGGAGCAATTGAAAAGGATAGTATTTGGGGTTAGACAACTCATGTACACGGCTGGAGGGCTGATTTAGTTCAAAACTCTTTCAGTGTGGAAGCGTGATGGAGCTTTACTTGCTCCATACCCTATTGAACAAATATAGATTAGGTATATAAAAAAACTGTCTAAGACCACATAGCTAGAAGTAGCAAAAGCATCTTGAAAAGGGTGATTTCATGTTCTCCTCTGTAGGCTGGACACTGCCTCAGTCCAGAATCATGTGCTTGGAAAGGTTAGTCCTGTCAAGAGAAGACGTCTCTCTCTGTTACTGGGAGGGGGGAGTGAGGAGGAGCTTGAGCTCCTCATATATTTGATTTCAACGAAGAGTATAAGCAGGATGTATTTCTCATGTATCAGCATTGTCTCTACTCCTTCCCCCATCTGAATAGCCATTCCAGACAGCGTTCTCCCCTAGGACGCTGTAAGTGCTGCTCAGCCTGTCTGTGAACGCTGCAAAGCATCATTTTTGTTCTTTGGGGGACTTGAAGTGGAGCAATTAAAATGGCAGGAAGCACTTGGGACCGAAAGATTTATATCTGTGGGAAGACCTTATGAAATTGAAAGCATATTTTAATTGGAAAGAATTGATTTGGCAGCTGCATAGTTAAAAATGTGCTGGGTTTTGTGAAATTTTAACTTTATGCCCTCCAAGACGAATCAGGCAGAAAGAGAACTGGTTTATGCATATAGTGTACAACAGCTATGTGTACACTCTGCAGAGCGACTAAGTCACTGAGGAACTCTACTAAGTAGTAGTGATTAAAGCTGCCTTTTAAATTCCTGCCCACCCCTCCCCATAGTACCAGCAGACTGTTACCTTCTACAAGAAGACAAACCCCTCATGCAGGAGGTGGCTGCTCAGCTTCTTTGTTTAATGCAGCTTCGCTGACTTGCGTAACCAGCTGTTGTTTGGAGAGGGAAGTGCGCCGAAAGCAATTTGAAAATTGTAGATTGCTGAGGCTGGAATACTGTATAGGAAGCTTGATACCAAGTAATTGTGCTAGGAAGATGCGCTTCAAGCATACAAGAAAACAAGGAAGTGCTGTCTCGGAAATTCACACAAAGCTTTATTACTGGTGATCTGTTCAGCGAAGAACGTTTCCTCTGGAGAGGTCTAGAACAGCTGCTGGTGACAACGGGCTTGCTCTGAGCGGGAGGGTGATGTCTGTGGGTAAGGATGTGCTTCCCGTCCGCTCTAGTCAGCCACGGTCCCTGCAAGTTATTTCTGATCTCAACTTCTACAGTCTTTAGACCTTGACTGGAGGGACAGCCTCCACTGATGGAAGATGTCCATGGGCCTCAAGTGCCTGCTTATGATTGCATTTTGAACCCCAAACCAGCTATTTAAAGCATGCACGCTAGTTGAATTAGCAGTTGCTGTTTATAGAAAACAGTTTTAGGTCTACTTTTTTCATTACAGATTATACTGAGGTGGTAACAGACTAAACCAAGTTAGTTTTTAAGTACATAACATTTCATTTTTGTCTTACTGGAATAAATTTAAGGAAATGATTTCCTGGGGGTGAAATTTTGAGCTTTGTTTCTGTATGTGGTTAGAGAAATGGATAGAGGGAAAAGATAGATAATGCTGAGATAAGGAACACCTGCATAGTTTGTGTAGCAGAAAAAAAGTGTGGAGACTTCCTATAATTTAGCACTTCCAATTCTAAAGTGATGTGAAACTCGGACATTGAATGATATTATAGTGTCCCCCCTTTTTGGTAGTTTCATACCCAGAAGAAGATAATGTTATCTGCGAAGGCTGTTTTTATAGGGAGAAACTGTGAGAGAACACTTCAGTATTTACTGCTGAATTTTGAAAATCAAACTTTTTTAATAGGGAAATAATTTCAATTCCAAGTCTTTTAAGTAGTCACAGCAATTACAAACAATTGGTGTTAAGATGCTGTACTGTAAGTTGCAGAGCTATAATGATAAATAAACAGTGAAGGTTCTAACTTGCTTTCCAGAACTGCGTTTTGGTACCTGATTGCCCTGGACAGCCTTCTGCTTGTGGTCTGTTGGAAGACAGTTTTCATTTGTGGAGTTTGAAAGCAAATTGTTAGAATACTTTCAAGATGTCTTGATAAATTAATGGCCTTTCATTGGGACAATTTATTTTATTTTATTTTTTAGGAGAAAACTGTATCTTAAGCTGTGAAGTCTAAAGATCAGGCACAGTATGTCAATTTTTATTTTGTCTAAAGGAATTGAGTTTTTAAGAATAGCTTTCTGGAGTGCAAGAATGAAATAGAGCAATGAATCAATTTCATAGTTGTTACTTGAATTTGGGTGCCTCTGTGGAGTTCGTTAGCAGCTTGGTACATTTTGACATACATTTTATCCAGTACTGCAAAATCCGACACTGTTTGACTCCACATTCTCCCCTTCTTCAGCTCTCTGAACTTGGCAGCACACGTGTGTGCTGCTGGCTCTTCAGAAATACATGTTGTTTTAACAGCGGAATGATAGCTAGAATTATGTTCACGGAATTTTAACTTGAATTTCCTAGGCACAGAATACTTCCATGAATACAGTATTCTGGCAAGGAGGAACTAAAGTTATGGCTGACTTCTGTTCTGGAAATGCCTAAATCATACGAATAGTGTTGGAGTATATTTGTACAGGGCATATAATGCAAAATACAGCGAGACTTTTAGCTCCCTGCTTTATGATGTGAGCTCTTCAGGGTTAGAAGTTACAACCATAAAGTTTTTGTTTTGAAATAGGAGAAATAGTAGGTACACCTTCTGGGCAGTACAGTAAAGACTTTCCTTCCCCAGGAATATTCACTGGATGTTGTCCACATTCTCTTTGGGCTTTAAGGAAGGTTTTCCTGAGTTGTGTCTTTTCCCAACTGCTGAGCGGGTTTTCAAGCTGGCGTTTACCTTAGATGTCGGGCTTTCTCTGTTGAAAACTTCTAGCCTTGACCATGTTGAAAATGCTGGGTGTGCTGCCCCTGTGTGATGAAGTGTAGTGTGAAGACCTTGTGTGTTTGCATGTCTAAAGTAACAACAATATATACATACACACGCACATGTATGCGCATATACAGAGTTGGCCCAGAATCTTTTATCTCCTCATCTCAGAGTAGCTGCATTGCCTTTGATAACCAGCTTTCGTGCTGAGGAAGTCTGGGACCTGGTTTGGGAGACAAATCTCCGTTTGTCTGGAGATTCTCTGTAATGCACATGGACCTGGACAAGGTGATACATCAAAGGTTTATTGGCATACCAATAAAAAGATTGGGTGCAATTTAAGTTTGTTTTGTTTTGGTGAGTTTGGATCATTCTGGTTTGAGTTCAAAATAATTTCTCTTTCCAAACATTATAAATTTATATGCAAACATGGACTTATTTAGCATATTTTTGATTCAGTATGTTTCTCACTGTCAGGATAGTTAATGTGTTGCCTAAGTTAAGTATTCAGTAACTTGGTCTTTTTTTACAAACCACTGCTCTTCAAAAAGAATCTCTTCAGTCTGGCAAAACAGTGAGGATAATATAACAGTGACAAATCCAAGTTTTATTTCTGTTGGATTTCCACCACTTTGTATCTGGAGTTTCTGAACCAGTACTATACTAACCCTTTGGATGCAAATAGAAAGCTGCCCTGCTTTCGAGGAATATATTGGGAAGGTTGGCAGAGTTCCTGTTAGTCGTGCCAGAGAGGTAAATTGTATGCTTTGTCTGCTGCAGTGTAAATGGGCTGTAGTTGTGTTGTGAACACATTTAGCTGGCAAATTTTATGCTAAATATAGACAGCTTGAGAATGACACCATTAGAATGGCAGATGTCCTGTCTTGGAAACATACTGTGAAAAAATTGTACCAACGACAACAACCTTGTGGTGTGGTGCTTATTTTTTCTTTTTCTTTTACCTGTCTATTGAAAGACTACTTTCATTATTTTATTGCTTATTCAGCTCATGCACTGACCCTGGACATGGAATCTTAAGTCCTAAAAGTAATACTCATATTTTCAATTACTTTATTTGCAGGCATTTTGGCAACATTGTATATGAATTTCATGTCATCGTTCACAATGGAAGTGTTCACATTACAGATAACTTCATAATTTGATTATAATCTTGTATCGTCTCTCAAAAGTGACATATTTAAATTATTATTGGCAATAAAATAGATTTGTTTGTTTCAGTTGGTTTAACTGTCAGTACGTGGAACCAACTACCTTTGTTACTTACAAGGTATTCCTACAGGGACTTTAATGTAATACCTGGATCTGGTGATAGTTTTATATTATATGTCATTAAAATCTACCATGCACATAGTCAAGTTAAATAAAATGTTTTTGTTAATGTATTTTCTTTAACTTTTTGAGAAGAAATATAGAAACTGTAGCCATTGCAATAGGCAGTCATTTTAATTGCCTAAGACTTTGGATTTTTTCTGGATTGCCTTATGCTGTAAATTCCTTTTTGATCTAACTGTAAACCTAGCCTAATTGTTGGGGGGGTGGTTGTTGTTGTTAAAAATAAAGGTTAAATTTGTTTTCCTGAAGAGGAAAGCTTGACTGGGGATTGGGAGCAGGGCCAGTGTTACGTCCTGGATTGATACGTCTTTCGTGGATGAGTAGCTTGAAGGGAAATGTGAACCTACTGTAAAAGATGTTTGTTTAGAAGTGTTTGAGGCCTGTGTGATTCATGAATTAACAGTAAAGAAAATGTAAAGTTCCCTTTTTCCCTTTTTTTTAAATATTAATTACTTATGACAGTTGAATTAACACTTTTTCATAAAGATGATGCAAATATACTGTTATTTCCATTGCCACGGAAATGCTGAGGTTCAATAGCTTCCACTGAACCAGTGAATCTTTGCAATGGATTGCTGAATAATTGATGCTTTAGTGTATGTCAGCATAAAGAGATGAGAAATCTAATTAATTTTGATGTGGGTGCAAGTACAGATTTGGATATTCTGAGTGTATAGCATCACAGCGTGGGAATAGAAGAGTCCCTATGCTGAAGAATTTCTCTCTGGCGCTATGGAGTTTTGTTCACGGCTCAGGTGTTGGTATCTACCAGCGAACTGCAACTGTTCGAAGGCAAGCTACACTTTTTGTTCTCATGAAAAATAGGCTTAACATCTTGTTTACAGCTGTTAAACTGCTTACAGATTGTCTGGTTGGAAAGAAAGGTTAACGTTAGCATAGATTCCAAATTGTAAAAGGTCAGAAATTACTGTTAGTGTGAATGGTACCCTGGTGAGGAAAGTGCTGTGTACTCATTTTTGAAAACCTGTTATTTCACATAATTACCTGTCATTTTCAATTACTATGTGTTGTATCACATGATTGAAAAATTATGTATTCAGCTCTGTTTTTAAAAGACTATATTCTATGCTCAAACTAGAGCCAGAGATTTAATCATAATGAAGAACCATTATGATGACTAGTTAACTCCTTGCAGACGTGGCATGTCTGGCATACTTAGTAGTGGCTGATACTTGTTATTCTCTGTGCACTTCTTGTAGTAGCACGCAGAGGGTGAGTGTCATTCACATCATGACAGAAGGATCGGTGGGTTTGACATGTGGCACCTTTCTAGTGCGTGGTTTCTTAGGAGGGCAGTAAAGCATGACTGCCTGGTACTTGGGATCACTCCTGTGAATCAGTCAAACTTGCCTTCTGTCATCAAAGGAAAGGCATTCCGATTTGATGCCAGGATGACATACTGTTCCGGGCAAACATGTTTCAAAGAATTACCAAGCATGACTGAATGTGAATATTTGAATATTTGCGGTAGCTTTTTCTGTAGTAGTAGTAATGACAACAACAACTTTTTTTTTTTGTTTTATTATTACTATTATTGCTATTACTATTATTGCTATTATTAACCATTTAACTTTTGGTAAACCTTCTTTGCCTACCTTAAAAAGAAAAGCAATTCATATTAAACAGATTTTGTCTTTCTACTAGACAACAAAACTGAAACTTCTTTCCTAACTTACCTAGAGAGGAAGTGGGAGTTCAGATTAGAGTTTAATACCTGCTCCTTTGTGGAAAACTATCTGCTGCTCTTGATGAGCCCCGAACAGGAGGAGGGTAGTATTTGCCTGAACAAAACCTTGAAATTCATGAATACACAGTAATATCTCTTATATTAATCACAGAAAGTTATCTCAGATCTACGTTAAGAGGCTGAGCTTTACATGATTTTGAAAATACAGCATAGTTGACTTCAACTGATTTTTCTGCTAGATACAAGCATGCAGTCTTGAGAAGAAATTAATGCTGTACTCTCCTCTTACGTTGCAAACTTAGCTGTTGTGCCTTTTTCATACCTCCTCAAAACTATCATACTATATGTGGAGGATGCTGTAAAGATTAACAATTAGAAGCTGCAAAACCGTAGTTAAAATCTGATAGAGTGAAGCAGTAATAGATCCGTAGAGGTCGAAAGCTGACTTTTGGCAGACCAGTGCAGGGCTGAGCTCCCACCACCTGTGAGGTAGAAAGGAAGAAAGTCTAACTGGAATGCTTCAGCTCATACTGAGGCACCATTTTCATAAAATTCACAATTTTTAAGGAATAAGTGTAAGGAAAGAATTGCATTTGAGAGTATAGTTTCACCTGGGGGCTAGTCACATTTGCCTAGATGCCGAGTGCCTTGTTCCAGTTAGTTTACCTCTGGTCAGATATTTCATAAATGATCAGAATTCATCTATGTGGTAGATGTTGCTGATTACAGTCAATAAAGAACAGGTTGGTTTGGTTATTTTGAACAGTTCACCTAGTTGAACTCATAGATGGCAGGCAAAAAGGCCCAGGAGTGTTGGATGGTTTGGAGCAGAGACAACCTGAGTGGCGTGTTACCTGGGGAGAGGGGGGCAGTCTGGATATGATCTGATAAATGGTAGTTCCTCAAACCTAAAGTATAAATGATATATCGTATGTGTCTGGTGTGGTGGAAGGGCAAGAAACGACATCGCATATCGGTTTGTTCTGCTTTCTGAAATGGATTTTTTACTATAATGAATGCTTCTTGCAATACTCTGCTGGGGAAAAAAGAAGTTAATTAAAACTTCATTTTATGTTCAAAGGTAAATTTTGTGTTTCTAATCATACTACTAAAAACTCATTTACTTGCAGGAGCCATTTTGAGGTGTAGGGTGGTTACTGGGCCTTTTTCCCCTTCATAGCCTGTGTTTAACCTTCACAAATAGTAAGCATACTAGCAAAGCATGTGGGTGTTGTTGAGCAAGTTACTGTGGTGAAACTAAATGCAGAATTTCTGGATTTATGTGCAGTGTTATTCTGTTTGCCTTCTGCATCTGGGAAAGCTTGCTGGTTTCAAGGTAGTGCAGTGCATAAAATTTGAAAAAATCGGTAGCTGAAACCTGCCTGTGGGCATAACAGAAGCTTTAGTCTCGTAATGTAGTAACTTTTCCTCACTGACCAAGAGGAGTGTAGGAATGGTTGAGGTATGATTGTTCAGTGTTTCATGGTTAGTGTCGTTACAGTATCTTAGAGGAACATTTATGTAAAATATTAAACCTTTATCATAATGGCTTTTGGTAATGAAGTTACCTAGATTAAAGCCTAATACAAACCACCTTGAATTTTTTTATAATGAGAGCTTCTTCAAGTAGTGTCAGACGAAGGTTTCTGTTAGCTGTTTGTTAGAGTCTGTCAGTAATGGTTCACGGTATACAGAAGAGCATGACTGTCTTTGGTGGCATTTCTGTGATGGGCTTTTAAACCCCCGTTCTTGACCTTGGAACGCCCCACTGGGTACCCCTGATTCCTGGCAGTTGCTGCTGTGTTACTTACCCTAGTTGAGCCAGTCTGTCCTTGAGAAAGTTAGCATGTGGGTTTACCTGAGGTGTATAAACTCAGTGTGTTGCTAATCCATCTGGTTCCGCATGTGTTATGCCATGCTTTAGGGGGAGGTAGCATATCTGTCCTCAGAAATCACCTGCAAAAATACAGTTGTTGGTTACAAGAATATTTAATGTAAATGCCAGTGATTGCTTTGGTTGTGAAAAATCCTGTATTGAGCTACTACACAAAAACGTTACTGTTGGTTTTTAATGTCAGTTTGATAAGTAAAGTCCTATGTCACCTCAGTTTTACTCTGGTTATGGCTGTAACCGTTCAGACTGTAGCTTTCAATTATATTTTTGGTGGTGTCTTACCCCACCATTTCTTCACTTAAGATGCCTCCCAGCACTATTGAGCTGGATACCACCTTAGTCTTGAAACACATCCTGAGATGCATTTTATGTGGTGCTTCCAAATAGTCAGTTAAAATTTGAACTGACTTAAGTTTGTAATATTTTTTTCTTAACATTTTATAATCTTGTTATTGGTGGGCCTGATGTTGTTGCATGAATGCTACAGTTGCCAGCAGAAGGTAACTCAACCTTTTTACACAAATAAGAATAAGGAATTGAGGTCTAGAAGCCTGGTTGCAGCCTTCTTAGCAAAGCAAACTGTTGAATGATTCTTCTTTAACATCCATATGTGTGTGGTTTTTATATAAAGTGGTGAAGATCCTTGTCCATAAAGGTAGAAATCATATCAAGTGTTACATCAAATGTAACAGAGTTAGGTTTTACCAGTTATTCCTCTGATATATTCACATGCCTTACTTAAATTGTGTTTGTACTAGCACACTCTGAAGCCATCTTTTCTGTGCTGCAGCTATAGTTCTTATGTTAGACCATAGCAACTGATCTGTAGTGGTCAGCAGGTCATTTTGCGCAGTGAAGATGCTTCCTGCTTCACCTCCTGGGCTGCCTGTTTGTTGTACAGAGCTGGCTGAAAGCAATTCCATTGCAAACTCTGCAATATCATTAAACGCTCCCATCGAGTGCAGCGTGTCCCACCTAAGCTTGTTGCAGACCCTCCCACCTGAGCACGTGTAGCAGTGTGAGCTTGTTCTCAGAATGTTGTTCTACAGAATGTATCTTCTTGTGCTGATCGGGGATTAGAGAGATGTCCGAAGAAGAGAATGAAGGAAACATTTAAAAGGAGGATAGAAGCTGTATTCCTATGGGTCTTCTTGGTATACTGAGCTGAAATCTAGATTCAGGATGCAAAGTAATCATAGTAGTAAGTTACGGAGAAGAGCTTTGAAGGGAAGTGGGAATCTGCTTTTGGATATAGTTTGGGAACTGTATCAGGTCGTGCTGAATGTTCTTTGCAGTGTCCTGTGAGTGGCTGCATAGACCATGTTTCTCCACCCTGTCCTTAAACCAGACTTTTTTTATAGCGATGGGAATTGTAGCAGGGATTCAGCCTCTGAAGATGATGCTGAAAACATCTGTGCCTGATAATATTGCATCGTTCATATACTTGTAATTATTTACTGTCTTGTAGTGTTTTAAGAAAATAATAAAAAAAGACAGGTAGGTGAAGGAACTAAGAACTGAAAGAAGTCACACACTACAGAACATCTAAATTAGTACCAGCTAAAAATGGCCATGTAATGCCTTTATTGTGTGCAAGGAACATAAGTTCTGAAGCACGGAACATACATCATAGGACTAAACTTCCAAATGTCTTGGGGGGATGGGACTGTTCCCCTGTTTATAGCTCAGAATACTAAGCTATTAGCAGATTTGTTTAGCAGGGTTGATACAGTAATGTGGTTGAGAATGCCAACAGGGTTAAAATGACTCCATGCTTTACATAATGGACCACGTATTTTGATTTGATTTTGGTTTTTAGAGCAATGCTTGGCTAACAACAATAAGAAAAAACCCAAAACAACACAATAAAAAACCTCCTAAAAAATAAATTTAAAAAAACACAAAACCCAGTATAGGAAAACGCACAAAAATCCAGAGTAAATATGTGGGCAGAAATATTTTCCGCATTCAAAAGTTGTGGTATAAGAAGATTCAGGAATTTATCCTTGTAGCCTCAGTGAGTCTGTGGTGCAAATGCTACTGAACTAAACTACATTATCACCAAGACTTTTGAGAATGCAGAGTACCTAGGAAATACCTATAAAGTGCAAAACTGTAGTTTACCTCTAATTCACAGTTGTAGAATTCTGCAGTGGGATTAAGAAAGCATATTCTACATCAGCACTTTTCTTTATTCAGTCTTGTTGTTCTATAAACAACATCACTAGCACCTGAAGCAAAAACACTTCATAGAAATGTGGCTACAGCTAAGAAAAAAAGAAGGGGAGGGGTCAGGGGGCTTATGCTAAAAAATACATCAAATATTCAGAAAGCTCTGTTGGATTTTGTGTAAACTTCCAGAATTAGGTGCTTTATGCACTCGTTGCTCCTGCCCTACAATAGGTTAAGCAGGTTAGTAGGTAGGCTGGTGCTGTAAAGAAATGCAGGGCTCGGACTGCTGGTTTGCTGACTGGGCTTTTGGGCAGCCAGTTCCACTCTGACTGCATTCCAGGAAGGGAGGACAATAGAATAAACAAACAGTGGTGACTAGTTTTTAGGCTCTCTTTAGCTCCCATTGGTAAGTAAAAAAATAGACGGCTACTTCAGCAGTAATTAACCCAGTTGAAAAAGGAATGTTCTTTCCACAGTCACGTTTGTTCAAGCTAGTCTTAAAATGTCAGAGTATAAGCAAGTTTTGTTTTTCTCAGACTCCACAAGATACATTCAGTGTTTCACTGTTAAATATTCAGATAACTGAAAATCTGCTATTTTAAATGAAATTGTGATTTTGAAACATGGTATTCTACCCATTAGGTTGCTCTGGTAGTATGTGCATATGCATTGTTTGTTCCTTCCCTTGATGTAAAATGTTAGGAGTGTGGTTCTTTCACCTCTTTCCTTCCCAGTCACATTTCTGAATAAACATTTACATGAGTAGATAGACCCTCCTGGCACACTACAAAAAATAAATTTCTAGTTCACCATATTTGGTTTATAGGTTGAAAACAAGATCCATTTTTAATTTTTTTTTAAAAGCACAATTCTGTTATTGAACTCTATCTGAAAAGAGCAGATTTCAAAGCAGTTTCCCAACCATTTATATCACAATGATGCTAAACGAATGGCAGTTATTGAATTGGAAGATTTATGTGGGGGCCTTATGTGGGTGTGACAAGAAAGAAGCATATTGGCGTGGTCACTTCATTCTCTGCTGCATCAGATTCTGTTGTCCCCTTGTTGTGGTACGTTCTTCAGACACGCTTTTTTTTTTTTTTTATACAAACCTTTGGACTTGTATAGTGTCAACCTTAATTGACGAAGGCTCTGAGCAGAGGTGAAAATGCTTCCAGCCTAGTGCTTGGTGCTCTCAGAACTTGGGGATTTGAAAGGGCTTCTGACACCTTTGTCAACAAAGGACTGAAAATGAAGAAAGGTATCAATGTTGCAAGTGACTGACATATCTCACAATCGCATTTGAAACAAATTTTAGAATTTTAAAATATGTGCAAGTATGGAGACGTTAAATAGTAGTTTCCAGGAAGCAGAAGGGCTGGTGAGTTCATGGGCTGTACTGAACAGGACTTGGGCATGTTACTGTAATACAAATGTGTGCATTACGGATAAATGCCCATACGCTGGTACAGCCGCCTAAGGGAATGCATTAGATATGCATTCTGTGCACTGAACTTGCTTTTATCCTGACCTTAAACTTATCAGAAAATGCAGGGTGGTGGCACACCTTTTAATTAAAATTAATTGTACATTATTTGTGCATTACTGGAGACATGGTAGATGTTGAAAATTTGAATGAATATGGATTAGGGGTCTAAATTTCAAGGTATCATACTACTACAATGCCAGTTTCAATGGAGGTGATGCATTGGTTGCTGAAATAATTGTCCTAACGTAGACTGCATTTACTCTGACCTGCAGTAAATCTGTTAACCTGCAGTTAATAGTTGTGTCAGCATAGAGCTGATGTTGCTTAAAAGTCCACTTAAAGGAAAAAAAATCACTTTCATAATGAACCCAGACCTGAAAAACATCCTGATGAATTTATTCTATCAGAAATCTTTTTGCCAGCTTTGATTGGTGAAAATTTACGAGAATTCTTTTGTTGCTGTAGGCGTTTCTCAGCTAAGAGGCATTCCTTCTTCTGTAGCTGTGTACATGTGTGACTTCATTCTTTAACTTCCTGGTCTTTCTAAATGAATACATAAACTAGTTTCGAATTTGGATAGCTGTTGTGGATCAGAACTTCACCTGAATTTTTTAGTTGCAGTAAGGGAGTGCTCCAAGAGATCTCAAAGTGGGATAGAAGCCTTCCATAACCAGCCTGTGTGCAAGGAGTGTACACAGGACCTTGCTAGCAGGAAGATCTAGGCCATCTTCTGTTTACCCAGGTGTATTACTGTGCCTGGAAAAATGATCGGTCTTTTAAACTTTGAGGTGATGGAAGAGAAGGTGGTGTTTTTTTCTGTGGGGGTCAGGGAGGGTGGAGTGGGAGCTGATTGCAGTTTATCAAAATAAATTGCAATTTATTTTGATGTTCAAACTGATTTGCCCATCCTCAGGAGATGAGTATTAAACCTGTGTGCTATATTGGCTTTTGTTTGGAGTAAAAGCTAACAAATGATCCTAAGAATCATAAAGAAAACAAAGTCTAAAAAACAAAGCGTAAAACCACCCAAACAACAAAGCCCACCTCCTCAAAACAACCAATACCTTGAAATAGAGTTCTGTCATCTTTTAAAAGCAAACCAGAGTTATTAAATCTATTTTTGTGCAATCATACTCTCGGAAGGGAGATCATTGTGAAGGGAAATTGCCCAGAGAGGCTTGTGCTGTGCTGTTTTCTACCAAGTTGCTCCACACAGAGACCATAAAGCACAGAAAGGCACAGTTAATGCAAAGTGGACATCTTTGAGAGGTCAATGTGTTTATTTAATTTCTGTTTACACCCAGATTTGTGCTGCAAGTATTTTGTCAAGTGACTAGACAATTTCAAGGTATACTCAGAGTTCATTTATTATGAGCTTTTAAGAGTGAGTGATGTGGAAGCCTGGATTGAATTTTATTTTCTTGAACATAAAGCTATTCTCTTTGGCAATGCAAATTCCCGCTCCCAAAAAGAAAAGGAAACTTATAACTTCCTGAGTTGCTTCCTTTCCAGTGTGTTGGCAGAAGGTACTTTAAAACCAGAAATTAAGGGACTGGGGATAAGGAAGTAACTTGTTTGTATCTTGTGTTACAGACCTGGTTACTGGAAGCATTCCACATGGTCAAGCAGCACTTCCAGACAGGCTTATTTTCTATTAAATGAAGTTTAATTTTGAGGTAAGGTTCTGTTTAATTTTCTTTGTTATGCATATAATGACATAAAAATCCTACAGTAATTAAAAACTTTTGTTTGCTGCCTGATGTATTAGTGTAATGTTTTCTTTAGAGAATGCATGAAAAGTATACAGCTGTGGCTGTGTTTGTGAGGAGAGAAATCAAGCTGAAAAAGAAAAGCGATGCATGAATATTCAAGCTCCAAGTAAACATTGAAATTAACAGCCAGGAGACTAACCTGACCATTACAGCTATTGACTATTTTTAAACAGTTTCCAGGGAGACTGGGGAATATGATCATATAATGAATGAGTTCTCTAAGCCTCAGCAGAAAGGGCCATGCCTTTCATTGGTATGAGAACAAATAGCTCAGAAGATGACTTAACTTTGTTTCATCTTAGTACATGTAAGAGAGCTGACAAAAAGAACAAGAAAAAATCACTGCTGGAATAACTTCACAGATACATTACCATTACTGTACTGTAATGCTTTGAGAAGAGAATGTCACAGAGCAGTAAGACTGGCTCTGGGCAAAATGTTGATAAATCTTGTTCCTGATTCTTCTTCTCTGGAGTTACTTTGACCTTGTACGCATTACTGTTCTAAACCTGTCTCTGGCTTTGACTGCTCATCTGGAAATGGTGCTTGTAATACTAAAAGGTCGCTAATGGAATTTTGTCCTGCTATTTTCCATGTTTGAAAAATGTCTTCAGTGAACTTCCAAAGCAGCCTATAATTAAAGCAGCATGTCAGTTTATATCAGATATGTCTAAGTACAAGGTTAAATGAAGTAAAATCACCAAAAAGTAAATAGTTATTTAGGATATGCACTTCATCATAGGTGCAAATCTTAAGAGAAGGCTAGATGGTTACCTACATTGTTTTGTTCTTGTTATTACCCAGCTAGAGCTAAATATTTACAGAGCATTCTTATAATCCATCCAGCCTGTCAGCAAGACCCTTGGAACTATTGTATTTTTAAGAACTAACACTGCATTAAGTTCTCTTTTGCAATGTCTCTGTTTTCCTCATTTCACTGATGCTGCTGTCAGATCAGTTATCAATTGTGGTATGAAATAACCTGGCTAAAGATCTTAATTAGCTTTTGATTTTAGAAATTCCTAAAAAAAGTATTATCTCTTTGTGTAGTTAGACTTACTGTGTATGGCTGTACAACTGATTGAACTGGATTGGTAACTACTTGCTTGTCAGACTAAACAGGTGCTTTTGGGACTGTTGTTGGTTTCTTAACTGTGAAAGATTCCCCCAAGAAATGGGGGGTTTCCCTCCCTTCTGTCAGCAATGTCAGTGCTGCTGGGCATTGTGTAGGTAAGTGAGCAGTGGGAGAGTAAACTTGTACTCAGGAAATTCAGTGACTTCTTCACATGGGATATTGGTTAACTGATGGAACAATATCCCAGTAGTAGCAGAAAGTAACCATAGTCACTAGTGAAATCACCACCAGTGAAGAATCTGAATAGTAAGGAATGCTTCAAGCCTTTGTCATGCGTACACTAGAAGGAAAACAAAAGCTAAAATTTCTGAAAAGTCTTTACATCTGCTTTAAATGTTATGTGATTGTCTTTGCAGAAATTCCATTCATTAGAAGGCTTTTTGAGAGTTAATGGCATGTGTTTACTTGGCATTTACTAACACAAAAATGGCCAAGGAAGCTGATTTTTGCCTCTTTGCCATGATTCAGGGGTTTTTCTGCATCAGGTAGTTCAGATACTGAGACATGAGAAACTTGATGTTGAGGAAAACTTGTCCTTATACAACTTTAATAGGGTGGCTCGCTTGTCAATACGGAATGAATTTGGAAAGCTACTTGTGTTGTTGCTTTTGAGTAGATTGGCTAGCAGTTCTCTGAGAAGAAAATCTTAATGCTTCTTAATTTAGTTAAAAGCCATATCAGATTGTAAAGCAGCAGAGGCAAACAAAATGTTTGCACTGGATGGTAAGCAAAATAAAACCTATCTTTTTAAAAAAAGGAGAGAAGAAAAAAAAGCAGTGTGTGTGCTGAATTGTTCTTACTTTTTCTTTCATAAGGGAAAACATTCTAAAATACTGTTATAGGAAAATGTACCTCCATGTCCTAATCCATATTAGACAACATTAGTTCTTAAAGGAAAAAACCCACCCAAAACCAAAACCATGTTTTGCTTGGGGATTAGCTCACCAGAGTATGCTGTTTACTTCTATGAAACTGAAAAAAATGAAGTCACATTTATTTTAGTATGTTTTACCATTTCTCTTATTTTAATAGTTGTGCTAGTTGAATAACTTCTTTTAAAGCAATACTGATACTGTGATGCATGAAATGCTTATGGACTTACTCCAAGGGTGAATATTGAGTGTCAGCATGTAACTTCTGCTGCAGCCCTTACAGTTATATAGGGCAAGCAGATCACAGTTAGGTCTTGTGCTACAAGAATTCTGGAGTGTTGCTCCCTTCGTTCTGAGGTTTTGTTCAGTTTGGATTTTTTGATGGTGACGCATGGATGGTGGTGGTTTAAACTAACCAATTAAAAAATAAGTCTTCGTAAACCACACTGTCACCAATGGTGAGCTGGTTTTAAGTAACCACCCTCTATCACTGCATCAAGGGGATTTCCATGCACTGCATGTGTTTGAATATTCAAAATCATCACCCCAAGATGGAAAGCTTTTTAATTCGCTTCTGTTCTGTGGACCAAAACTTTCAAAAAAGGCTTTGTGGAGTTTGTAAGTACAAGAACATGCAAATATGTACGATTTTAGTTCTGGGAACACATGGACAAAAGATGAAAATAGTCAAAAGGCTATTGAATGACTGACTGGAAGCACTGGAAGAAAGTGCTCAAGTGAAAATACATTAAATTGGTTTATTGTTAAAATAACTTCTGTGAGACACCTTTATCTTTTTCGTATGTGATCCAAACAAGAAATCACAACTTTTTACTGATACTGTTATTTAGGGGGAATAAATAATCAGGTCACAAGTTTTCTAGCTCTCTTCAGGGTGAATGAAAAATTCTGTTTAATCTTGTAACTTTCATTAAAATAGCAGTGCATAACTAACTTCTCTTAACTCCTCTAAGTTTCCAGTGTTATGATTATTGAGGCTTAGCAAAATGTAAGCTTTGTCTTGAATGTGAGAAAGTCTTAAGTAATTTAAACTTGGTTTCACGTTCTCAGGAAAAGCATTGAGTGAACACCTAGTAGAAGGTGGCATTGTTGAAGGCCTGTGCTGGTTCTGACGGAGTAGGTGGGGAGGGAGAGTCTCAGGGGGAAGATGGTTCAGGCAAAGCAAATCCGTGGCAGCATCCGAGTCTTCCTGAACAGTGTCCTAAACCCAAGCAGGGTGTTCCTTGCAGGGGTTATTAATCATGTCACTTAAACATTGAAGTTGCACTTCCAGCAGCTGCTGTAACACACCTTCCTCAAGGAGCGGGCGCTCCAGTGAAGACCAGCTGTGACACAGCACATAATAAGCAAGTAGGAGAATGCAATAAAACTGAGCTTCCTGCTAAAGCTGGATAATTTCCAGATATATTTTAATATCTGGCTTTCTTGGTGATTTTTCAATATTTAATTTCAGTATTTTAGTGCTTTTATTCCCCCTCATTTTAAATGACATGTATATTTTATACTGAGTGAACAGGATGTAAATAGAACTTGAAACTGTGAAGAAATCTGTTTTGATGTTTTAATGTGAAATATGGAGTGGATTGGGAAATAATGATTGTCGTAGGCAAGAAAAGTGTTACACAAGAAAACATTTCACTCCTGTCTCACCTAGTTGTTACAGTAGGGTGCATCTAAGAGGGAAAGGATTGGAGCTGCACAAGCAAATAAAATACAACAGCATAAAAGGATTTTTTTCCTGTAACAGAACATCTCTGTGTAAGAGTAAGAGGGATGTGGAAGGCTTGAAAAAGTAGGTCAATTAATCTCATGTTTATGAGTAAGAATTCTAGTGTAGGTTTAATTGTGTAGTGCTGAGTGAATGCTGTACATCATCCAGGTACATAGTATAAGATTTAGCACAATGCTTAATTCTAAATATGTTTAGATAAATACCTTGTAAAAATCAGTGATTCATGGCATTTCTTTTATTAACTGTGGTAGTAGTCCCCCCACCCCTCAAAAAAACCCCCAAACCACCAGTGCCACAAGTATCAGCAATTGTACTGAAGTTTAACTTTAAATTTTCCCATTGAAAATTTTCTCTATATTCTTCTGCTGCTAGTCCATGGATAGGAATACTTCAGATTTTTGGAGTATTGCATTATTAATCAGACTGTATATGTATAATTCAATATGAGCAATCCAATGAGCATTCCTTTGCAACTGGAGTTGATTAATGATACTGAGCCTGCAGTAACTATAAGGAGGTTATATTTTAAATGTTTGATGCATGTTGTTGAGATCTTTAAATTTACAGCTGAAGTTGTCAGCCATTCAGTCAGTGACGATGGTGCAGGGAGGAAGAGCAGGAGGGCCGCTTTGACCTTGAGTGCACTCGGTGCATGAGACAACGTATTAGGGAATTGTGTACGTGCCTCAGTCCCTTTCCAATGGGAAACTTTCTCAGTGATAGGCAAGACTTAAAAGCCAAGATGATTTTTAGGGATGTACATGTATATGTGCTATCATAAATGCACATACAGGTATGCTGTGTTTATGTAACATCAGTGTGTTTGTATGTACAAACCTAAAAATACAAATAGTAGATCAAAGCCAAGTAGTGCTTCTGAAATTGAGAGTTGGTGTATCATTAAACGTGTTATCTACTGTGTCAGTCGCTTTAATACTTTTTTGCTAACATACATGTTTTTAAAAATAAAGCTGAGTTCTTTAACAGTTTGATTGTGAACACGCTGTGTGTTTCTACAGTTGTGGTTTATTTGTTCCTTTTCAGGTGGTAGTAGACACCAAAATAGTTAACAGATCTTTATTAAATATTGGCATAACCTCTTGTCCATATACATTGTGCTTTGTTTTTGCTATAGAAAACAGTGTGCTTTGCACCGTGTGCAGAAGATAACCTGATGAGATCAGATAAAGATGGATGGATATGGATTTCTATTTAGAAATACACCCCTCCTTGTGTCTTTGAAGTATGAAGTTAGGAGGATGATGTTATAATATACTCTAGTTTCAAGTACAACTCTCTTGATATTTCACAACATTAATAGCACCTTAGGTTTAGGAATTCTGTTGGTCTTATTGTTCTTCTCAGCCAAAAACAATTTTCAAAACTCATTTAAACACTTAAAAGAAAATAAACAGAAAATGTAAGATAGATATGACATAGGACCTTGTGAACAGTCTTCTGTTTCTCAGAAGAGAAGTGCTGGTTCCCGACAAGGCCCATTTGCTGGGTGGCAAGTTGAGCCAAATCTCACAACAAACAAAATTCCCTGATTCTGTAGCTACTTGGAGCTGGCGAGGTTTTACACAGCGATAGAAAGAATGAACCTCCCCACACAGCTGTCCCCTATAATGTTATTTATCCAATTGTCATCTTAATTTCTGTCTTAACTTTTATGGATTTATTTTGGAAGTGCCTCAAACTCCTCGTGGAAGTCAGCAGTAAAAATGAAAGTTTTGGCACAGGAGTAAGACCTGGGAACACCCTAGAAATTATATAAAAAAGGAAACTAAATCAATTGGCTGTGTGATGTTGTCTGCAGAACTTAACACTGAGCTCTCCTCTGAAACTGGGAAATGAGAAATGTGAATTATAATGGAATGAAAAATACATGTTCAGCTGTTGGTTTTAGGTCTTTTAAATAAGTTGCTGTGAAGTCTTTTTTGTTGTGATTTTTGCCTTTAAGGATGTGGTCTGAGAGGGAGGTACTTTCAGGCTGTGTATTTAGAATCATTGGTGAATCTGAAATTTCTAACTGGGAAATCTTGTTGCCCTACTTATTGTAGCCTTCCTTAGCATAAGATGATATTAATGGAAAAATCTGTTCACAAATAGAAATCCTGCAGGGAGAATAAGTCAGTGTCTGTCCCTGATTTGCAGCTCGGATGCTTGAATTGCAGGACTACTTCTGCAGAAGCACTTCTGACAATCTGCGGCTTTCCCACCTAAATAGCCATTAAGTAAAAAAATCTTTAGTCTTGCAGAGGGCTACTTGGTGAGTGTCTCCTAGGTAGCTGTCAAAGGTTGATCCCAGCTGAAACAAGTGGAAGCCCTAGCTGGAACTTCATGTCTTTGGGTAGAAAATTATATTTGTAGTTGCAAATTGGATCTCAGGTTGATTTCCCTTTAATTGCTGTCTACAATCAATGGAAGCAGTGATGATGACACATTATTTTTCCCACCTGCACTGGGAAAACAAGCTTCTCTCCTTTTTATGCAACTACTTTTTTATTGCCCTCTGGTCTTTTTGTCTACATTGCAGAGGGTGGTGGCTTAAATCTTTGAGGAGGCAGTATATAGTGCAGAATACTGGAATGAAATTGGAATGATGTGTAATGGTCCAAGATGGTGTTGATTCCTTTGTGGTTCCTGTTTGATCTATGAATTTTCCTGCTAAACTGCTTTCTCCATCGATGTCATTGATGATCAGCTGAGGTGGAGGAGGGCCTGGTAGATCATTTTATTCTGACTTAAGAGCCCGAGTTTTCTGGAGGGACTGTTTCTGTGGAGAATGCACTCATTAATCCCCTTCTGGATAGCACAGTGACAGTGGCAACTGGAATTCAAGGCATTTTGTACCTGTTACAAACACTAGCCTAACAGCCTGTCTTTTCAGTTGTGTACGTGCAAGTGTGTCTGTGTGTGTTCGTACACATCTGTTCATATATGCATGTATGCCTATGTGTGTAGGAGTAGAATGAGTTTGAGACTGTAGAATGAGAATTTATTCCATATATAGCACATATCTAGTGGTTTTGGGTTCTGCTGAGTAATGCATTTTAAGACCCTTACGAGAGCTAATCATTACGAGACACAAGAATCATCTGGTGTTTTAGGTACCTCTGGAAACAGGCTTTGCTAAGAAAAATAATGGAATATCTGAATTCAGGCTCAACCATTTGAAGCCTGCCAAGCTGTCTTTGAGCTTTTCCATAAGATCACTGCCAGAGCCTGTTTCATGAGCACATTTGATGTAGGAGGAGGTTTGACCTTAGATTAGCACGCAGTTGGCAGTGTGCTAGGCTAAGTATAATCTAATTGACATGTAATGTTTGCGCACGCTGTTACACCCTGATAAAAATTCAGCAGTGTTTTATGATCTCTTCCTTTCTGTCTCTGTTGTAGGAGTAGCAGCTGCTTTGGGGCTCGATTGTGGTCTCTTCAGACATTTAGGTTTTCCTCAAGCTTAAACACGTTCAGAAATTTTCATAAGGATTACACCAGCTTTTAATTTCCTTCCTTTCTTATCCCGTAGTTGTGAGGTTTTTACCTTGGGGGTATGGAGTACTCTTGGAGCTGGAGTGCAATGAATGCTATGGCGCTTCCTTCAGACATTCGTTAATGTACATTAGCTTTCTCATGTCTACATCTCTGTGTTCTCCTGTTTTGTGGCTGTGACAGAGATGCTGATTTGACAGGTGCAAGTGCAGTCCTTGCTCAGCTTTTTAGTTTTCAATAGTTTCGGTGATTCTGGTAGTCACTGGGCATTCTGCAGTCTGTTACAACAGGTCTTGTTCCGTTCTTTGGCTACTCTTTTTTCCACATGATTTACTCAAAGTTCTTTTGACTAGACATTCCCTGTTTCTTTCTTCTGTTGAAAAAGTGCTCTTATTTATCAAAAAACACAGAAAAGCCTGATGTTTCTACCAGAAATTTGGTGTTTAAAGAAAATCCTTACAACAGGTATTCAGCCTTTGAGGCGGCATGAAATGGTTAAGTATTGAGACACTGGTTTTCCTTCTCTTCTTCCTCCTCTGTTCAGTTGCTAGCATCAGTAAATCAAATGATCATGCACTAAGCTCATTCGAGCTTGCTGCAATACCATCTGCAACTCCATTTGTATTCTAGATATTGTAAACCATGGTTGGTAACTGTATTCATAGTAAATCTCAAGTAGGTGATGGAGGTTGAAAGAGCAGGAAAAGCTTTTTTTAGTAGCTATTTAAATGTGTTGGAAGGAGATCGCATGATTTGCTGTTTTTCGATTTGACATGTTTTATGAATGCATCGTTTGATCCTAGACTGTGTGTAAACTGTTACAAATACTTCCCCAGCATTTGCCAGGTTATGAGGAAGTTATCACAGTTCTGTGTGACCACCTTTCTAGCGGGGGATGTATGTTAGATTGGTATTGCTGTCTTTGCTGACATGCAAATTTTTTGTTGATTTTTACTATTTTCTGTAAACTCTGTTATCTCTGTGATGTGAAAATTCGTAAAGAATGAGGTTTTATACAGAAATTGGATTAATCTCATATTGATTCCAAATTGTGATTGCTTTTAGGCAAAAATTGTCTGGATAATACTGTAGTAGATGGGATTGAGACCAGAGTATTTAAGAGGTAGAAACATAACTGCATTAATTATAATTTAAATTCAAGTAGTGATTGGCTTTGTTTTGAATTCTCCAATAAATATTATTAGGTGGAAAGATAAGTGTGCTAAAGTATTCACTGCAGTGAACTACATGATGCTAATGGGGAAAAAAAAAGCTGTTAAACTTTTTGACTTGATATGGATTGTTTTATTTCCTCTTATTTCTTTTCTGTACTTTTTTTTTTTTTTGAAACGTGATTTGGTCTGATAGTGAGGGAATAAGAGAGTAATAGCTCAAGTTTTGAAAAACAGTTCATATACCCAGGTATTCTAATTGACTTAAGCCAAGTGTGCAGTGTCTTGGCTTCTAACATCCCACACTTTGTTGCAAGAATCAGTCCAGCAGTGTGTGGGGTAGTTCTGATGGATGTGGCTATGTAAAGTAAAGGTTGAAGAAATGCCATTAGTGAATCGTTCTGGTGGTCTTGCCTGACAGTTTGATCCTTGACAACCTGCCTCTTCATGGAACTTCCAACAGGCAGAGAGGAATTGCATGGGCTAGTTCCCATTGTTCGCTCCATGTCTTTTCAGGATTGTTTTTGCAAGGGTCTCTCTGGCCAGTCCTTTCCAGTGAATTGCCATGGTCCTTTGTTGCTAAGAACTCCATGCTATGACTCCCGTCTCAGGCCTCTTCAATAACGTTCTGCACAGAAAAAAGTTGCATTGGGTTGAGTCAGTAGGATCGCTGGTTTTGTCCAATTGTTTTTGCAGGGAGAAATGAATGTGAAATTTCAACACTGGTAACACTCTGCCTAAGTGACACCAAAAATGTATCTCTGAGTCTGAAACGTGTCTCTGGGAAGCGCTTAGTGGGTTTTTTCCATT
Source organism: Falco cherrug (assembly GCF_023634085.1). NCBI lineage: Eukaryota > Metazoa > Chordata > Aves > Falconiformes > Falconidae > Falco > Falco cherrug. The sequence continues at coordinate 22,249,704 of NC_073703.1, forward strand.
TTGACTCCAGGCCCATAACCATATGTTCTGGTTCATATTAGGAATACAACAGGGAATTACTTCGCTTGCAACAAATTCTGTTAGAAGTACTGCTGCCAGCTTGGTTGGTAGGTTGATGTTGACTCTTTTGCAGTTTTAACCTTTGGGCTTTTTTTGTCTTACCCTAATTTGGGCTTTTGTCAGCTGGGTAATTTTACTCATGTTTCCTTTGGTGTGTGCTTCGTTCTGTTTCAAGGCGACATGTCCATGATGACAGCAGAGTTTTGTGTACACAACAAGTTTTAATTTAAAATATCTGAGAGTTGCTGGAAAACAACAATGGTACTTGATGTTAGGCACAGTAAGAGGTGCTTGAATATTAAAGCAAAACTCGACTCTATAAAATGTTATTATGTACAGGTCAGAGAATCAAATACCTAAAGTATTAGAAACCTTAGTAGTTCAACCCTGTCATAGTTGACTGTACCATATGGCTTCTTATATGCTTTCTAATACTGTCTGATTCTTATTATGATTCTCCTTAATCCTGTATTAGCATGTGGTAGTTTCTTGAATGACCGCATCATATTTACCTCAGTAAGCCCTAAGATTTTGTGTTTACTGCACATAGTTACCTATTCTTAGTTTCTATTAATTGTTTCTATTACTTTCGATTAACCTGTCACAGTAGGCTATCAGCACAATATGTTGTTCTTTACTTTTGCAGCAATGTTTTATTGTTGGAACTGTAGTAAGTATCTGACTTGTACAAAGGGCACATAGTGGCAGGGTTTAACAAGAAGACAGGACCCATCAGTACCTGATGCTGTTTGTGTTCAGGCAGATGTAATGTGTTATGGAGGTTAGTGTTAGGTTGCATGCTGAGCATTTGGGATGGGAGGGCTTTGTACTGATATAACAAGGTCTGGACTTACATCCTGGTAGGAAAGACAGATAGCATTCAGTATCCCCTTAACTGCCTTTTTTTTAATTTATTTGTTTGTTTGTTTTTTAATCACTGTCTCAAGGGAAAAGACACTATGGGAATGAATGTTTCCTATGACAGTGATTTTGCTATCATTTGTATCACTGACAACCTCAGTAGATGCTGAAGGTTTAAGTAAAAATAGTAGCTCAAGCACTTGAATTTATATTGAACTATACAGTTTTAAAGTTCACTTCATCTTTTGATATATGGCTGTTTTAACATAGGATGAGCTTTAGCACACTCTGTGTACTTAAACAGAGAAAATTTGGGTTAGCTTGCCTGAAGAGTGGCTATAACTTTCTGACTAGGACCTGCTTTGCTTAATACAAATGACAGTCAGCCTCTAAACCCTCATCCTAAATTTTCACTAAATGACTGAGCTCTTTGCCGAGCATCCTGCTTTCCAAATAGGCCTGCAAGAAATAATGGTTTTCCAAATCGGGAATCCCTTTGCCTTCATCCTCAATTTGTGAAGCTTCTGAATGAGCAGATGAGGTTCATCATGGAGGTGATGGTTTGGTTGTCAGTGACTACCAGTTCTGTGTAGTCCTCCCTCAAGTTCTTCTGGGCTTATTAAACAGGTGGAGTGCCAACTTGCTGGGTTACAGTTGCATTCATTCAAATACCATTTTTAAATGTTTACTTTTTTCCCTCCCTCACCTCCTATTTCAGTGAACTGTTTTAAATGATGGTGTTAACCGATTGCTGGGATAAATGGATGAAAGCCTACTGAAACCAGTTTCAGTGCCTGTTAAATCCTCCATTTCAGATCAAATCGGTGATGGCTGAGAGAACTATTCCACATAAACTCCATGATGGGACTGGCAAAAAATAATTTTACTTGAGCCTCACTAATTTCATTGTTTTGTGTAGCAAAGGCTGTTTCTGAAGATTTGTCTACTCCATCAAGTTCTGGATCATAATGCTGATCAAAATGATCAGTATGGACTTATTTCAGTGGCTAAGTGGCTTTTATTTTATTCAGTACTTCAACTTCCATAGTGAATAAAGAATGTTGTTTTTAAAGCTTGTGAGAAACTTGAGCGGACCATTAGTTGCCTTCATGTTCCCTAAGGTAGGTAATTGAGTGACGTATGTGTGAAGTAACTGCTGACTGCCATTCTCCTTCAAGAAAATGATCAAAAAGTTCCAGGACAGCATCAGGTGATGTTCAGGAGGGTGGGAGGAAAGCATCAGAAGAATCCTCATGTGTTTTACCATGATATTGTATCTGGAACTTAAAAATACTGTTTCTGGACCTGAAGAAAAAGATTCATTCATTTTCTTTTGAATGGGCAGAGTATATTACTGCACAAAACTCATAACATATTCTAAGCTCTGCCTATGCATGTCACTTAAAAAATAAAAAAATAAGGAAATGCAGAGTAATACTTAGACCACAGTAGGTCAGCCCAAGAGGTTGTATCCTGGCTGTGTCATTTAATGACTAAATTAACAACTCTGACTAGTTTATTACATCCTACTTTGGGGCATTTGCCAAGAATGGCAGGCATAGTTCAGACCTTTGAGTGGTTTTGAATTGATTCAGTAAAAAAAAGCATTGAAGTGAGTGTGATCAAAGGTTGTGACATGGACATAAAGACTTAAAAATTGTCCTTCAAAACTTTCTAACATTTCAGCAGTTGAAAAGGGTATGCATATGCAGAACTGTGCAAGCCTGAATTTAACAGCCCACTTGGTAGTTCAACCTATTACTGTTGTTAGTATGATTTAGGATCTGTGGGTGAAATGCTTCAAATAATCAAATCTCCTGCTTTGGAAAATCAGTTTCTATCAGCTTAACTCTTCAACAGAAAAGAAAGTATTGTTCTTCATTTATTCTTCTTATCCTATAATTTACCTATGTGCTCTTACATCATCAGAAATCAGAAATTATATTGGAAGCTGTGTAAGTATATATCCCACTGTAAGCAAGTTACAGCTCTTGTGATGGCACTAGATTAACCTTACAAGCAGTATTCTGGTTTAAAAAAATAAAGACAAACACCCCTAACAACAAACCCCTCAAAAAAACCCAAAACAACAACAGCAAAAACCCCACCAAAAAAAAAAAAAAGTAGTCTTCTGTACCTCAGATACTGGTTTTAATTATACTCCTGGAATATGTTAACATCTTTACTACCATCTTCCTGAGGACTCTTTTAAAAGAGCTCCTCTCTACTTCAGGAACATTTAATTTGGAGAGGAACCTAGAAAAAAGATGTTGATTCGCTTTTGATTCCTACAGAAACTCATGTTCTGTTTTCAGCTTTCTCCTGCAGTGTTCTTGCAAACTAAAAACAAAAGCCTGGAAGCCCCAAGCTCAGCTTCTGTTATCCAACAGCTGGTTCAGCTCTGGTTGGAAAATGAGATTCCTCCTGTAGTCCCTTGTAATTCGTACTTCCTTTTGAAGATACATGCGAGTAAGTTAGTTTGCAAATATGCCTTTTGACTTAAAAAGCAAACTGTAGTTGAATTGCTAATAAGCTGACTGTCCTATAAACAACTCTTAATTAGAATCAAATATTTTGGTCTCTTGCATAATTCTGCTTGGGGGTACTTCCCTGCTGGGTTCTTAGCAAAATAGATGCTGTTCCTCTACAGCTATAACGTGTGAACTGAGAACAACATGATTAGTGCTTACTAAGAATTAAAGCCTGCTTTCACAGTAGCCTTTCAAAGCTTGCCCTAGTTCACCTTCATTTTACTGGTTTTTTTTTTCAGGTGGTTTGTTTTTAAGATTCAGTATTGCACGCTACAGATAAATGCTGTGAATTTTTCCTGATACTCTTGAAGGTTTTAACTGTAAACTTGTTTATCAGGATGTGTGCTGTGCGTATGCAGGCATTGTGGTTGAGTCCAGCATTTCTCGGGGCAGGGGGGCATATGAGAGGTCTTGCACTTTAATTGTCTGTGCACATTTAGAAACAGAAGATAAATGCTGTTTTGTGCTGTACAGTGTTAAGTTCCTTGTATTATAACTGATGGAAGGAAGGACTATGCTTTTTTTGCTTGCTTGTTCAAGCTTCAAGCGTTCTGACTAGGCACCCCAAGACAGCATGCAGTGCCTGAGCTTGTCAGGCTCCTTTTGGACTCCCTAAGTTGGTATCTTTGTACTCATTGCCTTTAGAACATCATTTAGAACATCAGCTTATAATCTATTCATTTACTGCTCTTGCCTTTGTCTTTGAACTAATTAGAGGGAAACTTGAGGGTTTGGGGTTTTTTTCTCCTTTCCAGCCACCAGAAGAGTGCATACTGCTCCCTTCTCAACTCACTGACAAGATGCAATTTCCAGTCCAGTGTTTACAAGCGTGACACTTGCACACCAGTGATAGTTATTGCTGAAGCACCTCTTCACGCAGTTCTTGGTGCCATGGCAAAGCAGCTGACCAGCGGTGACATGTTCAGTGTCTTGTCCATCAACGAGTGGATGATGAGGGCCTTGCTATGACATATGTCCATATGTTTCAGGCATACAACCCACAGATGATCATTCAGCTCCTATACAGTGTTGTGTTGGAGAATCAGCCTAGTGTTCCAAGAAGGCATATTAGTAGCACCCCTTAAGCACCCTTGAGAGCCTTGTGGTATAAACGAGTTACAAATTGACAGCAGTGGAGCACTAAAGAGAGGGTGATCTTCCCTGGAAAGAAGCAGTGTGACCTTTTATATGTTAAGCACATAAGATGTCAACTAGTTTAAGTGCCACTGTGGGTATGTAGTAATATGTGTGTTGTTATCCTCCATGCCTGTGCAATCATCTGCCCACTTGCCTGCCTTGTGGTTTCATCATCCTTGGTTCTGAAGGATGATGCTTTCATTTACATTCATAATTCTGGAAGTACCATATGTAGCTGTCAGTACAGCTGGGTTTGTATTTTTGAGTGCCTTTTGCTTAAGGAGGTCTTACTGGGCTGGGCACCAGTCCACTAAAGAAGTATTTGGTATTTTGGAGTAGAATTAGGCGTTCAGCAGTGGGGAAAACAGACAACGTAATGTGTCCTGATTTCCTGATGCCCTGGGACAGCAGTTGGGTGGGGGGAGTACTGAAAAGAATAGAGAACTTCTGTCCCACTGGATTTTCTTACAAAGTTAATCTAGTATAAAAATACGTAACTTTGCCTATACTAACATGTACACATGCAGGCTCTTAGACTGCGACAGTCTCATGACCTAGATTTGTGTTTGCTCAAGCCTGAATGAACCAGTTAAGAAATATCTCCAGGGAGACAGACCTCTACTAAATCATCGCAGAGCTTTGCTTTTAACCATAGCACCGGCAGTGGCAACTTTCCTTTAGCTGGTTGGGCGTAGTCCGTGGTTGACAGTGTCAGTGTTAGCTGTTCCGCGTTTGCCTAGTTTAGCAATGCAGATATTTTTGGATTGTGTTCTACTTCAAACACTGTATTGGCAAGGGTGTGAAATGGAAGGCAAAGAAGTGTTCATATCCTCATAGCATTAAGCAGAGAGAATATTAAGCTGAGACTCTGCGTTCTCTGCTTAGCAGTGCAGCTCAAAGTACACAGATAATGTCATGGCCCCATCAGCTGTCAGACGTCGCAGACGTTGGGGTAGGAGTGTACAGGGTAAGCCAGGTGGGTATGTGAGTGATCAAGGAGGTCAGTGTTCACTAACCGGTCTCCCCTCTAAATCTCATTTCTCCTATGTATCTGATAAGCCATTCTGCTGTTTTACTGTATACTTTTAGCTTGATGATAGTTGATTCCTGTTGGAATTATGTCATGCAGACTTGTCCTTGTCAATATTTGAAGACACAGCCTTTTAGCCTGGGTTACATGTCTCTTGAAAGCCCTTGTAAAATCCTTCTCAAGATAACTGTCTCTTGTACAGCAGCTGATGAGGCAGTTGTAATGTCAATGCCACCTTCCCAGTCTAGCAGAGCTGGACTCTCAGGTACGATATAATTTCTTGGGGAAACTTTTCTGGAGTCTTTGTAATTGCCATTTTATTGTGCTAGTTAATCTGAGCAAGGTATAGTGGAACAGACATGTTCTGTACGTTACCCAAGACTCACATCCATAGTATTGATTTGACTGTAAACTTTTAAAGTAGCGCAGAGTTGGATCCCTCACTGATTCAGAACCCACCCAGTGAGCCTTGCAAAAGTCACACAAGCTTTTTAACTAGGGCAAACCTGAACATTATCAGTACGGGTGTCATCCACCTTAACGCTTTTAACACAGACAAATTCAGAAAGAGCAGACAACTCATTATTCCATACTGTTACAGAAGGCTTTGTAAGGAGCTGGTTAGGAAAGCCATTTGTGGGAGCAGCAGAGTAGTTTAGCACCAACCAAGGGATTCTCAGATTCCTTGGTGGTGCTGTTTAGTTTCCTGTAGATTCTCCTCACGGTCAGAAGACCGAGAAGTTTCCCCCTAGAGCAGAAGCCTACAGCTTGGGTCACTCATATCCCTCTTTGTAATGTGGGTGAGGTACTTGCTGGACAAAAAATACCCAGTGAGGTACCTCTCTGAAGCGTGGAACAAATAGAACAGGCTGGCCTTGATTTCTGGAGTGACTGGGGTAAAACCGTGAGCAAATTTTGATACATTAAAACTTCCTTTGGTCTAGAAATATTTTCTGCAAGAGATGAATGGTGTTGAGTTTTTTTCTTAAATTGGCTTGCAAATGACTGGACAGGCTGCTCCGTAGGACCTTGAACATTTCCGTGAACTCTTTTTGTGCACAGGCTAAGAAGAAAGTGTGTGTACTGTACAAAGGAGGAAGACATTATGGAGAAAAGGGACTATAGATACCAGTTTCACTTTTTTTTATTGTTAACGAAAATACTTTGGCCGTGGAGTAGCACAAACAAATTAGTAGTGATACAGCAGCAGTGCATATCTATTACTGTGGTGAAAGTGATTTGGGAAATCTTTGGTGCGTCATCATGAGTTTAAAAAAGTCCACCAACTTCAGCACTGTTAAAAGCCAACTATTGAGAATATTTTAGTGTTATCTCATACTGCAAGTAATGGTAGTTGATGTTTCTAGGAAATCTGTACTTTTGTCATTGTCTTTTGATGCTGTGTTGCTTAATTAATTGGTAGGCAGACTGAGCCAGCAACTACACGAAGTGTTGTAAAATGTCAGATCTAGTCATCCAGATTTAGTAACAATGCATGGACATAATATGGCAGCCAGAATTAGATGGTGCATTTTCTGTAAACTGCTTTTTAGTAGTTTTCATACAAACTACTCCAGTAAATACAAAGGACCTAAGCATTTGTCAGGATGTGCCAATCCTTCATGTGCTGAATTTTCTGCATTCAGGAAGAATTTCAGGAGGAGGGAGAGAGGTACTGTTGATGCTAGTCACCTGTTGGGAGGGGAATAGAAAGAAGACCTGGGGGGAACCTGAAAGAAGTAAGTTTCTTATCCCACAGGTTCATTTTCCTGTTATTTATAGGGGGTGGGGGGTGTTGCACTAGGAGCCTGAATAAAGAACATCTGTAACCATGCAGATTTATACATACTTACAGCCGAGTACCACTGAGTACTGCAGCACTACAGGTTTGGCATTACTGAACCATGACGTTAATTTTTGCCCATATAGTTAAAGTTCCAGATGCACTTTTCTGGTTTTATTATTTACTGATTTTACTCAATAGTATAGTTACTCCAACAGTATTGGTATTGCCTCAGTTCAAATGCTAGCTAGGTTGCCTGTGCCATGTGGTACAGAATGTGGTGCTTCTGCTGAACAGAGCATGGGGCCATTAATCATTCTTGAATGTTTATCTGAAAAATAAATTTCCTGCTGACTGTGTGGTTATATTGATGTCCTTCAACAGGGGACAGCCAAGCTGTATGGAAGAAGGAAGTGGGAGAGTAAATCTGTGCAAAAACTATTCACTTCTTACTGTGGTAGCACCGATAGTGTGTAGAAAATACTGTTCGAACTGTTGAAGGAAAAGGTGCAGGAGGAAATGAGTACGTTACTCAGATCTGGAGGTTCTGCTAAGTGTTGGTTGGTTCTGTTTTGCTCCTCTTGAATGATACCAGGAGGAAAAGCAATTTTAAATGAACTCCCAGTGGAAATTAAGGGTGGATGTCCTTTGACATGGACCTTTTTCCTGTTACTTTGGGGATATTTCTCAAACAAATATATTTATGGTTTTGATTTATTAGTTTATGATTTGCTGTCCATAGTTACCTTTGATTTCTGGCCTGTTTTGTTTCAAACAAATTAATGGAATTTTACAGATTTATTTTATTTCAAGGAAAATAGAATGTTCAGATCTATAAATATTTCTAACTTATTTCAGCAAAGAACATTTTTTTTTTTCTATTTAATGTTCAAACTGTTTCACTGAAAATGCCTGCTTTACAAGAGGTAAAGAGATGTTTAGTTTTGTAGATATTGGTCTCTAGAATGTCAAAATTTCTTTTAATGAAGAGAATTTATGGAAGAACAATAGTTTAACTGTTCATTGAGTATGTATGTGCTTCTAAGCCCATAGCTATTGTAATTTAGCAGTAACAACATCCTGGCTCTAGTTGCTGTGAGTGTGTCTACACAGGGAGCTTTTGGGCAGGATACAGGAACGTCAGCTGAGCTGAAGTAAGGCAGTGCAAATGGGAGCACAGGTGCTGCTGCGAGCTTTATCCTCCCAAGGGACGGTGGCCAGAGGCTGGAACAGTGACTGTTCTTTACCAAGTGTTGCTCCTGCTGCTCTGCTGGAGAGTACCTACTGCCTTGGGTGTCCTGGCAAATCATGTGTATGATCACTCCATAACTAATTCTGTCAAAAAATAAGGGAATGATTCTTCAAAAAATGTAATGGTCAAAACACCCCCACCCTCCAAAAAAAAAGTGTCAGAATTGGTTGAGAAAGTGATTATGCAAACAGAAACACTGGCAGTTGTGGGAGGGATGTTAACTTCTGGAGCTGAAGGGGAGCCGGTTGTTGCTGTGGTTATGCTGTTGCTGAACTGCAGGCAGAATGGCAGGCGTTCCTCCAAGTTGGACTTAATTTACTCTGAAGAACCTTAATATTGCCTCATGTTTACATCTTACTTTTCAGCACTTGATAATATCTTGGGGTTTATACGTTTGAAATGTTTTTGCTTGTTTGCTTTGTTGGCAAGGTATCTCCTTGAGCACAGACCTGCTCATTGTAATTCAAGCACTGGTTATAGACTTGGTTTGTTGGGATTGCCGAGTACCTGGGCAGCATGATGGGTCAACTTGATGTCTTGACGTACACACTCTTGATACACACCTGCAGGCACTGGGTGATCTCACTGATGACCTGTGTGGTTGTTTTTAAAAGCTTAGAGGTACTGCTACCTTCCCCTGTCAGATCCATAATTTGTTACTTCAGTCTGTAGCCTTGCCAGGATAGACCAGTCACAGTCCGATTTAGAAATTACCTACTTCGTTACTCGCAGAGCATTAGACTTAGTACCAGGCAAACCATTTCTTCCAAAACCCTCTTAATTTCCAGGAACCCCTTGACTTTTGGTCAGCCATTCCAGAGACTGAGTGATACTGGGGAGCAAAAAGAGTCCATTGCCTGCACAGAAAAATATTTAAATGTGGTGTGAATCAATGCATAGAAGACAAAGGGAATATGGAAGGTATTTTTTCCTTTTTTCTCTGTGATCTCGGCCCTTTTTCCTGACCAAGTTCTTAGTTCTTTTGAGAAAAAACAGCTGTCTTATTTTGGCTGTTACCCAGGGGATGGAAACTGCTTATCCTGGTTATTACTGAAAGCCAAGTGGGAAGGTTTAAAGCCTGAGGGTAATCTGGGGGAGGCAGATGAAAACCCTTCTCTGATGTTTGAGAACATGGTGTTGGAGGGAGCTGATAACTCATGGGCTTTTTTCATAAGCTCATATTTGAATAAAGCATCCTTTGGTGTCTATGAAACCAAGAGTGCTGAGTTGAAGACCAGACCGCTGATTTATTTAAGTCCTTCCTCCTTTAAAGAGTTGAATTTGCCCCTGAAAAGAAGGAGACACAATTGGGAGGACACAGTAACAGGTTCCCAATTTGTAAAAAATGTATTAGAGATGACAAGGATCAATTTTCCATGTCTGTTTATGTAGGGAAGGAAAAAAGGTTCTTTTGCAGAGTGGAAGACCTAGGTTGAAAACTTGGGTGGGTAGGAGGGAACCACTGGAAATGTAGAAGTAGTAAAAAGAAAAAAATGGAGCAGCTTCCCTGGGGATGTTGTGGACTCCATTTCAGTGGAGCCTTGTCAGAATGGATTGAATGACCATCTGGCTGGGACAGCGCAGGGATGCCTCACTGCAACGCAAGGGGCTGGGCTAGACTGTCTCTTGAGGTTCCTTCTGACACGGTTTTATGGTTTCTGTGGTGCATGATCACAAAGTGAAAATATTAACAAGTGGAAAAACTACTTAATGTATTTCAAAAGAACTTTTTGCCCCTAAATTTTAAGAAATGGGGCCTCTGCTTGTTTTTAAATTTCTCAAGTGTGTGCCACAATGCTGCACTGGCCAAGCTGCTTTCAAGTTCTGACTTTGTTCTGGATCTTAAAGGTGAGATCAGGTTTACCTGAATGCTCTGGTTTGCTAAATTTCTTCTAACCTAGTAAAAGCAGCAGTACAAACTGCAAAATCACATAATTTTATCAAATTTTATATATTACAAAATTTACAAAATAATATAAAATTACAAAATAATTTTATCAGAGTATTTTAATACACATTTTATTTTTCCAATTAAAGTTTCATGGTCAGTCTTCATGAGCAGTTTTTTCTTTGCCCCTTTTTCTACATTCATAAAGGGAGGTTAGACACTGGACTGAATTAGGATGTTCCTTGATATTAAGTTAGTGCCCTTTTTTAAAATCCATTTTTGAGTGTTACTTATAAGAGTCAATTAAAAGATTAAGTAGATTTTTCTGTTTGCAAGTAACTGTATCTATATCTATTTTCATGCCATAACCTTGTGACTCTTCACCTTAAAAGAGGATGTTATTTTCTGAAATATTGAAAGGTTTGGTTATAAGTAGGAAGTATAATATTACATCACCATAACTTACACGGGACCCACTGCCGTCAGTGTTGGTAATACAGGATTTGTATGGCATTAAATTTTCAAGTCAGGTGCTAATTTATGACTGTTCAGTCACTTGTCTAGTATGCCATACCAGAAAGCAGTCATACGTTTCATTACACACACAGGTTTTTCAGGTGGACCGTGTTTTCTACCTTAAAACGTTTCGTTTGGTCTTTCTGAAGGTGCTGCAGTTGTGCCTGTGGCAACTGTATTATGTTCACTTTGCTTTCATGTCAGAGAATACAGATTCAATCATCTGTATTATACCTTCATATGTCAGCAGAAAAGAGGAGGCATCTTTTAATGCCTCTGCTCAAGTTACTTTTTGAAAAGATGGTGGTGGTTATATTTTTTCTGAATGACCAAAGTCATTCATGCCAAAGGTTAAAACTGAAGCTTGTTCATGGGAAAGTGAATAGAAGGTCAGTATCCATTTTTCCTCTTAATAGACAAGATAGACGAAGTCTGAAGATGTGATGTGTGTGGCTTGCAAGTGTTACCTTAAGGTGCAATAGGAAGCAAAGAGGAGAGGAAAGCTTTTTCTAGAATTTACCTGGTCACTGGTTTCACTTTGTATCATTTCTTCCTTTTAAGAGGAGTAGAGAATAGGGGAGAGCGGGAGTTCAGAGGGTTGTGTTACAATGGCCCTGCTTCAACACGCTGAGCAGACGGGGAGGGAGCAGGAGTTGTGTCTCACCTTACCACACTGGAAGGTGACAGCCAGGTTCCAGAGGTCACCTCTGAATTAGAACTGCCTTCTGAGCAGCTTGGTCACACTTGTCTAAGCTGATCTGTCTCTTTTCCAGCTGGTTGTTGTGCCACCTTTTTTTTTTTTTTTTTTTTTTTGACAATGCATATAAGCCCACATGAACATAGTTATTCTTCTGAGGACCATTCTGGATGGTGAAAAACTGTTCCAGTCTCTGGTTTCTTTGGATATTTTTGTTTTTGTAATGCTCTGAGGTTTGCTTATGTATAAATTATAGAAGTGCTAAACTGAACTCTATTATGGTGAATCTCTGTGTAATACTGCAGAGATTTATTTTTTGTCTTTCGTTTATTTTGTGCTGCTGCTGCTGCTATACTGAGCAATTACTTCTGAAGCATAAAGTCCTTTTGGATGGGTTTTATGAACTAGTATTTGGTAGTAGGGGTAGATCTTCATGTGTGTATCAGACCTCTGCCTAGAATGAGTGGTTGCAAATACAGGTTGTTTTGTTATCGGACACTGATAGATTAGGAAAGCACTGAGGTGTGTATATTAACATTCCAGGTATGGTTTTTGCTCATTCACCCCTTTGCCTTTGTCGGATAGTCTTATCATATTTCATACTGGTAGTGAGTGGTCTTGGAACTACTGAAAAAAAACCCTGAAGTAGGATGATTTGCTTTTGAGAGGCAGATGGATGGGCTGCCGCAAAAATCTGAGGGAGGATATCTTAGAGCCAAAGCTGTTCCTAAACGTTATCAGTAGAGAAATGATTTGTTTGCTGTCTGTGCCTTGGAGAAGGGATGCAGTCACTGAGCTCATTGCATCTATGTGTTGATGAAATGTAAATGGTGGCTCCTTCCTATTCCTTAAAGTCATTTTTGCCAAGCAGTACTGAGTATCTGGGATGCACAACTGGGGTTTAAATTTTTGTTTTAACTATTGGAATTTGTCCTGCTCAAATGATTGTCAGCGCTGGTAGTCCACAGAATCTCACATCCTCCTATTTAAAATAGGCATACATGAATTTATGCCGAAAGGATTTGGGGATTCTAGTAGATTCTGTATTTATGCAGAAAGGACTTCAGTTCTGAGAAGTTCTTGGAGATCACTGTGGAAAGTCTAACGATGGAAGAGCGGTTTGGAGTGTTATGACAGCAAGGGGAGACACTTGAGACAAAACCCAGGCTATCTACAAAAAGAAAACAAAAAGCATCTGTAGCTTCCTGTTTCTGTAGACAAATGCTGTCATATTCAGTGAAGGTTCTGAAACAGATTGAAAAATAACTCATTCTTGGAGCTCTGGGTAGCTGCGCAACAGAATAAAAACATGTATCAGGTCTGTGAGGAGACTTGAAAAAAACCAGCGTGGTATTGCACAATTTAGAATCTTCAGCTTTCCTTGAAGCAGTTACTTAAAGCTGTTAGTTACCAGCTAATCTAATTGTCTAATAATAAAAGATGTGAGAGAAAAATAATTTTCTGTCAGTAGTAAATATGTTGGCAATATACCTAATAATTGTATTGTTTTCCTATGCACCATTTTGACATACCTTAGACAAAGTTTAAGTATGTGTACACGTTTTGAAAATGAATTTTCAATCTACCAAGAAAATAGGTGTTTTGGATAGTTTCTAGCTTGATGATGCTAATGAGACTTTATATAAAACTGCATTTGAATACCTATAATTCTACTGAACTAAATTTATGTTTTTTAATGAAAGTTAAGCTTATTAAAGCATTAAATGGAAAATTCTCAGCAGTAATGCCATCACTGCTTTTTCAGATAATTTAGGAGGAACTTGCAAGTGACTTGACACCATGGTAGCGCTCTCTTTGAAGATCTGTGTCCGTCAGTGCAATGTAGTGAAGACGATGCAGTTTGAACCATCTACTGCAGTGTATGACGCCTGTAGAGTCATTCGTGAACGAGTGCCAGAGGCTCAGACAGGGCAAGGTGAGTTCCTCTGTTTGTCCTTAGTCAATTCATTGGCTGAATTGAAAATAAACATAGAGCCATGTTTTTTTGTTGGTTTTTGTTTGGTTTTGTTGTTGGGTTTTTTTACACTGTCCTGTTCCTCCATTTGTCTTTCAGGTTGGAGGTTTTGGGGTTTTGTATAAATCATAAGGCTCTGGAGTGAAATGCACAAAGTGCAAACAGGTTTTTAAGTGACAGAAAGTATCTGGATTCTTTTTCTTCCTTCCATACTGACAGAGGTTTTACTACAAAGTACGCCTTTTTGTGGAATTTTGACTTCTTAAATAAACTGCTTGTTTGTCTGAAAGACCATTTTTCCCTGCTTGGAGAGCAATTTTTTGTGGTACCGTCTTTAAAGCAATGTTTGTGGCAATGCTTTCTAGGAAAACCTGGGCAGACTTGCTTTGTGCCACAGCAAAGGAAGCGGATTACAGAATGGCTTGACATTTCCAAAATGTGCAAAGGGAAATGTTTGAAACCAGTTAATAGCTAAAAGCATCACCATGCTGTGCATACCATAGTCAAAATGCTGCTATGTGTTAAACGAATTTAACTGTCTGTATTTATTGAGCAAATCGGATGAATGCAGACTGAGATACATCTTTATTTGGACAAAAGCTGAGGTTTAAATAGACTCAAAGTTGTCAAAAAATTCAGATTCTTCAGAACCCTTTGCTGCTGTACTGTTTATAATGCCACTGGAATGTAATTCTTAAAGCAGATTGTTTATTAAGTTTTATGCATAGCTCTGAACCTTTAGAGCTTTTTGGAAGATCTTGTCTGAACTGTTAGAGAAACTTACTGGTAATGGACAATATTACTGTCACTTAAAAATGCTTTTCTTGTGCAGTAGTCCTTAGGAATCAAGTTATGGAGCTTTGATTTTCAGATACAATCTGTGCATTTTTACCATACTGATTTCTCAAGGCAGTGATTTTGAACAGCTCTTGGAATCAGAGACATTGAGTAATGAATATCCCTGAACATAATGAACCTCATAGAAAAGCCTAGGAACTCTCCTCAGGTTATACAGTGGGGCTTTTCCTTTATCTGTGATTGCAGTGCAGTTGCGAACTTCAAACAACTTCATGAAGCTGAGCGATGAACAGAAATAAGGTTACTAACATATCCTTTCCCCTTTCTTGTGGCTGTTAAAAATGTGTGTGCTTGCCTTTTAGTTCAGAAGACTCGCAGTGGTGCAGTACAGACCGATCAAACTAGTGCCTGCACAACAGCAAATGCACTTGTCCTGCATTATGACTGTCAACTGTGCACATTTCACTTCTCCAGCAAGCTTGCATGCTGGCACAAAGGTGGCCGTAATATTAACATGAAAGTTGCACAGCTACTACTATTTCATTACTAGGGTGCATTCCCCAGAAATTAGTATCGGAGTACCCTGTACTTCCATGGTAATTCTGTGCTCTGTGCAAGGCACTTTGTATGCTTCTAAAGTTCACAACCTATTTATAGGCACACATTCGAAAATTTTACATAACCAATTCTGTACTGAATTTGTGTCATAAACATCTCTGTACATATGTATCGCTTAGCTTTTCAGGGGAATTTTTCATTAAGGTTGGCAGGAAAAGTTTTTCTTCTTACTCAGTTTTGGAAAGATTCTTCCTTTGAAATTGTGCATCTGTAAGTCAGTTACATTTATATTAATTAAGTGTCAGGTCTTTTATATACTTGCATGAGTAACATGTGTTTAATGTAAATGCTGTTAAATGTAAATTGTTGCTATGCATGACATTTAAAGATGAAACATTGCCCCAAAACCGCAGCTATTTTTACCTGACTGTCTGATCAGAGGGTCTGAACACATGGTGAAAGTAAACAAGGTACCCTGCACAGAGCTATTGTAACAGGCTGTGTGCATGCAGCTGGCCAGCTCGTATGGAAAAAGCCCTTACCATAAACTGTACAACTGTGATTAGAGCAGGCTCAGCTGGTCAACGGTAGTTTAGGCTGTTTGTGATAGTCAAGTGTACTCTGTGACAATTCTACATGTGTATGGATGGACCTTCAGCTGACAGTCTGGTCAACGTGGAGTTTGGTCTTCGAAGCCTAAGCCTGGGTTCGTTCTTCTGTGACAATGAAAGTTTTAACATTTGCTTGTGATTCTGAAAGACTCAATTGACATGTGTTTAGTCTGCAGTAGATGCAAATTTTTCCCGAGATTGTTTTTATGGGTGTAATTCTACAATCATAGAATCATTGAGGTTGGAAAAGGCCTTTCAGATCACCAAGTCCAACCGTTAACCCAGAACTGCCAAGTCCACAACTAAATCATGTCCCTAAGCACCACAGCTCTGTGTTTTTCAAGCACTTCCAGGGACAGTGATCCCACCACCTCCCAGGGCAGCCTGTGCCGGTGCTTGACCGCCCTCTCAGTGAGGAAATTTTTCCTATTACCCCATCTAACACAGGATTCGAGGGGCAGCCTCACCAGTGCTGAGTACAGGGTGCCGGTCGCTGCCCCGGCCCTGCTGGCCACGCTGCCTCTGATACGAGCCAGGATGCCACTGGCCTCCTTGGCCACCTGGGCACTCTGTGGCTCACGCTCAGCCGCCATCCCCCGGGCCCTTTCCCCCCGGGCAGTTCCCAGCCCCCTGCCCCCGCCCGCAGCTGCCTGGGGTCACTGTGCCCCACGGGCCGGGCACTGAGCCGGGGTGACCCTCACACAACTGGCCTCGGCCCATGGGCCCGGCCTGCCCAGCCCCCCCACAGAGCCCCCTGCCCCCCAGCAGGGCAGCGCTGCACCCAGCTGGGTGTCGCCTGCAGGCTGGCCAGGGTGCACTCGATCCCCTCACCCAGATCCTCGATAAAGATCCTAAACCAGACTGCCCCCAGCACGGAGCCCTGGGGACGCCCCGTGTGCCCGGCCGCTGGCGGGAGGTAACTCTGTTCCCCACCCGCTCTGGGCTCGGCCATTGCGGCCGGCGCGTTACCCGTCTGGGCCCGGCGCGTTACCCGTCTGGGCCGGTGCATTACCTGTCTGGGCCAGCACATTACCCAGCTGGCCAGTGCGTTATCCGGCCAGTTTGTTGCCCAGCACAGGACACACTGGCCCAGCCACGAGCAGCTGGTTTCTCCAGGAGATGCTGCGGCAGACGGTGCCAAAGGCTTTGCTGAGGTCCAGGCAGCACCACCCGCGGCCTTTCCCCGTCCGCTGGGCGCGCCATGTTGTTGCAGAAGGAGCTCAGGCCCGTCAGGCAGGACCTGCCTGGCATAACCCCGTGCGGGCTGGGCCCGATCCCCGGCGGTCCCGCACGTGGCTTGCGCCGGCACTCGGGGGGAGCTGCTCCATGGCCTTCCCCAGCACCGAGGCCGGGCCCACGGGCCTGTAGTTCCCCGGATCCTCCTTCCTGCCCTTCCTGCAGATGGGCGTCACGTTGTCTGTGGGGGCCGCCCCGGCTGGCCAGGGCTGCTGGTAAACAAGGGCGAGTGGCTGGGCGAGCTGCTGCGCCAGCTCCCTCGGGACCCCTGGGTGGGTCCCATCCGTCCCCGCAGGCGCGTGCGTGTCTCGGTGGAGCAGCAGGTCAGTAACTGTTCCCTCCTGGACTGTGGGCACTTTGTCCTGCTCCTCATAGAGAAGCCTTGTATATTTTAAATGCCTAAGCCTGAAGCATCTACCAAAAAGGTTCCGAAGTTTAGCATAAATTCAATATGTGAAGGATTGAAAACTAGCTATATTTTTTTTAAATAGAACTACTGCTTGAAATAGTGTACTATGGTTAAGCCCAAACTGCTTGTATTTTTGGTTAGTCAATTCCAAAGCAAGACCTATAAGCATTTGAAAAAGCTTGTCTTAAAGAGAAGTAATTACAAATATAATACAAATTACACAGTAGATGTGACATGTTCTTGCTTAGTGAAGCTTTTGTTCAAGTCTTCCATAAAGCCTGATCTACCCTGCTGTCTGCTGCTAAGCCAAGTATTTTCTGAGGCACAGAAAAAAAATTTTATCTAATGTTCATTAAGAATGGAAGATAAGTATAATGAAAGCTTATCCGTGGAGCTGTATAACCTTGAATAAAACCATGTTGGCTTTATTAGGTTTTATATTTTTCAATGCCTCTCTGTCTCTTCTGTTCCACAGCCTCTGACTATGGATTGTTCTTGTCAGATGATGATCCTCGAAAAGGCATATGGTTGGAGGCTGGAAGAACACTGGATTATTACATGCTGAGAAATGGGGTATGGTGCAGTTCAGTTGCTTCTTTCATCAACACGTTTTTAGAAAACTTGTTTTCCAAACAGCAAGACTAATGTTTAGCATTTGGAGGGGTAGGAGGGTGTTGAATCTGTTCCTGAAATTGGCCCGCTTCTCTGCTGAACCTCAATAGTTAGTGTTTTCCTGCACCTGGTTGTGACCATGAGCTACTGTGGCCAGTAGAGTCTTCACAGAGTGATTAACATAAAGACAAAAAGTCTTGTAATAAGCTTTGTATTTGAGGTGACCTTGCATTATAGTGTAGTTCTCTTGTGTGCTAAAGATGATGCTCACGTTATGCTTACAACCAGAAGGCATCGCTATCCTTTTTAAATGCTAAACTAGTTTTTGCAACACGAAAGTACTTTGATCTGTCCTGCCCTGTCTAGGTTTTGGTCTTGCTAGCTAGGACAAATTCTAGAAAAATTGCATTGTCAGAACTAAAAGCAGTCACTTCTCAAGTTTGTTACATGAATAAGTTTGCCTATAGTGTAACAAAGGAAAAACCCAGTTTGGGGGGCAGGAGGAAATCCTGATTTAGGTATCTAAGTTAGTGGGCTGGCTTGTGGTGGCTTCCAAAAGCATTTAGAGGCAGTATTGTTTATTTCCTAGGATATACTGGAGTACAAAAAGAAACAGAGACCACAGAAAATACGTATGTTGGATGGCTCAGTGAAAACAGTCATGGTGGATGATTCTAAAACAGTTGGTGAATTGCTGGTTACCATTTGCAGCAGGATAGGTAAGATTTTGGGACCCACATACTTAAGAATTTGGGTTTCTGCTGTATTTGAGTCTTGATTTTTAGGATGTTATGTGTATTACTGACTAGAAATTGGCACATATGTTAAAAAAAATTGTTATCAGTTAACATTTACCAAACAGTGGCTTTTAAATCTGTTGTGCAGGTTTTATGGAAGTCAATAGAGAGTTAGCTACATTCTTAAACTTCAGTATTTAGCACTTGAAGGCACAAAGTTACCTGACAGTACAGTTATAAAGCTTTTATTATGTGATACACTTACATACACTTTCCTGCTATATGGTAGAGAATTAGAATTAAATTTATTTTTAATTTTCACGAGATAAAAGATAAATACTGGTGACTTGGAATATACCTAAACTTAGGGCTCTGTGTTGTTACAATTAAGAGTTGATCACAGTACTATATCATTTGTGAAATGACACATGGAAGCTATCCAGAGTAGCTGGTCATAAATGTGTCTTATATGGTCTTATTGCCTGTCTTTGTATTTATCTAAATAGACCCATTTTGGAAAACTAATTCTTATTCAACTATAAACATGCATCCAACATGGATTAGTTTAAGTCATCTTAAACTGTTGCTTAATTCTCATTTAGAATTAAAGTGGCCTTAATTTAATTTAGACTAATTTACTTGGAAAGTGAATTAAGCTGAATTTAAATTCATTCATTTCAATTTTGTTTGAGTGTTTCTATGCTGGATTCTAATGTGTTGTAACTAATTTACTTCAAAAAAATTTGACTTATTTTCTTTAATGGGGTCACGTAGGTGAGCATTTAATTTGCTTTCCTGTATAACAAACATGCTTTACCAAGCAGTGGAAAAAAACCAAACAGCACAAAGAAATTAGAGAAATTTAGCACATATGCTAAATGTTGTGAACTGAGTTTTGATTCCATTTCATGTAAAATTCATGGGAAGAATTTACTTTTGAAACTCTAAAAAAAATAATTGTATTTCACATGGTTTCTGTGCCTCAGTCTGTTCTGCCCCATTTCTTCTACACATCGTGAGCAAGCTGAAATTGCTCAGTTCTTAGGAAGTAATTGTAGGCATCCATGAAAGGAAATTTACTATGGCATGTCTCCATTCTGGAATTTACTGCTATTTTTAATTCCATCATGTTTTTGAACTGGCAGTGTCTCCTGGTAGATAAGAAAAAAACCTTAACATCTCTCTGAAAGTGGCAAATGCAGCATATGATGAAGGAATGGTGTATTTGAAGGATAATGCCAGATACTGGAGACATGTCTTGGAATGCGCAAGTTTAGATTATTCTTGGGATCTCCTTCCCCATACACTGTTTTAGCATTTCATCTGGAATATCTTTACTATATTGGAAATTAACCATTGTAGTTGTAATATGTGGAAAATAATATTTCACTTCTCCTAAAACGTATTAAATTTTTATTGTTGCAATCACTGGATTTATTTATAATTCCAGGAATAACAAATTATGAGGAATATTCCTTAATCCAGGAGAGCATCGAAGAGAAGAAAGAGGAGAGTACAGGAACACTTAAGAAAGACAGGACACTGTTGCGTGATGAAAGAAAAATGGAAAAACTGAAAGCAAAGCTTCATACAGATGATGATTGTGAGTAGTGTATTCCAGGATAATTCTTCAATTCATATCTTTCCACAGTACAGTGCAAGAAAACCATACAGGAATGCATTTTTAGATTCCTCAGCGTGTCTCAATTGATCCCTACCTGTATTTTGCATCCTTTTATATATAATGTCATCTGCTACCAGGTATTTTTAAAACTAGCTAAATGGACAAGCTGTTGTCTCTAGCTATGAGATTTAACAGGTCTTTTGAAGTGTTTTTTGTTAATTTTTCGGTAGTGTAGGGGCATGAAGGATCATTTCTATAATGAACTTTTTCTCTCTTTCATTAAAGCTGGATATCTAAATATTGAGGCTTACTGAAAGCCATCAAAAGGTAGTTTTGTCTTTGAAGGTATAAATATTAAGTGTAAACGGAGTTTGCCAAAGAACTGAGACAGTATTTGATTAGTTTTATGTGTAAATTCCTGAGAATATTTTTTTCTGTTTTACATTAAGGCACTAAAATTAACTGTGACTAGCAGGAAGATGTTTTAAAATTGTACTCAGGGATAAGAAAAGTAAACAGACAACAACTGGTTTTAGGGGGAAAGTGTGGTGAACTTTAAGTAATTTTGCAATGAAGCTTTGAAGTTCTAAATTTAGTATTAAAATGGTACTATCGTTGTTTCTTCAACAGTATTACTGGTGCTTTGTGCCATAGGAAATTCTTGTTTCTGAGCAGTGCTGTTATTCAGTTCTCAACACTGTTATTCATTCTTCAACACTGATGACTAGAAATGGAAATGAAAGCAAAATTCTTTGCGGTGCTTCCCTCTCCAGTGGAAATGCCACTTATGACATGATTTTCGCAACCGCTTTTAACACTGGCAACACTGTGTATTTAACAATGTGAATGTCTATGGTTCTGTTACAGTAAATTGGCTAGATCACAGCCGAACGTTTAGAGAACAAGGAGTCGATGAAAATGAAACACTACTGTTGAGACGAAAGTTTTTTTATTCAGACCAGAACGTAGATTCAAGAGATCCTGTTCAGCTTAATTTGCTTTATGTTCAGGTACAGTATGTAGACCAGAAGTATGGGTTCTACCTTGTCTGAGGAAACCTGTGCAGGTTAATGAGAAAAATTTTGTTGCTGAAATGCTCCATCTTCCAGTTCTGGATGTCCTTTGATTTGGCTTTTTGTCTGTCCCTCCAAGAACTACACGATAGTACAGAGCTTTTGCTGATTCTTTTTAATCAAAAACTTTCAAGCCAATATTGGATACTCAGGCAAAAATCCATTGACTTTCACATCCTGTTTCTTTAAAATTCATTAATGCCTTTAGTTTTCTAAGTTGTTCTTTTTAGTTCTTCTCCCCATTCTGTGATGGTTTCTCTGTAATTTAGAATCTCAGGTCAGTCATGCAACCAGCTTTCCGCTTCTCATCTCTTTCTCTTCCACCTGATCAGTGAGGGAGCTGCTTCTACACTCCCTTTCCAACCTTCATCCCAGACAGCGCACAAGGCAGGCATGCTTCCCGTTCAAAACAGACTGTATCACGTAACGTGGTGGGAGGGCACCTAGGCAGCTTCCCCATACTGTTAGAAGTGCTACACGTGCCTTAGCAAAGCAAAGAGGTTTTATTCAGTAGACACTACTTAACTGAAGGCTCCAGTGCAGCTGCCTGTAATGTAGTCTGAAAAAAGCAGGCTTTTAAACTCTTTGTTAAAGTTGTTTTTTTTTTTTAAAGAACAAAACAAAACAAAAAACCCCAACCACAACCTTGAAGGTTTAATGGAATGTTCAGTTGTACTTGCGGCTGATTCAAATGGGATTGCTCTAAATTACACTGTAGAACTCTGAGGCAAAAGATAAAGGTGACATTGCTTGTAAGACCGCATTAAATTTTTCAGGTATTTTTAGAAGACTGTATCACACTGAGCTGTTCTGCCACTTAGCTATTTCTTTCAGGCTACTGTTATGATAGTATGTGTTGATACTGCCTTGTGGTTTTTGTCTATGGATAGATGAGCCTTCTATTGCCACAGCTATAAAATCCATCATCTCGTATGACCGCTAAATTTAAACAAAAGGAAGGAAAATGCTGTTTGCTTTCTCCTGTTGCCATTTCTATAATAGTGATCTAGAGTTTACATACTAGTTATAAAGATCATTTTGCCTGCTATTATAAGGTGGTAAGATAAGAGCCTTTAGATGTGTGTATGTACACACACATATATATGTGTACATACATATAAATGTACATATGGATGTTATATACACATACAGCAGGAAATGGGTGTCAAGTCCTCTTTCTGATGAAAGTTGTTGTGATTGTGGTTTCAGTAAGTCTCTGTAGATATTCACCAGAAAATAATCTAGGCCTTTGTTTATTTTAGTAGTCATAAACACATCCAAAATGGAATAATAAAGACATTCAGACGGAAAAGTGTGTCGCCAGATGCTTGGGCCATGTTCAAGCTTTCAAGGAATTTGAGAGATGTAATAGTTACTGTGGATGTCTCTGACATGTCTTTGCTTACCCCCATAGGCTCGCGATGACATTCTGAATGGTTCCCATCCTGTCTCCTTTGAGAAGGCCTGCGAGTTTGGAGGCTTCCAAGCACAGATCCAGTTTGGACCTCATGTAGAACACAAACACAAACCTGGATTTTTAGAGTAAACACTTCTAAGTTCTAAATTTGGGTGGCCTCGTGTGTAACTAATATTGTCACAGACTAAATGCATTTCAGTACTCCAGGCAGAGGTAATCAGATTCAGCATGTTTTCTGTAGCAGTCTCCCTGCGAAAGGAGCCTTATTGCACAAATTAGCAACACCAGCTGATGAGGGGAGCTTTGGCAGTGGCTCATTAGGCAGCACAGGGCACCAGTTCCCCCTATGGTGCCAGTTTGGTCTGCAGCTGGTTTCCCCAACCACCTGGCAATGTGGGAGAACTGGGATTTTGTTCTTCCTTAGAGGCCTACTTCTGCCTGCATTTAGTTATGCCATGTGTGAATTAAGTGTACAACGGTACATTGTCACGATGTCTGATTTGCTAGGAAAGTACACGAATGTGTACAAAGATGCTTTGCCATTTGAATAAATTTAATATTGCTTTGTGTAGAGGTTAAATTTTCCAAATTTTTTAGTAGCATTAATCAATTGTTCAGATTCATTCCCTCGTGGCTTTGTGTTAATAGATATCTAAAATCGTGCTCTTTTCAGACATGGACAGGAGTCCTGCTTACAAATTGGCCCATCCTTTAACCTTTATTTGACCTTTATTGTGATACCTTACTGCTATCAGCAGGGAAGTTTAGTTTGACTGAAGTTTAGATGTCCCATTTTTCTACCCATTCTGATTTTGGATTGGTTTGCCTGTAGTATGATTAACCAAGGTCTGGAGCCTGAGGAAGGGAATGTAGGAAGGTAAAAGAAAGCTATTTACTGCACAGTCCATGAAGCTTTGCTTACATATGAGGCTCACGGATACCTTAATGGGATGCACAAAACAGTGGGTGCATATTTGGTTTCTGTCCTGTCTGGCCACGTGCTCACTGCTGACTCTCATTTTTCCTTTATGAGCCGGTGTCTGGGGTTTGCTGTATCTCAGGGAATCACTTTAAAATGGTGGTTTGCTTTGGAATATGCAGTGCTGCAGCACTGGTGGTATGACACACTTTGCGTTTGAAAGATTTTGGTTATGCAAGCATGTGAACAAACATCCGCCAGATCCAGTCATCTTTCCTTTGTACTGTTTGCTACTGACTGGCCCACAAACATTTCCGAACAGAGCTACTGATGTCTCTGAGGGTTATGGGGACCCAGTGTAATAGCTTCAGTCTACTCCTGGTTCTTATTCCCTGGAACTGTGAACAGTTACGCAACAGTCTTCCTGTGGGATTTGCCCATTGTCTGCTTCCCTTCTCCCTCCACTCGCTCATTCCTGCAGCAAACCATTAGGGTATTACCTCGTGACAAGCTGATGTTGTGTCGTCTTAATGATTTCAAGAGTTAGGTGTTCCCAGCAGTAGTTGTTTTTAATTTTTAAAGCAATAATTCCCCACAAACTTAACCAGCAATTTTTGCAAACTGCTGTGCAGAGTTCAGTTGCTTAAATTTTTCTAGGTTTTTCCTAGGTGTTCTACTTGGTCTTCTCAGTGTAAGGGATTTTTTTCTTTTTTTCCTTTTTTTTTTTTTTTTTTTTATGCTCCCATATATTAGATGTGTTTTATGGTGGACTGAACCTGCTGGCTGGCTGATGTTTCTCCTTTTATGCAAAGCTAGATATTGCATTTAATAGATGTGCAATAGATATTGCAAAAAAAGACTTCCACCACAGAATAAAGTTATCACACATATGAAGTCCATTATCTTTTTTTTTTTTATCCTAATGGAAATGAAAGGTATAAATAACTATATGTCAGAAGAATGTCACTCCAGTGGAAATCATTTAGAACTGGAATTCCAAAATTTAGAACCTTGTTATTTTCTGCAGGGAATCTCTTACTTTTTTTCCCCCCTTTTCTTCCCCTCCCCCCACCCCCCCCCACCCCATTTAAATGTTTTTTGACTGTATTAGAATCAAGTCCTGCAGGTCACTATCCTGGTGTGTAATCAGTTTCATAAAATTAGGGATTTCTGATCTAGAAGTGATTCTGTTTTGCCCTCTGTAGAGGAGCCTGCTCCAGAACTGTAAGTTCTTGGTTGTTGCTTTCTAATTTCAAGTGTACATGTTTATGATTTCTTTTTGTATGCATTTGGCTGTACATAGCCTTCATCACAGCCTTTTTATGAAAGCATGCTTTGGTTTTGTGAGTCCACGCAAGTCAAGTACTCCTAAGTCATTATGAATAATATATATAAATGGTGTAGATAAATGCTGATTATTTTTTTTTTCTAGAAATGAGCCTCTTGTCCTTTCAGAAAAAAAAATTGGGTTTTTTTTCTTGAAAAAGATTGAGCTTTTTAAGTTTCATCCAACTATTTCCTGCATTTTGGTAGATGAACATTGATTCTTTTCAAGTATGAAAGTAGTTATGATTTATGTAAACTGTGTGCTGCAGCTCAATATGTGAAATACATTTGAGAGGTGTCCATTCACTCACCACTGAAACCTGAACATGCTGCAGATTCCCTTAAGGAGAGTCTGTCAGCTCATGCAGAAACCAGCATGTAACACAATAGCATTAGTAATCCATATCATTGTTTTGAAACAGCTTAGTTTGGTTTGCCATGTCTGCAAGATGTTTATAGAGAGAGATCTTTTGTGTCCTTTTTTGTCATTGATAACTTATTCTTGGCACAGACGAACATTATTGCCTACATCTTGTTAACGCTTTGGTATTGGTTGTTGGAATTTCCTTGAAGCTCATGCCAAAGTAAATTGTGAAAGCTCTCAAACTATCAAATTGCAAATCGTCCTTTTTCATGCCCTTCCTCATACAGCTGAAGTTTTGCATTGTGCCTACAGAGGAACACTGTGTTTAAATTAGCTGAGAGAGGATCTAATGAAGAACTTGTACTATTCATATGCAGATAGGAAAGGAGCACCTAAAGCCGCCCACCTCTGCTTTTTATTTCCAAGCATGCTTGGTGACCAGTAAGCTCACTTATTTAATATAGCCTGTTTTATAGTCTTAAACTGCCTTTTTCAAGAACACTGGATATACCTTTATGCTAATGAAAAACAATAATATGTTGGCACTCATGTATAATCTTCAGAACTGCAGGAACAAACTCACAGCTAATGAAGTTAAATAAACGCTGCTTGCTATTAGATGCTTTTTTTAAACTGAGTTCATTGTCCATTGTAATGATATATAATTAAAGAGATTAAAGAAGATGGTATATTCCAGGAGATTTTGCTAACTCCATTAAACAATCTGCTAAATAAAGTGAAACTATTGTTTGTTGTATTGTAAAGAAAATATCTTAGATTATAGGTGTAGCATTAAAGTAATTTCAGTCTGTTTACAACTAGCATTTTACTCTCTCGGTTGAGGTGATTACTTATCTATTGATTGAAAAATAAGGGAAGGTGATACAAGGAAAAAGCACCTGATCTAACTGGCAGCTACATGTGCAAGAGTATACCAAATGGTGCTTGATGGACAAAGCTCAGATTTGTTTTCTTAACTCTTGATGCTAAAGAAGGTCTAAATAATGTTTGCTCAGCAATGTCTTAGAGTGTATATTAGCTAACAAAGTAAGCAGGCATGCTTAAGAAGGTAATGGTCTTCATAGTTTATCTACATACAGATAGCTGAGAAAATTAACTCTGGTTAATAAAAGATGAGAGTTGGAAGTACATTGATTGCTATCATTTTTCTATATAAATCCATTTCCAGAACTAAATTGAGTTTAACTAGGTTTGGGGTTGGGTTTTTTGTTTGGTTTGGTTTGGGTTTTTGTTTTTGTTTTTCATTTGCTTTGAAAATTAATTTAGCCAAATTGGTTTGAACCTATAAAATTCTGTATAAAAGCACTATGTCTTTCAGAATAAAGGCACCAGCTTTTTAGGATAATAAACTGTATTCAGTTATTATCTACAAAGTTAATTTGGCTCTCCAGCCTTCGCTGTCCCATGATGTGCCTGTGTAAGTAAGTCCTGAGAAGAGATTTCATTATCATGTATTAGTGAGATATAACTACCGGAGCATTGGAAGAAAGATTAGCAAGGACAGTTGTTCTTACTTTGATTTATACTGCTGGAGCTTTATGGAAAGAACAAAGCTGATTATCTCACTACTGAATAGTACTTTTGAAGAAAGCACAAAATCCTGATTTACTCTTTGGAGTTATTTTTATTTGTTGTCTGCAATGGCAGGCTTTTGTGTTTTAAAATAAAACAAAAAAAAATCCCAGCCACAAACATCCATGCCCCCCTGCCCCCAACCCAAGAAACCCCCCACAGAACAGTTGAGCAATTTTTTTTAAAATCTTATTTTAAAAAATCCATCCTTCTTAAAACTTGTAACTTGCTATGATAGTTGGTAGTTCTAGCTTTCTGTGTTAGTAGTGTGCTTGCTTAAATCAAAATGAGGAGGAGACTCTCCAGTCATACTTTTTCTGTGATTCTTGATAGTCCAAAGCAGGGAGGATCCTTAGAAAACATATTTTTGAACTGTGGAAGTTTATTCAGGTTGAAAATGAACTGCTGAATATATGAAATAGTTTCATCAGAGTAGAGTGTCCCAGATAGGAAGGTGCAATCCGGAAAAGAACTGATGTTTGTTAAAGGGTGGTTGATATGTCTTCAAACTGAGGTGTTGTTTGGCTGAGAGAAAAGGTTAATTTTATTGTACAGCGAGGAAGTACAGCTGAGGTGTTTAAAGATAATTTTTTCTGACTATATCATGGAGGCTGAACTTGCTTAATTAACTTTGTATTCAGAGACCCTTAGTATTTGAGTGCTCCAGAAACTAGGACTGGTTATTTTTTACTTTTTCTTTTTTTTTTTTTTTTTTTGAGATACTGACTGGTATTAAGTGTCCACTTCAATGTCTTTGTGGTTTTTCGGTAAGATAGTAGTGTTCTAAAATTTCTTGGAAGACAGAGAGGAAGAACTTGGTCCTGCATGTCAGTAAATCAGAATGCTACTGGAAAGTAACAGCAGTGCCTGAACTCAGATGCAGAGCTGGCTCGAGTTTTGATGTCCCCTCCCTCCCGCAGATTGCACTGAGTGTGTTGGGGTTTAGATGTGAACCCCTCTGAGCTGCTGAGAGACATCATATAGGCTAAGAACAGAAGGAGTCCCAGCTATTACTTACTTTTGATGACTTTTCAAAATACGAAGAGGCATTAAGTGGGGATGTAACTGAAGTGGTTTTCTTCATTATGTAGCTATCCTCTTGCTCTCACCCAGCCAGAGTGTTTTGTTTCACTTGATAGGTATTTTATGCCCATTTTAGGAAGCTTGGGGGACTTAATGCCAATAAAGGAGCATGAAAAGGATCCCCACTTAAGACAGCACCATTAACTACGGATATTTTTTTTCCCTAGCCTAAAAGAATTCCTGCCTAAAGAATACACCAAACAACGAGGGGCTGAAAAGAGAATATTTCAGGTAATTGTGAGGCTGAAAAAACAACTGTAGTTTCACTTCCTTTATGAGAAAAATATGAGCTTTCACAGGTGTATCTCTGTATATACTTGAATTATATAACTATCAGAAAATCAAATGTAAAGAATCTGACAGCTTTTCTTTTCTTTCTTCAGCAGATGTATTGTCCTGATCCTTTTTTCTTCACTGATGATTATTCAGTGTACTTTGTTGAAGGGGAGAGAGTGAATATTCAGTATTCTTAAGACCTTTTTCTCTGTTACATTGAAATGTAAGGATGTGTATTTGTACTAAAATAGAAGCACATTTAGGAAAACCAGTTTTAAAATCATGCCTTCATTATTCCAGCATGAGCTTCAAGTCATATGGAGTTCTGCTAGCTAATGCTTGAGTTCAGTGATGTGTCTGGGAACCGCACAGTTGTAAAAGACTGAAGCAGTTGAGTATAAAATGTACCGATGTACTGGAAGTGGTCTCGAAGTCTGAGTACAGTAGATGCACTAAATATCTGTGCCTACTGAAACACAAGTTTGGCAATACAATAGTAGTTGAAAAATTCTGAGGTTAACAGCTGAAATCCAGTCGTATGATGTGGGGAAGGGACATACCAGTGATCTGTCTTCTCAGCTTGGGAGATAGGTTGAAGAGCAGGAACAGGTCACATACTTTCCTATGTCTGTTGCAATCCCAGTCTAGGAATTCTGGAGCTCAGTAAATCTGTTCTAACTGGAGCTTCCTTGTAGGTGAATGTGTCTAACTCTTTACCATGTAGCTGTAGCTGGTGGCAGTGATGTTGCAGTTCAAGTGAAAAAAAGATTGATTCACTTCTGAGCACTGCTGTCATGCTGTTCACAGAACGTGATTTTTGCCTGTGTCAAATACAACATATAAGTCGTTTCAATCATTACATGCTTCGGTGCATGGACAAGAAGTTCATCAGTGAAGGCATTGAAACTGGCGAAGACAGAACAGCAAGGTAGAATATGCAGGCTGTGTTTTTGGAAAAAAATCAGCTCTTTCCCCGAGTTATAAAGTTGTTGAGTTTGACAGGTGATTTTTGCTAAATATTCCATCTGCAATGACTGTATCTGGGCTCCTTGCTCTTTCAGGACCCTGACTGTGTTCTCTGTTTATGTCCTTGGGACGAAAAAGGGGTTTTGGAGTTGCAGTTGCTCCTCCCAGTGCTCCTCCGTGGAACACTGTCAAGATGGTAACTGAAACTGGAGTGGGAAGCGTTTCCCATGTTCTTGGTGCTCCCTCTGCTGCCATCAGTCAGCATGAAAGGGGTGGCAGCCAGCGGTTGGAGTGTCAGGGGAAGATGCGCTGGGGTAGGGAATCCCACTAATAGTATTTCCATAGGATTTTCAGCAGAACGGTCTGGGGTAGGAGAGCAGATGCCAAATACATAGTATCGGTAGTTGTCATTAGTTACAGGTAATAAAGTTTACTAATGAGTAAATTCTTTAAATAATAAAGAGAAATTGAGTGACGAGACATGCCTAGATGAGTATTTCAGGAAGAACTGGAAAAAAAATGAAAAAAAATCATAGAGAAATCATTGCTTCTTCCTCACCTGTAGAATTCTTTTCATGTAATGGAAAACATTGTGGATAATGGTGCAGCTGGCAAAAAAAAGCCAGTTGGAAGTACCTACAGGAGATGACAAATGGTCAATTACAAGGCTTGAGGCTCTCACGAATCAAAAGTTTTGGGCACAAAGCAGGAATAAATAGTCTGTTCCTGGAAAAAAACATGGGTGCTGGGACTTTTAAATGATTTTTGAAAGCTGAGTAAAGAGGTGTTAATTGTATGAAACTTAATGGTGTCAAATAGCAGCAATACCTAGAATCTTTAACTGATTCAGAAGTGCTTTAAATGTGCTTGATCAGAGGCACAGATAGAATGGATGATGGTCAGAAGAGTCTTCCATTTGCACAGGTTGTGTATGCTCTCCAATGTGAGGAATTACAGGATACAGTCTTGCTAACATTTCTTGCCAGTATTTTTTCAAATATTAATAATTGTAATGAATATTAACTAAGCATCCTTAAACAGATAGACACTTACACCCTTTTTTTTGTTACCAGAAAGCATTGTTTCTGCCTAAGTGATGCTGAGCTCTCATTACAGGAGCACAAAAACTGTGGTGAGATGACTGAAATAGAAGCCAAAGTGAAGTATGTGAAACTAGCCCGTTCTCTGCGGACCTACGGAGTGTCGTTTTTTCTTGTTAAGGTAATGTAGATCTTGCTGTGACCGTATTGTGGGGTTGGTTATATCTTACCTCAGATTCCGCACTGAGTGGGTCTGTCTGAAAGCAGCATTTGGAAAAACATGTAAATTACCATGTGGGACAGAATTATAATCTTAGTTTAGATCCTTGTCATACTGCTTCCAGAAAGGAAGTTGAGTTTGTCATGATTTAATTTCTTTACATTGACATGTCTTCTTTTTTCTTTTGATTACTGGCAAAGTACTGTCTTCACAAAAACATTCACAAAGAACTCCTAAGTGGTTCCTGTTTAGAAGTCTAATGGTGATGTGGATTGCATGCTGAAAAATTGCATCTGAAAAGCAACTTCATCAGCTGTATGATTAATTTCTCTTAATCCTTACAATAAAACAAGTCATGGTCTTAAGGTTGTTGGCACAGTTTGGTGCCAAGATACTGACATTCCACTGTGAAAACTAGACTGAAGCGTTACTGCCTGAGTATTCAGTAAGCACTGACATAGAATGGAAAGGGTGCTAAATTTGGGGAAACATTTTCATTTTTAGGTTCCCACCATTATAGAATCTTTGTATTGATTATCAGTAGGTTGCCTTTTCCTGAAGTACTCGGTCATCCACAAATTCTAATGAAGTGGATAGAAGGGGAAAATAGAATGAAAAATATGCAGAGGATAATTCTATTAATACAGTACACTTTGAAAGAATTACCTTGTCTTGCTTCCTTTAAGGGAAAATCTCTTGTTAGGCACCATTAACGGTGAAAGGAGTCTCAACTCTCCAACAGAGCTGTTGGGCTAAGTTGTGTATTAGAAACATTACTGAAGTTATGGTGCGCAATTTTCATAACTAAAACATTAATACTGACAAGCCTGCATGTTTAAAACAAGCTGCTAATTCACTGGGAATTTCTTAACACAATGTGGCTGACCTGTATGGTAAAAGGTAAAAGTATCTTTTTGTATTTTTTATTAGTGCCTTGCTTTCTTTTTTTTGTCATAGCTTAATGCAAACAGTAACTGAATCAAGTAACCATGTCATAAAACCTCTGGCCTACATAGATTCAGGGGAATGGGACATATGGATTAATTTCTGGTTTATGATGGATTTTATGTACCAAATTGTTAGCCTGGGCCTATGCTCTGCGACCTTGGGAAGCTAAGGAGGCAGAATGCCCAGTAAGTAAGGAGACGACAGCTGGCAGCGTGCAGATTGACCCTGCCCCCTTCCTTGTGATATTTGCATAGGCTAGGATGTTCTTGGGGATTGAAAGTAACTAAGATTTCAAATCCAAAATATGGGACAAATTATGGCTGATCATACCTATTTGTCAGCCCCAGTGGGCCTTTCTTTCCTTAACTTCTCCAGAAATTTTATAGAGAAACGGTGAGGGCAGCCTAACTTCTGAGTCCTCCTGATGCCAGTTTCCAATTCAGCTTCTCTAATACAGTTTTACAGGAGAAGTCTTGTGTCTAGGAGGACTGCCATCATGGGGGTTTTTAAGTAACTTCCAAAGAGTTGATACCACAGTCTCTAAAATCCTCCATTTTCCTGGAGGAGGGAGAAGGGAGTGTCTTTTGAACTGCATGGTAAAGACCAGAGCTTCTTAATGTTAATGCATTGCTTCAGAATTGGTCTGTGACCAAACAAATGGAGCCTGAGCTTTAAATTGTCCTTCTCTATGGACCAGTTGCTTCCCTTTGTCAGTATATTCCCTCACGCTTTTCCTTCCTGCTATAGCAAGCGCTGTTTGAATGGAAAACAATCTTTCACACTCATTATAGGAAAAGATGAAAGGCAAAAACAAGCTGGTTCCTCGTTTGCTGGGTGTCACCAAAGACTCAGTGATGCGTGTGGATGAGAAGACCAAGGAAGTGTTGCAGGAATGGCCACTGACAACTGTGAAACGCTGGGCTGCCTCACCTAAAAGCTTCACTCTGGTAATCTTTCTGACTATATGCAGAAGGAGAGGGCTCTATCTGCCAAGGAGAAAGGAAGATGGACTTAGGGCAGTTTCTTTCATGTAACTTGCTCTATTTGTAATTTTCTAGCATTATATAGAGCCACTGAGTCTGAAACTAATAAACTAGCCCATATTGGTGTCTGGGGTCAGTTTGTGTTTTGATGTTTCTAGACAGACTGGTTTCCCAAAAGTACTCTTAAATCTTTTCAAAAAACACTGTTTAAAGCTGTTCTGTGCCTAACCTCTAAAACAGTTCAGGAAGCATCATTATTCACATCTGCTTACACCCTTATGGTGCTTGCCATTCATAACCACTTTGTGACTTGCAAGATAGAAACATAAACAAAGCTACATAGTTCAATTACATACTTGATAACTATGGATTTAAAGAACTTTCATGAATGTGATGTTTTGTTAATTATTTGGTCCGTAAGAGAGCACTGCAGCAAGAGAATTTTGGATATGAAAAGGTTATTTAAAGCGGTGGAGCAAGAGGCAGTGGCTAGAAAATTATATTCACTTTAATCGTGTGCATCTGATTTCCAATTGCATGGGTGATTATGCTTTAGAATAAAATTCTAAAGACTTTTCTCCATCCTTCAGTGACTGAGTCTGATAAAATCAGACTAAGTATCTCTTAGTCCTCAGGAATTTCAATATATTAAACATCGGTGAATAAGCTGCAATAAAAAGCATCCTTCCTCTCTCCTCCCTCATCCCTCACCCACCCCCACCCCACCCCCCATAGAGACTGGTTTAGAATCTTGGAGCAGTTCCTTTTACTGTTGGATATAATAAAATGTCTATACAAACAATTTAAAATTTGAATTCTTTCACTCATATTTCCTACTGTTTCTTCATTTACTTTACATTTTCAAACAGTTTTTTTTCATTTCTTCCTCTTTTCCTTTAGGATTTTGGTGAATATCAGGAAAGCTATTACTCAGTACAGACCACTGAAGGAGAACAGATCTCTCAGTTAATTGCAGGTTACATTGATATCATCCTAAAGAAGGTATAGTACTGAGATGACATATAGTAAAAATGCAGTAAGAATCACTGTACAGCAATACAAAAGCTCAAATGGGTGCAAGCTGCAGTTTTCTTTCGTAAAGTCAGTGTTGTGTCTTACGTTTTGATGTTATTTATTTTTACTTTTAAGTAATATAAGCTCTTTGTTTAATTTAAGGAGTGCTTCTGGAAGGTATCAAGGCTCTTAGCTATAGTGGTAGTATGAGTCAGGCTCAATACAGCCTGTTTTTCTGTCTGGAAGGTGAAGTGCTGACTATAAGTGTATATCCAGAGAAGAGTCCAAAACTTCAACTATGGATTTTGAGCTATGGACTGAAGTAGTGCATCAGGTGTGAAGGAAGGATCCCCTGGAAGCTGCATTTAAAACTACATTAAGGACTACACAATAGTTGTTCAGCAGCTCCGTATATAATGCATCAAAGCTGAGAAAAAGGTTTTGGCAAAACTAACAACAAATGAAAACAAACAAAATAAACTCCATTATATTGCATTAAAATATTGTGATCAGTAAAGCAAAGTATTACCTCTCAGTTGTGCAGAGAGTGGGATAAAATAATTGTTTGTGAAGAGACCAGACTGTCTTGAAACTTGGTCTTATGAAGCGTGCCTGGCAGGAGAGAGGAGAGGCTTATACGCATCTTCAGCATTCAAAATATTCACAACTAAACAAGTGCAACAGCAAAAAATACCAGTTTTGCTAACAAACATGGAGCTGAATAGTCCTACTCTAAGCATGTTGTATAGAAAAGTGAGGTGTTTCAAATAGCACTGGATACTCCTTGACAAATTTTTACTTTATTAAGGTTCAACTAAACTACGTCATTATCTGCTGTAATAGATTTTAATAGTAGAGAAATGACAGAAAGCTAAGAAGCTCAGGAGATTTTATTGCCCTTGATCGTGTGAACAGTGTAGGATGTAACATCAAGTGTTATGAAATCAGAGGTTGAGGAGGATTGCCAGAATTCATCACAGTATATGCCTTTTTCTCTGAGGCTGTCAGTCTCAGATTAATAAATGTTAAGTAAACTCTAGATTTCTATATATGGTTTAAAACTTGATTCTAGCTCTTAAGTTTCAGAAGTGGCTTTGCTCTTTAGTGCCAAACAAAAGAAGCCTTTCTGTCTTGATAGAATACAGATGTGCATATTTCCACTCCCTTCCAGTCCTCTTGAGTTCTTTTTTACAATCTGCTGACACAGCCAGTTTTAAAATGAATGAATTGGGATCAGGTTAAGTAATAAACACCCTTGATGCTTCATGATGCATACGAGAAGCATGTAGTTTCCAGTTACTGAGCCCAAGTTATTTCTGTGATGCATGCCTCAGAGTATGGTTTATCACTCTCAGTTGCATAATGTTAATTCTTGGTGTGTTTTAGACTGTTCCAACTCATTTGCTCTGGTGTGGTGGATTGGTGGCACTTTTTTTTTTCCTGATTAAGTTTTATTGGTGCAACACCCCCAGACCCTCTTGTCCTGCAATTTTAGTAGTAGGTCATTTATCAGTTGACAGGGAACCCTGAACCTGAGTAACTTTTAATTTTTTTTAATCCAGATTTTTTTCTTTTACTTCACAACTTCACACAATAATATGGAAATAAGGCACAATCTCAACTAGAAATAGGCACTTTCATTTCATACATAAACTATAATAGTAAGAACTTTTTTGGAGAAAGTGGCGGGGGGGGGGGGGGGGGGGGGAGGAGGCTGTATGGATGTGCATGAGGAGCTCCCATTAAATGTACCCAAGGTCACAGTGGATGTTCCTCTACTTACATGTATATATTCAGACTACACATCACTTGACAAGGTGGAAGCAGGCAGTATCTTCACACCAGGTCACAAGCAGAAACAGACTGTTTTTACAAAGCTCTACTTCTATGACTTACAGTAGTTTCCTGTTGTTTGGAGTGGTTTAGACTTAATCCCCTTGTGTATATTTATCTCCCTTATACCACTATAAAACAACTGCCTCAAAAAGTCAGATGTGCAGACTGTCCAGAATTTTGAAGTAACTATGGTAAAATAACTTGGATACAGTATTAAGTGAATCATCTTTACTGTGATGTGTATTTCCTAGTGGTAGATAGCACCATGTAGTAACGTTTCAGGATGCTAAATATGACTTGTAGCTGAGTTCTAGTTATCTGAGTCAGTCTGATATTCCTGAGTTAGAATAGAATGGGAAAGAGGATGGTATATGTCTACTTCTGCTGGGATTTGCAGTTGTTCCATACCACTCAGTCCTCAAAACGGTTTTATTTTCTGTGAAAAAAGACAGTATCTCAGCACTTTCTTTATACCTCTGCTCAAAAAGGCACCAGTAGGCTTTTCTTCCTTTATGCACTTAATCTGCCAGGGTTTAGAACCTGGTCTGTTAGATGCTGAATGGCACCTCTTCTGAGATGGAGATTATATTGTCACACACTGCCAGAAAGCATGGTGTTCAGCACTAGACAAGACTCTGCAGATTATTTGACTAGGTTTCTGATAAATGGCAAGGAAATAATGGAGAGAAAGCCAAAAACAACAGACATTGTTTAACTTTTTCTTTTCTTCCCTCCCCTGCTCCAGAAACAAAGTAAAGATAGATTTGGCCTTGAAGGTGATGAGGAATCAACCATGTTGGAAGAATCTGTTTCACCTAAGAAGTGAGTGTATACAACAGGAGGAAATGCTCTTTATTTAAGTAACACTTTTAGCTGTGGCAGCTTTTTTCAAATGAAATAGTATAGTTATTACTGTTAAAGAATTATTTTCTACAGGGTTTTTCAATAGAAGGAAGTGCTATCCCTAAGGAATTTGGCAGGCTTCTAGCTTCATTGGAGGACTGAAGAGCAGTGTTGCAAAATTGTTTGTTAAGGCAACCAGCAGTGGTACCAGTTTGTGGTAAATTGGTCCTTGAACGAAGGAACTAAGGCTGTAATTCAGTAAAATGTGGGGGGGGAGTAACGATGCAGAGCTGAACACGTATCAGATTTTTGATCTTCATGCAACACCTAGGATTTACAAGGTTTTAGTTTCTTGTGTCTGCTAGGTCCACGGTGTCTGGTAAGTTTGATTTCTGTCAGTTTAATAGTACGTGGTGTTGTGGACAGAGTTCACCAAACCACTCGAGACAAAACAGTCAGGGGTGTGCTATGGGTAGAGGTGAGGTGTCGGTACCGGTATGTCAGGCTGTGGTTCTGATGGAGCAGAACTGTAAAGCTGGCCATGCTCTCGAAAAGGAATATTAAATCTTTCCTTGCAGTGAAGGAATAGAAATAGGCTTGTGACGCCATAAGCTGTAACGAGCCTCTCCAGTCTCCTCTTGGAACTCTGCGGATGGCAGTCAGCAGTGTGTATGTGAACAGTCTATTTGATTTATTGTTAAACATATGGTTTATAGGAGATAGACTTGTTAGGTATTTAATATGGCCTTACGTGAAATTTCAACTTTTGACAGATCACACATTTTCAGATGTGCTTTCTTTTGACATTGCACTTCCCAAATCACTTCCAGAATATACTGTTAGCTAAGTGCTGTGCAGAGAAGCCCAAAATTTGCAATAGATGAATACAAGATTTTTCACAATTGAAATTACTTTTTTCCCCAGCAGAGTGTTGCTGTTAAAGCCAGAATTTCTGTCAACGCTTCCAGCTGTTAAATCTTGAACCATATTTAAATATGAGCAGTATATCTGGCAAAGCAGTTCAACACCATGGATGGCAGTAACTTTATTATTATTCTTGAAAGCGTCCTGCCTCCCAGCCCATTATCTAATAGGCTGCCAGAGTATTAGCAAGTACTGTGTGTGCGTGTGTGTATAAAGAGGGAGGAAAGAATCTTAGTTTTTATCCCAAATCTAGGGATTACTTGCAAAAGGCATCTCCAGAGATCATGCTTCTATTTCTATTGATCAGCCTATGATACAACTGAAACAACACAGCTGTTATGCCATAAACCTTGTTCTGGTTCTGCCTGTCATGCGTCTTAAAGGGGTAAAGCTATTGTACCATATATGCCAAAACAGCACATTGCCTTCTTTCCTTGGTGCCTACTCATTAGCGTTATTAGTATTTGATCTGCCAAAAGCCCCAAATTATTTCTTTTCTAATACATTAGAAAATGGTTAGAAAGAAAAATTTAAGTCTTCCAGCTTCTCCAAATGTCATTAAATGCAGTTTAAGTCCCAAAGGAAGAACATCTGGCAGAACTGGATTTGCTGGAGCTAATTCTCGCTGTGTTGTATTTTTCCTGTTGGTTTTTGGGTTTTGGGTTGTTTTGTTTCTTTGATTATTTGCTTGTTTGTTTTAGATCTACCATCTTGCAGCAGCAGTTCAACCGAACAGGGAAGGTGGAGCATGGCTCTGTGGCACTACCAGCGGTCATGCGTTCTGGGTCCAGCGGTCCAGAGACTTTCAACATTGGCATCATGCCTTCCCCCCAGCAACAAGTCACAATTGGTCAGATGCACAGAGGACATATGCCTCCACTTGTGAGAAACTTCCTTGTGTTGTGTTTGAAACTGTTTTTTGCATTTCAAACTTATCTGTGCTGCGGGGACTCACAAACAGGTTGTTACACATATTGCTAAGAGCAGGAAGAAGAAATACTGAGTGTGACTTCCTGGCTGTCCTACTAAACATCAGTTTTGAGCATCCCTGAAATACTTATCACATTTTTACTTATTTCCTCATTTTCTTTAAAGCTGGCTCTTCCAGCCTTCTCTTTACCTCTAAGTAGTTAAAGTAGTATTCAAGGGTTAGAAAAGAAGGTTTAAAGACCGGCAAAAGTAAGCAGTTTTAAGAAAAAGGCTTACATCAGCTTATCACTAGCCTACCAATTTGGAACTTCTTGGCAGGCTTAAAGCTGATGCTGAGTTTTCTTACTGAAATTAAAAGAATATCAAAAGCCCTGAACAGGTTGTAGAGAATATAACCAACGCTTAAGATCATGACATACCACTGGAAGTGTAGTATGTGTAGTGGATTGACCTTGGCTGGTTGCCAAAGGCCCATCCAGGTGCTCTTTCACTTCTGCTTCTCAAAAAGATGGAGGAGGAAAAAATAAGATTAAAAAAGCTTTATCTCAGCATAGATCAAGATAAAGACAGGGAGATCTCCAATTACCTTCATGGGCAAAACAGACTCAACTTGGGGAAAATTAGTTTCATGTATTGTCAATGAAAATAGAGTTGGGTGGTGAGACACAGACAAAAACTAAAGTACCTTCCCACCACCTCCTTTTTTACTCAGACTCAACTTCACTCCTTCATTTCTGACTACTGTGCTTCCTGCTTCCAAGTGGTCAGTTTAAAACAGCCCTCTTCTGCTGCTCCTTCCTCACGCTTTTCTCCAGCTCCAGGGTGGGACCTTGCTGTGGACTGCAGTCCTTCAGGATAAACCGCCTGTGGTGTGGGTCCTCTGTGAGCTGCACATCCTCCCAGGAGAGCCTGCTCCAGCATAGGTCCTCCACAGGCTGCAGTTTCTGTCGGAACCCTGCTCTCCCATGGGCTCTTTGTGCTGCAGGGGAATACCTGCACCGCTGTCGGCTCTCCCATGGGCTGCTGGAGCATCTCCGCTCCGCTGCCTGGAGTAACTCATCCCATCCTCCTCCGACATGGGGCTTTGCAGGGTTGTTTCTTGAACTTATTTTGCCCTCACTGCTGTGTGGTGCTGCAGCCTTTCCTAGGGTTGTTTTCCCAGAGGTGCCCCCAGCTCAGCTGCTGGGCTCAGCTGTGTCCCACAGCGGGTCTGCTGGGCCACCCCTGGAGCCAGCTGGGCCACCCCTGCAGCCACAGCCTCGCCACAGACACCCGATACAGATAGCCATCCTGCTCTGCCTGAGACCCTTCGCAGGCTGATGGCAATTCAGTTCTAGAATAATCCTTGATTACGTTGGTAGGCTGTTCCAGGAAAACAGTAATGATACCCTAGAAGCAAATTCAGTTTTCCTGTTCGTGTTCCTAGAATGCAAGTCGGTAAGACAGCTTGGTGGGTTTGTGTGTGTCCATTGGGCATTGTTTCATCTGGGGAAAGTTCAGCATTTTATAAATGTCTGCAAATACAGAGGGGTATAAAATGGCACAGGCGGAATCCAGACTGTGGGAGGAGCGTTAGAGAGCTTTGCTTTCTCCATTGCACCAGGGAGAAGCTAGCTATCTGCAGTGCCCTGCTGTGCTTGTGGGATTGTTGTCACTCACTGTCTTTCCGTGCATATGTCACATCTGCTTGAAGTGCCGTTTGGGACATAGCGCAGAGGCGTCTCCTTGTTTTCCCTTTCAGACCTCAGCTCAGCAGGCCTTGATGGGGACTATTAATACCAGTATGCATGCTGTTCAGCAGGCACAAGCTGACCTCAGCGAAGTTGATAACCTACCACCTCTGGGGCAGGACATGGTGAGTGTTTTTAACCTGTCATAGAAATGGACCTTAACGCTTTGGGGTAGTTACAGATCAGTTTAGTCATTGTCCCTGGATCAAAAGTGGTATTGCTAAAGCTTTTAAAATGAGATAAAAGATTTCTGCTCTTTTTAAGGAATTGATGTAGAGTGTTCCACCTCACTCTAGTCAGTCCTCTGAGGTCAGATGTAGCAGACTTCCTTGCACAGCAGTGTCCGGAATCCTGTTTGTTCCATGTGCATATGTACAATTAAACACCAACTATGGGCCATATTTATGGCAGGAGTGACTGCCTGCCAGACACTTGAAAAATAAGAACAGAATATGATTCTGTTGTTCTTGATCCAGGTTAGGGTAGGAGGACAGATCAGGAGACTATTGCTTATGGAGGACTGTCAGTCAGGAGCATTTAGCCTTCATGGATGCACAGTTTATGGCCTTTACCTTAAGAAGACAGCTTTTGAAATGTGATAGCAATTCTGTAGCAAATGATTCACCAAAAGAAAATGCTTGCTGTCACATTTCACTTTAAGGTTTGGTGGTTGTCCTCTTTTCACTTTCAAAGGTTCATGAAGGAATGAGAGATTTGCATAGTATCTTCTCTTGCAGAACCTCACTGCAATCCCTGAGTCTTGTTTCTGTTGTTGTTCTGCAGGCGTCAAGAGTATGGGTTCAGAACAAGGTTGATGAATCAAAACATGAAATACACTCTCAGGTTGATGCTATCACTGCAGGAACTGCATCTGTTGTTAACCTTACAGCAGGTAAATTTCAAAGGGTAGGATTTCCTTGTAGTCTCCAAGTTAGTTATCAGTCTAATTCAAGTAATGCAGGGACAGAGTATGAAGCAGCTGGAGACACATTTTCTTCAAAGAACCCATATAGCTAAAAGCGCATTGACACACGGAACAAGCCTTCTGTCCCTCCCAACACAATTTTTTTGTCTTTGATTTATCTCTTACACTAAAGGTGTGGCCATTGATGAAGATAAAATGTAGTTTGCTTATTTGACAAAGTAGAGAGTATTTGCAAGGTTACAACAAAAAAAGTGTTCTTGATCTGACAGCTGTTAGAAAAATATTATGTATTTATTGACAGTAGGTTTTTTTTCTTCAGCAAATTACAAGTTGAAAGAGCTGTGAGTGGCTTAAAGGGGTCAATACTGTTATTATCATGGGTTCTTTCGGTGTTGGAAGGTAGTTGATACTGTGGACTTCTCAGCAAATTGCATTGAATGAAGAGAAATTCTGTTAGAAGACAAATTCTTGTAGAAGAAGAAATGTAGAAATTGGAAAAATTATAGCAGTCTGATTTTTTTAAAGTGACAATAAAATTACTTAGTAGGCATTGCTTGGCTATCTTGAAATGTCTCTTTTGTCTCCACACTCCAGAGTGTGGCTTGTGGTAGTTGCCTGTTTTTCCCTTTTAACCACTAAAGATCATGGAAATACATTTGCTCTACAGGGGACCCAGTTGACACTGATTACACTGCGGTGGGATGTGCAATTACAACCATCTCTTCCAACCTCACCGAGATGTCTAAAGGT
Organism: Falco cherrug; assembly: GCF_023634085.1. NCBI lineage: Eukaryota > Metazoa > Chordata > Aves > Falconiformes > Falconidae > Falco > Falco cherrug. Next base: position 22,291,179 of record NC_073703.1, read on the forward strand.
GTGAAACTGCTTGCTGCTCTCATGGATGATGAAGTTGGAAGTGGAGAAGACCTCTTGAAAGCTGCTCGAACATTGGCCAGTGCTGTCTCAGACTTGCTGAAGGCTGTGCAACCTACATCAGGAGAGGTGAGTAGATGGAAACTTCTCAGGTTCCCTCCTTGAAGTGCACGGCTTTGGCGTTTTTGAGAAATGTTAGCTTCTAAGCCGCGCCTACTCAGTGCCATGTAATGCCCCTTGTGCAAGCAGTGCTTTTGCTTGTACCTTCATCTGTCAGTGTGTTTATGCCTTTGTCTTGCATCTTGATATTAGAATGTTCTGTTAAATGCAGAAGTTAATTGATTTCTGTCATAAATAGTTAATTTATCTGGGTATCATATTGTCTTTTACAAACAAATTTCAAACAGTACTATGACTCAATTTAGTTCATGATTTTTTTCTCTTTACTATCTTTGTCTACTTCGACACATAAAATAAGAAGGTAATCCCTCTGTTGTGGTTTTCAAAAAACGAGAGTAGTAGTACTGACCGAGACAGACTTACCGTGATCAGTTTGCTGTGAGTCGGAGTCTGCAGGCAGTTTGCCTTAGAACTCCTCAGGTATTTATGTTTTGAAGAACATGAAATTTCCTGATCAGAGAATCCTAGAATGGTTTGGGTGGGAAGGGGCCTTAAAGACCATTTAGTCCCAACCCCCGCCCTGGGCAGGGACATTCCACGCCCCCCCGCCCCCCCCCCCCCCCAGCCCAGGCTGCCCCCAGCCCCATCCAGCCTGGCCTTGGGCACTGCCAGGGATGGGGCACCCACAGCTGCTCTGGGCAGCCTGGGCCAGCGCCTCGCCGCCCTCACGGGGAACAATTTCTTCCTCATATCTGATCTAAATCTGCCCTCTCTGAGTTTAAAACCATTCCCCCTTGTCCTGTCGCTGCAGGCCCTTCTAAAAAGCCCGTCCCCATCTTTCTTGGAAGCCCCCTTTAAGTACTGAAAGGCCACTGTAATGTCTCCCCGGAGCCTTCTCCTCTCCGGGCTGAACCACCCCAACTCTCTCAGCCGGTCCCCACAAGGAGGGGTCTCCAGCTCTCTGACCATCTTCATGGCCACCTCTGGACTTTTTCAGATCAGTTGGCATATTGACTATCCACCCTTAATTATCCTTGGAGTTATTACAACAATGTTTATTCAGCCTGTTCAAAATTCTTTACATGTTCTCTGGGAGCACTTCAGATGAAACCCCTGAAATATGGTTGTGCAGTTGAACGTGTGGAAAAGTAAAGATTTTTCCAGAGCATTTCTGTTATGTAGTATTTTTTTAGCCATATTGATTGCACACTAATGCAGCAGTTCGTTGAGGAAATCTAAAATTCAAGTAAAGCTCATTTTCTTTGAATTCATGTATTTCACCATTATATTTTTCCAGCCTCGACAGACAGTTTTGACTGCAGCTGGAAGCATTGGGCAAGCAAGCGGGGAGCTGCTGAGACAAATTGGAGAGAATGAAACAGATGAAAGGTTCCAGGTAATGAGGGGATTGCTTGTCACTGTCAGAACTGTGCAGCTTTCTAATGAGGCCACTGCATAAAACCAGGCTTCCCAAAGTGTGGTTAGGAAACGCTAGTTTTGATGTTTCTCAATGCTAATTGAAGTTAATCCGTTATAAAATGGTTTTTAAATATACAAACACAGAGTGCTGATTTCATAGGAAACTACATTCTGTGCATCACACAGATGCTTTCTTGCTAATGGAGCTGTTTGCACTGTGCTCCTCCCAGCGTATAAAATGCGTGGCTCACGCTATTTGCATACTGGTCAGGCTCTTGCTTTTCAAATTCTGCTCTGCTTTTTACTTTCACTACTACGTTCATCACTGACTTCTTTTATGGTGGCTTTCAGTACCTCAGCATTGCATGGATAGTATCTTCTATAGCTTTCCTGTAGGATGCGGAACTATCATTCCATTTTACAGATGGAAAATTTAGCATGGAAGTGCAGAGATCTGCTAATTTGAGATACCCTATGATCTGCTGATCTCTCAAATTCTTGGCATTGTGTCACACTTGATAGGCTTGAATTTCCCATTTCCTTCAGTTGCAACAGAGGGCAAGTTATATAGCACAGTGCTAAGTCAGACACAGAAAACAAGGAACAGCAAACTTACTTTCAAAACTCTGACTATCTTTACTAAGTACACTGTGTCACTGTTTTCCGGGGGGACATGTGTGCAGTCTTAATCGGTCGTTCTGAATGCCGTAGAGATTTTGTGGGAAGCAGTGTATTAAAACTTGAAACATGCATACAGACAACTTCAGTCCTTGCCCTTCCTTGTGTTTCACTATTTTTGCAAGCTAATGACTTATTATGCCGTGTATTTATGAAGAATGAATGAACATTTATTAATAAATAACGAGTATTTCTTCTCATTAAATACAGCAGTTTTCATGTAAGTGTTTGCTGTGTCTGTGTGTATGCATGCAAACTCTTTGGTAAAAACCGAGTAGAAGAAAACTTGCATTAAAAACATAATTTCTGTAAGTTTATTAGTATTGCCAATTATCAAATCATAATGCCCGTATAACTTAATGACAGTGTTAGCTATTAGCAGTTTAAAACCGTTGTTCTTAAATGCTCTGTTAAAAACATGTCTGGATTTTTTCACTCAATGCCAAGAACAATTTTGAAACAGAACCAAGGGGAAGTAGTTTACAGTAACAGTTAGACCTCTGGAGCGCACTGTATGCAGGATGTCTACTAATATGACTTACAGGCCATTTAAAACATTTAATCCACTAGTAAATCTGTCTGCAAGTTTCATCAGAGTTTTCATTTGTGTTCTAGTTGAGCTCTTTCTTTCTTAAGTGAGAGAAAGAACCTAAACATTCTCATAATTGCTGTGGAGTGCTGGAGAAGGTGGGTAAGGAGAGGGATGGTTTATCATGCCTTCATATCCCAAAACCAAAATGAAAATGAGTGTTCTTTATTTTTTAAATCCAAAGTTTTTTCTGCTGTGAAGTTAAGATTATGCATGTGTATCTGTAGTATCTTATTACAGGAAAGCCACATCATTTTAACAGTACAGGCATCAGGAGGACTCCATCCCACTAAAAAAGTGAAGCATATGGAATGTAGCATTTTAATAGGGAAATAGGAAGAAATTGCCTGAACTTATTCATTGCAGGAATTAAAACATGAGTGTGTTTTAATTTCGCAGTTTCAGTTAATTAAATTATTTTTGTACGAGGGAGAATTATTCTGGAATTAAGACCTGTTTTGAGTTATACTTAGGAGCGGTAATTTATAGGGCTACATTTACAGCATGGACAAGGAAATATTGTGGTTGTAAATGGCATTTTCAGAAATGGAACGGCAATTGTGGTTACTGTTAAGCACAATTAAGTACTTGAATTTAGTATCAGCTCAAGTACTGTTTGTTCTCAGCAGTTTGCTCCTTGAGGTTGTCGTCCTTATTGCAGATACTTACCACATGTTTCATGGTGAACTCCAGATGTTTTTGTACTAACAGTATATTCTCAGGAAGTGAAGATAAGCACATTGCAATTGGGGACATAGATTTGTTCTTACAGACTCTGAGCCAATTCCACATTTAACAGTCCATACTCGTTCAGTCCAATAACTTGATAATGTAGTTAAGAGAGAACAGAAAACTTGAGTTTTCTGAGTAATAGCCATGTTTGCTGCTTTACACGTAACAGAATGTTCAAGTTCTGATACATGAGAACTTCTTACCTTCAGGAGGCTTGGTCTTAATGTAAAGAAAGTATATATTTTTTTGTTCATAAGACTGAATTTTCCCTTTACCTTACCAGGATGTTCTGATGAGCCTGGCCAAAGCTGTTGCAAACGCTGCTGCCATGTTAGTGCTGAAGGCCAAGAACGTAGCCCAGGTCGCCGAGGATACAGTGCTGCAGAACAGGGTCATTGCTGCTGCTACGCAGTGCGCGCTCTCTACTTCCCAGCTTGTGGCTTGTGCTAAGGTGAGTGAGGCTAGCGGTGTTCATGAGGCTGCAAGGTGTTGTTTGGAGCGTAGGCTTCTGTGTATTTCCAACAGTAACAGGCAACATACCGTGTTAATGTCATAGCTTTAGATTTATGCAGTAGCAAATTTTTTGATTAATAAATAGTCACCCCTAACAGTAGCAGTCAGGAGCCCAGAAGATGTGAGGTGTTGCTGTAATCCCCAGGGAATGTTCACAAATAACAAAGCCCATCTGATGAGTTACTAATATTGATAAAATAAAAACGTAAAAAATATTAGTTCAAGAAGCACAGCTTGCCTGGGGAACACTACAGCCTCTGGAACACTTTTTATCTTAAAAATCGATGAAAAAAATAATCAATTAAAAAATTAAACAGTTCATATTTCCTACTTAGATGCTGCTTTGAAGTCTGCAGTGTAGTCTTTTGCAGGGAAATGGGTTTTCAACTCTTGTGAAATGTCAGGAAGGTTTGTTTTAAAATTAATAGCCAATATTAGATATGCAATTTTCAATATTTTCTACTTCATTTCTCTGGCTGCGAGGGCTTTTTGTAATTCATATATATGAATTTTCACTGTTTGGAGTTGATGTTCTTATTGCCTGTGAATTCCTTCAGTGTGGCATAAGACATAAGGCATAAGTGGTATCCATCCTGTTTTCCTCACAGGACACGCACAGTATTCCCATTGCTAAAAGCTGTCTGGATATGCCTGAACAAAATGGGGGAGGGTTGTTTCGACTATGTAGGTTACACAGTTTATTACTTGTCTTGTGGCTTCAGAAGTAGAATGTTGTTTGGCTTGTGCCAAGCACAAGTTTTATTAAAAACAAACAAACAAACAAACCCAAAAAAAAACCCCAACCACAAACAAAAGGCTGATATAAGATGGGTTTACAAGACCAATTCCAATTAAGATTTCATTTTATTTGGAATTCCAGTCTACAAGAGACTGCCAGTGGATGTAGTTACTCTGGAGGAGTTTGGCCCGTGCCTGCCCTGCAGAGCCACTGTCTTGTGTTTTCTCAGTTTACTGAACATGCTGCTGAAGAAGCATGAACAAGGTGGAGGCATCCATTCTCAGAATCTAAATTGAGATTATACTAATGATATGCAGAGCCCAGATTCCTAATCTAGATTTCTGAAGCTACCTATTTAAATATTCTATTTCAGGGTTTTCTGTCTAGGGAAAACAGGTAAATTAAAGATTAAAAACTAATGTAGTGGGTGTTTCACTTGTTAGGAGTTAGGAAATTTGCAGACAAGCCTTTTCTGAATGCTTTGTGTCCCCTCCCATGCAGGTTGTGAGTCCCACTATCAGCTCTCCAGTGTGCCAGGAGCAGCTGATTGAGGCAGGGAAACTGGTAGACCGTTCAGTGGAAAACTGTGTGAGGGCCTGCCAGGCTGCCACAGACGACACCGAGTTACTGAAGCAGGTCAGTGCGGCTGCCAGCATCGTCAGCCAAGCCCTGAATGACCTCTTGCAGCACGTCCGCCAGTTCGCAAGCAGGGGAGAGCCCATTGGACGCTATGACCAGGCTACAGATACCATCATGTGTGTCACAGAGAGTATTTTCAGTTCGATGGGAGATGCTGGTGAGTTTCTCTAACAGGCGGTAGCTTTTCACGACTCAGAGATGTGCATGTTTCAAATAATGCAAGTGAAAAACCTTCTCTGAAGCGTACTCTGCTTCTAGGCTAGTGCTGTCGTTGATGGGTAGTCATTCAGCAGATAACATGCAATCAGCAAAATGCACGTAGTGATGTGCCAGATAGAATCAATATTCTGTGAAAACAGTCAGTGTCGTGCTAACGGATCACTGTGAAGTTTTGTCTTGGTTTCTACCACTGCTTCGCTTCACAGAATTGTGTAGCAATTTCTCATCTCCAAATACGAAGACAGGTACCTGGGTGAATAATTCCCAGTGACTGATTTAATTACGTGTAGATTTTGTTGTAGGCTTTGGAACTAACATCTGCTTTTCCCTATGATGTTTCTAAACTGTACAGCTTCTAGAATCAACTAAAACTTGAGATGCCTAACATCTAACTGATCCACTCTGAATTTTTAGTGAAGAACCAGTAAATTACTTAGAATGGTGAAATTTCAATAGTTACAAATGTTATGAAGTAGCAACAGTGAGAAGAGGCAGTATCAACTTGAAATTGAGGCAATTCATAGAAAGTTTAAAATGGGATCAGTTTTTAAAAGCTGATTTTTTAAATAGTGAGTAGCATGGTTTTCCTTAGGGTTAGGGTTGGGCTTTTCTTTCATGTTATTTAACTGCAAGGCCAGGAACGGAAATATTTCAGTCACAGTTGTATTCACGTTACAGTCGATGTGATCAAACTGATCTTTTGTTGTAGAGTCATCCAAGTTATTACATTTAAAATTTTTAAAACATGCACAGGAATGTTTGCCAAACCACCCTTAATCTTTGAATTGAAAGCTGTGGAAAAAGTTTTCTAACGCTCTGTAGCTATCCTAAGGAATGTAATGACTGTAGATGTGCACAGGAAACCATGTCAAGTTTTATGTTTAGCTGTCGCTTATGATTCAGCTTCTGCACAGAAGAATGCGGTGAAAGAGATGATCTCGTAGAGCATTTATTTTCTACTCACAGTCAAATATCTTGTTGTGCAATACTTCATTTTTAGTAGAAGGCATTCAAATTCCAGTCTGTGTTTCCAGTTTATCATTGCACTCCTGCGGTCACAATTTTAACGGGAGAGAGACTCTGGCTTGTGACTGCTGTATTGTTGCCCAAGCAGGTTATACTTTGTTTGATTTACTGGCTTAGTACTATAAGAAAGGGCACTCAAAGGGATTTTTTTCAAGTGGAGTATTTGGACTGGGAGCTGAGTTAGCCAATCTTGGTAAAAATTTTAATTGCCAAAATGCATGTTGGGACATAGTTGATGAAAGCAAGAATACTTAAATTTTTTTGCCTATGCCTGACCAGAGGAGCCTGGTAAGAAGGCATTTAATTCTGAAGCCCACAAGTAACCTTGAGAACACGTGAGAAAAATGCTGCTTTGGTTTTCTTTCCCATGATTTCTTAAGAGCATTTGAAAAAAATGAGGCCTTAGACCCGGACACAACTTACTTGATAACCTACAGAAAGTGAAAGGCTTTATGGGTTCCCGTCTGCTATGAAGGAGGTCAAGTGTATGTGTTAGTGACCAAATGAATTTGCTCTAGAAGGCGTAGGTATCCACTTCAGAAGCGTTGTTGTTCCATCTCTTTGCTTCACCATGACTGGAACACGACTCCAGTATCTTAAATGTACACCTTGGGTTTGTCCAGACCCACCCACCTGGTGCTGAGTCCCTTCTGACAGAGTTCTTACCTTTATGTTGGGCAGAAGGTGATTCCCTAAAAGAAAAATAGGTGAAAGATGGGTAATTTTTATTTAAGGAGTGAAATCTTGGCTGTAATTTGAAAGCAAAATTATTAGTCCTCACTGGGCCAGGAGTTTCCTTGAACTATATATTCAAAATTACCTTAAAGTATTGATTTTTGGGTTTTGTCTTGCTATCTAGAATGCAAACATTACATTTTGTTCTTAATCTCCACTGCAGCAGTTTCTTTCGTGTTGCGCTCTAAGGTTTTATTTATGAAGTGTCTAAGCTATGAACTCTTTGTGTATCATTTTCAAGTCAAAAGAATACTTCAGCAAATGTAACTTTATTTTCATCTTGTTGAGATGATTTTTGAAACTGCAACTGAAATGCAGAGAGAAATTAAGTAAAAATAGAATTGTATGCCATAGGTGAAATGGTGCGGCAGGCCAGGGTGCTGGCTCAGGCCACTTCTGATCTTGTCAATGCGATGAGGTCAGATGCTGAAGCAGAAATCGACATGGACAACTCTAAGAAGCTTCTGGCTGCTGCAAAGCTCCTGGCAGATTCCACAGCCCGCATGGTTGAAGCTGCAAAGGTACCAGGAAAATGAGCTAACTGTCAGCGTAGAACTGTATGGTTAGACGCCAGGAAGGGACGGGATGTGGGATAGGATGGATAGGATCTGGCTGATAGTAGGGGTGGTTTTTCTTATCCTGTAAATGTTGGACATTGAATGACTTATGCTAGGTATGTTCAGAAAAAACAATTAATTAGTTGGGGGTGGGGGGTGGGTGTTAGAAACCCTTCTTGCACTGCTTTGCTGCCCTGTGTGCAGGGAGGTCGTGACTCAAGCATCTAGGGCAGCTCCCACCAGCTGTAACCGTGGTAATGGGAAGTCTTGTACCAGTCCTACCAAAAGAAGTGGAACAGCAAACCCATGGCTGTCTCTTATGAATATCACTTACAAAAGCTGTTAACAGAGCAGCTCTGCCTGTGTTTGTCTTAAGGACGGTTCCCTCCACCTGGGGCATCCTACTTTTTTTGTGCCCTGCCATCCCACCCCGTTCTCACGAGAGGGGCGTATATTTAACATTTTCTTCCCCTTCTGTGATAGAAACCTATTTAAATACACTGGGGAGGAATATGTTCGTTGAATTGTTTCCCAGATCCTGCACTTAAATGGTTTTTACAGATCAGGGCCAGCCATTCTGCTAGGGCTCTAAAAGGCCCATTTGCCTGGCTACGGGGCATGTCCTTGACCTTCCAGTACTTTCTCAGACTTCAGATGAAGGAAACCTACTGTGTTAAATCTCAAGGGTTGGACTGCAGTTTTATTGAAAGGTGTATTGAATCGAGAGATTTAAAAACTGTTGTTGTTTGGGGTTGTTTTTTTCAAAACCTACGTTCATCAAAGTATGTTAGTAGAGATCATAGTGGAAGTAGTGTACAAGGCTTTTTTCCAAGCGCCTCAAGCAGTATATGAAGCAAAAGTTCAGCTCCCTTCCTCAAAGTACCTAACGTATATGGGAACAACCTTGTACTAGCTATAAATTTTCCACTTCAAATTCTTGTAACATTTTAATGTTCTAACTTTGGTTAAGATAATATGAGGAAAATAAAGGCTGATTTAGCAGACACTGTCTAGAACTAAAACCTTGATATTTATCTACCTTTTCTCCAGGAACTTTTACTGAGGCTCATGGTTTTTGCTCTGAAATTTTGTGCAGGGAGCTGCAGCCAATCCTGAAAATGAGGATCAACAGCAGCGTCTGAGAGAAGCAGCAGAGGGACTGCGGGTTGCTACAAATGCTGCTGCACAGAATGCCATCAAGAAGAAAATTGTCAACAGATTAGAGGTTGTAAACTAGATGTTGTTGAAATTTTGGTTTATTCTGTTTTGATAATTAGTACCTGTAGATAATTTCAAGCAAGTAGAAGTGCATATTTCAGGAAGAGTGCTAGGCACAGAATGATAGCACTGTAAGCTCAGTTCCAGAACACAAGGCTTGGAATTAGGGATGCTAGCATACCATACCATAGTTCTCAGACAAGTGAGCACTTGTGTTACTGAGGCAGTGGTGTAAGAATTTGACTCAGAAGGCATTTGATGGTGACTTAGTCATAGAATTAGAACAGCTGAGGTTTCAAACAGCTGAGCTGAAACTACTTCATTACTGTTTTAATTTATCTGTATGATCTGTCATTTACACACAATATCATTTGATGGTTTTACTAGTATATCTGCCAGAGTTTCATGTAAATTTCCATACAAAGAAATGTTGAATTGCAACATATCCAATTAAACCAGTAAGTTATTCAGAGAATCAAAGAAGCAGAAACAGAAGTGGAAAGATACGTTTTATCTCATAGTACAGCCTAGAGAGAGAAAGGCAATTTACTGTGCACTGCAGCTAAAACCTCTCTGAAGCTTGTCTTGTAGGCAAGGTTTGATCTTCCTATTCTCAGCTGAAATGTAGAAAAGACAGATTAAAAAAAAAAAGCCTTTTGTAATTCCTAGTTTCCAGCTGTGGTTTTACATTAATCTGATTTAAATTCAATGAGATTAGACAAACAAGGAGACCTAAATACAACAAGGAGACCTAAGTAGGTAACCATGTTCCAGAAGCGCATTTACATTGCTGTATCTGGCTAGTACCAAAAATCAGGAGTATTTCAGGAAATAAAAGCTGACGTCTCAATTTCTGAACTGCATGCAAGAAAGCTTTATAGAAAGGGCATTTTATTTGGTTTACTGTTACAATGTATACTGCCTCACAAAGGAGTGAAATGTGTAACGATGAGAATGAACTTCATGCTTGCCTGTATTTAGTGGGCCAGTTGATAATAACACTCCCAGATATTTGGAAAAGGTCTTCCCACGGGGTGCTTTTAGACTTAGTAATACCAGTATTTTGTACCTCTGTATCACTTTAGTATCTTTGCTTTCGCCATAGAGCAATCTCAGCAAAATCAGTAGAAGCTGGCTCCCTTGAGTCGGCAGTCAGAGGTGTTAATGTAGCAGTGTGTGTACTTGGCCTGTTTTCTCTGGCCTTTTTTGTAAGGAGCTAATTGATTAGACCATTTCTGCTGTCTGTAATTGACTTCTTTTGGTAATGCTGCAACATAAGCTGTGAAGGAGTAAGATCTTAGAATCCTTCTCATTCCACCCTTTTCTTTATTGGCGAATTAGAGGTGAGACCAGTATTCAGCTCATTTTCACCTTGAGAGAAAAGCAATCCTGAGTTTCCTTAAGGTAAATCAAATTAATCAAGGGTTGTAATGATTTAATCTGTCAAAGTTACCTGTATTATGTATTTCATCCTCTGAATTACTCGGACTTGTAACCACTGATTTAACTCTGTTCCTTTTTCCTCAAAGATTGCGGCTAAACAAGCTGCAGCTGCTGCCACTCAGACTATTGCAGCTTCTCAGAATGCAGCGGTCTCAAATAAGAACACAGCAGCACACCAGCAACTTGTGCAGAGCTGTAAGGTAAACACATCGCAACCCAAAGCCACTGACAAAAAACTCTTGAACTCTGCTTTGTGGGGAACTAAATATCACCTTCTGTAATAATAGTGTTGCAACCTCGAAAGGAGTGTTTTTAGTAAAATAAAAATCCCCAAACCAAAAACCACACCATACACATTCATCTCTATGGATTCTGTATGCCCCATCCCCATCCCTGGAAGTGTTTGAGGCCAGGTTGGATGGAGCTTTAGGCAACCTGGGCTAGTGGAAGGTGTCCCTGCCCATGGCAGGGGGTTGGGACTAGATGATATTTAAGGTCCCTTCCCACCCAAACCATCTATGATTCTATGATACAATTCCATGATTCTGGAGAACCCTCATTTATTGTATTATCCATGGTTTCCATGTGTTACTGTATGGAGAGCTTGGAAAAGCTGAGCTACTCTGTAGTTCTTGGCTGTTACAAATACCCCTGCAAACACCTTACTAGAAAGGACCAACAGGCTTGTATATCTCAGCATGTACCTGTTGAGTAACAAACACTTCATCTGAAGCAAGTGCTATGAGTAAAAGTTTTGACAGAGCAGTCAGCCACCCTGTGCATGCAGAGCTGTGCTAGAAGCACTGTGCAGAGGGCTCCGGTTGCTCAGAGATTTGTTCACTGGCGAGAAGCCCTGGCCCCACGTTCAGCACATGAGCGCGCTTTGCAGCAGGTGAGTAGCAGTGTGAGCATCACAGCAGGCTATCCAATGGTACATGCAGTGAAGTGGGGCTGCTGTGGAGTGAAGGTAACCTTTGAATTTTTCACAACTAAGGGTGGAGTAGCGGTAATACTTTGTACTGTAACAGAGTGAAATCCTTCTTTAACATATAGGTTATATAATCGGTTATATAACTAACAGCACCGATCCTGCTATTCTGATGTTCAGCCTACAGGCAACTGGGACCTTAAATATCACTGTAAAAAATAAGTTATAGATCTTACTATGGGGTTAACGTGATTTCTAGCTTGAAGTTAAGGCTGCCAAGACCACAGATTTCAAGGTATGCCTGAAGTCAAGCACGTTTTTATAGTTCCAAACTAGAGTTTGGTGAGAAGCTGTTCTCTTTTGTGTTTAAGCTACGTTTGGCAGCTTAATTTCTAGCTCTGACTAATGTTGCTTGAGGGTTTTTAAAGAAATTGCATTTAAGCAAAAAATTGAATAAGACAATAGAATGCAAAAGGGTTTTCTTCTGGATGGAAGAGCAGTTATATAGGGAAGGAGAAGAAAACCATTAAAGAAGGCATCGTTAAAAGCCACATTAACATTCAGCAATTACTTCTCGGCATGGTGGTAATCCTAAGTAATGTTGGAATTAAATAGGGTAGCTGTACATCTCAAAATTGTGTTGTAGGCAGCTGCTATTTCAGTATGAATTAAAAAAAAAAAGGCAAGCTGATTCACTGTATTGTTTACAGTTCATTCTAATTTGATCTTGATGATGATTTATTAGGTAGCAGAGAAGATCTGATACTTTTTTTCTAACTTTTTTGGGGAGGAAAGGAGAAAAAAAAAAGTATTGCACTGCTGAAGTAAGTGTTATTATGAAATGGATGGACAAGGAGCATGAATCTGGGCAGTCCAGGAGTAAAGTTATAGCAATACACACTTCAGAATGCTCAAGCCATACTATAAAGTTTGTATTGTTAGAAGTCAAGGAGAAGTAGGCTGAGGTGCTTGTGTGTAAAGCTTTTTCTGAAAGCAAGACATAATCTTAAAAAATCTGTCACCTCCACTACTGGCATTTGAACATGCAGAGGAAGTAATTCAAAATACTTTGTGTACATAATCCTGCAGAAAAATCTTAGGTTGTAGGGTCTTTAATGAGTAGCTTGAATAAAGATTTCTTAAGTAGAACATCTCTGAAAAATCCTATTGTGTATTAATTCAGTTCCATAGAATCCTAAACAAATTCTGTGAAGGCACAAGCGTACTGTACCTGTGAGTACTATAAGTTCTTTAAGGGGGGTAGGGAGAGGGCTTGCTTTAGTGTCAGAGGGTTTTGAGGTTTTATTTATCTACTAAAAGCTTTTCCCTTTGTCTATTGCAGAATGTTGCAGACCACATTCCTCAGTTGGTGCAGGGTGTGAGAGGAAGTCAAGCTCAGGCAGAGGACCTCAGTGCCCAGCTTGCTCTAATAAATTCCAGCCAGAACTTTCTTCAGGTGAAGTGAATCAATCATTGTAGTAGATTCCGTCAGAGCAAAAAGCATTTTTTAGTGCTGTATGTTTTCATGCGTTATAAAGAAGCAGTAAACTGTTAAGAACCATGTAAAGAAGTCTATTACTGACTGTGAATCATAGCTAAGGATAATTTAGTTCCTCAGATCAGATGGCTGAAGTATGCTGAATCTGTGGTGAGTGAAAACTGCCAAAACTGAGGATAAAAGTAATAAGAAAACTCCAGTGTATGGAGAAGAAGCATTCATTGCGGTAGCACTTGCCCTCTGGGAAAGAGTTTAAAGAACCAGATGGAGAGAATTCAGCATCTTTCTAAGCAGAGGTCTGAATGTGTGAGAACCTTTCTTAGTGAAGGTAAAGTTAATGTTACAGCAGCAAGCTCCAGAATTCTTCACAAGTAGATACTAGCCTGCATACGTAATGGATCTTGATTGCAATTTTGAACAAAACACAACATTTGACTGTGTGCTTCTTCCAAAACATCTTAAAAAAAAATATTGATAAAATACTGACCATTGGTAACAAAACTATTGGGTTTATTGTGGACATTAAAGAAACAAATAGAAGAAACCAATTCTTCATGTAATGACTTATTACTTGGCACCAGTTAGTCCTGCTGTAATGTGGTTGCTGTTAGCAGGTTCTGTATGGTCCCATGTAGGCAGAGGTATCACAAGCCATGCCTCTGCTCTGAGTATTTTGCTGCATGATTCCCTTTGGGGTCATTAGAATGATCCATCTCCCCTGGGGCTGTGTATGTGTACCACAGTGATGGTGAGAATCAGCAAATTATTTTATTTGTGTTAGCAGCAAAGCCTGCAAAGAGTCATTTCTTGAATTATGGTTCTCAATTTATGGAATTTTGGAAGAGTTTAATATTTAGAAACATTGAGACAAATTTGCCATCTGTGCCACCTGGACCTGCTCATACCACATGGGTGCTGAATGGCAAAACTACACATTTAAATTCTTTAAAGTAGTCTGCATGTACACGAAGGCCTCGGACAGATATTGGTACCAGTGAGGTAGTCGTTGTACCAGTAACGCTCGAACGAGTCCTGCTGCAGAGGACACTGTAATGTGGAATTACGAGAGGGTGCAGCACACAAATGAAAGGCTGGGATCTAGAAGGTGCATGGTTAAGGAGCAGGGTAGTGCATTAAATGGTCATTATAGAAAACCTAGAAACCTCGTGAGTGTGTGAATGGAGGAAGCATTTTGTTTATTGAATCCTAAGTCGCCTTTAAAGAAAATAAGCTGGTAAACCAATTGTGTTCATTGCTCTTCTTTGAACAGCCTGGAAGTAAAATGGTGGCATCTGCTAAAGCTGCAGTCCCCACTGTGGCTGATCAAGCAGCAGCAATGCAGCTGAGTCAGTGTGCGAAGAACCTTGCTACCAGCTTAGCTGAGCTACGAACTGCCTCCCAGAAGGTGGGTAAATGCTTTAATGCGTTAACCAGCTAAAGCCAGATGGCTGGGATCGTGGTCACAGGCTTGTCCTGCTTGACCCACTGCGTCTCCCCCAGGGAATGGCTCGTGCTCCGGCACTGTTCGCTTCTCAGTGTTGCTTTTTGTGCACAGTTTGCTTAGACTCCCAGGTGGCTTCTGTGTCGTGATAGAAACGGGAGGGAGAAGTGATGAGAAAACTGAAAAGCTTGTGCTACCCTTTCCCTACAAGAAAGACGGGAGCAGGGTGTTTGCTGAGCAGCAGATGAAAGATCTGAGCTGCTGTAACACCTGGAGTAGAGTGGGGAAAGCGGAGTGCTCTGCCGTGCACCTGCCAAACTGGGACAGCACTCTGTGAGCAGCGTTGTGACTGTGAACTAGAGCTCATCTCCAAAATTCAGGGACGCAGAAGCTATCTCTGTTTCACCACAGATTTCTAAATGATGTATGGGTTTAAAAGATCAGTGGGAAGTGCGTGGGTTTGTTGGGGTTTTTTTTTGTGTGTGTGTGTACACTGAGGCCCAAACCCAGGATTGTAGCATATAGGCTGGCTACACCTGAGCTGATGTTAACGTTTCCAGCTCGAGTACTGGTGGCTGTGGGCTGCCACATCAGAGGGTTCACTGTGACTTCAGTCACGATGCATGGTTAGGCTCTGTAGGAAGCGAAATCGGGACTGCAGCCGTTATTTTCTCAGTACCTGGAGTGGCCAGTGGGAAGGTGATGTGTACACAAGCCAGCTGTGTCTCTTTCCCCTGGTGTCTCTTAACTGTGTGTTGTTCTCTTCACAAGCTAGGAATACTGTGCGGGAGTTTGGAAGCTGTGATGTAGAACAAAGTGCCCACAGTGACCTCTAAAGTCATGAGAGCAATAATTTGGGAGGGGGAGGTTATATCTGAAGCATTTACTCTTTCTGGTGGTGGCTTACAGCTGCTGACAGTGCTGTTGATCTGATCTCTGAATAGGCTCACGAAGCGTGTGGCCCGATGGAAATTGACTCTGCTCTGAATACAGTCCAGACTCTCAAAAATGAACTGCAAGACGCGAAGATGGCAGCTGTGGATGGACAGTTAAAACCTCTGCCAGGAGAAACTGTAATTGAGGAAGGATGTTCTTCATTTAAAAACAAACAAACAAAGTTAGCTGTTAAAAAAATTTAAATACTAGAGTCAAAACAAGTCACGAGGCTTTGGGTAATGGTGATACTGACAGGATTTTGCACTAATTCGCTTAAAAAGAATATATATTCCTGCTACAGCAGAAGCATGTTCTGTAGCAGAATTACTCATAGGACTGTAGGCACTCTGTCTCTATTGTACAAATTAGCAGCAGCAATGTTTCACTCATTTCTTGTCGCAAATAATTTCTTTTCAATAGCGACAAAGATGAGAACTCAATAGTTCTAAGGCTACCAGTCCTGGTAGGCTTAGAAAGTGAAATGTTTTATTTGGCAAAATCCCCCTTCTCCTCAGATGAAGGTAATGATTTCCATTACTAATTATAAAATAGTTTTGTTGGTTTTGTTACTTAATATGTTAATTTATTTCATCATGGACGGGGAAAACATGCTAGTCAGGTTTCAGAGATACTGTGTGCGTGTTCAGTAGCTGAGATACAAGATTGGTTTCTGTGGAATGAGGAAATTTTTAATATTACTTTTAAAAAAAAGCATGTTTTAGTTGAACTTAAACAAAGAATTTTGTCCTTTGCAATTTTTCACAGCTTGAGAAATGCACTCAGGACCTGGGAAGCACATCCAAAGCAGTCGGTTCATCAATGGCCCAGCTGTTAACTTGTGCTGCTCAAGGCAACGAGCACTACACAGGTAGTGTTTTATGCATAACGTGTCTGCAAAACCTCTGCTTTCTGTAAAATACTTGATAGAAGGTTTTCTTATTATAGATTACTTAAACCAAGCCATTACTACTTTTGGTTTTGGGTGGGGGGTGTTCTTTTGGTGATAGTGAATTGTGGCAGCTTCCTGGGAATTGCTGGTGTAAATAATGTGCTTCGTAGAAGAATAGTGTTGCAATGTGCTGCGTGTCTGTATATAATCAGAGTAGATTGAAACATCTGTTGTTTTTGTAAATACACGCCACTGGAACTCTGTGAAGGAGAGAACTAAAATGTAGTGCAATTGAAAGGTCAATGCCACTGGAAATGTTGCTGTCTCCTTTCAGAAGGTTATAAGAGTCTGGATATTTTTTGAAGCACAGGATGCAAACATACTCAGGATAGCTTGGTGACGTTTAAAACTGCATCTCTTACTAAATGTTACCAGTTTGCATGTATAATGTAATTTCTGACTCATTGATCACATTTGTGTAGTTTGAGTTAAAGCCAACAGAGAATGTGGGCACACAGATTCTGCAGTTTGTTTTTGTACCTATACTTCTAGAAACCAGGAACACCTTAATAAGGAAAAAGCTCCTTGCAGGAGGGAAAAAAGGTTTACTCTTAGGTGGTAAAATGTTCTCTCTCCTTATTTCTGTAAGGAACAAAAGCTGTTGATGCAAATGCTACTGTAGTTTTTTTTTAAATATTGCTGATGAAATCCATTATGGCAATTACCACGTAATTGGATGTAATTGCATCAGGGCTACATAACTTAGTTACTTCCATTTGAAGCAGGTGTACTTGCATGAAGATGGCTCACATTTCTATCACATAGTTGTGCAGAAGTTAGCACTGGGTATCTGGCAAAGGAATACGGATACTTTGCAGCCGATACCGAATAACTCAATCTAGTAGCTCTCTTAACATCAGGCTGTAAGAGCTGTTTGGTTGGGAAATCCTACAAAGCAATGAGTTCCTTTCCAAAGTTCATGTAACTATTTCCTATCTCATACTGTCTTGTTATGCTGTTAACTGTGGTGTGCTCAAGCAACCACCAAGTGTTTGCAGGTGTTATGACATTCTGCTGTTTCTCTGTGATAGAAGTTTTTTACTGTTTAATAATTCCCTCTTGTCTGCAGCTGTCACAGTAGGTTTCTTTTCATTTTATACTGAAAGTCACTGTAGTGGATAAAAGGAGCACCGAGCTGAAAGCATAACAATCAGACCTTTTTGTTTAGTGGTGGTGTGATATATTAAGTCAAATGTAAAAGATGCTTACTGGTATTCTAAATAAAGGGAACAAAACGTGTGGGTATTTTCCCTGAAATTTTCTTTACATTAAGAATGTAAAAAGCAATCTGTGGTTTGTCAAATAGAAAAGTGATAACGGCAGCGTAGGCAGTACTGTTTCTCTGCCTAGCCTGGCTGTAGTTTGACATATAATATCACTTGCTTTTCATTATCTTCTAAAGTTTCTGCATTTAAAAACGTTCAGTTGATAGGAAGAGAAAATGTCAAGAGGCACTGGTGTTAAATTGCCAACAGGGCTACTTTGTGGGTTGTATTTGGTTGTGATGTACCAGCTTTGTGAACATTTCCAATAGGTATGTTAGAATGTTCTAATTATTTTTAATGCCTAGATATGGATAACCAAGAGGTCTTGTACAGCAAATGTGAACCTTTGCTGTAGCTTTCTTTTGGTAGGAGTAGTGATTTATCACTCAAAATATGCCACCTACATTAATTGCATATGTTGTTGACTAGACTATGTGCAAATTAAGGCCTTTTAGAAGGCTATTTTATATTGGTTTTCATTAAGGGCTGAATTAAATTCCCAAAATAGAAGAATGTGGGACCATTATTCATACAGTCGTATGCCTTGGTGCTAGAGCTGATGAATGTCTTATAACGTTGGCCAGAAACTAATTTCGTGATGTCCTTCCTCTTTGTGACTTCATTCAGTTTGTGCTTGTACTCAAAAGTGACATTAGGTTATATCAAGTTGTATCATCCTTAATGATCTCTCTTTATGCTTTTAATTGCTCGAACTTACTGTTTCTCTGTTTGCTCTCTAAAAAAAACAAAGTTGCGTTTTCAGAAGTGGCAGAGATGCTGTGGCTCTAAGTCATGTACACCGTTCTTGCAGACAATCACTTTCCCCCATAGGTTAGAGTATGAGGTTTTCCTCATTTTCAGGTTTTAGATTTTCTTCTTTTTCAGTGCTTCACTAAGGTTTAGTCACTGATGTAGAGCTGTGCCTGGAATGTGTTTTTTGGGGTACAATTTTTGCTTTATGGCTGCCCTACAGGCATTTCTCTAGGCAAAAGATGCTGTATATTTCAAATGTGCTTGTCTTTGAAGACTTCCTTTAAAACTGAATTTGCAATGTTGTTTTGCAATGGGATCATTACCTGTGAATTCATCTGTTATAAAATACAAAGATCATCTTTAAGGGTACTAATAGAGTCCTTGATTAAATCTGAACATAGGAGTGGCAGCCAGAGAAACTGCTCAGGCTTTGAAGACTTTGGCTCAGGCAGCACGAGGGGTTGCAGCATCTACTACCGACCCTGTGGCAGCACATGCCATGTTGGATTCAGCAAGGGATGTCATGGAAGGCTCTGCTATGCTTATTCAGGAGGCAAAGCAGGCCCTGGCTGCACCAGGGGATGCAGACAGTCAGCAGAGATTAGCCCAGGTAAGTTGGGACTTGAGCAGCTACATGAATTGTCAAACACCCAGTGAAATTACTTAGAACACAGCATTCAGTAATGAGAGAGAAGAACAGAAAATAAGGCTGCAAGGAGTGTCAGCTTTCTGTTCCTTCCAGCAGCTCTCAGGTAGTAACATCACACTTATGTTAAGCCGTGCAGATGGTGCGAAGTACGATATTTTAGGCAACTTTTAGAAAAATAAACTTATACAAAGATGCAGTTAACAACATTTGAGTAGGCTACTTGATTGCAAAAATGAAACAGCTGTTAAAATGCTCATTCTCAGGTGAAGGACCTGTATTCAGGTTACATTCACAGAGTGAATGCGTCTTCTCTACACATGGCACCACTGCCTGTGAAGACTTTAGGGAGTAATAGGCACCTTTTTTACTGGTTCGAAAAGTTCTGTAATTGGCCTGTATTTTAAGTAATTTCTTAAAAGGAGATATTTGTTTTACTCAGGACTTTGGAAAAAGTAGCATGCAAAGGGTTTCTGTGATTAGTATATGGTTAACTCCAGGGGCATTCCCTTACCTGCAGTGCTGCAGCATTTACCCCAGGTGCCAGGTGCAGCTGTGGAGCTGCCCTGCCAACATGATCCTGTCAGAGGGCTGAGCATAAATAATTACTGCCAGACTGCAGGTGAGCAAAGCAAGAAAGTTGCAAGCCTCAAAAAGGGTCCTGTTAGAATCGGAATGTAGGAAACGCTGGCTATAGAATGTGCCTCCGCTGAATGACCGCTGAAGCCTTTCTCTGTGTGGATGTGTTTACTTATGTGTTGCAGGTGGCAAAAGCAGTGTCTCACTCCTTGAATAACTGCGTGAATTGTCTGCCTGGACAAAAGGATGTGGATGTGGCCTTGAAGAGTATTGGGGAATCTAGCAAGAAGCTCCTCGTTGATTCGGTAAGATGTCTTTTAACATAGAAATAAATTTTAGAGAACTGAAAAGCCCATCTGGGTTCCCCATGTAACAAATGATCATTTAGTAAATGTGCCGTAGGTATAGTTCATACAAGTTTCTGTAAGTTTATGCAACTGTAAGTAGTGGCTACTTTAGCTGAAATGCTGGTCTTCTGGTTTATGGGAAAGGTGAGATGTGGCTGTGGCTGGTGAAGGCAATATTAAAGTTGTTGTCATACATCACCATTGGTTTGTTGTTTTGAAAATGCCAACTGTGACTTAACATTTTGAAGAATATGAAAATTAGGAAATTATAATCCATCTCCCACGTAGAATTGATCAGTTTAAGGAGCAGTGTGGTCAGTCAAAGTTCGGTGCATCTATGGTCATTTTGTGTAAGGAGAAGAGTTGTTTTATTTCTGTTTAACTGCATCCATGTCAAAACCAAACACCCTTCATGCACTGGTAATTTGCTGGGCAGCTATATGATTTGAATAGGGGGGGGGGCTGTACCTACCAGTGATCCTGCTACCCTGTGAATGAAGGAGGAATTGTATTTTGATATGTTTATGCAATGCCTTTTGGTAAAACCACATCAGGAGTTTAGAGTCATCATGAAGAGCTGCCGGTACTTGTGTGGCACTCTGGAAAGCTTGTTTGTGGAAGTGACTGATGACTTGGAGACCAAAATTCTCCAACTTTGCCGCTTAGTTCGTCTCTTCAAATTTTGTAGTTGAACCATAAAACAGCGATCGTCATCTCTGCCCCTTGAAAGGCTTATGTGCTTGTAGGTCCCTTGAAAGAGACAGCAGGACTAAGGTGGTTGTATAGATTTCTGGTTGATAACTGTCCTGTAGTTGGACTATTCTGCATTCAGAACCAGATCACTAGCAGCCCGGTTGCAGTACTCCATTCTAGCTGGTATGTAAAGCTCACTACTGAATTGTGTTGAACCTTCCAGTCATGAAGGGCTGGTGTGACGTGACAGATGATAAAACGCGGTGCTTGGTCTCTTACAGCTACCTCCGAGTTCTAAGTCATTTCAAGAAGCTCAGAGTGAGCTGAATCAGGCAGCAGCAGACCTGAATCAGTCAGCAGGAGAAGTCGTCCATGCAACACGGGGCCAAAGTGGGGAACTGGCTGCAGCCTCTGGAAAATTCAGTGATGATTTTGATGAATTTCTTGATGCTGGTATTGAAATGGCTGGCCAAGCACAAGTAAGTTCTTTATCTTGCTAATTGGGACCAAGGATTATCTTGGGCGCAGTATCTTGCAGTGCAGTATCTTGGTTTTCTTGTAGTGCGGTACGATGTGCTAGTGTGAACCTATCCGAATATGACGGGTGGTATTTGTTATGAAGCAGTCTTCCATAACTGGTAATCTGGAGTGAAGTCAACTCAGCATTTGCATTTTATGCAGGATACTGGTATTTGTTCCTGTACCCAGACAGAAAAATGACTTTGTACTCCTCTGTCTAGTTTGGGCTGTTCACTGACTTGAGCTGTGTATCTGAAGGTACAAAGGTGTGCTGAACACTTCAAAGCTTATGGAAAGGGTTTTATTTCGGTAGAACTACCATGGAGCATAATTTATGTGAACACTGTGCAAATTTTAGCAACTTCCCTTGCTAATTTTCAAGTGCTTTAAGTAGAGGGAGGAAAAGATTCATTGATACTGCTCTGTGGTGTGTGCTGCTGTGGACTTGCTACAGAGCAGAGCAAGCATTTGAGAAGGGCTGGCTAAAATGCCATGGATCTGACAGCAAGCACTTAGACTTCTGTTTAGTGATTTAAAATCTGGCAGAGTTCTGTTCTGATGAACTCTGTAACAATCAGGAATGCTGTCACATATTACCTGGCTTATTCCTAGTTGTCTAGGTACTCACTTGAAATTGGAGACATCTCCTTCATTTTACCTTACTGGGTTTAGGTGTCCTGAATTACACTAATTGGTCATTTGGAGGTGATCTAGCATAACAAATGTCAGCACATAAAAAAGGATCATGTACCAGGAGAGCTAGGAGGACCTGCAGAAAAAAGAATCTGCAGACTGTTTTGCCCTAGTTAGTAGGAGGAACGTGCAAACCTAAGAAGTGATTGCCAGAAAACCTTGAGCGTGCAAGTCTTCTGAAGTCATTTATGAAGTGTCTCCATAGACCAGATGCTTTGCAAGATATAGCCAAGTAGAGAAGATTGAACAATGACTGCTGATTATTCTCCATCAAAATTTAATCATTCGGGTTCCAGATGCATGAAGTGAGTTAGGCACTAAATATCAGCTGATTCTTTGAAACTGAGCAGGAGTTATGTACCTTACTATCTTTTTAGCCGTGGGCCTCATTGACTTAGAATGTTTTGTCTGAGGCAATTCAGTGAAGGTAAAGGTCGAAATTATGCTACAAATAGCTACTTGAAAAGAGAATTTCAGCTGCTGCTGACCTTGTGGCCCTTGGAGATTTGCTTATCCTGACAGAGGGGATGATAAGCACCTTATCATCATTGGTTATTATTAACCTTATTATATGGTTATTATAATAATATATTATAATATAACCTTAATTATTAATTGCTGATCTTTCAAAAGAGAATGCCCTTCTGTTTGTGTCTAGTTATTTGGCCTGATCAGAAGGAATATCAGGTATTCTGGATGCCCAGTAAAATGTTGGGGTACAGAGGAAGCAGAACGTAAAAGCTATTCACATCAGCTGAGTAGTGTGCAACCTTTGTACGTAAAACCCTGAACAGACTGTTAGAATGGATTCACTTCTACTGATCACTGACAGAAAAAAAAAGTAGCCTCAGCTATTTGCTGTGGTGATGCAGGAGTTCCCTGTCATTTATGTGTACTTAGGTTTTTCCTTTCAAGCAATGGCTTCAAAGTTAATAGAACATCCAAGTCAGAATGTTTATCAAAGCAGCCTTATAGAAATGTATCTTCTTGGGATAGAGAACCTTCTGGAGGGATCTCTCTGTGTGAGTAATACCAGTTGGATGCTGGAGAGCCAGTGGGTTACACAGAGGATGCTAGAATACAGTGTGTACACAGACTGAATAATGTGGATCAGTTGTGCCAGGCAGAGACGCATGAGAGTCTTGACAACAAAAGCATTGTTCAACAAGTAGTAAAGTTTCTCCGTTGCTCATTTGTGAGTACTGCCATTGTTAGAAACCGAGCTATTTGTCATATGGGTTTCTTTTTCTGTTATGTAAGTGAAGCTAGAGGCACCTGTCTGGATGAGCAGAGGCTCTGGTCCATGTCCTTCTCCAGGCTGTGGTGCCCTGTGTGTCAGTGGTTTCAGGTGGATAAACACAGTGTGTTTCCAAGTGTGGTTTTAGCACACTCTCTTTATCGCAAACTCTGCACTTAATGTTATGCTGCTGTGGCTTTCCAGACTAAAGAGGACCAGATTCAAGTAATAGGTAACCTCAAGAGCATCTCTATGGCTTCCAGCAAGCTGTTACTAGCTGCCAAGTCTCTCTCTGTTGATCCTGGAGCTCCTAATGCCAAGAATCTCTTAGCAGCAGCAGCAAGGTAAGGATGTGTTGCTCGCTTTAGGTTTTCCTAAGATACTTGCCTTTCTCTGTGATATTTAAAATGTGTTCATATATCCTTCTGCTGTTGACGGCTGAGTGGTTGGAAACTGCAGTTCTATTTAAATTAAAGTAGGCTGGAGGAAAACTGCTTATTTTGGAGTAATTCCTTAACTGACATAACTTGTTACCCTTGGTGGAAATAAAAACCAGAGTTGAAGAGTTGGCCTGTTTTTTTAAGTGAACTAGTAAGTTTTACGTACAGTTTTGGGTTTTTTTTACCATATGTGTTCTGACAAGGCAGTAGATAACAGTAAGCCTCTCCATCCCTGGCAAAGAAAAGACACTGAATAATGTTCTTCCGTAGAATGTGCTTAAAGATCATGTTGTGGCTGCCTGTCACTAACAGTGTGTATGTGTGTGTGGTCAAGAACGCTGGAAGGGGTTAGATGCTGTGTTTACTTGGTGGAAGATACCCTTACTTCAAGGACTCAGCCGTGCCCTGAATTTCATCTTGTGGATGCTGATTCTCAGTCACAGGTGCTCTGTGTTTATGCAAAAAATAACACTGCATGTCAGTGTTTGACTGAGTAATTGTTTCTCCTTCGCTTTGTCAGATCTTTTTCACAATTTTTTCACTCTAATTAACTTGTTATTCTGTTATCTAAGTTTGTAAATGGAATGTTCAAATATCAAACTGGAAGGGGGACTGCGGAAGGATAGACGTCACACCTAGAAATGTCTACATTAAACTGGGTGAACATCTTAGATTGTGTGGATGTGACTTATAATATTGTCTTACGAAATGTTTGCACCCACAAAGATTAGCCTAGAGAGGAAGTGAGTAAGTGGAGACTGTTACTTGCTTGGGGATAATTTAGTTGGTGTTTGTCCTGGACCTTGGAATCATCCCTTTCTAATAGCAATAACTTTTTTTTTTTAAATTAAATCCAGACCTTTAATAAAGGATTTCTTAAAGCAGTTATGCTACTTTTCTTTGTCATATTTGTTTAAAAAAATAAGAAACATATTCTGACATCATCTTGTCTCCCCAGAAATAAGTAGCTTCTAGGAAAATAATAGGTAACCCAGGCGCACTGGTTAAAAGTGAAGAAGTTGCATGAGCTGGTGTTATTGCCGCAGCATCAGGCTGCTGCAGGTTTCTGCTTTAGGCTTGGAGCATTCCCGGTCGGCCTGCTGAGGAAGTTAAGTGTCCCCAGTGAAGCCCAGTTAGGTGTTAGTTTCTGCCAGGCTGGTCTTCCCTCTGTAGAAACTTGTAATAAACCAAGGGAGACAAGCCATGTAGAGCCTCTAGACGTTCGATTTTGCCATGATGTTGGCATGTGTATGTGTGTCTACATGACTTTACATAGACATCAGATTACCATGAAGAGTGCTAAGGAAATTTCCCTTCTCGAATCCTCCGTGGCTGCTCGTGACAAGCTTGCCAGGGCTCTGTTCTCTTTCCCTCCTATCATATGGTCAGGGTCAAGTATTTTTACTTTCTCTGTTCTCATGAAAATAAAAAAAGTCACAGCGTCCCTTGCTTCCCCTACATAGGGTGGTTTATCTTCTCATTTTTCTTTCATCTTCCACAGTTCTGCAATTAATCTTGTATTTTCTTTCCTTTCTTCCCCCTTTGTTCCAGCTATAATAGACACTCCAACTTTTCAGTACCTTTGGCCTCCTTGGGGAGCATTTTTCTTGATTTGCTCTGACCGACTCATAGGACTGCAGCAGTGGCTGAGTTCCCTGCAGGAAGGATGCAAGTGTTCATATGCTGTATTTGATGAAAACAAATGTGGCTTTTAGAGCCCTAGCCCTCTTCCACTCTGGGGTTGATGTTTGAGGGGCCGCCTACCTGGTTCTGCTTCCAAATAGTTTTAAAAGTAATGCTTGTACATCGGGTGTATTCCCAGATACAAGTACTTGCTGTGTAGCGATGATATTTGTGAGACCTCACTGCATTCTTTACAAAGCTGACAATTCTAATCTATTATCAGGTTTGGAGGTTTATCTTTAATCACTGATATTCTCCAAGTGCTCACTTAGATTAAAATCAACAGCAGACAAGGTATTTTTTGCCTGAAGTTTCTCTGGGAATTAATTAAATTAAACTTCTATTAAACTTCTATTTTTGCCATCTCTTCATATGTCTGTGTGCCACATTTTTCTGATGCATAGAAGTCACTGCCGTTCAGGAGGTGGAGAGCCCATCGTTTGCATTGACGTTATGTTGGTGAAGCCGTGTGTGTTCTTTTTCAGAGTTAGATAATAATTGTAAAAATACTTGTACATACACCCACACATTGAGTCGGAGAACATCAAGGATTAGTTAAAGAAAAAACCCAACTTGATAACAGACTACGTAAATATATAGCAGGACTCCATGTGTATAATACAGTATGCCAGACAGGACACAAGACGTACATATGTGACAGTCCTAGAAGGCAGAGGAAGTTGGGGAAAATGGCTCCACAGTGACACCAATGCTCCTGAAAAGGGTAGGAATCTTAGTTAAACAAATACTACTAGTTTCTATTCTTTTTGCCCTGGAACTAAACACAAAACCTGGTGTATGTGTAATAATATGTAATAAGCACATTCTGTTGCCTTTTGTAACAGTACAATACCGTCCATCTAGGCAACCATGTTATTGATAGTACCAATCATGTTAGGAAGTGCCAGTTTTCTTAAAGAGAAAATAATCCAAATGCTGTGCAGAGCTTTCAAGGCCAGAGGAAAGCACATTCTCCATGCACTCCAATTTCACTCAGTTTCTAATTTGCCGTGAGAAACAACACAAAAACCTTCGTTCTGCTGTAATGTCACCATACAAGCTAAAGTTTTGCAAATTGGTGACAACATGCCTAGCTATAGAAAAATTATCTTTGATTAATAACAGTGAACAGCAGACTTCTTTCTCCTGCAAAGCCTCTTCTTCTAGAAGCTACTTTCCTGGGTAGTTAGCCATTTAGTCTAAAATGAATGTAGTTATAATGAATTTTGCATAATGTCAGAGCACGAGTAGTGACTATATCAGTCACGAATAGTGGCTGGATCTGCCAGCCTGCGTTTGCGTGCACCAGGACTGTGAAGTCCCATAGAAACGTAATGCAAAAATGTCTTGTTCTCTGTGGATCTAAACCTAAGGGAGCTGATGCACGTTGACTCAGAGAATATCAGTGATTAGTTAATGAGGAAAAAAATCAACTCGATAACAGACTGTAGAAATATATAGCAGGAGTATATGCGTGGGGGTGTGTAATACAGTATGCCAGACTAGACACAAGACCGCTAGCAAACGGTATATAATACTACTTTACATTTAAAAATGTTTTGACTTACTAGGCACTTGTTTCTGTGTCTTTTAAGACTTCTGCTGCGCTAGTTGAGAAATGATTCAGTCAATCTCAGACCTAGAGAAGCGCTAAAATACCTTCTAGCAACCAAGTTATGTCACTGTACTAGTAGCAGGTTGGCCTTGGCCCGCTGCCGTGTGGTGCTGCAGC
The DNA here is from genome assembly GCF_023634085.1 of Falco cherrug. NCBI lineage: Eukaryota > Metazoa > Chordata > Aves > Falconiformes > Falconidae > Falco > Falco cherrug. The sequence goes on from NC_073703.1 coordinate 22,318,142, forward strand.
CTTTCCTAGGGTTGTTTTCCCAGAGGTGCCCCCAGCTCAGCTGCTGGGCTCAGCTGTGTCCCACAGCGGGTCTGCTGGGCCACCCCTGGAGCCAGCTGGGCCACCCCTGCAGCCACAGCCTCGCCACAGGTGCCAATACACTTGTTGCTGTGAGGTGAAGCTTCTGTTTCTTCTGGACTAGCTTCTCAGTTGTTTGCACTGAAAGGGTAGACTTTTCGGGAGTGGATCACTATCAAATGCTTTAACAGGAATGGTTTTGCTCCCATGAAGCTTGTTAAAGAAGAGATAAACAGAGCTGAACTGTGTAACATACAGTTAATCCCCAAACACTGAAAAGAAAACATGTAGTAGAACATCAAAGTTTTAAGTCTTTACACAGTGTGTGGTTAATGAAACAAAAGTTTTAATAAAAGGAATAGTTTCACTTTTAAATATTACTTTTTTTTTTCCTCCACTCTTCCTAGAGCTGTGACTGAGAGTATAAACCAGCTCATCACGCTGTGCACCCAGCAAGCTCCCGGGCAGAAGGAATGTGATAATGCACTCAGAGAACTAGAGGTATTACTGCATTTCAAAAGTTCTTACGAATAAAAATGGGCCCCAAATGTTTGTTTCCTTTGGGGGTTTTGTCCAATTAGCTTCTGTCACTGTCTTCTCGCTTGATATCTCTGGCAAGGGTTTTAGTTGCATACAACGTAAGCCTAGAACCTCTGTGAACATCTTGTAGTTTTGGCCAGAATTAAATTTGCTGCCCTGTCCCCATCTCCTCTTCCCTGCCCTCCAAAAGATACAGTTTATTCTTTATTATTCGTACTTACTGTGAATTAAGGAAGAGTCATGACAGGATGGATATTCCCACCTGTATCTTGATTTTTCTGCTTATAGAGTGTTATTACTGACATCCCACTTTAGGATGACATTCACGATCTTTTACCCTGCCATTTCTTAACGTAGATTTTTCATGCCTTATATCTGCTTTGTCACAGCCAAGCTGATATGACATGTGTGTCAATACAGGGTTTTGCAAGGTATGTTCTTGTTCATGAGTGAAATGCTTGGCTGGCCAAACAGTGGGTAGCAGGTCAGGTGAAAGACCTAATTCTGAGGTTGTGCCCTGACCACACACACAGCTGTGCACAATAGTAGGAAATGGCCTCTTCTTAATTAAACTAAACGTTTGTTGTCATGGTCAGAGCATCAAGGGATGACTGACCTGTGCAGGGAGCGTAAAACACCTTCGAGCTTTTTATTTCTGCCGCTCAGTATCAAAAGGATAAAAACATCATTGCAGTGCTTTCCAGGATATCATGAGCTTTTTTAATAGGCAAGTCCACAGTCGTCATCCCAAAATATTGCTAGGAGTTTGCGTAGGAGCTGCTTTGTATTTCCGAATTCTTAGCTTCTTGAGCTTAGAAGTGTTCTCGCCCTGGTTAACAGCAGCAGCAGCAGGTCCAAATAGTAGAGAAAACTGGAAATGGGGCGGTAATGTAATGGGTGCGTGAAACCACTGCAGAGTACAGGGGTGGAGCGAGCAGGGGACCGAAGCGCCACTTCTGGATTTCCTGAAAGATAATGGGGAGAGATCTGGAGGAGAGTGGGATGTGAAAGATGGGAATGCCCAGCTGATGAGCCGCAGAACGCTGAGAGCTCTGGGGAGAAAGGCAGGGCAGAAGAGCCTTAAGAAGCTAGTGCAGAGGGTTCTGTGCCCAGACATGGCTTGCATGGCTTGTGAACACAGCCTGGGAAGGGCAGAAGGAGGATCTGCAGCATCTTAAACTTCAGGATATGCTTGCCTGAGAGGGACAGTTAGTGAGAAAAGCCTGGCTGTATGGAATTAGATTCATTTCTCAGAAAAGGGAAACGGAGGCAAAACCACATAGGCTTGACACCAGACTGGAGGTTCACATCAAAGTGACCCGATCATTCTGGCAGGAAAGCAGTCTTAACTTTCAGTTTCTCTTTACAATGATTAACTTGTTACCTCTTCCCTTCATTTCGTCAATTCATTGCCTACCCTTTCTAGTCTTCCCAAGGCTTCTGAAAAGTACTAAGTATTGGTTCTGCAGAAAAAGTGTGTCTCAGCTTGGATTTGATAGACTGTCAGTATGCTCTGCAGTCTTCCCTGGAGGCTGGAAAACTGTGCTTCGAGAGGACCTTACTGTCTGACCTCCAGTGAGGCGGCCAAACTTGCCCAGAATTTCAGCTGAAAGGATTAATGAAGGTGGTAGAGTAATAGCAAATATATGTCAGTAAGAAGTTTGTGCTGGCTTGTATTTTGCTCTTCTGTTTCCTTACATTCTGAGGGCTTCTGTCTCCGTAGCAGTGCAGGCGCTGCAGGAACACTGTTTGCTTTACAAATTGGGACATACAGATGGAGCACAACAGTGAAGAGTTGCTGCAGTAGTCTGTGAGAACTGAGAAGGAGATGAGGGGCAGCTGGAAACTGTTTTCTAGATATGACAACTTCTTTGCATCACCTTGTTCTCACAGCTTAATTGCTATAGGGCTTTCAGTTAGACTATAGCTTTTAAAAAGTAATAGCTGAGCTGTTAAAAATATTGTAGCTGTATGCTAATGTTAGGAGTTCCATTACGAGAAAAGTCTAAGGGTTTTAAATCATGCCTAGATTTCCTTCAGGTGGAAAGCAAACGTCAGGTACAGAAGTTAGATACTACCTTTCTATACTTACTGATTTCACTTTCATCAGAAAGATTAAAAGTCCTTTCTGCCTGGTATTTGGCAGAAAATAAAAAAAAAAATACTTGGGAAAAGGTGTATTGCAGATATTTTACGTATAAAAGAATTAGTCTGCTGCATTTTACAGCCTTTTACAAGTTTCGTTATATAAATGCATTGGTTCTTCTCAAGGAATATGTGACTGACTTTCACGTTGTTGTTTCCAGGAATCAGAACCACCACAGTAAAGGAAATTAAACCTCCCCGGTATACATAGTTTTGTGTGTTGGTGGAATCTGTTGGCAGTAGTAAGAGGCAGGCAGGTGGCTGACTTGCACTTAGTTTGGCAACCCTTTGTGTCTCTAGACAGTACTCAACAAATGGTAGCTGGTTTTTCTGTCACTTTTGTAATTCTGTTTATGAAAATTAAAACAGTACTGAAAACGCATATTAGACTCTTGACAACTGACAGAAAACCAGATTAGCTCGTGTCAGCCAAGCTTTGCTAACTGACCATAGATCACTCACCACAAACACAAGATAAACGCAGTAGCCTATAATTCCAGCAGATTCATAGCGCACAAATGTGTGGTTACTACAGGTCAGTTGACGTAGGGTAGCATTTAACGTGTAGCACGCTCAGCTGTACACGAGCCCTCAGTGAGTGTGTAGTTTTGTTTGCTTGCTGGAAACAGTTGTAAGGTTACACTGGTATGAGCAGGATAGTTGTGATGGTCTGTGTTCTTCTCAGCTCACTGTTTCAGGCTCCATCAATAATCAGAGTTTCTTTTATTATTTCAGACAGTTAAGGGAATGCTGGATAACCCAAATGAACCTGTGAGCGATCTCTCATATTTTGATTGTATTGAGGGTGTAATGGAAAACTCAAAGGTAATTCCCTTTTCTCGCTTCTGTGCCAATTGTAAAGTGCATTTTGATTATTGGAAGTTTCCACATGCGTATCAAACATGTTAGAAACGCAGTACAGTGTTTATGGCTCAAATGTACACTGCATTCCTTGATAAAACTCAGCCTGAGATGGGTCCCTTACAGGTACTTCGGTTCTTGGTCACTTAGAAGACATATTGCCTCAGTAAGAAATTTTTAATTAAGTGGCTGGTATGCAATACTGCTAAAGTTTCCCCCTCTCTCCTTTTCTCCCCAGTGCTAGACAGCATGTCATACATACTTCTGCGGTATATTTTGACTGCAGCTATGTTAGAACGGCCCAAAGCATAAATGGGAGGCTTGGCCGTGAAATACGGGTGCAAAACAGTTTAGAGAAATGTCTGAGCAACCCAGATATTCCAGCACATCAGAAAATCTGTGTGAAGTCTCTCAAGTTATTTTTAAACATACTGTGCTATACGTCTTTCTTTGAAGCTTTGCTTTTGGTGTCCTTACTATTTGATGTGTTGGAATTGTCTCAGATCCTTCCTCCTCTGAAAGAAAAACCGCTTAATGGATGTGCATGTCACCTTGCATCTAATGCTCTACTGCAGTCACACCTGATGCTGAATTTTTAAAGAAAATAAACTCAGTTCAGTGGGAGACAGTGTGGGAATTAGTGTGTACTCTGACATTCAGCTGGTTCCAGCAGTGTAGGTGCAGTTTTATTTCCACTGAGTTTCAGTGAGTTTGGGGGCAGAGATGATCCGGGATGTCTCCACAGCAGCTGCGGGACTGGTTCTCATGTTCTGCCATCCGTGAAATGCACGTAGCGGCAGGCTAGCTGTGATGACTCGTGGATGATAGCAAAAATAATGAGCATTAATTCTGTATCCTCATAGTCATTTGCACTATAGTAGTGTATATGTTTGTTACTGTCAATCCAGCGTTGATCTGCATGCCTTACCCCTTACACCGCACAGAGGAATGTGCCCAGTTCAGTGAAGTCATTAGCTAAAATTTCTGAAAGCCAAGTCAAAGAGGTTTGTGGGCTAGAACTGGCTCAAGGCCAGGAATTACTTGCCTTTGAGTGGCCCAGAAGCATATTGGGAAGGTAACTTTGTTTTTTAATTTCTGAGGTTCTTGGAGAATCAATGGCGGGCATTTCCCAGAATGCAAAAACTGGGGATCTTTTAGTCTTTGGAGAATGTGTTGGAGTTGCATCCAAGGCTCTCTGTGGCCTCACAGAGGCAGCAGCTCAGGTAAGCTACTGAAGTCTGTAAAGCAAGTATGTGGTTTGGGGTTTTTAGCAAGCTCATGTGGGTGGGTATATCTGAGATTCGCTTCTTTGTGGCCAAACAAACGATGACCTTGTACTAGGTGGCGTGCCCTGTGTAGGTCCACAGACATTGTGCGTACGCTGCTGTACATTGCAGAAGCAGCAGAGTGCACTTAACAGGCATGTTTTTATGTGGAAGAGAAATGGCATCAAGAAGGAAACTTTCTGAGGATAAAGCAAATGTCAAAGCTGCATAATGTTTGCAGCTCAAGCTCTGAACTATTACATCCTAGAGAAATGCACAAACCCCAGCTGCAGTTAAAATGAATTAATCAAATTTGATTTAGTTTGTAAAAATTCATAAGGAGCACTACTAATTTCAGACTTTTGAAATAATAAGCAACCTGTTTCAGCTGTTCAGATACTTTCTGAATAACCAAAATTCTTCAGCTACTACAAAAAATTAGTCTGGAACCGGTCACTGTGGCTTTACTGATCTGATAACTGAGTGACTTGAATTCCTGTAAGCTGATCCAGCCTCTTCAGTGAAGGATTTGGCTGGGGGGGTCATGCTCTGCATCTGGAAACCACTTCTTGATTTCCCCAAGTACGGAATGTCTCAGTATGGACTTAATCTCCTCCACATCTAACCCTGCGTTGCCTTACTGGCACATCAAGGTGACAGATAATTGTATGTGCAATAGAAATTCATCCGGAAATCTTCAGATACGGTCTCGACAGTTCCTCATTGTGGAGAGGCATGAAACTTTTATTTAATTGAAAAAGAAAGTTTGGCCATCGGACATCTTGAGCTGCGGTGAGACCGGCAGCTGCAGGCTTGCTGGGCCCTACGCTCCGCAGCAGTGCGTTTGCTGTGAGTTGGATTTCTGCTGGGGCTTGGTGAAAGCCCTCAGCGCCGCCAGCTGTGGCTAATCCCGTAAATAATTCTCTGATGTGTGTGACCCCTAAAGGTGTTTCCATGGGCTATGCAAGTGAAAAGTGTTTCCAGGGGTACCACCTACTTAAACAATGGACAGTTTTGTTTTGCCTAAATAAATTTCACAAGTGTAAAGGTAATTTTTCTTGGTTTCAGAGGATTCTGGGCATTTACTACTAAAAAAAGTGGTAATAGTACTTCACAGTGTGATTTCTGGATAATCTCTGACCCCCATGTGCTATGTCACATTTGCAAGCTTATCAAAGAACCAAGACAGATTTCGAATTGTTTCTTAGGATTGTTTTCTTCCTTTTCCCATTTCTAGGCTGCTTACCTGGTTGGCATCTCGGATCCAAACAGTCAGGCTGGCCAGCAGGGTCTTGTTGACCCCATTCAATTTGCCAGAGCCAATCAAGCAATCCAGATGGCTTGCCAGAATTTGGTAGATCCAGCAAGCAGCCCATCACAGGTGATTCCCGAGGACTGCAAGGAGCCCGTCGGTGTTAGGACGCGTGACTTGGCTTTATTTTTGACCAAGCAAAGGAGATTCGGTTTGAAACTTTGCGTGGCTTCGAACGGCGACTTTGCCCAGCTGGAGTAACGGTCATGCTCCTGTGATGCCCTGCTTGACAGTTTTTTGCCGTCTGTTTTTGCAGGTATTATCAGCTGCCACGATTGTGGCCAAACATACTTCGGCTTTGTGCAACGCTTGTCGCATTGCTTCATCAAAGACGGCAAATCCTGTTGCCAAGAGACACTTTGTGCAGTCTGCCAAGGAAGTTGCGAACAGCACTGCTAACCTGGTTAAAACTATCAAGGTACAAACGCTGCTCAATGGTGCTTCCTTCGTCCTCTGTGGGTTTGCTGGGGGTTTTTTGTCTGGTTTTTTTTTTTCTATTGACACAGAATCTGAACAGTTAAAAATATCTTTTTACCTTCTGTGATATGTATGGTTGTAAGAAATCATTAATTACTCTTTTGAAGACCTGAACTGGGGGAACATATTCAGTGGTATAACTGTGCCATAATCAAGAGGGAAAGAACTGGGCAATATTTATTAGTATTAGGAGAGGCAGCTGGTCCATCCGGTGAGAGACACCTCTGTGTTGATGTATTTAATGAGCTTGCACCATAAGAATAATTTGCAAACAACTGAATGTGAAGGTTTTTAATGGTGTTACGTTGCTCAATATCCAGAGGTTTCTGACAGCTTTACCATATTTAAAAGGGAAAAAATAAATAAAAAATAATACTGGGAAATAAACAGAAGCCATTTATGTTCCTGCAGTTTAGTAGTCTGCTGTTAATAGTAATCTTTTCCAGATACCTGCCTGTAATTTGGCAGGAGGTAGTTTTTCCTCATGCAAGCAGAAATAATGCGTGTTAAGCTGTAGAGATTCTAAACCCTTCTGGAAGACATTAGCTGATCTGCTACTGAAAGCTTTTATAATAATTGTGCTCTTAGGACTGGAAGGTTCCTTACGTTACACAGAAGGTCCTTCATATTGGAATCTTTCCTATGAGAATATGAAAGGGATCAGCTGACTCATGAAAATTATTGGCTTGCTTATTGGCAATTATTGGCAATAAATTATTGGCTTGCTTAATTTGGTGTGTTTTGTTTTGTTTTTTAAATCTGTCTATAGGAAAGAACCATCTTGTTAGCCACTTCCACTCTTTGGAGCATGAGGTGCCGAGACACAATTTATGAGTCATCAGAGTGCAATGATAGAAACCCCTTATTTAGCCTTGTGAGGCCAAGCAGTGGTCTTAAGTTTAGGGACAATAACCAGCCAAGGAAAGAAACACAAGCTTAACACATTCTTTGCATCAGCCTTGTTTATGGAGGAACTTTCAAATGTCATAAACACATAACAGTTTTAAACCTTGAAGAATTAAACTATTGTATTTCAATTTTGCAAAGACACCCATTCAGACAGAAGTCAACCTTGATTTAATTTCCAGGCCTTGGATGGTGATTTCTCTGAAGAAAACCGCAACAAGTGCAGAATCGCTACTGCACCTTTGATAGAGGCGGTGGAAAATCTGACAGCATTTGCTTCAAATCCAGAATTTGTCAGCATCCCAGCACAGATCAGCACAGAGGTAAGGCTGGATGTTGCACCACCACCCTCAGAAAGTTGGAAATGTTGAGTTAATTGCGTGTCAGGAGAGAGGAAGCGAGTGTGGAGCGCTGACCCTGAAGCATCTCCCTGTGTTCCTGGGTGTTCGCAGGGCCTTCTGCTGTCTGTCACTTCACCTCTGAGCTTGAATTTTGTACCAGTCGGGTAAAAACAGGCTACAGTAAGCACTGCCAGTCCTCTGAGTAAAGGGATGCAGTACAGGTGACTCATATGTCTTGTTAGCTGAGTTCCTCCATGTGAGAAAGTAATAAATATCCCTTTTTCCCTCAAGAGCAGCTTCAACAAATGGAACCTGATTAGTTCTGGAAAGGACTGAAGGGACATTGCTGGGTTTTTTCCCATCGAAAATGATGTGGTCATGATGACAAGAAGCAGGTTTTCTGGGAAGAACAGCTTCCTGTGGGCCTTCTGTACTTTTTTCCCCAAGTTGTCCATCCTCAATCCTTGTAACTACAATAGAATAGTATTTAAACTAACTAGTGAAGTTTGGGGGTTTTGGGTGGGGTGGGGGTGGGATAAATCTTTCAAGCTTCATAAAAGCTTCAAAGTAGAGGTCATGTATTGTTACTGTCTGTCCAGCTGCTCCTTCCTGCTTTTGGAAGCCTTCATTCCAGCTGGCAATACCAGATGATGCTGGAATTGTTGTGCTCTTAAAGTTTTGGGGCTGTAAGCGACACCAAATGTAAGCCTGTCCTCCAGGCCTAGGGCATCTGCATTTGCCAGGTGACTAGCCATAAAATAAGTATGGAGACGATGACCCAGTTAGAGTTTTTGTTGGAGATTGCAAGTTTTCTGACAAATAACTTTTCGATGGTATCTCCATAATCTACAATTAGACAGTATCATTGTTTTCTCCTGTTTCTCAATGGATGGTGCCTTTCTAAACTTGACGACTGTTCTTGAGTGTGTTATAGAGGCAGTGGTTGGGCTGCGATTTTTAGTACTATTTCAGTGTTGTCTATCCGTGAATATAATAGTATGGGACAAGAAATGATAATGCCATTTTAATACTGTTAATTAAATGGATTTTTAGGAGCAGAAAGTGCGGATGAACTCAAATAATTATTTAAATGCTCTTTGTGTTCTTGTACACAGGGATCACGAGCACAGGAACCAATTCTAGTTTCTGCAAAAACGATGTTGGAGAGCTCATCTTTATTGATCAAAACGGCTCGTTCTCTGGCTATCAATCCAAAAGACCCACCGACGTGGTCCGTGCTAGCCGGACATTCCCATACCGTCTCAGATTCTATCAAGAGTCTTATCACCTCCATCAGGTAGGTCTCTTGTGGTAACAAAATTGTAGTAATAATTGAGCAGCTGTTCATAAAGAATAATACTGTACGGCTGCTAGCACTGTGGCATTTTTGACGAATGGAAATCAGTTATTCTGTGGCACATGGTATCTTCCCAGTTGCACTGGATGTTTAATGGTCATTGATGACCGCAGCACTCTGCAGCGTAGGGCTGTGTTCTGTTCTCCTTCCCTGGTCCCACCTCCAATTCAGTTTAAGGTAAATGTAATAGAGAATGCTGTAGAATAAAAAAACGTAGCTGTTATTACCTCCATCCAGATCATGTACCAACATACAATATGTGGAAAACAGCATATTTTTTTTAAGGCCTGTCAGTGTATATATTACCTTTGCTTTCTGTTCTTTCCTCTGTTGAGTTGCAAGAATACGTTAGCAAGAAGTGAATATTCTTTATTTTTTGTACTAAACCTGTCTGTCCCTTTCTTAATGTGAATTTTAAAATGTAGTTCTATACTTAACCTTTTCATATTGATTAAATCAAAATGGTTTGGAAATGGTGGATTAAGGAGTGTTTACAGTTTTGTTTATCTTTGATAATGATTGTACTGAAATGGCAAACTGCATGTCAGGACAAAGTACTCGAAGACTAACCTTCGTTAAAAGGCACCTGGGACTGAACGTAACACCCTGTACCTGCCGAATTGTTTTCCAAGACAGTCACACTGCACCAGAAAAATGAATATTTTTTCCAGGTGTCTGTTGTGTTTTCATATTAACCTTCATTTTTGGGCCAGTTTGGCCATCCTGAGGAGGCTGAATTTGCACTTTTCTTCTGAAGCAACAATTTTTTGTCTATCTAGTCACTGGGAGAGGAGCGATAAGTCTGTGAAAGTGCGCAGAGCAGTCTGTACATGTATCAAAATCCTGTAGGTAGAACAAAGCTGCCTTTTGTCCTTGTTGCTGTCCTGCCATGTGCTGTATGCACTGCCAGGTGATGAGGTACCCCTGTGTGCCCTCGGCAAGGAGCCTGCCTCCTTCCCACCACGCTCTGCTGACTGTCCCTGTCTTTCAGGGACAAGGCCCCCGGCCAGCGAGAATGTGATTTCTCCATTGATGGGATCAACAGATGCATCAGAGACATTGAGCAGGCCTCCCTCGCCGCGGTCAGTCAGAGCCTGGCCACAAGGGATGACATCTCAGTTGAGGTAAGGGAGGCGGCACGGCAGCGAACAGTGACGCTGAGCAGCCTCGCTGGCCCCGCAGCCATTGACAGGTTGGAGCTGAGCGCTCGGCACTCTGCTGCCAGTGAGGGGAGAAGTATCCTTACTGGAATCTTTCTGGGCAAAACCACATGCTGGCCAGAGTGATCACTTCTGGAAAAACACCCGAATCACCAGGCAAAAGCAGGGGTGGAAGCAGTTACCTTTGACCACCACCCACATACATTATTCTGCCTCCCTGTGCTGACAGTATTGCTCTAGTGTCTTGCCATGTGGAAGACATGACGTTTCTGCAACTAATCTTATTACTAGAAATCTGGTGATGTGAATGTCAATGTTATTTTTCTTAATGCCTGTTTTGTCATTAAGTGACATCTGGAGTTGATGTTGATACAGTCTTACTAAAAAAGCTTCCTTCTGCCCCTGCCCCCACCCCCCTGCCATGCCACCCCTGGTAATGGAGACCAATCCTGCCCTGTTCCATTGAGGAAGGGCCATCCATCGTGCCAGACTGCCTGCCAAAGTCAGCAAGTCGTGATCAGATTCTCAGCTTGGTACTTAGTGTCTCTTTGCACTACAGCTTCCTGAAATTACCTGTCCGTTTGTGTATTCCCGGGGTTTCTTTGGGCTGTAACACTGCATACTAGAAGCATCTCAGACTAAACGAAGCTATACAAAAGAAGTTATCACAGGAAATATGTCAATAGAGATAATTCTTTTTTATTTAAATGATGAAGTCATCTTGGACACAGTGTCGAACTGAAATAAACATTACTGAAAATGGTCGTTATTTATAAAGCAGCACAGGAATGGAACAAAGTGCAAAAATGGTATTTATTTTCTCTTGCGTTTCATGAGAGGGAGCTAAATCCCAGTGGCTGCCAAGATATGAAGTGCCTCTGAATTAAAAGCCAGTATTTATGTCTTAACAAGCTCAGTAATATGCTTTTCTTATGCTCCTGTCCCACAGACAGTGTTCAGGAGGTCAGTCCTCATCCCTGCCCCTCAGAGATACTGTATTTTTTCTTTGTCTTTCCTTATCAGTGAATTTCTCCTGCTAGCTTCGAAGTCTACAGCAGCGCCTTGTGCTCTTGTGCTGTATTGTCTGCTTTGAAGAATGTTTCTTCATGTTTAAAGCTGACCTCCTGCTGGTTTCTCTGATCAGTGCAGTGATACTAAATCTTCATCGGGGCAAGAATAGTTTGCAGGGTGAGGAGGGGTTGGGCACGCTGCACCTACTCCTGGGCTTGCTGCTGCAGCTGGAGTGGGAAGGAGCCATCTCCTCCCCCTCTCTCCCCAAACGTGCCCTATAAATCTGAAGAGGAACAGGCCTGTCTCGGGGGTCTTGTTGTCGGAACAGGGTAAAGCAGAAAAAATGAGCAAGTACGTAAAGAAAGCTGACAGCATGGATCTCTGCGTCCGACTGTAGTGGGTCATTTGTACAGCATTCTGAGTACATCTGCTGGTCTGGGGGTGACTGCTGTGGTATGGTACAGCTTGATGAAAGAACAGCTGTAATAGTAACTGACAATTTCTCTTTGTATTAGGCTCTACAGGAGCAGCTGACATCGGTTGTCCAGGAGATTGGCCACCTCATTGATCCCATAGCTACTGCAGCTCGAGGGGAGGCAGCTCAGCTTGGCCACAAGGTACTGTCCTGCCGTTATGAAAGTACTTGAAATCTCAAACAGCTGGATGTTAGGGGAGACCATGATTCAGTAGATTTTGCAATTCCTACAAAAAAGCAGAAGAAAGCATGTGGAAGGAGGAAAGATCTGAGATTTCCAAATACTTGGAGCTGAGACCAAATAAACCTGTTCATGTTTTGGGCCATAGAAAAGATATTTTCACCAAGGTTTTTGGTGAGGGGTAGGTCCACAGGGAAAGGGTGAAAGAAAAAAGGGGAGAGAAGAGCAAAGATGGAAGGGCATAGCGCAACGTTACAGGTCTCCCTACCTCCTGCTGTTGCAGCCAGCAGCTGCGCATGTGTGTAGGTTCTTCTGTCTCCTGTGCTGTTAAAGGTGACTGTGGGGCCTGGAGCCCATCACACTGCAGGCTTCTTCAGCAGGTCACAGTTACGGTTTGAATACATACATACGGCAGCGTGCGGCCCCCTGAAGAAGTCTGGCAAAGTTTGTCAGATCCTACCTTGATCTGAGGTCCTTGCGTAAAACGCGCGACACCATTTCTCAGCCAGGTCGTGACGAAGCGGGGAGGGAAGTGTAGGATACACAGAGGTTACCTCTGGCCTTTGGAGGCCCATCTCCTGGAGCGGCTTCTGTGGTCTGAGCAGAGGGAGTGTTAGATTTCGAAGGAGGAGTGTGATGTGCCCGCTTTCCATCTCCTGAGCGAGGCTCCACTGATTATAAAGGGAGTGTGGGCTTTATCAGGAAAAAAGCTGATTTTGAACTGCCTTGAGTTTCAGCCCCTGCTGCAGATTTTTAGGGACTGGGGGGGAAGAAAGGCTTATAACAATCTTGCATGGTATTGTAAGCGTTGTGTGAACACATCCCTCTGGTATATGGAGTGTAAGTATGGTAGAACTTGTGCTTATTGGATCTCTGTCCAAAAATTAAATACTACAACAGGTGTAAAGAAGTGTGTATTATTTCATGTAGTTACTACAAGAGTTTAGTAGTTTCTCAGATGTAATTCCTCATTCTACAACATATTATTGAGAGAAAAATAAAAACAGGTTTTCTGTGTCAGTGCATTTAATACTGGAAAGGAATCACTGTGTTAGTGTGAAAGCTCTTCCAGAGTTGTACCCAAGTAGCTCCGTTTAGCTTCGGGTAACCATCAGATACTTCCTAACCTCTTCACTACTTGCCATTTGGATTCTCAGTTTACCTGGCCCTCTGAGGTGTACAATAAATCAGGATTGCTAAGATACAGGTCGTTAGGGAGTCACATTCCTCCTCCACTTGTTAGGTAAATGTTGATAAAAGTTGACTGCTTTTCTTGAGCCTGTTTTTCCTGCTGAACACAGAAGAACCTTTCTGCTGTTTACTTTGACGCAGTCTAAAAGACCTTACGTTTGTAAAATCATTTCTGAGCTTTTAGTGGTTTTTTTTTTATTTTAACCCTCTGAGAAACAAAATAGAAAAAGAAGTCTAAATCTTAAATTTTATTGGCTCCTAGCTATCCACATAGTCATTTAGATGGAGTAAACCTTTCAATATCTCATCCTCCACATGAAGTACACCTGTTTTTCTTCCCTGTGCCAGCCTTCAAAAGCTGCTTTTTTTGTAAGTACGCACACTTGAACTTTGGAGGCTCCAGGTGTACCAGATAGTGCCGCAGCGGGCGCTTGGTTCGTGTGCTGTGGGGTAACCGGCCCAAAGCAGTACAGGGGGTTTGCATCCAGAAAAAATGGTAAAAGCAAAGCCTCATGGATTTCTGACAGGAACTATACGCTGCTGTGGTTTTGTAGGTGTGTCAGGTGACAGGTAGACTGTAAAAATATTCATTCACATTAAAATAGTCACATATTCTCTTAGAACGTGCGTATAGCCAAAAGCAGGTGTTTCCTCAGAACAAGTGTAAATCAGTTCAGAAACTGTTGAAAAGCAGAAGACACCGACTCCATGCATTCTGCAGACTAAAGCGCAGCGACAGAAGCTGCTAGCAGAGCTGTGTCTTTAGCTATCGCCGGCAGTGTAGTGAGCCCAAGTGAGGAACTGGGGGGGAAGTGCAGTGGGCTCGATGTGTGGCCTGTGTAGCCTGCCTGTTCCAGTTGGCCTGTGCCTGCCATGGGCTGCAGGCTCGCGCTTAACCACCCTTAACTCCTAGGCTCCTTTTTAGCAGCAAGAGACACGGCAGGGCTGGGCCAGGCGGCTGTCCTAGCGTAATACAGGGAGAGGTAATGATCAGCAGGAACAGCCAGCAAACTGCCGACAGGTGCTGAGAAAGAGGCAACAATCCGTCCAGTCATAACCAGTTTGGTAGCTTCTGATTGCAGAAGGTATGCAAAACCGAAATGGATGATCAAGCCATTGTGTTTGCTCATCGGGAGCGACGAACTGTGTCTCGAGTCAGTGGTAGCCCTTGTGCCCACTCTGGTGCCTTACCCAGCAAAGAGCCATCCAGGGCTGCACTGGAGCCCGAAGAGGGTTTGAGAAGTTAGGGAGCGAAGGCGGGGAATACGAGCAGCCCCTGAGATGAACAGAGCGTCCCAAATGCAGCGTGGTCTCGTTTGTTACCTGCTCTCTGCAACAAAGGCAGAGAAATTCCTGCCTTGCACAGAGGAGGCACTTGTCATGGGTGCTCCTAAGTAGTGTGCACCACCTGCAAGTCTTGAAAATGATTTTGTCTGGCCTCAGGGGACCATGTGTGTCTGAGGGAGGAGATGTGTATCTTTCTCAGGCAATTTGAAGGTGAGGGAAGACAGAATCACACAGGCACAGAATACAAACCGACCACTGTGCCGTTTTAGGACAGTGTGCTGTTGGAGCTACCCCACGGCCCGATGGTGGCCACGAGACAGGCTTCCCCTTGGCTGCACCTGAGAGGCAGGGTTAATGGCTTTCTGTGGTTGTTCTGGCTCTCTTAGGTAACACAGCTGGCAAGTTACTTCGAACCCTTGGTTTTAGCTGCAGTTGGCGTGGCATCCAAAACACTAGATCATCAGCAACAGATGACCGTCTTGGACCAGAGCAAGACGCTGGCAGAATCCGCCTTGCAGATGCTGTATGCTGCCAAAGAAGGGGGGGGAAACCCCAAGGTATGGCTGCTGTGTGTAACTAAGGGGTTACTGGAGAGGGGAAAGGGGAAAGGACAGGCAGAACAGAAAAAAACAGCACGTACCTGCTGCAGGGTCCAGGGACCCAGTGAAAATGACTAAGTGATTCCTGTTCAACATTGTGTTTTCTGGTCTAAGCGAGATTTGTTCTGCTGACATTGCTGTCAGGTTTAGCTTCTCATCTTTGACCTGAAAGGGGATTTTCAGAGCTGTTACTGTATTGTCTTCATTAATTGCACTTTCGGTTTGTACATTTTATGCACAAATCAGTGCTCTGATGATTGCTGTTGTCTCATTTTCTCTCTTCCAGGCATCCCATACTCATGATGCAATCACGGAGGCCGCTCAGCTGATGAAAGAGGCAGTGGATGATATCATGGTTACCTTAAATGAAGCTGCAAGTGAAGTAGGCATGGTTGGAGGTATGGTAGACTCGATAGCAGAAGCGATGAGCAAGGTGAGCATAGAAATCCAGACCTGTTTTCGTTTTGCACTTGAAAGTTGATCCGTGCTGCAGGGGGTTGGAAGAGCTGCTGCTGCTTGACGTGATGGGTGTCAGCTGCTGCGCTGTGCCAGGGAACTGAAGGATTCTTTGATTTTGCAGATTGTGAAATCAAGCTGACATGGGCTGTGGTGCTCACGTTAACAGCCTGCATGGTACCTGTCAGTAGAATTACTACAGAACATTTTTATTCAGCAGTATGCTGATATTTAGCTGCAATCTTAGGTCAACTGGCCTTTTATTTTTGCTTTCTTTTCCTACTTATCTTTCATGTTAGTCTCCTAATTGATCAGCAGGCCAACCTTGAAGCAAACTGCTTTCAGAGATGTTGAAGCCTGAAGTGCTCTGCTATGCTTTGTAAAGTATTCTACTGAAAATGTGTAGTTGCAAAATGTAAATGAGTTCAATCCAAATAGTTTTGCTATCTCAAGTTAAAGGTGTGCTGGAGTGAAGCCTTTACCACACAAAGGAATCTTACATTATCTTCTTGCAGGAACATTTTGTTTTGTAACTGCTGCACTTTCTACATCAGCCAAGAACTACAGGTGGTTCGACCTTGTGTGAGAGGGTGGCTTTTGCTCTTGAAAACGCTACACTGTAAATTCTCTGCATCTTCCATGCTCGTAACACAAGCTAAAGTCTTTTCTGAACTTCTCTGTGCATCCTGGTGCACTCTCTTCACTTGTGTATTTTGTGAGAGACAAGATTATAAAAATGAACATACAAAACAATACAATGAACATATAATACAATAATATAATAATACAGTATTGTTACATGTAGAGTATGCTATTGGTTATGACCTTGTTATTTCTGCTGTATTTTTCCCTCTTTCTTGCAGCTGGATGAAGGTACACCTCCAGATCCCAAGGGGACATTTGTTGATTATCAGACCACTGTGGTGAAATATTCTAAAGCCATTGCTGTAACAGCACAGGAAATGGTAAGATACTTCTGCATACATAAGGAACATATCTAAGGAACATGGAATGATTTGTACAGGGTTGTGAAACACTTTATAATGATAATTTTCAATAACCTTATCTCTTCAGGGGTAACAGAGCAAAGGAAGTGATGATTTTGTCAATTTTAACTCGTGGATATTAGTGGCTTGATCATAGGGGTGGCCCTCTGCAGTGCTGGATTGTCTGGTGGCTCTTCTGCACAAATACTTCCTATTTGGTTTATTTTATATGAGAAATAAAAGGAAAACATTTCACCTGTGCACTTTTTCATCAGACTGCTTAATTGTCACAGAAATACCACCTGACGTTTATTGAAGATTCAGGTTACCCTTTCACACTTGCTGTTTTATTTAGCCTGTGAACTAACACCAGTATTTTCAGACCCCTGTAATACTTACAAATGAATGCAGATCAGCATCTCAAATTGTTCCTTTCTTGCATTTCTGTGATATACCTGGGTTTAACAAAAGAAAAAAGGACGCTTGTTGAATTGAGATTTTCTTCGCTCATGTTTCACATTAATGTTTACCTTGGCGTGTTTGCCTTTTGAAGGGTACTTCCATTGCTGGCTCATTTTTAAGAGAGGCAAGGGGACTGTATGTGTATGCTACGGACAGGATTTCTTACAAAACTGATTGCTGTCGCAGTTGATGATTCCGCTATCTATGACATTGCAGCTGATTGGCAAGAAGTATAAATTTGTCTAAAAACTAGTTGTGCCTCAAGGATGGAATTCCATGGGTTTTACTAACATAAATCAGAGACGGAGGAAATAATGTCTGTTAAAAGGTAGGCTTTTTCTAAAGAGAGAGTCAATCATTACACTGACATTCTACCGAGGCATTCCACGTAAGCCTACCTATTTCTCCTTGGTCCTTTTCCCATATCATAGATGTATTTTGCATCAGTCCTTGCATTTTTTCCATTTTCATGCTCCCACGCCACACCAGCTGAGGCTGATGTAGGCTAGCTCACCTCTGACGAAATAAGGTGTCTGCGACACGCAAAACCCGCTTCTCCACCCCGTCCAAGTGACTGTGTGCCCAGCCCCTCGCCCCGCTGTGTCAAAGAGTGAGTTACCAGTGCTAACTGCTGCTCTTTGATTACTCCGTATGTTCTGCGAGTGCCTGGTTACCATGACTCTAATAAAGCATGTTTGCTTGAGTTTCCTCATGGAATTCTTGCTGGAGGACAGGCCCCTTCCAGGGCAGGTGGTTTACCCGTTTCATCAGTGTGGCCAAACAAATGAGTGTGCTTCAGAGCTGGAGCATATTAACAAATTATTCTCATGCCTGTCATTTTTCTTTTTTCTCTTGCCTGTGTTCTTTTTTCAGATGACTAAGTCGGTTACTAACCCGGAAGAGTTGGGAGGACTTGCATCACAAATGACCAATGACTATGGGCATTTGGCTCTCCAGGGCCGAATGGCTGCAGCTACAGCAGAACCAGAGGAGGTCTGCCAGTTTTAGACCTCTTTATTCTCTGTACACGGTGGCATCAACTTGGGTATTCCTTAATCATAGAGTACGCAGTAAATACAGAGCAAAGTGGCAAGGGCTGCTCACCTTGCTGGGTTGCAGCAGCACGCTTGCAGCCGTCACCAAACACAGTGCATCCCTTGCATGGTCAGAGAGATAACAGGTTTCAAATTGTTAGGTAACGTGTCTTCTTTCCAATGCCTTTGTGACGATTCTAAAATGAATGCAGTGAGTATGTTTCCACTGCCTTTGCTTCGTTAGCCACTTCTGTGCTCTGTATGCGCTGTCCGATGGGCAAACAGATGCGCTGCCGCTGGCCCACTGGCCCTTGGAAGGTGGCACAGGGCAGCACGCCTGTGCCCAGAAGGGTTTCGTTTGGCTGCTGTCGTGTGGTTGAAACCGTGATGTGACCGAGTACTCAGGCTACACAGAGCTGTTCCTTTTACGATCTACTTCTATTTTTGCTAAAAAACAGGCTTTAAGACACAAACTGTACACAGCCGGACAAAAAAATTTACTGAGTTTGTTCTCATTGGACGGAAAGGAACTGATGAGAGTAGCGAAATTGTGTGTCTTTTCAAAATGCTGTGAAATCTTAGAATATCAACAGTTATTTACTTGTATGTGTTATAAATACGGTTGACGGAGAGGTACCTGTTTCGGTCTTTGCTCCCGAGCCTGCCCTCCTCCAGCTACGCTCTCCGCTCAGTGTGCCTCCGCACAGTGCTCCAGAGCACGTCTTCACTGCTAACGCACCGCAGTTCCTGCTGCTTGCGTGCACAGCTGTGTAATGATAGGAGTTAGGGCTCACAACAAACTGTTTTCAGTGAACATTTGGAACTTCAAAACGGCTTCGCTTCTATTTCTCTTCAGCTGTCCCCTTCCTCTCGATACATCTGAATTGTCTGCAGAGCGAGTTTTCCCCGGGAGTGCTATGAATTGGCAGATTTTTAACGACACTTAGGGACTTATGCAAAAGGTGTAACATTTTACTTTGTAAGTGTGGCTTTTTATGCTACAAGCTCATTGTAAGAATTACCCAATCAAAGAACAGAAACCTCTTGTCAAAACATCTGTCCAGCTTCAGGAAGAAAGAGCTTGTGATAGTAGAGGACAATTCAGTAGACCAGGACAGAACCTCCTAAATGATTTGGGGCTTTTGCTTACAGACAACTTGCAAATACAAAGAAAACTCTTAATTAACGGCTATACAGTTGTCCTTCAATCTCATGTGTTTTGGTAGATTACAAACATACATATGCTTTTGTATCTTGCCTGTAAGCGATTTCAGGTATAACTTCCTGAAAGTGAGATGCAGGCAGCCGGTAGGAGGACAGGTATCTCTGGCTGATGGAACATCTTCCACACCTCAGAGTCAGAACACGGTGCAGGAGGAGCAGGTTCTCCATGCAGTCTGACGTGCCTCGTGCTAACAGAGGGATACAGACTATTCACCTCTGGTGTGTTAATGTGTTACAGTAGTTGCTGCACGTACCCTGAGCGCAATTACAGAAATCCTTCCACCTCTCTCTTCTCATTGCATGCCTCTGGTTGTGGAGCATAGACAAACTGTCAAGATGGAGTAAGAGGGTATCTCACTGTCACCAGATGTGTCAGATCATCTAGATTAGACTTTCAAAGAGTTTTTTGACTTGGTAATTTAAACTCCACCACTGATAGACTGAGTGTTTCATGCTCAGGAGCTACATGAAAAGCAACGGCTTGCATTCGACCTGATATTGTTAAATTGAATTACCACTTCTGCATGTTACTTTATGCCTGAAGTTGAAATAATTCCATTTGTGATACTAATGGCTGTGATTCCTGCTTACTCATTAATCCCAATATCCCTGAGTACATGTAGGTACTAAAACTATCGTGTTTCTAAACAGGGATGATGTAGCTTATGCTGTAGGATTATTAAAAAATCAGAAGTAGTGAGGGCAGGATTTTCCACATTTCAGTGCTCCACATGTATGTGGTCTGTTTTGGAGAGTTGAGGCTCTGTGCAAGATTCCCAGACAAACAGGGTCATATACTTTCTGACCCAGTTTCAGCAGTGTAGAGTAATCCAGCTCATGGTGATGGGACGGTTCTGGGAGATGAAGCAGTGTTACTCAAATGTGGTGAGGTTGTGTTACATACACTTGTGAATTACATATGCTTGACTTGAGTACACACCTTACGCCTTCTCTTTCCTGGGGTCCTGTTCACTAGGGCTCCTGTTTCATCAGTAAGCCTTTTGTAGGGTTGTGCTACATGAGTAGATAGCATCACACCTGACTTTTCTTCTGATCTCTGCAGAGAGTGTAGCGATGGGCGGAATATTGGTAATAAAGATTCACCAGGGTGACCGCATTTCCATTTGTGTTGATGCGATGTACTGGCATGATGTTTATTTATTCACTTTGCTCTTGCTTCCTTTTTCCCTGTACCTCCTTTACCATCTAGATAGGGTTCCAGATCAGGACTCGGGTGCAAGAGCTTGGCCACGGCTGTATCTTTCTTGTGCAAAAAGCTGGAGCTCTCCAAATTTGCCCTACAGACAGCTACACCAAAAGGGAGTTGATAGAATGTGCTCGTGCTGTCACAGAAAAGGTGAGACATAGCTCTGTGTTGCCCCACGGTGTTTGTCTACCAAGCTTCCCCAAGGAGTAAGCCAGTCAAATTGTTTGGGTTCAGGAAAGTTGGGGGTTTGTTTGTGGTTATTTTTTTAACTTCCCATTATAGTACAATATTGGCTGAATTACACTAAATTCTTACTTTCAAGTGTTCAGTGCCATTCAAGTGCTAGATTAGCCCATGATTAGCCCTTGTTCATGTCTCAGAATAAAACCTAAGCCTCATACTAGAGAGACTGGACCAAAACTCCCCTCTAAGCAATGAGATGTCATTTGTGCCTTATGAGGCACTCCCTGATGGAGTCCACGTGGACGGCCGTAGGTACTGGGACATGGCATTTCATGTAGCAGTGTCCTCCCCTTTTGAGACTGGACCAGGCTAACACACTTATAACTGCATCTTCAGACTGACTGGGACTTCTTGGGTTTTGGAACCGTCCACCTCAAACAGACAGCCTGAGTAACTCTGCTTTGTGGCACCTTGTTGATGGCCTCTCTGTCCTTTTGCTGAGCACAGACATTGAACCTCAGAATCAGTTACTTTTAGATTTCACCAAACATCCATTTGTTCAGCCTGTGTTAATGCACTCTCAGCTGTACCAATTTTCCACTGTCATTCCCCAGGAGTATCAGCAATTCCAAACCCAGGCAGGGGTAGCCTGTATCTTTTAAGAAGACTTAAAGCTGATAAGGAGAGTAATAATGAATCACAGGGACAACCTATTCAGGGACAGCTTTGAATCAGTACAGGACCTTGGGAAGAACTGTACTGTCAGAAGTCAGTATACGTATCCTCAGTTGTGGATCCTTTCTTGCAAAAGCAGAATTTAGGACCTTAGTGTGGCATGAGAACAGCATCCCAGCTGCGGAGCTTTGTAAGTACAATGTTAATTAGATGAAATGGAGATCTCGAGCTTTTTTAGTGATCAAAAATCTTGCTAGATATAAAGCCATATGTTGTCTTTCTGTAAGTATAACAATATTTAGTATCTGGATTCAGAGTTCTATTTCTCTGATGTTAAAGTTTATATCTGTGAACTGTTGTGATGGGTTGACCCTGGCTGGATGCCAGGTGCCCACCAAAGCTGCTCTGTCACTCCCCTTCTCAACCAGACAGGGGATAGAAAATATAAAGAAAGGCTCGTGGGTCAAGGTAAGGACAGTGAGATCACTCAGCAACTGCTGCCATGGGCAAAATAGATTCTACTCAGGGAAATTAGGTTAATTTATTAGTGTTCAGGTCAGAATAGGATAATGAGAACTAAAATAAAAACTTAAAACCACGTTCCCCCACCCCTTCCTTCTTCCCAAGTTTAACTTAATTCCCAATGTCCCTACCTCCTCCCCCCGAGCAGCACAGGGAAAGGAGCAATGGGGGTTACAGTCGGTTCATCACATATTTCTGCTGCTCCTTCCTCCTCACTGTCTTTCCCTCCTCCAGCCGGGTCCCTCCCAGGCAGTGCTGTCCTGCAGGCACAGACTGCTCCAGCGTGGGGTCCCCGGGGGGCCACCAGCCCGGCCAGCAAACCCGCCCCAGCCCGGGCTCCCCTCCCCACGGGGCCACAGGTCCTGCCAGGAGCTGCTCCAGCGCAGGCTGCCCCACAGGGTGCCAGCCCCCTTGGGGCACTGCCTGCTCCGGCGTGGGGCGCTCCCCGGGCTGGGGGGGATCTGCTCCCCCGTTACCCCCCGGGCTGGGGGCACAGCCTGCCTCACCATGGCCTTCACCGCGGGCTGCCGGGGCATCCCCGCTCTGTGCCTGGAGCACCGCCTGCCCCTGCTGCGCTGGCCCGGGGGCTGCAGGGCTGCTGCTCCCACATCACCTCACTCTTCTGCTGCAGTTTTGTTGTGCAGGTTTATTTTTTTCCCCTTCTTAAATCCATTATCCCACCATCATTGATTAGCTTGGCCTTGGCCAGCAGCGGGTCTGTCTTGGAGCCAGCTGGCGTTGGCTCCATTGGACATCGCAGGAGCATCTGGCATCTTCTCGGAGAAGCCACCTCTGTAGCCTGCTCCCAAACCCTTGACACACAAACCCACTACCACTGCACATGACTCCAGAGGTGCTCAAGGCCAGTGTTTGTTTGCATGCGTTGGGGAAAGAGCAATAGCCCTTGGCTCTGACATTTATCCTGGCAGAAGTTCACCTTTGACCGTATTTCAAGGAAGTTTTAACTGGTGTGCTTCATCCAGTGGTGGACAGATTGTTCATTCTGTCTGAAAAGTGGACTTGCTAGCTGAAGTCCCCTTTAATTGGAGACAATCTTTAGTCATCACACTGATTACTGCACAAAGAGCAAATGCGGGAAAGGGGAAGGAGAGGTTTATTAAAGTCTGCAAAATGACACGGCAGAATTACTTTCCATTGCTGATGCCAGTCATGTTAAAAAGCTCGCTTAATTCAGCATCCCATAATGAGGCTTTCTTCTGATGACCACCTTGCTGCTTTATGTTGTTTCCAGGTCTCCTTAGTTTTATCTGCCCTTCAAGCAGGGAACAAAGGCACACAAGCCTGTATTACTGCGGCTAGTGCCGTGTCTGGGATAATTGCAGACCTGGACACCACTATCATGTTCGCTACTGCTGGAACCCTTAATGCTGAGAACAACGAATCCTTTGCAGACCACAGGTCAGTGTAACTGGAAAAGATGGAAGAGCATGTGCACAGGGTAACACTGGAACTGGCAGAAGTGACCAGCATGTGGAGATAAATATTTACCTTTCTAGATTCCCATGGATGAAATTGAATGAGGCAGTTGAGTGAGAAGAGGCATGGGAAAATTGGGATATTGGTAGAGGACAGCAAACTTCACTTTGGATATTTCTGTGAGGAAAGAATTTTAAAAAGCTGGGGAACATCCACCAAAAGCACTCCTAACAGAAGACCGCAACTGTAGAACTGTTGGGGGGTGGGGGTGGGGTGTTGGGTTTTACTCAAGCCATAGCCTACCATGCGCTGTTACTGCAGTAGCGAAAATTAGCTGTCCGTGACACTGAAGAGGAATCTTCTGTATACTTTTTCCCCATAGGTGTTCTTCTCTGTCTGACTATTTGTCTTGCTAAATCATGCTTCTGCTTAATGCTGTTGTGGACAGCAGAGATGGAAATGGCACCGCTGTGCCATGCTTCTCCCCTTCTGGCAGAAATAAGCCTGTTTTCCCTTCAAGTAGCACCTGCAACAAAATAATCCCACAGCATTTTCCATCCCGTTAAGAGATGTGGAGCATCTGAGTGTGAGTTCCTTTGCAGTACAAGCCAGGGCTCCACAGCCAGGGCACCGGCTGCTCCACAGCCTGCCTGGCCCACGCGCGCTTCCCGCCTTGCTGGCTGCTCGAGAAAGAGCAAAGACGCAGTGGTGTGTGAGGTGCTGCCATTCTGCAGACTCAAAGTCAGGGATTTTCATACAGGAGTCATTAATTTCCAGGCTGACTTTTTATATGAACGTGGTTCTAGTTCTCAGTTAACTGGACTTGTTTGTGACAGCTGTACTCAAAACAGTTTCTTCTTTTACCCAAATGTGGCTTTGGATTTGTTGTCCCAGCATGTCAAAGCATGTATATGGTGGGGGGAACCCTGACTAGGCCATGTTCTCTGTGCCTTTTGCCATTCCTGCTACTGCCTTCCTCACAAATAATTATTATCATTTCCTTACGATATGTTGATTAAGGTGGAGGTTTGACAGCTGTTACTTTCCTCACAGCATGGCCAGATTTTCTTTCAGTGTTAAAATGCTCTTCTGATACTGCCCTACCTCATTTCTTTTCAAGATGGGTTCATTTTAATAAACTGCCTTGTATCTAGCCCAAAATATAACGCTACAGTTCTAATAGTCGTAGTTGTGTTCTAGGGGGTTTGTTGGTTTTTTAGCTTTTTTTTTTTTTTCCTTGCAGCCTGTCCTGTGGTATGTTATCATGAGTGGACGCTGGCATGATGACTTACAATCAGCTCTTTTATGTAGCTGTTAGTCACCATAACATTGAAAAACACGGGGTTTTTTCCTCTTCTCCTTTTCCACTTCCTTCCCTGCTTCCTCTTTTTTTGCTACAGGGAAAACATCCTGAAAACAGCAAAAGCTTTAGTTGAAGATACAAAATTGTTGGTTTCTGGTGCTGCCTCGAGTCAGGACAAACTGGCCCAAGCAGCTCAGTCATCAGCTAACACCATCACTCAACTTGCTGAAGTAGTAAAATTGGGAGCAGCTAGCTTGGGATCCGATGATCCTGAAACACAGGTGAGATGTTGTAAGATTTTTCTGATACTCTTAAAGAGACCAGAGACAGCTTTGAATTGATAAGACTTTGTGAGACTTCTGTTTTTAAGCAACACAACAGGGTTCATTTCTTCTGGGACTTTTCTGGGTTTACCCAGACATCACTCATTTTTTAGAATACATTCAAGAGGTTAAAGCATTGAGTGGAACTAGACGAGCCTTTGTATGACACTTTTGCTTTTATTTCATGGCTGTGTTCCAGCTGGAATGCTTTTAGCAAAGTATTTATCTCTTTTTTACTAAGTTGTGATTGGATCACTGACTCATCCCATTTTTGTTCTAAAGAGCTTGCAAGACTTGCATGGCATGAAGCTGCTTACCCATGAGCTGGGCGCTGGGCGTTACTTGGGTACGTTAACAAGCTCTTGCCATTCTCTAGCTATGTCTGAGTTGGTTTTCATTTAACTCAGTAACTTCAGCCTTCAGTGTCGATTATCTCAAATATTTCCTCAGTCATTTGTTTGGGTCTTGGTGAAAGGGAGGCTGGCAAGCATAGTGCAGGCGTGCCTGTAGTGGTACACAGGAGTTTGGCAAAGCCTGCTTGTTTGCAAAGTGCTCTGAAAGGGATGAGTGTTCTGGTTTGCTTGACCTGTATGATGGACTGAACTTCTGAGTAGCTGTATAGCCTCTTCCAGAGGTTCTGCTTCCTTCTCCCTGAAAGACTGTCTCCCTCTTAGCGTGGAGCCATAGCAAGTACGCTGGATCTCTCCGGAGGTGATTTCAGAACTGGTACGCAGCTGTAGCGTTTCACTGTAAGCTTATAATCCATCTGTTTTCTTGCTGTAGTCCCGCTTCCACCCGAAGGGGAAGAACATGGAGAAAAGTAAACCTTTTAGGGAAGCTCAGAGGAAGGAGATCCTACCTGCAATCAGCAATTCCATTTCTTCACAGGAAATAGTCGCTTGTATGGATTCTGACTAGTTGTATGAAATACTGCAGCTGTCAGCACAGCTTTTACTCTTCCAGAATATTATGTGTTTTATTGGGCTAGAGGAAGGAAGGGTGGTACTATTTATGTACCAGTAGTAGACCTTTTTTTCTTTTTTTTTTTAATCTGTGTTCTAAAAGTTACTCCCTCATCCAGGCTATCGTTTCTTGCCTGAGGCTTATGGCTGTTTCTCAATCCTATAGGTTGTCCTGATCAATGCTATCAAGGATGTTGCAAAGGCCCTTTCTGATCTCATTGGTGCTACCAAAGGAGCTGCCAGCAAACCAGCAGATGATCCATCCATGTACCAGCTAAAAGGTGCTGCCAAGGTAAAACCTTATTCTTACATTATTTGGAAGTATCTGTGGATAGACATGCGAACCTTGCATTTCAGCATTTTCTGATTGCCTGAAATCTCGTCTCTGTTTGTTTCATTATCATCCTGGCATGATATAGAAAAATGACACTGTTGAGTTTCCATGAAGCTGCAGTTTTTGTAGGCTGTCAGATGACTTCTGTGTTTTTGATGAAAGAACTGTAATCTTTCTGAAGAGAAGCGTCTTTCATTTGCAAGCCCGTATCTGAGGGCAGGTTCTCCTTTAATAATGTTATAGGCTAAAATTTAACCAGTATAAAATCATACCTAAATACAACATTCTAACAAATGACATATGCTCAGGGTAAACATGTGGCCTCCTTATTCAGACCTTGCAGCTTTAGGAATGGGGGAGAAGGGGAGGGAGGAAGGCGGGGCGGCGGGGGGGGTGCGGGGGTAGGGTAACATCTATAACATGAAAGCAAAATAGGAAAATATAATATTATTTCTGACACCAGTCTCCTGGATCTTCCCAGGAAGTACATGGGTATCAAAGCTCAAAACTCACACAGATTACACCATACCTGGGATATCTTTGTGCATTATTTCCCCTGCAACCGAGATGTATTACCACAGTCACCTCGCAAAGATCCTGTGGCTTCGTGTCTACAAAATGTTCTCAGATGTGGCGATTTAGGCAGCGTTACTTCTGCTTTCACATTACGAGAGTGTCATGTTAGCTTCTAACTTGGCTGGAAGCTCTTCTCACTCTCATGTATGTTGCTTACCAGCAAGACCTGTGCACCTCTTCCTTCAGAGCACCTGGTAACAACAGTGTATGTTGAGATGCTGCTCGAGAATGACCCATCTAGTCAAGAAAAGCGGCTTCATGGCTCTTCCTGCTGTGAAGGGCTTGCTGTGTTTTAAGTCATAATTGTCAAGAAGCTGGCCTTTCTGTCCCTTCTGTTTTCATTCTAGCTATCATGTGTATCTCAGCATGCTGAGGTATAGGAAGGGTGTAGTTATTGCAGTGATAGTTGGGCTGTTCTGCATCAGGACTCTTGGGTTTGTCATGGGAACAGCAACACTGATTCTGTATCTGCGCTGGGCTTGAGCCTGGTGTTTGGCCGCTTGCTCACCTGGGGTCTTATCTGATCCTGGAGAACATACCCGGTGAATTTCAAAAAGAAATACCATGCCTCGGTTCACGTCTCTTTCAACGTGCAGTGTGAGACATGTGGGAAGAAAAGACACTAACACAAGCAATCTGTGTAAGAGACCTACCCTGGAAATGTTGTGCATTTTCCATTTTTTTGGTAAAATTTTTGTCGGAACACGTACACTTCAGATGGTATCGCTCTGCGGTTATTTGTGCTACGTTTCTACAGTTTACAAGGAGCTTTCAGGAACTGCCCAGAGGAGAGCTGCTGTTAGGTCCCTGACAAGTGTCGTTTGTGAAGCCTCTTAGAAGTAAGGACGGTACCTAGCTTAACTTGCCTTGTTTCATGCCCTGCTGTCTCTGAAAAATAGGAGGAAGGCATCACATGGTTTTGTTTTCACCTCTCTCTTCTTCAGGTGATGGTAACAAATGTCACATCGCTTTTGAAGACTGTTAAAGCAGTGGAAGATGAAGCTACTCGGGGGACAAGAGCTCTTGAGGCCACAATCGAGTACATCAAACAGGAACTCACGGTACGGAACAAAATAGCCATACGTGGCAGTTCTGAAAGTGTGCTCTTACACTTCAGCCGGCCTGCCCAGGCACTCCTCCTCACGCTACACTTTGCTGCTGTGCAGCGCGTGTTTGGTTCTCTCTACCTGTTGCAAATCATCTGTGAAAGTACGATTACAAGGCCGCTTCAGCCTGTCTGCTTTCAGATCCTGCCGGCCCCCGCTTTAAGATTTGAGATGCTACTGCCGTGTACACATCTGGAAGCAATGAACAGCTTCTTTGTTCTTTAGATGTTAAGTTTTCACCACCGATATTCTTTTTGGAGTCTAATGCTGTTCACTTATTTTTTGGTCCCGGCTTTGGTAACGTTTCCTCAGCATCATAGCCGTACTGCATCTGCAGTTTAATCTTGTTTCTGGTTTTCCTTTATTATGAAATGATAGTTTATTACAAAAGGAAGTGATACATGGCCTGCTAACTGATACTCTGTCTGAGCAGGAATTAAGAATAGCATGGAATTCTCTCCCAGATTAGGTGTTAGACCATGACAGTTGGTTTCCTTCCTCTTAAGATACAGAAGTATAGCCTCCAGGTGCAGCTTTCAGTTATTCTTTTTACTAGTACACCTGTCAGTGACATAAATTAATACCTGTGTGTCTATGAAAAAGCCTGATTTTTTTCCCCCCTCCTTTACTTACAGTCCATTTTTATGAAGAACCTATAGATGCAGTCTTCAGAAAATATTTTGTTGCATAATCTGTGGCTTAGCAGTTCTTACTGCAACAGCACTGGCACAGCTTTGCCTTGTCAGATGCCCTCCGTAAAACATGTATTTTTCATTGTGTGAGCAATGCTGTTGTAATGAAGAAATAACCCTTGTTTATTTTAAATTTATTTTTTTTAAAATACCTGTACATAGCTGTTGGAAGCTCATACAGTGGTAAAAACTCCTGATTCAGTATCTGATCAGGAATGTTCTGTATGGTGCCTAGTGCACATTACTGTCGTGTATCCTCATGAAGGCCTGGCCGCATTCTCCTTCCTTCCCGTAACTGACCTAAAATGGGTCCAGATCTGTCACTGAAGGGTTGTGCAGTACCACATCTGCTTTCTCAGTCTGGTTGGTATCTCTTTGAAATGTTCTTCCTTTTCCTTCTGTCAGCATTGCAAAGGAATGGGTCTGCAGCAGTGGTGGCGTCATCCCTTTCACAGGGAGAAAAGCAGAGTGCTAGGAGAGGGTCGAGGGGAACCGGGATGACACATCTGTGCTCAAGAACATGTGTCAGGCTTGACTTGGAACTCCAGGGACTGAATCTGAGCAACACTGAGGGATGTCCTTCACATATTTAACTAGACTTTATTTTTTAACACCAATTCCATTTCTGGAGAGAGAAAGTGGAATAATTGATGAACCAGGAGCATGGGATAGACCAGGCTCATATTTGTCCAGACATTTCGTTTTGTAACCACCACCCTACTTAGGTTGCATGTAGTCAAGAAACTGATTAATTGTGCTCTCCAAATTGCCCCTGCACACTAAAAGAATGGCAAGCAAATACAGACTAAAGCTTGGGAAAAGGAAATTTAAGATAAAAGTGAGGTTACCCAGCTCTTATTACCTACATCTTAACACAGTTTACATATTCCAGTATTGATGAGAGCAGTGTGTACTGTCAGATAATTTGAAGTATTTTCACACGATTCACGCTGCAAAATCATATCTTCAGGTTTCTGAGCAAGACTAAGTATAGCATGAGAGACAACGCTCCACCTCCACATTTATTAAGAGCCATTTGGATATTTTAGCGATGTTCTCAGGCTGTCCTGCACAGTGCTATCAACAAGGGCTTGGAAGGCCCAGCTTTTGCAGGGGAAGGATCTCCTCATGTGAGTAGACCAGCCTAAGCAGCAGTCAGGATGAAAAAAGAATTTAATTAAATGAATAGTAATTCTCTTGATTCTGTAACACTCTGAACAGCTGTCTGTAACAAACTGTCACCCAGGTAGTTAAATATCAGATGAGACGAATGGGTTAACCTTTTTTTGTGTGCTTCCCTCAGCTATTGTTTCTCTCTGCTGTCTGTAGGTGAGCAGGCTTATCAGGACCAGACTCATGTCAACCAAGAATGATACTCAAGTGCTCTGAATATGTTTCTAATTTCCTGCTGTTCAAAGGCTGCTTCCATGTGCTGTCTCTTTGTTGTGGTGGTTCTGCCTGGGCTTGAATGGTATCAGGCTTTCCTTCTGCTTTCACTTTTAGGTGTTTCAGTCAAGCGAGGTTCCAGAAAAGACATCATCACCTGAAGAATCAATCCGGATGACGAAAGGAATCACCATGGCAACTGCCAAAGCTGTTGCAGCTGGGAACTCGTGCAGACAGGAGGATGTGATTGCCACAGCAAATCTGAGCCGCAAAGCAGTGGCTGACATGCTAACAGCTTGTAAGGTAAAAATCCACTTCCTTGCCTAAGACTGATTTTTTTTTTTTTCTTCTGTGTGCCTCTATTCCATTGAATGTTATAGTTTCTGTTCCATTTCTTTTTATTAATGCCTTACTTTTCAGATGGGAAAGTTAATGGTTATGATGATTTTAAGGGAACATCTCTCTCAGAAAGGATTTTCTGTGCTATGCACAAAAAAAGCAGCACTAATATTGACTGGTTTCTTTTTGTGAAAATGAGAAGTTTAATTTGGCCTGAAATTTCCTAGTTTTCAGTCTCCTATTACACTGGAAGACAAACAATCTGTGCAAGTAGTAGATTATATGAATAATCCTATGGTCACAAATTCATTATTTCTAGGAAAAGTGAAAGGAATGATGAAAGGAATTACTCGGGTCTATTTTTAGTAATCCTTTCCCCTCTAACGAAACCTGTCGGTTTGCTCGATTTCTTCTGTGCTTTTCAAAAATGTGGTTTGCTTTTGCACTAAAAATATTGGTACCCTGTTTTCTACACTTGCTTGAGCTAAACAACTTTCAAAAACTGATTTGCAAAACTGGGGGG
Source organism: Falco cherrug (assembly GCF_023634085.1). NCBI lineage: Eukaryota > Metazoa > Chordata > Aves > Falconiformes > Falconidae > Falco > Falco cherrug. Next base: position 22,349,037 of record NC_073703.1, read on the forward strand.
AAAGTGTATGTCATATAAATGGCTGTTATGCTGTTTGTCTTTGTTATGTTGATAAAGATCTAGGCATAAATCTAAAAAAAAAGGGGGGGATTGTAAAGATCTCATTACTTTTGGTCTTTAGTAGTAATCCAAAAGTGCCTTTACCTGTAAATTATATTTATGTACTTTTGCCTTTACACCTACAGAAGATGACAGTAAAACAGTGGTGGCTCTTTGTGAGGGGTGTGATTTTCAGTATTGGGTCAAATCCTAATTGTCTGCATCAGTCCCAGATTAATTTTAGCCTAATGCTGCCCAGCTGAAAAGGTTAATTTTGGTTTTAGAATGATCCTTATACAGAAGTGCAAGTCCTAACTGGATTTATACAAAACCACTGATTTAAACTTTATTTTGACTTCATTTTCTAACAGGGTTTTTAGTGTTTGAGAGCTCTTGACCACTTTGCATGCTTCAGATTTTGATTCTGTCCTCTCCACTCAACAAACTCAGGTCAACAAAGCAAAGCAGCTCTGATTTGCATGGGAAAATTAAACAGCTGTGCTATTTACATGAGAGCTACTGTAGCCTAATATGTCTTAGGTACAGTCCAGTTAAATGAAACTTCTAAGGGAGGCTAAGTTGTGCAGCATCCTGACAAAGCAATTCAGACATGAGTTCGAGTGCTGAGGTGCACTAAACATCCCTTGTCGTTTGGAAGTGGCTAGCACAGACACATTTTTGTTTCGATGTCTCCAGACAGGCAGCAAAATCTTAGGAACAGAATCCTCTGTTTCAAAAAATGTTACAAACGCACACCATAATACGCAGCCCAATATGTAATTATGAGCATTCACCTTTTTATGTTTGTATTTGTTCCCAACTAATTTAATGGTTTAGGAGTTTATGCATTGCAAGTGGCCGTCAGGATGAAAGTTCCTGCAAACCGAGCAATGAAGGTCTGGGATGTTGGAAAAGCATTCATGATCTCCCAGGGAATTACCTTCACAAAGAAAGCCATCTACAGAAGGAAGATAGCTGGGAATCATTTTACTTAACTTTAATAAGACACTGACAAGGAGTAAGATCCAGTTTGATCTTGTCTGGCTTTCCTAAAATTAAGAGCAGTTACTGGGCAAACAGGAATAAAAGTCTCCAGGTATACTAATTTCATGCACTGTCTAAAATGTGTGACAAAATAGCCATGTCATTTAACAAAGCTTTTAAATCTACAGTTTGTACCAGACTTATTTAGAAAATCCTGTTTCTACAGATTTTGCTCAGAGACTTAGAAATCTTATGCCATTCATTTCTACAAATTGATTGCTGTATATGGCATTTCCATAATAAGCCACATCCCTTGATTTTTAGAGGTAGGAACCAGCAGTCCTAGCCTCACTATGCCATAAAAGCTGTGCAATGCAGTGCAACTCGGTTGTTGTGATAGACGACAAATACTGGAGGGGACTCTGGTGTGATTAAGCTGGTCTGTACAATAAGCACTGACAAATAACCAGATTTTGTGTCCTTTGGGCCAAGACAAAAATGCACATATATCATCTATGGTATACAACATAGCTCAGACTTCCCTGGTGTTAGGAATTTAAATTTAAGTTCTGTTTTATTGCCAACTGCCTAAGGCAAGTCGTATAAGGGATTTGACTTATTAGCAGTTGTGTGTGTGCTTGTGCTTGTTCTGCTATACATGAATTTACAGTGCTCATTACTAATTCTATGCTTATAAGTAGATGCCATTTCAAAAGACAATGAGGTTGACTACTGCGGGATATAATGAACCAAGACAACTCTTATTAAAGTCAGTGGAAACACTGTAATTACATTTATTGAAGGTTAGAGCAGGCCCTAAGTTAATAACAATTTCTGTCTTTATTACCTATTTGTATAAAATAATGACTATGCAGTAAGTAACCTGTGCATAATATCACTATTTTTAATGATTGCTACTGGAAAGGAAACAGGTCCATCAAAAGCATAGAAAATAATTGCAGTGAGTAATGTCTTAGATCGTTGCGTAGCCGGTAGATTGAGGCAAGCGATTACTCATCTTTTCTCACCACCCTTCAGCCTGTGTCCAGAATGCTGTGCCCAGTTTGGGGCTCCCCGAAGAAGAAGGGCACTGACAGAACTGGAGCAAGCTCAGGAGCCCGCCGGGGGGGCTGGGCAGGAACATGGGTGCTGCGAGGAGGTGCTGAGCTACCTGCTCAGCTGGGCCAGAGGGGGCTTGGGGGGCACCTGGCAGCGGCCCTCAGACCTCCCGGGAGGCTGCTGAGAGGGCACCACGTTGGGCTGTGCGCCGAGGTGCGTGGCGGGGCAGTGGAACGGTGGTTGAACACTGACACACAGGCACTGCCAGTCACTCCACTGCGGGGAACATTTAGCACTGGGACAGGGGCCTGAAGAAGATACGACATCTCCATCTTTGGAGGCTTGCAAAGACCCAAGTGATCTGGTTGGAATTTAATCTTGACCTAGCTTTAGGCAGGAGGATGGACATTGCGAATTCTCCAGGTTCCTTCAAACAACACTGATCTGATTTTTTTATATTTTTTATTTTTGATATTTATTTATTTCTTATTCTGGCTATCTCGGTACATTTTACCTCCAAAAGTTGTTGATCTGTGCTGACTGGCGAGAAGTTGTAGTACCAGAGTCAAGTAGTGCTTGCTGCCTTACTGTTTCACAAGCACATGAAGGTAAAATGAGGGCTGAGAGTGGAGAGACGCCTCAACATGAGGAAATCGATGTGTGGTCTGGTCCTTTGGACATATGTTTCCATTTGAGATGCTTGGGCAGCCTTTCTGTGCAAGTCTGGAAAAGTAAACATTTTGAGGTGGATTTTTTTAGGGTTTGGTTTGGTTTTTTGCAAGTCCTAACTGGTGGAGTGAGATGCCTGTTGGGATGTTCCTGGGGTAGAAAAATGTCTTCCTAAAAGGACTTTGTCACCTCTTTGCTCTGCTGTGAGTGGATGGTTTGTTTTAAGAGTCATTGAACCTTGAAAATGGTCCCAAAATATTACGGTGTCAGTCTTGGCTATGTGTGCAAAGCATAACAGGGAGTCTGTATCCCTCTCCGACAGGTGTTTGCTCTAACTGCTCATGTAACGGTGTTCCAAGTGCACAAGAGGCGTATCGGGGTGCTTGCCGTGTATTCATAGGAAACTCGGGGGGGTTAAAAATGAAAAATAAGCTGTTCTGAATGTTTTTGACTTCTGGAGCTTGTTTGAAGATTGGGAAAATCCTGTCCCGTTCCTTCCCACATCCTTTCCCTTCAGATTACTGGCTGAGCCGATGAAGAGGTGACGGGGCTAACGAGTTTCTGCTGAACTTGAACTTCCCAGTAGAGGGAACCCACAGCCCAGCTCCAGCAGGGTGCGGGGGGGTGGGGGGCTGCGGTGAGCGAGCCGTGCCCGGCCCCACGGGAGGGACCAGGCTGCGGGGTGGCAGGAGCTCTTCCCTGCGAGGAAATGCTAATTTTTAAGATGTTTAGGAAGTTTCACTTGTCAACGACTAGCACTTCTGTTCAGTAAAAAAGTTCCCTAGCAGTTTATTTTAGAAAATCCAAGGCTTGAAGAGGCTGCAGTTTTCACTCGTTATTAAGAATGAAAGGGTTGAATTAGTCAGGCTTATGGCGGATATTATACTTGGTGGAAATCCTCAAGAAGCCGAAGAACTGACTCTGCTGCTGCCTCTCCCTCTGTAAACAGATGTTTCCAGCAGTGCCTGTTGCTGTCTATAATCCCTGTGTCAGGCAGAAGCCGTTCATAAGCTCATGCTTACAGAGTGGTACCGGGTGACAAAAGGCAGCCAGCGCTGGCTGGGGCGGGTGGGGGGTGGTGGGGTTTGTCTCATGGAATAACGATATCCTGGCACTTGGTAGCATTTTTCGTCTGCCATTTGCAAACGGGGGTGAGGGGACCCCACTGCCCCTGCGCTGGGGGCACTGGCCTGTGCGTGGCCCCAGGTCTCTGGTGGAGCCCAGCCCAGCGCTCCGGTCTCGAAACTGGGTGACTGCTTCTGCCTTCGTTCCTTGGTGGTAGGCCGTACAGGCTTACAATAAAAAAAAAGTTCTAGCATATTTCTTACCGGTAAAACATTGTAAACAGCCATTTGTGGGTAACAAAACTGCACTTCCACTTTTTGTTTTCGTTGGTATTAATAAAAAAAGAAGAGCCCCAAGAGCACAACCTTTACACTGTAGAACAGTGTATATGCAGCCCAAGAGCCCAGCCCAGCCCCGAGGTGTTTTCCAAGCAATGTTTTCACTAGAAGAAATTGTAAATCCTCCTGTATTTTCAGGTGGTTCAAAGGTTTCCTCTATTTGTTCTCAACTGGCAGAAAGAAGTAGCGCTGCTGCTGACAGTACCTAAGGAGGGACACAAGGAAGGACAGCAGCTGCACACCGGGGCAGGAGGATGTGCTGATAAAAGGACAAGTGTTCCCTGTGCCACTCTCGGAACGGGAGCGCTGGTGCTCTCGGAGCGCAGTTTGCTTACACCTTCCCAACAGATAGGGCTGGTTCTGGAGCTCAAATGTCATTTGCACATTATGAAAAATCCCTTCCCTTCTCTTTCCCCTGTCTCTTCCCTGTGATGACCTCCTCTTGTGGGAGCAGTTTTGGGGTCCTAATGTTGTTTTGCCTCCTCAGCAAGCATCATATCACCCAGATGTGAGTGAAGAAGTTCGAGAGAGAGCCCTGCGCTTCGGAACAGAATGTACCCTGGGATACCTGGAACTCCTGGAACATGTTCTCCTGGTAAGAAGTTGTCTGCATGCAGGTATATATATCTCTGACCTCTTTCTAGAGTGGCTGCTAGTGACACATTTTTATCAGTCCGTCACAAGATTAGGAACAGTTTTGTTATTCAGGAAAAGCAAGCTAAAGTAAACTCAGTACTTCAGCCCAAACTGTGAGACAGATGGAAAACTGGGAGTACTCAAATGGGACTGAATTCTGGATCAGATCTGGTGGCAGTATGGGTCCTGACCTAAAAATGTTCCTTGACAAAGAAATTAAAAGACGACATTTTGGCATTCTTTCAAGCCTACTGTAAGCATTAGACATACTAAGCATGCCCCTGCCCCCCAGGCCAAGGTGGTTGCATTATCTGTATGAAGGCACTTTTACGTGCATTTTGCAGTTGCCAACCCCCAGGCCCTGGGCAGCACAGCCTCTCAGAGCTTCACAGCTCCTGCCAGGCGTGACACCCCAAAGCTCTGCGCAGAACTGCACTCGGGTCCAGACTCAGGAATCCTGCTCTCAGGTGGCTATTCTTGACCATACGCAATGATCACGTAATATATTGTTCCTTGGTTGCTGTTACATTTTAGGCAGCAATAATGTGTGTTTGAACTAACATTTGTGAGATATGAAGTTTCTGGAGGTGACTTAAATCAGCAGTCAGCTTCACGGAATACCAGAGATTTAAGTGGCTTTAAGCTGACATATTACAGTCTCTAAAACTGAGATTTGCAGCCCCTAACTGCAGATCAGCAAATCCAAGTCAGCTTTACTGCTGGGAATACATCATGTCTAATCGTCTACATCACCTCGTTAAAATACACGTAACATAGAAGGAAAGTCACAGTTATGCTTGCCACTAGCAGGAAAAATGGTTCAAGAAAAGTTGAACTTGTTAATGTAATTCCTAGAGCTGCATAGCAGTAAGTAATTTAGCATTAGGGGTGTGATCCATTTTTAGTTTAGAAGTACTTTAGGGACTTTTTCAGACTTGGTCTCCCAAACTCAGTCATAGTATTTATTTCAGACTCTACGCCAGAACAGACCGAAGACTTGAGTCAATTTTTGCTCATTTTATTTTCTTCTTTCTGCTTAAGGAAAGAAGCTTAAGGTAGGAAAGGCCTGTTCCTCCACTGTTCCTCCAATAAAGCAGAACATGCTTTCCTCACCTTAGGCTGCTTTACTTTCAGGGCCTTAAAGCAATGAGAAAATTCCCCCCCTCCCCCCCCCCCCCCCCGCCATGTTTGCTGCCTTAGAAAGCTGACTCTGGCCCAGATCACAGCCACAATTAAAGGGCATAATGTCTGCATGGGATGGTGACTTCATCATGAGTCTTTGCTGAAGTCTGTCTAGAACTAGTCACATACACACACAATACATCCATACTGTGCACCATAAAAGTAAACAAGATCTGGAAGGTAGATGAAAAAAGATCCCTTTTGGAGGAGCATTGACCCACGTAAGTGACAAACTTTGTGCTCTAGGGATTTTTGCCTTTTCCCCTCAGTTCCAGCTCTTGCGAGCTGCAGCAGAGGCACAGTCTAGATGCAGCCCCAATGATACGTTGGCTTGTTCCATGGTTACCCGAGCTGTTCTCCTGCCATACAGTCTTGCTAACTTAACATCCTAACCCACATTTCTTCGGCTCAGATAAAAATGATAGCTAGATGGTTTCAGCATCAGACAATCCTGGTGCTTCCTGATCCCTGTTACTCTGGTAGTTTAGAACCCCTAGGTCTACAGTCTCATTTAACTTGTAACCTCCAGAAACATGGATCATCTCAGATTAGAAACCTCTAATTAGTCCACGTGGCACCTCGTAATACAATTGTTAGTGAGTTCAGTCATGCCTTTGGCAGTCAGGCTAGGGATGATTGCATGGGTATCTCAGCACAGGGATGCCTAGGAACCCTATTCAGTAGCCATATTTCTTGGAAGATAATACTTTTTAGGTGCAAGAGTTGTCAGATGCAATATCTAAGATTTCTTAAGCTGGTATATTGACTTGTGCAGAGGTTGCATTGGGCGAGTGGCACAAAACTGACTTGATTGCTCAAAGGAATATTCCTCTAATCACCTAGCTAGGGATAGGGCACAGGAATACACTAATTAAAGCTGTTGGGCACGCACAAATTCATATAAAACAACTTGTGTTGTTAGCAAGGTTACAGACTGACCTGCCCTCCTATATATTCATATGCTCCATCTTGAGCAGTACTGATGCATGCTGAGTTGAGGGAAGTCTGAAGCCTTTGCTGCTGTTCTCGTGCCATGCCTGTATGTGACTTTGCAGGGGGTAAGAGTCTGCTGAGAGGTCTAAATCAGCTTTAAAACAATGTAGTGTGTAAACTGCCCAGTCTTAAAATTTGCATCCGTATCTTCAGTTCCAACATTGTCACTACTATGGTAGGTAGCACTAGTGACACAGTTGCTGGAGCAGAAAATGTCATTCTTTGCATATTCATGGGTTTTGGGACATTTTTGTTTGTGTGGGAAGATAACCCTTGAGATGCTCAGTGTTCTGCCATACTACGGGATTATGCAGGGTGTAAACGTTGGTTATAACTGTCTTGTTACAGTTCATTAGCATTGCAGATTGTTTAGCAATTGAGGATTCATGTACTTCTGTTTACTTTGGAAACTAGTTGACTAAATATCATCCTTAGGAAGCGGGAGACCAGTCCACCCGTACGTTGGCATGGCACTTTCAGAGAGCGAGAGAATTCCTCCAGTGGCAGAGTTCCCACCCAGCAATGTTAAGAAAACAGTTCAGTTTAGTTTATTCTGTCAAAGTAAGGGGTTAGGCATTTGACTGCAAAATGGGAAATAAGCTTACAAAAAGGTAAAATATATTTTCAATGTGCACCTAGTTTTCAGAGCTGCTTGGCAGGAGAGTTTTTGAAAACATTAAGAAAATGCACACCTGAATGTTACTTTTGAGTCTCAGCCTCTTGTTTTGCTCTTGAATCTCTCTGTGTCAGTCACTCTTCTCTCAGAAGTAGTTCTTGTGTATATGTGAATTTCCAGAACTTTGTCTTTTTTCTCCTTTTAGTGTGGTAATTAAGAATGCAAATGTTGTTTCTCTTCAGGGGAAGAATTCAACTTCACTGTCTGAATGTCAGACTGTTTTCCATTTGAAGAAGCACAGTTTAATACTTGATGCAAATTTAATTCCGAGGTGTCTTTCTTTCCCTTCTATTTAAGGGTCTTGCTCAGGGTTGGCATTTCTGTTGTGTTCACTATTGCTGATTTTTGCCAGAACAGGCAACTAGCACGAGCCTGCAGAACTCTGTAATTCTGTTGGGTAGAAATGGTGACCAACCAGTTTGTTAAGAGTAGCAAATCAGCTCCTCTCCAGCAGCTCAGAAAGACTAAGCCTGATGCGTAAGGGTAATGACTATAGTATCTGAGAATGGAGTGCTAAAGCTGCGTATTCCTCCCGCATACTCACATGTGCGCCTCTGTTCTGGAGAATTCTGTCCTAGTTTTAGTACCAAGAACTCCCAGACAGTATTGTCAGTTCCTGTATAAATGCAAGACAGTGCCGCTTCCCTAGTATTGCTGTATAAAATAAATCTTTCACTAGTGTGCCTTGGGACTGTTCCCTGGAATCCTTACTAATACACATTATTACATTTTTATCTTTTTCTCTAGATCCTTCAAAAACCAACTCCCGAACTAAAGCATCAGTTGGCCTCTTTCTCCAAGCGGGTTGCTGGTGCTGTTACAGAGCTTATCCAGTCGGCAGAAGCGATGAAAGGTGAGTTGGACAGCCTGGCTACCAGTATGGTGTGCTTTTTACTCCAGAGATGGTGATATGTCATTTTTGTAGTTTAAAACAAAAACAAAACCTAAAAAAAACTACCCCTCTTAGTATGTTTTAGGTGTCTTGGTGTACCGCCTACTCCTGTTCTTTTAATTTCTCCGCTGGTGTTCACTCGTTACAGTGTTGGTAAACATGTCTATTTGACCCTCTCCCACTACATATGTGTCATATGGGTCATAAGTCATCTGTCACTCACGTGGCCTTGGAAGTTGGAGCAATCAAGCAGAGCACTCGAGCCACAGTAGCAGGTACCAGGACACAGTACCGTTTCTCTTCAGCTGGTGGCTGAATTTTACTTGGATGGCTGGTTCCTTTCCTTACGCTCATGTTTTTCAGTCAAAATAAGTCCTTTGCTGTGCACTAATAGTTGCTTTCCAAATTCAAATAAAAGCAGATGCCATCGTCTTACTGAATTAATCCTCAGCCTCTAGCAGTGATGCCAATTTTAGATCCATAGTGCTTACAGTCCTCCGTCTGGGTCCTGCCCTCGCAAAGTATGTTAGCGAAACAATGCGACCAGAAAATTGTGGTCTGGATGATTTCCTGAACTCTTAGAACTGAACAATGTGTGGACAAATATAAATAAATTCAGCACTCAAATAAGCAAGCCATTCCATTGCTTAGCAGAAGTTCACTGTTCTTACAAGTGATGAATGATATTTTTCTCAGATACTGACTGACGTAGTAAAATCTTTATCCAGTGATGCATGCGAACCCTTAGGGTGACAGTTCTAACATTCGACATTTTAAATGAGATGAATACATATTAAGGCTGGTGTTATTAAATATTAGACTGCTATGGCTCAAGTGTATCTACTACCAGATTTACTGGGCACCTTAGTCTGAAGAAATCTTCACAGCCATCAAAGGCATGTGAGCATTCTAATTTCACAGGTAACAGAATGCTACAGAACAATATTTTGAATAAAGTGTTGTAATAACTTTTTCAATTCTTCTCCCCCCCCCCCCCCCCCAGACACACACACACACAAAGATTCCTAATAAAATCATATTTTTTCAATCATTCTTTTCTAAGCCAGGCCAGAAAACACTATAGTCATTTTTCTGATATTCTGTGTAATATACGCTGCAGGCTTTCCTCAGTTATATCCTACTTTTAGCAGTACACATTCTTGGAGAAGAATCCAGATTAAACACTTCATATATGAGAATCCCTTATTATTTTGTTCCGGGTTTTTTCTCCTCTATGTCATAATATAGTTACTCTGTTTCATATAATAGTGATCTACATTATGCTTTTTCCCTGTTCAGGTACATTTACTGAATTCTTCAGCCTTTTCTGCACTCTTTCTTATGTTTCAAAATTTCTGTTTTCATTTGCTAACAAGCCAAACCAATATCAGAATTTTTTTTATGTATATATATAAAAGAATTATAAATGTGTATGTCCTCATCTTCAGAGACATTTATAGATTTCTAGTAGTTTTTGCATTTTAATTCATATTCATTAAAATAAAAAATAACTTTTATTTCTTTTTTTAACTTACTACCTTTAGGGGATTGGTTTTTTGTTCACTTTAGAAACCATTTTGTGTAAAGTGTTTTTAAACCATTCTTAATTTTCATCTATACGTACATGATAAAATTCTGTCTCAGAACCAATTTAGCATGTAAATCTTTTCACGTTTGTGAAATGCCTTTTTGTGAAGAGGAACTGCTACATTTTACAAGTTCGGGTTTGACTGTGTTTGTACATGCTGCCTATATGATTTTATTTCCCTATTCATCTGCCAGTATTAGGGTTTAATACGGAATTCCTTCATGTTGTATGCCATTTGAGCTGAGAAATTTTCTTTGGTGATGTTTTGATATTTGAAATAAATGCCTATATATGTAATATATAGGGATTAGCAGCATGCAATATAGCTCACTAGGATTACATACCATGTACTTCAGTTTTCTCCCAGCACATCAGAAATAGGAGCCCATCATTTTGAGTTCTCCTGTGATTTGGTCATTCATAGCAGAAACGCTTCTATTTAGCCGGTGCAATGCTGATCCGTAAGCATCCCAGGTTATTTCCTTTGATGTTTGATGAATCAGGTTATGCTATTCCTGATGCAAAGTGCCAGTATCCTCCTCCCCAGCTGCACTTCCTTAATAACGATTAATGTTTCCATTCATATGTTAATATTAGGTTCACCCAGACTTTCTGATCTGGTTTCCCTAAGTTTAACAAGGCCTTAAGAGATATTTTTTTCTGTTTGCTTTTTTCATTCTAGCTTAGTCTTCCTTTGCCTGGTGTACACTGCTTCCCATCATTTTCTGTTTCCATCTGCAATGTCACTTTCTTCCCTTGCCCCTAGTAGTTATGAACTTAGAAGGGGGAGGAGGGGGGTGGTGTCTGTTTTCCTTTTCTCTCTCCATCTGATTGTCCTTTTGGCTGTTTGATTGCTTCCCTCAGTCCAGAACATAGATGCTTTCTGAATCTTGTCATTCAGAGAATAATGTAATGAAAATGAAAACAATAATGCACTGAGATCTTCCAAAATTCTGAGATCACTTCCAGCCAAGTATTCATTTTGTGGACCTACAGAATTTCTTTGAGCCAAGAGAAATGCCAAGAACTCAACAACACACAAAAAAAAAAGTTGACCTTTGGATGTTACAGAAACTGTTTTGGTCTTTTCTTCTTTGCTGTTAGGAACACGTTGCCAAAAGCATGCTTTTTTTTAGTCAATACTAGCTTCATCTCTAACCACTGCCAAAAAAAGGAGACTCCAAAAAGTGTGCTATGGATGATTCTGTTGTCTGTAACACGTCCTCTTTACCATTCTGTCAGACTTCTCAATGTACCTTACAACTTGGTCAAGTTAGAAACCCTCTCAGTAAGAGCTCTGATAAGCAAAAGCAGAGTGACAGCTAGTTTTGTTTCCCATATGGACAGTAGCCTTTTCTGAAGTTGCTTTGCTTACACAGTTCTTAAGTTACTTTCAGAACAGAATTATCCTGCTAAGTACTTTTTTCACTCTGAATTATGTTTTCCTCTCAGTGGCATAAACTACAGTGCTTTTGTGTCATGATGGTGCTAAAATCCCCTTTCTCCAATGTGCATTCCATATCTGACACTTGAAGTGTGATTGTGAATCACCCTGTTTGAATGGCAGCTCACAGTGGCACTGAAGTTATTGTCTTCGTCTCCATTAATTTCAGGGACAGAGTGGGTGGATCCAGAAGACCCAACAGTCATTGCAGAGACAGAGCTACTAGGGGCTGCAGCGTCAATTGAGGCTGCAGCAAAGAAGTTAGAGCAGCTGAAACCAAGAGCCAAGCCAAAGGTGAGTGTCCATCCCTGTTGTTTCTTTGAGGTTAATAAAGCGGAAGATGCATATAGCCCATATATCGGTGCATACTTTGTTACTGTCCATGATAGTGGTATAAACAATCAAACCTTGCATCAGCCTCAGTGCCACTAGACACTGCATGGGATGGGACCTCTGAAGGAAGAGGGTGAAAAGATGCTTTTCAGGGAGAGTCAAGCACGAGCCACGAGCGAGCAAAGGAAGAAAAGCCAAATGTTAGAAATGCTTTGAAGAGTTACAGTATCATTACTGTTGATTAATTACTTTTCTGTTTCCAAACACATTATACTGATGTGAAAAGTCAATCTCACTTGCTTTCCTTTGAAGACCCTTTGTTCTCATCTGAATGTGTGTAGTATAGCAGGAGAAAGCAGCGGCAACACAGAAGGGGTTCAACAGAATGCAAAAGACCTTCAGGATTTTCTAAGATTAAAAATATAGCATTTTGTGCCATGCTAAAAGAGTAGCTACTTCAGGATCAGATCAGAGATGTGGTATGACCATTTCTATTTAATATTCCTGCAGGAAAATAAATTACAGTTCATTATGAAAGCAAGTAGTGTTGCATGTTGCCAGGTCATTTCAAACGTGTCTCTGAATATATTATATAAAATTAAGCCAACTATTTTCATGCATGGTACAGAGGGAATATATGAAACTGCTGTTCCTTACAGTTGTGTGCGTAGCCGGATCACAGACAATTGCTACCTTTTGCCTAGTGTGGAATAGGAGGCAGGTTTTAGAAGAAATTACCATGTTGCCTAGAATTGCATCTCTTTAAAATGAAAATCATGCTTTGGCTTTGTAATTGACTTCAGGAAAGGACTAGGTATCTATTTCCCTGTTTATGCTGCTTTGTAGGTGCAAAACTGTTTTCTAAGTAAAGCTAATGAGAAGTCTTTCTAAAAAGCAGGGCCTCAAGAACATTCAGTGTTGATGATTGTTTTCAGTGCAGGGTGGCATTTTGTCATTCAGGAACATCAGATGAAATAGTTCTTGGTAGCTTCACTCTTTGAGGACTTCCCACCCCCTCACCCCCCCTGCTTAGTGATGGGAATAAATTAGCTCATGAAAAAGAAATGTTCTTTGTCCTGCATTTTTTAACAAGTACATCCATTTTGTTTATAAAGAAAAATGGTCCTTTATAATGAGATTCTACAGAGCAGAGGACACAGGCTGAGTCTGAGGAGAGGAAGAGTCCTCCATCACCTTTTCTATACAATCGCTGCACAATAGCATATGTGAGTTGCCTGGGAACCGCGGAGCAGTTTCCTTCCAACATCTAAGCTGCTCCAGGGTCATTGTAATTGCCCAGTGAATACAGATCTCACACCTGCTCCTCATTTAACATGTTAATTTGAGTATCCAGTCTGCCTGTGATTTATTGCTCTGTTTATTTGTCATTTGCTGAAACTAAAATTCATATCCAACTGTTTGTTTAATTCGGGCTTTAAACAGCCTTTACATCCTTTACTAGATGTTTAATCCCTTTCACAATATGGATTGTAATACACATCAAAGGTACTAGGGAGATCACAGAGTGGCTCAAATACCACTTTTTCTGCTGAAAACTTGTAGCTTGTGTCCTCCCAGAGCAGGATTTCCTGCTTTGAACAGGTTCCATCTTTCTGATGCTCGTCTTTGGCAACAAGCATAGCGTTGTAGTGCGAATGCCTAGACTTAGCTGAGGGGGGTGACACCGTCGATTTTTCTTACGCTTAGTCTATGAAATGCAGGAATGGTAGTGGTCTCCTACAATGGAACAGACCACTGGTCCAGCTAGAGCAATATTCTCCTTTAATAATAGTCATCAAGTGAACTTGCAGAGAAGTCCTTAGTTGGTAATTTTAGAATAGTCTGTCTGCAGGGAATCTGTCATCTTCATCATTATTAATTGGTGGCTGATTGTCTGTTTTGGGGCAAGCTTCTGTTTTTGGGACAGGGAGTGGGAGTCATCTGATTTAGGCTTGAAATTTTCATCTTTATGTGTTCCAGTTTGTCTGGGTTTTTCTCATTTGTTGCACTACCTTAATTTTTTCACATACTTTGGTGTTTTTAAAATTCTTTTCCTTGTTTTCTCTTCATATTTTTGCACCTATCATACCCCCTTGATGTCTTAAACTGAGACCAATAGCATGAGATGTCTTCATTTTCCACTACTGGGAATCATCTTATCCCAGAGAACAATCTCTAGTAAGACAGACCTACCGAATGCTGCCCATGTTTATCGTATGATGCATATTCTGTTTGCTTTAAGTCCTGGTCGTTTGGCTGCTGGTGAATGTGCTCCTGAAATGCTCAGTCTGCTAGCCCACTGCCCCATTGATGCTCTGTTAATATCTGTCCATCTGCTGAGCTTTTGTCTTGCAACCATTTTGAGGACTCTCCTAAGTAGGTGTTGTTACTACTCCCCGTAACACAAAACCTATTCACCCTCCTCATTGCAGTGGTCAAGGTGGGGAATGATCTGTGAAGCAATGAGATCTTTACTGTTTACTAAACAAGTTTTGGCTGTTGTATTTCCTTTAAATACAATTAAATTTACAATTAGATTTTTCCAGAGTGTGGAGTCTTTTATTATTTTTTCCCCCCTCTCTGTTTTCCATTTTTGGAGGGTCAAGTGTCTTGCCAATGCAGACACATGTTCCTCCTGTTACGCAAATATGCCACTGGCTGTATGCTGACAACCCCCCCAAATTAGTAATTTTTTGATGAAGAAGAACATTTTGTCTAATAAAAACTACACGCTTCGCTAATACTGGAAAATGAACACTTTTAAGGAGAAAGATGAGGTACAACAGTAGAGAGCATTGCTGTACCTACCGCAGTCTGTTGGTATGCTCTTCATGCTTCTATGCAGGCTTGTGCCTTCAAACACAAGTGTCTTTAGCAGTCAATAAGAGTTCTCTGCTGTTAGATTTCAGCAGTTTGTCCTCTTTTTTTTTTTTTTTTTTTTTCCCAAGATGAATCAAACCTGGATGCCTTTTTCTGCAGGACTCTGTGTGATATGTTTGATATATTAGGTTGTTATTTAATCCAACTATATATCAAACATATTCCTACAGTGTCCTGTCCTGTCTCCGGGGGTTTTAACATAGTAGAAGGCAATATGAAGGAGTACATTCACTCACAAGCAGGTTTAGAAGACTTCCTGTAGACTCCTAATCTAATCTGATTTAAAATGCATATATGAGGTGCTCCTTTATCAGTAGAGTTGCTCTTGTAGGGACTTCTGAGTTGTGTAGGGCCTTTAGGATAGCGAGCAGCAGCTGTGCCAAGAACTGACTTTCACTGAAATGGTTATTGTGTTTTCCATGGCTCAGTGCAGTAACTTAGACATATTGGGTTTCTCTTAATGAAATAGAAGATGAGAGCTGCTTCAAAATAAAATGGTTTGTCTTTTGTAATTTTTTTCTGCTGTTTAGCAATGAGATTTGGGGGCGCATTTGTTCTTCTATTAACCCTGACTTCACTTATGCTGCCCCTAATAATGGAGATTCTATAGAAAACTGGTTAAAATACAGTATAAAAACATGTCGATTTTCTTTTTTTTTTTTTTTATAATGGCACAATTGATGTCGTCAGGATATTTCATGCTATGGACTTTGTAGTTAGCCTAATAATTTTGGTTTGTCTGTTCTGGGGACTTCATTTTCCAGTTCATTTATAGCCATACATAGTCAGTAACAGCTTATTAGTTTAAGCTTGTGGACAAAGAGATGCTGATCTTCATGGGGACTACTAAAGGAAGAGACTGGTCACTTGTCTCATAGATCTGGTTTTCTACAGAGACCCAAGTAACTGAAACCTTACAAGGTGACATCTTCTGCCATGTGTCACACTGTTGCTCCTAACTTTGTTCATGAAGACAGTGAACTGACATGTTGTGAGGGTACTGCTGATGAGTGTGAACTTCAGCCAGCTCAGGACACACTCTTTAATGATGAGAATGGGTAGCAGCGGGACACTCTTTTAGTGCATTTTGCTGTGCGCAGCCTGGACCGCTGCATGTCCTTGTGGCTCAGGACTGCACGTTGGAGGGCGCGGGCAGGCGGACCCGCAGCGCTGGGCGAGCAGCGTGCCTACTCCCCGTTGCACACATGGGTGTCCTGCCCTTAGATGTCACCCCCGAGGGTGCCAAAGGGAAAACTGCAGGGAAGGACTGGAAAACAAAGGTTTGTCAGGAAAGATGAAAACTCAGAAGTTCAACAGTTTGAGTGCTGTGTAAGGCTGGTTCAGAAATAAATTCTTCACAGAAGGGATCAACTGTCAATAGAAAACTTTTTTCCAGAAATACAAGAAGTTGTGAGATAACAGGAAATGGAGGATCTGGAGGTTTGAGGAACTCGGGGTGTCGTTTTTTCTTCCTGCCCCTCAACTTTCAATATAATTGGAAAGAATTAATTTAGCACATGGGGCGGGAGGAAATCTGTTATGTGATGAGACACTAAGGTTTAGCTACTTACTGTCCTGCTGAGCTTTACCTGCTGCTCCATGGTGGAAGTTCATCCAGCCATCGTACAACAGCGTTCTCGGTAATGCAAGATTTGATTTCTCTGCGTTCCCTTTGAAAGTTGTCGTTGTTGCTTACCACCTATGTGCAATATTTAGTTTGCTCACTGTGCTGAACTAAGTTCAAACAGCTACTTCACCCTGGGTTTGGTGAATGGTTTTTCACAAATTGAATCCCATCTGGGCACATAACAGCTGCCTAATAGGTTAGAGTATGGCCGTGGGCATTTTATTAAACTTTACAAAAGAATGACGCTGTCTTTATGATGAATAATCAGATACTGAAATGCTCGCTCACTTAGGTTTGAATTCCTGATAATGCTGACATATAAAGAATAATACAGACAATATGTTTTGTTATGTTGGAAATGAAAATTTTAGAACTTTATGTAACAGAGAGCCTTAGACAGAAGTGCAGTAACAGTCTGCTAAATTGACTGTCATCCAGTGGTACTTCTGTTGATACTGCAGTTTAAGTCTTCAGTCAACTTAAATCAAAGTCAACAACACATCTATTTTAATAATGAAAAGAAACCTGACTATACTGAATTCCGTATAGCCACTTCGGTTTTATGATGCTGTGACTGAAGCAAGAGTTTTATAAATATGACTTGAGGCCTGTTGCATAAATTCAGGACCAATGTGATTCCCATTTAGATGTAATAATGGTTGTGATGTTACATTGCAAGCATTGCCAAAAATTCATGTGGACCATGACTTGCTCGCTTTACGAAGCGATTTCTTATACTGTTATTACAAGGACACATGCTTCAGTTGATGGGATTAGCCCCACAGCAAGGCAAGATTTGATTCGCTTTTCCTAGAGGACAAGAAAAAATTTAAAGTGACAAACAATCTACATGCTAGTTTTTATTTTCAGATTATTCAGTTTTTCTGGTGTCTATGGGTGCTACAATTTCATCTCCTGGACTTTTTAGTTATGTGTAGTTATGTGAAGTGCTATGGGACTGAGCACTGCTTGGTTTGCCATTTTTGTAAGGATTTTTAATTACTCATAATTATCTTTTGTTATTGTATAATTTACTACTATTTAATTAGATTGCAGTAACGGAACTAAACCTGATTTAAATTTAGATGGATGCACTTAGACTTGCAGATGAAGGGCTTTGAGTTAGAAAACTGAGCACACTTAGCTGGTGACCCTAAAGTTAGTTATTTGACACAAAAATGCTGTGATTACATAAGTTGGAAGAAACGCGTGTTTCAAAAGGCTCATCTCTCACAAGATGGTCTGTCCTGGTGCTGCAGCCGCCAGCCCTGCTGGTGGTTCTGCTTTGGGAGCTGGTAGGCTTGTGATCTGACCGCAAACAAAATACACTCTGTTGGGTTATTTTTATAAAAACCAGTCAGAATATGTGGCCCAGGCCTGACTCTGTTGAAAACAGCAATAACCGTTTATCTCTATTTTGTGAACTGTTCAGAAGGTAGTAAGCATGTTAAATGGATAAATGTTTTCACTATTTGTTTAAATGATTAGAAAGCCAGGGAAGTTGTTTTATGGAACAATAGACTTGCATTTAAATAGCAAGAAATGGCATTAGGAACAGCTGATGTCTGTTTGCACATGCTTGTTGAAAGACACGTTTGGATGACTGAAGTGTTCCAGACAGACCTTTGGAACTTCCTATCTCCAAGATGACTAAACTGGACTGCTTCACACTGCTGCTCTCTGTGAAATGACAGCTCTTACCAAAAGCTCTTAAACCTATGTGCTTGCTTGGTATCTGCGCTACATTTCTTAGTACAGGTGAATGAGACAACATACGTTTATCACTGTTCTTTTTTAATGCTTTAAGTCTTTTAAGTGTTTAGAAAATGCTCCACCTAGTTTAGTGATCCTGGAAGCACTACAAAAATAACCTTGATATGGAAAAACAAGAATTTCTTTTCAAACCTGCACTTGCCTGAATGTAGTTTTGAGTAGCCCTAGTGGAGGTAATGTATTAGAAAGCTGGCAGCGGTTCTTCAAGTATCTTGTGTGATACTCAATTCCATGTGTGAGCAGCCACAGGGGCAACTTAGCATGTAAATCCACTTATGCTGACTCCCCGTTCTAGTCCACGTGAAACTCCTTTGCAGAAAATGATGCTGTAGGTCTTACTGAATTTGCAGATGTATTCCAAAATCTTCTTGCCTCACTTTGTGTGTGTCCTCAATCTTGAAAATACAACTGCTTTCAGGTGAATAATGTGTGACATTGTTCTTTCTTGGTTATAGCAAGCAGATGAGACTCTGGATTTCGAAGAACAGATCCTGGAAGCAGCTAAATCCATTGCAGCTGCTACCAGTGCCCTCGTGAAGTCAGCTTCAGCAGCCCAGAGAGAACTGGTGGCACAGGGAAAGGTGGGTAAACAGGACAATAGCAACAGTAGGAGGGGGAAAGCATCAAAACTGAATCTAGCCTCTTAACTGTCCTCTGTTAAAACAGTAGGAAAGGAGCTTGGGAACAACTAGTGAAAATGTAAATCTTTTCATTGCTCATCACAATACATGGCCCAGGCCTGGTTCTGTGTAAAAAAAACACAACGCAATTATGTTTGCTTAAACCTCGCACGTGTAATCAAGTGCTTGGCTCTTCAGATGTTTTAGCTGTGGGGAGGTGTTATGTCTGTGGGGGTTTTTCATTTCATGAAGATCTGTGATTCAAGCTAGCAATGTATAGTCCTGCAAGACAGCTTGGGGATCTAAAACCAAACGTCGCAGCATACAGTACCACTCTGGACCAGAACAGCATTGAGCCTCGCTAGCTGAGCCCTCAGTGCGCTGGTGGCTGATTCAATGGGAGCACAGGCCTGCATGCAAATTCACTACATTTAAGTGGACGTGCTTGTAATTATTGTTGGGGCCAACGGAAAGAGTGCTTGTAACATGTCGTCCTTTTGGTCTGGTCAGCATTGAGGTCTTTGTAATTCATTTCATATCTGTCACTGGGGGCGGGGGTGGGTGTCCCCGTTAATATACTTTGAAACTTAAAATCTGGACATCCAACAGATATGTTGCCTGTCAGAACAATTTGTTATGGGATCATTGCTGTCGTATAGTTACGGCTTCCAATTTCATCTAATTCTTTATTCTGAGCAGACTGTGTCATGGATCATGTCATAGAAGTGCTGTGCTGCCCACTTCAGCTGGGATTCCTGGGGAGCTTGTGCTTTGAGCTCCAGCAGGAGCACAGAGCACTCATTTCAGAACAGTGATGTAACTGCTTGAGAAGACCCACCATAAACTGTAGCTGTGGAACTTAACCAATAAGGCATAAAACGGGATAGTAGTAACACCTGTTGAAATCTGGCTGTGGAGACAGTCCAAAAAATGAGAATTTTTAATTACCTGCTTCACTTAGATTATTGTGCAGTCTGCTTTTATGTGATAAGACCCACTCTTAGTTTCATGATGACAGATACAGTTTGCTTTGCTTTCCTCACCACCACAACCGTAAAGCTACACAGAATAATACAGAATATATATCTATACTGGTAGCAGCCCTGAATCTCCCTCGGGTGGTTTTGGCTTCTTTGCTCCTACAGTTACATTTCTGTTTGTGTCTCAGACTGAGGCTATAACAGCACTTGCATCCTGTTCTATCCAGGTTCAGGTGATGGCTAAACCCACTTTAATCTGGCCGTTTGAGGAAAGCTGCAGCCTGCTGTTCTGATAGAAGCACACATGGCAAATACAGTGTATTCGCAGGTCTGTTCAGCCTGCTTTACTGAATTTATCCATTGTGCATTATCTGTCACTCTTCTATAGAAATTTCGTAACAGATCAGGAATTTCTGCAGCAGATGTTTTTTACTGGTGGTTTCTTGCCTGCTTGGAGGATCTGCAAATAGTACTGTGGTCTTATAGGGAAGAAATTAATTCCAACCAAAATTAAAATTTAATGAAACATCAAACTTCAGAATTGTTTGTGGCACATCCTCTCATTATGATACTTCTCCACAAATAAATAAAGCCATTAAGATACTTCTGAAATAATGAAGCCCTAACCCATTTTCTTTCTTTCTTTACTAATTACTGGTGCTTAGGTACTTGTCACTATGGGGTGTCCTGACTGCAGTCGGTGGTAGCCTGTATCTCCAAGTCTGCCACAAGCACAGGAGGCTGGCTTCTAAAATGACTGGCCAAATTCTTGCCCATAGCAAATGGCTCCAGCCTGGTGGGAAGATTTTGTTACTGGTATTGGGGGAAGTGTTTTGTTTTCATAAGAAACCTTCTGAGGCATGTGGTATGGGCTCCTTCCAGAAGAGCATGGCTGGCATATAGGCAGGAGGGACAAATTTGATCTGCTCCACATCCGTTGCCTCAGTACTGAAGAGTGAATGGTACTGACTGTTGGCTTAGATTCCTCGGTAACCTTTTTATTTTGTATGGAGGCGGAGGGAAATTCTTACCCAACTGCATGGATGTATGTGAACCACGCACGTTCTTGTCCCAAATAAATTTCTGACATTGCTTGGTAAAGGCTGTGAAAGTATCTACGGGGCAAATTGGCGCAATATTGTAGTTGAAGAGTTTGCTAAAGAAATTTTAAGTGAAACTACTTTCCCCTGTGTTATTATAAAAAAATCAATTTGACGTTAGGCAACTGTTTCCATTTCTGCAGTATAGATGAAATCTGGGAACTGTCTCCTTCCACATCAGCCCCCTGTTCATTCACTGACACACGCACAAGCACACATAATTCAGACACCAGTAACTAGACTCCTTCATCTGTGGTCTGCTTATAATACATTTTCTGGGGACGATTAAGCAAGAAAACCTTGAAACCTAAAGAATTCAGGGACCTGCTGTATTCTTTTATATAACTGAGAAATCAGTTCTACGGAAGTGTCCCCATAGCTATGAGAGAACGCATCTTCTGTTTATGTTGATGCTACACATATGGATTTGATTGTGATCCTTGGGATCCTCATTATGCATAAATCCCTGATTCCATTTCTTTTAAAATACAACAAGTGTCTAGCCCATGTTTACATTTCACATCTTCCAGCTTCTCTCCCAAAATCTCTCAGATCCAGGCAGTTGGGGGTGGGGGGCTGGCAACCGGCTGTAGGATTTTGTTTCATTACTTTCATCTGACGTGGGAAGAGAACAGTCTCCCGGTTGTTGCTGCTACTGCTGATGCCATGAACGCTTCAGTGGATAAGCGGTATAGACAAACAGGCTGTGCTTTCCTCGAATGCCGTTATCAGGCATGAAGGCAGTAAGGGGGCTTCCCTGAGGAGCTTTCTGGTTTGTACCTTCCCATAGCGCCAGAATCAGAAGAGATTCAGGAATTATGTAAATCCCAATGTGTTGTGGAGGCAGAAATACGTCATTTTAAAGACCAGGAGATTAGGACCTGCTGTTTCAACTGTTGCTTAGGCCAAAGTCTCAGTTGCAACAGTCACTGCTCTGGGATTCCTACATACGTTCCAAGGACGGGGCAATTCAAGCAGCATAGCGAGCTGGACGCTACGTGAGCAGGCAGGGGGGTGCTGGAAGCGTGCTTACTCTGACAGCTAACTTACAGAAGCAGAAAATCCAAGTGTATATGCTGGGCACAGTCACAGGTGCAGGTGTTCCTTTTTTCACGGATAACGTAATCTAAATCTGAGAGAAAGCAATTGTGTTTTCAGTTTCATTGTAAGCCATCTCTGAACTGTTTTTTCAGGTTGGAGCGATCCCTGCAAATGCAGCTGATGATGGACAGTGGTCTCAGGGACTTATTTCCGCTGTGAGTAACCGCTTGTCTTAAGCAACACTAGTACCTTCTCTGAAGAAATGGTATCCTGTGAGAATGCAGAGACTTTTTTTTTTTAATGTGTCCTAGGCCCGAATGGTGGCAGCTGCAACCAGCAATCTTTGTGAAGCAGCTAACGCCTCAGTGCAAGGCCATGCCAGTGAGGAGAAGCTCATCTCATCTGCCAAACAAGTGGCAGCTTCTACAGCGCAGTTGCTTGTGGCTTGCAAAGTGAAGGCTGATCATGACTCTGAAGCCATGAGGAGGCTACAGGTACTTGTGTTCTTAACTGCTGAAAAGCCATAGCAGTGTTACGTAAACGCTATCTTAACACTGTGAACAAAGCCCAGATTTTAGGAGTAGTTCTTGACTTTTCAGAATTCTGTTCAGTTTTTCTTCCTTGTGGGATTCTGGGGCGCTTTCATTCATCCAAGGATGATGTGATTTTGCATTTGTCACTATTCAGCAGCAGCTACAGCTCGCTTCATTGCTTGGTTTTATTTTCATTTTTAAAAGATGTTGACAGATGCAAACTTCGCCTGGCCTGTGCCAAGCCCCGGGTTAGGTGCAATACTGATAGATTCATGTTCATGATAAGCCACAGGAACACGAGCTGCGAACGTTTACTACGTGCTTTTTTGTAGTCAGTGAGTATGGTTTCTGTGCCATTGTTCTGCATTCAGTGAGACTCCCGGTGAGCTTGTGAAGAGGTAAACACACTTAACTTGGTAGCACTGGAGTATTCTCCTGACCTTAGCAAGGTTATGCCTGTCCTCAGCAGAGTCCTTGCCTAAGTGCCAGCCTGGGTTGTGGTCAGGTTTCCTTTGTTTCTAGGAGTCAAGAGAGCAATTGTAGATAGAACATTTCTAAAATGGAGAAACATTGTCGGGCAAAAACAAGAATAGAAGGTGATGCAACATCTCAGCTGAAGTCTGATTTAACTTTTTTATATGAAGCTGGCTCCCTTTTACATTACACATCCATTTCACATTGCTTTTTGAACTATTACTGAATTAACAGTGTTACAACAGGTAAAATCTAATGTCTCTGGAAGTCTTGTTTAAGGGTGTTCATTTAAAAAACAGCTGCAGCTTTCTCTGATATGCTGTCCTGCAGGCTCAGTCAGGAATGTAAGAACTATTTCAGCTCCTGTTTTCATACCACCAACGTGGAGCATCTTTGCTGATGTTGAAATTGCCCCTTTTTCTTTTATTTGCACAGATGCTACTAATGGACACTCAACAGTTCGTGCACAGATAGGTAGAATCAAGTGCAACAGAAATGCGTATGAGTGACTGTCTGAGCCAGAGGAATTGATGTCATTGTTTTCTTTCTAAGTAGAAAAAGGGTTTAAATATTTAGGAGGAAAAAATAAATGTATGAGCGTGTGATAAATCTGTTTCTACAGAAAACATGTTAATGTTATCCTAGGGATGAGATGGGTTTAGTGCTTTACAGTGGATTCATATAGATCGACTTTGTCAAGGGTCTGAGGGTGAGAGAGGTACCAGTACCTGGAAGATGGTTCAGACTGTAATGCAACCTGCACTTTCATAGCCGAATGCCAGGATGGGTCTGAAGGAATTTTAAATGCAGAACAAATAATAGAAACAGGAACAAAAGCAAGTACAGGAGACTGTTTTCTCAGCTCTGCCAGGAAACTCAGGGTACTCAGTCACTGTAGACTAATACTATTATTAGACATGGAGTGTGAAAAGTTGGAAGGGAATGTGAAGAGGAAACGAGCCCAAGCACAGACTGAAATTGAACTTTGCCACTTTACCAACCTTCATATTAGTTCTAAAATGAATAATGAAGGGAAAAGCAAGTTGCATTTGGAAATAATGTCCTTTATTATCATAGCAAAACCAGTGAGTTGATGTCTACTGAATATTTTTACTGGTGGATTTGCCAAAACTACTGAAACTTTTGAGCTGGCTTTTGCCCCCAGCACAAATATTTTCACATAGCTTTAATCAATAGGTTAGGTCAGGAGTCTGAGTATATCAGTTTTCTCTTTCCCACCCCACAAACAACGGCAAGCTCTGGGAGAGGACGTTTGAACTGCATTTCCTATGAATGCTGACTTGGAACACACTGTTACAGAGGCTGTTCCAAAACTTAATGAAACAAATGGAAATGTTTCTGTTCTCTTGTGGATGAGCTCCAGACTGAGCAGAGCAAATTTCAAATAATTTGTGCTTGGGTCATTTCGGGTGGGAAGAGAGTTAAGCTGAAAGGGAGATGAAACTGGGAATGTGGAATAGGGCTGCGGAGGTAGGGGGCAGGTTCAGAACTGGCCCATGTGCCTTCCCCTCATCGTGCCGCTGTGTCTCCAGCGTGTGCAAGCAGGATGTCTTTGCCAATGGCCTGTGTGGGAACAAGTGTTCTCAGCACCCAGGACACCTGGGGACATCAGGAACCACAGGACAGAGAACTCTTCTCCTGTTCTCTCTCACTGCTTGTCACAACATTGCAAGTACCTACCCTTTTCCTGCACGTTGTGAAACCACTGATGTTGTGTATTGGTGTTGTTGACTGATTTGCTGTTAAATACTAGGGTTTAGGGTTTAATATGAGAAAGCCTTACTGGGTCAGACCAAAAGTTCATTAAGCCCAATCTATATCTGGATTCCAGCAGTGGCCATTAGGAAATGCTCAGAGAAGCAAGGAAGAACAGGGTAAGCATGCGTGAAACTCTTCTCGACTACGTTCTTAGATTTCAAGCATTTTCACCTTGGGAACTTCCCAAGCCAGTTGCAGATTCTATACATTTAGTAAGCCTCAGCGGTTTTCTCCTTTTAATTTATCCAGTCCTCCTTGACCCCACGTAAACTTTTAGTCTAATTAACAGTTCTTGGGCAGATTAAACTAGGACAGCTATAACTATGTCTGTCCCAACCTGCTTCGGCTGGTTTAAATCCACACAGTAGGATCAGCTGAATGACATACAAATTCATTCCTGTAGCACACAGGTCTCAAATTTTATTTACAGCGTAGGCACCTTCCCAGGGTGGGGGTTTCTAGCAAGACTTAACCATTCACATCCTTCTCTTCATGAAGTATTCAGTTGCTCTTGAGGGTACCTGGTACAAAGTAATGCTGTGCAGTGTTACAGAAGTCAGTTTGAGTAGGGATAAATTCATGTTGCTTTGACCAGGCTATGTTACTGCTGGAACTTTGATAACATGTTTCTTCTGGTATCTCAGCTAAATTCCTCACAATTAAATAAGATATCTCTCCATAGCATTCCACTGTGCACTGAAGACTTAATCACAGTAACAGGTGATCTAGGTGTTCCTCTTGCTCAGGAGGTGGAAATATCTCTGAATGGTGCCCTGTCTCATCCTCTAAAGTTGTTTATTTGCTAAAGCACTTTGAAATACATTTGAGGACCCACCTTTCAGTATTTGTATGTATAATGGAGTAGAAAACATACAGCCAGGTCCCCCAGGCAGTCCCTCAGAATGAGTGAGCCGTGACCCCTCTTAGCACTAAGTCCACATCAGCCCAGAAGTTTCTTTTCCTGCTGCTGTCCTGACATTGATGAATAGATGGAAAAGACATTGATAAACAGAGGTAGAAAGGAGAAGGATTCCAGTAAGAGCCAAGAAGGAGGCATAGGTCATATTTTTATATAAACCAATTTAAAATAAAAAATATCAGACATAAGGCTTATCTGGGACTCACAAATTTAAAGGACTGCTAGTGGTATATAAAAGATCTCATTTATGTCCCCATATACAGTACCCGTTAAACCAGGGACCATTCTCCCAGAGCCAGCTTTTTGCTGCTTTCCCCAGCTGCCGGTACGCTGCAGCAAATCCAGTGCCAGACCTGACAGTGCTGAGCCCTTACGACTGCCCCGGGTCGGTGCAGGGTGTATATGGTGCCAGCTCCATCTTTTAGCTTTAGGAGAAGAGAGGTTTGCGTTTTGTTTATGACAAGGACTCTTCTTCCGCTCACCTCCAGGGGTATCACAGGAGATTCCAGGGCCACTCTGGTGTTCTCCTCTGTATCCATCAAACCGGTGCCTGTGGACATGGCCATTACTGAGCCTGCAGTGTGGAACCTCTGCTGCCACATACGTGTTACAGTATAGCAGAAACAGCTTTGCCAACATTAGAATGCAGGTGGCTTAGTTACCTGTCTCTTTTTGATGCACAACTGCTGACACAACTCGGTTTAGACAACAAAAAATGTATTACAAATGTTTGACTGTTGATCTTTAGAAGTCTGAGGATTTTTAAGGAAATAGAAGTTTAAATGTGAGATAATCACGGCTTTGTAAGTACCTGATTTGCCCTGGTGAAAGTCCATTAAACAACTTCATTGCCTTAAAATGTTTCTTTATGCGCTAGCTTTCAATTTCTCTTTTTCTTCCTCAAAAAAAAAAAACCAAAAAAAATCTGATCAAGTGCATAACATAGCTGTGTGCAATTTTATCCACTGTTTTATTTCAAACTAAAATCTCATTTGTGACTTTCCCAACTTCCAGCTTCTTAAATAAAGGAATTGTGTTCCTCTCTGTACTGTTGATTTTGAAAGATTAATTTGGGTTTCACTGGGAAAACCAAAACAAAACACGCCTTTCCTGTGTAGTTTTAGCAAATAGCTAAAA
Organism: Falco cherrug; assembly: GCF_023634085.1. Classification (NCBI taxonomy): domain Eukaryota; kingdom Metazoa; phylum Chordata; class Aves; order Falconiformes; family Falconidae; genus Falco; species Falco cherrug. The sequence continues at coordinate 22,375,798 of NC_073703.1, forward strand.
TAGCAAAGAAGTTTCAGTTTTGGTGCTCAGATGAATGAATCCATGTTAGTTAAGCTTTTTCTGTTTTTTAATACTAAATTTCTTTTGTCTTTTTCAAAGGCTGCAGGAAATGCTGTCAAGCGAGCATCAGACAATCTGGTCAGGGCGGCCCAAAAAGCAGCATTTGGGAAAGCAGAGGATGATGACGTTGTGGTCAAAACAAAGTTTGTGGGTGGCATTGCTCAGGTTGGTACAATCATCCAAGAAGTAAAACAGAGAAAAAGCTGTCAGAGAAACACAGCGTGGCGTTACAATGTCCATCTGCTGCGCTGCAGGCTGGAAAAATCTGTGTAGAAATTACGATGAATTTTGTGATGCCTCACCGTTAGGTAACCACTGACATAACAGCAAAGTGATGTTAAAATGTCTACACTTCTTCGTTAAAGCATTTACTGTCATAGCAGTTACCATTGTCCAGTATCTTTCTCGTTTTGTTCTGGTGAAGTTAATGGTTCTTTTCAAACTTCTGTTATGTACTTTGAATATTCCCAAGCCTTAATGGAACACTAGTTTTGTGTGTATACAATCAAAGAAATAGAGAGTGAGAGAGAAGGCTGATGACATTTTGTTACTGTGACCATAATAAATATGAAGAAATAATAATAACATTATTTAAGAATAGATTCCAAGGCTTTGAGGTGTACCAACTTCTGCATTCACTGTTATGAAGGAGTAACACCATATACTGTGGTCACAACTTAAAAGATACTGAAATTTATCATTTCTGCATGTCTGTAGCACTGTCATTTTTCCTTTGGCGTTTTGAGATGCAGGAGAATACTGTGGGTACCTGCAGTAGTGAGTGTTCAATTTTGCTGTCACTCAAACATTAAGACATGTGCTAACCCCTCACCCTGATGAAGGTTGGGGGAGCACAGCACTATGAAATCCATCTTGGATGTACAGTAAAACTAGGCTGGTAGGTTCTTTTTTTCTTTTCTTTTTTTTGTCCTTTTAAAGAAATGTGGGGATACGATACTGTTCTTGATGGCATAGTCCTGAAACCTGGAAAAATTTGAACAATTCCTGCCAAAGTAATTGAAATTTGGTGCTTCTCTGAAGAATGCTCAAGGTCTATCTGTGACTGGTGTCATAGAGAAAGAAATCTTGTTTTACAGACAGTATTCCTTGCTATCATAATTCATACTTCTGTTTTCTAGATCATTGCAGCCCAAGAAGAAATGCTGAAGAAGGAAAGAGAGTTGGAAGAGGCAAGGAAAAAGCTGGCTCAGATCCGCCAACAGCAATACAAATTTCTACCCACAGAGCTGAGAGAAGATGAGGGTTAACCTGCTGAGATTTTTGTCTTTTTTTTTTTTTTCCTTTTTTTTTTTTTTTTCTTTTCTTTTAAAGAAATAAGCTAAAGGGAGACAGTACAGTGAGAACTGCTTTGACAACATTCTGGTATGCCAAGCACTTACCTAAATAAACTGCCTGTTATAGCTTTGGATGAGCAGAGGGCAATAAACACTTGTTCTTTCTCATCTGGTCAGCTGAGGTGCATGATCATCAAATAATGGTACAGTGTTAGGTTCATCATTCCTGTTCCTTCCTTGACTTGTATCTCAGGAGAGAATGTTTCACTTTTTACTAAAGATACTAAGTCAGTATTATTGTCACTTTCCTGATGCTTGAGGTATTTATCGTTCCTTGACTTGTTATAAAACATTCATAATACTGATAGGAAAACAGTCAAGAAATCTTTCATATGATAAATATCACATGAGCTGGTGGTTCTCCCCCAACTACCCTTGTAAAAAGAAGACCAAGATGGAGAAGGGTGTATGTCTGAGTGGAGAAACATGCATGAGTGTGGGTTTGAAGAAGATGCCTGTCCTCTCTGTGTTATATGGCTGGTTCACCCCGAAACTGGAGGAATTGTCTCTGCACCTGTTTGCACTAGTAGTATTACTCCTTACCTGATACCAACAAGCTTCTACTTGTACAGTATTTAGGTTTACAAAATGTGGCAATAGCCATTCTTTAAGAGCTCAGAAAACAAAGAAATGGAAACCTTGTCACTGCCTCAGTAATAGCAGGTTCATGAAGGAAAATGCTGTTTCAATTATATACCTCTAATGTGTGACTACTCTTACAGTATTATACACACATACACATGCTCTAACATTGGACTGAATAGTTTGCATTTTGTTTTTTTTAATTGAAGTTGTCTGGTTCGTACTGTGGGATTTCTGTTAGAATGTATGTTAGTAAAAAAAGGGAAATGCCCAGTACAACAAAAGACTATCACAGCTCCTGTTATTCTTTTAATAATTTCATTTATAATTATATTGTTTTGAAACCTGTGGGTATTGTAGGAGAAAAGAATAAGTAATTTACAAGTAGACTTTTCCTGTAATATATTTTTAAAAAATCTGGACTCTAGGGAGTTTGTTTTCATAGTTGGTATTGATGAAAACATACACGCCAAGGAATTGCAGAGAAGGAATAGCAGCAATCTATCAGCAGGTTTTGTCTTCAGCTGCAGAAAGGTATGGTGCGCTCTCCATATCTCTGTTGTGACCTAAACAACAGCAACACGGGTAGAGTGAGTAACACATTTTACCTTGTCAAAGAAAGAACACAAATCACAGCAATTTTAACTAGTAAAAGCTAAACTATTTGACTAACTAAGAACACCGTAATCTAACAAAACCTTCTGACATGCCTCTAACTCCGCTCGAGCCCTCTTAAACAACAGTGTCTATTTAGGTCAAAGGACGTTGCTGCTCCAGTCCTGGCAAAGGCCGTGCTGTTGTTTGGGTACCTGCCAAGTATATTCAGCTGAGCCTGTTAACATTGTACGCATACCCACCTCGTTGTCATTGTTGCAGAAATACTTGTCTTGTAGACTCCAAAGTAACCCCCCTAGTGGTAGGTTTACCAGTTTAGTAGCTCTAACTCATTTAACTTACCTGCATGAGATATAATTATCAGGAATTTTGTCACACTAGTGTTAAATATATAGCAAAAAATGACTAGAGAATTAATAAATATTGAAGTGTACAAATATTTTTATTGTTAAGAGTCTCTTCTCTGGTACTGACCTATTTCAGATACAGTAGAGTTGCTGGAGAATCCACAATCACGAGAGAGAGAGAAAAAATTGGCAAATCCCAAATGGAATCACTGGCATCGACAGATGTGCTGTGATATGTAGGCTTGTGTGCAAATGCAAATCCTTACCATCAAAGCTGAGCATTTCCGAGTTCTGTAATTTTCCACTTGAGCACAATTGATTTTTCTTCACTCAACTCGGTGTGAGCAGTCACAGCATCTCAATGTTAAAAATTCCTACCCCCAAAAAAGAGGCTTCCTGTAAATTTTGAGGCAGAAGGCTAAATTGCTGTTTATTGCTGTAAGACCCAAATAAAGACAGCTCTAGTGGTAGGGATTTGCTGCTGCTGTCGGTAGGTCCAGCTTCTTTGTAGCTTATGGCTCTTTTTCTGGATAGCCTCACATTCCCATCTCTTTTTTGGAAAGATTCACCAGACAGAATTGTTACTGCTTCCTTTCAACCTATGTTTAACCTATTATTTGGTCTCATTAAAGCATGAAGAAAGATGATGCTGTCCTTGGCACCATGCCAGTATTTTACTGTAGGTATAATACTGTTGTAATCCATTTTGATCAGGATGGTATTTGCCGGTTTGAAGGAAGCCAAAAGCCTGGTCAAATGCTACAGTGTGTGGACATTGTAAAGCTAGAAATCTTTATTAGGATGTAGAAGGAAAAAGCATGCTCAAATTGTGTCCCAGCTAAATTTGTTTGGGAAATCCATTTTGGTACAGTTACTTTGAGACTTCTCTACTTCTGATTTAATGCCCCCTCTTATTTGACAGAACGTATTGTTCTTTTTTCCTCCTTAGCTATGCGCTTGGTAGAGGAACCACAGTCAGATGAGTAGCCGAGCTGAACAGCTGAAGTATTTTTTTTACGCTGAATTTTTGGTCTTCATTTGGGAAACATTAAGAGAATATAAGCGCGTCTTAAGTCTTACGATTTCAGTTTTTTCTTGTTATAATTTGCAGTACCACTGAAGTCCACATGTGAACATCTGTGGCGTTTGGAACTAGTCGAAGCGTTTATTTGGCAGGGAGGCTTGCAGCAGGAAGGGACAAGTTGGAGTGAGAGATGGAAGCTGGTTAATAAGAAGGATAGATGTTTACTTTGTTCTGTTAACTTGTGAAATGGTAAACGAGCTCTGTTGTATCTCACCCTTTATGTGGATTTCACTTTAAGGAATTGTATGCAAATTAAAAGCAAAATGCCTCAAAGTTGCTTGTGTACAAATAGTCTAGTGTTGTTTCCCCAACTATTTGGAAAACAATTTGTCTAAACTTTTCTACATCAGAAGTCTCAAAGTAAGAAAAGTTTTGAAACAAAAATTGGAGACTAGACTCTTGTTTCATCTGTCCCTTTCCCTTTCATCTTCTGCATGTTCATTACTTGGTTCCTAATGAAGGGATGAATACATAATCTCAGAAATCTCCTCACGGTAAATATGTTTAGCTCATGAGCACATTTTTGCTTTTAATCAGTCCAAATTGATACGATACTCACCCCAGGAGTATGGCATGTGCCATCGCTACATGTATCTGCCTACATGATTTTATTGTATTACTGATTTGGAATTTTGGGGATTTTTGTGCCTTATACTGTAAAAGTTTTGTCCTTATGTAACTGCATCATGATTAACAAAGAGAGAGTTACCTGCCCCTAACTGTTATGATTCCTGAAACATGCTTTTCCTTCTTCAGGGTGGCATACATTACACACAAAGCCTGAGTCATTCCTGTTGCAATCTGTGTTTTAATATTGTGCTACATCCCTGCAGTGTTGCAATGTTTGGCTTTTTAGGGTTTGGCAAAGAAAACCGGAAGGTGTGAGATTTGCTGAAGGCCTGGATGTAGGTGGGGAACACTGAGGACCCAGCCGGTCAGCCTGAACCAGCTGCAGCCCAGCCCTAAGAGGGCAGCCAGCCCTGTAACGGAACAGTACATCTCTCTAGCCCAGAATTTATGCCAAATGCAGAAACTGTTCGGTGATGCGAGTAACAAGTCCCACGGTTATAAGTTGCTGCTTTGCCTAACCATAGTACGTGTGCCACAGTTAGTTCAGAGGCAGGCAGGTCACAGCCTGGGTCTGGCTCATTAGCTATGATCCGTTTAACACGTGAACTCCGTCCTTGGGCACAGCGCATCGTTCAGGGGGGAGCGATGCCGAGATCCTGAGCGAATGTTGCTAAGTGCGTGCGGCGCTGGGTAGATCCACACGGGATGTACCTCAGCCCGAGAGGCAACATCCCTGCCTCCACCGCAGGGCTCAGGGGGACGCGCTGCCAAACTCGCACTGCTTCCGTCAGCGCTGGGCAGGAGCAGGGCCTGGTACTGGGGCACGACGTCTTCAGCAGCTGGGCGGTACGATAATTCTGGCAGAGTACCCCCTCTGTCAGCTGCCTGGTGTCACGTTAAGCCCCTGAATGTGATACTTCCTGGTTGGAGTCCACTTTGTGCGTTGGTGTCTCTGGCCTGCTGGCCTGAGCCGTGGCGGGCTGGGGGAGGCGTGGGGAAGGTGGTGCCGGCCCGCGGGGTCTGCCCAGCCACTGCAGCGGGCGGGTGCTGCGGGGGGGGCTGGGCGGCTGCGGTTCAGCACCAGGGAAATCGAACAAGAGAATCCATCTACACCAGACGTGACCTAGGTCAAGGGCCAGGCTGAAGCAACCCCGTGTCCTAGAGCGGGCATGTGCCGTACCCGTGACAGTTCAAATGTGACAGCATGATTAATTTTGCCCAAAGATTATTATCGGTCATTTATTGAGCTACAAGTGCGTGCCATTTTGTCACTTCTTTAATTTGTTAAAAATAATAAAGAAGTAGAGACTTGTCTTTTCTCTTAAATTAGTACACTTTGTTGCAGTGGAAGGACCTTCTGTTCAAGACAGTTTTGGAATTCTAAGCCGGAATTTCTTGGGGGTTCATCTGTCACTTTAATGACTTCCCTTCCTGTTAGAGTTGTAACCTCAAGCAAGGCACAAAGGACTTCATAGTCATGCTGCCACACCAGCATGTATAGTGTTTATCTGGCCACAAATATAAATAAATTTACTTTTTTTTCTTCATCAACAATAAGCCCTTGAAGGAATTCCTTTTTTTCCTGCATGTAGGTATTTGTGACTTGTGTTGCACTGGTTGTCATGCAAAGGATCAGTTTGTTCCTTAAGCAAAATAAGGCAGAAGGTGTATCTGTCCACAAGGCTGGGAAAAGGCGGAATTCCCGGGTGACAGAGGAGAATGTCCTGTGTAAAGCGCTGCTGCACAAAGCTATCAATGCTCACTTTGTGGTGTATGTCAGTGACACCCAATAGCCTTAAAATTAAGTATATCTAAACCACACATAAATATGTACAAAAGCCAAACAGCAGTTATTCAAGGGTGGTGAATGCTTGGTGGTGGTGGGTTTTTAGGGGGGGAGGCTAGTTTTGCTTTTATATTCATTACAATTTCCATTTCATTCAACAGATAGCAGTCAGTGGCTGTATGTACACGGGCTACTTCAACTCTCGCTGTGAAATCTGTGCCTGAGAGTTGCATCTTAACTAGTCTGATGTTGCTACCAGCAGGAGCTGGCTCTGGCACGCCTGCCCTCATGTCTGAGTGGAATCTTTTGGGCATTCTGTGTGCTCCTCAAGTGGATCTGTCACCAGATGTGTATCGTGTCTGTGGTTATTTGGTAGCTTTCTTCCATGTGTTCTCCCTGACAGAAACAAGATTGCAGAAGCTCCCCTTGTAGGGTTGTTTAGCTGAATATTTAAATGGGGGCTATAAAGGCCCTAGGCGTGTTTCAGGCTAAAATATTTGAAAATATTTTTTAAAATATTAAAAACCTACTAAAATTAAACTGTTAGAGTCTTTTAAAATAGATATTTTAAACTACTAGAAAAAAGCATTTGCCAAGTTTGCTATCTGCTTTTATTATCTGTGCAGCATTATTTTAATTTGTTTTGAAAACTTTCTAGGCACTACTTTAGACTAGATTCTAGGGAAGTTAACTCTTTGTGCTTGCGCAGTAGGGCCGAGAGACTTAAAAACCAAACCACAGTGTTTGACATGCTTGGGTCCCTTTTGACATTGTCTTTCTTCACAGTTTCCTTTGCTTTTCCCTTTCTCTTGTTCTGAGCATTCGTGAGAGCTGGACTTTCTCCCTGGAGCATCTTTTAACAGCATATACACTTAAGTTTTTCACCTGTGCAAGTCAGTCAGTTACATCTAGTGTGGCAGAAGAAATACTAATATGTGGGGTTTATCCATGCCTAATTTGGATAATGTAAAGCTTACATAACAAACACGATTTTATTTTCCTAGTCCTTATCTTCTTCAAGTATATTTACTTGTTTTAAAAATGGATAACAGGGGCTGGTGACTTCTTAGCATCCTAAAATCTACACTATGAGGGTTCATCCCAGGTGAAGAGGGTTTCTTTTGGCATGTTTACCTATAACTGGTATTTCTATAAAGTCAAAATCTCTTTATTAAAAATATATGTGGAACATTAAGTTCAGAAGTTTTGAAGATGAAAATTCACTTGTGGTACCAAATCAGATGTTAATTTAGGAGTCTCAGAAGCATTTTGGAGTCTGTGGAAAAAATACTGCATTAGGACCGTGAGAAAATGTTGCTGGCTATTTTCTTAATACAGTTCTTGCTCTTAAAGTGCTGCATTTAAAAATACTGGTTGGAATCTTCAGTCCCACACACATCAATATTTGGTACTTTCTAGGCTGTTAGTATAGTCTTTGTTTTAAAATAATTGCCTGTGATATGGTCCATCTTCTCTGAATATGGTTCAAAATCAGTCGTCTTTGTGGCTGTTTGTATTTTGTAAGGTGCAACTGACTGAGTAAAAAGGTTAATGTAGAGGTTTCTTCCAGCATTATAGTTGATGATCTTTGCAAATTGCATTGTATAATCAAAGTTACTGATTAAAATACTTACTTGAACATGAGTCACTGAACTGTTGACCTGATTAAGTCTTGGAAACAGTGGTCCGTTCTGGGATGGTGGGTATATTATAAATACGTGTTTGTACTGTCTTGGACATTTTCCAGTTTGACAATAAATACATTGCATTTTATTAAGGATGTACTGCCAGAGAATAGTTTTATCAGCCTTGTTTCTGAACCAGAAAAGGTATTTATGCCCCCATTCACCAAATGCTGTAGCTCATACCTGTAGTATTTAAAAAAAAAAAAAAAAACCAAACAAAAAAACCCACAGCAGAGTCCTTCATATTTTGTCTGCAATGTAGTTACCTCAACTTGACCTGAATGGGATTAAACCCATGCTTGTGGGACTTCCCAAATGACAGTGTTCCGGACCCTCAGAGAAACAACGCATGGCTCATATGCTTTACCACATGGTACTAGTTAGAAGCACCTTCACCATCATATCCATCCCAAGATAATCATAGTGGGTTTCAAGTATTAATAAGAATACTCTGCTCCTAGAGACCATTCCTTATTTGTGGTTCATAAAGCACTACAAATGAGTCACTCTAATTTCACAGATGGCAAAATTATGTGGCAGGAAGGGAGATGGTTTGTCCAAATCCACAGAGCAGGTTGCACTGAATGGAATAGCCAGTCAAGTTCCTGTGGTCCAAGAACTAGATAGACCAGTAGTAGCCATATGCAGGAAAGGGTTAATATTTATATTCCCATCTAGTTGCTAACTGTCTACATTATTTTTTGCATTAGTGTTTCTGCACTCTGTCGGTTCCAGAGAAATCAAATGCATTCTTTTTTGGTAACTGATAGCACAGGGACTTAAACAGTGATTGTGATTAGTGCCAAGAACAACCCTCTTTCACTGCCAATGCTTTAGACAAACATCCTGTCTTCCAGAGTTGAATTTAATTGCAAGAATCTCTGCTCAGTGTCTTGGCTTTGCCTTGTGTTGTAACCGCTTCTGTTAAGGCACCAGCCTCAGCTCTCGTTCAGTAAGTACGGACTTAACGCAGCATTTTTCTCTTTTTCTACAAGAGAAGCGACAGCTTTAATACTTTGGACAAAGCTCTTCAAGCTTATTTAAATTAGCCTCCTGCTTTACCAAAGCTTCCTGCAAAATATGATGAAAATCCTGAGGCACTGGAGCCTTTAATGTGACACTTTTAGCCACAGAACCAGTTTTGAAGTTTACTCAGAGATGCCTTTAGTCATCTGTAGTTATGTGAGACTGGGACATTAAGAACGCCACACTAATGATTCCGGTCTGTCTGCAATTACTTACTCTTTGCCTTCAGCTATATAAGCATGAGTATTTTCTTTCTTCTAAATATTCATCTTTTGTTTGCATTTTTTAACAATAAATGAGTTGAAATGACACTATATTTCCAAAATGCTTGCGCAGTTTCTCAAGATCCAGTCTGAGGATTATATTTAGTTATACTTTTTCTGTGCAAATTGTTAGCTATTCAAAAAAAAAAAAAGTGGCATACATGGCAAAGATGGTGTGAAACCTCTAGTAGCTCAAGTTCATATGAAATGTTTATACTTGAGACTTTTTTTTTTCTTTTACTGAGGGGGATAGCACATTGCTTTACTAACAATTTAAAGATTGCTATTTGTTGTTAGTTGAAATTTTGTGAGTTGAAGCGGTAGAGTCACTGTGGGAGTATTTGAGTTATGACCTAAGATGGAGGCGTGTTAGGAAACAAAATGGGTATATTCTTCAAGCCTAGACTGAACTTTTGTCTCATGAAATCACTGGAGACTTCACCTAAATGTTTATTTCTCTTCTCTTTTTGGTTATTGGTTTTGTCTCCTTTCCTCTGCTCATGGTTGGCTTTTTTCCTTGAAAGTCAGTATGTCTCAGTATGTGCAGGTTTAGTCACAATCATGTCTGTCTGTGGAGAAAACATGGGTCTTAATGTCAACATTTATTACCAAAATCAGGAACAGTATGTCCCGCACATCAAGGTCAAATTCACCAGTGGTTTTTATCAACTATCATTAGTGCAGAACACTCAGTCCCTAAATTCATGAAACTACAGTACAGGAACCGAATTCATCCTCTCATAAATTTTCTCTTAAATAGATTTGAAAATTGGTGAGTTCAGGCAATCCAGACTGTAGGAATATCTGTTATGAATTCAAACAGAGGAGTGTTAGGACACAAATTTGATATATTCTTTGAGCCTAGATGGAACCTTTGCTTCATGAAGTCTGTAGTGATTTTAGCTAAAAGAGTATGCTGCTTTTTCCCTCAGAAGAATGAAAGTGAGAACTTTAGTATGAACTTGCTGTTCTTCCTGATCTCTCATATATAGCTGATCTCTTCTGATCTGGAACTTCATGTTACTGAGTTTTCACATACAAAAACTAAGTGGGGGGAAAGATTCAAAAAGAAAATCAGCTTCACTGGTCATTCTGTTGTGCTTCACTTGCAGTCCAGTTGCCATCCCCTATCACTCAGTGGTGACAATAAGGCTGTTTAGGGCAATTCTCAAGCCAAACCACTGCTGTGACATGCCTGTGATGCTTCCAGATCCTGCATCCCAGCAATTCAAGCCACGAGAGAATTTTCTGGTTAAGTTTCTTGACTGTTCAGGAGTCATCTCGGACCTCTTCCAAATCGCAGGAGTGGCTCTTTATTGCATGACCAGATCACTCATATTTCAGTTTGTCCAAGATCTTGTCATCTGGAAAGAGGCTAGATGAAAAAAATTCTTTATAAGGGCATCCTATACCTCTCCTAAACCTGGAAAAACTAAATATGCTGAATATCTCCTATACTAAATGCTTTGTAAAACAAAATAGACTGCCAATGCACCCATCTCAGAAGGGGTCAGAGCCTATTCAGATCTTCTTCCCTATCTTAAGTGTAACGCCCACCAAAAAGAGAACTTTCGACCTATAGTTTTTTTCCAAAAGTATTTGCTAGCAGCAGAGTCCACACTGTTTGGTCCCTATTCAGATTCCTAATGAGTAGGTTCATAACATCTGCCAATGAAGGTAACAGCTTTTCCCTTTTAGTGTTTCATACCCTTCTTGCTTAACATGCCCGGGTGGTTCCTAGTATACTAATTGCCTGTGAGTGGAGTGGAGGGAGAGCTGCTGGATACAGAATAGGAAGTTGCCCATTCTTTTGTCCTGGGACTGCGAGGCAGGCAGAGGTTAGGGAGTGGCTTTAGGATTTGTAGAGTCTCCGAGGTCTGGTGGGTCACACAGTTGCAGTGGAATTGAGATGCCAGCACAGCTCTGGGTAGGTGGGAAGGTGCACTGGAAATGGGGCTGACCAAACAGCACAGCACAGGCAAGTCTAAATCTTTTGCTGGAGAAAAAAAAAAATCACTTTGAGTAAGAGCAGGGGGGCAGAACCTGAGATAACAGCTTTCCACCCTTTTATAGACACAACGGATGATATTGCTGCATCTCTACCATGTTGCAAAAGGGAAACAGAGTAAGGACTGGAAGGGGTCTACTTGGATTTTCCTGTAACAGGTAAGTGGTAAATGCTGGGTTCTGTCTTCAAATTCTTAGTGAAATTCTAAAACTACATAAATTGAGACAGCAAGCAGGCCATTTGAGGCTTGTTTCAGATATTTGCTTCCAAGCAGGGGTTATACTGTCTGTAGTTGCTCCCAGCCAGTAAGAATGGCAGTGTTGAAAAGGTAAGTCAGACCTGCAGTTGACACTACTGATGGTGAGTTACAGAATCATGTTTAAAATTAGGTAAACTCACATGTTGCTTTGGTCCCTTTTGATCTTGCAGACAAGTAGGTGGTGGCATTTGAGACATCTGTGCATTTCTGAGAGTCCAGGCCACCTTTAGAGTTCAAACAGAAATACATGCTATAACTGGGGCATGTTGAAAGCTATGACTTCATTTCTTAGAACTTTTAACAGCTGTATAGCTCAAAGACAAATAACTCATCCCTGGCTGGTCCCTGTAATAACACAGACATCCAGAAAATGCCTGGCATTTTTTGGTTCACTACTTGAGATCAAATTCCTCTGATTTTGTTTCCCTCTGGGCTAAGAACAGACTATTCTTAACGCTGTAGCCCTAAGGAGAAATTTTGCGTCCTGCTGCAGCTTTGTTTCTACACGTGTTACATGGTCTCTGGAAAATTCTACTCCATTTAGTACTATTTGTCCAGTCTCATGTCCAGCCCCTTCTATCAGCAGCAAGTTCCTGTTGTTGCATTTGGATTTTAAAGGAAAAAGGCATCTGTTCGTTCAACACCCACTTGGCAGCTCTTCAGCCTAGCTGCATCCATAGAGTCACAGGGAGCTCCGTGAAGAAGCTGGCTCCCACAGAACTAATTCTGGGTGTCAGTGCTGAATGCCCTGACGACTTGTTTTCCCTTATGGAAACTCTTCTGTGATCAGAAGTCTCGAACTGTCAAAGCAGAGCATTTCAAAGGGCAGAAATTCTGAAACCGAAAGGAGAGTCTGTTCTGGGAGCTGAAGGAAGAAGTGGGTTTTGGTTTAAGCTTAAGTGTCCGAGAGCAGACACAGCTCCTCTGGATCTGCAGATGTGGGGGATAGGGAGCTATTTAAATTCACAGTACTGCTGGTATAAGAGGAATTGATATGTATTGGTCCTGAATTAGTTTAGGCAGGAAGGGAATCCTGGACTAGTCTTTAAGTATGGCTAGAGGGGAGTACAAATCAACTCACTTCTGACATCGGGAATGAGAAACAGGCTCATACAGTCACAGTAAGGGTTTGGCCTCGGGGCTTTTCTCTGTCCCTTACAAGTTGTTACTGAAATTTGTGATGGGAACCCAGCGCTAGGGTTACAGGTTAATCAGCCTGAACCATCTAATCTAAACAACTACCCAGATTGCTGCAGTCTGTCAAACTGAGCTTTCTGGGAACAGGGTTCCAGCACAACGCTGTGTTTTCTCTAGTAGGACTGTATTTCACCATGACATGCTTCTCAAGAACGCATCGTGTGAGACACTGTAAGGTCGATACAACTATGGCTCTCTGTGGCTGGAGTTAGTGTCTAAGCGGCTTCTGCTGGCTGCTGTATCTTAAAAGCACTCGCTAGTGCAGGCTTCATATCCTCGCTTGTGTCTGTAGTCAAGCCAACCTGTGTATGAGCACGTTAGCACACCCAATTAATTTCTCTGCTGTTGCAAGTACTATCAATAGAGAATATTTTCTGCTGCTTTCGTCCAATCTACCAGTTTTAACACACTTTCTAATGTTTTCCTGGAGATATCTATAGACTGTGCTGGGAGTTTTTTCCTGTCAAGACAACAGTAGTTGATTAAATCAAGAAGATGGAAATGAGGGCATATATCTTACAGGATTCCTCTCACACAATCCTGAGTGTTTATAACATGCTCTCCACTGCCTCCCAGTCAGGTTTACACTGAAATCTTCACCCTTCTTTCACAGCCTGGCTAGCTCTTCAGAGCTTTTTTTCTTTTATTCCTTTATTCATGTTGTTCCCTGCCCAAAATCAAATATGGAGTCTTGAAGTTGAGGACTGGGTAGAAAGGAAGGGCGCTCGAGTGACAGAGCCTGCAGACAGACCATGGTTTCAGCAGAGAGTCTCTCTGCTGCTGCTAAATCGCTTCGATGCTTCGGCAGCCCACTGCTTCTGGCAGGGGCCACCTTCCAGCAAAGCCTGAACGGCTGCTGAAAGCTGCAGTTCCTGCTACACAGAGCTCTCAACCAAAACAGAAATCAAAACATGAGCAAACCCAGTGTGGACTCTGGCAAAGATCACCCTCTCTTCATATATAAAAGGGAAGCATTTAGCCTGACCTCATAAAAGAGAGAATTTAAAGAACCATTCTACACTTTGAAATCTTACCCTCAGTGGCATGGAAACAAAATGCTGACTTGGGAATTTCAGCAGCTCATTTCACGTTCTGCTCAGCCCGCTGTACTTCCTGAGCATGAATTGGCCATTGCATCATCCCAGGAAAATGAAGGTTATTGGGTCACTGGCTGCCCTTGTAATCTGCTCAGTAAGGAATTTCTCAAGTGTATAGACCAGCGCCCAGAAAAACGTTTAACAAGGTCTGGAAAATTATGCCTGCTTCAAGCAGAGACCTCTTACAAGTTCGCAGGAGGACTACCGTTTGGATGAGTTAGCAGCACACACCCCTGCTATAAACATCACTTAAAGCAGTTCCTTCCAGGAACCATGGAGAGAAATAGCTGAGGGAGAGACTAGATGACTTTGCTAGTAGCTTAGTACCTTTTGTAACACATGGGCCTGTGCTAAATGGAGAAGAATCCGTGTCAAGATTTTCTTGATCCTATTTGCCTCCAGAATATGTCAGGCAAACTTCTCTTACACAGCCACTCACTCTACCTGCAAACCTGGAGTGCAGGTATGGCTGAAACTTCATGCAAAACAGTATTGCCTCTTCCCTTTTAAGTGATGTATGTTCTCTGGATGTGCTGTATACGAGTCCTTTCTTTTGAGGGACAGAACAGCATCTGCTTTCTCTGGATTGTGTACCAGCCCATAAAGGACAATTCGGTGACTTTGTTCTCCAATTGGATTGCACCATTTCACCAGCGAATAGAGTGTTCCTGCTTACTGGGCAAATGCCATGACAGAGGTTCAACTTACCGACAGTAGAAAAGTGCCGTCACTGTAGAAACACAGATGTGTGGTGCTGTGCAATCTCAGGCTCTGCTGCTGATTTGAGTGTGAGCTTGGAGGCTCTCCCCAACCTCTTCTACAGAGCTCCTCTTCACTCAGCTGTGCCTACTAGTGCTGACAGTCCTGTATGCCTGTGTGACTGATACACTTCTGCCGTCTTTGCACTTGATCGCCGTGGGGGTGTTTGACTGGAAAGCATTTCCTGCTCACATTCATCTGTTCTCACTTTCTTTTTGCCCACAGGAGAGAAGTGAGTTCATGAGGAAGTGAGCATTTCAGGAAGTGATTTTGGGTGAAGCTTCACTTTTTCATTTTCCATTTGTTCCTTGCCTGTAGACTGAACATAAAGAAAAGCTCTATCAACCCTAACTGATGTTTCTGGCATACTGATGCTTGGGCCACTTGGCTTTGCTTGAAAGTAGTTGAGAGACTGAAGGGAAGGAGGAAGGCAGAAGCAGGAAAACTTCATCATCATATGATGGACTTCTGGAGGATTTTTCTTCCAGCTGCCGCTCACAGTCCAACTCAGCCTCACAAGCCAAATTAGCTTTGTTAATGTTGCTCCAGGCTTCTTTCCTCCTCCCAAAGATGTTTTGATTTGTTAGCACCTCTTTGGCGTGAAGGTAGTCTGAAACCTGCAGTCTTCAAGGCAGGGTTTGGGCTGCAGTAGAGCAGAAAGTCAGGGCCTTCGCCCCAGAGAGGGAGCACAGAGACGTATGATGCTCCTGCATAGCTAACTCACAGCCACAGATGCTGCTCACACTGTCCAGAGGTAGGGGTATGCACTGGAAAGCAGTAAGATTGTTCTTCTCTGGGAAGTCTTCCTGATTTCTTCCATTTGTGTCTTGCAGCATCAGCTGGTTCTATGCCTAGAAAAGCTGCTGCTTGTGCTCCATCACCTGATCCCACACCACAACTACTGTTCGCCTCTTCTTCAGCAAGCAATGCTGAACTGTATCACCGGTTTCCTTCAGGCAAAGTGTAAAACTGCAAAAATACCAGTGACCACAATTCCACACAGCATCCTGGTACTACAGAGATAGATTAAATGTCTATAGAGAGACAGAATGATCAAAGCTTGAAAATATTTGTAGAATAATTTCTGGTTAACAAGCCCATTTTTATAATCAGTAACATACGAGAACAAAATGGTGAAGGGGAGCATAGGCTTTGGAAAATGGAGCTTAATACAAAATTATATATTGCATTTTGTTTTTTAAAAAAACAACGTAAGTAGTGTTTAACTGTGATTAGAAGAAATCTAAAACATCTGCAAGAGCTCTTAAATAAACCATAGAAAGTGGGAAGAATTCAGCAAATGCTGGGAAACAAAAGAACAAAGAGCTGGCTGGAATTTATGCATCTGCCTTAATATGCTAGGTTTTCCCCTATACTTATTGTCACTACCACTAAGCAGAAATTGTATTTTCACTATTTCATTGTGTAAAACTTCCATTAATGATCTACAGCTCTCAAGGCTGAGAGCTGAATTTCCTTTACCGTTAAGCTACATGGCTTTGGGCAACTTTCTCTCCATTTTCTTATTGAGCATAGATAATGGCATTCATTTTTCTCAGTAGAGAGATATATTTAGGGTTAACTTGGGCAAAGAGTTAATTTGGCATCACTTCTAAACTGTCCTTAAATAAAAATGATAACAATAATTCAAAAAATCGAATCACCTTCAATGCTAAATTTGCCTCTTGTTAGATTAGCTTTTAACTTACTTTGCTTCTTCTTTATTTGTATCCCCTGAAGACATAAATTCATCTGGGTGAAGTAGTTCAACCAATGAACATCGCCGCCTTTGAACTTAACTTGGAATAGCCCACAATTCAGGTCCAGCACACTTACACAAACTTACGAGTAGCACAGCTAGGCACCATTTCTGCCCCCTTCTTGTGGGAAGAATTCTGCCCACACCTCTAAAATCCACAGAAGCACAAGAAGTGGAACCAGTACTCATCAGGCATGGGGACATAGGAAAACAAATTATTTCATGTACCTGTGGAGAACTTTTCCTATAATCTGGGAAAAGGTTGGTTGGTTGGTTGGTTAGTTAGTTGGTTTTCAATAAGAGATGCATCCCTCTTGTGGAATCCAATGTAAGTAGGATTTGGGGGAAACCACCAGTTTGGCACAAAACACTGAAACTGCATTGTAGGAATGGTCAACAAAATAATTTATTTCCATTTAGTTTTCAGATTGTTGTAGACAGCTCTGTTTAAACTGTTTTTTTCAATAAAATCTATTCAGAACAGTATTGCACAGAGGCACGAGACCCAGGAAGTGAAACACTAGAAAGCTTCTTCCCTTTTCCCCTCTCCCAAATTCAGACTGAACTGTGACAGGTCTTCTCATTCTTGCTACGTTTGGCTCAGAATCAACTCCTCTCATCAAGGAAAGGAAACAAAACAGGGAAAATTTCTCAGTTGTGGTAACCTGCAGTGTTAGCTGTAACAGAGAGAAGGGAAAGTCTTCCTCAGAACTATTTTGTTTTTCATATGACTGCTTCTGGTGTCCAGTCTCTCGGTTTAGGACTAATTTGAGATCCTCTATGCAATGTTGATATGAGAAATCCAGCTGTGCAAATGGAAGAAGCTAACACCAAGTCTATGTATTCCTTCTTGTCAGGATAATTTTCTTTGAGGTTCAAATCACTGTTGTGATAAGGCATGTAGAGATACCTTTTGTACATAAAAATGAAGTTGTTAACCCTTTTCTCCATTGTCAGAATCATCAGGACTGCAGTCTCACAAAATGTACCTCCTCTGTCCTTATTCAGTTTATCTGCTGTTCCCGCAGTGAAGTACTGACCATTCCACATGGTCTTCAACTGCTAACTTGGATGCCAGCAATTGTCATCTTGAAGCACCAGGGAGCTCTGCGCAACCTGTGAAACCCTTCCAAAAGCAGGGCTGTGTAGACTTGCTCCTTCAGAAGTGCCTCTGGCAGGGGCTGAGTTGCCCTAGTGCTGAAGGAGATGCCTCTAGCTATCACACTGGGACCTTCCAAGCACTACTTTAATTTAAAAGGGGGAAAAAAGTGTGTGTGTGTTGTGGGGGTGACTACTTGTAGTTTTTGCAGTAAAAATGCAGCATCAAAAAGGTTCTCTGTTGTAATCCAGTTCTTGTGTGTGTGGTGATGAAAACTTGCTGCTACTCAGGCATATGTATCTGCGAAGGCGTTTTGGGATGCTGAAGGAGTACCATATTTGGCCACTTCTCTTCATAGTCCCTGCATGGTTGTAGAGAAGGCTTTTGCATCCTGCTGGCATTCCCCGACTACTGCTAAAAGTAGTAGTCTTTCTATCTTTCTAGCAGTAGCTCTGCTTTCTATCTTAAGAGTTGTCAAAAAGCTTTAAAGAGATGCGACTGTTTTGAAAAAGAAACAGAAAAAAAAGGCTTTCAAAACAACTGAAGTCGGTCTCCGTGCACTTCTCTCCCACCCAGGTAATAAGTATGTTCTCTCAGTTTTCAGCTTTGAACTTGTTTGTATCATATTTGCTTGTATACATAACTTCTTTAGGAGTTGCTCCACATTACAGCAGTTCATAGTAAGTTCTGAATTATCTCAGCCCTGAGGTATTTTGCAGTTTGTGTAGCTAAACTGTTATTAAGTGTTGTAATTTTTTCCATTATTGATCTGTTTTGCCTTCCTTCCCAGGGAAATTCAGCGTGTGAAGTAAAGAGGGAGCCATTCAACAAGAGCAGTTTGTCATTGGGGAAGGCCTGGAGCGGTAGTGTCGTGTTGAACAATTTTGAGGAAACATTTTTAGCAACCAATTGGGATCACCAAATCCCTAAGGAAATTAAGGTGTATGGTAGGAAAGAGAGTCTTATATTGTGGGCCTAAAGCGCTTGATAAAGAAAGGAAAAAATCAGAGTTTAACTACAGCAGTCTTAAAGCTTTCTGTGCTAAATAGGGTGACAGAGACAGGGCAGAGAAAAGTAAGTAGTAAGTGTATATAAATCTGTTCATCTGCCCCTAAAATCTAACGGAAAGCAAAGCTGGAGACTAAGAAAATCTCGTATTTTTTTTTGCTTAATCGACCAAGTAATTTCTCTCAGTCATTTCATGAGATGTCTCTTTAAAAGTCGTGTTCAGCATTAGCAGTACATGTCTATTTGCCAACATTCACACCAGCCACATTTCTAGTAGCTGTTTGCTACTTATTGGTTGCTGTCGTTCCCAGAGGTCCCAGTCACCTTTTTCTGAGTGGATAAAAGTACAATGTTTTCCTGAAAGAATGGGAGAGAATTTGACCATGAAGAGTTGTGTCTGAATACTCTTGCTCCAGTGTTTGGTGCTGGGAAAGGAGGCCCTGCCTGGGACTATACTCCCATCAGCATGCAAACCCTTCTCAGTCCTCTGGAACTGCACACCTCAGTCAAGCCTGGTGTCACACCTCAGGCAGCAGCCAACTCCACCTGTTTCAGAAGAAGGGCAAGGAATGTTTTGGTGATTTCTCCATGAGCTAGACATTGTAAGTAAGTACATTTGACTCCCTTCCTTCTTTTGGGGTGGGTTCTGTGCTCTCATCTGTGATTCACAAGGAAGGAGAACAGCAATTTGGCATTGCTCTCATCTGCAATAGGAGTTCCCTTGGTTGAGTCAAAACTACAAGGTGGCACCGGTAGCTTAGTGTTACACCTAAAGAGGTCTGGCCTTCATAAGAACCATGCAGTTGAAAAGGCTAATGACTTTCTTTGCCTTTCTACCACAGAGCAATTTTGAAAGCCTCCTGTTTCCAAGAGTAGACAGTGTGGTCTGATGTTAGGGAACAGCTTTCCAAGAAGATCCTGCATCCTTAAAGACCAGATAAAAAGATGCACTGGGCCTATAAAAGAACTGTTGGAAGGGCTGGAGTTTCTCATTTGGTTGTTTGGATTTTCTTTAAACCGAACAAAAACTACACAGGCTGGTCTCTTCAGCACAGGGAAAAGCTGTGTGTAGAAAAAAGAATTTGTATTTCACCGTAAAAAAGGTGACACATTATCCTGTCATCTCATAGCAATGTCCAGTTTTGTGGCCATCAATGAGCTTTAACCTTCAACGAAACAGACATTTGTAAGATTGACTTGTTATTTAGATAGCTACATGGGTAGGTCTGAAACCCAGTTATGCTTCTTTACATAGAAATGTCAGCAGGGTTGGGAAATTCCCCGTAACATGGTGCACGAGTGCAAAAGTCTTCAATTTCAAACACTGAGTTCTGAGACGGAAGGCAGAGTTGATGACAGAGCCGTAAGCAGTCTGGTCTGGCTCTGCACTACCCAGTCTGGTAGAGACGCTCCAGGATGTGCTCCACAGCTCCATACAGCTCTGCCAGGAGACTCTGTCATGCCTACAGGCTTTGAAGGGGAAGAGAAGCCTGTGAGATGTAAGACTTGGACACTCTTCTGTCTTTGCAAGAAACAAAGGGGTGGTGCCACTGACTGAGGGATATGCTGTACCTTGGCCTAGAGGCATCACAGGGTAGCACTTCTGAAAGTATAATGATAAATTTGAATTACTCTTGATAATAGCTATTGCACTGAGAGAATTCCCAGTCCTTGCCTTGAAGCATGAAGAGCTTATTGTGTTAGGGCTTTTTAATCTTTCCATATTTTGGAACTAAAGATCTAATGAGTTCCTTTTTTGTAAGAAGCTGGGTGTTGTTCTTTGTAATCTGGCAAAATTTCAAGCTGAATAATTGCAGTCTTAATTCTCACCACATTTCCTCCCCTCAACAACAGCGGTGTGGCGTGCTGCTCTGCCTGGAGCTCTTCAAGTGTCAGCTTGTATCACTTGTACAGTCAGAAGTATCACTTCTAGCACAGCAGTTCTAGCGTGCAAAGTGTGTTAGAATCAAAGGCATTGAAAAAGCATCAGCTATTATTTTTAATCAATAGATAACCTACAGCTTGAACCAAGATTCTTCATCCCAAGTGGTTTCAGAGCCTCCATGGCAGGGAGAAGAGCTGCTTGCTTTCTAGGTTTCCCAAAGAGACTTGCTTTTCTCTACTAACTTCTTATCACAGTACCATAAACAAACTGATCAAAGCTGTAACCTTTCCCATGCAACTGCCTTCATTCTCTCCCTTTAGGTGTTCAGGTAGGTGCGTGCACTGTCAGCAGGGACTGTCCTTTGTCTCCTTTCGGAGTCCACTGCACTGATAAAGGCCAACTTTCAGTGCCACATCGGACATGGTGTCTCACCCAGGAGACAATGTCAGCCAGTTCGACACCTCACTCTCCCACAGACTTCCTGTGTGACCCGAGTCAAGTCTTTTAGCCCCTACACTTCCTACCCCATCTGTAAAACGGGATAACTGCACATAAACCTCACAGAGACAGGTGGCAAGATGAATGCATTGAAGATTGAGGTGTACTTTGGCCTTACACGGGTCTTCCCCGACAGCTTTGCAGGGATGTGGATCTGAATCTAACTTAGAATGACCCCAAGCGATTCTCCTACAGAAGAGGAATCCCAGTGAACTTTGCTGGACAGTGGACTTACCTCTTTGTTTAAAGTTTGTCCATATTTTCTGAAGGACTTCAAAGCAGCCTCTAATTTGTACTCATGTTTTTATCTCTACAGATAATTGCACGTAAACATGATTGAAAAGGACATCCCAGCCCAGTGCCATTCTATCTAGGCAACTACACTGGAAGCATTCCTGCAGCATGCTAGATGTCTACCAGGTCAGTGTGAGGGAACAGGCTGCTATATTAGTATTAGCCAGGAGTGTCCCTATTTCTACTTGCCAAGATTTAAAAACTTAACCTGGAGGCAACAGTAACAACCTGAAGCTTGCTCCCTGCCAGACAGCGCCATTAAGCATATCTTTATAGAAGGAAGATACAACACTGGTAGGATCACGATAAAAATAATGCCAAGTTATCTAAACTAATCCCCTGTCAAATTCCCTAGATCCTTTAGGCAATGTGTGTGCAGTTAAGATGTTAATTGGTATGGGAATGTGTTGGGTAAGTTACAGCAGTTATTGCTGTTGGAGATATGCTTATCATGCACAGTTCAGTAACACACTTTGTCTGGCACTCGCTGGTGTCAAGTGCTTCAGATGTGTTACTGGGGACAACAGCTACCTGATCTGCTGGTTGTAAATGTTACAGGCTGCTGATTGTCTGCGTGTTTCCTCTGTTGAGATATATGTGCCTTCTGCCAGGACTAAGGGATCTGCACAGCCCAGTACCAACAAGCAAGAAGCCATGACATTCCTGGTACCCTGCTTTTTAATTTTCAGACAGTATGATCTAGACCCCAAGGCTAAGAATCCAAAGTGAGGAAAATTCCCCACCCCTGCAAGAATGGATGATTTGGGAACATAAACAAGTTAGGAATGTCTAGTTTTGAATGCAAGTAGCCAGATGGTTTTTCTTCCTTTCCCTGACTCCTCACACCAACATGAGCCATCTAGAAGAGCACAGGAGTGCAAACGTGCCAAAATGGAATAATGGCCATTTTGGGGTAAGATTTTTGGCAAGACGTTCAACCAGTGTAAACTGAAGTGGCTCCATTAGAATCACCGTAACACAGGTTATGCTAGTTTATGCCATCCTGGAGATCTCACCAACTGAATCAACCCTTTAGTACCTACCCCTGAAAGAGAAAAGGAAAATGTAAACCAGATTTTGGAAAATATAAAAGATAAAATCTGCTCAAGTGCAGTTCAGAGGAAAAGTGCAGGGCCACTGGCCAAATCTCTTAACTCTTGCTTCTTTGATAGGCAAAACCAGTCTCAACAGCAGAGAAAACATAGCCATACAAACTTGTGGTGCAGCACAATGTGCCAGTCTCAGGCCCTCCTGCACTGACCAAATGTACCCCACTCTTAGCACAGTTGATACCTTTGGAAATGCATTGAAAGCTACAGAGAGTTTCCTCCCAAGCATCTGGTTTGCTCTGACACTGTTTTGTAACAGTTATGCTTATCACTGTCATCTTCCAGTTCTGCCACTCCTCCTCATATAGTTGCCATGGTTGGGACTCTTTCTTTGTGGTTAGCAACTACCTTGACATTGCAAGGTTGCGATTAAATGTCAACAGCACTGCATTTAGAGCAGTCAGTGCAGATGTGGGAGATACTGCTTCAAATTCCTGTCTGATTCCAGTAGTGCAGGGACTTGAAACTGAGTTTCCAATGCCAGAAGTCAGTGGCTATTCCTGGGTAAGTATGGATGTCTGATCTCAGGAACGGGCACGTAAATATAAACATGAGTTCAGCAACACAGTGTTATCCTGCAAGAAATGTCAAATAATCTGCAAAAACATCTTTTTCCTTGTTCATGTTCATAAGCCAGACAGAGCTTGGGTCTACTTAATCATCCGTCTGCACCACCATCTGTTGCTATAGAAGTTCCTGTAATGTTTGGCTTCTATCCTGCATGGGAATCAAATATCCTTGAACTCCACTGGAATTGATGTGAACAAAGGCAGGAGGCAACTTCTCAGTGGGTAAAATTCCTGTAACCAGTAAACACAAGGTTGGGTAAAATCACGTGACTGATGTGGAAAGTTAAACATCTGTTAAAAGCTACTGTTCAGCTTTACTAGCAATGCAGCCAGGATTCTCATTTTAAGCAATGGGGCCTGTATATCTCAAAACCATAGTTTGGAGAACTAAATTCTTCCAGATTCAGGAATATCTTGGAATTATATAAATCATATAATCTTTTTATGATAGCTCGATCAGCACACACCCAAAGATTGTCTTTCATTAATACCTCTATAGCTAGCATTCCAGTTGTACTCTTGCCTCAGCAGTAGAAATCCAACAGTGATAGTTATTACCATAATTTTGTGGGCACAATCAGTGCACAGTAGGATAATATGTTTTGCAATAATAAGGCATATGTGTAAGGCTGTTGCCAGGTGAGCTGCTGAGGCAGCTTTAAAATAGTTCCAGACTGGTGGCTTTTGATTAAAGCTCCATTCTCTAGCTTATTCCAGTGGCCAGGAAGAAGCACTCCAAAACTGACATCATCTTGCTGTCTGCCAGATCCTGCTTACTGTTGCCACTTGCGTCTCGAACAGCCAAACCTCAGCCCTCTTCAGTAGCTGGTAGTAGCCACCGAATTACTATATGGGGAGCTGGGAAAGAGGCATTTAAAAAAAAAAAAAAAAAAAAAGAGCTACTCAGATTGCCTAAAAGTTCTCTGCGAGCTGAAGGTTTTGGCAATGCCTGTGTTGTGCTTGGGAAGCTTGGATAGCTGAATTGAAGCCACAGCCTCAGTCCTATCTGCATCTGAAGCAGAGTGGTGATAAGAGGGAGAAGTGTTTGCCAAATGGAGCAAAACACCCCTTAATTCTGAGTGGCTGTGCATGGCAGGAGTAATCTGTTCTTTGATGCATATTTTTAGCCAAAGGGTGATTGAATCAATTATTTTTTCACTTTTTTTATATATATATTCCTGGTAACCCTTGCAGTAATAAACAGGGGTTTATGGCATTCTGACACACACCAGACATCCTGGTGTATGAAGTTTATCTAAGTACATGGCGTTAGGATGCTTAGTAGTAATGCTGACGACTAAACTACTGCATTTGTGGTGCCCTGAGCTCACAGGGTAAGTAACATCAGATAATCCCTCTCCTCCCACTCCTGACTGCTGTGGATTCTGACTGTTGCAGCATTCAGGCAATTTTGAGTTCTGAGATTTTATTGTTCTTTTCTAAATAATCAGGCCAGCCTTGGGCATCAGAATTTATCCTACTGCCCTTGGCATTGATGGAGCAAGGTATCTGCTATGATGGATCAGAAAAGTCTGCATATATATACTGTCCCTTGGGAGGAGGCAGAGCATCTGTACTCTTAGATAGTACATTATTCGCAGTCAATTCCTTTATGACAGCCTGCCCATGATGGAAAAACTCTTCTGGTGAGGTACTTAAACACAGATTTATTTTTTGATGGAAGTTAACTGAGGTTGTGATTCCAAAGGCCCACAAACACTGTGTGTAATTAAGCTTTGGCAAAGGCAGATTATATGACTCTGGCACAGAAAAGCTTGCAACTATAAAAGGCAAGAACTGTCCTTTGTTTATTCCCTAGTAAATCAGTGAAGTATGTCATGCTATTTTAGCATCAATTTAGCATATTTTATTTTCCCTTCTAATTTACAGGCCAGTGGAAAATAGAGATTGACCAAGCTGACTAATGACTTAGAGACTGTTCATAAAAAAGACTGGAAAGAATACAGTTTCTCAGCTCTACAGACAATGGGCAGTACAGTGCATTTATGATGTGGTAATACAAGATTCAGGTGCCACAAGAAAGATAAATATGATTTAAAGCTGTGCTAGCAAGCAATAAACTTGAAATGGCATTTAAACACAGGGGGAAAGTCAGGCTGCATGTACATAAGAGAACTTACTGATATAAACAAGATATCATTGACATCCAACAGTACTGAAGGTTTCTCTGCAAATGGTTATCAGAAGAATGGTACAGTGCTGATTGAATCACCCATTTCACTGCCAGTGGAATATAACATGTAACTTCATTAGCATTTTAATTTAGATTGGGATTGTAGTTTTGATGATAGACCTCACTTCCTGTGCTTTTGTTTGTATTGTTGGGTGGCCTTGAGGCACAGAAACTGGGTACCTTTTAAATGAAAGGAGATGTGGTCAGACCACAAGCAGGCATTCAGTCCACACAAGACTAGAGAAAGTCTGAAATAAAATTCCCTAAAGTGTATATAGGGCAAACTCTGGTTCTTAGTACCAGATTATTTGCTCTACAAATCTGTTACGTTTTACACCACTCTACTTGCTAATGTAGATACAATTGTACTTGACTATCAGTACACACACATGCACGCACATATATATATATATGTCCATATATAAATAGCCTCCCTCAGTCATGCTTTTAGTTTTATTGAGTTGGATATCTAGCTAGCACAAGTCAGTGTCATTTCACTGAAACCTGCTGCTATCAGTAAATATTATTTCCTAAATATTTCAGTAGCTTTATAGTCAGCTGAGTTTGCCGGCTACTGTGCCATGTTCTTTAAAATATGAGCGGTAGCCAGCCCAAGGAGAGGTTGCTGGAGCTGTTATAAGTAGCAGGATTCCCAGTCCCAAAGCTGAGGAAACCAAAATTCAAAGAATGTGGTTGGCAGAGAAGTATGTGTTTTGATTGCTTCTTTGTACTCAGCCTTAATGGGACCAGCAGGCTGTGTAGATGTCCACCTCTTCGCGTGGACTGAGGTGGGTAGTTTAGTATAATGTTTCTTGGCTCTCGCATAAAAATACCTATTAAATGGATTAATTGCATGCAAAAATGAATGACAAGATTAAACCCTGTCACAGGAATACAAGATGAACCTTCAGAAGGAATAAAAGTATTTCCATATTAAGCGGCATACTAAAAATAAAGCTCACGAAATGGGATGTCAGAAGTAGAGGAGTTAATATTTGTCATTAATGCCTAGTTACAAGAACAACAGCACATTCACTGTCCTTTAAAAGGAAGTTAACATTGGATAAGGAAATGTGGGAAGGTGTGAGACTGCAATTTATAAATGGGGTTAATGACAAAAGACCATGGTCTTACTTTCCCTGAAGTCTTTGACAACGGCAGGTTTGGAGGATAACTGTTTAACTTCAGATGTAATCTAACTTGCTCTGGTATTTACAGCTTTTCCACTCAGACTACAGTGGAGGAATAACTTCAAAAAAGTAATTTCAGATGGGAAAAGAAAATGTTCAAAATAAAAATTTCCATCACAGCATTTTGCAAGATTTTTGACCTGTCCTGTCATTGTCTAAGATAAGATTTCAAATAGTCCCAATATGAGAAGGGCAACGCAGTGTTCACTCACACTTCCTTATTCAGCTTGAGAGAGCAGCCAGAACCTCAACACACTGAGAAATCCCAAGTATGGCTATGAAATCGTATCTGCCAGGACTGACTGCAGCTGTGAGCTCAGTGTGATGCTTTTGCCTCTCTTCAGAAGCTGCCTGCCAAGACCTATCACTCACACTGGTATCCTAAAGGCGAGACGTAGGGCTGTGCAGCTCTTGGCTGGCTCATTAGGACTGAACTCCATCAAAGGATGCTGGTCCCTTATGTGTGCATGTTTGCCATTCGCTTTCTTTGATCATTGTGTGAGTTGCCATTTGTGGTAGCCGTGTCACTTGTGTTAAAATAAACACTGAATTATATATGCAGCCAACAGCAGCTTTAATGTAGGCAGGCACCCTTTTAACATTCAAAGAGGGGAGAATGCACAGGTAGAATGAACCATGGCTCTTTGTAAACTCTTTTTCCACCACAGCAATTGTTTTGAAGTGGGAATGATCTCCAGGGGTGCCCCAACTTCTGCACATGCCTGTGTCAATTACAAAAAAACCCCTACATCTTCAGGATCCCAGAGAAGTGTGAAGTGATGGACATCCTGGGTCTAATTCTGAAGTCACTTACCCAAGCATAATTGAAAGTAATTCAGCTGAAGTCTATGAAGTCATTCTGGCATGAAATGGCTTGCAAGATCAGAATCAAGACTTTCCCTTTGTCATTAAGACATTTTAACTGGAGCTACTTGTGATCAGAAGGGAAGTAAAAACAAGAGCAAAACTCTGCCTTAAGCAAACATCCTGAAAGACTTGACTTCCTTTTTCTGCATTGGGAAAGAATGAGCTTATTTCAAATTTACACCAGGGAGAGTCAGCTTCTGAATCAAGTGTTGGACCCTTCCTCTCCACTACAACTGTCATTTAAGCTACCATCTGCCTTAAGTGACATTTTGGTTAAACGCTTAAAGATCAGTCCATAGTCTACAAGTCATTATTGACTATGCAGGGGAATTGCATTTGGGAAAACATGCATACAATTATCTTGCAGGTCTCCTTTCCTGCCAGTGTAGAACTGGCATCCCATTCCTACACATTGTTCCTTTTCTACAGGATCCAATGACTTACAAAATCTTTTGCTCTTTTCCAGCAAGCTTTTGCTGAACTTCTATGCTCTTTCTTAAAATGGTGCTTTTATTCCTTTAATAGCAAAAATCATAACTGTTACGCATTCTGAGAAACGGTCCCCTTTCAGGAGCAGCATCCAGTCCTCTCTGCATGCTGTCTACTGCTGCAGCTTTATTCTCCATGCCTCTTAATTGGCCAGTTGGTATTTCCAGTTGTGCTGGTTGTACCTCACACCATCCCCTCTTTTTGTCTGGTCTTTTCTCAGAGTCCATGACAGCCCTGTAGTACTTACTTTCAACCTTAATCTTATATGCCTCTGATTTGTAGTGTAGATACATTCTCCACTTGAGTCCTGTAAGCTCTCACTGCTGTCCTAAAACTCCATTCTTATGGCCAGAGTATATCTATTTTTCAATGTCTATCTAATATTTCCTCAGTCTTCATCTGCCAAGTACAATTCTACTCTTTTATGGCTTTTTCTTTACTTCTCCACTCCATTCCCTGTTTAACCTACTGCCTTTGCTTCAACCAAGCCTCTCACTGTAAAAGAAAAATTAGGTCAACACTGCAGAAGCAGTGGAGACAAAACTAACAATGTTACAGAGGTCCCAAACTTCCTTTTGAGTGTCTCTGTGCAACACTGAATCAAGACTGGTGTTAGCATTCCAGTGGTCCTACAGGTTCCACAGGGATCGGCTGTCTCCCAGAGAGGTCAGTTCTTCAGGACAGAGGCCATTTTAACCCTCAATCTGCCTAAGGGCGTTGGAGCCACACATCGTGGGCCATAATGCTAAATACAAGCCTACGTACTGCACAAACTTTTGTTAAGAGAAGCACTTAAAAGCTTTTTGAATACCCCTAGTAAATCTGTTTGGTTTAACTAGACTACCAGCCAAAAGTAGTACTGATGGGGAAAAGATGACTCAGAACACCAGGACTTGCTAGAAGTCAGAAGGTAAGCAGAAAGCTGGATTTGTAGTTGAATCTCAGTGCATATGTTTCCAGGCCACCATCTTACCTATTAGCATAATTGTAGATGTCCCATTCTCAACGATGTATTTTTATTTTCTGTTAATTAGTTCTGTCCCTTTTTTTTGAACAACTGTTCCCTCAATCAGGACAGCTGCACAGTTTGGATGAAAAGCCACCCACAAGTGTATCCCAACTGGAGCTGTGGTAATTAAACCCAAATAATTAAGATGTTCATGAGTGGCAAGTGAAATCTCTGGAAACTGGCAATAAATTATTTTGTGCAGGCTTATGTCACAGTGGGCTGGAAGCCAGAGCCGCTGCATGTCTGCAAGCGTGTGCAGAGAGCTCACTCCTTCAGTTTTGTCAGGGAGGAACAGATCAGTATGCAAATGTCGGCTTCCTCATTAAGCCCCACTTTCATGGGTTATTAAACAAATAAAACCCCCACAAAATAAGCCACAGAAATCTTTTGAAATGTTATTACCAATTTAAACCATTTTTTGAGACGAAAAGAAAAATACTGTCAAATTAACTTGTATACTAAGCTCTCAACAGATGTGATTTGAATGCTAAGTTATTAACCACGGTACAACTGTATTTATACTGAAAATTGCATTTGACCCTTCCAAAAAGTTTCAGATGCATGCCACACTCGGTCCCATGGTGCTGTGGATATACTTGAAACTGCGTAAATGTTGTTTAATTCTTCCATTTAGCTTATGAAACCTCTGTGGATACAGCGCACTGGACTGTAGCCCAGACTTTAATATTCAGTCTGAAGCCTTACAGGGAGACTTCTGGAAAGTGTTTTTGGCATTGACAGACTTCTTTCTTACCTGCCCATATTAGACCAAAGAAATGCTGGCAAAAAGTATGACTCAGGCACTCTGAAAACTCCAGAGTCTAAGAATGTTGGCTATATTCAACTCGGTCATGGTGTAAAAAGGAAGGGGAAAAACCATCTTAATTCCCTACAGTCCAGATATAAATCATAGAAGATAGTTCTTGTTGGCAAACTGAGGCTAAATTCATGAATTGTGGAGTAACAAGACTCCTTTCCTTACCTAAACTCTCTGTTCTAAGACATAACTTCATTCTCCACATCAGCTGAAATCTTTAGCTCCTGCAAGTGGAAGGTTAGCGGGCAGACCTGAAGAGGGTTAATCTCAGCGGCATAAACAGGCAGGGCCTGATTTTCCTTCCAAGCATTTCCTAGACTCCAATAGTAAAATTCTAGTGGATGGAGTCTACCTAGTGTTGTTAAAGAAAATAAGACTATAGAAGATGATTGCCTCATTTCCTAAGACTAATAGGAGTAACCTACTGCAGTGATCTTAGTAAAGAATAGTGGGCTAGAGACCAGTTTTCCTTTAAAAAAAAGAGCTCTTAACCTGTAACCATTCAAGTTCCATTTTCGTAACCCAACTGCCAGGACCCAAGGAACAGGCAAGAAAACAAAAAGAAGAAAGAAAAAAAAGCAGACAAGAAATGGTTCTCTTATCAGTGATGTAGCAAAAAAAACCCCTCATCTAAATCCAGAAGGAGGCTATTTTGCAGAGTGCTTTGGTCACATGCAGCACACACACAAACATTTCCTAAACCGGAGACGGGTATTAGATCCCTGATGAAAGATGTGAAACACTGAAAGCACTTCTTTTTCACTGCCCCAGTTCAGCCTAGAAATACACTGGGCTTGTCAGAGCCTGCACGCCAGTACTTGGTCGCACATCGGCAGGCAGCCGGGCTGCAGCTCGGAGGAGCCTGGGAGTGCTGCTCCCATTCCGGGCTGCCATCTGCCGGCACCTGCTCCCTTACCTCTGCCCCTGGCACCGGGGAGGAACCTCTCGGGGGCTCTTAGCGTCTCGCCACATCCTCCCCTAAGCTTCAGTGAGGCAGAAGGCTATCCAAGGGGTCTGAAAAAAGGAGCTGACCTGTCCCCCCAAGCAAACTTTGGACCAGAGGCTCTGAGCAGCAGTAGTGATGGAAAAATAATACACGTAGTAGTGGACTATGGTTTGCACAGAGCAAGGTTGAACACCTTGTCTCATGATGCTCTTGAAACTACTACGTGGAAGGCTGATAGGCCCTTATCTAGTTAGTGAAGTTTGCTTGCCTCACTTGAGAAATATGTGAATGTATTCTTATTTTCATATAATACTCTAACAATATTTTTTTAAGACACTAAGCCACACTAGCTCTCTTAATTCATTCAGTAAATTGTGTGTGGACATGTTTGGGCACCACTGTTTGGAAAACTACTTAATAGAGGAAAAGAATCTCTGTATTTTGGCACTAAAACTCTAGCGTACCCTACGTTTTCAGGTTTTGTATCCTATGATTCTGTAGATACTAGAAAGCGATTCTTTTCTGCACAGATACTGTTTTTAATAACCCTAATATAATACAGAACTTTTTTGTTGGTGGTGGTGGTCCTGACATTAGACAAGTCTTTACTCAGATTTGCACAGTGGGCAGCAGATTAATACCTGGTACTGTTTTAGTGACTATTCTACCAACCCTGAGGAGCCATTGCTGATCTTTCTAGGCTAACCAGCTAGGTGACTATAAACGTGTGGGTCATCATACTGCTCCGATATGAGCAGATGATTTAAGCACAACTTTTTGAGCTGCCACATGTGATCAAAACTCTCTGAAAGTTCGGGATCCTTAAAGTGAGGTTTATCCTACCTCACAGGAAACAGATACAGTCAAGTAAATTATTCCAGAGCAGAGAAAGGGAAGAAAGCTAGGCTGATAGCCACTGTCTCAAGTTTATATGGAACAAATAATGGGATTTCTATGTCTGGTATTCAAAATCTTACCTCACCTGTTATTTCCCTGCAGGTAAGTGTCTCAGAGGTGACTCCAGGTGAGCTAGGTTCTGGACTCTGCTCCTTGCAAGGCCTGGCATATTTTACCTGGCTGGGGCTTGGACAGGCAAGCATCGACTCATCTCATTAAAGCAAGGTAAGGACACACCTCGCCAAAGCCTCATAAGACGTGATTGTTCCTGCCATTCAGTCTGCCGATCTGCCAAAGCTTACTGCCCTCACGACAGAGCTGTCAGAAAGCAACAGGCTGTGCTTGAGCCCTGCCCTTGCACAAGCTGGTATCTTTGCTCCATCAACACCCATTTTTGTGGTAAACTAAACTGGATTACATACTGAAGCCACTGAAGTACAGGGACACAGCGCCTCTTCTGCTCTCTGCTGTGGGTGATGCCGGTGCTGGCATGGAGGCAGGGCACTCAGATGGGGCTGATAATGTTTCAAACCACTGTGGCGAGCATCTCTGGAGTGCAGTCAATGCCTGTGCGGCCATTTCACAATCTTCCTGGGCCACCAAGCTCTGATCTTTACAACAGCACAATAGCCTGCTTTATCTATATACTTTAGAAAGATTTTGTGGGTGATACTGTATAACACAACCCACGTGTTG
Organism: Falco cherrug; assembly: GCF_023634085.1. Taxonomy (NCBI): domain Eukaryota; kingdom Metazoa; phylum Chordata; class Aves; order Falconiformes; family Falconidae; genus Falco; species Falco cherrug. The sequence goes on from NC_073703.1 coordinate 22,407,817, forward strand.
CTGAGCAAAATGGCGCTTTCACTGCCCCTTTCCTCTGTGGGTTTTGGCATGCAGGTCTTTCTGTGTAAACGTTGCTGCATCCCCCATGACGCCGGTGGGCACGTGAACACCTGGGCAGTTCCTCCGAACCCACGCAGCCCGCGGTGGACGCGTGTGGCCAGCGCTGCCTCTGGCAGGCCATGGCTGGGGCCATGAGGCCTGGCTGCCTGCTGGCCGGCCCACCGGCCTCCTCAGCCAAACTCACGGTTCTTTCTGCCAGCATGAAGGGGACCTGGCAGCAGTTTCCTCCCTCTAACGTCTTTTCGAGCTTTAAACAAAAGAGCTCTGACACCTCTTCTCCTCCCAGGCTTCTTCTCCCTTTTGTGAGGTGAAAAACGGTCTTTTCTGGGCCACGATTTCCTCCTGCCTTTTGTACCCCTGCCTGACTGGACACGCTGCTTTTCCCTCCCTTGTGAGACTGGGAGCGGGGCGAAAGCACAGGAGAGAACGGGGGACACACACAGGAGCCGGTCTGGGTGGAGGGGACATGGTGGCAGGACCCCCCCTCAGTGCCATGCCCCAGCTGCACCGCCTCCCTCCACCTGCGTGGCCATGTCACCAAGGGCCAGCATGTGGCGAGGCCCTGAGGCGAAGGGGCTGGCTCCCCGCCAGCCAAGCAGCCCTCGCAACCGTTCCCAGAGCTTGAGGGAGCCCTTCAAGCTGGCAGACCCGTCTCCTCCTCCACCCCTGGTATTTGGGGTGCCCCTCTGAAGAAATGGGAGACAGTCCTTCCAGCTAGCTTCATGGAGGCCATACCCATAAAATGGCAGCTGTTGGATAGGGCTGGGTTTGGCCCAGCAGCCCAGATGCATCAGCCTGACAGGATTAGGGAAGGTTTCTGGTTAATTAAATGTTTTACTGGTATTTTTCTACATGGTGGCATGTGCTGTTAACAATTTTATGGGCTACTGGGTAGAGCAGACTTCCTAAGTTAGTGCTTGCTGAGGTTTTTCCTAAGCCCAGGCCTACCTCTAGGCACATATCTATTCAACAAACTGGGCCCAAGATGAACTGAGGCCATTATGAAGGTGACCTGTGTATGACTTGCTTTATTTTTTATGTAAGTTAACAGGATAAAGAGCATGAGGAAACAGCAACACGCTGCTCAGTGAAGTTACTACAGGAGGTGCTGCAAGAGGAAGGAGCTACACTCTCCTATCTGGCTGAATGTCTGCTATTCACAGTAGCACAAATGCAGAACCCTAGGGAAGGAGCACAGCAGACACCAAACTGGCAAAATACAGAAGGTAAGAACAAAAGGAAACTGTGAGATCACCTCTGAGATGCAGAGCTGTTTGCTGGTGCTAGTTTGCTGTGTGAAAATGGGATATTTATTGCTCTTTTCTGTCACAAATCCCAACCCAACACACCAGCAGAGCAATACCGGTCTCTGCTTGGAATTGCTGTGGGGAGGGCTTTTTTTCCCCTGGTTTCTGACTTGTTCTGTTACTTCTAGGCCGGAGCAGTTTCTCGCACACTCGCTGCTAGTGTTGGAGGGGCGCTGACCCGCGCTGTCCCCAGACTTCCAGAGCATAGGCATACTTCAGGAGTGAGCAGTGCAAGATTTGTACTATAGCAGAAATTCTCACAGAAACAAAATCATTGTTCTTTGATTATGGTCCCTGTACCAGCATATAACAAGCTGTACAGGTTGGCTACAGCTACCAGAAATACTCCACCCTCTTACAAGGTGTTGAGCTAGTTGAGGGAGGAAGAGTTACATTCATTTTGCAGAATCCTTTTGAGGTATATAAGGAAAAAAGGAGTAGCTTTCTGAAGGCAGAAGATACGTAGTTTCCTCAAAGGGAAAGCTTAGAAGATAAAAACTCAAGACACCTTTTGTTTTCATTATCTTTCTTTGTTACCACATCAAAGCTGTAGAAAGGAGTTTTGATGGAGGAAAATACATACTGTTTAATTTACAGCATTTTGGTAAAGAGTATTAACTGTATTTGAAATGTGTGCCCTTTCCATTTGGTAAAGGCTGGTTTTGGGGAGCGGTTCCAGTACTGATCTAATGCCTTCTCCCCATTAAGGATTTCATACCATTAAAATTGTGTGATTCACCAAATGTCATACTCCAAATAAAATGAAGTTGCGTGAAAGAATTAAAACAACGTCAGCAGTGACTTCACACCAAATAGAGTTTCTCATTCATATTCAGAGCAGCAGCTTGCACTGCCAGCCTTTGTGGGTAGCTGTGGCATTTTCACTATGTATTGTTCAGTGGGTGCACCTCCAGTATTTGTCAGAAGTGCCACCCTGGGTTTGATATATTAATTTACTTTTATGGAGGAGGTATAGAAAAGTGCTGACACCAGGAGTGCATCTAAACCAACCCCAAATCTCAGCCAAGCACAAACCACCTATTCTTCACCTTCTTTCTCCTTTGCCAAATGTGTTCTGACTCAAATAGACCCCAATCAAATACCCCAGTTCTTAACATTAATTTCCGAGCACAGGGTTTTTTTCTAAAAATTGGATTTGAGTTTTGCAGCTTACTCACAGCTTCTATTTCTGTCAAGAAATTTCTAATACAGGTTTCCTGAGAAGCTTTGCAATGTTGAAGAAGCCTTCAAAGCCACAGCAAAGACTGGCACATTTCAGTGGGTATCAGAACAGGTCTTGTGTAAGGAGGAGATGAGAGGTAATTGAGCTGGGTGGAGTAAATTTCAGGCTGGATATCCATCTCATGATTTTACTTGGCTTAACAGTGGTGGTGCTAACACCACTCTAATACTGTGATTCTGAATGTATGTCCTAGCAAATTCAAAACTACAACTTTAGATTTGCAAGAAGAAAACACTGATGTTATCATAATGGTGTTAGTCTGTCAGTCGGCCTCCTGTTAGAGCTGTGGTGTCTAAGAGGCAGGAGGCTTGCGGTCTTCCCTTCTTCCCAGCCAGCTGAGGTTTTCTGTGCTTAGGCACTTTGCCATGCTGTGGATGTTCTTGGGCCTGGAGATACCCAGTTCTGCAGAGATCTAGGGAAATGGAAGTTGCAGTTCCACATCCTCTGCCTTGCAGTGTAGTCCCGAAGAACAAGATTGCAAGCTTCCCTGCTGAGATCACGTTGACTAAACAACACAGGCTTCTGGTAGGAGAAGCGTGCGTGTCAGCTGACTCCTAAACAGAAGTGCCCCCCTAAACCACATTGGTCTTTTTGTCTGAGGATTTAAAAGTTTGAAAACCTCTGTGATTACAGTTTCCTTTGAGGGATAGTGTCAGAATCTCTGGAAGACTTGAATTATTTTAATTTTTTTTTGGCCCACCCCTACCCTAGCTGTAGTTCACTTTTTTGCGAGTTTATTTGCCTGCTTTCTTCTTGTGTCATAGTGTCCTGAAGCTCTGCCTGCTGCTGCTGTACTAGTTTAAGTTGTCTGACTGCTTTGGGGGTTCTGTGGATAGTGGGCTTTAACAGGATAAAAATTTAATGTTACACAGAGCTCATAGGAGACCATTTCTGCACACCTTCTATTACTGAATTCTCTCCAAATGATTCACACTGATCAGGATCATGTTTGCATTGCCCCCTCTTGCTCAGGGTGTCTTTACTTATCTTGGAATGTGACAAGGGCAGAGAAAAACCATTCCTGAGTCAATATTAAGTACCTTTCTACACTGGGTCTTGTTCTTTACAAAGTGTTTGTTTTGGGAGAGCCTTGAAATCAAATTCTGTCAAGCTCCTACTTTCCCTGTATGAATGGCCCCCTAAGTATAAGGCATTATAGCCTAAAAGCCTATGTCTGTTTAACAAGAGGCAGACATAACCAAAGAACTGGTCTGCAGTGCCAGAAAACCTGGACTTTATTCCTTCCATCCACCATTTGAGCAGCCTTTCCCTATCAGATATCTACCTGGAGGGCAAACAGTTGTGCAAAGAGGTGATGTTTTTCTCCCATCTCCAAAACAACTTAGAGCTTTAGAGAATGCTTTAGCTGAAATAAGTATGTCCAGCCTCCTGAGTAAAATTACCTCCCTCTCCCGCAGACCTGCCAAGCACACTGCGTTTTGCTACATACCTATCACTGCAAGGTGATGAAAAGTGGGGCAGTGTCTCATAGGCAGGCTGTCAGAGTGGAAAGATTTTCAGTTTGAAAGATTAATGGTGAGAAAGGGCTGGAAAGGGGAGGCTTTAGGCAGATGGTTTTCTCACAAGTTTATAAAAACTCCTCCTATGCCTCCTTTCATTTTTAGAAATTTTGTATCTACAGATCAAGCACACGTATCCTTTGAACAGAACTTTGCGAGGCAGTGCATCTCTTGCTGTGGAACATAAATGCATACAGCTTTTTAGCTCCAGCTTCATCCTATTTTGATATGGAAGTTTTAATCTGGCAACTGAGGTTTGAGCGTTTGTAGCTCTAGTTTGCTTATGAATGTGCAGTCCAAACAGGCCGTGCTGTGAGAAGCCATTCTGAAAAGCCTCAGTATTTAGTTTGTCAGGCTTGCTTACTCCACACCTTGCTTCTGTCAGTGAAGGTGAGGCCAAAGTTGTTCTGGGTGAATATGGGATTCCTTAGACTCCCTGTATGAATGCATTGATGAATCCAGCCCCCGAAAGGTCACTTTGTTGCAAAAGCTTTCTCTGATATAGGGGCAAAAAAAAAAAGAAAGGGGGAGTGGGGGAGGGGAAGCTGTTTGGTTGAGCTTTTACGTAGTCAAAATTCTTAAAGTCTGGGTAAAGTTGGCTTCCCTAACTATTTTTCAGAGCATGCTAATACAGCTGGGCTATCACAGGTCTTGTTGCAAAGATCCATGAAATGGGATCCCCTTTCCTGGCAACAGACGATACTTGCCCCTGCCAAGTCCTTCTGCTGGGCCCAACCAGACTGCAGCCAGCTCCTGCACTTCAATTACATCTTTTCTTGACAGCCCCCACCATTGCCAAAGGTGAACCCTAAAAGTCTAGTCTGCTGATGACCCCATTTGTTAGCAGAAATTAGTCTCATGATCAGGAGTTTCCTGGAGAAGTCCCTGGAGCGAGTGTGCTGCTGTGACATTCAGCATGCAAGAGCGATGTGCTGCATCAGGCTCTTTAGGAAGCCTACAATCTATTTCCCAGTAACAGATTAACCCAGTGATGTCCAAGATCATCTTCCCTGGACTGCTAAAACTCAGGCCGTGAAACTTAATTGTACCAGACCCCTGATTAAAACTGTCATGTCCTTTTAGTATTTCAATGCATGTTTTATTTACCACTGTAAAAATTACACTTCTGGAACAATTCCTAGTCAGTAGAACTGATTTTCCCATTCTTAGTTACAAACAACCAAGTAGCTTGAGCTTGAAATTCCTGCATGTCTTAAAGGATCTCTAGCATCGTTCTACTATGCACTTAAAGAACAGTTGCCTCAAACAGAGAAGGGGCAAGAGGTTTACTGCATTCTTTGTGAGCTGTTTAAATTCCATGTAAGGTTGAGGTCAGTTTGCTAAGGGCGAGTGAAAGATTTTATGACTGATGGAAGATGTGTGGAGTCAGTGTAGAAAATAGCTTTCTTAACAAGTGGTTAATTAAAACGCAAATGTCTGATGACGTGAACAGAAAACTGTCTCATCCCACTCATCACTTTCCACTATACCATGGTCACAGAAAAATGTTCTGTATTCAGAAAAGCAGTGCCTGGCTGCAGTTCTTCCCTTGCCCCTTATTTTATAAATAAATAAATTTTAAAAAACAACCCAAAGCTGTAACATCAGGGCACCTTATTTCTGTTGTACACTTCATATTACTCTCCTTACTAAGTGGCCATTTCATAGGCACTTTTCCCTTGTGCTGGCAGGTGAGGATCTGGATGACAGCTTTAAGTACCTATGCCTGATAACAGCAGCCCGTTGGCTGCGTGTTGGCTCAGCCCCATAATATCCTTCCCTGTGGACTATCCCAAGCAAGGCGAGAACGAGTTAGCATGCAGGCCTGTATCTGGTGTGCTCTTGAGCTTGGGAGTATTTTGTAGAGGAAGGGCAGCAGAGAATCAGGATCTGCTGTCAGGCAAGTCACTCGATTTATTGCTCTAGGAATTAAGCCCTTTCTTTGAGTTCTGACATACCTCAAATTCAAATAAAATGATAATGAAATGTCCTTTTTTCTCTCCATTGTCAGCTGTTGAGATTTGGTGCTGTGCACAGCTCACTGGTGTATCTTGATTCTGTGCTGAGCAACACCTTCAAAAATTGCCAGCAGGGAGCAGTGATTTGGGACCTGTCTTCCTCAGCCTGTAGGGAGTGTGGATTACTTCTCCAAGCAATGGCAGAAGATAAACATCACAAGGAAAGGGGGATGGATAATATTGGCATAAGGTTACCAGCTGGAGGCAGGCCTTACAGCAGAAACAATTGCCAAGATAGACAGCATTGTTGCCTGACCAGCAATTGAACCACCCTACTGAAGGTGAGTGGGCTGGTTAGCGAGTGGGCTGGTTAAAAGGACGTGGCTCTGCAGTACGGTATGAGTGGTGGTGGTGGTGTGTCTTCTTGGTGTGGTGACCTGGCTGCTGTACATGTGCAGCACCAGCTTCAGTGGCCTGTAATTGAGGAAAGAAGGGAACCTAGAATGTCATACCTAACATCTATGACACATCTGAAAAGTAAGATGTGGGCAGAGATGAACCTAAAATGGATCCAAATTTCCCAAATGTTTCTTGATTAGCTGATAGGTGGAAGACCAGTTGTTAACAATTTATGAAAATACTAAACAAGTAAGGAAAAGGCAACACATGTTTGCTGAGTACGGCTGTGCATTTAAAACCTGACAGGCATATGCTTTTGTTTACTCTCTTCCCTGATTCAATTACCACATGCATAGATCGAAACTCCAATAAATAAATGGATACATCAAAAATACAGTTATGCTGCTTAAAGAAATCACAAGATGTCTTTCAAATATAATCATCAAGACATGCTCTGCATCAAAGAGTACTTTAAATGCTATCAGGAAGGTCTAATTGAAACCGCATCAATACTATATCATGGAAGTTGAGAAGATTAAATAGAGAGGCTTTCAGAAATCACGCAAGCAACTTGAATTGCTGACACACATAGAGGAGATAAGGTACGTGTATTCTGATTTCCTGGGAATAAGAACCTTAAGTGAAAACTGTTGAGCGAAACTACACAGTGAAAAATTTTTACCCTCCTAGCTGCCATTCTTCATGCTTGGTTAGCCTCCTTTAGGTCTTCCTTGGACTGGTACTCTTCCTGCCCTTCAGGATCCTAGGATAAGATAATTGAGGGGTTTTTAATATCTGTGGTAGGGTACTGCTCTTTTCAAACATCTATTCCTGTTTATTTCCTCAGATAGACAAGGCAAAATTCTTGTAAACCCCTAGAAAGCCTATTGTAGGCAGAGCATCATCTGTAAGAACCTGTTCTTGGGCCCTAAGGCTGCTCCAAGACTACCATGATAAACCATGGTGAACTGAAAAAGTAACACTGGAACAAGATACTAGACTTTTTGTGCACTGTACCTGGGACTGTCATTATGAATTGGGAGCAGAGCAGCTGGGGTTGCATCACCATTCATCTGTGAATCACAGAACAGATTTTTCCTAAGGTGTGTCAGTGTTAGATTAGCTGCTTCTGTTTGTGCATAGTTCATGACAAGTCTCTATTGGAATGATTACTAATCTGCTATACTTCTAAATCCTATTACTGGGGGTGTAACAGGTCTATCCTCTTTTCTGGAGGCGTATGCAATAATTCATAGCATGGTCATAGACTCGTAAATTAAACCTCAAATTCCAGAGGCACTTCTATACTTTGGCTGTGAGAACTTGAGTCGTTTTCAGGGTTTTTGCTTGGAATACTTTTTGTTTGGTTATTCATGGTTTGTTTTGGATCATAGACTGAGATATATCTGTAATTTAAGATAGTAATGATACTGGAATTTCTTGAGGTATGTACACAATGAATCAAATTGAGCTGCTTTGTGGATCACCACTGATTCCTTACAGGCTTTTTCTGTCCTGGAGAATCTCTTTTGAGCCTTCACTTTGGAAAAAATTCTTAGAATATGTCTCACATTTTCCCTAACATTATATGGATTAGGTTTCCAAGAAAATTAATTCAAACAATAAAAATTACTGAATTAAGTTCCAGTTAGAGGCAAGAAGAATGTTCATTTTTCTAGAGGAAACTTCTCTAGCTGTGTTTTTAGGAAAAAAGATTCTTCTCTGTCCAGAATGGATTGCTTGTGAGGACACTGTGTCTACATAGCTGAATGATTAAGCAAAAAATCCTGGGTATTATTCACACATTTGTTTTCCTGCTCAGGACGTGAGCCAGTGGCTTTACAGCCAGCCGTTTGTGTGCCCTGTGTCATGTTACAGCCAAGTTAAAGGTGTGCTGGCAAGTAAGCGGTTCCCATTCCTGCCGATGGCCTGGCTGATCTGGGCTCAGCTGGGAGCCCGGGGGGGAAACGGGGAGCTGGTGCTGAGGTTATCAGAAGGGTGTTCTCCTTTCCTTCCAGCTCCCTAGGCAGGAAAGGCAGATGAGGGAATTTGTTACTCTGCCCTCTGAATTGGCTTGTTTTAGTTTTGAATACAGGGTTTGGAAGCAGGTCCCAAGGAAAGGGTTGGGAAATGGTTTGTAGTTAGGATTTTTCTTTTTCCTGCCCTGCCTAGTGAACCTTTTGAATGGCCTCCTTGGTATATATCTTTTCAAGTTATGGCTGAATGTGGAAGTAAAAGAGGGTTCCCTGAGCTCAGCTGTACAGCCATGAGGATACAGAGCTGACAGCTTCACTAGACCACTGCCATAGCATATGGTAGGGAACAGAATATTCTGTGCAGAGTATTGGAATGGAATGTAGAATGCATTTTATATCACTGGTATAAAATAGAATAAACAGTCTGTAAGTTTAGCCAGATGATAGGTGCTCTTCTGCTTTTTCTTTACTTCTGTGAAAGGAACCCTTGGTACAGCTAAATAGGCTAGGATAGCATGTAACCAGATGGATAATGTGGAGTGACTTCCAACCTCACAGCCGGTTTTGACTCTTACGGGTTTTTTTATTGTCTTTGTTTATCTCTGAAGTGTGGCATAAGATTGTTACACTGTACAGTGTTGGCCATCAGAGAGGAACCATGTGTTATTTATTTATTGCCACAAACATCATCAAGACATTGACCTCTGTAATATGTAGGCAGTAAACAATAATGGGAAAGGAAACATAAGGAAGCAGTACGTGTTACTTGGGGTAAAGACAACACCCTGCAAGTTTGTTTATAATGACACCAGAATAATAATTTTTGGTGTCTTGTATGATTTATTTTTTTCCCTGGGTCTCCATTGTGGGTACATCTTACAAAGCTATCTGGGTTTTTTTCTGAACAATTTTCTCTGGACCATCAGGACCATAACATATCTCCAGATATTCCCAGTCCACACCTGTTTCCTGGCCATTTTTTTGAGTGCAGAAGTTGCTATTGTTTTCTGGGCATCTGAGTTCAGTAGTTCAAGCAATTAGCCTGCTTTGTCCCAGGAAGAGCACGGATCTTCAGGAACTCACTGGGAGTTCCACTTTATTGCAGTGATGAACATAAAAAATGGACAAGCTCAATGGGAATTACATTTCTGACAGTTTTCTGTCAAATCCTTCTCAAAAAGTTTGAAAAATCTAAATTGCATAATCCCTTGTTATTTTGCTCTCAGCCACCTTCTTTGGGGATTCCTTTTTAGGCTGATGGTGGATGATGTTACGAGAAGCTGATTTTCCGCAGTATCCCTGAAAGTACTGATGCAAGAAGCTACTGGGCTGATTTTTCTATCTGGTACACTGCTTTTTTCTGTACTTATCATTTGAGGAGTTACAGGGGTGCTGTCACAGCACAACATAGTCACAGATGTACGGGAAAATTCTTGCCTGATAGAAACTTTCAACTGTTCTGTGACCTTTTGCTAAGTTTGCGAGTAGATGCAGAAAACTTCATAAATACTCCATCTATTTTCTGCCTAGAGATTGCATGAAGGGTATCCTACATCTTTTCTTAGCTCTCCTACAGTTCATTGATTTGCATGAACGGGGTTAGAGAGAACCCCTGTATAGAGCTAAATGCTGTACAAATCCAAACTGAAGAGATGGCTCCCTTATTGTTCCATCTTTCTGGGGATGGCCTTAGAGAAAATGTATTGCATCATTTGTTGCTTCCGCAGACTAAAGAGCATGCCCCCAGAATACACAGGGAGCTACAGAACAGTTTTTCAGTGGTCAACCTTGGAGTAAAGCAGAATGTGAAAGGTGGATATAAAAATAGAGGCATCACAGAAAATTTAGGAAATTTGCTAACACAGATGGGTAAACAAGTTTGAATTCCTTAGCTCCAATATCTCTCAGCACAAAAGATACATAGACCACTTTCAGCGATGTACAAACCACATCTCTGCTCCAGCTGTATGTTTTGAAAACATCAAAAAGCACAAACTGACCACATTCCAGAGCTACTTAGAGGACATAAAGTCAGCACAGTTGGCCCTATGCCTTGGCATTTTCTGTCTGGGGAGAAGTGTGAGGGAGAGGTAGACAGTACCTCCTTTCTAACTACGCCTGTGATTACAGCCTTTGGGGAGTTAGCCCCATCAGGCTGCTCTCAGGGCTGCTGAGGCTGATGTAAGACTAGTTTTAGGATTGGGAACTTTTTCTTGGCTCCCTGCCACCTCCATCCTGTTGCCCTTCCCAGTAAAGCACGTGGAGGAAGAACACAGCAATGAACATCAGCCTGTTGGGTTAACACCAGCTGTGCCAAACTACTTTTCTGTTTCTCAGGCTTCAGAAGCAGCAGTATATCAAGAATACTTTTCCCTTTTGATTTACCTTCATACTTACCTCCTTCAGTTTTGCTGCAGTTGCGATAGCGCTTACAGCAAAGCAGAAGTGAAGAATAGCATGAAAATGCTAGTGTTTGCATGCTACAATCACTAAACTTCTACTTGGTTCTTTCATTTGTAACTAAAACAGTATTTGGAGCAGAAACTCACATATGCTGAGGCAGCACCAACCATAATCTGTGATTTTGATTCCTGAACTGGCACATGTAGGCATCACTGTGCAACAAGCAATGGAGTAAAAATCTTCAGAAACCATATCAAAGACCTCAAGTCAGCCACATTCAGTTAGTTTTCATCTCTCAGGACCTTTTACTTCTGTGTGCTCCTGAATTCTGACTAGGAGCTACAGAGCCATTATCAGGCATTGCTAGTCTAAAGGAAAAGTGGAACTAGGGCAAATGTGAGGAAGGAGTTCAAAACTAACCACTACTGGACCTCTGCTTGGGAGTTTTGTTTCAGTGAGGCATCAAGCAGTACTTCCACATGCCAGTACTCAAGGGAGAAAGCAAAAATGTAGAACATGGATAGGAAGGTAACATTCTTCCTTGTAAAAGGAATGAGTCTTGTTCTCTATGTCCTCTAGGGAAGGCAAGTCACAAGAAGAGGCCGTATTCAGGGATGTCATCAAAGCATTGACAGCATTTCCCTTTTCTCTCTGCTCACTGTGATTTAAAGAGCTGATGATGTCAGTGAGCTGGGATTCCAGACACAATTGTTGATCTTACCTCACTTGGAGAAGCTGCATGGGTTAGCTTTTCCTTAGAAGATATTGTCCAGCTTTTCTTACATGAAGGATTTTTCATACTTCAGTTGGGGTAATTATGCTGCCTCCTTTCCTGCTCTCATGAATTAATACCACTATGCCTGACTCTGTCCATTCTGAAAATAGCAACCGATACAGCTTGCAGCTATTTATAACTGCTAGTGTTAACATGAAGCAGGCACATGTTCCCAGAAGAAATTATGACTTTTACAGCTTCTGCATCAGCAAAGTTAAAAAGGCTCAAAACACAGAGGTATCTTGGACAAAGTCTGAAATGTTCTCCATTCTTGCCTTTCCCCTGAAGAAGATGCAGAAAGTTTCATGCATTGTGGTAGATTTTAAAGTCTTATAGAATCTGCTAGAATTGGCCCCTCCTTTTTTTCAGCTTTGAAAACAGGATTTTTTCAAGTCATGTTGTGTTTAATGTATCCCCAGTGTTCAGCAACAAATTAGCTTCATGTCCAGACCCTCAGTAAGAAATGTTTATCATTCTGGTGTAGTAACTTCCTTCCCTAGAAGTAAGTCTTCCATATGCTTTGACATTTTGGTTCCTGAACTGCTGTTGTAATAATGCTAAGAAAACCCGAACACTATTGAGTAACTCAGACAGCAATTTGAGCTTGAGTAGCTCACAGTTTAGATGTCAGAGCATTACAAAGTTAAATAAATATACTCATGGAGTGGTTAGAAAGCAAGCATGATGTTCAGAGTAGGATGTCTGAACTACTGCTGAACAGAAAATTGATTTTGTATACCTGCATCTGCTGGCAGGTAGCTGAAGTGGCAATACATACCTTTTTTAATGTTTGTGACATTATCATTCAAATGTTTATCATTTGAAGCATGAAGACACATTTATATCTAGGGATCTGGGCTTATGTCCAGTAGTGTTGTCCTCAGAGTGCTTTGTTGAGAAGCTGGAGAGAGAAGGGGATGAAGGACATTTATGAATATATTGAAACTTTGTTCAATCTCTTTTTTTTTTAGATTGTGTGTTCTGTTAACCTCTAGTCCAGAGTGCTAGTTTTGAAACAAGTATCAAAGCATTTCATTTCAATCATTCAATGTTGTTAACACTTCATCCTAAAGAATTCAGTGCGATGCTTTTTATTTTGCTGTATGCATTGGTTTCGACAGAATTTTTTACTCTGATGAAATGTGACTCACAGTGACTCTGCACTGGAGTGTCATGCAAAAGCAACATGTCAGTTTTTTACCTATCTGCAAAAGAGCTGGTTCCAGGAAAAGCGTGAGGGAATCAATTATTCCAACTGCCTGTTCCAGAAAAGCATGAAATCAGTGGGAGCAGAAACCTCCACAGGGTCCTAGCAGCCTTAGCCACATGTAAACGACCATGTGGAGTAGGTGCTTCATGTCTTTCAGAACAGTGCCATATGAACAAGCTCTCTGAGATGGGGAAAGGAGAAGGGATCAGTGACACTCTCATCTTCCTGGGCTGAAGTGACTTTTTGTCCCTTTCTAAAAGTTTGACAAGCAAATTTCAATGCCTAAGGGCAAGTTAGAAGCAAGAAGAACTTGACATGGGGCTTTTGGCATTTATGAGTTGCAGACAGTGACAACCCTTAAACAAACACTGACAAAGGAAGTATTTCTAAATTTCACAGTGTGGGGATCTAAACCCACTTAGCACAGCTGCAGATAAAGAGTGGTGAACAGGACTCTGTTAAAGAATATAGAGCTATAGCATCACTTGTACTTGGGGGTTTTTTCTTGTTTTGCGATCACGCACACAGCTCTGACTCATCAAAGGTAAGAGGGAGCTGCATTCTGTGTTGCCCTTAACAGGAAACGAAGCTGTACACATGCATGAAAACCAGCTATGAAATGTTCAAACAGGAATTTCTGAGTAGCTGATGAGGTCAAAAGTGGGAGCCAGTTACGGCAGATTTGATGATCCTATAGTATCAGAGAGAATTTTGAGACTCCCTTCCCAAAGAGAAGATGAGCTGGGGCTATGAAATTTCAGTTACTTTGGTTCAGAAACAGCCCTTAAAGACCTTTAGAGACAAGACAGAATAAAGCTATATAAAATGTTCTTTTTAAGCTGGAAACCAGATCCAGAAAGAATTTAAGGAGCTGGATGTGAGTTTCCTCATCACCCTTCAAAAAATGCTGAAGAGGTTGGGATCCTGATTCTGTATGACAGGAAGAAGTATGTTTATGTTTCTTGTAGTATGTTTAGTATTTCTTCCTTCTGCTTTTCAAAAAACAAACAAAAATTTCACAAAATTATCAGTTATACACAAGAAAATTATGATGTTTAAGTATGGATTTAGGTAAATATACCTCTCTGTACAATACGTATGAGATGAAAATCTGCCCACCTTCACTTTTCAGGTAATTTATGGAAACTTTCAGCTCAAGCTGTGCAGTAGAGGAACTCTGAAAGACCAGTAAACCACTAGCTCTTCTTGTGATATTTTACTTAAAAATTCTGAATTTAAAGCTAGTCAGAGATAAAGGATTGCTGAGCAACTGTAGGAGGACTGAAACACATCTTGTGAAAGCTCCTGAGACCCCTCCATGGAAAACCTTTATTGTAGCTGTTTGGAAACTAGTCTGAAACCTCCATCCTGACAGGCTATGGAGAGAGGAGTGGGTCTCTACCCTGCACAGCCCCCTTCCATAGGGATTTGGAATGCAAATTGTATGCTGCTTGTGCCCAGTGCTACCATCTGTATTACCCTGGTCAGTTATTACTGGAGTTGCTTTTCTGAACACAGAGGTACACTTAGCACCGATTAGATGCAGTCAGACAAACGTTGATTCAGTATGATAGTTTTTAAAATAAATATGGCCTTTTCAGACATTCTGACGAGGCTTTTATGAGATTTTTGTATTTTGGGAGGTGTAGGTTTGGGGGTGTTTTTGCTTTTGGTTTGTGAGTTTGTTTTTACATGAGGGAAGACACTAGCAGCAATACATTTACAGTTTAAATACCATTCGTGAAAGTTCTTGAGGCCAGAATGGTGGAGCAGCTGGCAAGTTAGTTTTCAGCTGAGTCTGGGTTTGGGAGTTCCAGAGGAGTAAGGGTACCTGGCAGAGTAAGAGAATGAATTTCATGTGGTAGATGCTGGTAGCATCCGTTGGAGGATAAAATGCTACAGGCATAAAGAGCAGTGTCAGCACAATTCCATGGATAGCTGGTTTAGTGGATTCTGCTATGTACTGTGATCAGTTTATGACAGCAAACTCTTCCTTGATGTGGAGTATTCCTTCATTAATTAAGCATTGTCTAGGCTGTTCTGAACATAAAGTGCTAGCTGCTGCTGTTCCCCTTCTTGTTTTTCATTAGTATTATTTTGATACTGTTATTGGAGCCGATTTAAGGCCCACTTCTACAGAGTTCACAGATGTTCTTGGGAGATTGATAACCTCCAGTCCCCAGTTGCTAGGTAAGGCTTAGCTCTGTGGTCACGCTGCAGCATGTTAACAAGTTGCCCTGGGGCTGTTGACTTGGTCAACATCAAACCCGGTCAATGTATTATGTTTAATTAAATTGTGTAGTCCTGTACTGCAGGCTAAGACCAGATACTACAGACAGTCACCATGGTTCCGTTGATGACTAGAAAGTTTTGGAGCTGGTGTAGTTTGATCATGTGTCTGAGTAAGGGCAGCAAAATACAGATTTAGTCAGGGAGCTCTGACTTCCTCGATTCTCAACAGTTCTTATTTTTTCCGTCTACATCTAGAGGACTGCTTTTGCTAATGTCTTTTATTAAAATCTGTTGGGCAGATATTTTAGGTACTGGTGTTGATTTATTTTGTGGAATGACATTCCTGGTGCTCTTAAAGTGCTGAGTAGAGCTAGTCACTGTAGGGAGGAAGGAAGACTGTAAGAATTGTGTGAAAAAGTTGTAAATCCTGCAGGTGAATGAAGATAACCAGGAAAGCATACCCATTTTTATTAATGTCAGCCAAATGGGGCACTGTGTCCTGCAGTATGCTTCAAAGCCACAGTTGTTTCATACAGAAGAAATTAAGACTGATTCACATGCTGCAGTTCAGGTTAAAAATTTAAACAGTGAAGCATTTAATTACAAAAATCATTCAGTAACATTCATAATTAGTTAATACCAGCAGACTCCAGAGTAACGGTGTGTCCTGGTTTCAGCTGGGATAGAGTTAGTTTTCTTCTTAGTAGCTGGTGCAGGGCTGTGTTTTGGCTCTGATGTGAGAACAGTGTTGATAACCACTGATGTTGTTAGCTGTTGCTGGGTGATGTTTATACTCAGTCAAGGACTTTTCGGTTCCTTGGGCCCTGCCAGTGAGAGGGCTGGGGGGGGCACAGGAAATTAGGAGGGGACACAGCCGGGACAGGTGACCTAAACTAGCCCAAGAGGTATTCCATACCATGGGATGTCATGCTGAGTATATAAACTGGGGGAAGAGGAAGGAAGGGGGGGACATTTGGCATTATGGCCTTAGTCTTCCCAAGTAACTGTTATGTGTGATGGAGCCCTGCTCACCTGGGGATGGCCGAACACCTGCCTGCCCATGGGAAGTGGTGAATGAATCCATGTTTTGCTTTGCTTGCATGCGCAGTTTTTGCTTTAGCTGTTAAATTGTTCTTATCTCAACCCTTGAGTTTTACATTCTGATCCTCCCCCCAATCTCTCTGGGTGAGGGGCAGTGAGCAAGCGGCTGCATGGGGCTTGGTTGCCAGCTGGGGTTAAACCATGACAGGTGCAAGGACTGCAGAAAACAATGAATCTGGTGACAGTTTTTGCAAGGAAAGGCAGCTTTTAAATGTTAAATAAGGATCCATAAAATTATGTAATGAAACTTTGGCCTTAATGCCGATTGGGGATCTTATTTGCTCTGCTTCAGACAAGGCTAATGCTTAGTAAAATGAGCTAACAGCCCTGCTTACAGGTAAGAAAAAACATGGATAAGGGGCTTTAAGCTTCCTTTTCACACCTTTGAAAGTTCCCTTTTATTTCCATTCCCTTTTGCCAGTAGACTTCTGCTATTTCCACACATTCCACACCAGCTCCTGTTAGTACAAGAACAGTTCAGTCAATAGCAAACCAGGCAGTTGTAAAGCTGAGCTAGCTAGTGGTCATGTTCTCTTCATCAGTGCTGTGACTTTAGTGGAAAAGGTATTTAAGTATGTTGCTTCTTGGCCTTCTGACACGTTATCTCTGCCCAGCTTCATTTCTTGTGTGTGTCAGGCAGTGTAAGGTGAACTGTGTTTTGTTCAGAGTACCAAAACGGCAAGAGTTCACGCTTGCAGAGAAAACTGAAATTTCCCCATATATTTCCAGGCATGTTCAAAGGAAATTAAGCCAGGGCTGCTTTATTGTCTAACCACAGTGCTTGTGTCTGTGACCTGAATGAAGAGTGAGAAAAGAGATGAAACCTCATAGCACCTTCTGTTAAAAATAAAATTAAAATTGAATACCAAATTAAAACAATAAATATAACAAACTGAAACATTCCTATCATATCTCTGCCCAAGCATTTTTAAAAACTCATCACTCGTGTTTCATCTGCAATGTTCACAGACAAACTTTTTTTGTTTCTGAAAGAGATAAGAACAGCAGTATGTGGTTCTGTGTGATAAAGCATCCTGTATTTCTGAGCTCATTCAGTTGATTACTTTGTTTAATATCCTTCATGTCTGGGATGACAAACAGAATTCCCGTGGCCAAAAACTCCCTAACAATTACAGTGCAGGAAGTAAATTGAGATGTTGGATAATGGACTTGCATACTGTGAATACGTCACAGGTTGCCCCTCTGACATGGAAATGTACAATCTGCTTGTTTCTGGGATGCCAATTTTGTGTCTAGTTTTCATTCACAATCAGTGGAAATAGCAGTGCAACACTCCTATTTCTTCAGTACGTAATAAACATGTATTGAGAGATTCATAGTCTGTTGTGACTGCTAAGCAATAAAAAGTACACTTGAAACATAGACCATTTCCCCCTATTGTACCAGGTCTGCCAGCTTGGTCAGTCTGAGCAGGGGTCACGCATTACAGGATGATTTCTGGTGAGACCCAGCCATTAGAATAATGAAAGATCTGGCTCCTAGAGTAATGTGAGTGTGTGAGAATCTCAAATTTGGCAGGGGTAGAGTAAGGGTTTTTGTTTAAAATACAGTGTGTGGCAAAAAGCTTGGAAGTGTCATGTGAATTTAAAATCCGGTAAGAAACCCAACGTCAATTTATTATTTCTATGAAACTGAAGAAATTAGAATATTAGAATATTCACCTCTTTGGGAGAGTTTGACTCATGATTCAGGAGGATCAGCAATATCCCCCCTAATCTCGTGTAATTAATTCTTTTCCACATATCCAGCCAATTCTTATTTAGGATGTACATTGCATAGGTTGACACAAATAAAACTCCAGATAATGCAGAACATAGAAATTAAGTTAAACAGATTTGTCATGAGACTGACTTAGAAGGGAAGGGTGCATTTGCATAGCTAGTCCATAATCTAGAAAATCAGAACTGAGTTCACTGTTTTCCTTTCTTTGGAAAGCCTTAGAAGTCCATCACTTAGAACGGTCATCACTGAAACTGTCCTTCGGGTATGTGAACTCATTCAAAAATGGATGAGAGGAAGAAATACACTCTACAAGTCTTGCCTTGATTTGTGTTTGCAAATGCATAACTCATATGTTACTTTCTTTACAGTTACCTGCAAAGAAATCAATTACAAAGGAGAGAATCCTTTACTTCAGGGCTATAGAAACACTGAGTAGAGAGAGTCTGCCTTAAGGAGCTCATGCAACCACCAGTAAACTTAACTTATTTAGTGGTCAAAAGAACAGTTATGATGTAGTCAAGTAAGGAGGGGAGTCCAGATCTTGAGCAGCCCAGTTCAGTGCCAGATACAATAGATTCCCTGTGTTATACTATGTCTTTCTCCATGTACAGAAAGACTCAGGAATTAAGTATGCTTTATGACTTCATCACAAATAACTATTTGTTAAAAACACATCACAGACTGTTATGTTAGCCTTCATTTAAGGTTTTTGGGTGACAAACCTTTTAAATATATTGAGGATCACATAAACCATATGCCACTTGTTAATGGGGAGACAAATTGCAAAACAGGTTGCATTCATAACTCCCAAATTATTTGTCTAGAACCTGTATTTTCATGCTTCTTTTGTTTGCATTTCATGCGATTACTTGCATTGAATTAAGTACTTTCCTTTGAAATATTCAGGTATTTTTAGTATTTTGTAAGCTCATTATGGAAAATAGATGATATTTGGATGGAGATGGCATAACCCTTACAGCAGATTTTGGCAGATGAGTTTTGGGTTTTGTGGAAGAAAGCTAAGAAGCTGAGCTGGCAAGTAAAATGAATGTCAGCCTTCCAGTTCACAGGCCTGTGTGAATGGTGTTTGCTGATGCCTAATTGTAGTGGTTTCATGTTGCACACCCTCTTTTCCTGTCTTGGTTTAGCCTGGCTCTGGGTTTTGGGGTTTAAAAAAGTACAGGTGCTTTGCAGAGGAAAAGTCATTGCTCTCAATTGAGGAGTGCTATGGGATCCTCCTTGATTTCTAACTGCTACATTCTTTCAAGCCTTGTGATGTATTCAGTGATAATGAAAGTAGCTCACTGTGTTGGTATGAGCCATGTGTAATGTAAATAGGCATTGTGCAAACATATTCAGACTACCAAAGCAAATTATTTCAGGTTGATC
Source organism: Falco cherrug (assembly GCF_023634085.1). NCBI lineage: Eukaryota > Metazoa > Chordata > Aves > Falconiformes > Falconidae > Falco > Falco cherrug. Next base: position 22,427,133 of record NC_073703.1, read on the forward strand.
CTGACCTTCTGTAAGAATAGGTTGATAACCAAGGGGAAGATCCTTGTCTAAAAGCCTACTACTGTTATCTATGGCCCTGGCATCTGGAGATCTTCCCAGAAAGCAAAACACGGGACTGCTTCCAGGGCAGGATCCCTGCCATACTGCTTTGACAGAGCCTATGGCAAATACTGATCGATTGCTTAAACCCTTGAAATCAATTGTGTTTGGAACTAAGCTCATCAAGCTGAAGATCTAGCAAACCGTTAGAGGTGAGCAGCTTCCAAACAATGCACATACAGTGTCCCCTTCCTACTACTACTGTTCTCCAATAGCATGGAAAAGACATCAGAGGAGATCAAAACACTGCCTGTCAAGTGACCAGCAGGCAGACTGTAGAAGAACTTTCTGGAGGGAAATCACTAGCATGCTGGTACTTCGTGTTAGTTAGCTGAAAGCCATGCTGTTTAAAAACATAATTGAATTGATACCAAGTCTTTAGCATTAATGTTAGCCCCAAGCAGAGAAGCATGTTGGAACGCTGGCTTCCACTTCCCGTTGGTCTCATCACTAACCCATACTCTTGTTATCAGGGCCTGGATGTGGGGAATCCCTGGAGCGGTAATAATAAAGACCTGGTGAACGTGTAGAACTGGGTGAAGGGGAATTACTGGAAATCTGAGACCCCTCACTGTATCTGCAGAGCAAACAACTCATATACTTGATATGTGTATTTATTTAGTATTACTAGTTATAAATCTTTAGTCAATAATTCCTCAACAGGTCAAACATTTCAGGCACAATGAGTCACTTCCCAGCATCAAATGAGAAGCCTTGATCCCAAAATTTTTGACTGAGGCAAGTAAGTGTTTTAAATGTGTATCTCAAGCTGCTTGTTAAAATAGTGCCTGTGGTACAGCTGGGCTGGAAGGATGAAAGAGAAAATTCACTGGGCTTTCAAACTGGAACATATATTGCCTGCTGCAACTTCAGGTTTTATTGCAAGGGCTCTGGTTTGACCCAAATTGACAGGAACTTGGCAGAAGTTTTCCTCAGCATGTTCTTTTTATGTAGATTTACCAGCAGTAAACGCAAAAATTGCACAACTGAAAATTGTCAGTGAGCCTGTAATGTAAGGCTCCCTCTGTGCCCAACCCACAAAATGTTGTTAGTCAGCTGTTGCCACAGCCAGAAGGTGTCAGCTCCTTAGTTCGGGTTGTAGTAGCTTGTGTGTTTAGCTTGGGAGGCTCCAAATTCAAGACACAGAGTGCCATCCAACATGACTGTTCTGTCAGAAACAAAAGGCCTATCAAACAGAATGGCCTCCTGCCTTTGAAGAAAAGGTGGACATGTCCAAGGAAAGAAAGACACAATAGATTTATACTTGTCTTTTCCCCATTGTGTCTTCCCTCCAGCTTTTATCAAGGTGACTTGGATACTACCTCAGTGGAGAACTTGTCAGGCGCTTCCTTTAATTCATGACTTGTCTGCTACCACAACATTTTAAGCTCCATATTTCAGTGTAGAATCATAGAATGGTTTGGGTTGTAAGGGACCTTTAAAGGTCTTCTGCAATGAGCAGGGACATCTTCAACTAGATCATGTTGCTGAAAACCCCGATCCAACCTGACCTTGAACATTTCTAGGGATGGGGCATCTACCATCTGTCTGGGCAACCTGTTCTTGTGTTTCACCACCCTCATTGTAAAAAATTTCCTTCTTATGTCTAGTCTAAATCTACCTTCTTTTAGTTTAAAACCATTACCCCTTGTCCTATCACAACAGGTCCTACTAAGAAGTTTGTCTCCTTCTTTCTTAGAAACCCCCTTTAAGTACTGAAAGGCTGCAATAAGCTCTTCCCAGAGCCTTCTCATCTCCAGGCTGAACAAACCTAACTCTCTAAACCTGTCCTCCACAGGAGAGGTACTCCAGCCCTCTGATCATTTTTGTGGCCTTCCTCTGGACCTGCTCCAACAGGTCCATGTCTTTCCCGTGCTGAGGACTCCAGAGCTGAATGCAGTACTCTGGATGGGGTCTCACAAGTGCAGAATAGAAGAACAAGATCACCTCCCTGGACCTGCTGGCCATACTTCTCTTGATGCAGCCCAGGATACAGCAAGCTTTCTGGGCTGAAAGCACACATTGCCAGCTCATGTCCAGCTTTTCACCCACCAGTACCCCCAAGTCCTGCTCCTCAGGACTGCTCTCAATCCTTTCATTCCCCAGCCCGTATTGATACTGGGGGTTGCCCTGACCCAAGTGCAGGACCTTGCACTTGGCCTTGTTGAACCTCAGGAGATCCACTTGGGCCCACTTCTTGAGTGTGTCCAGGGCCCTTTGGATGGCTAGCATCCCCCTAAGAAATTAAGTCCACTTTCTGAAAGGATCAATATGACTAGAGCAGAAATAGTTTGATAAACTCAGTAGGTTGCATTACACAGAAGACTTCTGTACAGGTATTCGCTTACAATAGGGACTGGCGCTTGATTAAGAGGTAGCATAATCAGAAATTCAGTTGTTTAATAGCTCTGAAATAGAAAGCCTTTTGTGCAACTGTGCATACATATAATTTTTGAGTGAAAATCAATCCTGTCAACTGCTTCAGTTATGACATGCATAATATTTTACAAACGTCAAAATGTTTTTGAAAGAAAATAACTTGGGGGATGAGTTTCCTTAAAAGCCCCTGCTTTGCTGTAATTGAAAGCCAGTTTGGCTGCAACTAGCAGATTTATGTTGTCTGATACTGTCTTTCTCCCCTAGGAGAGTTTGTCTCCCTAGGATAGTCATTTGGGGGGGGAGGGGGGAGGGGGGAGGGTGTCCTACTTCGTTGCTCTTTGGCAGTGTTTTGGTCCCCTAAGGAGTATTTGCCTCCTTGTCACATACATGGCATCCTCAGAGGGGATTAAAACTTTAAGCTCTTGCTGGACAGTTTGATGGAAAACTGTGCACGCAGTTCTAATGGCCTCCTTTGTGGGTAGGTGGGTGGTTACACTGTCGTAGGGGTTTTGGTCTCCAGGGCTAAAAGCTGCCCTGCATTTCATATCCAGAGGCAATAGACTTGCAGACTGTTGTTCACTGTGGGCAAAAGGAAATGCTTTTAACACTACACAGTGTTTCGTAAAACCTACACTATGTCTGTGTTAGTGACTGCTCTCAGCTGCTCACAAAAGTAATTGAATGCTCCAGGTGGAGTCCTGAAATGTGCCGTGTAAATTGAGGTTGCTTAGGCTATCCACCCTTCGGGTTAGCAAATGGAGACTCCATTAAATTTTGCAAAGGCTGGAAAAATGATAGTATTATATCCAGCCAGAGCAGTGGAAGAGGCAGAATATCATTACACGTAAGGGATCTTTTCTCTATGCATGCACTGTAGTTTAGATCTGCAATAACCCGAAGTGCTTGGAATGATTATGAAGTGGTAAGGAAAAAGCTTTCATCAGCATCACCTAAGTAGCTGCTGTGTCCACAAATTCTAAAATTTATTGATGCATGCTACTGAAACCTGTAATCCCCCTTGCCATTTGCTGGTATTTGTATCTTTATTGCTCTCTAACAGTGACCAGATGGATGTTCAGCCAAAAAAATATCCAATTATTTCACCTGTGAGTAAGAAGATATCTATACACATGTGACTAAGCTGCCTGTGTCCTTTGCTTTCAGACCAGCTAGTATGGAATTTAAAGCTCCATTTCCACGCACTTAGCTTTTATTCTTGTGGCTGCCTGTATCAGAGACCCTAAAGCAGTATGAATGTAGATACTGCCAACAAATATAAACAATTCTGTTTTCCCTCTTTGACACCTCCAAGCACTATGTTCCAGTATCTTTGTTGAAGATTGAGTTAGATATGTTGGTGAAAAAGCAGCAGATTTCATCTAGAAAGATGAAGGTGATAAAGCTGGAAGAAGTGAAGAAGAGCTGCCACCAGACATTATGGCCCAGATCCCAAAGCACCAAGATAACTTTACAGAGCTTGATACAACACCTGTCAAAGGATAGTAGAAGTCACAATGTGTTTCTGCAGTTGTTTCTTTGAGATCCAAACTATCTTCTGAGCTATGTTGCACTGGAGACCAGAGAATGCTTTCGTGCAGAATAGATTCAGGAATGGACTGCACCTGACAGAATCTTCAGCCGCTTTTTTTACTGTTATTATTATTATTATTATTATTATTATTACTAACTGGGCAACCGTGCAACCATTTGTATTAATCATTGATCAACTGTTAGAGAGTTTGGGGGATAAGCATCAGTCTTCGTTGATCATTAGTTCAGTATAATTCTTTCTGTTTCCTGCGTTTACGAAGGGAACTACAAGTAAATGGCCTGGGAAATAGCTCTGTGTAAAAGGGGCCAGCAGGAGATAAAGGGGTAGTGGATTATAAACAGTGGTGTTTTGTTTTGGTTTTCTTAAATCAACAGGTTTTTGGAAAAGCGTAATGAAGATGTTTAATTTAAAAAAAAAATCAATTTTTTGCAAGAAACATTGCCCTAACACATCAGTGCATGACAATTGAGATAGAAGTGCCCTGGGCTAGAGCAGTCTGTGTTCTTTTTTCAGCTACAGGAAATATAAAAAGAAAGCACAGTTGCCAGTGCAAGAACTAACTCCAGATTTGAAAATCTTCCTGTTGAGAAATACTGGTTTCATAAGCAAGGAAATGTGTTTTTCATAATCACGATCAATTGTTCCACCTAACTCTTTCTCACTAAAGTTTAGGAAATCTAAACAACCTTCTTCATAAATTTTGTCAGATGCTGTTATTTTTTATACTATGTGAATGTGATGTGACCTGGTTTACCACTTATTCAACATCAGTCTTTACAATTCCCGTACATTGTCTCTCAAGCTAGAGAGTATATGGATGTGCATGTGTCCACTACTTCTGCTCTGCAAGCTGTGCAGTTCTAATGCCTCTATTAGTGTAGAATCCAGAAATATTTTGCTAAGCCAGCTCCTGGTCTTCTTTTTTCCCTTCCTTTTTTTTTTTTTTTATTTGTTTTGTTTTGCCTACCCCTCCTCCAAGCAGTGTGTTGTTCAGCACTTCAGTTCCTGAAGGCAGAGCAACATTATCTCCAATTACAAGTCTTCCATATGTTCCACAGTACATGAAAAAAACGTTGTGCTGTTGAAAACCAAATTTCCACCTGTTGCTTTGGAAAACGCTGCCTTCTTTTGCCTGAGAAAGGAGGCAGGGCCCCTACTTAATGTTTGTTATGAAAATAGCAATTTGCATAGTGTGCACAGCCCATGCCTCTGAATTCCCATGTTTGTTGACTTCTGAGTTTCACATTGTAGCTGTTGGCATTCAGCTTTGAAGTGATGAAAGAGTGAGAAAGCATTACAGAAGTGTGATAGAAAAGGGAACGGAGAGCTTGCCAAACCCTGCAGCATTTTGTACAGTTAAAAAGCTGATAGCATCCTTTTGCTCTTGGCTATGGTACTTAACTTCGGCTGCCCAATGGGTGTAAGAACAAGCTTGTTTCCACTGAAAACATGCTGGAATTGAATGAAGAGTCTCTGCTTTTATTTTTGTAACAATCCTTACAAGATGGCTTGCAGGGATCATAGCATATCCTCGGTCAGCATGAACATCAAGAGAAATTTGAGTGCAAGACACACATGTACAGCAAGATGGGTATACTCATGCTACTTTTAGAACTGGATTTCTGAAGAGTCAGGCTAAAATTTCCTGTGGTCCCTTAGTTAAAGAATGTGTATATTAAAATGTTCCAGGCCTCTTTTTCTCTCCTGTTTGCTTGAATAGAAGCAACATGTTTGCTTCGATGTGAAGAGGAGGGGGTAAGACATTTCCTGCCATGTGTCCCACTGCACTGTCTAAACAATGAAACATGAACATCCTTCATCTATGAAATACCCTTATGCTATTGATTTGCAGTCAGTGTGGTTTTGACCATACTAGTCAGATCCTGAGATCTGGACTTCAGAGACTGAAGTGATCTTTCCCTGAGTTGTACAGTGCCCCTGTCACTAGATGTAATAGAAGTACCTTTCCACGGTAGGTGTGACATATTCTGAAAATCAGTGTCAGGAAAGGAGTTGAAAAAGTTAAATGTAAGGACCTACTTCATGTTTTAGTGGCCAAGATAACTCAGTATTCCTGATACCATGTGTATAGTATCTGTTCTTGTTGATCACAAATACTTTTCAGGATACTGAGAAGCAGATTTTTGCATGTGTTTGATCATATCATGAAGTTCATATCTTCAGACCAGCAAGCAGTAAGGTAGGTTACATCTGTCCTTCATTGTTGATTACAGGGTTAAGAATATTGCAACAGCCCCACCAAAGACCAGAACCAGCACATTTTTCCTGAGGGAGTAGACTTCTGAAAGCAGCAGTCAGATTCTTCAGGACATAACTTCTACCCCAGAAGAGGTATAGACTGCTTTCCTGTCTCTAATACAAGACATAATTATGCATTATTGTACTTAATTATGCATTACTGTATTGGGCAGGGAAGGTATTACATACTCTACTATGGAACTTGACATGGTTTATGTTGACTAGCATTACTATTATTTTGAGCCAAGTAAGGGAGTAATCTCACTTGTTTCCAGATTGATGCTGTGGTACCTGAAATCAGATTCTGAATCTCTGTTCTTAATCGTTTAATGTTCTAATCTCTTTTTGTTTGTTGATACAGGTTAGGCTTTACTTAAGTAAGCATTGTGATTTTGAGTGCACACTCAGGTAATGCCTGAAGCAATATAGGCCTTATTTCCTGTTCCGTCTGCAGACAAAAGATTAACCCATGACTGAAGCATTAGAGGAGAATGTGAGATGTAACATAAGACTGATTGTGGAGTGTATATATTTGCCACTGTGTGTTATGTAGGGCAGAACAATCATTTAATGATGGAATTCAGACCTCAATTACAGTCTGTGAGGCAATGGTTGATGATTCAACATTCTTAGCTGTGCACAGGTGCAACAGGGCTTCTGCCTGTCAGCATGGATGTAGGAGCTCCTGTAAGGGAAAGGGACAAGTTAGAGAGAGTCCTGCAGGCTGCCAGCTGCAGCACCCTTACCTATGGGAAAGTTACCAGTGCTCCTTCTGTCTTAGATTACCATGGCTATAATCAGGCTTAAAACACCAAAATTTCTACCAGTAACATTACTAGAAACAAGTGCAGAACAAAATACTGCTTCTCTGGCACCTCTCACCATGTGTCTCTGAGTTGTGTCTAAGGTGTAGGTATCTTTTACTGAGAAATGAAGAACCAATATATGTCAAATATTTCACGTATTTCAAATATGTGAAGGTGCAGGAGTGGATGACAGAACTACCAGACACTTAAATTCCTAATGCTGCCTCTTGATTCTTATGCCCTAGAAATTTTCACAACAGAGTTGACAAAACTTTTCTTCTGCCATCTTTTAGCAGTCTGCAATCCTCAGCTACACAAGTTTTATTTCTTTGCAAAACCAAACTTAAAAATAGCAGGATGGTCCTCATGGTTCTTAATCAAGTGGATTAGCACTGCATGAAAGGAATCCTGTCTCTATAGAGCAGATTATTGACCCTTGTTATTATAGTAATAGTCCTTAAAATTCCTGATGTTGCCTGCTTTCAGCTCAGGAGGCCTCTTCTGAAAATACCTCTGTTCTGCCACCTTATTCTTTGGCAAAGCTTCCTGTGTGTCAGGAATTACAGATTTTTTAAAAAATACATGAATACTTTGGAATGCGTGACTTCAGCAGCAGCTATGACAAAATGCAATCTAAAGAATAATTTACACTTGCTCAATCTCCCACTTTCTCACTCTTGATCTTTCAGTTCTGCTCAAACCAGAAATCCCCTAGCACCTAATTATGAATGTTCAAGGAGAGGCTAATGTGGGCCAAAGTGATGTCTGTGTTATCCTCTTGCACCAACTGTGAGTCTGACCCACAGTCACATAATTTTGTTACTCAGTGTAAAAAGGAGACTTTGGTCTCCTGTTCCCAGTGCTCACTTGAAGTTGTCAAATTTATCCTGCCCTGTCATCTTACATTCTTTCCAGTGAAGTGTGACAACATAGCTTAAAAATGTCAAAGGTCATAGCTTTTTTTAAGAGTATCTGTTTCCATCTCTTAGGGAGGTTATTAAAAAAATTAACAACAAGCTTGAAAATAGATAGAAAGGGAGCACCTATACAATGAAAAGCAATCTCTTTAAAAAAAGAAGTACCACCACCATTTGTGTTACTCAGGATAGGGCGGGAGGGAAAGTTAAAGATGTAAATTTTCCTTCTCTCTTGGTTTTTCCTACCTTTTTTGTAACACAGATTTATCTATCTGCTGCCACGGCCACAAAGGGGAAAAAATGGATTAGTGCGAGATATCACATTGCAGAAAATTAGTGTTCTTGCTGCAGTTACCCCCCTACACAGACAGAACCTTGGGCCAGAGTCATGCCAAGTCTGGCTTCTCACCCAATGGATTATGTATCACTGCAGCAGCACATGTCCATGCCAGTCTTTAACACACTCTGCAGTTAAATCTAGGGATTTGATTCCCACACATTACCAAGGAGCTTAAACCCATGCCATTCATGACTACAAATATATTTAGGAGCTTTCTGCTGTCAGGAACACTTGGGAAGGAATATCTTTCTGGTCGTCTGTTGGGTTTTACGATAATCAATAATGCTAATAATGGGTACTGTCTATTATTGGGCTTCAAGCAGGGAACTGAAAGCATGCCCTATAATGAATAAAAATTTAGTTGGAAAGAATTCTTTTGTTCTTACATGGGTTTGCTGTCATCTCCTGAAATGTTATTAATTTCCTTTTGGAAATGTCTACAACAATCAAAGCTTGATATCCTTGCCAGCCATTTGGTTTAAATAAACAGCTGTATTGATTTACAGAGATGCTGGGCCTTGTGCCAGTTTTTCTTTGCGTTGCTGCTAGAATACGAAAGGATCCCCTGACACAGCATGGCCTTGACTAAGCTGTATCTTGTCTGCTACATCCTACCATATTCAGTTTCTTTTAGTTTCTCTCTACATGTGAAAGCTGGCTGGCCATTAAGGAATGTAACGATTTATGGTGTGAAAGCTGGAAGTAGCCAGCTAACTCTTGGCTTAGTTCTTTTCATCCCAAACCCACATGTTTCCCAGCCCCTCTGGGGATCCCAGCATTTCCTTCTAAGCTGCTTTAAGCATGATTCTTCTTCTCCATTTCTGCTTTTTATATTTAAAAATAAAGATGCCTAGAAAATGGCTTTCTTGGAGACATTTCCTTCCAGAGACTAGACTGGAGCAGAAAATTGAATTGGAATGGAAGGCACTGACTGAAAGTTTAGTACCTCTGTCCTTAAACAGACTATTTCACCACTGGGAGTAGCATAGCTAAGGCAAAATAGGCTGTAAAATCAGTTTAAGAATCTGGCAAAACACATAAGCTGTGGTCTTGAGCTAGCTTTGTACCACCATGTCAGCAGCACTGCCAAGCTAGCTCAGATGTGTTCGTGGGAACTGATGCCACAGGAGTGATGGCAGCATAGCACAGAGGCTTCCTCCCTGCCAGAGAGGCAGCGTCCTTTCATTGCACAGAACAAGACATCCCAAGAAATGGCCTGAAAATTTCTGAGACCCCTCAGCACTTGAAAACACAGCTGGTGAGTGAATAAGCCAGCTGCTTTTGGAATTAGATGGACATCATAAAGGTCTGGTATGAGGGAGCTGCTGAGGAAGATCTACGTTTTAATTTCTCCTGTGTGGTGAGTCAGGATGACAAAGGGTAGAAAGTAGCACCTGTTGAGTATAGTGGCAACTGTCTCTTCAGGAAACAAGTAACCTGACTTGAGATAAATGTTGTGATACAAATGTGATCTTAAATTGGGACTTCCAGTAAATTCAGGCTGGCATATAATCAGGTAGGAACGAGCAACATGGGAATCTTTGTTCTAGCAGCTATGATCGGCAGTCAGGATTCATCTCAGATTGCTGAATTTTGCGATCAGTTGATATTGCACTTGGAACTTCATTTGGCTTACTGTTCAGGCCTTTGATTTTATCAAACACTTCAGGTATGCAGGCCTGGGCTATCTGCAGAACCTTGCAGCATTTCCAGAAGCAACAGTGTCTAAAGCAGCAGCTCGCTTCAGGGTTTTGTCAGCTGATTCGAAAGTTAATTTTTGGAGGTAGACTATGTTTTTTGCTACTTTGTCAGTTAAAGCCCTAAATCCAGTGGACATGGTGATCTGTTCTAAGACTCCTTCTGCCACCAAACTGTGATAGAAAAGGGAGGGAATTGCTCTGGAAGCCTTGAAAGTTTTCCAGGGTCTGGGTTAGCATTCCTTGACTTCTGGTTCTTGGGTCACTGCAAATGTATCCATACTTGGAAGAGAGCAGGACATGCCACAGCAGTGACGCAAACTTAATGCTACCCTTGTTTTTATATAGTTCATCTCTACTGCTTTTATTCTAGAAAACAGGACAAGGATAGTAAGAGCGAGGCAGCAGGCTTTGCTGAGGGCTTTGTGATTGGCTTCTTTTGCTAGAAACCCCAATGGAAAAGCAGTAAAATACTACAGATGGAAATTTCCCTTTGATCCCTTTGTCTTTAAATGGTGAACCTTGCAGCTGTAGGTGTCCAGTACAGCTTGTCTGCCCTTTCTGCTTTGTGAATCTCCTGTCCTTTGAATAGAGATCAAGAGACACAAAGATTTTGTACGGAGAAGATTTTGTGTATTGCTTAGCTGCTAGTGAACTGAGCTGGACAGGAAGAAAAGCTTGCAGGTTTTTTAACTGATTAATTCATTCAATTTATAACAATATATTGTACATTACTGTTCCTTGTGGACCAGAATCAGAATTGTCCACCTCATCCCATTTCCTGAGACAGTTAAAAAATTATTCAACTTAACAGGTAGAACTGGAGCCTTAAGCATTCTCGCCCAGTATTAGCAGGAAGGTTGGGGTATCCTTTTTTTGTGCAATAATGTAATACTTGATCACTTTCATAGAGCTGTTGCAGCATTTTCTTCTTTGTCTGATGCTGAAGTTTGCATCTAGCAATGCTCATGCTATGTTACACCATCACTGGTTATTTGCGGCAACAGTTTATAAAGCACAAAAACAGTTTATAAAACAAAGTGTTTGTTACTCCTCTAATCTGGATAGGAATGATGCCCAGGGACTGGCCAAGGACAATATTCTTCTGTACCAGGCAATATAACAGCTCTTCCTCAGATGTTTATTAGAACAGTGGTCAAAGATGCAGGCAGGTGAAATAATAGAATAGTGACTCGCCAGGGCAAATTTGGGGATGATTACTACTGTAGTTTAGAATCGTGCCTTTTTTCCACTTTGATCTGTTGTGAATTTTATGGCAGACATTTAGATGCCAAGCTGCTTCTGGCTTCCATTCTTTATTGCCAGTTCATAGTCTGGATTTCATCTGAAATTATCTTCTCTAGGTAATGTAAATATTTTATTTCCAAGGTGGGTTCTGTGACCATTTTCTCATCATGTTTATAAAGCTGCCTCCATTTTTAAAGAGGCTCTGCACTTAAAAATGCCCCAGCAGGATTGCACATCCACTAACAGCTTGCTTTTATCTTCGCTTTTCGTAGAAGTAGGAAAGGAAATTCCTTTCAAAAGATACTGACATTCCCTGCTTTCCCTAGAGTCCAGCAGGGTTGTCCTTTGCCTATAAATGCTTTCCTGGTCAGCAATTGCAGTTTGCTGTAATAATGATGGAAGAGTGGCCACACTCTTCCAACCTTGAGCCTAAGGTCCTCTCCATAGTAGTGGATGCCTAGGAGAAAAGGGAAGAACAGTGTACAGTTGTAGAGATCCTTCCCCAGGTATTTCCCCAGTCTTCAGCAGTCTGTGACGTAAGGATCACCCTAATCAAAGACAGTGCTTTTGTGTGGATTTTTTTTTTCTTTTTTTTTTTTTCCTGTGAGATTGTCTAGTTGCTTTTGAACCCTTAAAGCTTTGTTCTCCAGACTCTGTGGAAATGAGCTACGCACTATGTCTACGTGTTTCTTGAATGTGTAAGCCATGAACAATATACAAAACTCCTCCATGATCTTCTGTCTCCAAAGCTTTCGTTTGCATCACGGTGAACTTGCTTTCATCTCCTTGGTCACGCTGAGTCACTGTTGCTGGGGAAAGGAATACCACAGCCTGCCTGTCCTCCGGCAAACAGCAGACAGATCAGGCAGCAGTTGTCTTTTGTGTGTTGGGGTGGAGTAAAGGCTAACATCAAGCAGGTAGGTGACTGGCATCTCTGCAGGGGTGCAGCAGAGTCATGGCATGGCTCTGTGTTCCCTTGAACTGACAAAACAGGCTATGTGCTGTGGTGTTACATGATGTACTGAGTACACAGCATACTCAGCTGGATCTGCCCAGCATGCTGACGAATCCTAGAATGAACAGTGCTCTAGGGCAGGTTTTTTTGTTTGTCCAAGGACCACCAAGTTGTTTGGAAAATAACAAAAAGACCACCTCACACACCACACGCATTGTCAGCATGATAAAAATAAGGCTAAATTTGAACTGTTCCTCTGTAATTTATAGTGCTCTTCATTTTGTGTGGCACCTCCCTCAAGTAAGGGCATGGCAACATGCATATACAGGTTCTGTTTTGTGGGGTGTTTTCTTCCAGTTATTTTGCAGACTTTCTTCTCCTGTGTACTCCAGACTGCCAGTGGTCTGGGGACTTTGGGTTAAAAAACACTGGTGTCAAATTGTGCTTCTGTACTGATATGATAAGCAATAGAAAAGTGATACGTGATATGCTCCCAAGATTTTTTTCAGTGATGTTGTTTCCATTCCTCTTCTTTCTTTTCAGAATGAACTTCCGCTTTTCTGTCCATCTCTCTGATGCTGTCATCCCCGAATCCCTCTAGCCACCTGCAGATTCCATTTTGGAATGGAGTCTGAGTACTGAGGAGTTCTTCCACATGCAGGTATAGGATATTTTTAGTGCTGTAGTTGCTCGTTTACCTGAGCTTTGTCACAGGCTCTGTGTGCTGTAAGCTATCTGAAACAGATCAGAATCTTGGTAAGAGGTTCAAAAGATCCAGTTTTTTTCTAGTTTATGTCTTCAGCAAAAAAAAAATCACTTGTTGAGGAAAGTGGATAGCTCAGGAATCCTGACAGCATAACAGAAAAATATGCCAAAAAGATAAGTGATTGTGCTCAAAGCCATAAATAACTTGTAAGTTAACTTAAGTACCTCAAAGGGAGTAAGTAAAGCCTTTTTTGCCACCACATTCATGTGCCTCTATTGCTGTCACTGAATTTGGAGGGAGACATAATTAATGGGATGATTAATCAACCAGCTACTTCGTAGTTTTCTTGAAAGTGAATCGACTGTTTAGCTTCAAGACAACCAAGTTGAACAGAGGCTTCTGTCAGAGCCATTTTAATTATATTTACAGATCTGCTTAAGTTCTTTTCCTCTCTTCTGACTCTGTGCATGAAGGAACAGGAGGAAATCTGCATCTTCCTCTGTGATCCTGAGTCCTCTGTACTTGTTCTAGGCCATATTGCATGTCTCTAAAGCTTAAAAATGGAGAACAGTTCTGCTGCTGCTGCAAACTTGGGCTGTTTTATTTTTTCAACTCTGGATTCATGCAGTTATTGTTTCAGTGTCTTCTGCTATATTTTGGGAAATCGAGAAATTACAGAAATTATTTGGAGAATAAAATTTAGACAGTAAGCATTGAAAAAATGTGGATTTGGTAAATTGATTGTATACATGTAATTTTTGCTTTCTACTTTTCATGTAGATCTCACAAGGAAGATGTCCAGTAGTCCTCATGTATATGGTACTTATTTCTAAAGGAGCTTTCTTGTTTATCTGATAAAGAGCACATTCCTTAGAGAACAACAAGAGCCCGCAGGGAGCTGTTTGACATCTGTCACCCTTGCTGAGGTGTTAACAGAGCAAGCTAAGGTCATTCCAGAGGTTGTGTTTTGATCCTGTGTTCCTTTAGGTCAGCACTGAGTGGAGGGGATTAAGGGATTGTTTTGAGCAGTCTGTACGAGGGGTCCACTGCTGGGGATAGCCTTGGAAAGAATGTTTGTCATTCCCACTGCCTGCTGCGGGAAATTCAGAGGATCAGTGCATCAAGTGCTGTGATTGCTAGAGAATCTTAAACCAGAAAGAGCCTCAGGCAAGACACATCTTTCTTATCTAGCTGTGACGTTTCTACAGGAGATGCTTTTACAGCATTTTGATTTAACATACCTGATTCATTGAGAATTGGCTCATTTGCCTTGCTATTTTTCAAGTGATTTCTCCTATAATCTTAAATAGAGATTTGATGGGGGGGAGGAGTTAAGCATTTTGTCTGAAGCCTTCCTCTCACTGTTGTTCTTGCTTACGTGAAACTGTTTAAGGCCATCTGCATCACAATATTTAGAGGAACAGTAGCTTGCCTTCTAATATGCTGTCTGGCCCAAAGCCTGCATTAATCAACTAGCTACTGCATTCCTGTACTTAAAAGTCGCTTTACTCAACCTACTAGTGTTAAAAAGCAGTATCAAAGTGTAGGTTTGGCTTGAGGGAAATTAATGCAATGTAAACAGAAGATTCCCTTGGGGCACAGCTCCAGTCCCAGCTCTGGCATTGTTTGCTTTGTAGCTCAGCTAGGTGCAAAACCTCCTGTTCCCTCTTTCGTAAGTTCAGCCTGTCCAGACCAAAGGATGCACCCACACAGTATGATACAATATAGCCAGGAGAAGGCTGCCTTCCTCCAGGTATGTTGGCTGTGGTGAGAAACAGTTTATTAGCCAGTGTGGTTCAGGACAATGCAAGTTTTTCCACTTCCATAATCTGAGCTGGCTTATGTTTTGGTAAAACACTGTATCACACAGTCCATATCCAAAAGACGCTGGAGTAGAACCTTCTAACAGTTCTAGTGGGATTTTAATGCTACACATTTTTGTAGCTTCTACTTTGCGTGTAATAATACCCTGTTATTTTGTAGAGACCTCTGTGCCTGAAGGTCTCCAAGTGCTTTCAGTTTGCTAGCAATTTCTCCACTGTTGTCTCCTTTGTTGTCTTTCTGCTTGACTTACCTATTGTGTATCCCAGTGGCTGATAGTAGTGCCATCAGCAACAAAGCAAAGAACCTTTGATTGTATTTGCTCTGCACTATACTTGCACACCCTGTGAATAATGAGGAATCTTTGGAATTTATTCAGACTACTAAATTCTGTGATTAAGGACAACAACAGTATGGCATAAAAATCTCTGAATCCCAAAAGAGAATTTTGCACTTGAGTATTTGATGAAGAGAAATGTCTTTATTAGGTCTTTAGTATATTGTGGCTTCATAATTTTGCAACTTGCATTGCTCAAGCCATCAGTTACTAAAAGCCGTTCAGCACAAAACCCCATTGATATTTCAATAAATTAATTGTATTGTTTAAAAACATAGTATCTCCCTCAGAGCAGCCAAAAAGAAACACTTTTGTGTTTGGAAGACAAATTCAGTGGAAACAGTCTACTTCACAGGTAGGAGGATCATTTTTGTCTTTACACTGCTAATTGTGTTGCAGAACTGGTTTCTTTCAACAGGAACTTATCATGAGATAATCTAATTATGAATAATTTTGTTTACCAGACAGTTTTTCTTTGGGAATAGTCTAATGAAGTCTCTCAAAAACTTACCACCTCCTATTGTTGGTTTCCTAGCCCTTCTTCATTAGTGCTTCTTTCATGGCTTTCTCTCTCTTACTCTTGATGATTGTTCCAGAAGAATAATCTCTCATTATTTTAATCTGTATTCCCATTGTGAAGGCCTATCAGTTTAAAGATATAGTTCTGTTATTTATTCTTTAAGCTTTCCAGAAGTGCAAGTATTTGAAAGAATACCTGTATTCTAAAAAGTGTGTTTGTAAGAATGAAGGCTGGAAGATGTTGAAGAAGATTAAGTTATGAGAGGCCTATGGTGCTGCCCATCACCGCAGAATGTGAACATATTCTGCAAAATACCATGGCCGTTGCAGAGTATCTGTTGATCTTCAGGGTGTGTGCTGTCTCATCCTTTCACATAATTATAAATGGGAAATAAAATTCACATAATAAATTGGTAGCTTATGCAGTTGAAGAATTACTGTATTGGGCTCATGCCTTTTAAAAAACCAGCATTGCATCTACCAGTATGTCATAGTCCAAGAATACTGTTCTGTAATAGTTGCCTCTTTCCACATCTCCAACTAAACTGCTACTCTGCAGTTTGTTATCGCAGTCAGTTGTCACATTAGCTCTAGCATTGCAGGAGTGAAAGTGTAAAGTGTGGGATCAAGTCACTCTGCACTCTACTTAAATCTCAAATGGATGGATGGCACCACCTCCACAGGCTAGCTTTCTTCTCCCCCTCCGCCGCTGCACCCCCTGCCCCCCCCCATTTTATTTTCCCTTTTTCTCATTATTTCAAAATGAAGCAACATGAAACCTACCCCCAAATATCTGTCTGCTGACCAGAGCTGTTAAATGCTGGTGCCGGAGAAATGAGTCTGGTCTGACTGCACTAATTAAGTTGGCCAAGGCACTTGAGAATAGCTCAAAGATGAGTCGCAGTGGGAAAGAGAGAGAGTAATACTGATTTCTCGTATATGCATGTATTAAAGGAAACCAGCTGCTCCAAAATACCCTTGGTTAGTGACTGGCTCCACAAGCAGCCTGCTAAGGGAGCAATGTCTGGAGTTTAGTAAAACTGACTTTTTAAAAAGCAGTACTTGAAAAACACAAGGATTGATTGTATTTTTTTCCTCCCCATCTCTACCCTTTCTAATCAAAGTTGCTTTCACCCTAGCTTCTAACAAATGATACTTTTGGCTTCTACAGCTTTTTTTTTCAAAGGGAATATGTTAAAGGGAATATGGGACCATCCTAGCAGGAGGGTCCTACATGAATTGCTTTACCCTCAGGGTGAGATAAATGTGCTAAAGCCCTCTTCTGGTTTTGAGCAATTGAACTAGACTGGTTTGGCTCCAGAGCTTTTTCTATCACTGCTGATTTTGTGTGCTTTGTTGATTATGCTCCACCACTTTGAATGTTTTTTCTGGTTTTATAGAAACAAAGACAGTAATAGCAATGGTTGGAAAATGGAGCCGACAACAAATGTGAAGCTGATATTCCCATGTCTTCCTTCCTTGGCATGTCATTACTGAAGGTTCTGAGAGGCTTCTGTTTAGTATCACGTTCAGTCTCCTGTAGTGTAAACTACCTATTACTTTTCGCAAGTGCTGATAACTCCCATCTTCTAGCAGAAGTCCAGTGTGAGTAACTGTATAACTTTCTACGTAATATTCCTCTGCAGTTTCAGTTGAACATGTTCTTCACTTCCTGAATTAGATTGTGCAGCCCATGAATGGCCAAATGGCAAGTGCCAACTCTTAGCTCTGTTTTGGATGAGCAAATCTCTCTGAGAAAGAGGAGAGAGAGAATGTTTGTCCCTATAATTTCAGTTTGTAGTGCTGTTCCCTACAGCTCTTTATAGAGTCCAGTACACATCTTCATTGCAATAAGAAAGAAATACCGTTGGTTGTTACGTGATCAACTGTTACGGGGAAAGCAAGCTACTGAACTTGTGATCTCATCAGAATTTGTCCTGCAGCAGTTCTGTGCTGAGCTTTGTATTGTCAAGTCCTTACAAAGAAAAATGGCTTCTCTTTTTTTCTTTTTTCTTTTTTTTTTCCTTTTCCCACTACATCAAAAAAAAGTACAATGGAAAGAGGAATGGTTATTTTTTCAATATTGCCTGTTTGTTTTGCATATCTGGCTGGAGTCTTCCAGCTAAATAAGGAAGTCACAAAAGCAAGGTAGGGAGTGAATGGAACTTCCAGGAAGAGATGTTCCAGCAACTGGATCACTAATTTCATATTTAGGAGACTTGAGTATAAGTTCCTTCTCTCAGGAGAATTTCTACTACAGTAGGTAAGTCATTTTGACTTTCTGCGGCTCAGCCTCCTCTGTTCTGCAGTAGAGCTAACAGCATTGCCTTGCTAGAGCTTGCTGTGGTGAATACTAGTTCACTCTGGTTTCAGGGAGATACGCACTGGGTGGGAATCATTGCTGCACTGCTATGCCTGTGCTTTTCCTGAGGATGTTGGATTGTGGTTCTAGCAAATGCTGTTCCAGATTTCACTCAATTCTCATTTCTCTGGTAGAGAGTATATGAAAGGAAAAGACCCAAGCCAGTTTGGTGGTTCTTTTCCAAAAGACTGGTGAAAGAGTGAGTATTTTGGGCAGAGTGGGAGGGTGTTTGGGTTTTTGCTTGCTATTTCTCCATCTCCACAGAAAATGCTGAAGATCATTTGCATGTGTGCACAGTGGGAGAAGATGCCCGACTGGGATCCAAACAGAAATGAAACAGAACTTGCAAAGTTCAAAGCTGACACAATCCAAGTTCTTGCTACTGGGGGGGCAGGGGGAAGTTCCTCTATTTTTCCTTTATTAAAAAAAAAAACCAAAACAAACAAACACAAAACAAAAAACGACCCTCATCTTCCTTTTAAAAAATGCACCCATTTAAATCAGCACACTGATTTAAGAGAGGGAGATTTCTGTTCGTGAAGCCTGGTTTTAATCATCAGATGAATTTTGAGACAACCTCTGAACATTCAGCACTTGTGGTCAGTTTTCCCCACCCAAAAAACTAGTGGGTTTTGCAGACATTCCATAAACACAGGAAGCTTTGACTGTGTCTCTAACAGATAGGGAGACAGAAAAGCAAAATACACACAATATAAAGGCAAAATCTAAACTTGCCATGCTAGCTCACAGGAATGTAGTCCAGAAGTTTTTCCCTATAGCCAGAGCCAGATGTTTCAAAGACAATATCCAAAATCTCTGAAGTACAATTCTGACATCACCTGCCTATGTTTTAGATTTCTTTTTAATTATTGATTTTCCTCCGTGAAGCATGGGACTTTATATTCAGTTTGAGTCTTCAGTTTGATTTTGTTTCTTAGACGGGGGAAAGGAGCAACATGGAGGGCTAAAAAACTGTGCTGTGGAGAATTCCCATGGTGTTTGGATTTCTGATGATCTCATAACTGGTCTTAATTTCTGTCTGCTGAAGTATTAGCCTCAATTTTATCAGCAGCAGTAAGTTTCATGGATTAACTACGTTTTATCCAAGTTTTCTTTTCATCCATTTTAAAATGTCTGTCTTCCAGCTCCTTACTCAATGTCTCTTTTTTTTTTTAACTTGAGAGTAGCCAAAAAGAAATTCCCATCTTTTTTTCCTGCACCATTTATTATTTTTATATAGCCTGACTGCTGTTACTCTTCTTTCTAAAAGAAACATTTATGTTCTTTTCATCCATGCTTTTTTTCAAAGAGAAGTCTTTCCTTTCCTTGATCTAGTTCCCTCACCAGTCTTTCTCCTCAGCTTTGCTTTTGGCCACTTACTCACCAGAACTGAAGCCACTAATACAGGTGAAGGTACCCTCTCACTTTCACATAGCCTTTAAATATCGTAATGATTTTCTTTTCCACTTGAGTGTTAACCTTTCTAACCTCAACAGCCCAATGAATGGAGACTTTAACAGAACTGCCAACATTTAGCCCCCATGAGCAGTTATAGTCAGTTATTAATAGGTGAAAATCAGAACACTTTTTCCAAAGTGCATTATTTCTCTCTGAAAAATAAAGAATTTGCCTGATGCTAGTCTGTCGACTTTTCCCATTTCTACCCAGTTAAAATTACAGGAGAGAACCTTTAACTGGGAAATATTTAACAATTCCTGATGATTTCTGCGAATAAGTTGTTATTGTTGAAGTAGCTGAATCTAAGGGATTTAATCATTCTAGATTTAGAATTATGAATCAGAGTCATTTCATATTTTTTAGAATCAACAGTCTTTGATGAAGAGCTTCCTCATTTTTTAATCTGTTTTCTAAAGTTCTGTTTTAATATGATTTCTCACTTCACAACTGGAACACAATGATGACAGCCTGTTTGTCAACAGAAACCCCATTCCAGAATTTTTGTTCTGTAGAAAAGTTTCAAAGTAAAAAAATTAATCAAATTGGACCAAAAAAATACAGATTTTGACATTTCCAGCAGTGGGGGGAAAAAAAATAGTAAGGATCTTTCATGATATTGTAAAATACTGGTGGTATTAAAGTAACAATGGAAAACAATTTTATTTCGTAGTAATGTGTATGTTCCTGCAGATCTTTCAGATTTCAAGTGCACTATCCTGTGGTAAACTCCTCTGTAATAAGCTTATTTTGTTTACCTGAACTGCTCTGTGTTAACAAAAACAAGTTAAAAGAGTGCATATTTTATTGTACTCTAAAATTAGGAATTATAACTTCTGAGGTATTGAGCCTTTAACCCTCACTGCATCATCTATAGCTTGTGTTCAGGAAAAGATTGACTTATCGTTACTGACTTTCTGTTGGAAGCTGTTTCATTTGGTTTGATCAAACTATCCATTAGCACCCCAGTTTCCAGTTAAAATCTGCCTTTGGTGTATTCCTACCCTGTCCTGCTCCTCTTATATCAGATCAGCCTGAAATCTGGAAGTTGTTATCTCCATCACTGATGGACATTGACGCAGTTCTTCCCTGCAAGCTCCACATCCCCTGCTCCTTTGGGCGTGCTTCGAAACTAGTTAATAATAAGGAAAGAAAGGCTCCTGGCCCTCCACATTGTTTTATTAAGCTTTCCTGCATTATAGCTTTAACACCATACACTCATTTTCCATCCTGTTTCCAACGTTAAACCACACATGATAAGCAAACTTTGTTTTACAAGTCAGTGTAGTTAAATGGCAACATGGTAGATAAATTGCACACGTTAAAGCAGTTCTGGTGGTGTGCACCAAGGCCTCATCCAAAAAGAACTCTGAATCAGCTTTCTCAAGGGAGCTGTCATCAGCCTTGGAGAACTCCCTGCTAATAATCAAATGTCATGTGGCCCCACCAGCTACAGGCTAAAATTGACTTACGCTGGGTTTTTCAAATTGAAAACTTGCAGTGTCTTTGAGTCCTTTATTCTGCGGAACTGTTGTTTTCAGCAGTATTTTTGGCTAATTCATACACCACAAGCTTCTCTGGGAAATGTAGTGAACACCTGTAAGTGCAGGATGCTGAATTAAGTCACGTGCAGGCTTTCAAAAGCAGAAATAGAGAGGTGAGGCCCCTTTTCCACTGGGAGCAGCTGGCTCCCAGTGGAACAAGATGTCTCTGTGCCACCAGTGTCCTTCAACCCAAAAAGTTTTCACCCAAACCTGCGTTTTTGCATTGTACTGATGAAGAGCTTGGGATCTGTGGCCGGGCATCACTCACGTTAGCGTGACAGACAGATACCAGACCTTTTTCTTGAAAATTAATAAAGGGGGGATTATCATGCTTTTGTCTTCATTTTGGCATGATAATTAGGCACGGATAATTCAATACAAGATTATAGCAACTTTGTGAAAGTAAAGGACTAGTATGAATAACTATTACAGCTGTCAACATTTCTATGCTGTTTTTAGGGGATTAATATGCAACCACAAAAATTCGTTCCAGGCAGAAAATTGGCATTAAAAGATGCAGTCCAGGATTATTTTTTTTTCCCTTAAATTTGAATTTAATCCAGTTGGCCATTTTTAAGTAGGAAAAAGACTTTGTGTTTTTGAAGGTAGAGATTCCTAACATAGTTCTGGTTTCAGGAGGAATATTTAGGGAAATAACAGGGGCCGCAGGACTCTGCCTCATACCTTGCCCCCATTCTGCCTCTCTTCAGCAAACGTATTCTGCTTTGTTATGGGTTTACACTTTATCACAGCCTATGATAGGGACAGATAGAAGTGTGGCTGTAGGTTTATTCTTCCTCAGTTTTCTTTTTCATTCAATTAGGTATTTGACTTTTAGTAGCAGTTGAGAGTTTCTTTGGGAAGTTCTGGAAAACTACATCTTTGTTATGTATTCTGTCCTCAGCGGGCACTTTCCATGTCCACGTGTAATACAAATTAAGCACCCCAAGATGTCCTGAAAGTCGTCGCCTTTCCCCAGTCATCGTAACTCTCTTCCAACAGGTAGGTTTTCAGCTATTTCTGTGTGAGTGTCTATTGTGAAGACAGTAGCAGCAGAAATTGAACTAGTCCCAGTGTCTTGCAGCTGTGTTTCTACTGCCAAATTTCCTCTACTCTGGGGAAGAAAAATCTAGCTTTTACATAGCAAATACCTCATGACTTAAAATAATAAGGGAACTCAGAAAAGGAAGAGAAAGAATGTTTAAAATGTTAAGAAAAGATCTTCTTAATTGAGAGAGATTAAGAAAATCCAGAAATTTTCTTACTTAGAAATGAAGAACCCCTGAATGGAGGGTTCACTCAGGATTTTGTGAGCTGCAAAATGCTCAGCTGGCAGGGAAAATCACTCAGTGACTTGTTCATTTTTCTTTTTACATTGAGTGTCTAGTTTTTCTTTAAAAATAAGCAGTGTAGGTTCTATGCTGAATTCCAGTACTGAGTAACATAAACCCTGAAATTTTTTTGTAAGTTCAAACAAAAACTATGCCATGAGGTAACAAAGAATCCGCTATTCTTGGTCTGGGTTTTACTTTGTACATTGCCTGTGAACTTACAGTATTACTTATTACTGTTGTGCTGTCTGTGGTGCAAAATGGAGTTCTGTTGCCCTAATATCTGAGAAAACAAAAGCACTGAGTGCTTATATTTGAATCATAGAAGAGGAAGAGCAGTACTGTATTCCCCGTTTTACTGAGACCCAGAGTGAGTATGTTGGCTTTGTCAGAGATCGCTCAGATAGTCTGGGGCAAGGCTGACCAGAGTCTGGCCTGGTAGTCTAATGCCTTGTTAATCTGCGCCTCTTGTCACCAGCCGTGTTATCTTGAAGGCAACAGTCTGTTAAAGGAACTGGTGCGATTCCATATGGCTTCTAGCTCCAGTGATTTTAATGGCACTTCATGTTGATGGTTTTATTATTTTTTTTGGTAAAATTTTCTCCCTCTTCCCTTTATACTGATGCTAAAATGTGTTGTATAGATTACTAGAAATAATTGTGATCGTTGATAACAAGCAGTGTAGTGGAAGATGTCAATATGCTTAGTTTATGTACAGTTCTCACAGTGCTTCACAAATAGCAGTTCTTAAACCAGTTTTGAATTTTTTCACAGTATACTGACTCAAAACCACAGGCACAGAGCAGGTAAGTGACATGGCAAAGGCACCAACTGGCAATCAGTGACAAGCTCTGATTTAGAATAGGGTTCCTTCCTTCCTTCTGATCCCTGCAATGTTACATGAGCTTGTATAAAACTTCTCTTTCAATTAAGAAAAGCAGGTAATATTTTCAGAATCCACACCATCAAAACAGTTACATTTGTCCTTAGTTTACTGTATTTAAATTTAAAGAACAAGATTCACAGCTCTTATGAAGCTTGGCATTGTCACTTATTGAATAAATTATTTATTTAGAGGGAAAAAAGCCAAAACCACTCTCCCCCAACCATTTTGTCAGAATGCTTGAAAGCTTAGGGTCTTCATGCTTTGAAAACCAGTTGTTAAACAAAATAAACTGCGTGCAGGAAGGAGTGAAATTCAAAGTCATACAAAGTTCAAAAAGGGTAAAAAGAAATACAGAGAGCTTATTCTCAGCACCAAGCTCCTACACCAATACTGAGAATTAATTCACCTCAGATTAGAGGCAGAAGGATCCCATTGTTTTTGTTTTATTATTTATTTTTATTATTTGTTATTTATTTTGTTACTTATTTTTCACTACATTGAAATACCCCATACATAACATTTCAGACCAAGTTATTTATTATTTCTATTTTTAATGTATGCTGCGGGAGCATATTATTTTCCCTGTCTATAGAGCACTCAACAGCCAGAACTAGGTATTTTTCCTATGCATCCATCCTCCTGAGGTGGTATTTTGCAGAATGGAGGAGGACTTGCAGATACCCCATTTAATTAGAGAAAACAATGGTCAGGTCTACTCTGCAGAGAAGAGCCCCATTTTAGCAATCCTGGCTCTAGTGCCAAGCAAGCTGCTGATTCTACATTGGGCAGCACAATAATCATGCAGAGATAATAAGCCGAGTTTGGTCCTGGCAGTGCTGTATGTGCTCATTAGCCTATATACCTTTGTGTACTAATGCAGCTAAATTTCTTTCAGTTCTGACACTAACTTGTTTAACACTTGCTTGGGGATTTTTACTAGGTGCTCATTATATGATACATACATGCCTAAAGGATCTGCAAAGTGAACCTGGTAATAAGTAAATGATGCTGTGGGAAGGGAAAAAATAAATAATAACAATACCAGTAAGTTTAAAATATATCTTTGCCTTGAGTACAGGAAATGCATTTACACCCTGGAGTATTATAGAAACAGGCACCTATATTTTGCTTTACATCAAAGTAATTTGGAAAGTGCTTAGTGCGAACAAGAAGAGCTCATGTGTGATGTGTATGATGTACTTTTCTCATTTGAGCGGTTGTGGAGAGCAACAGAATGAAATTAATGCTCTGCCTTTGCAGTGAAAATAACATGAAACAATTCTGTTTTGTGCAACAGCCCTGACAAAAGCACAGCAGATGGCTTTTCTAATGCAAGTTAAGGTTTAGCTGCTCAGCGTGAACCTCGGCTTCTGTCACAGGATTTATTTCAGCAAACCAACAGATCTTAAAATACTGCTTACCTGTTACACACTCAAATTCAAATGAATTAGTAAAATATTTTTTTAAATAACCCTGTTTTCCTTAGTGTGTACTTGGTATCAGCGTGCACATGTTACATATCAGCTGAATGTTAACCAGTTTTATTAATAAAAGTGGGAGCAGAGGAGCGAGTGCTGGCCAGATCTTGCCTTGAAAACCATTCAGGCTATCAGGGGCCACAGCAGAAACTGAAAGCTGCCGATACAGAAGTCAAACCGGCAACTTGTTAGGGACCCAAAAACTGCCTCTGCTTTACGCAGCTTAGGCTTGTAGCAGTCGTCAGTTTTCAACAAGGTCTTCAGAAGGAATAGCTGTTGGCATGCAGAACCTCATCCTGTTGGTGATGAAATGAGTCAGAATGTACAGTCCTTCTCAGCCCAGATGAACGGGTCCAGAAGATCTAAATCTCACTAAATCTCAGCAGCTGTATTGTTGAAGCCTTTGCTCTAGAGCTGCATGTTAAAGAAGAAAAGCTGTGAGCAGCTTTCAGCTTCATCAGGATTTGTGTTTGATACACTGGTGTCAGAAGTAAACGTTAAGTCATGCAGCCTCTGTTAGAATTCATCCTTTCTCATAAACAGCTGAAGTAAAATTGTAATCAACAAAGTAAAACTCTTGCAAAAAGGCCACTGGGGAATTCTGCCTCTGGTTAAGCTCACTGGTGGCTGCTCTGGAAGAGTGTGCAGTTGATTCTTCGTAAAATGTTAACTTCAGCCACGAACTTTCAAGAGTCACTCTGACAGGGGGCTCTAGTAAAAGTCCAATTGTTTGCTAAGCTTGCTGTCCCTGTAGGCAAATGAATGTTAAAATAGCTTCTAATGAAACTTTAGCTTCTGGCTGGCTCCTAGCCTGTTATCCAGCTGTAGCAGCTATGCCATTTGAGTGCCAGTTTTCAATTCTACTTGATTAGCAATTCGTGCAGACCATGGGATGGTTGAGATGAATGTTAAACAGATTGACATGCGGAGGATTACCACTTCAAACAGTTTTATTGTTGACACCTGCAAGCCACTGCTTTGCTAACCGTTGTTACAGTGCCAGTGATTAGCTGGGAGAGGTGTGACACCAAGTTCTAGGCAGACTTCAAAATTGTGTTGCTCAGTAAAATTGATCTGGAAATTTGGAATCCAGAGGCCGTTTTACCTTCAAAATGAAAACGAGCTGTGAGCAATAATGACCTGCCGTCGTCATATCAGTGCTTGAAACTGCCATCTGCATGCTGGAATATGCATGTGGATACACCGCATTCACTATTGCAGCACCTTTGTGATGGGCATGCAGAGGTGGTCCTTCCTGCTGTTAACCGAGGGTTGTTGTCTGGCAATCCCATAGCAGTCTTACATTCAGCATTCTTTTGTAGCTTTCCCAAGCAAATCCAAAGCCATTCACTCTGGCGTTGTGATATGCGAGATAATTTTGACGAACTCAAAAATCATTTTCTCTGAAGAAAAATGGTATTCTTTGTGGAATTTGACAATTTGTTATTTCAGATATTCCCTTTTAGTAATTTGGTTCTTGCACTGGGATGTAAGAGTTTGTCTTCTGAAGTTTGAGGAAGTACATTCAAATCAGGATTAATTCCAGGAAAATTATCTAGGAATTTATTTTTTCTGTTTTACTGGGTCAGGGAGGAGTGTGTAATTGTAAATTATACAGACCCATGAATTCTGTCCAAACAGCTTTCCATAGCAAAATAGCATGAGGACAAATGGGGACGTCAAGTAAATTCTTTAACTAGAAAAGCATTAACTGCCAAGTAATTAGTGAAGGGTTTCAGCGTTACAAAGAAAAATGATAAGAAACTAATGAGAGGACAGATTAATATATATTTGTTATTCCAGTGGATTTGATTTATAGTGTTTACTATTGCTGAATCTCATCTGTCATGTTAATAATGTGTCAAGTTGTCAGCTCAAAGACCTCAGTGATATGAAATGCATGTTTGCACCCAGGGAGGATAGGAAAGAACAAGCTGAAGTTGTGGGATACGGGGAGATAGATGTCAGAAGGATGGAGTTAGCACCTGGGCTTACACTCTGATTTCCTGAACTGAGACTAAACACTTTCACAGTTCTCCTGCTGTAGCAGCAAGTTCCCGGCTGTACAAATACAAGGCCTGAAGCAAAGGGGATAAGGTATTAATTGTTCTGCTACATGATGAACGATTGTTTATAAAATAAGGCTGAATGCATCTTTCTTCCCTTTCTCTCCTCCCAGAAGAAAGACTCGGAACAGATCAGAGAAAAAAACTTCTCTAGTTTTCAGTAGAGAATTTTTCTTTTCTTTAAAAAAATATAAATTTTTTTTTTTGTTCCCTGGTGGGTGTAGTTATGATGGCAATAAGAAAACTTTGGCTAGAACTGGTAGGGTTAGCTGTTGACAAAAATGTATGTTATTTACAGATACAGTCATTTAGGTTCTCAGGATCTTCCCACCAGAAAGGTGAATATTCAGTTCACATAAGAAAGACTTCCAGAAGTAATCTCTTTACCTTGTAGGCTTATATAATGCATTTTGTCAGTTTAATTACCTGCTTATTTTTTTGAGCTATACACACAGTTTGATTGAAATGGAATAATTGCTGAAGATCAACTGTAACGATAGCTCTGTCTGCTATCAGAAAATTTGCTTTTCTCAGGGCCAGATCCACACGGCAGAAATTCCCCATGCCGGTATTCCCTCTTGGCTAGGAATCTCTGAAGGCTTCTGTCTAGTTTCCTGGGCCATCAGTCACAAGCAGGTAGGTTGAATTTGGGCTGCATGAATGTGAATGTATTTTCCCAAATCCTGTCCAAATTCAGACTGATGTCTTGTTGTGTCACCACTGAGAACCTCCACAAACCAAAACCTAATTTCTGGCAGGAGTGCTCACATGTACAGCCCAGAAACTTGTGTCGATTCACTTACTGGAGCAGCTTTTTCTTTTCTAGCCTTCTGTGCTGCAGGAGTTGCTACTGCTATATGTTCCCTTCCAGGAACTCTGCTATATGATTTCAGGACATTCCTAAAACACTTTCAGGTTTCTCAGTTGCAGCCAAGAGAAGGGAAATAGCTGTCTGCCCTGATATGTCTCTACAGCATCTCCCTCTGTACTGTTGTGCAGAGGGGTGGACATCAGAAATACCATTAGGTTTCCTGTCTCCTTTTTTCCATGGCTGCTCTGTTCCACTATTTACGGTCAGCGTAGGCTGCTGTACCAGTAAGATCAGTAACATACATCTGTTAAGGATATGTAATGGTAACTGTTCTTTGTTCTGTCAGGGAAAAAAAAGAATCCCTGATGAAACTGCAGAGCTGTACTTCAGTACAGCTTGTAGTCATGTAGATGTGGCAGTAGATGTTATGACGATAGTGTATTTATCTATATATAGCTCAAAGCATCTGCAAATAAACCGCTTAAGAAGGACGGAACTATGTCTTTTGAAGGTACAGGCCTTCCAGGACAGTGGGTCTTACTACAACTTTTTCCTCACCTTGCATTCAGTAGAACTGGGTCTGATGTCATTTGGCATGGTGTAAACCGGAGGAGTTCCACGAAATCCGATGTATTTTCTGCGGCAGTGTAAGGTTACGGCTGCGCTCTTTCGCGGAGAGAGTCACTTCCTTTTGGATCGGTCGATTCACAGTTCCTTTCAGTTTGGTGTTTGGGTACAGTTGATTTTAGTCTTTCTTTTTTCTTTTCCCCACAATACACATTGCTTGCCCTTTCCTGTTACTTCTCCTCTTCAGCATTCTTGTTTTCTCTTTCCCAATAACATGCTTTAAGTCAAAGTGGACTGGGTGCTTTTTTGCAAGACCGTTTTTTTAAACACCAGATTACTGTAGTCAAATTCAAATAAATGACTTCACCAGAGACTTCACTGAGAGGAACATAAATCCAACAATGTATAAATACAAGCAAACACAGTTTTAAATGATCTCTTTATCTTTTTTGGCCTAAATCTCTCTGCAGCTATAAAAAGAAGGATGTGGGAAAGCATCTAACAGAGCGTGATCTTTATTTTTGGTCTTTCCATTACTTGTTTTTTGTTTATTTTTTCAGAGAATTACATTAGTAATTCATAACTACCAGCTAAAGCAAATCTGATTTTAAAAGGAAACACAATACAAAACCCTGGGAGACATGTTTGGTCAGCTGAAAAGTAGTGAGTAACAGTAGCGTAATGAGGGTGAAAGGAGTCTTGCAAAAAGAAGAAAAAGACCTTCTCAGAGCTATTTTAAGATCTTAGGTCATGAGTTAGGTCATGAGCTTCTTAGCATTTGGTGTGGTAT